>NC_136430.1:90692500-93092500 GCF_052849685.1 Lactuca virosa | reverse complement strand
TCTAGGAATTCTCAATACATTTAAAACTTAAAGCTTATGTTTTTCATGGTGAAGAATTAGTGAATCGTCATTCACTTACCTCCAAATTATTTGCATATTGGATTACGGCATCCCTTTTCTAATGTGTAAATAACGTTGTTGGGTCCTAGCCCTAATTTTTCATTTTGGGTGTTAATTAGGGACTTAATCTAATCAAACTTTGTTCTTTCTATTTGTAGATGTCTAACGCAAACAACGCAGCTGCTAGCTCATTTCCTCTAATGAGCCTTTGTCAAAAGGTGACATTCGATGGAACGAACTTTAGCGAATGGATAAGATTCATTCGCACAATCACGCGTTACGAGGAAAAAGAGTATGTTCTCGATGAGAAGCTCGAAAAGATCAATCCAGAAACTGCTACTCCTGAAGAAATGGCTGTCTTTGAGAACCATGAGCGTGATGCAACGAAGGTCCATTGCATCATGATAGCCACAATGAACTCAGAATTCCAAAAGTCCTATGAGGACATGTATCCTTATGAGATGCATCTAGACTTGATGGAGAGGTATCACCAAAGCGCGAGGCAAGAGCGCTATGAAATCATAACGAATATGATTACTGCTAAAATGGGAAGTGGAGAGTCTCTTACTGTGCACTTGCAAAAGATGCAAAGGTATGTTGATCGTCTTCGCAAGTTGAATGTCAACTTTGGGGAAGATTTGGCTATCGACATTGTTCTTCACTCCTTACCCTCATGCTACAACCAATTTAGGATGACCTACCATATGAACAAGGAAGAGGTCACCCTAAGCAAACTCCAAGGGCTCCTGAGGACTGCTGAGAGCAACCTCAAGGACAAGTCTGTTGCACCAACTCCCAATCCACCCGTTGCTCCTGTTTTGGCTATTGGACAGGGAAGGGGCAAGAAGAGGAAGGCTTTTTCAAAGAACCACCAAAAAGGAAAGTCCCAAAATGGTTCCTCTTCTAGTGGGACCAAGGTTAATCCTGCTAAGCCCAACCCAAACCCAAAGGAGGCAGAGTGCCACCATTGCCACAAAATAGGGCATTGGAAGAGAAGCTGCCCGGAATATCTGCAAGCCATCAAGGATGGGAAGATCAAGCCATCTTTCGCAGGTATTTACACAATTAAATCTAATGATTCATCTCATGCTATTTCTTGGGTTCTTGATACAGGGTGTGGTTACCACATTTGTTCTGATTTGCAGGGACTAGGAAGAAATAGGGATGTGAAGCTTGGAAGAATAAATCTGATCATGGGAAACAGAAGAACGTCGCCTGTCACCAAGATTGGAGTGTATTCTTTAGAGCTTAGGAATGGTTTGAATTTAGAATTAAATAATTGTTGCTACTCGCCAGATATGGCAAGAAACATCATTTCTTTTCATGGTTTATTTAGACAAGGATTTAGATATTCGTTTAATAATGAGAATGGTTCGATTTATGCTTATCTAAATGGTGTTTTATATTTTGAAGCAATGCCTTGTAATGGAATTTATGAAACTGTTATGGTTGTAGATAACCTAGGAAATGATGTGTTGTGTATGGATTCTTCCAATGGTATGGATAAAGCATCCTTGTGGCATTGTCGTCTTCGACATGTCAACAAGAAGCGCATAGCCAAACTCCAAAAGGATGGAGTGTTGGAGTCGTTCGACCTTAGGGAAGATGACACGTGCGAATCTTGTTTACTTGGAAAAAATGACCAAGTCACCCTTCACTGGCACTTGTGCGAGGGGTGAGGGTTTATTGGATCTCATACATACAGATGTATGTGGACCCTTTAGATCCACCACAAGGGATGCAAATCGCTTTTATGTGACTTTCACAGATGATTATAGCAGATATGGGTATATCTACTTAATCAAGCACAAGTCAGAAACCTTTGAAAAGTTCAAAGAGTTTAAACAAGAAGTGGAGAATCAATTGGGCAGGAAAATCAAGATGCTTCGATCTGATCGAGGTGGAGAGTACCTAAGTCTTGAATTCCACGACTACCTCAAGGTATGTGGAATAGTTTCACAATTGACGCCACCTAGGACACCACAATTGAATGGTGTAGCTGAGAGGCGTAATCGAACCTTGCTAGACATGGTTCGTTCCATGATGAGTCGTGCTTCACTACCTATCTCATTCTGGGGGTATGCCTTAGAGACTGCCGCCCATATCCTTAATTTAGTACCCACAAAGAAGGTTGCCAAAACACCTCACGAGATGTGGACAGGGAAAGCTCCCTCGTTGGCACATATCAAGGTTTGGGGCTGTGAAGTTTTCGTAAGACGAGAAACTCACGACAAGCTCGAACCTCGTAGTGAGCGATGTATATTCATCGGCTACCCACAGAAATCCTTTGGATATCTCTTCTATAGACCAAGTGACAATGTTGTCTTCGTTGCGAGGAGAGGGGTTTTCCGAGAGCGAGAACTCATAAGCCAAGGAGACAGTGGGAGGCAAGTCGATCTTGAAGAGATTCAAGAATCTAGCGATGAAGGAACCTATAACACTGGCGCTCAACCCGAGGAGGAAACTCCGGTTGAACCAATTGACGAGTCCATACCTCTTAGACGTTCCGAAAGAGTTAGAGTTCATCCCCAGTTTTATGGTTTTCATATTACTACCGAAGGGGACACGTATATTAGTGATGGTACACTAATAAATCTGGATGAACCTAATAGCTATAAGGAAGCCATGGCAGGCCCAGAGTCTGTAAAATGGAAAGAGGCGATGGACAGCGAGATTCAGTCCATGTATGACAACCAAGTTTGGAATTTGGTTGACAATGTACCAAGTCGTAAGACGGTCGGGTGCAAGTGGATCTTCAAGAAGAAGACCGACGTGGATGGGAACGTGCACACTTATAAGGCGCGATTGGTTGCGAAGGGTTTCACTCAGACTCCTGGAGTTGACTACGACGAAACCTTCTCACCAGTTGCGAAGATAAAGTCTATTAGGGTGATGCTAGCCATTGCTGCATTTCATGACTATGAAATATGGCAAATGGATGTAAAAACCGCTTTCCTTAATGGGAAGTTGGCTGAGGATGTTTACATGGCTCAGCCAGACGGTTTTGTCGATCCAAAGCATCCCAATAGAGTGTGTAAGCTTGAGAAGTCCATTTATGGGCTTAAGCAAGCATCTCGCAGATGGAATCTTTGCTTCGATGAGAAAGTCAAAGAGTTTGGATTTGTACGAAGTGAAGATGAATCATGTGTATATGTCAAGGCCAGTGGGAGTATAGTTAGCTTTCTCGTTTTGTATGTCGATGACATACTGCTCATAGGAAACAACGTCCCGACTCTGCAGGAGGTTAAGTCCTGGCTCGGGAAGTGTTTCGCTATGAAGGACCTCGGAGAGGCTTCCTATATTTTAGGAATAAGGATAGTGAGAGAACGAAGTAAGAGACTAATAGGAGTTAGTCAGAATACTTACTTGGATAAGGTACTAAAACGTTTTAGTATGGAAAACTCGAAAAAGGGAGAACTACCGATACAGAGTAATGCCAAATTGAGTAAGACTCAAAGCCCGAGTACAGAAGCCGAGATAGCTGAGATGAGCCGAATACCCTATGCTTCCGCAGTTGGCTCAATCATGTACGCTATGACTTGTACTCGCCCTGATGTGGCCTTTGCTTTGAGCATGGTCAGTAGATATCAGGGGAACCCAGGCAGAGCTCATTGGATTGCGGTCAATAATATACTTAAGTACCTTCGGAGGACCAAGGAATGGTTTTTAGTCCTCGGAGGGAGTGATGACTTAAAGGTGCGAGGGTATAGTGATGCCAGTTTTCAGACCGACAGGGACAACTACCGTTCGCAGTCGGGCTGGGTCTTTACCCTTAATGGGGGAGCGGTGACTTGGAAAAGTTCCAAGCAAGAAACAGTAGCTGATTCAACGTGCGAATCAGAGTACATTGCAGCGAGCGAAGCGTCAAAGGAGGCTATGTGGCTGAAGAACTTCATTGGTGATCTTGGAGTTGTGCCTACCATAAAGGAGCCTATGGAAATTTTCTGTGATAATGAAGGAGCGGTTACCTTGACCAAGGAACCGAGGGATCATGGTAGATCTCGACATATCGACAGAAAATATCATTTTATTAGACATCGAGTAGAAGAAGGACACCTCGTGGTAAAGAGGGTATCATCAGAGGATAACCCAGCAGATCCGCTTATGAAGGGACTTAGCAGGGTTAAGCATTTGCAGCACGCTAGGAGCATTGGGCTAAAGGACGATATTAGTTTAGATTAGATAGTTTGGAAACGTGTAATAGATAAATGTAATTAACATTTGATGATTAAATAAAGGAGTATTATTTATAAGTAAAGCTACTGTCTTATGTTAATTGTTTAACTATTGTTTCATTTTGCATGTTTTGACTTCCTGAGTAATTAATTATTTGATAATAATCGAATTATTCGAATAGTCCACAGTCGTTCGTATGTTGGAAGTAGGTATGAATGAAGACTGTCATGAATTGGTGTGTAGATTGTCTAAAGTGTATTAGACATAGCAAAGGTTTGCTACAACGTTCATGAGTGCTTATGAACTTGATTTGAGCATTGGAATAAACCCGCACTTGTTGGAATCACTTCATGGAATTTATCACGAGTGATCACAAGATGGTAATATCATATAGTATTAAAACCTAGATATATGGTTTATTGTTTGTTAATTGGTTATGCATTGATAATACGCAAACGCATCAGTAACTTGATGTTATAAAACGTATTGTTGTGTGTAATTTGATTAGTGGATAATAAATGCATATAAGTCGAAGTTTATCTGTTCCTTTTATCCTAAGAGGGTAAAAGCGATATCAGGGCCCCTCGATGATTTGATTTGACTTATGTGCCGGGCCCGGTCAGAACTAAATTGATGTGTTCGATTAAGTTCTATGTCAAATGAATCTGAGATTGAGAAACAAATTGCAGGACAATAAGTATGACCATGTTCCATGTAATTGTCCGCACGATATCTAGAACAGAGGATTATACGATCCCTTATCTAAAGGACAGGATACTGATAAGATCAGAGTTGACAGCGTCTTTAAGAGCTACGATTGCTAATCGGATTGTGTTTGCATATATAGTTACTAGACTTATCCAAGTGGGAGACTGTTGGATTAGTGTCTAAGGCTATAACTATATTTGGTAAGTACTTGACTCGGTTATGCATGGTCCTTTTGGGTTGCCTTCAGCATAGCAACTTGACAGGATGATTTGTTAAGAGAGAAGAGATATTATTGTTAATATATTATGAGAATAATATATTAAAGAAATAATAATGTTATTTAATTAATATAAGTCATATATTAATTGAGAATTAATTTGGTGACTTAAAAAGGTTAATTGAATAAAGGGGCATAAACTGTCAAATGTGTGATAGTTGTATTTTGGGCTATGTATCCTTATGGATATTAGGGTGAACGAAATTTAGGGGCTTGGGAACCTTAATTTCGTCCAATCCTATAATCTAGAAGGATCTTGGATTGCTTAGGGCCTAAGTCATTCAATTAGGGTTAAAGGAGAAACCCTAATAGCTCATAGTATAAATAGGACCCTTGGGGTAGAGAAATCGACACTCTTGCAAGCCAAGGAACCCTAGGGCCGATTTCTATCCCTCCTCCCTCTCTCTCAAGATCATCTTCTTGCTATTTGGTGTTTGTAAGCCATTAGAGGAGTGACAATTGTGACTCTAAGCTCCAAGAAGAAGAAGTATCAAGCAAGTAATTCAAGGTATTCTTTCAGATCTGATTTCATATGATTAGATTCAATCTATTACATTAGATCTAGTATTGCAAGTCTTGGATTCAATGCATGTTCAATTAGAGAAACCTAGATCTAAGCAATTAGGGTTTGCATGTGCACATAGGAAAGTTCGTATGGCTAAAACCCATCATGCATATCATATCTCATAACACATAATGTAAGGGTATTTTGAGAAATCACCGTTCAGGCGCTGACTGATCGTACACACTGCTCCGTTCTGCTTTTCTCAAAAGTCCTTTACTCTTTTGGAAAAATTGTTTCTTTTATGAAAAATTCTCTCAAATCCTCAGTTTGAGTTCAGATACGCCCGGAGGTGTATCCGAGTCTCTCAAACCAAGGCTCTGATACTAACTTGTAACAACGTAAATTTTCAAAACAATATTTCATTTTAAAAACATACTTTCATTCATAAAATATCATAGTAACCCAAAGTATCACATGTTTCACAATAAACAAATCCCAAGATCCTCGAATACATAAATCCTCTTAGTGTGTACGGATCATGCCGGCGGCTTCCCGCGATCCTCACTAGTACCTGAAACACATAACACAACAGCTGTAAGCATAAATGCTTAGTGAGTTCCCCAAAATACCACATACAACACATACGCCACTCGAGGCTATAATACGACCCTCCGGTCGATGTGTCTCAGCGGGACCCTCCAGTCCCGTAGCTCGATGGACCCTATGGTTCGGTCATAGCTCGTCGGACCCTTCGGTCCAGTCTGTGTCGTTGGACCCTTCGGTCCGGTCTATATCGTTGGGCCCTCCCGCCCGGTCTGTTCAACACATAACATACATATAACACAATGCACATAATCTCATATATACACATAGCATACAAGACCCTCCGGTCTACACATAAATACCACTCTAGGTAATGTATAGTGAGAAGACTCACCTCGGGTAACTCGGTAAACCTCGAACTCTGAAATACTGCACTAGCCTTCGCCTAATCACATAAATAATTACTCTAATTAATACAACTTCTAAAGGCTAGGCCACCCCCTCTCTATAAGTTCTCTAAGAAGGGTAAAAGACCATTCTGCCCCTCTAATGGCTCATAAGTCCCAAAACTGACTAACCCTAAAAGTCAACAAAAGTCAACGGTCAACATTGACCGGACTCGCCGAGTGCACTAGAGTAACTCGGCGAGTACATGCCTGTCCTCCTCGCCCCTGTCCTCACTTGACTCGCTGAGTCAACCCTATACTCCACGGGTCGCCACAGGTCGCCAGTCGCAGGGCAACTCGACTCGACTCATCGAGTCCCTTATGGGCTCGGCGAGTTCCTCCCATGAAAACTCTCAAAAGATCTCTTGAGGTCAGATCTGCTTCACCAACCAGTAGATCCATCCTTCTAACACTCGAAAGTCACGTAAAGGTTCAAACTTTACGTTCATGCAATGCTTATAAGACCAAAAATGGAGGAATAACCTTTTAAATGTGATTTTACTCTCAAGGCTCACATGAAACCTCACAAAGCTGGAAGCTTGGGACCTTTTGGACATCTCAAGGTCTAGATCTATCATCTATACTCAAAGGGACCCCCTATGCTTCACAATCTAACTCAAAATGGTGCAAAGGAAGCCCTAGACCATATATCTTAACCCAAAACAGAAAAGGAGTTCGATTAGATACCTCAACAGCATAGATTTGAACTTGAAAACTCTGGATCCACAGCTCCCTTGACCTCCTCTTGCGGGAAACAACTTTTCCTTTGCTAAGTTACACCAAAATCGATCAATATGGCTTTATCTCCTTCTCAACTCGCTCAAGCTCTCAAGGGGTACTCTCTCTGGACAGGTAGCCGCAAATGGAGGCCATAAAGGCCTTTAAATAGGGGTCAGGCCCTGAGATTTAGGGTTTCATTTTACAGCGCGGACTCGCCGAGGCCACGCATCGACTCGCCGAGTCCATTCATTAAATCCAGTCAGCATTCGCAGTCCTACTCGACGAGTCTACGACTCGACTCGTCGAGTCCCTTTCTTTTCTCAAAAATAAATGATAAAATATAATACCTGGAATTCCGGATGTTACATCTCAATAGAAGTTGTAGTAGGTAGAAGAGGCAAAAGATGTAGTGAGAGTCAGATAGGAATGAATGGCAGATAGCATGAGTATCCAGTGAATGTGGAGAATGATGAGAAGCTCGGAATATCATAGGTATTTTCAGGCGAAGCTTCTGTAACAACCCATTATTTCACATCAAACATGACTTTTTGATAAAGGATTATTTAGAATAAATAATCTTATCTAAGTTATAGTATATGTCACAAGGTTTCCAAAAATATAAAGAACGCCGAAATCTGAATTATAACAAAGAAGTTATGACCAATCGAACATCCGCGATAGAACCGGCACAACGCTGTGCGACGTAAAAAGTGTGTTTACAATCAAATGATTTTTAGTCTTAACAATCAAAATGAAAGTCGTAGAATACGTTAAACCGAGAGTTTACATAAAAAGAACGTCCAAATCTGACTTCGTATGAGGAAGTTATGATTTTTCTAAGAATCGGCATAGCAGTACACAACCCGAAACTCTAAATAAAGATCGAGTGATTTTTAGCCGAAACAACCTAAATGAGAATCAGAGATCTTATCAAAAGAAATCCAACGGTAAAAGGACATACGAAAACGGACGTCGGATGAAGAAGTTATGAATTTTTAACGGACTTTTCCTGTCCCGGCCCGATAAAAATATAACTTTAAAAATAAAGTCAAATTTAGCTGACCGAGTCTAAACGAAAGTTGTAGAGCATAGTCGCACCTACGCGTAGATATAAAGAATGTTAAAAACGGACCTCGTATGCAAAAGTTACGAATTTTTGAAGTTTGAAAAATGGGAATATGCCCCGCGTACAAGAGTACGCCCAGCGTACTCAGAGACTAGGCCTCGGATCGTTCACGTCTCCTTTTTCTTCGCATGCAACACGTGTCTCGTAATCGACACGTTCGAAGCCACGTATCAGCCACGTCCGAAGTTTCGGATAACGACCAAAGCACTACGCCCCGCGTAGGAAATGTACGCCCAACGTACTTCTATTCACCTCAGTACGCCCAACGTACAGTTAAATTACGCCCAACGTAAATCGATATTCCAGCCACTATAAATAGTATGCGAGACCTCCGGGTTTTGTTTACAAATTTCAACCTCTCTCTCACATTTAACACTCTTTCAAGCTACTTTTAACCCCCCTAGAAATACCCCCTCACACCCGAAGAATGCCCGGAGCCTCGACGTCCTCGAGAAAATAATCTTTTTCTGTCGAAACTCTGCCCGCATAAAGCCCGGTTTTTCATCAGAAACTTGCGATTTCTACAAGAAAGATCATTTATTGAAACGAAACACTGCCCGAATCACCACCTATCATGTGAGTTCATACCCCTACATTTTCATGATTTTTAACTGTTTTAGGGGAGGGGGAGGGGAATACCAGTTGAACACAATTAATATTGTGTTAATATCTCAAAAGATATTTAAATATTTAAATATATTTTAAATTGTTATAATTATATAAATATTACGTTTATATAAATATAAAATGGTTTTCTAACTGTTTAGTACTATTTGGTACAAACAGTGAACTTCCTGGAATAACAGTATTACCGATTCTTACCACAGTTAAACTATAATAGGTATAGTTTAGAGAACTCATTCATTGATACTTAACAGAAATCAAATAGAGTACTTAACGGAAAACGAGTAGAAAACATTCTTCAAAAAACAACCATATAAACTATATCTTATATAGTTTATGAAACTTACCTACTGAGTATTTATTACCTAGTAACTTGTCAATATTCTATACATAATCATCAATATAGCACTTGTGAGACTACCTTCATGTACTTTTCCAAGTACCAACAAAAGTCCTGAAATTATAACTAGAATCTATATGAGTGGGAGCGTGACACTTGTGTATAGATCTATACGGGACTGATAATCCCGCACCAGAGCTGCTTGCAACAGCTAGGTCGGCAGACCTGTGGTGACAAATGTTGTAGCGACGCCTGAAGAACGTCGTGTTCAGGCCATCTAGTCATAGTATGGTTATAATAACTCACAATTTGGTATTGAATTTAATGATTAGTGTATGAATAAGTAAAACTTCACATGGTTTTATCTTTCTAAAACTATAATACAGTATTTTACCAGTTTAAATACGGAAATGATATTTTCGTATTGGAAAACGCCTTTTCTTTATGGTTTTATGTAAACTATAATACAGTATACCACTTAAGAATCATAAACTTTCACCCTTTTGCTTACCGTATAATACATAAGAAAATATAGGATTTTCTGGGAAAAACGCTTTACTTTATCAAATAACGAGAAAACGAATTTGAGTTATAAATATGCTTATGAACTCACCAGCTTAATGTTGATCCTCTCTTTCAAAATAACTTGTATTCTCAGGAATCCAATAGACAGGTACACTTCCGGAGCTTTTGAGAAGATAGCCTAGTACCGTGTTGCGTCTTTTGTCTTTTACTATATCTAGTTTTGATGTTGAACATCTAGTGTTTGAACACTTATGTAAAAACTTATACATTATTAATGCAATGGTTGTTGTACTTTGATTACTATAATGCATGTGTTGTGATACTTGACATGATGTCCTCCGCCCCCGAACGTTTCCGCCGTTCTGGTTTGGGGGTGTGACAGATTGGTATCAGAGCATTGTTAATTGTGAACTCAGTATATCAGTCATAAAAGATATACAACTATAAACGCATTGGGATAAAAACACTCTGACGAAGAGTTATACTTTAAAATATAACAATATTTTATAAAAGTATAATTACATACAGAATATATATACTAGAACGAGTATCACAAGAAGAACAAAACAAAAGTATTTGGATGTTGGACACTGCAGTTAAACCTGGACAGTTATGTAATCATATATGGGATCAATATAGCCTGATCAACTATATTTATTTGAGATATGACCAACATGTGTTTGGGAGTAATTGTGGTGTTGCAACAAGTCTAAAACTTACCAACCATATACATAAAGGAATTCTAGAACCAAACATAAAGGTTAAAATACTATAGGAGTATTTTAGGATGTTATAACAACAAAACTAAAAACTTATCAACTTCTTATATCTAGAAGTTCAAGAATCAAACATATAATTAAAATACTATAGAAGTATTTTAGATACCATAAATAACTTTAGGGAATTGTTAAAAAGACCTTTTGTGGTAGGTCTATAATTACTAAGTGTATACGTTAAAGTTATATATAGTTGAGATTTTATAGACTTAGAATAAGTGATTTTCACTCTACTTCCTTTTCCTTGTTTGGATGTGGTTTTATAGTAAGATCACTTATTCGAAGGTCTATTTGATCTGGATTATATATATAATCGGTACACACTATGTGATTATAGAAAGACCGGAATTGATCATCTTCGTAAAATTGTATTTATAACAAAAATGTTTTATTAATCTCATAGATTCTTTAGACATTCCCATTCTCGTGTAAACCACTTAGATAGATGTAACCACCTCACCACAACAACCAACAGAGGAATCAACGAGAATCCAACAGAGTTTCATTAGGAGTATTTCGAGAAAGAAACATATGAGGAGTAAAGAAACTATAGAAACCACCAAATGCCTTTACCTTATTAAGGACACCGATGAGAGGTTCGCATGAACTTCCGGGATTCGAACTTTCCATTATGAAGTAATGGGGATGTGTGTCAGAATCGGAAGTAAGATGGCACAAGAATTCAATATACCTACAGAAGAGAAGGACACCATATAGATATCAGGAGATAACAAATCTTTACCGCTAGGAGTAGAACATAGAACAGAGGAAAACCACGTGTAATACATGCGAAGTATTTGAGCACTTTTTCGTCACTCTAATAACTAGTAAATCGATTCAACCTAGTGAGTTAGTATTTATACTACTCACGTTAGCTATTAAGCTTATCGCCTTTTCCCGTCATGACTGATAACAGTAAATCGGATCCCGAAATCTCAATTGAGAGTGATTATTTCTACAAATTCATAAGTCTATTTCATGTAGACACTGTTATGAATTGTTTTCAAATCTTTTCGAAGGTTGGAACATGATATCCAACAATCCAAGATAACTTAGTTCGGACAACACTCGATTTATAACCATTCTAGAAACCTACTTCTACTTTTTACCAGGACTGCATCATAGGGATGTAGGTTGAAACATTGAGAACCGTATAACCAAAACGACAAATTTATATGTAGATATAAATGATTAGAATACATCTAGAAACAATTATCATTGCTCACGAGCTCATTTATTTCTCATCGTGTAACAGAATCATGCCTCCGAAGAAACATAACCAACCCTCCGGTAAAACACCAATCCTTCAGATAGATTCAGCTACGTTTCAAGCTGCAGTCACAGCAGCCGTAGCAGCTGTCATGGCTCACCTTAATGCTCACAACGCAAATGTTAGTGGAAATGTAATCAAAAATTCCGATCGTGGTGATAACCAATTTCAGCAACAAATGTCTACTTGTAAAGATATTCTGGACCTCAAACCTAATATCCTGAAACGGAAGTTCGAGAACGAGAAAGGGAGTTGTTCAACTCAAGAACCTACCGAAGGGAAACAAACTAGGGTAGTCAATACTCCTATCAGCCCTGATATCCCAACACCGACCAAACCATACTTAGGAAACCTCCCATACTGCATCAAGTGCAACTACCATCATCACGGAGTCTGTCGAGTGCTGCATTGCAATAGATGCAACATGAAGGGGCACACCACCCGCATCTGTAAGACTCCGGTCGAGTTCATCACTTCAATTACCAATGTTGGAATTAGTCCAATATGCCATTTATGTGGCGAAATAGGACACTTCAAGAGGGACTGTCCAACAGAGAAGAACGACGGGGGAACGGGAGGAGTTTGACCCCAGAGAATGGGGAAACATCAAAGAACCTTGCTATATTTTTGGTACGCTTCCAAACCCTAATAATTAATTATAATTATAATTACTCTCTCGTTTGAACCAAATTGCAGCATTCACATAAAAACTAAAAACCATAGCAGGTAAGTTATGATGGTTTAGTGTATACATTAGAGTCATTTATAATTAAGATTTGTAGATTTAGAGTGAGTAATCCCGCCTCATTTCCTGTTCCTTGTTTGGTTGTGGATTTAGGGCAGGGTTGCTCAGTCAACTGTCTTACCAATCTTAATTATACATGACTTGTGTACACCAAGCAATGATAGAGAGACCTAGTAGGGATCATTTCATGAAAGTTCATTATTTCAAATTATCAGAACCCTCGTATTGTTAAATACTCGCCAATTTCGAATCAAAAAGGGGTTCGCAGCAATAATAACAGAATAAAACCGAAATCGCTGAAAACTTATGTACATAGGATAGTTCATCATCCTAGTAATCATTTCTTTCAGAACGACTTAATATCTATTTCGTCGAGAAGTTCCGACATCATCATCCGACATGGTTTGGCTTGGTCCTTACCATGCAAAATTCTTATTTTGTGTAAAAGAACTTTTTCCTTAATCAGCCGTCAGATGAAATTCTTCCAATCCATAACGCAAACCCTTATATCACCTCTCACTTCAAAACTTCAGAAGTACCCATGCGAGGGGTACCACACTTTCTAGCCCGCCCAGTAGATAGGAAAATCGAAGCGAAAAGCACCGAAGAAGTCGCAGAAGTCAGTAACCACCGAGGTATTCCCAATAGATCTCATAAGAAGATCACTTGTACCGCAGATCAAGTTCAAGAATAGAGATTAAGAACTCATTAGGTTAATCTATCGCTGCTAAGTGTATACGCAAGAGTAGTATATAATTTAGACTGAACAAGATTTAGGATGTGTGATTCCGCCCTATCTCCTGTTCCTTGTCTGGTTGTGGACTTGGGGCAGAGCCACCCAATCGAACGTTTTGTCAACCTAAATTATATACGACTTGTATACACGAAGTAATGGTGGATGAGCCAAGTATGAGTCTTATCATGAACTTCAGAGCAAGAGCCCGTAGGCTTACTACAACAACCGGAGATACCTGAGTGGAAGTGGTAGCGGATTGCAATAAGGCTTTATAATCAGGTTACCTAAGACAATGGGTGGACTTGATACCATTTTGGGTGATCGTCGACAGATTAACCAAGTCCGCGCACTTCCTGCAACTTGAAGGAAACAGGAAAAATAGAGAAGCTACTAGAACATGTGTTCGAGAGATTAGTTGACTGCACAATGTTCCAATATCTGTTATCTCCGTTTGAGATAGTAGAATCATCTCCTAGTTCAGTCAGTCACTTCAGAAATCTCTGGGAACTAGGCTACTCATGAGCATAGCCTAGCATCATTAAACCGACAGACAAAATGTCAGAACGATTCAAGCATTAGAAGATATGCTAAGAGCATATATGATCGATTTTGGTAACGCTAGGGATACCCATTTACCACTTATTGAATTTTCATAAAACAATAGCTGCCACACCAGCATCAAAGTTGCTCCATTTAAAGCTCTCAATGGCCGTAAGTGCATATCTCATCTGTGCTGGGTTGAAGTGGGCGATACGCAACTAGCCAAGAACCAAGTACCCAACAGTACTCTAACCGAACCTGAGATCATTCGAGAGACCACAGAAAAGATTGTACAAATCCGAGAAGAACTAAAAACTTCTAGAAATAGACAAAAGAGTTATTCAGACAAACGATGAAAACCCTTGAAATTCCAGGTTGGTGACCTTGTCTTATTAAAGTTCTCACCATGGAAAGGCTTGATACGTTTTGGCAAACGGGGGAAACTAAATCCAAAGTACATAGGACCATTCGAGATTCTTCAAGGAATCGGTCCAGTTGTTTATAAACTCAAACTACCACATGAACTTAGTAACATTCATCCCACCTTCCACGTATCTAATCTAAAGAAGTGTCTATCCGATAAAACACTTGTTATCCCACTCGATGAAATCAAGTTAAATAAAAGTCTACACATTGTAGAAGAACCAGTAGAAATAATGGATAGGGAAATCAAAAGAACCAAGCAAAGTCGTATCCCGATAGTGAAGGTTCACTGAATTGCAAAGCGGGGACCTGTATTCACTTGGGAGCGGGAGGATCAAATGAAGCAAAAGTATCCACATTTTTTTCCCTAGTCCTAGATTATCTCTATAGTTTTAATTTCTGGACGAAATTCCCTCTAACGTGGGGATAATGTAACAACCCATTATTTCACGTCAAACATGACTTTTTGATAAAGGATTTTTTAGAATAAATAATCTTATCTAAGTTGTAGTATATGTCACAAGGTTTCCAAAAATATAAAGAACGATGAAATCTGAATTATAACAAAGAAGTTATGACCAATCGAAGATCCTCGATAGAACTGGCACAATGCTGTGCGATGTAAAAAGTGAGTTTACAATCAAATGATTTTTAGTCTTAACAATCAAAATGAAAGTCGTAGAATACGTTAAACCGAGAGTTTACATAAAAAAACGTTCAAATCTGACTTCGTATGAGGAAGTTATGATTTTTCTAAGAATCGGCATAGCAGTACACAGCCCGAAACTCTAAATAAAGATCGAGTGATTTTTAGCCGAAACAACCTAAATGAGAATCAGAGATCTTATCAAAAGAAATCCAACGGTAAAAGGACATACGAAAACGGACGTCGGATGAAGAAGTTATGAATTTTTAACAGACTTTTCCTGTCCCGGCCTGTTAAAAATATAACTTTAAAAATAAATTCAAAATTAGCTGACAGAATCTAGATGAAAGTTGTAGAGCATAGTCTCACCTACGCGTGGATATAAAGAACGTCAAAAACGGAGCTCGTATGCAAAAGTTACGAATTTTTGAAGTTTGAAAAATAGGAGTACGCCCAGCGTACTCGGAGACTAGGCCTCGAATCGTCCACATTGCCTTTTTCTTCGCATGCAACACGTGTCTCGTAATCGACACGTCCGAAGCCACGTATCACCCACATCCGAAGTTTTGGATAACAACCAAAGCACTACACCCCGCGTAGGAAATGTACGCCCAACGTACTTCTATTCACCTTAGTACGCCCAACGTACAGTTAAATTACGCCCAACGTAAATCGATATTCTAGCCACTACAAATAGTATGCGAGACCTCCGGGTTTTGTTTACAAATTTCAACCTCTCTCTCACATTTAACTCTCTTTCAAGCTACTTTTAACCCCCGAAGCCTAGAAATACCCCCTCACACTCGAAGAAAGCCCGGTGCCCCGAAGTCCTCTGCCCGCATAAAGCCCGGTTTTTCATCAAAAACTCGAAATTTCTTCAAGAAAGATCATTTATAGAAACGAAACGCTGCCCGAATCACCACCTATCATGTGAGTTCATACCCCTACATTTTCATAATTTTTAACTGTTTTAGGGGGGGGGGGTGGGGGGGGGGGGGGAATAGCAGTTGAACACAATTAATATTGTGTTAATATCTCAAAAGATATTTAAATATATTTTAAATTGTTATAATTATATAAATATTACGTTTATATAAATATAAAATGGTTTTCTAACTGTTTAGTACTATTTGGTACAAACAGTGAATTTCCTGGAATAATAGTATTACCGATTCTTACCACAGTTAAGGTATAATAGGTATAGTTTAGAGAACTCATTCATTAGTACTTAACAGAAATCAAATAGAGTACTTAACGGAAAACGAGTAGAAAACATTCTTCAAAAAGCAACCATATAAACTATATCTTATATAGTTTATGAAACTTACCTACTGAGTATTTATTACCTAGTAACTTGTCAATATTCTATACATAATCATCAATATAGCACTTTTGAGACTACCTTCATGTACTTTTCCAAGTAACAACAAAAGTCCTGAAATTATAACTAGAATCTCCTTGAGTGGGAGTGTGACACTTGTGTATAGATCTATACGGGACTGACAGTCCCGCACCAGAGCTGCTTGCAACAGCTAGGTCGGCATAACTGTGGTGACAAATGTTGTAGCTTTTGCGACGCCTGAAGAACGTCGTGCTCAGGCCATCTAGTCATAGTATGGTTATAATAACTCACAATTTGGTATTGAATTTAATGATTAGTGTATAAATAAGTAAAACTTCACATAGTTTTATCTTTATAAAACTATAATACAGTATTTTACCAGTTTAAATACGGAAATGATATTTTCATATTGGAAAACGCTTTTTCTTTATGGTTTTATGTAAACTATAATACAGTATACCACTTAAGAACCAGAAACTTTCACCCTTTTGCTTACCGTATAATACATAAGAAAATAGAGGATTTTCTGGGAAAAACGCTTTACTTTATCAAATAACAAGAAAACGAATTTGAGTTATAAATATTCTTATGAACTCACCAGCTTAATGCTGATCCTCTCTTTCAAAATAACTTGTATTCTCAGGAATCCAGTAGACAGGTACACTTCCGGAGCTTTTGAGAAGACAGCCTAGTACTGTGTTGCGTCTTTTGTCTTTTACTATATCTAATTTTGATGTTGAACATCTAGTGTTTGAACACTTATGTAAAAACTTATACATTATTAATGCAATGGTTGTTGTACTTTGATTACTATAATGCATGTGTTGTGATACTTGACATGATGTCCTCCGCCCCCGAACTTTTTCGCCGTTCTGGTTTGGGGGTGTGACAGCTTCTAACCGTGAACAACCCATATGTGTGGGTTTCCTATGCGTGATTTCCGTAAGAGGAAGGAAACGCAACAAGATAGGGAACGCAGAGGAGAACAAAGACGAAGAAGAGGGGTGCTAGATCAAGAGAGGACCATTAGAACAGGTTTCCGAAGAAGTGGTGGGTCGAACTCTTCACCTTCGTTTCCGACCAGCTTGGAATGGGTCGATATTCAGAGATGTTTGAGGTGCTCAGGAAATACTCTTGGGACGACAACAGATGGTGCACTGAGAAGATTCCTTGTCGTCGAAGGAAGTGCTTAGGCAGAGAAGATGGTGTTTCCGGCCAGATGATGGTTGTACGAGATGGAAGGAGAAAGGTAATCCTTTGACCTTTTGACACTCATTTATTTTAGTTGAATATTGGGCTACATGACAATTTCTGGTGGGCCTTGGATAATTGAGTTAAATGAAAGTAGCCCATGTGATTATAGTGTTGGGTAATTGTGTATCATGTCCTTGTAATTGAATTCCTTGACAACATAATTGCAATGCTATGTCAATTAATAAAAGCTTCATATTAAATTTAGATAAATAAATAAATACCAACTAAATAGATTTATTTAAGCCATCTAGTTTATGGACTTTGCTTATGACCACATTTTTTAAATAAAAGATAAATATAAGCGTTTTAAGGTGCATTATTAAGTAATATTTGAATTGTGAGCTAAGTAAAGATTATTTATATCGTTCTAGGAGTATAAAGAGCTGGAAATCCATCTTAGCCACTTTAGTGATTTTATTCTGTGATTGTTGCTTCAGGTGAGTCTCCTCACTCTACTTGCCTGTGTGGTAGTATATACGTGCTGACCAGTTGGGTATTATTTGTTGTTACTATGATATGTTTTACTGTGTTTTTTGAGACTTCAGGTATTCTCCAGGGTTGCTGATAACTCATAGGGCGTTTAGTTTTCCCACTGAGACTTCGGGTAGTCTCCAGGGTTGCTGATAACCCACATGACGTGCTGTTTGCCCATAGATACTTCGAGTAGTCTCTAGGGTTGCTGATAACCCATAGTTGTTTATTTTTGTGTTGTGTTGTATGTGGTATTTTGTGGAACTTACTAAGCTTTGTGCTTACAGTTGTGGATTAAATATTTTGCAGGTAGTTATCAGGCGGTGAAGGCGTGATTGTACACACACATCAACAGATTTATGATTCGAGATTCCACATTGTCTTTATGAACAAATGGTTGTAACTTTACTAAAATTGGATGTTATATTATTTTAAAAGTGAAAAATTTAGCCCCGGTTTTTGAGATGCTACAAATTGAAATGGTCTGCTTTTCGTTGAATATAGAGACAATGGTGGGAGTTAAAGTCACAACATATGGATAAAGTTCTATTTTTCAAGGTATGTGATCTATCTAATATGGAAGTAAGATATGCTTTTGAGTAGACAGAGACACCTGATCAGCTTGTGAGGCGTCGCAAAGAGCATGGTACTAGAGATAAGGTAATCATCACTTGTACACAATACATATTCTTGAAGGACGTAACATAATTATAGATTAGATTTCATGTTCTTGACATTTTATGATTGTTCTGTAGGTTGTGAAACATAATATTTGTGGAGTAGTCACTAAAGGAACATTGGTTGATGGAGAAATCATGACAGCCAATCCAGATACTTCTTACCTGTTAGTGGTTTCTTAATATAGGATTCGATACGTGATCAAATCTTATTAAATGCCTATTTGACAAGTTTTTATTTATTGTTTTACAGAAGTGGCAACCTTTCTAGAGGTTTTAGAGGAGAGTTCAAGAATTTTCAAATTATTTGGTACATGTGATGGCTAATCGGTTCTCTTTAAAGTTATATCATACTTTAAAAGAATGTGAATAGTGTTGGGATGGTTTTGGTGTTTTTGAAGGCTAAGGGCATTTTGGTCATAAAGTAAAAATACATGAAAAAAGAATTCATAATATTCATGAAGTTTCTCAAAATTTGGATTTATTTGAATAAAATGATATTAAAACTAGAAAATTTGATATTAAAGAGCCAAAAGATAGAAGAATTTGGTTTGAAATTATAAGGGTAATAACAATGTAATTTGCTATTATGATTTTTAGAACCAAAAATTTTATCTTTAAGTGGGATAATTTGGTATGTTTTCAAACTATAATGCTTTAGGAAATTGTTTTTTAAAGTTCAAGATGTGTTTCTGGAACTTTTAGGATGAGAAGGGCATTAGGGTCTCCTAATACCACATATTCAAAATTGATTATAATGATTTTATATGATTTTGGTATTTTCTCTTTGTTTGAACTTAAACTTAAACCAAAATAAAATAATATGCCAAATAAGCATACAACAAGGACTTTTATTTCAAATGAAGATCTAATTTTGTTATCCGATTAATATTTTGGTACTAGCTTTTGATTAGTTTACAATTAAAGATGCCGTTCAGTACAAGGATTACAAAACAAAAAAGATTTCGTTGGTGGAATTCCAACATCAGTTAATGAAAGTTAGGTGGTTTTTTTTCTACAAAAGCTCTTCTTGATTTCTTATGTCTGCGCTGCGCAGACAACGTGCAGTCGTTTAGTCTCACAAACTGTTAATTTTTTAGAAGAGAGCAGACCTAAAAAGGTCCGCACGTCCTCTTCTTGGCGCATATATGGATCTATGTCTTCTAACGTCTTCTAACATTTTCTTACATTTTCCACAATATATATTTAACTTTTAAAAAAAGAAAATATTTTTTTGGGAATTGTTAGTGTCGTTGTTCATCTTTTATATTTTTTCCTCCTCCTGCCTTTTTATGTAATTATTTGTTTCTTTATTTATTGTTTTTTCTAGAGAAAATTACAAATTTAGCCTAACACACTAATTACTTTGTGGAAAATAGCCAAAAAAACCCAAATTGCATTTTTAGCCACTAAAATCGCATATGGGTATAAGCCATCTACGATTTCGCCATGCCATCTGCGAACGTACAAGTGGCTAAAGTACAGGCGTGCTTTAACCACTTGTACGTTCGCATGTGGTTTTTTTTCGCTGTACATATATCCTTTTTCCAGCCTAAAATCGCAGATGGACTATGTCCATCTGCGATTTCCTCTCGTTTCACCTGCGATTTTATGATTTTTTTTTTTAATTTTGACTACGAAATTTATAGGGTTTAACTACGAAATAACCTTATTATATATAAAAATTTTCAAGAAATTATCATTTTTGTTGTTATTTCGCTGTATATATACCCCTTTTCGGGATTGTTGATGAAATCGTCCATTATTGATCTAAGGAAATCGCTAGGAGAGAGTTTCTCTAAAAAAAATAGTGAAAAATGAAAAAAAAAAAACGTTTTTATACTAAAACTCTACGAAATCACAGATGGAAAACACCAAATCACAGATGGATTGTTCCATCTGCGAACGTACAAGTGCCTAAAGCACAGATGTGCTTTAGGCACTTGTAAGTTCGCAGATGGAAATGCGAAATCACAGATGGGCTTAATTCATCTGCGATTTTAAGGGCTAAATTTGTAATTTGGGTTTTTTTGGCTATTTTCCACAAAGTAATTAGTGTATTAGGCTAAATTTGCAATTTTCTCTTTTTTTCTATATCATAATTATGCATTAACTCAAATGTTTATGTATATGATTATGTTCATGTTTTTCTATTCATATAATATATTTATCGAAATAATTTTGACATAGTTTTGTTGATATTTTTATTTTTGTGCACGTTTACATTTAGTAGGTAAATGGCTGGTAATTTTTTTTATGTTATTTAGAATAGAAACAATAACATCGATTAATTAGTTCATATATATAATATAAAATTTTTTAATGAAGTTTTATTTTTCAGTTATCATAATTTATACCACGTTAATAACTAAGTTCATTTAATTTTTGATTATTGAATCCTAACATGATTTTAGCCCTTCAAATCATCACATCGTCGAATTTTGTATCGGTTGCAGTTTATTATTTTCGATTTGTTGCGTTTTTATGAGGTTTTTTTATCAGTTCGATTTTTGCTCACCCCTAACTATATCCGTGAATTAGTTGTATGCTTTATTTACTTGTTTAAGTTATAGTTGATGAACAATTTAGCTTATTGTAATACTTTTTATGTTTAAAAAACCGATATATCTAAATCTCAGTTTATTTTAACAACATGTAGACGTTAAAAAACAAACCGTTTTCTTGCAGACTACAGACATTTGGTCAATATCTTGTACTGCAGAGGTTTGCAGATGTGATCTGCAGACTTCAAACGTTATGTTTCCGAAAAAAACAAACACCTTAACGTTTCTTATCTTCGCACCATTTTATTCTTTAATAGTCTGACACCAATTATTTTATTTAAAAGTTTCTTCTCTAATAACAAAACCGCTCATACCCATTTTCCTTTGAAAAGATAATAACATTAAGAATTAAATAACATGTATTTTTTGTTTATCCCATAACGATCGAAACTTCTCTTTTGACAAATCTTCAACTTAAACCTACTTATTTCTCTATCTATATCGTTAAATACCATTTATAGGATTTCTAGCCTTAGCGGGACAACTTCAAGGTTTTTAATTATTTAGAGTTAATGTTACATTATTTCTCTAATTCTTTTTTTTTTTTAACTTAAACCTACTTATTTTTTTTATTATGATTTATCATGACATTATTTCTCTAATTCTTATTTTTTTTCTACCATGATTTAATTATTTAGAGTTAATGTTACATTTAGTCATTTCACTTTTAGTTTTGTGTTTAAAAGGTTTTTAAACTTGTTAATTTTTGCGAAAATACTCACTATGATTGACAACGTGTTTTCATATATATATATATATATATATATATATATATATATATATATATATATATATATATATATATATATATTTTAAAGGTTATTGATTTTTTTTTGGTTACTTAAGGTTATTGGGATATTTTAGAGTATAATTAGTTATTAAACTTTTGAAGTTATGTTCATTTGTTTTTATAAATATTTTTTCACAATTAGTTTTTACATCATTTTTATTTCGTTTTTCGCAATTTGTTTTTATAAATTTGTTTTTTGCTTTATTTTTAATGTTTTTACAATATATTTTTATAACTTCATTTCTACTGTATTTTTTCACAATCTATTCACCACTTTGTTTTTTTGAACTTTGTTTTTATGATTTTTTTTTAAAAATCCATTTTTACAACTCTATTTTTTCATTGTTTTAATAGTTTTTTTCACAATATGTTTATAACTTCATATATTTACTCCGTCAATTAGTTGCCAATTAACTGAACTACAAAATTACTGACCAAGTGATAATCTTAGAATTATCAATTTCTCATGCATCCAGTAACACTGCGTAACTTACAATGTTTCATCTAACGGTTTATCTTTTAGACTGGTAATAATAACCCACATATGTTTCTCACACAAAAGAAAACTTCATTATATAACTTAATTGAGACATAGTTGTTATCAAGTTAAGTACTAAGACACATAAAATAATAATATATTGGATTCATAATGCTACTAATCAAGCAAAACAAATCTAATAGTAGAACAAAAGTAACATTCAGTTCAGGTGAGCAATTGTCAAGTTTAAAATTTCAAATGATTTAACCCTACTCACAACATGAGGAATGTATGTCACGTCGTGAAGAGTTTAATGAGTACGCACAACACTTTTGGGCTCACGGCGTGAGCACATATTCGCTCACGATGTGAGAACTGTCTGAGAGGAAACCCTAATTTTGGGGGTTTTATTTTCGCATTTAAAGGAAGTGAGGGTTAGGGTTACCCCACCCTCACCCTCCATCACCTCTTTGCACTCCCCTTTGAAACCCTAGCATCCATATTTGATCTTGAAGCTTATTTTTGGTGATTTTAGCCAAGGAAAAGAAGAGGAAGAGCATCTAGGCCATATTTTTGCATGTCTCACCACCAAGAATTTTCACATCTTCTGGACCTTTTGTGAGTTTCAAATTCGTTTCTTTATGAGTCTATGAAACATCCCAAAAATACAGTCCAAAAATTTCGTTTAATTTCATTAATAAGAATCATAAATATCATCCATCATATAAAAGTCATAAACCATGGATCTCAAAATATTATAACATCTGTCAAAATATATCAGAGTATAAACATCTCAGGCTAAGCAAATGGTGTGTGCACGACAATCGTCCCGAGCTCCTCTTTTGAAAACCAAGGTACCTGAAACCAAAACTGAAAACTGTAAGCATGAAGCTTAGTGAGTCTCCCCAATCTACCACATACCATACACATGTCACACAAACACATCGTGGGCCCCACCCTGCTACATCGGGCCCCGCCCGACATCGAGCAAAGCTCGGTATACACATGATCATATAAACAATTACATAAACATAATCACATAATCATAAACATATAAACATCACATTGGCCCTTTCCCGCTACATCGGGCCCCGCCCGACATCGAGCAAAGCTCGGTATACACATGATCATATCAACAATTACATAAACATAATCACATAATATTAAACATATAAACATCACATTGGGCCTTGCCCACTACTTCGGGCCCCACCCCGCATCGGCTTGTCCAACATCGACACCGCCCGGCATCGGGCCCCGTACGGCATCGGACCAAAGTCCAGTATACATATAACATATCATCAAGCATACAACATACACATAACATAAACATAACTTGGGCCTATCCCACTACATCGGGTCCCACCCGACATCGAATCGAAGTCCGGTATCGGGCCCCGCTCGGTATATATAAGCATATCAACATATACATATAAACATAAACACATAACATAAACATATAAACATTCCGGCCCCGCCCGACATCGGACCGAAATTCAAAAATATACAAACAGACACATGCAAGAATCACGAAGAAATCAAGCATACAAACATTCCTCGGGCTTACCCTGACATCGAATCGAAATCCGAAAAAGCATATAAAACTGCATCAGTCCCGCCTGACATCAGACCGTAGTCCGAAACTACTACTAACTAAACGGGCCGGACTTCGTTCCTTAGACCCGTTCCTACTGGAAGAGGACTCACCTCACACTGCTGACGTCCCGCGGACAAAACCATAGCTGCTGGATGACAGATTCCTGAATCTGTCACATCAAAATAACACCCAATTAATAATTGAGTCCCAACACATATCCATAAGTCCATGCTTGGGGTAAAAGACTACTTTACCCCTAACTTAGCTTGATTCGAGCCCAAGGCCCATTCCAAAGGCCCAAAAGTCTAATAATGAACCAAAGCCCAACATATGGCCCAATTTTCCCAATTGGGCCCAAACTCCTCACATGGCCTTACCTTAAGCCCCAACCATTTATTCTTGTTCCAATACTTGACATTCTGATGGTCCAATATCTCATAATCATGAAGGCCCAGTTATGGCCAATCTATGGCCTAATTTTTCCCAATTGGGCCCAAGCCTGACCAATGGGCCTTATCCTAAAGCCCAATCCAAGTGTTCTAGTCCATTTACTTGTTAATAGTTGGCCCATCAAGAGTCCAGACATCTAGGCCCAACAGAAAGGCCCAACGCTAAACCCAACACAATTAGGGTTTTCACATGAAATGACGATTAGGGTTAAGTGTTTCCCACTTAACCCATTAAGGACTTAACCCACTAAGTCTATTACTCCAGTAGGCCAACATGATCGGCATATGTCATAACTGCAGTCCACTGGTCCAAACGTGGGTCCCGACAATCCAAAACTAACATTTTCGAAAATTAGGGTTTTCTAAACCCAAATTAGGGTTTCTACCCCAAGCATATGCCAATCAAGTCCAAGATTAAGTTTTTAAGTCCATTAGGGTTCCACTAGGCCGGGCACCACCCACTGCCACCTCGGGCAGTGGTGGTCGGCGGCGGCTCACGGCGGCAACCACCACCTCACGGCGGTGGTGGTTTTTCCTCCAATCCCTATGCCAAAAATGCTAAAACAAATCCCATTCTACTAAACATACTCATAACATCACAACATATACACACAACCACCACTATATGACGACTGGTGGTGACACGGTGGCAGCCACCACCTCATGGTGGTGGCGGTGGATTTCCAGCAAAAAAACACACGTATAATCCTCACAATCACAGCAGTCGTCAAGTATACTCGATAATGCAACATACTGCCACCGCTTAGGCGGCAACCGTCGCTGGAAAAACGCGACAATGGCCCCACGGCCACCGCTAACGGCAATGCGATTCCCGACGTCACCCACTGAAAAAGAACGAGAGAGAAAGAGAAGAAGGTGGGTTGCGGTGGACTTACCGATGGCTTCCCAGTCGCTCTCAACCCACGCATGACGAGCCAGCTTTAACTTCGATCTTGGTGGCCCTTCCAGCAGCCCATGACGTCTCCGGCCGGCAACGGTGTTGTGGCAGCGTTCCAATAGCGAGGTAGCCGCTTGGCGGCCTCATCTGATCGGAAAAACGAACGAGAAGGAGGTGGCGGCTGTGAGGCTCTCATGAGGGTGGCGGCTGTAGTATGGTGCTTCTAGGTTTAGGGTTAGATGATGGGGAAGGAATGTCGGGTATAACCCGTGCTTCTCTTTCAAACATTTAAGCCTTTTTACAAGTTCAGTCCCTCCTCACCAGATCTTTTTCAACTTTAATCCATCATTTACCCTTTTGCCCCTGATTCCATAAATTCATTTCATTTTAGGTCTAAAACTTACCAAAGGCTCAGATAATCCCACTATGAGTGACTTAGCATAACCCAAGCTATCTGTCACTGTAACACCCCGAATTCAGGAGGTCTAGAAAGGAAAGAAAACCTCAAATTAAGGAAGGGACTCGTCGAGTAGATGGAGTGACTCGACGAGTAGGAGCGCGGATAGGGTCGCGAATTAAGTGACCTACTCGACGAGTCAGAGGACTGACTCGCCGAGTTGGCCAGGTTTGGGGAAAACCCTAAATGTGGGCCTTGTACCCTATTTAAGGAACATTATAGCCTTCATCAGCCCCCTTGATACTCTCTCAAGTCCATAACGAAAACCCTAGAGCCTCCCTTGAGTTGTGAGTCATTTTGAGAGTCTTGGAGCATTCTTGAAGCTTGGAGGAACAAGAAGAAGGTTGGAGGTTCAAGGAGGAAGGAGTAGATCCAGAAGATTCACTCTATTTGCTGCTCATTTTGGTAATCAAGTTCCATCCTTGACTTCTAGTTTGTTAGATCTCCTTATGTTCCTTTTTATGAAGTTTATGTACCAAGGGTGATTTCTTGTGGAATTTGGACGTCCCCAAGCCAGATCCTTTCAGATCTAGGAGTGTCTTGAGTAGTAAAGGCATAAAGGTGGAAGCTTTATGCCAATAGAACTCCCCATGAAAAGTTTAAGTGGTTATTATGGCCTTTTGAGCAAAAAGGGCCATGCAAGGGTGCAAAGGTAGCAGCCTTGTGTGATATCCCGACTCTAGGAGGCCAGATCTGGGTCTTGGATGCCTTGAGCTTGTCTGAAATCGTCTGAATAGTGTTGGACATGGAGAGACTCGGCGAGTCAGTTGTGGCACTCGGCGAGTCAGGCCAGTTCTTGCCCCAAAACCCTTCTGTGAAGGGTATGAGTTGAGATTGGAAAGGGACTCAGCCAGTCTGAGTCCATAATGGTTATGAAGTTCATCGTACTCGACGAGTTCAAGGATGAACTCGGCGAGTCTAAGGCAATCTATTAGTTATGAAGATGGACTCGACGAGTTGTTCATACAACTCGGCGAGTCACAGACTAGAGACATTCATATGTGGATGATGAACTCGACGAGTTCAATGGTGAACTCGACGAGTCGGTTGAAGATGGTCCCAGTGGCATGGTTGAAGGAGAACCCGCCGAGTTCTTGCAAGGCTCGACGAGTAGAGTCGGGGTTGTTTTGGGATTGGAAGAGTATGGACTCGACGAGTGGGTAGACCAACTCGGCGAGTCAGGTCAACTGGATGTTGACTTGGACCGAGTTTGACCAGGGTTGACTTTTGGTTTATTATGGTCTAAATGTTATTTTGGGTATTGATAGTTCGGGAAGTCGAAGGGTCAGCGGTTCAGAAGTTGCCGGTTAGCAGTCAGAAGTGTTCAGCGAGTTTTCAGCAGTGCGAGGTGAGTCTGCTCACTGTGTGCATGGGTCTACGGCCACAATGCCGGCCCATTATGTTCATGTTCATGTTTATGCTTATGTCTAGAAGGAAGACCTGGGGGTTAGCCCTAGGCACTTATTGATATATGTTCCGGGTTACGACCTGATGCCGGGCGAGGCCCAAGGAATGTTAGGATGCTAGAGGTCTTTGTGATTCTTGCATGTGTCGGTATGATAGGATCCAGACCGAGGGTCCGATGTCGGGGTAAACCCGAAGTACGTTAGATAATAGTATGTTTCTGGGTCGGGGTATTCCCGAGGAAGATTCTTACGTAGTGCGTTAGATTATACTTGTTGTCTTCGTGATACTTGTATGTGCCTGGTAGGGAGGTGAGTGTGGGTGAGGTCCCGTATCTCATCACTAGCTGAGTATGGATGGGGTTCCATATCTCGATATTAGCAGAGCAGGGGCGAGGCCCGTGACAGGAAGGATGTGAGTGTGGGCGAGGGCCCATATCTCACTACTAGTAGGAGTGTGGACGGGGTTCCACTACTTCAGTAGCAGACCAGGGGCGGGGCCCAAGTTAGGCGAGGCCTTAGATCAAGGTATGGTTAGGGAATGTTCATGTATGTTTCAGTATGTTATTTGATCGTATGTATGTGTATGGCGGGCGAGGTCCAGAGACAGGTGGGGCTTAAGGGAAATAGATCTGTATACCTAGCGGGGCTCGATGCCAGGTGGGACCTGATGCCAGGCGGGGCCTGATGACGGACGGGGTCCGATGGTGAGCGAGGCCCAATGCAGCGGGCTGGGGCCCATTATATGGTTATGTGCTCAGAATTATATATGGAATGTATGGATCAGTAGATATGTATGGTATGTGGTAGGTTGGGGAACTCACTAAGCTTCGTGCTTACGGTTTTCAGTTTTGGTTTCAGGTGCTCAGTTTTCAAAAGAGGAGCTGGGGAGGGTTGCAGTGCACACACCATGATAAGTTAGCCTGGGATGTATACTCTGATAATTGAACAAGTGTTTTGGAAATGAAACTCTGATATGTACAAATAACTAATGTTTTGGATGGATGAATTATAATTATGACTTGATTAATGATCTAAAAATGAAAATTTTGCACCTGGTTTTTGGGATGTTACAAGTTGGTATCAGAGCCTTGGTTTGAGGGATTCGGGCACACTCTCAGGTGTGACTGAACTCAAACTGAGGGCTTGGTAAGGAAATTTTCAAAAGAGAATCATTTTTATAAAAAGAACTTTGAAAAGAAAAGGGATTTCGAAAAAGGAATAAGAACTTTGAAAAGAGAAAAGGGTGTGGTGCATGCAATCAGCCGAGCTCAAGTAAGTTCTCCCAAATTACCCATACAAGTTTATGTTATGATATGATTTTGTGATCAGCATGCTAGATTTAGGGCTAAGGATCTAGGAGGATGCCTTATATGCCTGCTGTATGTGTCTGTGAACTGCATGCTAGTATTGGTTAGACAGTGGTTGGATAGCCTGTCTAGGTTATGCCTGATTATATGAGCTTAACATCGCATGCTAGTGTAGATTCTTGTTATTTGGATATAATTGCTTGATTATGTTCTGGTTAGATTTCCCTTTTTGTTTGAATGCTGCTTGCTTTGTGCTTTGTGGGACTCTTAGTAATGTGAGCTAGCTATTAAGTGAATATGCTAGGTCACATGTGGCACATGCTGGATAATATCAGAGTGATAGATTTGACCCTATTGCGCAGCTCTTGTCTGAGTCCAACCGTTCTAGGGATGGGTCTATTACTCGAAGGATTATCTGATCTCTGTTGCATGTGGATATAGTCATGAGGTAGCTAGTTGATATTACTGGGAATCTTTCACCAGCTGAGGACTGGTTTGGGTCAGATATTTCCCTAGGGTAGGCCTAGGATGAGTTTAGTGCTGGGAGCCACGGTGGTAGTGAAAGGGACTTGGTGGAGTTGAGGTAACTCTTGAGGAAAGTACGCACAGATGTGGAAGGTAGTATGGGCCCGTACTACTGAAAGCAGAGGATCCGTACTCGATTCAAGAGGGGCCGAGATGAAACCAGGGAACTTGTAGAGTGTGTGTGATCCCTCGGCAGTGATGTGTATTTTGATGATTGTTATGGCATGTTTTCAGTATGGCGACATTGCTAGATGGACCAGTGGATAGGTAAGGTGTCAAAGAGGGACCAGGCTTGGGTTCAGGGACCGAGCAGCTCGAGGAGCGGATGAGGGAGTTTGTATCAGCGGAGGTTACGCGCATCATTCTAGACCAGACTCCTGTGATCTTTGGCACGTCAAGGAGGGCATCCTGGAGATTTTGGATGAGAGGCTTGGAGCCTTCCGCACATAGATGATGGCCTTGTTGGGAGCGCGTACATTGACATTCCGGGAGTTCAGAGCTTGTGGAGCTCCATAATACCATGGGGTTAGGGACCCCATTGCTAGTGGCAGATGGTTGGCTGATGTCGCCAACGCTTTTCGTTCTAGTCGGTGTCCCGAGGGGGACAAGGTTCGACTTGCCTCCTGTCTTCTGAACGACAGAGCACAGGATTGGTGGAGGAGGTTGGTCATGCTATTGGGGATGATGCCACGTTGGACACGATGACATGGAGCGATTTCTCGGCCAGGTTCGAGGCCGAGTTTGCACCGGTGATTGAGGTGCAACAGTTAGCCCGGGAGTTTCAGGATTTGAGACAGACTACAGAGACAGTGGTGGAGATCACCACCAAGTTTAGGGATAGAGCCCTTCTGGTTCCGCAGTATGTGGCGGACGAGGAGATGAAGAAGGCTCGGTACCACGGGATATTGAGGAGTGATATTAGCCAGTTTGTGAGTCGGTCCAGCTGCAAGACGCTGGAAGACATGATCGCTCGGGCCAAAGAAAGAGAGATTGATCTTGAGACAGAAAGGAAGAGAAATTTGGCAGAGGTTCAGGTATCCATGGGATCGGGCAAGAGGCCCAAGACATCAGATTCTAGGTTGAGAGGTCCTCAGGACCGGGTCCGCTGTGGCAAGTGCAGCAGGACGCACGAGGGTGCATGTAGGAGTGGCAGTGGTGGTGATTCGGGCTGCTTCAAGTGCGGCTAGACTGGTCATTTCAGCAGGGATTGTATTGCTACTACCACCCAGGGATCGAACCAGATATGTTTCCATTGTAGTCATAGGGGCCACAAGAAGGCCCAATATCCGAGTTTGCATTCAGCAGGACAGGTGATAGCACCTGCCCCTGCAACCTTGAGAATCACTGACGGCCGTCAGCGCCTGGTGGAGGCGCCTGCAGCGAGGAGCAGGGCGTATCAGTTGGTTTCAGATGAGGTGAGCAGCCCGATGCGTCAGGTACATATCTTCTTTCATTTCCCTATCATCTTATGTTATGATCTTATTGTTATAGTTCTGCATCGGTATTGATAATGATATTTCGGAACTTTGTGGCCTGCTTGTGATTGAGTTATATGCCATCTGCATACCTTGGATTTTAGAATGATAATAGGAGGTCGCCTCCTTTAGAGTAGGTTACTTTGGATGCAGTAACTGTAGCATGCATGTGTGGGACTCGGTAGTGTCTTGCTAGTTTCGGGAAGGTGTCGTTAGGGGATAGATCGGTTAGATTCCCAGCTGTGGTAAGCTCGGTTTCTCAGCAGAGTGACCGGAGGATGGTGGGGAGATTTGGTAATTCTCCCAACTTGTGAGCGGTGAGGAGCTAGACGAATCGAAGTGGGGGAGAGCCACTCGTGGGGGCCAGAGACAGAAGTAAGTGCAAGACTGGGGTGGTTCCGCAGTCTTGGTGAGGAAGGAAGCAGCTCAAGTGGTAGTTTGGATTGAGGAGCAGTTAGGTTGGAAGCTGGGGAAACTTTCCAACCTTAAGTTCGCGTCTTCACGAGTAGTTGATGGCTGGTTTGGGGAAACCATGTCGGAGAGCCTTCGGCAGGTGCGAGTTTAGTCGGGATATAAGGCTGCGGGGTAGTCGCAGCATTCCCCAGCAGCGAGTCAGTGAGGGAAGTGATGTAAGATTGCGGGTAAGCCGTAGCATTCATTAGCAGCTTAGTTAGCGGAGTGTGGGCGGGGGCCCGTATCTCCTAGTTCACGGAGTGTGGGCGGGGGCCCGTATCTCCGAGTTAGCATGATAAGAATCAGGAAAGTTTAGCTAGTTGAGATAAGAGGAGGAGTGGTCCTGCATAGCCCTGGATAGGTGAGACCTGTAGGAGAGGACGCTCCGAAGTATAGTTGGGTGAGACCCGTGGGCGAGGCCCGTGTTCTTTTAGCAACAGGTGGGACCTGGTAGAGACCTTAGGAAAGGTAGGGGATCGAGGATCCCAGATCTTCTAGAGCTAGAGTGGCTAGGTTGGTAGAGCAGTTCAGGTAGTCGCTGTATCTTCATAAGTCGCTGAGAGCGACTGAGGGAGTGTTCCTGCGTTCGGTAACCGGTGGGGGACCGGTATTTCGGGTAATGGTAGATCGGTTGGGACCAGGGTGGTCTCGGTTCATCCAGAAGGCGGATGGGAGTCGGCAGGACTTCAGGCAGGAATGATGATAAGGTATTTGGTGCAGAAGGCAGTGAGCTGATCGGGTAATGCTAAGTTGCTCACCGCAGAATCAGATAATCTCGAAGGATGGTCTGAATTCACATGCTGGGTGGAGTTTTCAGTATTGAAGCATCGTATGAGGGGATATTTCGTGAGTGCTGGTGTGATGGTCGGCACTGGGAGTGGCCAAAATTGCGGTTTCAGCAGAAGATTTGTTCTTGATGGAGATCGGAAAGATCGTTGCTTATAGGAAGTTGCCTTGGAAAGGCCAGTGGCAGTGCAAGGAAAAAGGGGTGAACCCCTTGTGTATCAGTGTAAGTGCACTGGGTGTACCGGTAGGGCTACCGGTTGGGTAAAGGTGCTGTACTCGAAGGTAGTAATGATCGGATTACTCAGAGGATGATATTTCCAAGGATGGACCTAATGGGTGAGGTGCGTAAATTTGTAAACAAATTGTAAGGTAGTTGACCGTGGCGGACTTCGAGGACGAAGTCTAGTTTAAGTGGGGGAGAGTTGTAACACCCCGAATTCAGGAGGTCTAGAAAGGAAAGAAAACCTCAAATTAAGGAAGGGACTCATCGAGTAGATGGAGTGACTCGAAGAGTAGGAGCGCGGATAGGGTCGCGAATTAAGTGACCTACTCGACGAGTCAGAGGACTGAATCGACGAGGTGGCCAAGTTTGGGGAAAACCCTAAATGCGGGTCTTGTACCCTATTTAAGGAACATTATAGCCTTCATCAACCCCCTTGATACTCTCTCAAGTCCATAACGAAAACCCCAGAGCCTCCCTTGAGTTGTGAGTCATTTTGAGAGTCTTGGAGCATTCTTGAAGCTTGGAGGAACAAGAAGAAGGTTGGAGGTTCAAGGAGGAAGGAGTAGATCCAGAAGATTCACTCTATTTGCTGCTCATTTTGGTAATCAAGTTCCATCCTTGACTTCTAGTTTGTTAGATCTCCTTATGTTCCTTTTTATGAAGTTTATGTACCAAGGGTGATTTCTTGTGGAATTTGGACGTCCCCAAGCCAGATCCTTTCAGATCTAGGAGTGTCTTGAGTAGTAAAGGCATAAAGGTGGAAGCTTTATGCCAATAGAACTCCCCATGAAAAGTTTAAGTGGTTATTATGGCCTTTTGAGCAAAAAGGGCCATGCAAGGGTGCAAAGGTAGCAGCCTTGTGTGATATCCCGACTCTAGGAGGCCAGATCTGGGTCTTGGATGCCTTGAGCTTGTCTGAAATCGTCTGAATAGTGTTGGACATGGAGAGACTCGGCGAGTCAGTTGTGGCACTCGGCGAGTCAGGCCAGTTCTTGCCCCAAAACCCTTCTGTGAAGGGTATGAGTTGAGATTGGAAAGGGACTCAGCCAGTCTGAGTCCATAATGGTTATGAAGTTCATCGTACTCGACGAGTTCAAGGATGAACTCGGCGAGTCTAAGGCAATCTATTAGTTATGAAGATGGACTCGACGAGTTGTTCATACAACTCGGCGAGTCACAGACTAGAGACATTCATATGTGGATGATGAACTCGACGAGTTCAATGGTGAACTCGACGAGTCGGTTGAAGATGGTCCCAGTGGCATGGTTGAAGGAGAACCCGCCGAGTTCTTGCAAGGCTCGACGAGTAGAGTCGGGGTTGTTTTGGGATTGGAAGAGTATGGACTCGACGAGTGGGTAGACCAACTCGGCGAGTCAGGTCAACTGGATGTTGACTTGGACCGAGTTTGACCAGGGTTGACTTTTGGTTTATTGTGGTCTAAATGTTATTTTGGGTATTGATAGTTCGGGAAGTCGAAGGGTCAGCGGTTCAGAAGTTGCCGGTTAGCAGTCAGAAGTGTTCAGCGAGTTTTCAGCAGTGCGAGGTGAGTCTGCTCACTGTGTGCATGGGTCTACGGCCACAATGCCGGCCCATTATGTTCATGTTCATGTTTATGCTTATGTCTAGAAGGAAGACCTGGGGGTTAGCCCTAGGCACTTATTGATATATGTTCCGGGTTACGACCTGATATCGGGCGAGGCCCGAGGAATGTTAGGATGCTAGAGGTCTTTGTGATTCTTGCATGTGTCGGTATGATAGGATCCGGACCGAGGGTCCGATGTCGGGGTAAGCCCGAAGTACGTTAGATAATAGTATGTTTCCGGGCCGGGGGTCCGTTGCCGGGGTATTCCCAAGGAAGATTCTTACGCAGTGCGTTAGATTATACTTGTTGTCTTCGTGATACTTGTATGTGCCTGGTAGGGAGGTGAGTGTGGGCGAGGTCCCGTATCTCATCACTAGCTGAGTATGGATGGGGTTCCTGATGGGTTTTGAGTATTCTAACACTTCCTAAGTGTACATGCAACCCTAATAACCTTGGATCTATGTTTGTCTAATTATCATGCAAAGTTGAATTCCAAGGTTATATTCCTATCTAGCATACATGGGGAACAAATTTTAACTTGCATGAAAGATAGAATAACTTACCTTGTTGTTGCTTATGATCCTTCAAACCTTGTGAGCCTAGCACCCCAAGTGTGATGCCTCAAATGCTTCACACAACACCAAATTCTTTTGGAATGACTTTAGAGAGAATACACACTTCTAAAATCGGCCTAGCCCTCTTGTTTCTTATGTGTAACCGATTTTGGTGGAGAATGGGTTTCTTATATAGTGTTGACACATCTAGGGTTACACCATGTAAACCCTAATGTGTCATGACTCTTCATTTCCATGACCCATGGGTTTGTAACTCCCATGGAGCATCCTATGGGTGGAACCCAACTTGATAATCCATGGAGCCTCTTAGCCCACTATATAAGATATGGAAGATTTACATAATCTACCCATATATTTAATTAGTTATCTTTTGATCACTTAATTAATTCTAAATTAATTCTTGATCAAACTAATTAAATAATATTATTAATATATTAGAACTTATAATATATTAATAAACCATAAGTGTTATTTCTCTCATTTTAGTTTATCCAATTGCATGGTGCCATGCAACCCAAATGGACCATGCCGGGTCGGGTCAAGTACATACCAGAAATAGTTATGGACTTAGACACCTTATCCAACAGTTCCATATCTCGATATTAGCAGAGCAGGGGGCGAGGCACGTGATAGGAAGGATGTGAGTGTGGGCGAGGGCCCGTATCTCACTACTAGTAGGAGTTTAGACGGGGTTCCACTACTTCAGTAGCAGACTAGGGGCGGGGCCCAAGTTAGGCGAGGCCTTAGATCAGGGTATGGTTAAGGAATGTTCATGTATGTTTCAGTATGTTATTTGATCGTATATATGTGTATGGCGGGCGAGGCCCAAAGACAAGCGGGGCCTAAGGGAAACAGATCTGTATACCGAGCGGGGCTCGATGCCAGGTGGGACCTGATGCCAGGCGGGGCCTGATGACGGACGGGGTCCGATGGTGGGCGAGGCCCAATGCAGCGGGCGGGGGCCCAGTATGTGGTTATGTGCTCAGAATTATGTATGGCATGTATGGATCAGTAGATATGTATGGTATGTGGTAGGTTGGGGAACTTACTAAGCTTCGTGCTTACGGTTTTCAGTTTTGGTTTCAGGTGCTCAGTTTTCAAAAGAGGAGCTCGGGAGGGTTGCAGTGCACACACCATGATAAGTTAGCCTGGGATGTTTACTCTGATAATTGAACAAGTGTTTTGGAAATGAAACTCGGATTTGTACAAATGAATAATGTTTTGGATGGATGAATTATAATTATGACTTGATTAATGATCTAAAAATGAAATTTTTGGACCTGATTTTTGGGATGTTACAGTGACTCTAACCATACATGAAATCCCAAAATACCATTACTGCTTGAGACACTGAAACTGTCCGAAGCATTGAACTTCTTGAAACGTTGAACTGTCTGAAACAGTATGCTGTGCCCTGGTTGCCTTCCAAAATCTACCAAGACCTCCCTGGTCTCAGTTCGTTCTCCAGTCATCTAAAATACTGGGTACCGGCCCGGTTGCGGAGCCAAAGGACTCTCACGTAGTCGCTCGACACGAATTCCGAATGAAATCATTGTCTGTCAATAGTTTCCAGTAGTTATCTTGCCACTGTGGCTCTAACGATTTTCTGATCTAACTGATCGGGTCCATATGTTGGATCCTGACATCACCCAAACCCAATGCTAAAAATGAATGCTATCTGACTGAGGGTAGCCTTAAATCGCACACGACCTTAAATGGTCCTTCATTTCCTTGATCCCATGACTGCAGTGATGTTCCCACGGTCTCATCACTAGCTCAAACAAGTCTAATTCACCTGGGAAAATCCTTAACCCAATCTGTGGATTTGCCACACCCTCACTGCTGCATCCGAATTGATGGGTACTATTGTTCCTTCCGCCATCCAACACACTCCCATGCTATCTACTAGCCTAGTGAATGCTACGGCTACACCCGCAGACTTACAACACTCTAACACTATCTGCTAACCTTGTGAATGCTACGGCTACACCCGCAGACTAACAACACTTCCCACACTATCTGCTAACCATGTGAATGCTACGAATACACCCGCAGACTTACAACATGTGACATCCCCATTTTCACGGCCAGAAAAGACCGATTTTGTTTATGCTTTGTTTGAAAATCAGAGTAACATTTTGAATAAAAGTGTTGCAGAATTTGTTCCCAAAATAAAATATGATAAAGATTTATCAAAGAATATCCGAAGAAATTTATTTCATTAAAAACCTCGGGATGTCATGTTCGATACAAATCAAAAGCATAAACAATACAATGTAAGCCTTACTACATTATTTCATATTTACAGGCCTACAATCCCTTATCTCTCATCCAAACATTTATGCTCATGCGCCACTACCTGTAATACAAGAAACTGAGTGGGTCAGGCTTGGGAGCCTGGTGAGCACATAGGGTTTTCAACCCACAATAAATAAGTTTATTAACTTTATCAAACCAATCCAACCCGATTACCCATTCCCGTTATCCTCACTTTACATCCCTAAAACATCTAACACAAGGGACCTAGTCTAAGGACTTTCAACGGGGTGACAACACACGCTTCGGGGGTTTCCTCAGCAATTCATGTCAAATAAGGCAACCATGTGGAGGATGGAGTACTGCTCGTGAGCACACAGTTCAAATAAACACCTACAGAATGCGAGCCTGCTAGCGTTCCACTGGACTGTATAGAATAGTCCATGGTCGTCATCTATACTCCACAGATGACTGGATCATCAATAACATCTATAACGAGGCCTCTCATTATTTCATTTTGTCACACAGCAACTATTACATCTACCCATGTTTTACCAAACACATTTTGTAGATATAAAATACATATACAGTTTAAATCATTTAAAACATGTATAAAATTGTTCATCCAGCATAGATAGCAAGTATACAGATAATATGCACACGTAGCACGTAATTTATATAAAACACTTCATATCTATGTGTAAGATGAAAGTAACTATGCACTCACTTGAAAAGGTGGTGATTCCGAACTCTGACAACGCTTCGTTATCTCAAAACAATTTTCCCTTGACAAAACCTAGTATAAATACCACTAGGGTTTAGTCTAACGTTAACCGCGACTAATTAATAGTCTAGCTATTATTACTATTATATAAGCGTTAAACAACACTCTATATAACTCATAATAATAGCCCAAATAATTATTTTAAGGTCCTAATAATGTTACTATAATTAAATAGAAGCTATATTAAAAATAGTGTAGGCGTAGCTCACTTACAACGAGTTTTATAGAAAACCGGGCTTTTCTTGGTGCAGTGTTTCCGAACCGAAAGACCCTTTTTCTCGGGACTCCGGGAGCCTCGTGGCTTCCTTCGGGTGCTAGGGGGTTTACCTAGGCTTAGGAGGGGGTTAGGGGTGGTAGAGAGAGAAACTAGTGATAGAAAGAGGTGGATTTGGAGTGAGGAAGTCGGCTGCCCTCGTAGCCTATTTATAGGCGCGAGCCTTTGGTGGTACGCTGGGCGTACAACACTACACGGGGCGTAGTTCAGATAGGGTCACCAGCTGGCATCGCTCATGGCAGAGTCTCGGTGGGGCTACGTGGCCATCTCTAGGACCGCACAAGACCAAGTACGCCGGGCGTACCCAGTTTCGGACGCGGGGCGTAATGCGAGGCGACGTGTCATCCATCCGAAGCGAGGCCTTGGGCAACAAGCAACGGCTCAGATGCGGCCACGTCATCACCCTTCTCGCAGATTCGCAATTTTGCTTCCTGACTTCTAAAATTCATAACTTTCGCATACGAGCTCCGTTTTCGACGTTCTTTATATCCACGCGTAGGTGGAAACGTACTCTACAACTTTTGTTTAGACTCTGTCGGATAGTTTTGAGTTTATTTTAAATTTATATTTTTAACAAGCCGGGACATGATTGGTCCGTTAAAAAGTTGTAACTTCTTCATCCGACGTCCGTTTTCGTCTGTATTTTTATCGTTATGCTACTATTAACGAGATCTTCGACTCTCGTTTAGGTTGTGTCGGCTAGAAACTGCTCGATCTAATATTCGAACTTCGGGCTGTACACTGCTAAGCCGAAACTTCAAAAAATCATAACTTCCTCATACGAAGTCAGATTTGGGCGTTCTTTTTATGGATGTTCTCGATTTAACATATTCTACGACTTTCGTTTAGATTACTAAGGTCAAAATTTCCTCTATCCCAAATTCGCTATTTATGTCTCCTGGTGCCGTGTCGGTTTTGGCGAAAAACTTCGACGAGTCATAACTTCTTCGTTATAACTCGGATTTCGGCGTTCTTTATATGTACGGAACCCTTGAGACATATTCTACAACTTAGTTAAGATTAATTATTCTAAATAATCTTTTGTCGAAAAGTCGTTTTCGACCCCTATTATCTCTAAATTGCCTAGCCCGGATCTACAGGCGTTACAATTATCTCCCCCTTAGGATGATTACGTCCCAGAATCATCAAAGAAACAGGTCTCACATGATGACTCCATACGTTATCTCTTCATCCTAAGTAATAACCGTAACTTTGATGTTTCTTCGAACGAGTAGCTAACTCTAAGACTTCCTGACTGCAGGCGGTGCCCGATCTTGGACCGGCTATCTATCTCATGTTAGACTTCCAATCATGATCTTCATGTCACGATCTAGATCTCTATTGGAGACTCCTTCTTTAACAAACTTGAGATAATTTTCTTCCTTCGATTATCATAATAGACCGATGGGCCATGTTCTAATGACCTCTCATCGTATGATGCATTGCTTGGACTCAGGTCTTTTAGAGTCAAATTCCAGGATAGACTATACCTTCCTTCATGTTCTAATCATATCTTAAATGGTAGAATTTCTAGCTACAAGCAACTATCGCGATACCTCTACCGATCGCTTTGATTATCTTTTATTTCAATCTTCCGGCTTAAGTCAGATGTTACATCAAACTTGGTTCTCCGAACCACGTAACATACTCCTCGTAGTCGGTCTCAATTCGATATGACCACTAGGGTCGGAATAGCAATAATTTTCTTAGTCATTATTGAAACAATGGTAACGACATACTTGATTAAATGGTATCAATTACTAGCTTCTTGGTAACCTTGTGACTTTCCCTGATCCAAGTGTGAGTCATGTGCTTCCAGTTTTATAGGCCTCTACTACCATTCACACCTACTCATACTCGTCCCAAGTATTGTCTCACAGTTCACCCAAGTCACCATACAAGAAAATCACATAACAACTTGACACATCAGATAACAAAACGAAGGTTTTATATTATTCCTTGAAACGATTACATAGGTGTTCAAGTTCAACCTATATTATGCCTTTAGTAGGCTACATCATACGATATTATGGCTACTTCATAACTCGATCTTCGGATATGAACTCCTCATCCTCAATTCCTCGCGTCGTTTTCTGCTTCGTCGAGGATCATGTGGAATGCCCTTGGCCTTGGTGGTGTGTTTGGCCTCGCTGCCTCGTTTTTCTTTGGGCAATCTCTAGAAATATGCCCTTCTTTGTTACATCCGTAGCACACCTTCTTGTTGGACGCGCAGTTGTTGGCGTAATGCCCTGTCTTTCCACATTTGTAGCAAGTCATCTCCTTGCTACACTTCCCAAAATGTTTCTTCTTACACTTCTCGCACCACTTAGCCTCACATCCTCCTCCAAATTTTCAGAATTTGCTTTCTTTGTTGGTCTTTGGAGATCCCTCATGCTTCCTTTTCTCGCCAACTTCGACCTTGTTGGCGGCTCTACTCTTGATCATCTCTTCTACAGACTTAGCAGCCCAGATAGCCGCCTCAAGAGTAGGTGCCTGGCGTACTGGCACTGCATACTCCCATGGAAGTCCCTTGGCGTACTTGTCGATTTTCGTCAGCTCATCTGGGACAAGACGCAAGGCAAACTCCATCTTATCGGTGAAGTTGTTGGTGTATTCATCAATCGACATGCTTCCTTTCTTCAAGGTTAGGAATTGGTTCTCTAGCTCGAGTAGGTTTTGGGCTGAGCAGTACTTGTGTTTGAATTGCCCCAAAAACTCTGCCCATGTCAGTTGCAGGGGCTCATTGGGGCTCAGAGTCTTCCCCATGGTGTTCCACCAACGAACCGCGCCTCCTCGGAACTGACGCACTGCAAACGTGGTTTATAGCTTGCCTTTGCAACCACATGTCATGAAAGCTAACTCCATCTCCAAGATCCAATCCATGACTCCGATCAGATCTTCCTTTCCAGTGAAAGTCGATGACTTGCAAGTTAGAAAATCCTTGTACTTGCATCCATTCCTCTCGACTCCGTCATCCTGGTTGTTTTGTCGAAATATTGGTGGGTTGGCTTGACCAACGGTTCCACTGTAGTTCCCTCCTTCTGACTGCCCATCGTTCAATTCGGGCTGTTCAACTGGCATTGTAGGTTCGTCCCTATTTTCATGCAACATCTGCCTCATTTCTTCTCGTTGTTCAGCCAACATAGCCCGTATCATGGCTTGTACTCCGGCCATTGCAATTGGCTCAGGAGCATCTGCTACAACAGGTATTTGTTCAATCACTGGTGGTTGATTCCTGTTCCCATTTGCCTTCCTGGCTCCACTGCGGGTTCTCGCCATTTTGATCTTTACACCGAATAGGGCGAATTTAGATCTTTATGTAGGATAGACGTTTAATTTACCCTTATCTCTCCGAAACGTTTACATGTTAGTTCTAATATCGTAGTCGTACGTTTAGAATCCTAAACACATAAGGTTTCCAGATCCGGTCGGCAAAAGACCATAGATCCGAACAAATAACAGCATATTTGGCAAAAAGCATTTAGCACATAAAAGCATTTTAGGCACAATTCCTAAAATAAGCTAGTGCTCACACCTCACAATCATCGCTTAGCATTCTAAGTTTAAGTCTAGAAATCCTACAAATTCCTAGTTCGCTTAAACAAATGCTCTGATACCAACTGTGACATCCCCATTTTCACGGCGAGAAAAGACCGATTTTTTTTTATGCTTTGTTTGAAAATTAGAGTAACATTTTGAATAAAAGTGTTGCGGAATTTGTTCCCAAAATAAAATATGATAAAGATTTATCAAAGCATTTCCAAAGAAATGTATTTCATTAAAAACCTCGGGATGTCATGTTCGATACAGATCAAAAGCATAAACAATACAATGTAAGCCTTACTACATTATTTCATATTTACAGGCCTACAATCCCTTATCTCTCATCCAAACATTTATGCTTATGAGCCACTACCTGTAATACAAGAAACTGAGTGGGTTAGGCTTGTGAGCCTGGTGAGCACATAGGGTTTTCAACCCATAATAAATAAGTTTATTAACTTTATCAAACCAATCAAACCCGATTACCAATTCCCGTTATCCTCACTTTACGTCCCTAAAACATCTAACACAAGGGACCTAGTATAAGGACTTTCATCGGGGTGACAACACATGCTTCAGGGGTTTCCTCAGCAATTCATGTCAAATAAGGCAACCATGTGGGGGATAGAGTACTGCTGGTGAGCACACAGTTCAAATAAACACCTACAGGTTGCGAGCGTGCTAGCGTTCCACTGGACTGTCTAGAATAGTCCGTGATCGTTATCTATACTCCGCTAGATGACTGGATCATCAATAACATCTATAACGAGGCCTCTCATTATTTTATTTTGTCACACGGAAACTATTACATCTACCCATGTTTTACCCAACACATTTTGTAGATATTAAATACATATATACAGTTTAAATCATTTAAAACATGTATAAAATCGTTCATCCAGCATAGATAGCAAGTATACAGATAATATGCACACGTAGCACGTCATTTATATAAAATACTTCATATCTATGTGTAATATGAAAGTAACTATGCACTCACTTAAAAAGGTGGTGATTCCGAACTCAGAAATTGCTTCGTTATCTCAAAACAATTTTCCCTTGACAAAACCTAGTATCAATACCACTAGGGTTTAGTCTAACGTTAACCGCGACTAATTAATAGTCTAGCTATTATTACTATTATATAAGCGTTAAACAACACTCTATATAACTCATAATAATAGCCCAAATAATTATTTTAAGGTCCTAATAATGTTACTATAATTAATTAGAAGCTATATTAATTAGAAGCTATATGTATATACTTATATAAACATGTTCATGATTGAACAAACTTTTTTTATTGACATATATATTTTTAAATACATAAAAATACGTATTTGTAGTTCTAAAAACATATTAATTTGTTTTTTTTACATCTTAAATGGTTTATCCAAGAAAAAAACCTACACACACACACACACACACATATATATATATATATATATATATATATATATATATATATATATATATATATAAGAAATAACATTAAAAAATGTAAATACAATATTTAATTAAATTTTTTTTTCGTATATAAATATGATTTTTCTGCATGAATACGTATAATATGAAAAAAAAAATACATAGGGTAAAAGAGTAAAAAAATTTATAAACTTAAGGGTAAAAACGTAAAAAAACTGTAAACTTAAGGGTTTTTTGCGAAGTTAATATGATGGTAACCTGTTATCACCGGTAAAAAGGTAAAACCTAACATTTTTTGAAAAATGTTAGGGTAAAAACGGACATAAAATTCAACTTTGGGCAAAACCGACAAAACCCTGAAAACTTGAGGGTTTTTATAAGATTAGCCCTTCTTTTTATGGATGTTCTCGGTTTAACATATTCTACGACTTTCGTTTAGATTACTAAGGTAAAAAATTCCTCCATCCCAAATTCGCTAGTTACGTCTCCCGGTGCCTTGCCGGTTTTGCCGAAAAACTTCGACGCGTCATAACTTCTTCGTTATAACTCGGATTTCGGCGTTCTTTATATGTACGAAACCCTTGAGACATATTCTACAAATTAGTTATGATTATTTATTCTAAATAATCTTTTGTCGAAACGTTGTTTTCGACCCCTATTATCTCTAAATTGACTAGCCCGAATCTACGGGCGTTACACAACACTTCCCACACTATCTGCTAACCTTGTGAATGCTACGGCTACACCCGCATACTTACAACACTACTCCCTGAAGCCGACTATCAAACAGTCCGAGAACGCGATCTCATCATTGGCAAGTTTTTCGAACTTCCAACTCACACTACTCTCATTCCATACAGCCGCTTGGGTTGTCAGTCTTCCTGACAAGTATGCGAAATTTATCCGAGTTTCAAAACTGCTCCTGCTTCTGAATCCCTACACGATTCTCCCCCACTTTGATTCAACTAACATCTTACAACACACAATACTAGAAGGATTCTCAATTCTTCTTACCATCCCATGACCAATCTGTTGGAAACCAACGCTTACCATTGCTAGTGTTCCAATACTAGCCAATCCAAAATATCACACAACTTCTAAGAACCCGATGACTACTTCCCGAATCCACAATTAGGGAAAATGACCTTCCGATACCCACTAATAATTCTTTATATGCAATTGGCATATGAAATCTCTTGAAAATATAATTCAAACACAAAAAAAGGATAACCCAGAGTTACACTTACTCAAACCATTGGAACGAAAGGCTCCACCGAATATGGTCGTGCTGGCCTCTCAAAAGCTGATCCTAAATCTTGGGTCTCCTCCCGAGGCCCTTCAGTATAAGCAACTGATCTTATTCCCTCTTACCAATGTGCGCCAAGTCCATATCTCGTTCTCGGGCTCTAGAAGTCATATCATTCAGGGTCTTACACCCCGAGACACTCACGATCTTCATGCTATCATTCTGCAGTATGTCATGATACCTCACCTTATTCGTTTCCTCATCTGTTGCATACTGCGGTACCAAATAAGCTCTCTCCCGAGACTTGGCAATGATCTATGCCACAGTCTCAGTAGTCTGGTGGAGATCTAATAACTCTTGCGCCAACTGCTGCGCCTCAATCGTCTGGGCAAACTCTGCCCGGAATCTGGTCAAAAATTCATCCCATGACATAGCATCAACCGCTTCATCACCCAACTCACTACCAACCTCTTCCCATCAATCACGTGCCCTGTCCTTCTGGAGGCAGGAAGCAAGTCGGTCCTTGTCCCCTTTCAAGACTACGGTTGGTACAAAAAATATTGGCGACATCTGCCAATCGTCTGCTGCTAGCAATGGGGTCCCTAGCCCCATGATAATCTAGAGCTTCACAAGCTCTGAACTCCCGAATCATCAACGTACGCGTCCCTATCATGGCTGATATCTCAGTGCAGAATGCACTCCGCCTCTCATCACAAATCTCTAAAATGCCCTCCTAGATCATACCGAAGATCACAGGAGTCTAGGCAACGATACTGCACGTAATCTCAAATGGAATGAACTCCCTCATCTGATCATCGAGCTGCCCGACTCTAGAGTCCGAGCCTGATCCCTCTCCGGCACCAGAACTGCCATCTGGTCCACCACGTAGCGTCACTATACTTGGAAATATACCATCACAATCATCATAATACTCATCATAACTCGAGGGATCTCACACACTACAAGTTTCCTGGGTTCATCTTAGCCTTACTTGATTCGAGTACGAATCCTCTTCTTTCAGTAGTATGGGCCCATACTACCTTCCACATCTATCCGTACTTTCCTCAAGAATTTCCTTGACTCCACCAAGTCCCTTCCACTACTACTGCTAATTTCATCCTAAACTCATCCTAGGCTTGCCCTAGGATAATCACCACCCCACTCTCCGCTATCAGCTGCATAAGAAGTCCCTGCTATCTCCCCCTAACTACCTCGTGAATACTAGTACATATCACTAAGACTAGATAATTCTTCGAATGAGAGATCCTACCCTACAACGGTTGGACTCAAATAAGAGATGCGCAATAGAGCTAGACCAAACCTTCTGAAATTATTTAGTCCTCACAATATGTAACTTAACATATTCATTTACTAGTTAGTAAAAGATAACTAGAACTCCTAAAAGCACAAAGCAAGCAACAATCAAGCATCGAGTAAACATAATCAAGCATATCTCATTCAGGCCATCACTGACTAATCTGTACTAGCATGCGGTTCATAAAGCCGAGATACATATAACAGGCACATAAGGCACCCTTCCTACATCCTTAGTCCTAACTAGCATGCAATTCTCATAAAGCTGATACACATATAATAGGCACATAAGGCATCCTTCCTAGATCCTTAGTCCTAATCTAGCATGCAGTTCTCATAAACATATCATAACATAAATTTGTATATGTAATTTGGGAGTACTTACTTGAGCTCGGCTGATTGCATACACCACACCCTTTTTCTCTTTTCAAAGTTTTTTTCTCTTTTCAAAATCCTTTTTGTAAAAATAATTTTCTTTTGAAAATTTTCATACCATGTCCTTAGTTTGAGTTCAGACACACCCGAGAGTGTGCCCGAATCCCTCAAACCAAGGCTCTGATACCAACTTGAAACATCCCAAAAATACAGTCCAAAAATTTCGTTTAATTTCATTAATAAGAATCATAAATATTATCCATCATATAAAAGTCATAAACCATGTATCTCAAAATATCATAACATCTGTCAAAATATATCAGATTATAAACATCCCAGGTTAAACAAATGGTGTGTGCACTGCAATCGTCCCAAGCTCCTCTTTTGAAAACCAAGGTACCTGAAACCAAAACTGAAAACTGTAAGCACGAAGCTTAGTGAGTCTCCCTAATCTACCACATACCATACACATGTCACACAAACACATCGTGGGCCCCACCCTGCTACATCGGGCCCCGCCCGACATCGAGCAAAGGTCGGTATACACATGATGATATCAACAATTACATAAACATAATCACATAATCATAAACATATAAACATTACATCGGGCCTTGCCCGCTACATCGCGCCCCGCCCGGCATCGAGCAAAGCTCGGTATACACATGATCATATCAACAATTACATAAACATAATCACATAATAATAAACATATAAACATCACATTGGGCCTTGCTCGCTACATCGGGCCCCGCTCAGCATTGGCCCCGCCCGGCATCCGGCCGCATCGGGCATCGGGCCCTGCCCGACATCAGACCAAATTCCGGTATACATATAACATATCATCAAGCATACAACATACACATAATATAAACATAACTTGGGCCTAGCCCACTACATCGGACATCGCCCGACATCGAATCGAAGTCCGGCATCGGGTCCCGCCCGGCATCGAGCAAAGCTCGGTATACATAAGCATATCAACATATACATATAAACATAAACACATAACATAAACATATAAACATTCCTCAGGCCCCGCCCGACATCGGGCCGAAATCCGAAAACATACAAACAGACACATGCAAGAATCACGAAGAAATGAAGCATACAAACAGTCCTCGGGGTTACCCCGACATCGAATCGAAATCCAGAAAAGCATATAAACCTGCATCAAGCCCCGCCCGACATCAGACCGTAGACTGGAACTACTACTAACTAAATGGGTCAGCCTTGGTGCCTTAGACCCGTTCCTACTGGAAGAGGACTCACCTCACACTGCTGAAGTCCCGCGGACAAAACCCTAGCTGCTGGATGACAGATTCCCGAATCTGTCACATCGAAATAACACCCAATTAATAATTGGGTCCCAACACATATCTATAAGTCCATGCTTGGGGTAACAGACTACTTTACCCCTAACTTAGCTTGATTCAAGCCCAAGGCCCAATCCAAAGGCCCAAAAGTCTAAAAATGAACAAAAACCCAACATATGACCCAATTTTCCAAATTGGGCCCAGACTCCTCACATGGCCTTACCTTAAGGCCCAACCATTTATTCTTGGTCCAATACTTGGCATTCTGATGGTCCAATATCTCATAATCATCAATGCCCAGTTATGGCCCATCTATGGCCCAATTTTTCCCAATTAGACCCAAGCCTGTCCACTAGGCCTTATCCTAAAGCCCAATCCAAGTGTTCTAGTCCATTTACTTGTTAATAGTTGGCCCATCAAGAGTCCATACATCTATGCCCCACAGAAAGGCCCAACGCTAAACCCAACACAATTAGGGTTTTCACATGAAATGACGATTAGGGTTAAGTGATTCCCACTTAACCCATTAAGTCTGTTACTCCACTAGGCCAAGATACAATGGAATCAACATATGTCATAACTTCAGTCCACTGGTCCAAGCGTGGGTCTCGACAATCCAAAACTAATATATTCTAAAATTAGAATTTTCTAAACCCTAATTAGGGTTTCTAACCCAACCATATGCCAATCAAGTCCAACATTAAGTTTTTAGGTTCATTAGGGTTCCACTAAGCCGGGCACCACCCACTGCCACCTCGGGCACTGGTGGTCGGCGGTGGCTCACGGCGGCAACCACCACCTCACGACGGTGGTGGTGGTTTTTCCTTCAATCCCTCTACCAAAATGCTAAAACAAATCCTATTCTACTATATACTCATAACATCACAACATATACACACAGCCACCACCATATGGTGGTGACGCGGTGGCAGCCACCACCTCATGGTGGCGGTGGTGGATTTCCGTACAAAAAAACACGCGTACAATCCTCACAATTACAGCAGTCGACAAGTACACTCGATAATGCAATATACTGCCACCGCTTAGGCGGCAGCCGTCGCTGGAAAAATGCGACAATGGCCCCACGACCACCACCGACGGCATTGGTAATTCCCGGCGTCACCCACTGAAAAAGAACGAGAGAGAGAAGAAGGTGGGTTGCGGTGGACTTACCGATGGTTTCCTAGTTTCTCTCAACCCACGCATGACGAGACAGCTTCAAATTCGATCTCGGTGGCCCTTCCAGCCTCCCATGACGTCTCCGGTCGACAGCGGTGTTATGACGACGTTCCAATGGAGAGGAAGCCGCTTGGCGGCCTCATCTGATCGGAAAAACGAACGAGAAGGAGGTGGCGGCTGTGAGGCTCTCATGAGGGTGGCGGCTGTAGTATGGTGCTTCTAGGTTTAGGGTCAGATGACATGGAAGGAATGCCGGGTATAACCCGTGCTTCTCTTTCAAACATTCAATCCTTTTTACAAGTTCGGTCCCTCCTCACCAGATCTTCTTCAACTTTAATCCAACATTTACCCTTTTGCCCCTGATTCCATAAATTCATTTCATTTTAGGTCTCAAACTTACCAAATAGCCTCTGCCCTCAGAAATCTTTACAAATTAAATCTGGAATTTACCATTTAGCCCATGTTTCCCAAAAATCTATTCAAATTAAGCCCCAATAATTTACCAAGCAGTCCTCGCCTTCATAAATATTTACAAACCACTCCGGAACTTACACTTTTAACCCCCAACTTCTATAATTGTAACAATTAACTCCTCAAGACAAACACCTTGCTATATAATTATTGATTTTAAGACTACTATTCATCCATTAATCTGTTCATGTATTTATTTAATAAATGGGGTGTTACAATCTATAAGCTTAGATCTAGGTTTTTATGCTTAATCTTTCCTATTAAGATGATGTAGTGATTGAAATCCATAAAGTTGCCAACTTTATGGATCTCCAGTGTCCCTTGAGTAGTATAGATGCTAGATATAGAATATGGTTGAGTTTTATGGCTCTTGCATGAGATTTGGTGTAATTTTCCCTTTTTGTGCCCTAGCTAGTGTGTGAGACATGTATTGGATATGCATGTCCAAAAATCTATTCAAATTAAGCCCCAATAATTTACCAAGCAGTCCCCGCCTTCATAAATATTTACAAACGACTCCGGAACTTACACTTTTAACCCCCAACTTCTATAATTGTAACAATTAACTCCTCGAGACAAACACCTTGCTATATAATTTTTGATTTTAAGACTACTATTCATCCATTAATCTGTTCATGTATTTATTTAATAAACAGGGTGTTACAGTCTATAAGCTTAGATCTAGGTTTTTATGCTTAATCTTTCATATTAAGATGATGTAGTAATTGAAATCCATAAAGTTGCCAACTTTATGGATCTCCAGTGTCCCTTGAGTAGTATAGATGCTAGATATAGAATATGGTTGAGTTTTATGGCTCTTGCATGAGATTTGGTGTTATTTTCCCTTTTTGTGCCCTAGCTAGTGTGTGAGACATGCATTGGACATGCATGTCAAAAAAGCAATGATTTTTATGATGTTATGGAGTAAATAAGACACTATGGGGGATTTGGTTGATGGGCCAAAAAGAGATTAAGAGTTTCATTAAGAACTTCTGATCAGAGTGTTCTCACGACGTGAACACAAGGGGTGTCACGAAGTGAGGATGGGGTTCCTCGACTATTTTGGACTTATTAGGTCACGACGTGACTAGCGAATGTGGGACTTTCAAGTATGAATTGATTTTGACTTTGACCAGGGTTGACCAAGTTTGACCTAAGGGTATTTTGGGTATTTTGAGTTGTATTTGAGATTGGTCACTATTTGATGAATAGGCGACCGGTAGAGTTGATCTTCGGAGTTGTATCCTATTCAGAGATCTTTTGCAGACTGAGAAGGGAGTTTTCCTCACTGTACTTGTGGGTCGAAGGCACCAAGGCCGGCCCACTGGATTTGATATCCTAGAATATTGTATGATGTTATGCTGAATATGTAGTAGATCTATATGATTATCTGATGATTGCTGGTACACGTTAGACCGGTAGATCTGTAGGACTACCTGTAATTATTGTCTATATGATTAACTATCTTCTGAATAAGTTTGTTATCTTTTATATGTCGACATAGTACAATTGGGGTTAAGACAATACCGCTTTGTGTTGTCAGTCAATAGACCAGGGCAATCAGAAATTAATTGGAATTAATTTCGGGTTAATTAGAATTAATTGGAAGTGTAGAGACTAAGTTGTAATCCAACCGAGAGGTTGTTGGCCAGGGCAATCCAACCAGGAAGTTGTGGGCCAGGGTAATTCAAAGGGGAGGTTGTGGACCAAGTACATTATATGCAGGGCAATCCAACCGGGAAATTGTTGGCCAGGGTAAGCCAACCGGGAGGTTGTGGACCCAGTACGTTATATGCATGGCAATCCAACCGAGAGGTTGTGGGCCAGGGTAAGCCAACCGGGAGGTTGTGGACCCAACATTCAGAATTGTATATGATCTATGTTCGTGTGGTGGTACTTTGGGGGAACTCACTAAGCTTTGGCTTACTGTTATAGTTTGTTGTTTTAGGTACTTCAGATGATAGCGACAAAGTGAAGGCGTGATCATGCACATCCTTCGGTTTTTATGATATTGGGATTTTGGGATACTCTGATTACTGAAATATACTTTTGAAACAATGAATTTGTAATCAATTATGGTTTTGGGTTGTTTTTTAAAATTTAAAATTTATTGTGACTTTTGGAATGTTACAACAACACGGACAACAAAAAATGATAACATAACAAGGAACAAACGATAAGAACGAGAATAAAATACTAATAAGAGCAAAAAAAAGTAACCCACCAAAAACAAGATCGAAACCAGAAACTAGGACAAATAGTAATAAAAAGTGAATTACAATGAATATTTTGATCCGTGCTTAGATCAACGATAGTCATGTCTTCTACAATCATCAAATCAAAACCATGTATTGAATAAAGCTCCGACACCATATGAAATAACATGTAAAAATGACATAAATATATAAAGTTATAAAAAAACATATTGTGGAAATAATACATAAAATAATAAAAAATGAAGTTGTAAAAGTAGGTTTTGAAAAAACATGAAAAACAAAGTAAGAAAATTGTGAAGACGAATTTAATATATATATATATATATATATATATATATATATATATATATATATATATATTAATAAAAGACTCCTTCTTCTCCACATGCCTCTTCTAGAATCCTTGTCAGTTTTAACTGGTTTTAGCATTATACCATTAACGCATTTAATATATTATTTCAATGCTATGAAAATGATTGTGCCTTAAAATCAGCATTGTTATTTCAGTATACAATAAAATACAACTTAATTGTTTTTGAATACCGATTGTATCCTAAAAAATTAGCAAACCATTCCTCCAATACCGATTGTTTCCCAAAAAGTCAACAAACGTTCCTCATTTATCGATTGTAGCATTGCACTCTATATATACCTCAATCGTTTCAGGTTTGTATGATTTCTTGTTCTCTTTCTTCTTTACATTTTTTGTTAGTATTGAACTTCATGGCTTCATCATCCTTTGATTTCATCAATTTCTTACATTTTGCAGTTGATCTTGGATTTATTGGATTAAGGTGTCTAAGCCAATAACTAAATTAGTATATTCTTGAATTAGAAGCAAAATCCTTTTTAGGTTGCCCTCATAATCGGTAACTGAATAAAACGCGTTTTGGAGAGAGAGGCTGATTTGTTAATTTATTATATGATTAATAAGTTGTAACAAATAATTTATTAATATATTATATGATGAATATATTAATTATAAATTGTAATAATTAATTAAAAATTAATCATAAATTAATTGGAATTAATTTCAGGTTAATTAGAATTAATTGGAAGTGTAGAGACTAAGTTGTAATTGTTCAATAGTTGAGCAAAATAGGATATCTAGAATCCTCTAGGCATGGTCGGTCTTGCTAGTGCTTTTAGGGTTTCTAGGTTAATCTTATTGGATAATTAAGGAGTTGGATAATTACCTAATTTAAGATATTGTTATTATATTCAAATTAGGGTTATCCAAGGATTCCTCATTAGCTATAAATAGGACCACTAGCGTCTCATATTTTCGTCCACTCCATACAAATCTCAAGAGACAAAAATTTGCTCTAAGCCTCCCCTCTCCTCAAGTGTTCTTATTGCTAGGGTTTTGGGTACAAGCCATTAGAGGCATCCAAGCTTTTGGTGCTTGCTTTCCAAGGAACTCAAAGGAAGATTTTGTTGATTAATTGCTATATTAATCAAAAGGTATGTAACTCTAAATCCTTCTTGTAATTTTTATTATAGTATGGTTTCCTAGGGTTTGTTGATATTCATACATTATAGTTATCAATAAAGAAAATATAGATCCAAACTGGGTTGCATGTGAACTTAAGGGTTAAGTTTTTTCCGCTTATATGTAATTTTATAACCTAGAAAACTCACCAGTGGTATCAGAGCCTTAGTTTCTGTTGATTGTGCATATCTGTGAATTGATCAAATCTAGGGTTTATCGAAAATAAACCCTAAAGGCTTGAATTTTTAACTTGGCTAGGGTTTTTTCAAACCCTATCCGCTAGGGTTTTCTGAAACCCTAGCCACCACCCCCTTGTTTTCAAATATTTGATAGGTATGCCTAGGGTTTCTAGTTTCCTTAATTATTATTTTAATAGGATTTAAAATTTGAATAATTAAAACCTGATAACCGTATGCCTTTTTCGAAAATTAGAAGGTAATGGGATTATGATTGAATTTGAATTATGTAATTAATTGTTTAATTGGTAAATATATATTTAATCCATATGATATAAATTTATCTAATTAATTGATTAATTACTATAAAAGATTAAATCATTATTTAGTTTGAAATTAATTAATTATTAATTGTTTAATTCAAAAATTACTTTTAAATCCTAGTATTTTGAAAAGTTTAAAATATAACTTATAATATATATGATTGAGTGTTTAATATACTATATGTATAAGACAAGTCACTCGAATCAGTAGTAGGCCTCATTCATGAAGCCATACTCTAAGGGGGTATAAGGAAACATCCTATAAAATGATCGTTAAATGACTGTCCACTCTCACCCACCGCTCACTTGTATGGTGGAGGGTCGTTAGCCGAACGTGTTTGATAAGACATAACCTCTAAAAGCATGATACTATAAAGTAATAAAACCTTTTTATAAATCCCAAGTATAGTTACTTTAGGACAAAATGTGAAGTGTATGCTAATCCATGAAAATGCACATCACTCTTGATATTTCGTTAGTGGAGAGTGCGTGGTTAACCAGAACACTAATTTGGGACTATAAAGTTGAGTGATGGACATATCTAAAATAATAATTGTTGATGGAGCGTGTGTGGTTTTCCGGCACATCAATTTGAGATGACAAATAACCTCGAGGTTTTCAAGTGGGTTTGCATGGTTATTCACATCTTATTTGTGATCCTCGGCATCCCAGTTGCAAATTGAAGAGCATAATCTAAGTTCAAACATGCCATTGATAAGATTCAATGAATCTCAAATGATTTAGGAATTTCATGTTATATTGAAATTGGTAAATTTGTATTATCTACCTTAATAAATTCGCAATTAGATTACGACATCCCTCTTCTTTGTTGTGAATTGTGTTTTGGATCATAGCCTTGAATATTTATTTTGGGTTAAAATATTAAGGATTTATATCACTAACTAAAACTATGTCTATTAATATAGATGTCTGGAACAAGTGATCTTACTACTAGTCAATCCGCCCCCTCCAACTCAAACTTCTCCCTACTCTCGATTATGTCACAAGAGAAGCTTACTGGTCCTAAATACATGGACTGGATGAGAAACTTGAAGATGACTCTTCGATACGAGGTCAAAGAATATTTCCTCGAAAAGCCTATCGTTGAAATTGATCATTCCACCGCTACTCCTGAGGAAATTGCTTCTACAACAAACATTCTCATGATGCCATTAAGGTTGGTTGCAACATGGTGCCCACTATGGCACTTGAGTTGGAAAGTTTCTATAAGGACTACTGGACATATGAGATGAGTCTCGATCTTGAAGGAAAGTTCCACAAGAAGGCGAGACAAGAGCGCTATGAAGTGGTCAAGTCTCTTATGGCATGCATGCTTAAGGAAGGAGAATATGTTTGTGCTCACATACAAAAGATGCAAAAGTACGTGGAGAAACTACAAAGGCTCAATGTGTCATTTTGTCACACCCCTGGAAAAGGCAGCGGAACATGTCGGGCTATGCAACTTAGTTCATGGATCACAAGCAAATTAAATATACATCACAAGTTACAAAAATAACAACACAACAATGATGTTCCATTTTAAGGTTTGAATACATGGTTCATACAAATAATAATAATAAGTTCATGAATTTGCCTTAACAGATAGGCCGATATAACAAAAACGAGAGAAAACTAGATTGCCCAAAATCCATGACTATCTTTTCTGCTAAAAGCTGGTTCAGTGATCTCATGAGAATACATGCAGTTTGACAGTCAACACAAAGGTTGGTGAGAGTTACAGGTTTTTTGGTAATCGCATTAATAATACTTTTAAAAATTCTGAAAAGTATTTCTTTTGTAGTTAAAACCATGTTTGAAAATGTTTGATAAAAAGAGAAACGAATCCTTGGTTTCTAGGTAAAGAATCCAGTTAATGCTTATAATGATTTCTATAACCGAGCTACATGACTAGATATAACCCCATACGATGCTTCATTAGACGTCGTGGATAAAGAATAAAGATAATTATAACCAGCTTCAATTGATCCGTCGAGGTTGTAGCTAGCAACCGCATGTGGGCGTGTCAACCGGTATAGATCTATACATATGTATCTCGCTCCGAGGATTAACGGTTATAGCCGAGAGGGTTTACTAAGTCTTTAAACTTAGGTAATGAATAGTGTATTACTATAAAGGCCATTAACTAAAGTATACACTAAAGTGTCTCTGTAAAAGTCAAGTAAATTCGATATATTTGTAAAAATGTATATTACTCGCTTAAATAGGTAGTATGTTTCTCAAGTGCATGTATAGATTCCAAGATATAAATGTTATAATTTATATATATATATATATATATATATATATATATATATATATATATATATATATTTAACATATGTATTTGTACATACATGATATGGGTTTGAAATATTACAAGGTTGATAAAAAATTTCATTACATAAGCTTTATGACACGCATTAGTTTCACGTGAAATCATAATACTTAGTGGAAAACTAATAAGTTGTCTTTTCTATTTCTAACATGTTTGAGTTGTAGTGACCCGGATTATGATGACATGTGCGTAATAGGAAAGATCAAGTGAATCATTCAAACATGAAGAACACAAAGAGTAAGTAAAAACTTTTTAAGCTCCATTAGAATAGTAAGATTACAAGTGGGTATTGTTACTTCTCTCACTAAACTAATCACTCCAAAATGGGTCTTACATAAAATGGGAGCCACTCACTTCCTATTTATAGGAAAGGCTAAACCCATTACACATCACAAGAGGGTAAGCCACATCCACGGAGAACTTTTCACCCTAACATTCTCCCCCTCAAAGTTAGGATTGGATATCCCAACTTAAATTTACAAACGACCTCGCGATCAAGACCAACTCCCCCTCAAAGTAACACCGGTCTTCAAATCCGCAAAATGAATACCCGAGAAGCTTCAAATACCCATTTCTACATTCTCCCATTTTTATAATCAACAAGTGATTATAAAACCGACAAATAAGGAGAAGCGATCGAGGAATAAACTTGACGAAACTCCCCTCGATGTGTGACAAAAATGCAACCGTGAAAATCTTGCACGAAAAAAAATCACGAAAAGCTAAGAAAAATTTCCAAATTTTCAGATTTTGGGTGAGAGTTGCAAGAATTTCGAAAACTGGGTAAAAACTATCAATTTTGAAAATTCTGAAGGGACCTATTGCGCCAAATCAACTTCAAATGCGAAACTTTACCCCAAGTGTGAAACTAGACATAAAGTGTCAATTCGCATAAGCTTAAGGTATTCGAAATGAAAAATATTCCTCCTTCACAGAAAATTACTCCCAAGTCGAAATTGTTATTTTCTGCCAAATTGCTTAAACTTCATGGATTCGAATTACAAACCTTCACATCTTCACAAAAAATTATACCAATGCGAAATAGGGTATTTTCTACCAAAATGCTGAAACAATAAGGACTAGATATGAAATATTCAAGAGTTCATCCCCAATTTGATCTGGATGCAAATGAACGGGACATATACTCCAGTTAAACTCAATTTCAACGCCAACTCAACATCATACAAATCGAATTCGTCTTTAACCACCTTGAATCCATTTTCGACTTCATCAATCGAACTTTCAATACTCAACTCGAAAGAACAATCAATACAATCGAAATTGATTTCGACTCCAAATAACACCAAACGAACACCAGTCAAATTCGAATCCAAATCAAACCAGTCGAATGAAACACATACACGTTGAAATTCTCACACTCGACTCGAAATTAGATTCGACTCCAATCAAGTCAACACATTTCAATTTCAATTATTTGAATCACATGTCAAATTTGATGCCTTCTTCATTTGATTTTGACACTCAACCCGTCGAAATTGACCCCATGTTATTTCGACTCCAACTACAAAATACTTTAGATTTTGATGCATCAATAACTCGTTTGACTTCCAAGGCATTCCCAGTACACGATCAAACCAATCGAAAGAAGAACATCAGTCTCAACCTGAAACCATAATATCAAACATCAGTCGAACTATCTCAATCGATTCCCATACCCATCTGCATTTGATTCCAAACAAAGACTTTCGACTATTGAATCCAAAACGAAATCGATTCGTACTCAACATCCAATACCAAGCGAAACCGATTTTGACTCTGTCACACCCCCAAACCAAACGGCGGAAACGTCCGGGGGTAGAGGACTTCATTTGTAGTAGCCCAACACATGCATTATAGTAATCAGAGTACAAACAACCATTGTATTTAAAAAGTATAAGTATTTACATGTGTTTCATCATTGTATACTGAAACCAAATAGTTATACAAAAGAAGAAGACAAGACATAAATAGCTCCATCTTCTCAAAAGCACGGGGAGTACCTGTCTACTGGTTCCCTGAGAATACAAGTTATTTGAAAAGAGAGTATCAACATAAAGTTGAGTGAGTGTATAAGTATTTATGTTTGAAAGATTGTTTTATGTTTCTTGAATAGGTAAACTGTTCCAGAAAATCCTACATTTTCTATTGTATATGAAAAGTAGTTTTAGTTGCACAAAATTGTTCTATTTGTAAACCAACGTTCTGTATTTGTAATCCTTTTGTAAACTTGTATCTGAGAGTGTGCCTGGTTGTCACACCCCGCTAAAGCGGAAACACAGGGCGTGGCAGTACAAAGGGTTTCATTGCAAAACTTAAAAGACAACACCAACCATAGTATTAAAAAATCATTACAAATTCACAATGGGTTTGAACAACTTTTAAAAGAAATTACAATGTAAATTGAAATACAACACATGCGAATGCTCCTAAAAGTGAAGTGTCCCTAAGTGCCACTTACTCGATGATTCCTGAAAAAGCATGTAAAACGAGCGTCAACTATAAAAATAGTTGGTGAGTACTCACAGATAAACAAAATAATACTGGTTCCATGAATTGAAATCAAAGTTTTGATAAAAGTTTCCAATAATAAAAGTATATTGTTAAAATGAGTAAATAAGTTTGTAAAAACAAAGTTCTTTGTCATCATGAGAGATAAGGTATGTTGCCCAAATAAGATGCAACATTCATATTCTCATGGAAGATAAAGTTCGTTACTCAAACGAGTAAACAAGTTTCATTGCTAAAATGAGCAATCAATTTCGTTGCTACAAGGAGCAAACAATTTCATTGCTAAAACATGTATATAAGTTTTCAGTAATAACAGTTCGTTGTTGTAATGAGAAACAAAGTTCATTGCTATAATTAATAAACAAGTTTATTGCTATAACGAGAAACGAGTTTGTATGTGTATGAGCAAACAATGAGTCTCAACCAAACCTATGACTGAAGCCCTATCAAGATCTATGCTTATCGTTCCATAGATGAATATGGTATCATGCACTCCAGCAATAGGGCGAGTGAGGAGTTGTCAATTCCTAATAGCGCTATCCATAATGACCATTGGCTCAAAGAGTTAATGGTTAGAGATAAGGGAAGGGCCTTAGTACGATAAGTTCTCATGTTCCGTGTTGCATAGACATACATAGAGAGATATAGCAATAAAATAGCAATCATGTTTGATACAAATCAATTTAAATACAACATTCAAATAATAGTTTTTCGGGACATGCTTTTCCACCCCAAAACATAAAAACTGAAAATAGGGGAGTGCGTGAATACTCACAATATGCATTGAGATGATGCAAATGATGCCTTGAGCTAAGTTCCACTTGTACCACTATCGATTCCTACAATAATGGTATTCGCTAGTGAGTCTCTAATCGAAATCTAACACTAGTATACTTACTACTACAATAGAATTATGCCAATATTGTGTCAAAATTTAATATTGATAAGTTACAAACATTTTTCTGTGAAAATTAAATTTCAATGAATCAATTGTTATATAACAATTTAAGTGGAAATTTCCCATTATTGAAATGCTAATATTTAACAATTTAAGAGGTGTTCCAATGATTAAATATTCAAAAACTAAATTAATTTAGTTCTAAAATTTCCCAAAGTTTGCATTTCAGTTTTAATTGAAGTGAAAGACCTCAAGATAAATTTTCTTGAATTTTTGATTTGTCTGACTATTTTTCACGATTTTAGTTTCTTGAATAACCATAAAATCTTGAAAAATACTAAACAGTTAATAAAAATTACAAAACTTCAGATTTTGGTTCTAAATGTACTAAAAGACTTCTAGATAAATTTTCATGGAGTATGAATATGTATAACCATTTTTCATATATTTAATTCTCTAAATAGATACAAATTCATGAAAAATAGAAATCAGTTTCCAAAATTACCTAAACTTTTTGTATTACTGTTATTAAGCATTATAAGCTGGGAAAAATATAAAAATTGATTTCTAAACTGTTTAACCCAATTTTATGATTTTTGAGCATTTATTCTAATAAAAATTGAAATAAATAGAAAACAGTTTCCAAAATTGCCCAAAATTTTTGTAACACTTTTATTATACATTTAGAAGCTGTGAAAAATATAAAAGATATTTTTCAATTAGTCTTTTTATTTTTCTTTGTTTTATCCTCTTAAATAATCATTAATTGGAGAATAATTAACAGTTAAAGTAAATTACCAAAATTTTTGTACACTTCATTTTCAGAGTAAATAATCTGGGAAAAATACCAAATGTGGTTTTTGTATACTGAAATCCGAATTTTGTGTATTTAAGTGTATTTAATCTTAGAAAATAGGAGAAAAATAGTATACAGAAGATAAAAATCATCAAAATTTTTATGTAGCCTCCTAATGTACTACAAGGTGTTCTGGTAAATTTGCATGAATTGTGGATGAGCAGAACTATTTTTTCTATTTTTAGTACATTATAAATACAAAAATCGGAGAAAAATAGGAATACATTATGAAAAATTCTGAAAATAGTTTTCTAAGTCTTATACCTCTGGTAGAAGCTGCGAAAATTGTTATACATCCTTTTCAAATTGTCTAAAGTGGTTTTATGATTTATTGGGGCTAAACAAAAAGAAAATTCAAAACCATATTAAACAGTAACAAAAGTCATTGAAACTTCATGGGAGATGTTTATTAACTTAAAGAATCATCCAAGAATTTTTCCAGAATTTATTTACTAGTGTAAGTATTTTATATGATTTAACACTCTATTCTCTTATTATTTTCATATAAAAATAAAGAAAATATATATTGAGCTAAAAATTTCCAGAATGCATCTTCATAAAATTTAACAACAATGAAAAATTGTTTCCTTATTTTTGATGTTGAAAACCATGCCTAAAGGCTCAATAAAATGTGTAGAGAAAACTTGGTTCTTGTGATTTATGTAAAGATTATTGATGTTACTTTGACAATTTTTGCAACATGTTACAAAGACTTTTGAATCAAGATCTTTTTGTTCCTATTAATACATGATATTAAGAGTATAAAATAATTTTCGAATGATTTTTAGTGATGAATAAGTCCTTTGAACATGCAACACAAAACAAATGTTCATAAGGAAAGTGCTGTTTGAGCAACAGTTTTGTAAAAATTGGTAAAAATCGAAATATTGGAATTTTCCACTGAGGTCAGATGGGTTTGAAAGCTAACTCAAAATATTATATTTCAGAAAAAGAATCACGAATTTTGGCTAAGAAATGAGTGAGATATGACAGTTTAAAGTCAGGTAAAGAAATCTGGCAGATTGCATGCATGATGATTGGTTAGAAAAGTGGGTTTTCATCATTTCCTTGAGTAAATCTTTTCAAGTATTTTAAATATATCATGATAAACTCATATTTTAGTCATGTTTCCAGAGATCAAAAGATTAAAACTTATCAAAATGTATACATGCATTTATGAACAAAATTTTGTTTCTCAAAAACTCTTAACTTGAGTTCGATGTTTTAATCCTTAAAATCGATTTTTGCACTAAGATCATGAACATGCAACCTTGTTTATCATACATGCATGGTGTTAAAACACATCCATCATGTTGTAAAAACTATTTTAACAAAAAGAAAACAAGTTTGAAGAAGATGAAGAAGGAGAAAGTGTAAGAAAAAGAGCATATCTTGAAGGAAAAGTGAAGTAGAAATCGATTTTACCTTCAAGAATACCACAAGATGATGAAGATTTCGAGTTTGAGGAGTGTTCTTGGGTTTGTTTTCTGGAAAATTTCTTGGTTCTTAGAGGGAGGAAGAGAGAATGGAGTGGTGTTTGGAGAGAAAAAGTAGAGAGAAGGTAGAGAGAGTTTTCTAGAGAGAGAAAGAAGAGAGATGTGTGTGTGTTGGAGAATGAGAGTGTGAGAGAGATATGGGGAGAGAGGGATCCGATTTTAGGGGAGGAGAGGCTCTCTCTCTCTTGTTTCTTTTATAAAAATTCAAATCTTTTATAAAAATATCCAACTTTTTATAAAATGTGCACCTTAACCTAGTTTTTATGCATAAAACTCTTGATTTTTGACTTATAAATCAAGGGTAAATGTTAATAACTAAATCTTTATTTTTCATTGAAATTTATTTCATAATAATTATTATGATAAGATAATATTATAAGGTTCATAATTGTTTTTATAGGATTTTTAAGGTTAAAGTTTATAAATATGAGTTTTTATGGCTTTTAGGGTTTTGGAGTTTAATAAACTTTGAATATCAAAATAAATAGAATATTTGAGACTTTAAATTATCTTATGGTATTATAACTCTTTTATAGTTATAAATAATGTTTGTAATTTTTTTTATCGGTTTATTGGCATTCTATGTAGTGATTCCGAGATTCAAGCGAAATTGAGGAATCAAGTATACTAGTCCTAGTCTTCAAATTTGACTTAAGTTTCTATGAGACTTTGAACTAACTTCTACTTCTAGGTCAAGTGCATGATGTGTGTATATGATTCATGAAATGTTGTTCGAGTCAAAGAGTGACCCAAATATGGATAGTCACTACAGCTTAGTAGATGTAGAATTCACATATCAAGGTGAAATCTAAGTACACCATCCATTGTTTCTATCTGTTTCCAAGTTTCTAGTAGGTTATAACTTAGCTTCTAATTACTAAGTCTAATATGTGTTGTGCCTATATGTGCAACTAAGTTTATCAAATCTAGAACTAACTCGAATTTTGACGGTTGTCACACTGGTTTTATCAACTGTTATTGTAAACTGTAATGTAATACTGTAAATTGTATCTTGTAAACTAGTACTTTGAAAATGTACTTAAGTTTAGTTAATTATACACTAATGTATTGTTAATATCTTTTATGACCATACTGAGACCAGATGGCCTGACCCAATGCATTGAAGGCGTTGAAAGCTGTTGATAACAATTGTCACTCATAGGCGTGTATGCCTGACTGTAGCTAGCAGTCTGAGTGCGGGGTTGTCAATCCCAATATAGATCTATACACACATTGTTTCGATCCCCGGCAGGAGATTCTGGTTATAATGTCAGGACTTTAACTATATTGTTTAAATGAATTAAACAACCTGTATCAAATGACTCATAAAAATCATATAAGCGTTACATGTATAATAGTTATGAAAACCCAATCATTCTGAAATAAATGATTGACAATATGTTTTTGATTTAGTATTCTTAACATGTATCTGAAATATGTATATCCTTGATTAGTTTTGAATCAAACCTTTGTTCTTCTAAAACAATGTACTTTTGTATACTGGAATCGTGAATTAATGTTCTGTGAATCATAAATTATACCTATTATAATTTATATGTACTTTCTGAATTGATACTGAGTATTCATGAATGCAACTCCTTGCTCAACATGTTACAAAGGGTATTTGAATTTAATGAACTAACTTTTATACTTGTATACATATACGAATATATATAAGTAAAATTTAAATGACACTCGGACAAATAACTGATACTTATAATCCCACATCCAAACAAGGAAAAGGAACCAAAGTGGGTTATCAGTCCTAAGCCTTTTAAATCTTATATATATATATATATATATATATATATATATATATATATATATATATATATATATATATATACAAGTATGATTTATGGGAGAAATATAAGTTTATAAAAACATTTAAAAGAAGTTTAATAATTTGAAATAAATTTTGGTCACTTGATGTTATTTTGATACAATCATTGAAAACCATTTGATTTGATGATAACTGAAATCCATTTTGATAATATATTTGAAACCATTTGTTTATAACACAAAATCTTTGTGTTAGACTTGTATTCCCCCCTTGAAACAGTAAAAATTATGAAAATACGGGGGTATGAACTCACCTGTAGTGAGTGATTCGAGTGAAAGGTCGATATAGGATGCTAAGTGTCAAGAGAAGTCTTGAGCACAAACGGATCCTATTAAGCATATAATGACACATATATGGATACAATTAGTGTATATAACAACCAATTATGATAGGAAACCACTTTAGGGACTAGGAAACACTTGAATTGAAGTGTTAGAATCACATGTGATTGCATTAAAGGGGTTTACGACCACATAAGGGAGTGTACGGCCAAGATATGTACGGCCAATGTGGTGTACGACCATTGGGTGTACGGTCATGGAGTGTACGGCCATAGAGTGTACGGTCATAGTGTGTACGGCCGTACACTCATGGAAGAAGCATGCAAAACCGGGTGTTTGATCCATAGGGAAACTAGTGTGTCAAATGTACAACAAGAAGATGGACAAAGCTTTCATTTTGGAAGGTCTTGGGGTGTGTATGACCAATGAACCTATGAAGGGTTCACAACCGTACTCCCTTCAAGATCATGAAGGGATGTTGAATCATGAAGAATTAAGGCTTGAATCTAGTGGTCTTTCAAGTTTAACAAGGTACATGAAGAATCACTTACACTTTTGGAGGATTAGGATGAAGAATCTTGATGATACTTTAGAGAGAACCGATTTTCTTGACTTGAGTGTGTGAGAAAGTGTGAAAAATGAGGGAATAGCTTATATATGGGCATGAGTTTACGGCCATATTGAGTGTACGGCCGTACACTCGTGTGTATGGCCGTACACTCCTCTTGAAGGAGTGTTTGGCTCGAATGCTATATGAAGAACTTAATTTAACTCACCCCTAAACCCAAACCTTGAATGCACTAGGCTTAGAACACTCAAACAGACCCTAAACAATGCTAAAAGATAGCAGAAACGAGTCTGACTTTGATTGAATTTAATGACTGTTCAAGATAGAAATTTCGAGTTGTCACATTATCCCCCCGTTAGAGAGAATTTCGTCCCGAAATTAGAGTTTATGCAATTAAGTAACTACAAATAATTTAGTAAAAAGATGAGGATATTTCAGTTTAATTTGATCCTCACGCTCCCAAGTGAATTCAGGTCCCCGCTTGGCATTCCGGCGAACCTTCACTATAGGAATACTGCTTTGCTTCGTTTGCTTGACCTCTCGGTCCATGATCTCTACTCGCTCTTCCATGAAGCCGAGGCTCTCGTCGATCTCGATTTCGTCGAGTGGAATTACAAGAGTCTCATTGGACAGACACTTTTTCAAGTTCGAGACGTGGAAAACAGGATGCATGTTATTTAGTTCTTAAGGTAGTCGAAGTTTGTAAGCTACTGGACCGATTCTAGAAAGAATCTCGAATGGTCCTATGTACCTTGGATTCAGCTTGTCATGTTTTACAAAGCGTATCATGCCCTTCCAGGGTGAGACCTTCAACATGACACGGTCACCAACATGGAATTCCGAAGGTTTCTTCTTTTGTCAACGTAGCTTTTCTGTCTATCTCTGGAAGCTTTAAGTCGCTCTCGGATTTGTACGATTTTCTTCATAGTTTCGCGAATGATTTCTGGACCAGTGAGAGCACCGTCAGGAATTTGACTTCTAGCTAGTTGCGTGTCACCCACTTCAGCCCAGCACAAAGGTAATCTGCACTTGCGGCCATAGAGGGCTTTGAAAGGAGCAGTCTTTATGCTAGTGTGAAACTGTTATTGTAAGAGAATTCGACAAGGGGTAAATGAGTATCCCATGCCTTTCCAAAGTCTATCACACAAGCTTGCAACATATCTTCTAGAGTTTGAATCGTTCTCTCAGTTTGTCTGTCAGTTTGTGGATGGTAGGCTGTACTCATGTCCAGCCTAATTCCCAAAGATTTTTGTAAAGACTGCCAGAAACGAGAAGTGAATCTACTATCTCGGTCAGAAATAATAGATATTGGCACACCATGCAGTCTAACGATTTCTTTGAGGTAAGTTCTTATTAGCTTCTCCAACTTGTCGGTCTCTTTGATTGGTAAGAAGTGTGCGGATTTGGTTAATCTATCGACGATTACCCAAATAGTATCATAACCACCCGATGTCTTGGGTAACTTGGTTATGATATCCATTGTAATCCGCTCCACCTTCCATTCAGGGATTTCAGGTTGTTGCAATAAACCTAAAGGTTTCTGGTATTCTACCTTGACTTTGGCACAAGTAAGGCACTTTCCCACAAAGATAGCAATTTCGGCCTTCATGTTAGGCCACCAATATAGTTTCTTGAGGTCCAGATACATCTTGTATGAACCTTGATGAATGAAGTATCAGGTTTTGTGTGCTTCATTCATAACCACGTCTTTATAACCACCGAACTTTGGTGTCCAGATCCGATTCATGAAACAATAGACTCCATCATCCCTGACTCTGAAGTTTTTATCCATTCCTCTCAAGGTTTCACCTACCACGTTTTCAGGTTTTAAGGCCTCGAGTTGAGCCTCTCTGATCTGTGTGGACAGATGTGAATGGATTTTCATGGCCAACGACTTTACTCGGCTACCCGAGTATTCTTTTCTGCTAAGGGCGTCAGCTACTACGTTAGCTTTACCAGGGTGATAAAGAATCTCACAATCATAGTCATTCAGTAGCTCCACCACCGTCGTTGTCTCATGTTCAACTCTTTCTGATCGAAGATATGCTGGAGACTTTTATGGTCCGTGAATACTGTGCATTTCATGCCATATAAGTAATGTCTCCAGATCTTCAGAGCAAATACCACTGCTCCTAGTTCAAGGTCATGTGTTGTATAGTTGACTTCATGCATCTTTAGCTGTCTTGAGGCATAGGATATAACCTTTCCTCTTTGCATAAGAACACATCCAAGCCCTTGATTCGAAGCATCAGAGTACACTACGAACTCCCCTGTCCCTTCAGGAAGAGACAGGATCGGTGCACTACACAAAGCTCGCTTCAGCGTTTGGAACGCTGTTTCTTGCTTTTCTCCCCAGCTAAAAGTTACACCCTTTTGCGTCAGGGTGGTAAGAGGCTTAGCTATTCGAGAGAAATTGTGAATGAATCTGTGATAGTAGCCAGCAAGACCTAAGAATTGATGGATTTCTGTAGGTGTTTTGGGTGCTGACCAGTTTTCAATTGCCTTTATTTTGGAAGGGTCGACGTGTATTCCTTCTGAACTGACCACGTGACCTAGGAAATCAACCTTCCGGATCCAAAATTCGCACTTTGAAAACTTCACATAGAGTTTATCTGATCTAAGAGTTTGCAATACTTGACGAAGATGTTGGCCATGTTCCTCTTCACTTCATGAGTAGATAAGGATGTCGTCAATGAAGACTATGACGAATTTGTCCAAGAATGGACGACACACTCTGTTCATTAGATCCATGAACACAGCAGGTGCATTCGTCAATCCGAATGACATCACTACAAACTTGTAATAACCATAACGAGTTCTGAACGTGGTTTTGGGAATGTCATCCTCCAAAATCTGTAACTGGTGATACCCGGATCTTAAGTCTATTTTCGAGAAGTAGTTCGCACCTTGAAGTTAGTCGAACAGATCGTCAATGCGAGGCAGAGGATATAGATTCTTGATGGTAAGTTTATTCAGCTCGCGGTAGTCTATGCACATGCGGAATGATCCATCCTTCTTTTTCACGAACAAAACCGGTGCTCCCCGGGGTGAGAAGCTTGGTCTTATGAAGCCTTTGTTAAGGAGTTCGTTAAGCTGGCTGGATAATTCCTGCGTTTCAGAAGGTGCAAGACGATAGGGGATTTGGCTACAGGGGTAGCCCCGGGGATTAAGTCGATTCTGAACACGACTTGTCATTCGGGAGTCACTCCTGGAAGATCATCGGGAAAAATATCGGGAAAGTTGCAGACCTCAGCAATGCTCGCAATGTCTTTCACTTCTTGCTTTTTTTCTACCACGTGAGCTAAGAAAGCATAGTACTCTTTGCGAAGGTATTTCTATGCCTTGATGCAAGAAATGATCTGGAGGTTCGTTCCGGGTTTGTCGCCATAAATAACAAGAGTTTCGTTAGTTGGCAAGTTCAGACGAATGTCTCTTTCATAGCATAGGATGTCAGCATGGTTAGGGCACAACCAATCCATACCTATTATGACGTCTAAACTTTTGATAGAGACCGACATAAGATCTATTGGGAATGAAAAGTTATTCAAGGTAAGAGTACATCCTATGAATATATCGTTGGTGGATTCGGATTTCCCGTTAGCCCTTTCAACTGTGAATGTTTATTTTAATGGTTGGGAGTTTTGATTTAGCAAGTGTTTGAAATTATGGCTCACAAAGCTCTTCTCAGCACCACAATCAAATATAATGCATGCATAAGTGTTGTTGAGAAGGAACGTACCCGTGACCACTACAGGGTCTGCTACCGATTCTTCGTGACCCAAGGCTAAAATTCTCCCAACTCCACCGGCATTTATAGCTTTTGGACAATCTCTCTTGAAATGCCTCATATCATCGCATTGGTAGCATGCTTGACCTACTCTAGCGGCAGGTACTTGGTTAAGAGGTTGGGGTGGTGATCTACAGAATCGGGCAGTATGCCCTTTTCTGTTGCAGTTACGACACTGCATTTCCCGGCAATTTCCGTTATGATGAAAATTGCACTTGTTACACTTGGGGAGGTTACCAGCATAAAGCTTAGCTGGTGCAGGGTTAGCAGGAACAGCAGCAGGTACAGTAGCAACATTGACTGCAACTAGCTGTTGCTTCTTTGAGGATTCTTGTGAAGACTTTCCCTTCCTCTTGTTCCAACCCTTCTTGTTGTTGTTGTTGTTGTTATTGTTGTTGTTGTTGTTGTTGTTGTTGTTTCCCTTTGGTTGTTCTGGTGCAGCAACCACTAAGTTTTGACGGGCTCCATGGTCAATAAGAGATTGTGCCAGCTCTTTGGCAATGTCAAAAGTAACAGGCCTCGAAGCTAGAACACTTGACTTAATTTGGGGCGACATTCCCCAAATATATCTCTCAATCTTTTTTCTCTCCAGAGCAACCATATCTGGACTAAGAATTGCCAAATCACAGAATCTACTAGTATAGGTTGATATGTCAGAACCAACTATTGTAAGACCCCAGAGCTCTTGCTCGAGTTTCTAAATTTCCCCTCGCGGACAGTATTCCCACATTAGGATGGCTTTTAGGTTCTCCCAGCTTATCGAGTTAGCCACTACCAGAGTTAGTGACTTAACATGGCCATTCCACCATGTTAAAGCTTTATCCGAAAAGGTACAAACATCGAATTTGACTTTGCTGCCCTCTGGATAGGAGCCGATTTCGAAAATTCCTTCTGTCTTCTCAATCCACTGTCTTAATGCCATAACTCCTCCAGTCCCGTTAAAGGTCCTGGGTTTGGCATTCGAAAAATCTTTATAAATGCACTATCGCGAGTGCCCATGACTCTCACCATGGTTAGAAGGATGAGTACCAGCTCCCGAACCACTAGCACAGGAGTATTGATATGAGACATGACAGCCGCTACAGGCGCCGTGACCGCTGCTTGGAACATAGCAGCGTCGAACTGAGGAGGTGGTGGCGGAGGTGGCGTCGGTGCTTCATTAACAGTGTTACGTATTGGTTTTCTACGAGGAGGCATCTTTTTCTATAAAAGTTAAAAGATAAAAAGATGGTAAGATATCAAGAGTGAATATGAATTTTGATATCTCTGAACTAAAACATTTAGTTCAACATGAATTTTGTAATGAATTGGAAATAGAAGTCTACAACAAGTACAACTTGTAACAAAATGATATGAAATTGAGTGGTTATTTTTCAAAGAGTATGAAAATGCATGTCGATAATATTGGCATATTGAATACATAAAGTCTGGAAAACTTGACCCTAAACAGGTCTACAATATACCAAATTCTGAGAAAAACATCGACATCATACTGACCTACCGAAAATAAAATTTTCGCAGTCGTACTGAAAAACATGAAAAATAACGCTAGAACATATTCGTAGACTTTATCTATGACCAAAAGAGTGAACAGAGACCGAGTAGAGCATCTCCTACTGGCGACGGTTATCACTTGAACGAAACCTCATATCAGCCAGATGACGCTCCACAGCAAGCAGATGTCTTTCATACACTGTCAGGCGTGCTCGAAGCTCTATGACTTCAGCTCGAGTTACAGTGAACTCTTGCAGTAAGGCTTCATTGTCTCTCATTGCTTTGTTATGAGCAAGTTCAAGATTACGAATACTATCCGTATTGGCATTCGTGTCCGCATCAACCTCCATAGTTTGTTGAATGGCTGCCACTCGTAGCTCAACATTTCGAGCCACTCGGCAAACCAAAATAGGGAGAACTCTGTCTGCAGATCCTCCCTCACTTATGTTGTAGAAGCTTCGGTCTCCGTTGTAGGGTAAGGGATGACCTTGCTCTCGGCTCCACCTACCCAAGTTCTCAGCCCATGAAGGTGTCGGACCTTGGAAATTTTGTCGTGGATTAGGATTCTGGGCATCTGGTGGTGGATTATAGGCTTCTGAGGAATCATTGTCTTCAGCAAAAATTTTCTGCAAAATCATCATCTAATGGAATTTCATGATTCTCTTCTGGCTCTGAATCTTGTCCTTGATTGGGAAAATAAGGGTCTCCAGGTAGATGAAATCCAGCTATTGTTATCTAAGCGAGAATAGGGATAAGAGATATAGAATATAGTTAGTAACGATAGATTAAGGATACAAGTTTCTACGAGAGAGACTTACAGTTAACAAGTAATGTATTCTGTATGACTTCTTCTAGGTATTACTATAACTATAAAGTGTATACTAATTATATATAACTTGGGTATAATGGACCTTTGATTAAATGACCCGGCTCTAAATCCACAACCAAACAAGGAACAAGAAATGAAGCTAGATCACTTATTCTAAGTCTATATAGCTTTAATTATACATAACTGTAATATACCCTTAATATTTATAGTTCTACCCTCAATTGTTCTATTGTTTTCACATGTTTGTTATTAGTATATAGTGCCTAAAATACCCATATAGTATTTTAATCTTTATGTTCTGTTCTAGAGTTCTTCTGAATATGTATAGTTGGTAAGTTTTAGACATGTCGCAACACCACTATCACTCCCAAAGACATGTTGGTCATATCTCAAATCAATATAGTTGATCAGGCTATATTAATCCCAGATATGATTACATAACTGCCCAGGTTTGACTGTAATGTCCAACATCCAAATACTTTTAAGTTCTTATGACTGTGATACTGTACTTGTCGGTATGAGTGTTAGTATACTTCTTGTAAAAATACTTAAATTTTTAAAAAGTATACTTGTAGAAAGAGCTCTTAGCTCTAAATGTCTTTATAGTTTGTATATCTTTAATGGATTGATATACTGAGTTCACTATAAACAATTATCTGATACCAATCTGTCACACCCCCAAACCAGACGGCGGAAACGTCCGGGGGTGGAGGACTTCATTTGTAGTATCACAACACATGCATTATCGTAATCAGAGTACAAACAACCACTGTATTTAAGAAGTATAAGTATTTACATGTGTTTCATCATTGTATACTGAAACCAAATAGTTATACAAAAGAAGAAGACAAGACATAAATAGCTCCATCTTCTCAAAAGCACGGGGAGTACCTGTCTACTGGTTCCCTGAGAATACAAGTTATTTGAAAAGAGAGCATCAACATAAAGTTGAGTGAGTGCATAAGTATTTATGTTTGAAAGATTGTTTTATGTTTCTTGAATAGGTAAACTGTTCCAAAAAATCCTACATTTTTTGTTGTATATGAAAAGTAGTTTTAGTTACATAAAACTGTTCTATTTGTAAACCAGTGTTCTGTATTTGTAATCCTTTTGTAAACTTGTATCTGAGTGTGTGCTTGGTTTCATCAACTGTTATTGTAAACTGTAATGTAATACTGTAAATTGTATCTTGTACACTAGTACTTTGAAAATGTACTTAAGTTTAGTTAATTATACACCAACGTATTGTTAATATCTTTTCTATGAGTTATTATAACCATACTGAGACTAGATGGCCTGACCCAACGCATTGAAGGTGTTGAAAGCTGTTGATAACAATTGTCACTCATAGGCGTGTATGCCTGACTGTAGCTAGCAGTCTGAGTGCGGGGTTTTCAATCCCAATATAGATCTATACATACATTGTTTCGATCCCCGACTGGAGATTCTGGTTATAATGTCAGGACTTTAACTATATTGTTTAAATGAATTAAACAACATATATCAAATGAATCATAAAAAGCATATAAACGTTACATGTATAATAGTTATGAAAACCCAATCATTCTGAAATAAATGATTGACAGTATGTTTTTGAATTAGTATTCTTAACATGTATCTGAAAGATGTATATCATTGATTAGTTTTGAATCAAACCTTTGTTCTTGTAAAACAATGTACTTTAGTATACTTGAATCGTGAATTAATGTTCTGTGAATCATAAATTATACGTATTATAATTTATATGTACTTTCTGAATTGATACTGAGTATTCATGAATGCAACCCCTTGCTCAACATGTTACAAAGGGTATTTGAACTTAATGAACTAACTTTTATACTTGTATACATATACAAATATATATAAGTAAAATTTAAATGACACTCGGAGAAATAACTGATACTTATAATCCCACATCCAAACAAGGAAAAGGAACCAAAGTGGGTTATCAATCCTAAGCCTTTTAAATATTATTTATAAAAATATATATATATACAAGTATGATTTCTAGGAGAAATATAAGTTTATAAAAATATTTAAAAGAAGTTTAATAATTTGAAATACATTTTGATGACTTGATGTCATTTTGATATAATCTTTGAAAACCATTTGATTTGATGATAACTGAAATCCATTTTGATAAGATATTTGAAACCATTTGTTTATAACACAAAATCTTTGTGTTAGACTTGTATTCCCCCCCTTAAAACAGTAAAAATTATGAAAATACGGGGGGTATGAACTCACCTGTAGTGAGTGATTCGAGTGAAAGGTCGATATAGGATGCTAAGTGTCAAGAGAAGTCTTGAGCACAAACGGATCCTATTAAGGATATAATGACACATATATGGATATAATTAGTGTATATAACAACCAATTATGATAGGAAACCACTTTAGGGACTAGGAAACACTTGAATTGAAGTGTTACAATCACATGTGATTGCATTAAAGGGGTGTACGGCCAATATGGTGTACGACCATCGGGTGTACGGTCATGGAGTGTATGGCCATAGAGTGTACGGTCATAGAGTGTACGGCCGTACACTCATGGAAGAAGCATGCAAAACGGGGTGTTTGATCCATGGGTAAACTAGTGTGTTAAATGTACAACAAGAAGATGGACAAAGCTTTCATTTTGGAAGGTCTTGGGGTGTGTACGACCAATGAACCTATGAAGGGTTCACGGCCGTACTTCCTTCAAGATCATGAAGGGATGTTGAATCATGAAGAATCAAGGCTTGAATCTAGTGGTCTTTCAAGTATAACAAGGTACATGAAGAATCACTTACACTTTTGGAGGATTAGGATGAAGAATCTTGATGATACTTGAGAGAGAACCGATCTCTTGACTTGAGTGTGTGAGAAAGTGTGAAAAATGAGGGAATAGCTTATATATGGACATGAGTTTACGACCATATTGAGTGTACGGCCGTACACTCGTGTGTACAGCCATACGCTCCTCTTGAAGGAGTGTTTGGCTCGAATGCTATACGAAGAACTTAATTTAACTCACTCCTAAACCCAAACCTTGAATGTACTAGGCTTATAACACTCAAATAGACCCTAAACAATGCTAAAAGATAGCAGAAACGAGTCTGCCTTTGATTGAATTGAATGACTGTACAAGATACAAATTTCGAGTTGTCACAGACTCCAACTTAAATTTTTCCAAAATCGATTTCTTGACTCGAATCAAAATGCAGCAACAATCGAAATTGTGTTCGACTCTAATCCAAGTACATTCGATTCTTAATGTCAAAACTGATTTGACTCAAGACTCAACAACCAATACCATTCGATTTTGAAATTCACAAAAGATACATCGATGATGAATTGGAAGTCAATGATTTGAATTTTGGCTTCAATTTGTTTAGATGAAATGTGTATGGTAAGATCCTGATTTTGAGTTATACGAGAACGAACATATGCTACTCGGAATTAATCTGCTTCAGAATTGAGTTGAGGAACAATAATAGAATCGATATTTGGGCTTGAACTAGAATCAATGAACAGTAGATGAATATGATATTTGGGCTTATTAATAAGATTATTGATAGAAAATAAAATGGATCAAAAACTCTTGGATTGGGCTCCGAAGTATGAACAGTGAACAAATCTGGTTTGGACTTCGAAGTATGGATCAAAGAACAGTAAAAAAATATTGATAATTTGATTTTGATTTTGGTGCTTGATCTAAAAAAATTATTGGATCATCAATGGGATTGAAACAAAATAGACCCAACAAGTCAAAACGATCAACAATAAAAGACGAAAAGCACGAATTGAAAATCAGATTGAATTCAGATTTCGAGAAAAAACCTTGATCGTTCATCATTGCATCTTCAAGAACAAGGTATCGATCTCAATATGAATTTTTCGGAACCATTTGAGAATTTGAGAAACCTTCTTGAAAATTCATTTTCCATTTGCAATACTCGAATCGATTATGGAAGATCTCGATTCTTTTGTCGGAACAAGAAAATCACCAAATTTCATATTGTACCACCCACGATGCATGTTGTACAATCTGTTCTTCTCAATTTTCAACGATCTAGCTTCATCTTCATAACAATTTTGAGAATCTTCAATAACTTTGGGTTTGGAATTCGAATTCATTGTTGTGAGAACTAGAATCAATGCGCAAGAAAAAGGTTTTAAAACCCAAACCTTGAGTTAATCTTTAAGATCAACGTATGCTCTTAATAGGTAGTTCCAGTCGAATCTGGTAAACTAGTTAAGACTTGAAGATAAATAATCAACAAAGTATTCAAGTAATAAATGAAGTAAACTTAAGTATAATCAATGCAAAGACAATTTAAGACAAGAAGAATGTAAATGAATGAAGTTTGACTTGCAAGATATAATAGATTGATGTGAAGAGAATATCGAGTTCTATTCTTGGTTAAAAAAACTCATGAAACATTCACTCCTTATATAGCAAAGGAGGAACTTAGTACAAACCACTGACACATTCTAAGGACTGGATAAAACTAAGTGTTTGAAATCTGACACTTAAAAGATTCACACGATTTAGTCCTAAGAACTGTTACATCAAAGTAAAGACAAAAAGCATTTAATGCTAGTACATACTTCTGACTTCTGAACATCTTGATCTCGGAATTGATCTGGCATTAGAACTTCATCACATCTAAGAAACAATCTGACTTCAGATCTTGATTGCTTCAGATTGCTAGAGGTTTACTTTTCATGTATCAACAATCTCCCCTTAAGCGAACTTAGCAATCAGTCAACTTAGTTGGCATCTTCGGATATGAAGAGGTAAGCAGTGTAGAGCCAACTTCGGGCTTCCACATAACATTTTAGATGATTGATAAACTTATTCTTCACATGCTCCAGAGCATCACTCTTGGCGGCATTGGCGATGAACTTTTGCAGAACGGTTCAAGGAACGAGATTCTTATCCATGACTCAGAAGAATTCTTTCTTGTTGGTCTTCTTTCTCAGATAGATGTATCCGAGTTCCGGTTCTTCAATCAGACCTTCTTCTAGAATTTGGGCTTCTGGAAGTTCACTTGAAATTTTCACCAACACTTTTTTAAGTTCCAAACAAGTGTGCGAATTCAATGTCGGATCTGCAGAATTCAGCTACATAATCTTTCAAAAAGTTAATCGCAGCACTGTATGCTCCGATGCTCAAATGATCATTTTGACAACTTCGGAAATGAGCAGCAATAGTGAGAATATCGTTTGGGTTGATGGATGGGAAATCTGCATCCGTGATGGTGATTGTGGCTTATTTGTTCCGAGTGATGTAGTATTTGTACAACATGTAATCCAGGTCGAACTTGCTTTGAAACTTTTTTCCAAACCCAATAATCTTTGTTATTCTCTTCCGAGACCACACTTCCTTATGAGAACATGCATTAACGGAGTAGAATGTCTTCAACCTCTCTCGCTCACTTCTGATGATGGTTTAAGGATCATCATTGGGATGAAGTGGAGCGAACTTGATGGAATACTTTCCTAAGGGAGAGATTGGGAGATCGATTTGGTCAGAGTCTTGCGCGGGTAGATCAAAGTACATGAAGGGCACTATGTCTTGATCGTGAATTATCCCTTCTCGGAAGAGTAGGGATATGCCCAACATCAGATTTGGATTATCTTTCAATGCTTGGATCCGGATGCTCTCTTCAAGTGGTTGATCAATTTGAGCTTGAGACCAGCCTTCAGACTTTCTGAAGGTTCTTTGAGGGCTGCTTGGTTCTTCAGCAATATTCTTCCCTTTGTCTTGATGCAGTCTGTTCAAGTCAGAAATGACTTTTTGAATGGTGTCAGAGATAGTGCACTCTGGAGGAGGAGTGATCAGAGGCTCTTCGGGAATATCATCTGGTTTCCGAGCAGGAGAACCTTCATCAATTGGGACGATTCTCGGAGAAGGAATAGGAGGCAGCATGGACAGAGTAGCTCCGAATGCATCAACGATGATCTTAGTCTTGTTTTTAGCCATTTCACAGCTTTTTAAAAGTACATATGCCAAGGATGATGGCCAAGTGACAACGGACCATATCCTTCTTTCTTCCTCCGATAGAACCTTAGTTGGATATTCCCGAGGAGCTTGAAGTCCTACAACAACGTTTGTGATTAACTCGTCATCTTCTTCTTCATCATCATCTTTTATTGGAGGGTCCATGAATTCAACCTGTAAAACATCATCATCAGATTCATCTCGGAGAGAGAACTCCGATGTAGGTTTCCATTGAATAGTTCGACCCTTGTGACCAGGTCCTTCTCCCCCTCTTGCTTTGGAGGGCCCAACATCCGAGGAAAGTTTAGCATTGGCTTGGACTTCGAATAATCTTTTGAATACTCTATGGAAGCTCATATTGATTTGCTTGGAGAGAGCATCGTATGCTTAGGCAGTGGGGGCATGGGCTTTCAAATGATCGAGCTCGGAACATCAAACAAGGATGGAGAACATTTCGTCAAACGTTTTGTTCGGAACGTCAAACAAGCTCGGAGCAGCTTGATTAGGACCTGTTGCATGATGAGGTTGAGTTCGTCCTTCTTCCCGATCTCTTTCTCTAACCTCTAGATCTGTTTCTCATGACGGACATGTGTTTGCTAGATCAAATCGTTTGTTGCTTTGATCATGTCGTCGTGGATCTTCAGTATGATGGTGGTGACTGAGATGTGGTGATCCAAGTTGTCATTGATTTTTTGTTCGACTTCTTCCCACGTGTGCTTGAAACGTAGGGAAATGAGCTGATCAAGTTGATCTGCCCTTTTAGCTTCCGAGGTCCGAGTTTGCTTAATCTTGGAGAGAGACTTGAGAATGACATCAAGCTTTGAGTCGAGGCTGGAAACATTTTCATCAAGCTTGGAGTCTAATTGTGCCATGGATTTATCAAATGAGTCGACATTGGAGACAACTGTTGCTACGTTGTCTCGGAGTTCCAGAAGGGAAAATAGATCTGCAATATTTTCATCTGATGATCCAGTGTCCGAGGTGGAACTCTCAGACTTACCATCATCACCACCTTTATCGCCTTAAGGTTTGGAAGGAGAGGGATTATTTTCTGTTGGATTGCCTTGAGGAGAATTTGTTTTTGTTTCACCTCCTTAGTTTCTAGGACGTTGTCATAAATCTGGATTTCTTCATCTACATGTTCCGAGGAGGATGATGACAGTCTGAAGTCATATACAGGATTTGAAGAAGAAGGATTTTGCAAAGTCTTGAATGAGGAGAAGAGTGGAAGAGCGCGGTTGGAATGCATCAATACGTGGAGACTTGGAAGGATCATCCGGGATGATTATGGTTTCAAGAGCCTCTCCTGTTGCAAACTCTTGATCCGTTTCTTCATCTGTGGGAGAAACGAATAGTAAGTTGCTCTGAATGGCCCGCTTCTCATGGAGATGAGAGTGGATTCAACTTGGGCGCGAGTCAGCTTCGGATGTCTCGTATGAGCCCTATCAACAAATTCATTCCACTTATTGTAACATCCCAGAATTTGTAGGTATTTTCGAATCCTCCCTTCATTATTATTTTGTCATTTTTAGACCTTGGGGATGGAAGGGTGTAGCCATGAGATGCCCTAATGGCTAATATTGTAATTTTGGGATCAAGAGGAGTACGCTGCGCGTACATAAGGGTACGCTGAGCGTACTAGGCGCGCCCTAGTACACTGGGTGTACACTTATGTACGTTGGGCGTACTCACGTTAGATGGAAACCCTAATATTTAGGGTTTGGGTGGTATATAAGTATACCTATGCGCTCATAACCCTCTACCATTTCAGCTTGCATAGTCTTGAGCCATTTTCCCCAAACCCTAACCCCTCTCTTGAGTGTATGAGCTAAAAGTGTGTGTTTTGCGTAGTTGAAGAAGAAGAAGTTGCAATAAAGGTGTAGGAGAAGGAAGGTAAGCTTGAAGATCTGTGATTATCTTGTCCTCTAGAAGCTCTAGGAGGTAAAAATCTTCTGCCTTTGTGCTTATATGATGTAGATCTTGCCTTGATAGCTTTTTGACACCTTTCATTTCCCAAAAAGTCCCAATATTGTGCATGTTATGTTTTGGACGTGTTAACCTGTCCTTTCAGACCCCAGGAAGGGTTCTAAGTGATAAAAATGAGGTCCCAATGGATAGAAGTGTCCCATGCAAGTGGTAGAGAGGTCTTAATGGATTAAGACCTTGCATTAAGAACTTTTTGGTCTTTTAAAGTCTTAAAGTTTGAGACTTTATGGTTCTAAGACACATTTGGTCGATGGATATGAAATTTAGGCTTAAGTGTTTAAGCCATTAAGCACTTATTTGAGTTTTGAGAACAACGAGGGTACGCCCCGGATAGAGAGCAGTACACCCTGCGTACCAGTCAACGTCCCCACTTTCCAGTCAACGGGAGGCTCGCGTTCGACCTGTGTAGCTTCGGAGTACACCCAACGTATGTCTTCTGTTGGGCTTCTGCGATTTCGGCTTCGGGATTGGGCCATATTTGAGCTAGTTCGTTTGGACCCTTTTTGGGCTTTCTAAATAGTATTGTCTTGGGCGAATTATGGAAATGAATCTTAGGATGAGGCCTAATTATGGAGTTGGGCCTAATTTGGAAAATTGGGCCAATTATGGGCCTTGTATATTAGGCTTTTGGATTAAGGAATTTGAGTTGGGCTTTGGCCCAATTTAAGGAAAAGATAGAATGGACTATCACCATATGTTTGGACCCTTAGCCAAGATTGGTATTCAACTGTTGACTTAGTGTTCATTTATTGTGATAGTTTGGGATTCTCGGTGAGTCAGCAGTCGGAGATTTCAGTACAGTTCGACATTGTGAGGTGAGTTCTTCTCACTATATCAACAGGGTCTAAGGCACCAAGGTCGATCCCTTTTGGATTGTATCCTCGTTATAGGATGATGCTATGTTTAGTGATCTGTTAGATATATATCCTAGTATATAGGATGATGCTATGTTTGGTGATCGGTTAGATCGGTATCCTTGTATATAGGATGACGGTATGATTAATGATCTGTTAGATCTTTATGACTGTCTGTACATGCTAGCTAGCGTATGATATTTATGTGTTGACTGTGTGATTGCGGGTGGTTTGAGGCGGTCCTGCTTTGTGCTCTAGGCCAACAGACCGAGGGCGGCCTGGATAGACTGAAGGCCCATCGGGGCGTACCAGTCAGGCCAAAGGCACGAAGAACAGTCCAGACAGGTTGAAGGCCCGATAGGGTGGACCAGACATGCTGAAGGTTCTGAGAGTGGGCCAGATAAACTGAAGGCCTGGTGAGGGCGGTCCAATCAAACTGAAGACTCTATATGCATGTTGTTTGCTATGATATTGTTTTGGTTTGTATGGCGTTGGTATTTTGGGGAACTCACTAAGCTTCGGGCTTACATTTGTTGATTTTGATTCAGGTACTTCGGATGATCGTGGGAAGGTGAAGGCTTGATCGTGCACTTCCTCACATTTTATGACTTTGATTTCTGGGATTCTCTGATATGAAACTATTTTGAAAACATTTTGTAATAACTAATGGTTTTTGGATGTTTGAAAAAGTTTTAAATTTGCATGAATTTTATGGATGTTACAAGTTGGTATCAGAGCCTTGGTTTGACTGAATTGGAGGAAAACTCGTGTGAATCCAGTCTCAAACTAAGGAAAAGATTTTCAAAATGATTTTCAAATGGTTTTCAAAATACAAAAGGAGGATGCGAAGTGTAAGATCAGCCGGAGCCAGTAAGTAGACCCTAAATACTATACTGGTATTTGATATTGTGATATGTTATAACAACATGCTAGTGATAGGCTAGGGATCTTCAAGAGTTGTATGATAGAATTGCCTGATTATATGATGCCTGATAGCCTAGGACCTTTACTTTATGAAATTGACATCATTACTATAGTTGCTTAGTGTATGCATCATAGTTGTACGTAATTAAGATCTTATAGCATGAGAATATTTGGTTTGGCCTTATTTTGTGTTCTTGTTTGATGAAGGGCTTAGGGTAGGATCATATATTCGAATGTCTATGGGGTCTAGTGTTATGTATGGCTAGCATACACGAGTGTTGCAGGGTTGGTGGAAGTTTTATGGAGGAGTTGTGCGGGGTCGGTCAGCCAGTTTTGAGATGATTAGCTTCCTCTAGGAGTGAGGATTAAACGCTTGCCTATGTTTATGTATATTGTTAGGGCATTGTAATGATCCTTGTGACAAATATGGGTAGGTGTGGAAGGTAGTATGGGCTCGTACTACTGAAAGCACAGGACCCATACGCGTAGCAAGGAAGTCACAACCCCTAGGGATTTGTTGGGAGTTGGTTCCCCGTTATTATATGGAATGTCTGATATCTTCCAGGTATATTTTCAACATGGTGGTTACGAGGCGATTTGTGACCAGATCCGGGTCGGGATCAGGAGATGGCAGTCAGGGTGGACCAGCACTGCCTGATACCATTAATCAGATGAGACCAGAAGAGTTGGATGACAGGATTATGGAGATCCTGCATGATGAGGCTGCTACACTGTTCCGGGCTCAGTTGTCGGAGATGTTTGGGTCTATTAAGACCGCTATGGTTGAGCACTTTGATGAGCGATATGCAGCCGTTGATGGGACGGCTGCCGCTGCAGCTTCTGCAGCCGTAGCAACTGCAGGTGGTGGGGCCAGTCGGGCTTTTCGGTATCGGGACTTCGATAATACGAAGCCCCGACCTATGATGGAGTTCAAGACCCGATTATAGCCATGAGGTGGCTGTCTGATATGGAAGGATGCTTTTTCACATGCTCATTTCCTACTGACCAGAAGGTCAGGTGTGCTCCGAACCTGCTGAGGTCCGGAGCAAAGGATTGGTGGAGATTGATGACGGGGTCGTACGCTGATGAGCAGAGAGCTACAGTTACTTGGGATCAATTCAGGGAGATGTTCCGTGCTCGCTGCATTCTACGGGTTGAGCGAGAGTGGATGACACAAGATTTTTTGGATTTGAGACAGGGTATGGAGTCGGTGACAAAAGTCACCCGAATGTTTACTGAGAGGGCGATGTTTTGCCTGGAGTTTGCTTCCGAGCAAGCTCAGATGACTCATTATCTAAGCATGCTCAAGACTGACATCAGAGAGTTGGTTGCTACCTAGCATTGTGATACGTTACTGGAGTTACAGGAGGCCGTTAGGCGGCATGAGCTTGAGATTGAGCTGCAGTTGAGAGAGCAGAGGCAGGCCCCGATGCAGTCGCAACCGGCACCAAAGCGGTCCAAGACCGCCGATTCTAGGTCTGAAGGCCAGCGCGGCCGCACTTGTGGGAAGTGCGGGAAGGGTCATTCTGGAGTTAATCGATCCAGTGGTGTGTGCTGCAAGTGTGGCAAGGAGGGGCACTATGCGAGGGATTGCCGCCTGTTAGCCCCAGTTTAGGATATGAGGATATGTTACCACTGCGATCAGATTCGTCGTGTGAAGACCAACTGTCTGTTGCTCTCCGCTAAGCCGGAGCAAGCTCCTGCGCCAGCTACATTGAGGATCACCGACGGGAGCCAGGGTAGAACAGAGCCCCCGAGGGCTCGAGGACACGCCTTCCAGCTCACAGCCGAGGAGGCCAGGACAACACCATATGTGGTGGCTAGTTTGTTTCTATTCCTTATCTTGTGATTATATTTATTTTATGTTCATATGTGTTGTACCTATGTTAGGTACATCCTTAGTGAACTCTCTGCCTGCTATTGTATTGTTTGACTCTAGAGCGAGTCGGTCATTTGTCTCTCGATCTTTTAGTAGGGAGTTCGGTTTGCCCTTAGGAGAGCTAGAGTGTTCGTTGCGAGTCCCTATCGCCAACAAACACAGGATTTCTGCTTCTTCAGTCTATCGGGGTTGTGTTTTGGAGATCTTCGAGGTATCCTTCCGGATTGACTTGATTCTGATTCCCATGGGGGAAGTTTGTGTGATAGTGGGTATGGACTGGCTGAGTCGTTTCGGTGCCATGATCGACTGCGAGGGTCAACGTGTGGTAGTTTGAACCCCAAGTGGGGGAGAACTGGTTATCTACGGTGAGGGCACCAAGTTGGGTTCAGGGTTCTTTTCAGCCTCTAGGGCTCGACAGTATATTCAGCACAGATGTGTGGCTTATTTGGCGTATGTGGTGGATACACGGGTTATGGATCAGGTGTCGGTGTCAGACGTTCCAATCGTCCGAGAATTCGCCGATGTATTTCCGAAGGAGTTACCCGGAGTGCCTCCTGAGAGGCAGGTCGAGTTCAGGATCGACCTTGTACAAGGTGTGGCACCTATCACCAAGGTGACATACCAATTGGCACCACCTGAGATGCAGGAGCTGTCATCTCAGCTGCAGGAGCTGCTAGGCAAGTAGTTCATTCGTCCGAGCAATTCTCCATGGGGAGCACCGATTCTCTTCGTCAAGAAGAAGGATGGTTCACACTGGATGTGCATTGATTAACGGGAGTTGAACAAGTTGACGGTGAAGAACCGTTATCCACTACCACAGATTGATGATCTCTTTGATCAGCTACAGGGAGCATCTTCGTTCTCCAAGATAGACTTGAGGTCCGGGTACCATCAGGTCAGGGTAAGGGAGGAGGACGTGGAGAAGACCGCGTTTCGAACTCGATATGGACATTACGATCTCGTGGTGATGCCGTTTGGGCTCACCAACGCGCCAGCCGTGTTTATGGACCTGATGAATCGGGTATGCAGACCGATGCTCGATCGCTCGCTCATTGTGTTTATAGATGACATCTTGGTGTATTCCAAGACCAGAGAGCAGCACGAGGAGCATCTCTGCGAGCTACTGGGAGTTTTGAGGCGAGAACGGATTTATGCCAAGTTCTCGAAATGCGAGTTTTGGTTACGAGAGGTTCAGTTCCTTGGACATCTCGTTAACCAGGATGGGATTTTGGTCGATCCGGCTAAGATCGAGGCGGTGATGCAGTGGGAGGTTCCGAAATCTCTCTCAAATATCAGGAGTTTTCTGGGATTAGCAGGGTACTACCGGAGATTCATTCAGAACTTCTCCAAAATGGCGGTACCCCTCACTCGTTTGACGAGGAAGGGAGTAGATTTCCGGTGGGGCCCTAAGCAGCAGAAGACATTTGAGACTCTGCGACAGAGACTTTGCGAGGCCCCGATGTTGACTCTCCCAGAGGGAGTTGAGGATTTTGTAGTTTTCTGTGATGCATCCATCACAAGACTGGGAGCGGTCCTCATGCAAAGAGGAAGAGTGATAGCCTACGCGTCGAAACAGTTGAAGCCGCATGAAACGAGATATCCTACGCATGATCTTGAGTTGGGAGCGGTGATGTTCGCCCTCAAGATCTGGAGACATTACCTCTACGGGGTCCGCTGTACCATATACACGGACCACAAGAGCTTGAGGCATATCATGGATCAGCCGCACCTGAACATGAGACAGCGCAGGTGGCTGGACGTAGTCAACGATTATGACTGTGAGATCCTTTACCATCCGGGTAAAGTGAACGTGGTGGCGGACGCCCTGAGCCGCAAGTCGGCTGGATCTTCCGTTCCGGTGTCATGTATGAGGATATCTGTAGATTCTCCACTGGTGAGCTTGATCAGGGAAGCTCAGGCTAAGGGTGTACGGCAGGAGAACTGGAAGCTTGAGAGGATTTGAGGCGAGATTACCCGATTTGTGCAGGACAGTCGTGGGTTGTTGACCCATTGCGGTTGGGTGTGGGTTTCGATGTCTGGTGGGGTCAGATAGATTGTATTGGAGGAGGCTCATAAGTCTCGCTTCTCTATTCACCCAGGAGCCACCAAGATGTACTAGGATCCGAGTTTGAGTTACTGGTGGCCGTGCATGAAGAGAGAGATGGTGCTTGACCTGTAGGATGGTCAAGTCTGAGCACCAGAGGCCGCATGGAAAGCTGCAGCCTCTGGAGGTTCCCATGTGGAAATGGGAGCAGATCATGATGGAATTTATCACCAAGTCGCCGAGGACGGCAAAGGGATATGATGATATATGGATCGTCGTGGATCGATTGGCTAAGAGCGCCCATTTCCTGGCCATTCGGGAGAGTTCATCGGCAGAGAACTTGGCCGATGTATATATCCACGAGATCGTTGCTCGCCATGGAGTGTGTGACATTCCCAATTTCACGGCCTAAAAAGACCGATTTGTTTATGCTTGATTTTGAAAATCAGAGTATCTTTTAAAGAAATACGTTGCAGAATTTGTTCCCATAAAAAATGATAAATATGTTATCAAATAATTTCCGAGGAAATGTATTTTATTCATTTTAAAACTTTTGGGATGTCATTGTCAATACATAAACATAAGCATAAACAGAACTTACATTCATTTACACTAGTGATTTTACATCTCCTTTAATCTCTCAGTGTAACGTAGCTTCGTATCGACACCTGTGATACAAATAACTTGAGTGGGTCAGGTTGGGAAACCTGGTGAGTACATAGGGTTTTCAACCCACAATAATAAAGTTATTGTGTTTATCATCAAACAATCAACCCAATTACCCATCCCCATTATCTTCTTTATTTCTTAAGGATTTACCCTAAGAATAATCTATCACTCGTTCCTAAGGATTCATCCTAAGGAATAGGCACGAAGTACATCGTCGCCAGGGTTTATACAACAGGCAATAAATTCATAGTTGCCAGGGTTCATCCAACAGGTGCTAAGTCAATAGCTCTAATTTATCGACAATATTGTTTGCGGGAGTCCACCTGCTATACATGTCAATAGGTTTTTAGAGTACACCGGGTGAACATATTTTTCACAACACCTACAAGTTGCGAGCCAGCTAGTGTTCCACGGACCGTCTAGAATAGTCCATGGTTGTCATCCATACTCTGCTAGATGACGGGGCCAAAGTTTGGGTAAGGGCACCTCTCATTTTTCACCCCTCACCCTCATTTCATATTTTATATCACCTATCATCCCATTTATCCAACTGATCTTTCATCACATACCAACTATTTCATCTACCCATGTTTTACCCAACATTTTTATAGATATAAAATACATATACAGTTTAAATCATTTAAAACCTGTATCAATCATTCATTCAACATCCATCTCAAATAAACAAACAATATATATTCACATAGCACGTATTTTATATAAAATACTTCATATCTATGTGTAAGATGAAAGTGACTATACACTCATTTGATAAGACGGTGATTGGACAACACTTCGTCCCTTAAAACAATCTTTTTCGATGAAACCAAGATGTTTGCTAAAAAACCGGGCTTCACGCGGGCAGAGTTTCGACTTGAAAAATTTATTTTCTCGGGGACTTCGGGCTTCGGGTATTAAAGAGGTTCCCTAGGCTTTGGGGTGGTTTAAAGTAGCTAGACAGGTGTTTTAGAGTGAAAGAAGATGAAAATTAGCAACCATTTCTGGAGGGCTTCGCTTGCGATTTATAGTAGGAGCCTGACCCTCGGTACCCTGGGCGTAATATTATGGTACGCGGGGCGTACTGCTTCACCAGCCACTACGCTGGGCGTAACTTCGGTACGCTGGGCGTACGAGACATGACGCCTGATCAGGTCCAGAGCTTCGGACGCGTCATAGATACAAACACGCATCCATCATGAGAAGGATTAGGGGGTAACCGACTCCGGATCACGTACACGAGTACGATGGGCGTAATCCGAGTACGCTGGGCGTACGCCTTCGGACCAGCCTCGAAATTTGGGCCTTGAAATTTAAAAATTCGTAACTTTCACATAAGGGCTCCGTTTTCGAAGTTCTTTATATCCACGCGTAGGTGAGATTATACTCTACAATTTTCGTTTAGATTCTGTCGGCTAATTTTGACTTTATTTTTAAAGTTATATTTTTAACAGGCCGGGACATGAAAAGTCCGTTAAATATTCATAACTTCTTCATCCGACGTCCGTTTTGATCTGTCCGTTTACCGTTGAATCACTATTAAGAAGATCTTCGATTCTCGTTTAGGTTGTGTCGGCTAAAAATGGCTCGATCTATAATTCAATTCCGGGCTGCATATTGTTATGCTAAATCTTAGAAAATTCATAACTTCCTCATATGAAGTCAGATTTGGACATTCTTTTTATGCACGCTCTCGGTTTAACGTATACTACTACTTTCATTTAGATCGCTAAGGCTAAAAAGCACTTTATCGTAAATTCACTTTTTACGTCACACAACGTCGTGTCGGTTCTGTCGCGAAACTTCGACAGGTGATAACTTCTTCGTTATAACTCGGATTTCGGTATTCTTTATATCTCCGAAATCCTTGTTTCAACCACTACAACTTTCTTCATAGATATAGGGTTTATCTAACATTTATTTTCGACGCTTATTTTTATCCTTAACTTATTAAATCATAATAATTAAGTATAAAACACATAATACTCAAATAATTCATTCTTATTATTTCAAAACGAGTTACAAAGGTTGACCTAGTCTATTACATCATCTTTAATGTTTTAGCCCAGAAACACGGGCTTTACAATTCTCCCCCCCCTTAGGATGATTCAGTCCCCGAAATCATACATCAGCAAACAAATGCGGATAGCGACTCATCATGTCACCCTCCGTTTCCTAGGTGAGATTTGGCCCATTCGTATGTTTCCATCGCACAAGAACTAAATCGACCATCTTGCGTCGCAACTTCTTAGTCTTACGGTCAACAATTGCCTCTGATTCTTCAACTAACCTCTTGCTTTCAGCCAATCTTAATTCAGAAATTGGAATTATGTTGGGAACTTCTCCCGTGAACTTCCTCAAATAACATACGTGGAAAGTGTTATGAATACCATCTAGTTCTTCTAGTAGTTCTAGCTTGTAAGATTGGTTCCCAATCCTATGTAGAACTTTAAACGGTGCTATAAACCTTAGACTCAACTTTCCTCTTTTACCAAATCTTATAAGTCCCTTCCATGGCGAGACTTTAAGTAAAACCGAATCTCCAACTTTTGTTATCATTTGTCTTTTCTTATCAGCATAGCTCTTTTGACGATCCTGAACTGCTAACATCCTTTCCCTAATCACTTTCAGCTTTCCATCAGTCTGATGAACTATCTCGGGTTCCATAAACTGCTTTTCTCCAGCTTTAAACCAACATGACGGCTTTTGACACTTTTGTCCATACAAAGCTTGATAAGGTGCCATCTTGATACTCGAGTGGAAACTATTATTGTAGGAAAATTCTACCAAATGTAAATTTTCATCCCAATTACCTTAGAATTCCAGGGTACATGCTCTTAGCATATCCTCCAGTGTTTGAATCGTTCGTTCGCTCTGACCATCGGTTTGCGGATGGTAGGCTATACTTAGACACAATTTCGTACCCGATTCCTCTTGTAGACTTCTCCGAAACCTTGACGTGAAACGACTATCACGATCTGATACAATCGTTTAAGGAACACCGTGAAGTCTTACTATCTCCTTCACGTAAGCATTCGCAAGTTAATCCATAGACCATTTTTCATTGGCTGCTATGAAGTGTGCACTTTTAGTGAACCGATCAACGACCACCCATATCATGTCGTGACCGCTCTTCGTTCTGGGCAGTTTAGTCACAAAATCCATGGTGATGCCTTCTTATTTACCCATGGTACAGGTAAAGGTTCTAAACTCCCATGCGGTTTCTAATGTTGTGCCTTAACTCTAGCACATGTTACACACTCGGCCACATACTTTGCAACATCGAGCTTCATCGTCGGCCACCAATAGTAGGGATTCAGATCCCTATACATTTTTACGCTGCCAGGATGAATCGAGTACATGGTCTTATGAGCTTCTTCCATTAGAAGATCTCTTATTCCTCCCGTGTTAGGTACCTAAATCCTGTCTTGGAATACCTTCAATCCTTGATTATTCGTACCAAACACCAGCGTTTTTCCCAAACGCTCTTCCTTTCGGTCATTTTTCTCTGAAGCTTCTTCCTGAGATTTCTTGATGCTTTCCACAATTGTTGAGACAACTTCAATTCTTAATGCTCTTGGCCTTTTCCTTTCCAGGCTCACTTTTCGGCCTAAAGTATCAGCTACGGCATTTGCTTTACCAGGGTGATAAAGTATCTCACAATCGTAATCCTTAAGCAACTCTAGCCAACGTTGTTGTCTCATATTCAATTCCTTCTGATTGAAGAGATACTGAAGACTTTTATGATCAATGAAAAGTTTGCACTTTGTGCCGTAAAGATAATACCTCCATATCTTTAGTGCATATACTACCGCTGCCAACTCCAGATCATGAGTGGGGTAGTTCTTTTCGTGTTCTTTCATTTGTCTCGATGCATGTGCTATCACCTTATCCCTTTGGGTTAGAACACAAACCAACCCAGCTCCATATGCGTCGCTACAGACTACGAAGTCTTCAACTCCGTTCTCGGAAACACTAACAAGACATGGCTTGTATAATGACTCCATATGTTATCTCTTCATCCTAGGTAATAGTCGTAACTATTATGTTTCCTTCGAATGAGTATCTACTTTTGGAATTCTTGTATGCAGGCGGTGCTCGATTTTGCACCCGCTCCCTATCCCATGTTGAACTTTCAATTGTGACTTTCATGTCACAATCTCGATCTTTATTGGAGACTCCTCCTTATTTTTAACAAACTTAAGATAAGTTCTTTCCTTCAATTACCATAGTAGACTGATGGGTAATGTTCTAATGACCTCTCATCGTATTATGTACTGCTTAGACTCGAGTCTTTTAGAGTAGAATTTCTGTACTTAACATACCTTCCTTCGTGTTCCAATGTGATCACATTGTAACATGTAGTACTTCTAGCTACAAGCCTCTTACTTTAATAATGATTGGGATACTTCAATCTTCCCATTTGAGTGAGATACTACATTGGACTTGGTTCTCTAAACCACATGACTAACTCATCTTGGTCGGACTCGATTCGATATAACCTCTAGGGTTGGAATAACAATCATCGTCTTAGTCATTACCAAAACGATGGTAACGACAGACTAGAACAAAACGGAATCAATTACTAGCTTCTTGGTAACCTCGTGGCTTTTCCATGATCCAAGTGTAAGTCCTGTCCTTCCAGTAGTATAGGCGTCTACTACTATTCACACCTACTCATACTCGTCCCAAGTATTGTCTCGCAGTTCTCCAAGTCACCATACAAGGATTTCACATAGTCATTCAATACATCAGATAACAAAACCAGGGTTTATATTATTTCTTGAAACGATTACACAGAGGTTCAAGTTTACCCTATACTATCCCTCTAATAGGCTATACCACATGTTACTATTCACATTGCTACTTCATAACTTGATCTTCGGATATCAAGTCTTTACTTCTAATTCCTAGCGTTGTTATTTGCTTCGTCGAGGATCATGTGGATTGCCCTTGGCCTTTGTGGTGTATCTGGCCTTGCTGCCTCGTTTTTCTTTGGGCAGTCTCTAGAAATATGCCCTTCTCCCTTACATCTAGAACACACCTTTTTGGGAAACATACACTCATCGGCATAATGCACAGACTTTCCACACTTGAAGCAAGTCACCTTCCTTCCAGAGTGTTTATTTTTGCACTTCCCGCACCATTTTTCTTTACCTCCTCTTTTTCCAGACTTTGAGAACATGTTGCTCTTGTTGGACCTTGAAGACCCCTCAAATTTCCTCTTCTTTCCAATTTCAACTTTGTTTGTGGTCCTATCGTTGATCCTTTCTTCTACTGACTTAGCAACCCAGATAGTTGCCCCAAGCGCAGGTGCCTGACGTACTGGCACAGTAAGTTCGTCCTTACTTTGTTGAAGTAAATGTCTTGTTTCTTCCATCTGTTGATCCAACATCGTCCGCACCATTGCCTTTACTCCTGCCATCGTGATTGGCTCGGGCTGTGGGTTACCGTTTCCGAATCCACTTCTAGTGCTTCCCATTTCGATCTATACACCAAAGTAGGTGAATTTAGATCTTTATTTTTGATAGACGTTTAAATCTTCGTTATCACTCCGAAACGTTTACATGCTTGTTCTAATATCGTAGTCATACGCTTCGAATCCTGAACACATAAGGTTTCCAGATCTGGTCGGCAACAGACCATAGATCCGAACAAATAATATCATATATGGCAAACATATAGCATTTAGCACATAAAAGCATTTTAGGCACATTTCCTAAAATATACTAGTGCTCGTGTATAAAATATGGTAGACACTCATCTCACGATCATCACTTAGCATTCTAAGTTTAAGTCTAGAAATCCTACAAATTTCCTAGTTCGCTTAAACTAATGCTCTGATACCAACTGTGACATCCCCAATTTCACGGCCTGAAAAGACCGATTTGTTTATGCTTGATTTTGAAAATCAGAGTATCTTTTAAAGAAATACGTTGCAGAATTTGTTCCTAGAAAAACATGATAAATATGTTATCAAATCATTTCTGAGGAAATGTATTTTATTCATTTTAAAACTTTGGGATGTCATTGTCAATAAAAAAACATAAGCATAAACAAAACTTACATTCATTTCCACTAGTGATTTTACATCTCCTTTAATCTCTCAGTGTAACGTAGCTTCATATCGACACCTGTGATACAAATAACTTGAGTGGGTCAGGTTGGGAAACCTGGTGAGTACATAGGGTTTTCAACCCACAATAATAAAGTTATTGTGTTTTATCATCAAAAAATCAACCTAATTACCCATCCCCATTATCTTCTTTATTTCTTAAGGATTTACCCTAAGAATAATCTATCACTCATTCCTAAGGATTCATCCTAAGGAATAGGCACGAAGTACATCGTCGCCAGGGTTTATACAACAGGCACTAAATTCATAGTTGTTAGGGTTCATCCAACGGGTGCTAAGTCCATAACTCTCATTTATCGATAGTATTTTTTGCGGGAGTCCACCTGCAATACATTTCAATGGGTTTTTAGAGTACACCGAGTGAACATATTGTTCACAACACCTACAGGTTGTGAGCCTGCTAGTGTTCTATGGACCGTCTAGAATAGTCCATGGTTGTCATCCATACTCTGCTAGATGACGGGGCCAACGTTTGGGTAAGGGCTTCTCTCATTTTTCACCCCTCACCCTCATCTCATATTTTATATCACCTATCATCCCATTTATCCAACTCATCTTTCATCACTTACCAACTATTTCATCCACCCACGTTTTACCCAATATTTTTGTAGATATAAAATACATATACAATTTAAATCATTTAAAACCTGTATAAATCATTCATTCAACATCCATCTCAAATAAACAAACAACATATATATTCACATAGCACGTATTTTATATAAAATACTTCTTATCTATGTGTAAGTTGAAAGTGACTATACACTCACTTGATAAGACGGTGATTGGACAACACTTCGTCCCTTAAAACAATCTTTTTCGATGAAACCGGGATGTTTGCTCAAATACCAGGCTTCACGCGGGGCAGAGTTTCGACTCGAAAAAATTACTTTCTCGGGGACTTCGGTGCTTCGGGACTTGCTTCGGGTATTAGGGAGGTTCCCTAGGCTTTGGGGTGGTTTAGAGTAGCTAGAGAGGTGTTTTAGAGTGAAAGAAGATGAAAATTAGCAACCATTTCCGGAGGGCTTTGCTTGCTATTTATAGTAGGAGCTTGGCCCTTGGTACGCTGGGCGTAATATCATGGTATGCGAGGCATACTGCTTCACCAGCCACTACGCTGGGCGTAACTTCGGTACGTTGGGCGTACGAGACGTGGCGCCTGATCGGGTTCCAAGCTTCGGATGCCTCATAGCTACAAACATGCGTCCATCATGCGAAGGATTAGGGGGTGACCGACTCCGGATCACGTACACGAGTACGCTGGGCGTAATCCGAGTACGTTGGGCATACGCCTTCGGACCAGCCTCGAAATTTCAGTCTTGAACTTTAAAAATTCGTAACTTTCGCATACAGGATCCGTTTTCGATGCTCTTTATATCCACGCGTAGGTGATATTATACTCTACAACTTTCGTTTAGATTTCTTCGGCTAATTTTGAATTTATTTTTAAAGTTATATTTTAACAGGCGGGGACAGGAAAAGTCCGTTAAAAATTCACAACTTCTTCATCCGACGTCTGTTTTCATCTTTCTTTTTACCGTTGAACCACTATTAACAAGATCTTCATTTCTCGTTTAGGTTGTGTCGGCTAAAAATCGCTCGATCTATAATTCGAATTCCGAGCTGCATACTGTTATGCCAAATCTTAGAAAATTCATAACTTCCTCATACGAAGTCATATTTGGATATTATTTTTATGCACACTCTCAGTTTAACGTATACTACAACTTTCATTTAGATCGCTAAGGCTAAAAATCACTTTATCGTAAATTCACTTTTTACATCACACAACGTCGTGTCGGTTCTGTCGTGAAACTTCGACAAGTCATAACTTCTTCTTTATAACTCGGATTTCGGTATTCTTTATATCTCCGGAATCCTTGTTTCAACCACTACAACTTTCTTCCTAGATATCGAGTTTATCTAACATTTATTTTTGACGCTTATTTTTATCCTTAACTTATTAAATCGTAATAATTAAGTATAAAATACATAATACTCAAATAATTCATTCTTATTATTTCAAAATGAGTTACAAAGGTTGACCTAGACTATTACATCATATTTAATGCTTTATCCCAAAAACACGGGCGTTACAGGGTGCCAGTCTCTATTGTCTCAGACCGTGATGTGCGATTCACCTCCCGTTTCTGGCAGAAGTTCCATGAGGAAATGGGCATGAGACTGCATTTTAACACTGCATACCATCCGCAGACAGACGGCCAGAGCGGGCGGACCATTCAGACCTTTGAGGATATGTTGAGGGTCTGCGTCATTTATTTTCGTGGTATCTGGGACTCCTACCTACCCTTTGCAGAGTTCTCATACAACAACAACTTTCACTCCAGCATTGGTTCTTCTCCTTTTGAGATGTTGTATGGATGGAGATGTTGTACCCCCGTCTATTGGGGTGAGGTTGGTCACAGGGTGATGGGTCGGACCGAGGTAGTCCGACAAACTACCGAGATGATACAACAGATCAGGTAGCGGTTGCACACTGCTCAGTGTCGGCAGAAGAGTTACGCCGACCAGTGCCGATCTGAGATGGAGTTTCAGGTTGCTGACATGGTGTTACTGAAGGTCTCACCTTGAAAGGGTGTGATCCATTTCAGGAAGAGGGGAAGTTGGGTCCCCGATACATTGGGTCATTTCGGATTATTGCCAGGGTTGGCAAGGTGGCGTATAGACTGGATCTTCCGGTGGAGCTCAGTTAGATTCACAGCACTTTCCACCTCTCACAGTTGCGGAAGTGCATATTGGGCTTTTGGATTAAGGAATTGGAGTTGGGCTTTGGCCCAACTTAAGGAAAAGATAGAATGGACTATCACCATATGTTTGGACCCTTAGCCAAGATTTGTATTCAACTGTTGACTTAGTGTTGATTTATTGTGATAGTTTGGGATTCTCGGTGAATCAGCAGTCGGAGATTTCAGTACAGTTCGACATTGTGAGGTGAGTTCTTCTGACTATATCAACAAGGTCTAAGGCACCAAGGTCGGTCCTTTTTGGATTGTATCCTGGTTATAGGATGATGCTTTGTTTAGTGATCTGTTAGATCTATATCCTGGTATATAGGATGATGATATGTTTAGTGATCGGTTAGATCGGTATCCTGGTACATAGGATGATGCTATGATTAGTGATCTGTTAGATCTGTATGACTGTCTGTACATGCTAGCTAGCGTATGATATTTATGTGTTGATTGTGTGATTGCGGGTGGGTTGAGGCGGTCCTACTTTGTGCTCTAGGCCAACAGACCCAGGGCGGCCCGGATAGACTGAAGGCCCATCGGGGCGTACTAGTCAAGCCGAAGGCCCGGAGAACGGTCCAGACAGGCTGAAGGCCCGGTAGGGCGGACCAGACATACTGAAGGTTCTGAGAGTGGGCCACATAGACTGAAGGCCCGGTGAGGGCGGTCCAATCATACTGAAGACTCTATATGCATGTTGTTTGCTATGATAATTTTTTGGTTTGTAAGGCGTTGGTATTTTTGGGGGAACTCACTAAGCTTTAGGCTTACAATTGTTGATTTTGATTCAGGTACTTCGGATGATCGTGGGAAGGTGAAGGCTTGATCGTGAACTTCCTCACATTTTATGACTTTGATTTCTGGGATTCTCTGATATGAAACTATTTTGAAAACATTTTGTAATAACTAATGGTTTTTGGATTTTTGAAAAAGTTTTAAATTTGCATGAATTTTACGGATGTTACACTTATCGTTAGCAAAATTGGTCGTCCTTTACCTGGACCAGGTATCAGACCAGTTGGGGCTTTAGAAGTTGGAGGGATAACCCTAGCTTCCAAAAGCTTAGGATCCAAGGCTGGGCCCTCAGATTGTGCTTGTTTAGAAGAGAATGGGATTTCCGAAATGACACGTGGGTTTGGTCCAGGGGGCTACAAGGAACTTTGTTCAACAGACTCCATGTGGGTGTGTGCATATGATTTTGAAGCTCCGAAGGGTACTTCGGAAGAGTGCCCGGGGGGGGGGGGGGGTAATCGGATGACCAGACTCAGTCGGAATGTCAATGTGTGATTCCTTCTGAGAGGAACCACTGACTTTGGATCTCTTTTTGGCATTATCTATGGAAGGAGATGTTTTTTGTTTGGCTGCCTTTTTCCTTTTGCCACCAGTCGTGGTTGGTTTATTCACATCTGAGGGCTGATCAACAGAGACTGGGGAAGACTGCGTTGGTACAAACACAGTCAGTGTCTCTAAGTGATGTTTAAGAAATGTTGAATCAGATGGAAGAACTGCAAGCATGTGTTGTGGCAACCTATGAATAGGTACGAAAGTGGACTGGTTCAGAATTCTATACGTCTTAATAGCTTTGAATGAGAGAAATACCACTTTTGGTTCTATGTTGATAGGGATTGGCTCTTGTATTTCTCTGTAGAGTTTTTGAAGTGTAAGAGCCCAAAACCTCAGACTCGTTTGGATTTCTCTTGATGGCAAACTTCCGAAAGTCTTGTCATAGGACCTCGGTTAAGTCGACTACATTGTTTCTTCATGAGTAGATGATGTAGACAACATACAACAAATATTTTCTCATCGTTTCTGTTCCTCCATATTTTCCTGATAGACCTTGGAGAATGAGGTGCATCAACACGGTCCAAAGGCCAGGAACCGCTGATTTCTTGAACTTCTTAGCCTTGAACTCTTCAGTGTACCCAATTTCGTTCAGGAACATCTGGAACTCTTAAGAAGAGGTTTCTTGCACTTGAAAACCCTTGGGATTTTCAGGAATCCCGATTGCTTTGAGGAATTTTTTCTTGGACACAGTAACGATTCTATCTCTAATGATTTTTGTCTCCAAAACACCGTCTTGAATTTTGATTCTCTCGAAGGCTGTGTGAAGAATACGCAGAGGAATTTGAGGGTTTGGGGTTTTGGTGAGTGGAATGGCAATGGGGTGCTGTGAGATGAACTCGATCATTACTCGAATGGACTCGTCGTAATCCATAGGATCGAGTGAGAATAGTTGGGTTGTTTCATGTAGGATTGGTTCTGTGGATGAAGATAAGGTTGAACCCTTTGATGATTTCTTATTTGTAATAGGTTTTGAGGTTTCACGGATGTTTTAAACGGAAGTCATTGTTGCAGGTATGAAAGCTTGAAGAACAGTTATAAAGAGAATATTGGAGAAAAAGAAGGTTTAAGCGTAAAAATTGAATAGTTGGAGTTTAAAAACCTTTTATAGGTTGGACTTTCGGGTCGGGTTAGAAAAAGTGCAAAGATGACACACGATTGGAAAATGGATCACATTAAATGTGTTGCCAAAATCAGCATGTGTGTAAACTGCAAGGACGAAAGATGGGGTTTCCATACGTACGAAATGAGAAAACCATCGTTTCAGTTTGAGTTGATGTGCACTTTATCGAGACGTGTGCAAAAAGCAAGTTTATTGAGGAGTTAAGGATAATCATTAAAAAAATTAACCGTTAATTCAATTAAGAAAAACGTTTCGGAAAAAAACTTTAATAAAAACCTTTGAACTTATTTGCAAAACAGAGGGTCTCGAAATAAGAAAATTCTGAGATGAGATGTCATAAGATACTTCGAAGAAGATATGAACACATCATTTGTACATGATATAGAGTTCAATATAGCACAACCTTAGACTGAATATCAGAGGTAAAATGCATGAAGATCTTAGAGGACAATTTTAAACAGATTTGAGATTTCGAGACATGAAGGATCAGAGGTCGGATAGTGGTAAGAGGTGAATGCACATTACTGTTTCGGACTTGAATTTCGAGGTGAACTTCATAACACTTCATTTGAGATAGATTCCTAGAAGAGATCAATACAAACACACCAATGTAACCATATTGGTCATAATCTTTAATAGATGAGGAAAACTATACAACTTAAAACTAGAAGAATAGCTTAGACAAAAAGACACGTAAAATGATCCTATTTATTCCGAGAGGAAATGATTCGGAGATAGAAAAGATTTTGACATTGGAATTATTTCGCTTTCTGATGTTTCCATCAAAGAGTACAAGCCTCTTGGAAGAATTGAGAATCATGCATCATCATACCCATTTTGTTCAGAAACCCATTGAATTTGGTTTTGTCTAATGCCTTAGTAAAGACATCAGTAATTTCATTGTCAGATGGAACAAAAATAAGTTCAAAGTTTCCTTTTAAAACATGATCTTTAATGAAATGGTACCGAATATCAATGTGGTTCGTCATGGAGTGTCGAATTGGATTGTGAGAAATCACAATGGCACTCTGAGAATCACAATAGATTGGAATTTGTTGAAATCGATAACCATAGTCCAAAAGCTGTGATTTCATCAAAAGAACTTGAAAAGTGCAACTAGCAGCAACATTGTATTCCGCTTCGGCTGTTGAGAGAGCAATGCAGTTCTGTTGACCGGCTAACCAATCTTCCACCCAAAAATTGACAACCTCCTTAGGTGCTTTTTCTATCCAGTTGAAGACCTCCATATTTTGAATCGGAGTATGCCTGAAGAAGGAAACTTTCATTTGATGGATACCAAATTTCGAGGCTCTTTGTACCTTTGAAGTATCGAAATATTTGTTTGGCCGCCAGAAGATATGACATCTTCGGATTAACATGAAATCTGGCACACAGGCATGTTGAGAACATGATTTTTGGATGACTTGTTGTAAGGTACAGTAGCGACCCAATCATTCCCCTGTACTTCTTTTGATCAACAACAACACTTGATGGGTCCGAGAAGATCTTGTGTCCGAAACCCAAAGGAACCTTTGCAGAGGCATATGTGTCCATTGAATACTTTTTAAGAAGCTCGGAAATGTATTTTTCTTGATGAATAAAGATTCCTCTATTGGTTTGCTTGAATTGGAGTCTGAGGAAGAAACTTAATTCACGATTCATGCTCATTTGGAATCGACTAACCATTAACTTGGCAAAATCAACAACCATTGAAGAAGCTGTGGATCCAAAAATGATATCATCAACATAGATTTGGTCTAACATGAGGTTGTTTCCATTTGATCTTCGGAATAGGGTATGATCGAGAATTCCTCTTTGAAAACCGGAACGCTTGAGAAAATCAGTGAGAGTCTCATACCAGGCACGAGGAGCTTGCTTAAGGCCATAAATAGTTTTTCGGAGTTTGTAGTAATAGTTCGGATAAGAAATATTGACAAAACCGGGGGGGGGGGGGGGAGGGGGCTGTTAGAGATACACTTAGGTATTCAGTTCACCATTGAGAAAATCACTTTTAACGTCCATTTGGTAAATCTTAAAGCCTTTGTGAGCTGCATAAGAAAGAAAGATTTGCATGGCTTCAAGACGAGCAACAGGAGCAAAAATATCGTCATAACCAAGTCCTTCAATGTGAGTGAATCCTTTGGCCACCAATCTAGCTTTGTTTCTGATAATTACTCCAACGTCATCTAGCTTGTTTCGGAAGAACCATATTGTACCAAAAATAGGGTGATCCTGAGGAGGAAGGACGAAAGTCCACACTTCATTTCTATCAAATTCTATTAACTCTTCTTGCATGGCTATAATCCAGTCAGCATAATCTAATGCTTCCATGGTGGATTTTGGTTCAACCATTGAGATAAATGCCAAGAAATGATATTCGTTTTGATGTTAGTAGCAGAACAAGTTTGAACACCAACGTTTAGATTTCCGATGGCCTGGTTTGGAGGATGATCCTTTATCCAGAAGTGTAATATCGGAAGCTCTTGTGCAGCGGACGATCCGACATCAACAATAGGATTGTGTTGCTCCCCCTTGAATAGTTTGAATTTGAGTATGATGCTCCCCCTGAACTTTTGAACCAGATAGGTTTACATCATCTTCAAGTGGAAAGTCAGAGAAGTGAGCATCATCTTCGTTGTTGATCGAAATGGGATCAAATTCAACGAATTGATCTGCTGCATCTTGAAATCCATCCACATTTGATTTGAGGGAAGGATGACCATTCTTCACCTCAACCTGAGAAGGTTGAAACAGATCGGAATCGAATGGAGGAAAAGTAGGTGTCAGACTAGAAACATTTTGAGAGATTGGAGCTACAATTGATGAGGACGGTCTTGATCGAGATTCTGAATCAAGAGCAATTTCTAGAGGTCCGAACATGCTTTCGAAGTCAACTTCATGGATTATTTGGGAATTCGGACATCCTAGAGATGGAGCATTGGACTCCATGATGTGGGTTGTGACATGATTTGGGCTAGAATTCCGAACATAGTTGTCATCAAAAGTGACATCAACGATTTCTTCAAGAACACGATTTTGACGATTCAGAACTCGGTAGGCTTTGGATGTTGCTGAGTATCCCAAGAAAATTGCTTCATCAGCTTTAGGTTGAAACTTCGTGAGTTGATCACGATTGTTTTTGATAAAGCACCTGCAGCCAAAAACTGATGGGTTTTCAGCATTCTAACACTCCTATGGTGTACATGCAACCCTAGAAACCTTGGATCTATGTTTGACTAAGATACATGCAAATAATTATTTTTCCAAGGTTCTTATCCTAACTAGCATGGCATGGGGTACTTGAATCAAATAAAACTAGTAGAATTACTTACCTTGTAGTAGTAGTTGATTGCTTGGAGTTTGAGAGCCTAGCACCAATAATGTGGATGCCCCAAATGGAAGTCACAAATCACCAAAAACTTGGAAACTTGAGAGAATAGTCACAAACTTCTTGAAATCGGCCCTCTTAGTTTACACACATCAACTAGTGCAATTTCAAGAGCGAAAGCCTCTTTTATATAGTGTGGTGGATTAGGGTTACATCCATGTAAACCCTAATACCCATGTCTTTTCATTTCCATGAGATCGATGGGTTAAAGCTCCATGGAGTATCCATGGACTTTCCATGCAAGCCTAGCCCATTCCAAATAAGCATTAGCCCACACTATATAAATACAAGAGCCCATATTTAATTAGTCATACTTTTGATCTCTAAATTAATTCTAAATTAATTATAGATCAACACTAATTAAATAATATGATTTTATATTAATATATTAGAACTTATAATATATTAATAAATCATAACTTATACTATTCTCAAAAGATTATCCGTAAATTGTTCGGGTGAAGTGCAACCCAAATGGACCATGCCGGGTCGGGTCAAGTACATACCAAATATAGTTATGGACTTAGACACTATATCCAACAGTCTCCCACTTGGATAAGTCTAATAACTATAGTTGCAAGTATGACTTCAGGAACCGATCAACAATCGTAGCTCTTTAAACTCTGTTGAACTATGAAGCGTCATTTTAGATAAGTGATCATATAATCCTCTGTTGTAGATATCAGCCGGAAAAATACATGGAACATGGTCTTGCTTATTGTCCAACATTTGTTTCCCGATTTCTGATTTGTTTGACATAGAACTTAACTGAACACATCAATTTAGTTCTGACCGGGCCCGGTACATAAGTCAAAACAAAATCATCGAGGGGCCCAGATATCGCTTCTAATCCTAGAAGGAACAGATAAAGTTTGACTCATATGTTTGCTCTACTACTTGTTGAACTACACACAAAGGCACGGTTTATAACATCGAGTTACCAATGCGTTTTCGTGCAATCAATACATAACCAACTCATAGGCAACAAATCATATCTCTAGGTTTGAAGAATTATATGATATTACCGTCTCACGATCACTCGAGATAAATTCCATGAAGTGATACAAGTGAGCGTGGCTTGAATCCAATACTCAGAACTTATGAGCACTCATGAGTGCTGTAGCCCCGCTTTGTCTAACATCTTAGACCTCTACAAGCCAACCCATGAAAGTCTTGATTCATATCTACTTCCAACATATGACCGACTGTGGAGAGTTTGAATAATATGATATAAACCATAACATAATTATTCTGGAAGTCAAAACATGCAAAAAGAAATAATAGTAAACGATTGACAAGAGATAGCAACACTTTACTCATAAATAACAGCTTTTATTTATCATCAAATGTCAATTACATTTTACAAATTTCAAGATTATCTAACTACTAAAACTAATATCATCCTTCAGCCCTATGCTCCGAGCATGCTGGAGATGCTTAGCCCGAGTCAGTCCCTTCGTGAGGGGATCTGTTGGGTTCTCATCCGATGATACCCTCTTTGCCACGAGGATTCCTTCTTCTATTCGATGTCTGATGAAGTGATATTTTCTGTCAATGTGTCTGGATCTCCCATGATCTCTTGGTTCCTTGGCTAAGGCAGCCGCACTATTGCTGTCATAGAAAATCTCCATTGGCTCCTTTATAGCTGGTACAACTCCAAGGTCTCCGATGAAGTTCTTTAGCCATATAGCCTCCTTTGCTGCCTCGCTTGCTGCTATATACTCTGATTCACAAGTGGAATCAGCCACTGTCTCCTGCTTGGAACTTTTCCAAGTAATTGCCCCTCCGTTTAGAGTAAAGACCCAGCCCGACTGAGAGCGGAAATTATCCCTGTCAGTCTGAAAGCTAGCATCACTGTACCCTACAACTCTCAAGTCCTCACCGCCACCGAGGGTAAGGACCCACTCCTTAGTCCTCCGTAGGTACTTGAGGATATTCTTTACCGCAGTCCAGTGTGCCTTGCCAGGGTTCCCCTGATACCTGCTAACCATGCTCAAAGCAAAGGCTACATCAGGTCGAGTACACGTCATAGCATACATGATCAATCCTACAGCTGAAGCATAAGGTATTCGACTCATTTCTGCTATCTCAGCCTCAGTACTAGGGCTTTGTGTCTTACTCAATCTGGCGTTACTCTGGATGGGTAACTCTCCTTTCTTGGAGTTATGCATGTTGAACGTTTTCAACACTTTGTCCACATAGGTGCTTTGACTAAGTCCAATTAGTCTTTTACTCCTGTTTCTCAAAATCCTTATCCCTAGTATATAGGCAGCTTCTCCAAGGTCCTTCATAGCGAAACACTTCCCAAGCCAGGACTTTACTTCCTGCAGGGTTGGGATGTCATTTCCTATGAGTAGTATGTCATCCACATACAATACCAAAAAGCTGACTATACTCCCACTAGCCTTGATATAGACACAAGATTCATCTTCACTCCTTGAAAAGCCAAATTCTTTGACTTTCTCATCAAAGCAAAGATTCCATCTGCGAGGTGCCTGTTTTAATCCATAAATGGATTTCTCGAGCTTACACACTCTACTGGGGTACTCTGTACTGACAAAACCCTCTGGCTGAATTATGTAAACATATTCAGCCAACTTTCCATTAAGGAAAGCGGTTTTGACATCCATTTGCCATATTTCATAATCATGAAATGCAGCAATGGCTAACAGAACCCTAATAGACTTAATCTTGGCCACTGGTGAAAAGGTCTCATCATAATCAACTCCCGGAGTTTGAGAATAACCCTTTGCAACCAGTCGTGCCTTATAAGTGTGTACATTACCATCCATGTCGGTCTTCTTCTTGAAGATCCATTTGCACCCAACTATCTTACGATCAGGTACATTTTCAACCAAGTTCCAAACTTGATTGTCATACATGGACTGTATCTCGCTATCCATAGCCTCTTTCCATTTAGCAGCCTCAGGGCCTGCCATGGCTTCCGTGTAGCTGTTAGGCTCATCCAGATTTACCAGTGTGTTATCACTGATAAGTGTCTCACCTTCTGCAGTAATATGAAAACCATAATAATGCTCAGGTGCATTCCTAACTCTGGTGGAACGCCTTAGAGATATAGATTCTTCAGTCGGCTCAACAGGAGTTTCCTCCTCAGGTTGAGGGCTAGGGTTTGAGGTTCCTTCACCACTTGACTCTTGAATTTCCTCAAGATCAATTTGCCTCCCACTGTCTCCTTGGCTCATGAGTTCTCTCTCTCGAAAGAATCCTCTTCTTGCTACAAAGACCACATTATCACTGGGTCTGTAGAGGATGTAACCAAAGGATTTTTGTGGGTAGCCGATGAAAATACACCTTTCGCTTCGGGGTTCGAGCTTATCGTGAGTCTCGCGTCTCACGAAAGCCTCGCAACCCAAAATCTTGATGTGGTCTAGATTGGGAACTTTTCCAGTCCACACCTCGTGAGGTGTTTTGGCAACCTTCTTTGTAGGGACTAGATTAAGGATATGGGCGGCAGTCTCTAAGGCATACCCCCAAAATGAGATTGGTAGCGAAGCTCGACTCATCATGGAACGAACCATGTCCAACAAGGTCCGATTGCGCCTCTCAGCTACACCATTCAACTGTGGTGTCCTAGGAGGTGTCAATTGTGAGACAATCCCACATTCCTTAAGATAGTCAAGGAACTCAGTACTAAGATACTCACCACCACGATCGGATCGAAGCATCTTAATGTTCCTGCCCAACTGATTCTCCACTTCTTGCTTAAACTCTTTGAATTTCTCAAAGGTTTCTGACTTATGCTTGATTAGGTAGACATATCCATATCTACTAAAATCATCAGTAAAAGTCACACCGAACCGATTAGCATCTCTTGTGGCGGTTCTGAAGGGTCCACACACATCCGTGTGTATGAGGTCCAACAAACCTTCACCCCTAACACAAGTGCCAGTAAAAGGTGACTTTGTCATTTTACCAAGCAAACAAGATTCACAACTATCATCTGACTTTAGGTCAAATGACTCCAAGACTCCATCCTTTTGGAGTTGGCCTATGTGTTTCTTGCTTACATGTCCAAGACGACAATGCCATAAGGATGCTTTATCTAAGCTAGTGGAAGAGTTAAAACACAATACATTATTTCCTAGATTATCTACAACAGATACAGTTTCATACACGCCATCACAAGGTAATGCTTTAAAATAAAGAACATTATTAAAGAAAGCATCAATACTACCATTATTATTATCAAAATAAAAGGTAAAACCTTGTTTATACAATGCACAAAAGGAAATAACATTTCTTGCCATTTCTTGCGAATAATAACATTTATTCAAATCTAATGTAAACCCACTATTTAGTACTAAGGAATAAACTCCTATCTTGGTGACAGGTGAAGCTTTCCTGTTTCCCATGATCAAGTTTATCTTTCCCTACTCCATATTCTCACTTCTTTTTAGTCCCTGCAAATCATAACATATGTGAATACCACAACCTATATCAAGGACCCAAGACTTAGAATGAGGTGAGTTATTAGACAGTATAGTGTATATACCTGCATGGTTGGGTTTTACTTTCCCATCCTTCAAATCTTGCTGGTACTTTGGGCAGTTTCGCTTCCAGTGCGCCTTTTCATGGCAATAGAAGCATTCAGCCTCATAAGGGTTAGCAGAAGGAGTGACAAAACCTTTCTTGGTTTTGCTTGAAGAGGAGCCTTCAAGGGTCTTACCCTTGGTACCCTTAGAATGGTTCTTTCTCTTCTTCCCTTTGCCATGCCCGATTGCCAAGACATTGGCCGCAGTTGGAGTAGGAGTAGGAGTAGTAACAACCGACTTACCCTTTAGACCACTTTCGGCGGTCTTCAAGAGTCCTTGAAGTTTGTTGAGGGTGACTTCTTCCTTGTTCATGTGATATGTCATGCGGAATTGATCATAACACGATGGCAAGGAGTGCAAAATGATGTCTATTGCTAACTCCTCAGGGAAGTTCACATTCAGCTTCAGTAAACGGTCCACATACCTTTGCATTTTCTGCATGTGGCTCGTGATGGGTTCACCATCCTTCATTCAGGTTGTTATCATGGAGGAGATTATTTCATATCGCTCTTGACGAGCACTTTGATGGTAGCGGTCCATCAAGTCCTGGTGCATCTCAAAAGGATAATAGTCCTTATAGGACTTTTGGAGCTCGGCTGTCATGGTGGCCATCATGATGCATGCCACTTTTGTAGCATCTCTTTCATGTACCTCATATTCAGCAAGCTCTTCAGGAGTAGCAGTTGGCTCGGGTACCTTCAGCTCCTTGTCGAGAACATATTCTTTGTTCTCATACCGAGTGACCATCCTGATGTTTCTGATCCAATCTGTAAAGTTGGACCCATCAAAGATGACTCTCCCACAAAGATTCATGAGAGAGAAGGAGCTAGTAGGGTTTGAGCCAGAAGCATTGTTATTGGAAGACATCTGAAAAGAAGAGGGAATAGATTAGATTAGATATAGAGATAGTCCTTAACAAAACACCCAAATGTAATATTAAGGCTAGGACCCAACACAATATTTTATAACTTAGAAGAGGGATGCCGTAATCTAAGCTATAAGATATTTGAAGGTAGGTGAATGACGATTCACCAATTTCCACCATGAAAAATGAAATATTTAATTAGGTTTTAATTGGTTTAGAAACTCCTAGATTCTTTGAGATTCATTGAACTTTCTTCAATGGCATGTTTCAATCTCGAGTGTGCCCTTCAAGTTTTGTGACTGGGATGCCGAGGATCACAAAACAAGGTGTGAAGTAACCATGCAAATTACTTGGTACCCTTAATGTATTACCCCTCAATCGATGTGTCGGTTAACCACACACGCTCCATTGATACTATGATAAACATTAAGTCACCCTTTACCTACCTTGTTAAGTTCAAGTTAGTGTGCCGGTTAACCACACACGCTCCACTAACGACTTAAACAAAGTGTAAAGTGTAATTTCATGGAGTAACACCTTATTCACATTTTCCTAAAATAACTAAGATTGGGAATTCAATAAAGTTTAGTTACTTTAGTATTATCATTATACTTTTAATGAGAATTTATAAGTCCTTGTCCTACCCGTTCGGCTAACGACCCTCCACCGATCAAGGAAGCGGTGGGTGAGAGTGGACACCCATTAAGTTGCCATTTTATAGGCAACAACCTTATACCCCCCTTATAGACCGGCTTCGTGAATGAGGCGTACTAGCGGTAAGACGACTTGATCTTATACATATATAAATATTATTAAACTTATAATATTATAAAGTATAAGGGTTGAATTTTAACTTTTAAAATTCTAAGGGTTGGAACTAAAGTTTTTAATATGACTTTACATGTTCCAAAACTTGAGGGCAAGTTTTGTAAACTTTCAAGACTTTTCATTTCTCATAACTTATGAGTTAATGGTTATTAAAAATGAAGACTCTTCATTTTTTGTAACCTATGTGTTCTTTTAATGGTTATTTATAAATGTGACTTTTGGTTATCCATAACTTAAGAACTAGTTATGAACTCCATTAAAACACATAAAGATCAAGAATTAATCTAATCAATTATTAGCACATAATTTCTATGATCTTCTAAACTCATATGTTTATGAATTTTCATATCAAAAATTTCAAGAATCGTAAGTACATATACAAAACTTGAAATTTTGATACGAGCTTTTGAACAAAACTTCGATTTACAAGTTTTTTTTTTTTTTTTTTTTTTTTTTGCATCAAGTATCAAATAAACAAACCAGGCTCTGATACCACTGATGGGTTTTCAGCATTCTAACACTCCTATGGTGTACATGCAACCCTAAAAACCTTGGATCTATGTTTGACTAAGATACATGCAAATAATTATTTTTCCAAGGTTCTTATCCTAACTAGCATGACATGGGGTACTTGAATCAAATAAAACTAGTAGAATTACTTACCTTGTAGTAGTAGTTGATTGCTTGGAGTTTGAGAGCCTAGCACCAATAATGTGGATGCCCCAAATGGAAGTCACAAATCACCAAAAACTTGGAAACTTGAGAGAATAGTCATAAACTTCTTGAAATCGGCCCTCTTAGTTTACACACATCAACTAGTGCAATTTCAAGAGCGAAAGCCTCTTTTATATAGTGTGGTGGATTAGGGTTACATCCATGTAAACCCTAATACCCATGTCTTTTCATTTCCATGAGATCGATGGGTTAAAGCTCTATGGAGTAGCCATGGACTTTCCATGCAAGCCTAGCCCATTCCAAATAAGCATTAGCCCACACTATATAAATACAAGAGCCCATATTTAATTAGTCATACTTTTGATCTCTAAAATAATTCTAAATTAATTATAGATCAACACTAATTAAATAATATGATTTTATATTAATATATTAGAACTTATAATATATTAATAAATCAGAACTTATACTATTCTCAAAAGATTATCCGTAAATTGTTCGGGTGAAGTGCAACCCAAATGGACCATGCCGGGTCGGGTCAAGTACATACCAAATATAGTTATGGACTTAGACACTATATCCAACAAAAACATGTATGAAAGAGATACTCGGCTTGCAAGCATTCATGGCTTCATACAGTGTCATGTTAAGGCATCGATTGATGGTGCTTCGATTTTGAGTGAAGCAGGCAGTAGGCACAGCTTCATCCTAGAGATAAAGTGGAAGATTTGCAAAGTTGAGGATCGATCGAGCAACTTCAACGAGACTTTTTGTTTATTCTTTCAACTACACCGTTTTGATGAGGAGTGTAGGGAGCAGAGAAATTATGGTCGATGCCTTTTTCGGAGAGGAATTTCTCAATGGTGACATTGGTGAATTTCGAGCCATTATCACTTCATATTCTTCTTCTAGGTGGTTTGACGAGAACTTTAATTTCTTTGATAAAGTTGATAATTTCTGAGGCTGTCTCAGATTTCAGTCTAAGGAAGAAGACCCAGGTGAAACTTATAAAATCATCAACAAGTACAAGAGTGTACTTTTTGTGATGCAGACTTTCTATAGTGGAGGGTCCACAAAGATCAATATGCAGAAGTTCTAATGGTTCCAAAATTGACTTTTCAATAATAACAGGATGACCTTTCTTGGATTGCTTCCCACATTCACATGCAACACATAAGTGATCATTTTCGAACTTGAGGAGTTGCAGACCTCTGACCATTTCACTGGAAACAAGATCATTCATATATCGGAAGTTTAGATAGCAAGCCTTCGATGTCATAAACAACAGTGTTCTTACTAACTCGTTCTTTGCTTGCTGCTTTTGATGGTACATTTGATTTCATAAATTGTTGTGGTTTAAAAATAGTACCGTCAAATTTAGCAATAAATACAAATGAAGATGTCCGAGAAGATTCAGTTTTGGCAGAATGAGTATCAACAACAACCTTTTTCGGATTAGGACTGGCAGACTTGTTTTGAACAAACGAACTATTAAGATTAGATGGCCTTTTAAGAATCTTTACAGGCGCAAAGGTGTTGTGGTTCCTAGTGGTTGGGCTAACTGTCCGAGATACTTGCTTTTTGGATCTCTCAATGAATATGGAATTGTTCCTCGACCTAATTTACTTTTTGAGGGCATTTTTGGCTTCGATCTTAGGGTCGACAACATGTTTCTTATTTAACCAAGGTTTCTTCCGAGAGTCAGATGATGACTTGGAAGTTTGTCCAGCTGATGGGTTGTCAAACTTAAGCTTGATTGGTACTAGGGTTGTTTTTGAAATCACTTGAGAATTAGAAACACACGAGTCCGATGAATCATCACATAAAATTTCTTCATCAACGTCACTATCGAAAGATGCCCGAAATCTGGTCTATTAGAGTCAGGTCAGTTGTCTCTGTAATTAATTCCTCAACAACACAATTGTTAGGAGGACCGAAGATCGGAACTTGAACTCCAGTACAGATGATGCTAGGGAATTATTTCGAGGTATGATTCAGGTCCAGGTATATCAGAGGTGGAAGAGGCGTGGAATCAGGACATTTAACAACTATTGGTTGAAACTTAGGAATCTGAGATTGAATCCGGTATGAGGTCTCAGGAAGGGGTGACAATGGTGAGACAGGGGCATCCGAATGTTTGCGGTTCAAAATGTCTCCCATAAAACTTAAATTTTGTAACTCCTTCAAGGGACGAACAACAGGTTTCAGAAACTCACTTCCGAGGCCTGGTGCTTTGGACCATGGAGGAAGAAAATTATGGGTTATTCGTTCATTTGCTTCAAGAATATCTATTGCATGATGTAAAGCATCTATTTGGTCATTTAGACGTTTGTTATCATAAACTAAAACATTTATTTCAGAATAAGTGATTTCACATTTGTCTTTTAAAATGATACATTCATCTTGAGACATTAGAAGCTATCTTTCCAGTGATTCTATATTAAGCTTCCTATCTTCGAATCGTAATCTAAGGTGAGTAAGTTCACTTTCCAGCTTCTCACTTACTTCTATGGCAGACTCATAGGCTTTATGGATGATGGTCATATCTGATTGGATATGGGTTAAATATGGTTCACAAAGAGATAAATCAAAATTATTTTCAGTAATCATAGAGTTTACCTGCTGAACCATGCTTCTGCCTGCTGGATCATTGGTTGCCATATAGTAAAAGCTTGGCCCAACATCCTCATTGTCTCCTTCTGAACCTGATGAGCAGTAGCCTACTTCACATTCGATCGATTGTCTTGCCATAAGACATATATTTCTTCTAGTACTCACATCGTTCTCGTCTCCAGAAGACCAATACCCTTCAACATCTCTTGACACATTAGTGACGAATGCTTTCTCACTTGCAGCCATCTCTTGAGCTCTGCGGACATAGTATGCAAAATCCTTGATCTTTAGTTTCTGAGTGGTTTCAACCATACAATCTTTGGAAAAATGATTACCATGACCACACTTGTGACAAACTATATTGGGTTTGTCTGAATTCGGATTATCATGGGATTCCGAGGGATGACTTGATGGCGAGATGTTGGGTTTGTAAGCAAGTGGGTTCTCTGAAGGTTTAGGAAATGGTTGAGGATTTCTTTTGGTGAGGGGCTTGGAATCGGTTATGATACGGTTTGTGAGTGGGATTCTATGGATGCTTGTATTTCATGGATAATAATGCAAACTCTTGTTGAAAGCGAAGTTCGGACTCAGCTGCATTGTGATCAAAATTCTCTGGATGGTTCGAAACAGGTGGATTTGGTGGAATAGGAAAGGTTGGTTGAACTGGCGTAACAGGTGGATTTGGTGGGATAGTTCCGAAGGGATCTGACATGGATAGGGTCGGAATAAATGGGTTAACATGACTAACCAAGGCAATAGGACCTCCTGACAGTTCTCTAAATGTTTGTGCAACGTTTGATTCGTGGCCTTATAGTTCGTTAAAGAGTTGGTAGAGCTTCAGCTTCTTCATAGATCCATTACTTGTAGCACCTGGTTCCTGGTATGTATTTCAATTAAGTAATTTTGCATTTTTGGCCTGGGACTCGGCGAGTTGAAGGCCCAACTCGCCGAGTAGAAGCGGGATGAGATGCGGGATTTAAGTGATGGACTCGTCGAGTCGGGTCCCGGACTCGACGAGTAGGCTCTGACTGGACAAAACCCTAATCTGAGGGTTTGCACCCTATTTAAACAACCTTATACAGCCTCCATCGCCCGTTTATGCTCCCAGAAACCCTCCATAGCAAACCCTAAGTGTTTTGGTGCAAGATCTAAGGCTTTTGAGTGATTTTGTGGGTTTTGACCTCAAGGAAGGAGGAAGAGCATAGAAGGATCAAGAGGAGACTGAAGGATTCGAGTTTGGTTCATCATTTGCAGTCTTTGAAAGGTATAAAGTCTGTACCTTGCTTGCTTGTTTGTTAGATCCCTTTTTGGGGAAGATTTAGGGCTTTTTAAGCCATATGAGGTAGCCAACCATGATTGCAAACATGGTTGGGGGTCAAGACTTCGGATCTAAGTCTTGGGAGGGGTCACAAGGCAGATTTGGGTTGCTTTTGCACTCAAGGAAGGCCCCATGCAACATAAGAGCCATTTTAGAGCCTTTTAGGCTCAAAAGTCCCATGCATGCACGTAAAGTTCGAAATTTTACGTGCTAGATCGAGCTTAGGGGCTTGGATCTATCTTTTGGTCAAAGGTTGTACATCAGAAATCGAGGATTTAGGGTGTGGATGTTATCGACTCGGCGAGTCCGTTCTTGGGACTCAACGAGCCCAAGGCATAAAGTCCCATGTCTGTTGAGGATCAAAAGAACTCAGTTGGGTATTAGAAAGGTTGTAGAAGGTCCGAAGGAGTGACCCAATGTATTGGACTTAGCCTTAGACCTGGAGTTCATGGGACTCGACGAGTGCTAGAACAGACTCGGCGAGTCCAAGGCAATCTCCTTATGGTTGAAGATGAACTCGACGAGTTGTTCATACAAATCGGCGAGTCAAGGTCAGAACTTGTTCATCAGATGAAGGTGAACTCGACGAGTTGTTCATACAACTCGGCGAGTCGGATGAAGGTTTATTCGATGTTCATATCGAAGAGGAACTCGTCGAGTCGTCGCTAAACTCGATGAGTAGAGTCGTGGATGAGGACAGTTGAAGAGATAGGGACTCGACGAGTTGGCGGCCCAACTCGGCGAGTCGGGTCAACTGGAAGTTGACTTTGACCTTGACTTGGACTTGGTTAGGGGTAAAATGGTCATTTTACCCTAAGCATAGATTTCAGACTCTGATTGAGTGTTTTGTGGGGATTATAGCCGGAGGATTTCCGGAGCAGCAGACAGAGATTCCCCGCACAGATTATCAGCAGCTACTCGTTCGAGGTGAGTTAACTTCCAGTAGCGGTGGGTCTACGGCCACAATGCTGGCCCACCAGTAGGAGTTGTATGTTGGATGATTGTCTTTGTGATATTCATCTAGGTTTGCTACTACCAGATATGTTATATGCTAGCATGATATGTATATGTAACAGTAGTAGAATCCGGTTGTTAGGACCGGAGAGTAGGTCAGACACCCCAGATATGTCTTATAGTATGTGATGATATGATTATATGCTGGCGTGATATTTTATATGTGATAGTGGTAGTAGGGAGGGAATAGTCCTCAAGTTCGGTTGTCAGGACCGAAGGGTAGGTCGGACACCCCAGAAACGTCTGACAGTATGTTTACGTTATGATATATGTGATAGTAGCAGTAGGGGGTGGAATAGTCCCCGAGGTTCGGTTGATAGGACCGAAGGGTAGATCAGCACCCCAGAATGGCTTGACATGGGTAGGTCAGCACCCCAGAATGGCTTGACACGGGTAGGTCGGCACCCCAGAATGGCCGTATTGGATAGGTCGGGCACCCCAGAATTGCCCGACAGTATGAATGTGATATGTCTGTATGGTATGTGGTATGATGGGGGAACTCACTAAGCTTTGTGCTTACAGTTTTAGTTTTGGTTTCAGGTACCTCTTCGTCTAAGGGGAAGGAGCCGGCAGTGTAGCAGCACATCACACACACACATGATTTCCGCATGGAGTTTTCTGGTATTGTACTCTGATATATTATTATTTTATGACTTGGGTTTTCAGACATGATGTATTTCCTTATGAATGTTTTTATGAGTCAGTTAATTAAAAAGAAATTTTTGGACTTGAAAATTGGGATGTTACAAGTTGGTATCAGAGCCCTGGTTTGAGGGATTCGGACACACCCTCGGGAGTGTCTGGACTCAAAATGAGCGATTTAAAAGATTTTTACAAAGAAAATGGTTTCTAAAATCTGAGTCAAAGGGTTTTGAGAAAGAACAAGGTGTGTGATGCGTGCGACCAGCCGAGCTCAAGTAAGTTTTCCCCAAGATACCCATACTTGCTATAATAAGTTATATGATATATGATTCTGAGAACTGCATGCTAGATTAGGGCTAAGGATCTAGGAGGATGCCTTGTATGCCTGATGTATATGATTCTGAGAACTGCATGCTAGAGTTGGTCCAAGGATCTAGGAAGGATTCCTTATATGCCTGTTGTACGAGCTGTATGCTAGGACTGTTTAGTCAGCAGTAGGATAGCCTGATTAGGTTATGCCTGATGCGGTTACTCGATGCACGAATGCTGCTTGCGTTGTGCTTAAGGGGTCCTGGCTAACTTTAACTAACTAGTGAGCGGATATTTAACAGTACTCGTAAGCTAGTGAGGGAATGGAAGTAGGGACTCCTAGTGCAGCTGATGGCGGAGAGTAGGTCAGAGAGTGCCCCAGGAAAGCCTGGGATGAGACTAGATGGAAAGGGATATTGGTTAAGGGACCTGGTGAAGTCGAGACAGTCCTTGAGGAAAGTACGGATAGATGTGAAAGGTACTATGGGCCCGTAGTACTGGAAGCAGATGATCTGTACTCGAACCAAGGAAGGTTGAGACAGAACCGGGAACCTTGGAGAGTGTGTTAGACCTCTCGAGAGTATGTATGATCCTGACATTTATGCGTGTATTTTCAGCATGGTGACCACGCGACATGGAGCAGGAGGTTCCGGATCAGGATCAGGATCAGGCTCGGGTGCAGGATCCGAGCAGGTTGATGACGGGCTGCGCGAGTTCATCGCGTCTGAGATCACGAGAGGCATTCTTGAGTCGACCCCGGTCATTTTCGGGTCGATCAAGGAAGGGATTGTTGAGCTGATGGAGGATCGCCTCCGGGCATTCAGGAGTGATATGGCGTCTAGCCAGACGAGTACACGCACACTGTCCTTTAAGGACTTCCGTGGGAGTGGTGCGCCGGATTATCTCGGGGTGAAAGACCCCATCGCTGCCAGGAGATGGATCGCAGACATTGTGTCTGTGCAGTTGATGAGCTTCTGCCCGGAAGGGTCGAAGGTCCGCTTTGTTGCGGGATGTTTGATGGATAGAGCTAGAGACTGGTGGGAGTCGATTGGTGACTCATTGGGAGCCCCAGCCGTTGAGGCTATGACGTGGTCAGATTCCGGGAGAGAGCATTGTTGGTACCCTAGTATGCGGGGGATGAGGAGATGCGGAAGACCCGCTACCATGATATGTTGAGGGCTGATATTCGGGAGCATGTCAACTACTCTGCCTGCCCGACCCTGGAGTCCATGATTACCAGGGCACGGGAGAGGGAGCTCGATTTGGAGCATGTGAGGAAGAGGAAAGCTGAGTCTGAGCAGGTTACAGGGGTTTCGGGGAAGAAACCCAAGGGATCTGACGTTAGGTCGAAGGGCCAGCCGGTCCAGAGCCGCTGCAGGAAGTGCGGCAGGCTGCATGAGGGAGCTTGTAGAGCAGGATCGTCGGGCTGCTACAAGTGCGGCAAGACGGGGAACTTTGGCAGGGATTGTACTGCCCCCGCCCCCACAGTACAGATGATAGACATGATTTGCTTCCATTGCAATCAGAGCGGCCACAAAAAGGCCAATTGCCCGAGATTGACAGCAGCGTCAACAACAGCGCTGGCAGCGGCGCCGGTTTCAGCGACAGCGCGGGTTGCAGATGGCCGGAAGGCCAAGACAGAGGCTCCAGTGGTGCGGAGCCGAGCATTTCAGTTGACAGCCGAGGAGGCACGCGCTGCACCCGATGTGGTGACGGGTATGACTTCTTGTTTATGCTTTTATGATATGCTGCTGTGATTTTGATATGTTATGTATGTGCTCTGTTTAGGATCGTTCCATGTGAACGGTATCCTAGTTCAAGTATTGTTTGATTCGGGTGCTACGTGATCGTTTGTCTCTCTTGGGCTTGGCAAGAAGTTTCCTGAGTCGTTGGGCACGTTGGATTGCCCTCTAGAGGTCGAGATTGCGGACGACCGGTCAGTGCGAGCATCAGAGGTCTACCGAGATTGCGTCCTGCGACTGTTTGAGGAGCGTTATCTGGTAGATATGGTTCCCATACCTTTGCGGGGGAACAAGGTTATTATCGGTATGGATTGGCTAAGCCCCAATGGGGCAGTGATTGACTGTGCGCAGCAGTTGGTGCGGATCAGGAACCCAAGTGGGGGAGAGCTGGTGATTCAGGGCGAGAGGCCACAGCAAGGACCAGCTTTATGTTCAGCAGCGAGAGCTAGGCGTTACCTTCAGCAGGGTTGTGCAGGATTTGTTGCCTATGTGATGGATACCCGGGAGATGGGTAAGGCAACGGTGGGCGATGTGCCCGTGGTACGAGAGTTTGCAGACGTATTCCCCGAGGAGTTGCCTGGGATACCTCCGGAGAGGCAGGTAGAGTTCAGGATTGAACTAGTCCCTGGTGCGGCTCCGATAGCCAAGGCACCATATCGGTTGGCTCCTCCTGAGATGCAGGAGTTGTCTACACAGCTGCAGGAGCTGTTAGACAAGGGGTTCATTAGACCGAGCAGTTCACCCTGGGGAGCCCCGATTCTGTTTGTGAAAAACAAATACGGGTCGCATCGGATGTGTATAGATTATAGGGAGCTGAATAAGGTAACGGTGAAGAACCGTTACCCACTCCCGAGGATTGATGACCTCTTTGACCAGCTACAGGGAGCATCTTGGTTCTCCAAGATTGATTTTCGATCAGGGTATCATCAGATGAGGGTCAGAGAGGAGGATGTACAGAAGACTGCGTTCCGGACGCGTTATGGCCACTATGAGTTTGTGGTGATGCCTTTCGGGCTCACCAATGCTCCTGCCGCGTTCATGGACCTCATGAACCGCATGTGTAGACCGATGTTAGACCGGTCTGTGATAGTGCTTATTGATGATATCTTGGTTTAATCCAAGACGCGAGAGCAGCATGAGGAGCATCTGCGAGAGGTTCTGGAGACTTTGAGAAGGGAGAGCTTGTATGCTAAGTTCTCTAAGTGTGATTTCTGGTTGCGCGAGGTGCAGTTTCTCAGGCACCTTGTCAACCAGAACGGGATATCGGTGGACCCGGCCAAGGTTGAGGCCATGATGAGGTGGGAAGTCCCGAGGTCTCCATCTGAGATTCGGAGCTTTCTCGGATTGGCAGGCTACTATCGGAGATTCATTCAGGACTTCTCTAAGATAGTCGTGCCCCTGACCAGGCTGACGAGGAAAGCCGTGGTCCTTCGCTGGGGGCCTGAGCAGCAGGCCGCATTCGAGACACTGAGACAGAGATTGTGCGAGGCGCCAATCTTAGCCCTGCTAGAGGGCATGGGGGATTTTGTCGTATATTGTGATGCGTCCATCTCAGGTTTGGGCGCGGTACTGATGCAGAGAGGCCATGTTATTGCATACGCTTCGAGGCAGCTGAAGCCTCACGAGGCGAATTACCCGACGCATGATCTGGAGCTGAGGGCAGTTGTTTTTGCCCTCAAGATTTGGCGTCATTACCTCTATGGTGTTCGTTGTACCATCTACACAGACCATAAGAGTTTGAGGTACCTCATGGATCAGCCGAACCTGAACATGAGGCAGCGTCGGTGGCTGGATGTGGTGAAGGATTATGATTGCGAGATCCTCTACCACCCGGGGAAGGCCAATGTGGTGGCCGACATGCTTAGCCGCAAGGCAGCGCCGATCAGGGATATCTGTCTGAGGATGACAGTGGTGACTCCGCTGTTGGAGCAGATTCGGGAGGCCCAGCAGGAGGCCATGAAGGAGGAACATCGGAAGAGCGATCGGATTGTGGGGCAGGTTTCCTCCTTCGACTATGATAGCCGAGGGTTATTGACTCTTCACCGTAGGGTGTGGGTCCCTTATCATGGAGGCGTGCGCCAGATCCTGATGGAGGAGGCACACAAATCCAGATTTTCTATCCATCCCGGAGCGACGAAGATGTATAGAGATCTTCTTCCTGATTATTGGTGGCCCTGCATGAAGCGGGACGTAGCATGGTATGTGGAGCGTGTTGGATAAGATGTCTAAGTCCATAACTTATTTGGTATATACTTGACCCGACCCGGCATGGTCCATTTGGGTTGCACTTCACCCAAACTAGTTATGGATAATTTTATGAGAGTTGTATACTTACGATTTATTAATATATTATAAGTTATAATATATTAATATAAAGTCATGTTACTTAATTAGTTTTAATCTTGAATTAATTATGAATTAATTTAGTGATTAAAAGGAAGACTAATTAAATCATGGGCTATTATATTTATATGGTGTGGGCTAACACTCATTTAGGAATGGGCTAAGCTTATATGGAAGTCCATGGATGATCCATGGAGCTTTTACCCATGGATCCTTGGAAGAGGAAAAGACAAGGGTTATTAGGGTTTCACCCTAACCATGTACACTATATAAACAAGCTTATATTGCATGAAAAACACACTAATGTGTGTGTAAGTGTGGTGGCCAAAAGCAAGAGTTAGTATACTCTCTCATATATTTTCCAAGTTTGTGGTGATTTGTGATTTCCATTTGAGGCATTCACATTATTGGTGCGTGGCTCTCAAACTCCAAGGAATCAACAATCAACAAAAGGTATGTAATTCATCTAGTTCTTTTATGGTTAAAAGTACCCCATGCCATGCTAGATAGGTTATAAACCTTGGAAAATAATATTTTGCATGTATCTTAGACAAACATAGATCCAAGGTTTAATAGGGTTGCATGTACACTTAGGAAGTGTTAGAATGCTCAAAACCCAACAGTGGTATCAGAGACTAGGCTTGTTTGTTTGATACTTGATGCAAAATAGTGAAAAAAGTCGAATTTTTTGATGTCTGCCTGATGAACTCGCCGAGTCCATGGGGGGACTCGCCGAGTTCATGTGTAAACTCATCCTACTCGGCGAGTAGGTTCGTGCACTCGGCGAGTAGGAGCCTCAGAATGCAGACTTTCGACTTTTGCTGCTGGAAATGGACTAGAAACATTACCCTAAACTGTTTTCGTGTTTTAAAACTTGTTTTAGTTGGTGTAATGGTTGTTATAATCCATTTACAATAGCTTATATCAAAATTTCATGCTTTGTATGTGTTCATATAATTCTTGAAACTTTGATGATCATGTTCATGTTCTTATGAATTTAGAAGATGATAGGAATTATTTGTTGAATTGTTTAGGATTAATTCTTGATCATTTATGTGTTTTAATGGAGTCCATAATTTGTCCTCAAGTTATGGATATCCAAAGGTCACTTCTTTTAAACACACACTTAAAACACATAAGTTACATGGAAATGAAGAGTCTTCATTTTTATGAACCTTTAATTCATAAGTTATGAAATGAAAAGTTTTGAATAGTTTCAAAACTTGTCCTCAAGTTTTGGAATTGGTAAAGTTACACACACTTTAATATACTTTAATTCCAAACCCTTAGAGTTTTAAAAGTTAAAATTCAACCCTTATACTATTTATAACATTAATGGTTAATTATTATATATATGTATAAGATCAAAGTCGTCTTACCGCTAGTACGCCTCATTCACGAAGCCAGTCTATAAGGTGGGTATAAGGTTGTTGCCTATAAAATGGCAACTTAATGGGTGTCCACTCTCACCCACCGCTTGCTTGACTGGTGGAGGGTCGTTAGCCGAACGGGTAGGACAAGGACTTATAAATTCTCATTAAAAGTATGATGAATATTATAAAGTAACTAAACCTTTTATAAATTCCCAATCTTAGTTACTTTAGGAAAATGTGAATATGGTGATAACCCATGAAATTCACACTTTGTACCTTACCAAGTCGTTGGTGGAGCGTGTGTGGTTAAACGGCACACTAACTTGGACTAGTAAGGATCACGAAGGGTGACTTAATGTTTATCATAGATCGGTGGAGCGTGTGTGGTTAACCGGCACATTGATTAGGTGATAATATTAAGGGTACCAAGTGAATTTGCATGGTTATTCACACCTTGTTTTGTGATCCTCGGCATCCCAGTCATAAAACTTGAAGGGCACAATCGAGATTGAAACATGCCATTGAAAAGTTCAATGAATCTCAAAAGAATCTAGGAATTTCAAAAACCAATTAAACCTAATAATTCATTTCGTTTTCATGGTGGAAATTGGTGAATCGTCATTCACCTACCTTCAAATATGTTATAGCTTAGATTACGGCATCCCTCTTCTAAGTTATAATATATTGTGTTGGATCCTAGCCTTAATATTACATTTGGGTGTATTATTAAGGATTCGACATATATCTAATCTAAACTTGTTTTCTTCTTTTCAGATGTCTTCCAACAATAAAGCTTCGGGCTCTAACCCTACTGGCTCCTTTTCCCTCATGAACCTTTGTGGGAGGGTCATCTGTGATGGTTCCAACTTCATGGATTGGATCCGGAACATCAGGATGGTTACTCGTTACGAGGATAAGGAATATGTCCTCGATAAGGCGCTAAAGGATCTTGATGAGTCCACTGCTACTCCTGAGGAGGTCGCTGAGTATCAGGCACATGAAAGAGATACCACCAAGGTGGCATGCATCATGATGGCCACCATGACAGCTGAACTCCAAAAGTCCTATGAGGACTATTACCCTTTTGAGATGCATCAGGATCTGATGGAAAGGTACCATCAGAGTGCTCGTCAAGAGCGGTATGAATAATCTCCTCCATGATCACTACCCGTATGAAGGATAGCGAACCAATCACGAGCCACATGCAGAAAATGCAAAGGTATGTGGACCGTCTAATGAAACTGAATGTGAACTTCCCTGAGGAGTTGGCAATTGATATCATTTTGCACTCCTTGCCATCGTGTTATGATCAATTTCGTATGACATACCACATGAACAAGGAGGAAGTCACACTCAGTAAGCTTCAAGGACTTCTGAAGACTGCCGAAAGTGGTCTTAAGATTAAGTCGGTTGCTACTCCTACTCCTACTACTACCCCTGTTTTGGATATCAGGCAAGGCAAAGGGAAGAAGAGGAAGCACCCTTCGAAGGGTACCAAGGGAAAGTCCCTTGAAGGCTCCTCATATGGAACCAAAGGTGGTTCTATCACTCCTTCTGCCATCCCTAAGGATGCTGAATGCTTCTACTGTCAAAATAAGGGGCACTGGAAGCAAAACTGCCCAAAGTACTTGCAGGATGTCAAGGATGGGAAAGTGAAACCATCCCATGCAGGTATTTACACTATATTGTCTAATAACTCACCATATTCTAATTCTTGGGTTCTTGATACAAGTTGTGGTATTCACATCTGTTGTGACTTGCAGGGCCTAAGAAGAAATGAGGATGTGGAGCACGGAAAGATAAACTTAATCATGGGGAACAAGAAGGTTGCACCTGTTACCAAGATTGGAGTTTATACTTTGTTGCTAGATAGTGGGTTAAAGTTAGATTTGAATAAATGTGTGTACTCGTCTGAAATGGCGAGGAATATTATTTCCTTTCATGCTTTGTACAAACAAGGTTTTACCTTTTCTTTTGATAATGAAGTTGGTAGTATTAATGCTTTCTTTAATAATGTTCTTTATTTTAAAGCATTACCTTGTGATGGTGTGTATGAAGCTGTATCGGTTGTAGCTAATTTAGGAAATAATGTATTATGTATTGATTCTTCTACTAGATTGGATAAAGCATCTTTGTGGCATTGTCGTCTTGGACATGTAAGCAAGAAACGCATAGGCCAGCTCCAAAAGGATGGAGTCTTGGAGTCGTTCGACCTCAAGTCGGATGATAGTTGTGAGTCTTGTCTACTTGGAAAAATGACAAAATCACCCTTCACTGGTACTTGTGCAAGGGGTGAGGGTTTGTTGGACCTTATACATACTGATGTATGTGGACCATTCAAAACCGCCACAAAGGATGCTAATCGCTATTATGTGACTTTTATTGATGATTTTAGTAGATATGGTTATGTCTACTTAATCAAACATAAGTCAGAAACTTTTGAAAGGTTTAAAGAGTTTAAACAGGAAGTAGAAAATCAATTGGGCAGGAACATTAAGATGCTTCGATCCGATCGAGGTGGTGAGTATCTTAGTACTGAGTTCCTCGACTATCTTAAGGAGTGTGGGATTGTCTCACAATTGACACCTCCCAGGACACCACAGCTGAATGGTGTAGCTGAGAGGCGCAATCGAACTTTGTTGGACATGGTTCGCTCTATGATGAGTCGAGCTTCGCTACCAATCTCTTTTTGGGGGTATGCCTTAGAGACAGCCGCCCACATCCTTAATCTAGTCCCTACAAAGAAGGTTGCAAAAACACCTCATGAAATGTGGACTGGGAAAGTTCCCAATCTAGACCATATCAAGATTTGGGGTTGCGAGGCTTTCGTGAGGCGCGAAACTCATGACAAGCTCGAACCTCGAAGTGAAAGGTGTATTTTCATCGGCTACCCACAAAAATCCTTTGGTTACCTCTTCTACAGACCCAGTGAGAATGTGGTCTTTGTGGCTAGGAGAGGAGTCTTTCGAGAGAGAGAATTTATAAGCCAAGGAGACAGTGGGAGGCAAATTGACCTTGAAGAAATTCAAGACTCAATTGGTGAAGGAACCTCAGACACTAGCAATCAACTTGAGGAGGAAATTCCTGTTGATCCAGCTGACGAGTCTATACTTCCGAGGCGTTCCACAAGGGTTAGGAACACACCTGAGTTTTATTATGGATTTCATATTACTACGGAAGGTGATACATTTATCAGTGACAGTACACTGGTAAATCTGGATGAACCTAACAGTGTTAAGGAAGCCATGGCAGGCCCAGAGTCTGCTAAATGGAAGGAGGCTATGGACAGCGAGATACAGTCCATGTATGACAATCAAGTTTGGAACTTGGTTGACAATGTACCAGGCCGTAAGACAGTCGGGTGCAAATGGATCTTCAAGAAGAAGACCGACATGGATGGGAAGGTGCACACTTATAAGGCTCGACTGGTTGCGAAGGTTTACTCAGACTCAGGGTATTGATTATGATGAAACCTTTTCACCAGTTGCAAAGATTAAGTCTATTAGGGTTATGCTAGCCATTGCTACATTTCATGATTATGAAATATGGCAAATGGATGTCAAAACCGCTTTCCTTAACAGAAAGTTGGCTGAGGATGTTTACATGAATCAGCCAGAAGGTTTTGTCAGTGCAGAGTACCCCAATAGAGTGTGCAAGCTTGAGAAATACGTTTATGGATTGAAACAAGCATCTCGAAGTTGGAATCTTTGTTTCGATGAGAAGGTCAAAGAGTTTGGTTTCTCAAGAAGTGAAGATGAGTCCTGCGTGTATGTCAGAGCTAGTGGGAGTATAGTTAGCTTTTTGGTACTGTATGTGGATGGCATACTACTCATAGGAAATGACATCCCAACCTTGCAGGAGGTTAAGTCCTGGCTTGGGAAGTGATTTGCTATGAAGGACCTTGGAGAAGCTACCTATATCCTAGGGATAAGGATATTAAGAGAAAGGAGTAAAAGACTAATTGGACTTAGTCAGAGTATCTACTTGGATAAGGTGTTGAAAAGGTTCAACATGCAGAATTCCAAGAAAGGAGAATTACCGATCCAAAGCAATGCCAAACTGAGCAAGGCTCAGAGCCCGAGTACAGAAGATGAGATAGCTGAGATGAGTCGATTACCTTATGCTTCCGCTGTTGGTTCGATCATGTATGCTATGACTTGTACCCGTCCTGATGTGGCCTTCGCTTTGAGCATGGTCAGCAGATATCAGGGGAACCCTGGCAAGGCTCATTGGACTGCGGTAAAGAATATTCTCAAGTACCTGCGGAGGACTAAAGATTAGATCCTTACCCTTGGTGGGAGTGATGACTTGAGAGTAGTAGGGTATAGTGATGCTAGCTTTCAGACTGATAGGGATAACTTCCACTCTCAGTCGGGCTGGGTCTTTACCTTAAATGGAGCGGCAATCACTTGGAAGAGTTCCAATCAGGAGACTGTAGCTGATTCGACTTGTGAATCAGAGTACATAGCAGCGAGCGAAGCGGCAAAGGAGGCGATATGGCTGAGGAGCTTCATCGGAGACCTTGGAGTTGTACCAGCTATTAAGGAGCCTATGGAGATTTTCTGTGACAGCAATAGTGCGGTTGCCTTAGCCAAGGAACCAAGAGATCATGGCAGATCCCGAAACATTGACAGAAAATATCACTTCATAAGACATAAGATAGAAGAGGGACTCCTCGTGGCAAAGAGGGTATCGTCAGATGAGAACCCTGCGGATCCCCTTATGAAGGGACTGACGAGGGTGAAGCATTTGCAGCATGCGAGGCGCATCGGGCTGAGGGACGATATTAGTTTTACAGATTAGATAGCCTTTTCTGAAAGTTGTAAAATGTAATCGACGTTTGATGATGAATAAAATTTGTGATTTATTTATGAGTAAAGTGTTGCTATCATTGTCAATTATTTACTATTGTTTCAGTTTTGCATGTTTTGACTTCCAGAATAATAAATTTATTCAAACTCTCCACAGTCGGTCATATGTCGGAAGTAGGTATGAATCAAGACTGTCATGAATTGGGATTGTATATGACTAAAGGTGTTTAGCCATAGCAATGGTTGCTACAACATTCATGAGTACTCATAAGTTATGAGTATTGGAATAAACCCACGCTCACTTGTATCACTTCATGGAATTTATCTCGAGTGATCGTGAGACGGTAATATCATATAAGTCTTCAAACCTAGAGATATGAGTTGTTACCTATGAGTTGGTTGTGCATTGATTGCACGTAAACGCATCAGTAACTTAATGTTATAAAACGTGCCTTTGTGTGCAATTCAATAAGTAGTAGAACAAGCATATGAGTCGAAGTTTATCTGTTCCTTCTATAATAGAAGCGATATCTGGGCCCCTCGATGATTTTGTGTTGACCCATATACCGGGCCCGGTCAGAACTAAATTGATGTGTTCAGTTAAGTTCTTTGTCAAACAAATCGGAAATCGAGAAACAACTGCTAGACAATAAGTAAGACATTGTTCCATGTATTTGTCCGGCTGATATCATGAGAGCAGAGGATTATATGATCACTTATCTAAAATGGCGCTTCATAGTTCACAAGAGTTTTCGAGAGCTACGATTGCCGGTTGGTTCCTGAAGTAATATAGGCAAATACAGTTATTAGACTTATCCAAGTGGGAGTCTGTTGGATAAGATGTCTAAGTCCATAACTTATTTGATATATACTTGACCCGACCCGGCATGGTCCATTTGGGTTGCACTTCACCCAAACTAGTTATGGATAATTTTATGAGAGTTGTATACTTACGATTTATTAATATATTATAAGTTATAATATATTAATATAAAGTCATGTTACTTAATTAGTTTTAATCTTGAATTAATTATGAATTAATTTAGTGATTAAAAGGAAGACTAATTAAATCATGGGCTATTATATTTATATGGTGTGGGCTAACACTCATTTGGGAATGGGCTAAGCTTATATGGAAGTCCATGGATGATCCATGGAGCTTTTACCCATGGATCCTTGGAAGAGGAAAAGACATGGGTTATTAGGGTTTCACCCTAACCATATACACTATATAAACAAGCTTATGTTGCATGAAAAACACACTAATGTGTGTGTAAGTGTGGTGGCCAAAATCAAGAGTTAGTATACTCTCTCATACATTTTCCAAGTTTGTGGTGATTTGTGATTTCCATTTGAGGCATTCACATTATTGGTGCTTGGCTCTCAAACTCCAAGGAATCAACAATCAACAAAAGGTATGTAATTCAGCTAGTTCTTTTATGGTTAAAAGTACCCCATGCCATGCTAGATAGGTTATAAACCTTGGAAAATAATATTTTGCATGTATCTTAGACAAACATAGATCCAAGGTTTAATAGGGTTGCATGTACACTTAGGAAGTGTTAGAATGCTCAAAACCCAACAGAGCGGTGCTTGACCTGCAGGAAGGTCAAGGCCGAGCACCAGAGGCCACACGACAAGATGCAGCCTTTAGATATTCCTATGTGGAAATGGGAAAGATATTACCATGGATTTCATTACCAAACTTCCCAAGACTGCACGGGGAGTGGATTCGATTTGGGTAATCGTGGATCGGTTGACCAAGAGTGCCCATTTCATACCGATCCAGGAGAGCATCTCGGCCGAGAAGTTGGCCGACATCTATATCCGAGAGGTGGTAGCTCGGCACGGAGTGCCAGTTTCAGTGATTTCCGACAGGGATGTGCGGTTCACTTCCAGGTTTTGGAAGAAGTTTCATGACGAGCTGGGTACTCGACTGCATTTTAGCACCGCCTTTCACCCGCAGACGGATGGTCAGAGCGAGCGGACCATCCAGACGCTAGAGGATATGCTACCGGCATGTGTTTTAGACTTCGGAGGTAGCTGGGATACCTACCTTCCGTTGGCGGAGTTCTCGTATAATAATAGCTATCATGCGAGTATTGACCGTCCTTCCTTCGATATGTTATACGGGAGGAAGTACAGAACCCCGATATGTTGGGGTGAGGTTGGCGAGAGGGTCATGGGGAGCACTAAAGTGGTGCTCAAGACGACAGAGAGGATTCAGCAGGTTCGGAGCAGACTTCAGACTGCTCAGAGTCGGCAGAAAAGTTATGCCGACAAGTGCCGATCAGACCTGGAGTTTCAGGTCGGGGATATGGTTCTCCTGAAGGTGTCGCCATGGAAGGGCGTCATCCGATTCAGGAAACGGGGTAAGTTGGGTCCCAGGTATATTACACCCTTCAGGGTTATAGCCCGGGTGGGCAAGGTGGCATATAGGTTGGATCTGCCAGCCGAACTCAGTCAGATTCATAGCACTTTTCACGTCTCCCAGTTACGGAAATGTTTGGCGGACGACTCGGTAGTGGTACCATTAGAGGATATTCAGGTCGATGACAACCTGAATTACATTGAGCGGCCTGTAGCGATTCTCGACCGGAAGTCGAAGGATCTGAGGAACAAGAGGGTGGAGCTCGTGAAGGTGCAATGGCAGCACCGGAAGGGCTCAGAATGGACCTGGGAGCCGGTGGATGAGATGATGGAGCATTACCCAGAGCTATTCCAGGATCGAGCAGCAGACCTCGAGGACGAAGTCTAAAATAAGTGGGGGAGATTTGTAGCACCTGGTTCCTGGTATGTATTTCAATTAAGTAATTTTTCATTTTTGGCCTGGGACTCGGCGAGTTGAAGGCCCAACTCGCTGAGTAGAAGCGAAATGAGACGCGGGATTTAAGTGGTGGACTCGTCGAGTCGGGTCCCGGACTCGACGAGTAGGCTCTAACTGGACAAAACCCTAATCTGAGGGTTTGCACCCTATTTAAACAAGCTTATACAGCCTCCATCGCCCCTTTATGCTCCCAGAAACCCTCCATAGCAAACCCTAAGTGTTTTGGTGCAAGATCTAAGGCTTTTGAGTGATTTTGTGGGTTTTGACCTCAAGGAAGGAGGAAGAGCATAGAAGGATCAAGAGGAGACTGAAGGATTTGAGTTTGGTTCATCATTTGCAGTCTTTGAAAGGTATAAAGTCTGTACCTTGCTTGCTTGTTTGTTAGATCCCTTTTTGGGGAAGATTTAGGGCTTTTTAAGCCATATGAGGTAGCCAACCATGATTGCAAACATGGTTGGGGGTCAAGACTTCGGATCTAAGTCTTGGGAGGGGTCACAAGGCAGATTTGGGTTGCTTTTGCACTCAAGGAAGGCCCCATGCAACATAAGAGCCATTTTTGAGCCTTTTAGGCTCAAAAGTCCCATGCATGCACGTAAAGTTCGAAACTTTACGTGCTAGATCGAGCTTAGGGGCTTGGATCTATCTTTTGGTCAAAGGTTGTACATCAGAAATCGAGGATTTAGGGTGTGGACGTTATCGACTCGGCGAGTCCGTTCTTGGGACTCGACGAGCCCAAGGCATAAAGTCCCATGTCTGTTGAGGGTCAAAAGTACTCAGTTGGGTGTTAGAAAGGTTGTAGAAGGTCCGAAGGAGTGACCCAATGTATTGGACTTAGCCTTAGACCAGGAGTTCATGGGACTCGACGAGTGCTAGAACAGACTCGGCGAGTCCAAGGCAATCTCCTTATGGTTGAAGATGAACTCGACGAGTTGTTCATACAACTCGGCGAGTCAAGGTTAGAACTTGTTCATCAGATGAAGGTGAACTCGACGAGTTGTTCATACAACTCGGCGAGTCAGATGAAGGTTCATTCGATGTTTATATCGAAGAGGAACTCGTCGAGTCGTCGTTAAACTCGACGAGTAGAGTCGTGGATGAGGACAGTTGAAGAGATAGGGACTCGACGAGTTGGCGGCCCAACTCGGCGAGTCGGGTCAACTGGAAGTTGACTTTGACCTTGACTTGGACTTGGTCAGGGGTAAAATGGTCATTTTACCCTAAGAATAGATTTCAGACTCTGATTAAGTGTTTTGTGGGGATTATAGCCGGAGGATTTCCGGAGCAGCAGCAGACAGAGATTCCCCGCACAGATTATCAGCAGCTACTCGTTCGAGGTGAGTTACCTTTTAGTAGCGGTGGGTCTACGGCCACAATGCCGGCCCACCAGTAGGAGTTGTATGTTGTATGATTGTCTTTGTGATATTCATCTAGGTTTGCTACTACCTGATATGTTATATGCTAGCATGATATGTATATGTAACAGTAGTAGAATCCGGTTGTTAGGACCGGAGGGTAGGTCAGACACCCCAGATATGTCTGACAGTATGTGATGATTTGATTATATGCTGGCATGATATGTTATATGTGATAGTGGTAGTAGGGAGGGAATAGTCCTCAAGTTCGGTTGTCAGGACAAAAGGGTAGGTCGGATACCCCAGAAACGTCTTACAGTATATTTACGTTATGATATATGTGATAGTAGCAGTAGGGGGTGGAATAGTCCCCGAGGTTCGGTTGATAGGACCGAAGGGTAGGTCAGCACCCCAGAATGGCTTGACATGGGTAGGTCAGCACCCCAGATTGACTTGACACGGGTAGGTCGGCACCCCAGAATGGCCGTACTGGGTAGGTCGGGCACCCCAGAATTGTCCGGCAGTATGAATGTGATATGTCTGTATGGTATGTGGTATGATGGGGGAACTCACTAAGCTTTGTGCTTACAGTTTTAGTTTTGGTTTCAGGTACCTCTTCGTCTAAAGGGAAGGAGCCGGCAGTGTAGCAGCGCATCACACACACATGATTTCCGCATGGAGTTTTCTGAGATTGTACTCTGATATGTTATTATTTTATGACTTGGGTTTTCAGACATGATGCATTGTTCTATGAGATGATGTGTTTTCACAGTATTTCCTTATGAATGTTTTTATGAGTCAGTTAATTAAAAAGAAATTTTTGGACTTGAAAATTGGGATGTTACATTACTCTTAAGACATGATTTGACATTCCCCCAACCATTTTCGAGGCTATTGATAAACTTCAGGTCGTACTCTAGAGGAGTTCTGGTTATTCCGTGTGCTGTCATGTTGTTTACAGCAATCCGATACCTATTTGAATCCGAGGCAACAGATTCACCTGGAGTAGTGGTGAAGGTATCAAAATCGTTAACAACTGAAGTTAGACGCTTGTCTTTCATGTTCTCAGACCCTTCAAACAGATCCTAAAGAGTTCCCCAAATCTCCTTTGCAGATTTGCACAACTTAATGTGCTCATAGAAGGATTGAGGAACATCGAGCACCATCTCGAAAAATGCAACCTGGTTTGCATGTAGTTTTTCGATGTCTGTAGCAGTGAGAGGTGTTAGGAGTTCTTCTTCTTGGCCCATGAGAGTTGCAGGGGAATCTCTCATCGTTTGTCTGACCGAAACATGTGGACCATTCTTCACGGATCTCCATATTTCTTCACGTTTTTCCTTACCAAGTAAAAATCTTTCCATTCTAACTTTCCAGTGATTATACTCTTCAACAACTACCAGTGGGACACGAGAAGGGAAACCCATTCTATTTGCTATTTGCATGGAATACATTTGTTGAGATGAATTAGGAGTAGCCATTGCAGTTAAGATATTAGAGCAGAAGCAGTATATAGAAGAACTTTTATCCTGAACACATAAATGATTAAGATACCAAGGTAATCTCAGATCAACTATAATCTGTTCTTATGGATTAAAAGGAAAACCACTCAAGCACTGATACCAATTGTGAGAACAAGAATCAATGCGCAATGACAAGGTTTGAAAACTCAAACCTTGAGTTAATCTTTAAGATCAACATCTGCTCTTAATATGTAGTTCTAGTCGAATATGGTAAACCATTCAAGACTTGAAGATAAATAATCAACAAAGTATTCAAGTAATAAATGAAGTAAACTTGAGTATAATCAATGCAAAGACAATTTAAGACAAGAAGAATGTAAATGAAAGAAGTTTGACTTGCAAGAGATAAAAGATTGATGTGAAGAGAATATCGAGCTCTATTCTTGGTTAAAAAAACTCATGAAACATTCACTCCTTATATAGCAAAGGAGGAACTTAGTACAAACCACTGAGATATTTTAAGGACTAGATAAAACTAAGTGATTGACAATCTGACACTTAAAAGATTCACACGATTTAGTCCTAAGAACTGTTACATCAAAGTAAAGACAAAAACCATTTAATGCTAGTATAGACTTCTGACTTCTGAACATCTTGATCTCGGAATTGATCTGACTTCAGATCTTCATCACATCTCGGATACAAGTTGACTTTCGATCATGATTGCTTCGGATTGCTAGAGGTTCACTTTTGATGTATCAACAATTGCAACACTTGATGATTGTTTCTTTGGAACCCAAATTTGCTTCATAGATTTCGGCTTCAAGACAACTTTTTAAGAATTTTGTTTAGAAACCCAAGTGTTCTTATTTTTTATATTTTTCTTCTTCTTTTTCATCTTTTTGGATCTTGAAGTTTTGAATTCAAGAACAACATCATTCTTGACAACTTCAACTTTACAATTTTGAATAAAATCTTTTGGAGTTTGATACATTTGAACTTCTTGGATTGAAGGCTTTCTATATGGCACTATTCCTTCAAACAAATTGCAAGAATTCAAGCATTCATCGGTTTGAATTCCAGTTGAACAAAGATCATTAACATATTCATGATAATCACATTGAATTCACTTGTCTTGAACATCAAGAACATCATGAACATGATGAACTTCTTCAAGAACATCTTCAATAAATTCAAGAGCATGAAGATCATTTGGGTCTTCAATAAGAGAAACATGTTCCTTTTGAATATTTTTTTTCTTTTCCTTCCTTTTTGTTACCATACCAACACAACATATCCATGGTAATATCAATCAAACTACCAATCTTACCAAGAGATTGAAATATCAACTTTCCATTGTCATCTTTCAAGCCTCCATAAGAAATCAAAGTTTCCCATGTAATCAACTTGGCTTTCAACAATAACCCATAAAATTTTTTCTCATTGACTTTGTATTTGACATCCTTAATCATCATTGTAACATACACGTTTTGAAATCGTGTTTTGTAATGAATATATTACGAAATATTATGTGAATTTGAGTAATTGAGTTCTAACAGATAGTTTTTACTTGAAATGATGTAAAACTATGTTTAGAATCACTCAGAAAATATTGGAAGTCTTATGAAAATATTGAAATTTAACGAAAATATAAAATTTGAAATAAGTTAAATTTTATTATTGAAAGTTGTAGATAATTTCATTAGAAACGTACAGGCGAAAACCTCATCGAAAACGGAGTTCCGAACGAAAAATTATGCAATTTTTAGTGTTTAGGGGTAAAATGAGTACCCAAACCGGGTCAAACCCGACCCAACTCGGGTTTTTACCCATTGAAACACGATTTTGGGTCATTTTTCTGCCATTTTTAGATCCTTACCATCCCTATGGGAGATTTTCACATACATGATCAATCGTGAACAACTTTTGAAGATTAAATCAAGATATTGAATGTTCTTGAAGTATCAAGTCTAGTAATCAAGATATGAACTCTTAATTTTTGGATTAACCCTTGTAATTAGTGAGTCATTAAGAGATTAGGGTTTGATCAAAGTGGGTTTACCACTGATTTCATGAAATTAGGCATGAGTTTATGTTATTAACCTAGAATCTTAAATGGAAATCAAGTAACTACATGTAAACTTGAGAATTAATCATGGTTTAAGAGTAATTAGTGAAAATTAGTAATGAAACTCATGGTTTATACTTGAATTAGCATGAATTACTAAAATATTTAGTGTTATCATTGTAAAACAAGAACTTAGTGATATTGATCATGAGGTTTGATCATGTAAAGGGTAAAATGAAATCATAAAGGGTATAATTGTCCTGTTTTTGTAAAAATCACCAAAAATTGTAGAAAAATCGTATGGATATGTGCTCTATATACCTGGAAAACTGAGAATGTGTACTTTGATTTTTTGTTTTAAAACCAAAATCTATTTCCGGACTTAAGATGGGTGAAAACAGCTATATGTTCAGTGCAATAAGGCTGAATTTTGACAGCTTTGGGACATTTTGACAGCTTTGGGATGCTGTGTTGTAGAATTCATAGTAAATTATAGAAAAATCATAAAAATGTGAGGTCAGTGGAATTAGAAAGATATAAGAGTCTATTTTGTTAATATTTAGAATTTGTTAGTTATTGTGATATTTAAGAAGGGTAAAACAAATCTGCAAGTGACAGCTATACAAAGAACAAAAACTAAAATTTCCAAATTGAAAACTGTTGGGTTTTGAGCATTCTAACACTTCCTAAGTGTACATGCAACCCTAATAAACCTTGGATCTATGTTTGTCTAAGGTACATGCAAAATATTATTTTCCATGGTTTATAACCTATCTAGCATGGCATGGGGTACTTTTAAACATAAAAGAACTAGATGAATTACATACCTTTTGTTGATTGTTGATTCCTTGGAGTTTGAGAGCCAAGCACCAATAATGTGAATGCCTCAAATGGAAATCACAAATCACCACAAACTTGGAAAATGTATGAGAGAGTATACTAACTCTTAGATTTCGGCCACCACTATTACACACACACTATATATGGTTTTTCATGCAACATAAGCTTGTTTATATAGTGTGCATGGTTAGGGTGAAACCCTAATAACCGATGTCTTTTCCTCTTCCAAGGATCCATGGGTTAAAAGCTCCATGGATCATCCATGGACTTCCATATAAGCTTAGCCCATTAACAAATGAGCATTAGCCCACACCATATAAATATAATAGCCCATGATTTAATTAGTCTTCCTTTTAATCACTAAATCAATTCATAATTAATTGAAGATTAAAACTAATTAAATAACATGACTTTATATTAATATATTATAACTTATAATATATTAATAAATCGTAAGTATACAATTCTCATAAAATTATCCATAAACAGTTTGGGTGAAGTGCAACCCAAATGGACCATGCCGGGTCGGGTCAAGTGTATACCAAACAAGTTATGGACTTAGACACCTTATCCAACAGTCTCCCACTTGGATAAGTCTAATAATTGTATTTGCGTATGTTACTTCAGGAACGAACCAGCAATCGTAGCTCTCGAAAACTCTGTTGAACTATGAAGCGCCATTTTAGATAAGTGATCATATAATCCTCTGTTCTCATGATATCAGCCGGACAAATACATGGAACAACGTCGTACTTATTGTCCAACAGTTTGTTTCTCGATTTCCGATTTGTTTGACAAAGAACTAAATTGAACACATCAATTAGGTTCTGACCGGGCCCGGTACATGGGTCAAAACCAAATCATCGAGGGGCCCATATATCGCTTCTATTTCTAGAAGGAACAGATAAACTTCGACTCATATGCTTGTTCTACTACTTGTTGAATTGTACACAAAGGCACGTTTTATAACATCAAGTTACTGATGCGTTTTCGTGCAATCAATGCACAACCAACTCATAGGCAACAACTCATATCTCTAGGTTTGAAGACTTATATGATATTACCGTCTCACGATCACTCGAGATAAATTCCATGAAGTGATACAAGTGAGCGTGGGTTAATTCCAATACTCATAACTTATGAGCACTCATAAATGTTGTAGCAACCATTGCTATGACTAAACACATTTAGCCATCTACAAACTCGATTCATGATAGTCTTAATTCATACCTACTTCCAACATATGAACGACTGTGGAGTGTTTAAATAACTTAGTCATTCGGAAAGAATAACCTAGCTATTCTGGAAGTCAAAACATGCAAAGTGAAACACAATAATAATCGAATCTAATATGGTCTCAGAACCCTTTTGAATATAAATAAAACCACCTTTTATTTATCACCATATTGATTACACATTATTCATTGTATAATGTTTCAAATAATCAACTTAATACTTGAATAAAAACAACAGTTGTCCCATGCTCCTAGCATGTACACTTTGTTTTTCTAAACAATAGTTATGCCATACTCCAAGTATGCACACTAGGTTTGTGTATGATCTTTACTTTGTGAAATAGATCATTTGAACATGATTCCAATGATGCTCATTTCACAATCCCAAATCCTTATTGTAAATGTAAAAATTCCTAATTCCTACCATTTACCAAAAAACTGTTAGATTTTAAACTTTTATGCAATGTTCCTCTTGTAATGATTATGCACAAAGTCACAAAACTTGTCAACAGTCATTACAGAGTATTCCAAAGGAGATCAACTCTATGGAAACGAAGTCTCATATTCAAAGTACATTGCTTTGAACATCCTTCTTGCACTAAGGTTTTCTAATCTTACACAGATTGAATAACTTCCACCTATGGAGAAATTTCCATAGTCCCATTTTGACTATCACTTCCGAACAAGAGTTACCTCTTTTCAGAATATGTCAATATGGTCCTTTCCAACAATTTATATCCTACTTCCAACTGTCCCCGAGCAACCAATCTTTGGAGAACCTTAGATTGTCCTCGACAATTGCTTAATCACTTTAGTCATATCCAATTCTAGACTTTTCCCTTCTTAATGCCCTAAGCATTTGGAAAATTTAGAAAGGATAAATATTATAGCACATGAAATCGATCCTATATCCGAAGCATATGGTACACGATTCATGATGTCTCACATAAAGACATGATACTAGACCAGTCTTTTGCTACAATAAGGATGAATATTATAGCACATGAAATCGATCCTATATCCGAAGTATATGGAACACGATTCATGATGTCTCACATAAAGACATGATACTAGACCAGTCTTTTGCTATAATATTTTTTATTTGCCATGTTTTCAAAATTTAACTATGAAGAGGGATGCCGTAATCATAATCGAATTTTGATAACGCAATATATATAGAATTTCTTTAAGTTGAACCATTCCAACATAAAATACATATATATATCCTTGACTAAAGATGATTAACAACTCAATCTAAGCTTTTAGAATTGAAATGAAGTATAATTTCCTCTCCCTTAATTATAGCAAAACAACTTTTCAACCCCTACAACTTTACGAATTGAAACTTTTGGTTTTCTATAATTAACATTGCTAACTTGCAACACTAAACATAATAATCATGCTCCCACTAACATGATGATTATCAGCATAACACTTATGCTCCCACTAGCTCTGACATATTTCCAGAAATCAGTTGGACTCCTGAAATTTAGATTCGTACACCCTTTCTTAGATAGCTCACATGTGTGTCTAAACAATTTCCAGAACTATGAAAAGGGATGCCGTAATCATAGTCTTAATTGTTTAGACCTTTGCCATTTCTCACAAGTCCATGTTAGTGTGCCGGTTAACCACACACGCTCCACTAACGACTTTGAGAATGCAAACATCACAATTGCTATCTACTTAAAATCTTCTTAGTGAAAGCATTTCCTCACCATCATTTTCATGAATCGGAGAGAAACCTTATGACACTTAGATTTTATAGTGTATGAGTTTCTATCCATGTGAATTTGTCAAAACCATAATCACAACACAAGGTTAGTGACAAATTACCCTTACATGGATTGAACTTGTTCAATCTTAATTTCTTGTCACCTGGTAGCACAAGGCCCACCAATGCTTCCAAGCTGTTATGCACATAGTTTAGAACTAACAAAACTCATATGCATAGTCAACTTAATAGGAACAGACATAGAAACAAGAATTATGTCAACTTAATAGGTTGCAAACCTTAAGTCGTGTGCTAGTGATAAAACTCCGGTTTTACTCTTGATTAAATCTTGAAATCCTTTCAGGATCTTTAAGACTCCCACTCCTCTCGACATATAAGTTTCCCTAGTAAAGAACCATTCCTTGACAAAACAAATATTCAAGGGATAGTGCGGATTCTTATCAAGATAAACACTTCACACAATTGGTCTTATTTGGTCTTTGTCTTATCCAAGACATCACAACTTACCAATTTCAAATGTACAGGAGTAGAAAACATTTTACACTACATTTGATATGTGTTTTAAACCTTACTTTATGTCACTCAATGTTACAATCTTGGAGTATTACTCTAAGAATTGTTTTTGGAACGAAGTATGATTCATCTTCTTGATTTTAACCAATCCAACAATTCATGACTCCTCTTCTTAGTCATAACAATGCACTAAGATGTCCTTAGAGTATGAATTTGTGATATGGTTTCATAATCATTAAGATGATCATAAAACATGATACTAAAGTACTCTCCTATCTTTTCAGATTTGAGAAACTTCTATCTTTCTGCCTAATTTGATTCTTCTCATCCGTTCTGCCATACATTGAAACCTTTCCAATGTCACAGAATTATACTTAACCTTATAAGTATAACCATATTTACTAATCTTTAGTAAATCATGACGAATCGATCTTTATGGTGGACCTTGACCAGCACACACCCAGTGTTCCTAATTCCTTAGTCCTTCAATTGACTCACATATGCATGTGATCAATGAATTAGTCTCAATTTTACAAAGATGAAAATTCTCATTCATCATACAATACAACTTGTATGATTCCAAGTTTCTGTCCAACTGAAGCTTGGGTGATGAGAACCTTTCCTCATTTGGTAAATTCAGACACTACCACAAATGAGAGAATCAAACTCATATTTCCATTATTGCTAGAAACATACATACATCAATTTTCCATAAATGCCATTGTAAGGGGATATAATATAAAATAAACTAAACAAAACTTTTATTTCTTTATAAAATGCGGAAAAATATTCCTTACAATGCATCTTCAAATGAAAACTATGATATTACATATTTCCTAGCAATCTATCATAACTTTTAAGTAGTAGCTCAAAAATCAGATCCTCGAACCATGCGATAGAAATCCATCTTCGTGATCAGATTCAGCACACTCTTATTTTAACCTTCCTTTTGCTCGATCCTGCTAAACATCAAGATGCAACCTAGTCACATCATGTAATAAGAATCAACAATTAGGAATTTTAACAAAGTTAGATAGTGGACTTACCTGAAGCCGAGTCAAACATATTGTCTCTACTTGCTTTTAAACATTTCAGGTATTCAGGGCAGCTTTGCTTCCAATGTCCCTTCTCATGACAATAAAAACATATAGACTCTTTGGGAATGGTACATGAGACAATCACAGACTTAGCCTCTCCCTTTACTTTTTGGTCAACCGGGTTGACCAAGGCCGATCCCTTCTCATTGGGAAGAGAAAGCTTTTCTGGACTTCCAATGTTACCATTGTCCATGTCCATGGAAGTTTGAGAATTAGACCTTCCATCAATATTTGCTTGACCATTGCGCCAAATCATTGCTGATTCAGCAGCAACAAGCAAATAAGAAAGATCTATTAGGGTTATGTCAGGATCTGTCATATGGTAGTCTTTAATAAACTCACCATACGACTCAGGAAGTGACTGAAGAACCCAGTCAACAGCGAACTTCCTTGAAATAACAGCACCCAACATTCTCAACCTGTCAATGTGTGACTTCATTCCTAAGACATGAGTGCACACAGGTCTTCCATCTTTATGTTTCATTTCTAGTAGAGCTTGAGTGACTTTGAACCTTTCAAGTCTTCGGGCTTGTGGGTCAGGGAGAATAAATGGATGAGGTGGAGGGAGTGAAGCATGATGTTAAGGGACATCATCTTCAAGAGTAAAGCTTGTTCCAAGCGATTTGGGAAGATCATAGTTGTCTGAACCAGACATCTACAATGGGAGAAAATCAAGTTAGTTGATTCAAGTCCTTAATATAACACCCAATACGAAATATTAAGGCTAGGATCCAACACAATATTTTATAACTTGGAAGAGGGATGCTGTAATCCAAGCTATAAAATATTTGAAGGTAGGCGAATGACGATTCACCAATTTCCACCATAAAAAACGAAATAATTTATTAGGTTTTAATTGGATTTGAAACTCCTAGATCTTTTGAGATTCATTGAACTTTTCAATGGCATGTTTCAATCTCGATTATGCCCTCTCAAGTTTTGTGAGTGGGATGCCGAGGATCACAAAACAAGGTGTGAATAACCAAACTAATTCACTTGGTACCCTTAATACTATCACCTAATCAATGTGCCGGTTAACCACACACGCTCCATTGATCTATGACAAACATTAAGCCACCCTTCGTGATCCTTACTAGTCCAAGTTAGTGTGTCGGTTAACCACACACGCTCCACCAACGACTTGGTAAGGTACAAAGTGTGAATTTCATGGGTTAGCACCATGTTCACATTTTTCCTAAAGTAACTAAGATTGGGAATTAATAAAAGGTTTAGTTACTTTATAATATTCATTATACTTTTAATGAGAATTTAAAGTCATTGTCCTACCCGTTCGGCTAACGACCCTCCACCGATCAAGGAAGCGGTGGGTGAGAACGGACACCCATTAAGTTGCCATTTTATAGGCAACAACCTTATACCCCCCTTATAGACCGGCTTCGTGAATGAGGCCTACTAACGGTAAAACGACTTGATCTTATACATATATATAATAATTAACCATTAATGTTATAAATAGTATAAGTGTTGAATTTTAACTATTAAAACTCTAAGGGTTGGAATTAAAGTTTATTAAAGTGTGTGTAACTTTACAAATTCCAAAACTTGAGGACAAGTTTTTAAACTATTCAAAACTTTTCATATCATAACTTCTGAATTAAAGGTTCATAAAAATGAAGACTCTTCATTTCCATGTAACTTATGTGTTTAAAAGAAGTGACCTTTAGATATCCATAACTTGAGGACAAATTATGGACTCCATTAAAACACAAAAATGATCAAGAATTAATCCTAAACAATTCAGCAAATAATTCCTATCATCTTCTAAATTCATAAGAACATGAACATGATCATCAAAGTTTCAAGAATTATATGAACACATACAAAGCATGAAATTTCGATATAAGCTATTGTAAATGGATTAGAACAACCATTACACCAACTATAACAAGTTTTAAAACACCAAAACAGTTTAGGGTAATGTTTCTAGTCCATTTCCAGCAGCAAAAGTCAAAAATCTGCATTCTGAGGCTCTTACTCGCCGAGTGCACGAACCTACTCGGCGAGTAGGATGAGTTTACACATGAACTCGGCGAGTCCCCCCATGGACTCGGCGAGTTCATCAGTCAGACAGCAAAAAATCGACTTTTTATCACTATTTTGCATCAAGTATCAAACAAACAAGCCTAGGCTCTGATACCACTGTTGGGTTTTGAGCATTCTAACACTTTCTAAGTGTACATGCAACCCTAATAAACCTTGGATCTATGTTTGTCTAAGGTACATGCAAAATATTATTTTCCAAGGTTTATAACCTATCTAGCATGGCATGGGGTACTTTTAAACATAAAAGAACTAGATGAATTACATACCTTTTGTTGATTGTTGATTCCTTGGAGTTTGAGAGCCAAGCACCAATAATGTGAATGCCTCAAATAGAAATCACAAATCACCATAAACTTGGAAAATATATGAGAGAGTATACTAACTCTTAGATTTCGGCCACCACTATTACACACACACTATATGTGGTTTTTCATGCAACATAAGCTTGTTTATATAGTGTGCATGGTTAGGGTGAAACCCTAATAACCCATGTCTTTTCCTCTTCCAAGGATCCATGGGTTAAAAGCTCCATGGATCATCCATGGACTTCCATATAAGCTTAGCCCATTAACAAATGAGCATTAGCCCACACCATATAAATATAATAGCCCATGATTTAATTAGTCTTCCTTTTAATCACTAAATCAATTCATAATTAATTCAAGATTAAAACTAATTAAATAACATGACTTTATATTAATATATTATAACTTATAATATATTAATAAATCGTAAGTATACAATTCTCATAAAATTATTCATAAACAGTTTGGTGAAGTGCAACCCAAATGGACCATGCCGGGTCGGGTCAAGTGTATACCAAACAAGTTATGGACTTAGACACCTTATCCAAGAAAAACAACATAACTTGAGATTAGTTGAGTAATTGCTTATGAAATCTGAAATATGAACTCCAGGGGTATAATTGAAGGTTTTAGAGGCCTGAGGATGGTGTAATTTCATCAGAATTCAGAATTCTATCGCAACATTCGGTTACAACACAGTGAGTTCAATATATAGGAACAATTGTATGTTATGTGTTATATGTTCTTTGTGATTTTCCGTTGTTATTATTTCCGCTATTTTGATAGCAAAGTTATACCTTTGACCATGTGATCAGTGAAAGGACTTAGATTCACGGTGGTACTGGTATGTAGCCTCTGGCCATGTAGAGCATGTCTCGTAAGAGAATGACTTCTATTCTATGGTATTGGCAGAAGGTTAGACAGGGCGTGAAAACCTGAAATCTACCTTAATGTTAATCAGAAATTGTTTGTGTTCAGTGTCATTTGGGCCGAAGCGTTATTGATGTTTATCAAGTATTGAAATTGTTATATGTCATTGACTGTATATCTTTGGATCGAGTCATTGATTGATATGAAAAGTTTGTCACATGATTTCTCGTATGCCTTTGTTGTTTCTCTTTGCTTCTGCCATATTGATGTATATATATGGCATAACGTTATATTGTATCTATTATTGGACTCACTAAGCGTCACCGCTTACCCCTCTCAATGTTTAACAATTGCAGGAAAGAAATAAGCAGTATGGTAGTATACTGTTGGAAGATTTAGAATAGTTTGTAATAGTACTTTTGTATTTCGGTTTATGTTTGTATAAAATTACAATATCCTGGGTAGTTATGTAAAATATTAAAACTTAGTCGGTTTGTATCCAGTCGTTTGTAAACAAGTTATCAATGTAAAATATTATTTGTGAATATGCATGTAGCATGTTTTGGAGTAACAATTGTCAACTATGAAAGTTTAGGTCTTTCAGAAATATGAATGTTTAGAAAGGGGTCCTTTCAATCATGACCCAAGAATCATAATTCAAACGCATCAATTTTGATATTTTAACAAAAAGAATCACAAGAAGTTGGATTTTTCTAGAGAGAGAAAGTGATTATGAATGAAATCTATAGAGAGAGAAAGTGAATATGAACGAAGTTCTAGAGAGAGAAAGTGAAATCAACAAGTATTCTAGAGAGGGAAAATCGAATTTTAAATCAAATCAAGGAATAAATTCAATTTCTAGAACAAAAACTCTCTCAAAGATGAAGAACTTACACCCATTTGAGATTCACCAAATCAAAAATGTCATCATGGATCAATTCTTGAGAACTTCAACAACACTTGCTCTGATACCAATTGTAGTGACCCGGATTATGATGACATGTGCGGAATAGTAAAGATCAAGTGAATCATTCAAACATGAAGAACACAAAGAGTAAATAAAATCTTTTTAAGCTCAATTATAATAGAAAGAGTACATGTGGGTATTGTTATTTTTCTCACTAAATTAATCACTCCAAAATGGGTCTTACATAAATTGGGAGCCAGTCACTTCCTATTTATAGGAAAGACTAAACCCATTACACATCACAAGAGAGTAAGCCACATCCAAGGAGAACTTTGCACCAAAACGTGAGCCACTACAGCATATGCGTGTCATGAATAAACTAGTATATGATATATCATTTCACAAATTATCAACTATAACTAGATATAAATTTAGCATGCATCATTCATAATTGATATACGTTTTTCGTATATATTCTCCCCCAAAATAATAATAATATTAAACAGGGGTCGTACGCACTTACCTTATATCTGTAAGTTCGAGAACTAAGTTCGTTGAGGTGAAGTGTGACGTACGAAACCGCTACGTGACGCTCTTTGCATTCAAAATAAACCACCGGGACTACTTTTGTTACCTAATAAACCAAAAGGGGAAATTTTTGTATTATTAAATAAGCGTCGGGGTGGTTTTCTAATTTAACTAACTACAGGGGTTGTTTTTTTCTAAGCTTAACCAAGGGAGAGTACACTTTAAATAAAATGTAATATAGTTTGACGAGGGACTGATTTTACAAACTTATTTCCAAGGGGGCGTAGTTTTGATTAATCTAAAACAAGGTTTGGGGAGGGAATGTTTTGCAAAAACATCACAAGTTAAGGGTTAGTTTTAATTAAAATGAAATGGAGTTTGAACAGTGCTCTTACTCCTCCTGTTCACGTTCTCACGTAGGCAAAAATGAAGCAAAAAAACTCAGATCTTTTTTTGATGGTTCGGTGTGATCATGCATGAATGAAAAATGACATAAAAAATATAGTGGGGAAAATGGACTCATGGTGGTAGCGGGGTGGCAACCTTGCTGTCTCGTGGTAGTGGGGTTGCGTCCTCTTATGTTTTGTCGGTAGTAAATCGAAGGGAGAGGGAGGGAAGTGAGGAGGGAGGGGGCTGGTGGTGATCGGAAATAGGAGCAACCCGGCGGTAGTGGGTTATCGGTATAGTGGCAGTGGGTGGCAAGTGGTTGCTCCAACAGACTCTTGGTTGCTTTTTGTTGTGTTTCTACCGACAAAAACGAGAGAGAGGATAAGCTAGAGGTAGCAGCAGGTTGACGGAGGTGTTTGGGTTGGTTGTTTGATCGATAACCTCAAGAAAAGGTGGTTAGGGGTGGTTTCTTGGTGGTTCTTGGTGGTTCTTGGTGGTATCTCTAAACCACAAACTATAGAAGGAATGGAGAGTGAGAGAGTGAGAGTAAGAGGCTGATAATTTTATGATGAAGTAAAGAGACAATGGTCTTTACTTATGGTGTTGGCAAGCAAGCATGCAAGCCTTGATAGTAAAATACACTAAGGAAGAGGGTAAGGAAGGAAGATAGAGGAGGTTAATGTGAATTTGGAAGAAATGATAAGGATTGGCTTCCTTCTTTATTTCACCCATCATGCATGAAGCAGGTCAAGACAATCATCCCCATGTATTCCTCATTCCTTAAGGAACTAATAGGTATAGCAGTTGACTTAATAAAGTTCAAGAGAGAAAGAAAGAGATAGGAATTATATGGGATAGAGAGGAAAATGAGATTAGCTGGCAATCTAAGGTCCCACATCACTAATATAAGGTATTGAAATAAGGGGTTATTTTTATGACATTAAAAATCTCACAAAAAGGCTTTCTTGATCCACATGTCAATTCCCGATGTAACGACCCATATTTTCAAATAAAATTTTCATTTTAATTTACCAAAACATTTTCATAAAATATGCAGTCTTGATGACAATTGTTTCAAAATCCATAACAACAAACATTTTATTCAAAATATCAGAGTGTCCCCAATAAAATGCTGGAGAGTGCACGCCACGCCATCAAGCCTTGCCCTTGCCCTTAGGCTCAGAAGTACCTGAAACAATCGACAAACTGTAAGATATTGCTTAGTGAGTTCCCCAGAGCATACCCCACACAATCCACATAATCACATAATCTATATTAGCTATATAAGCTACATACACCACATAAGCCATGCATAAAACATATAGGGATGCCCTGGAAACCCTCCAGGGTCATACTCCGGGTGCCTCGGGAACCCCCCGAGGTCTTGGCCCAAGGATGCCCTAGAAACCCTCCAGGGTCTTACTCCGGGTGCCTCGAGAACCCCCCGAGGTCTTAGCCCAAGGATGCCCTAGAAACCCTCTAAGGTCTTACACCCAAGTGCCTCGGGAACACCCCGAGGTCTTTACTAAGGGTACCTTGGAAACCCTCCAAGGTCTTACACCTAAGTGCCTCGGGAACCCCCCGAGGTCTTTCATGCAAGTATCACAAATAACTAGCATACCACATATCACATAACCAACTAGAATATCCCAGAAATACCAAAAATACCCTCAAAGTCAAACTTGGTCGACCATGGTAAAAGTCAAAGTCAACAGTCAAGGTCATCAGTCCATGTTAACCCAACTCATCGAGTGCATCTAGCAACTCGTCGAGTTCCTTCAGTGTTCAGAAAACCGGGGAAAAACCCTAGCCAACTCGTCGAGTTATCTTATTAACTCGTCGAGTTCACTCTGTATACAGAAAACGGGAAAACCCGATCCAACTCGTCGAGTTGCCAGGGCAACTCATCGAGTTTTCCCCTGTCTTAACATATTCAGCCCTTCCAGTCGAATCTAAATCCCTAAACTATAGATCCAGTCTCTGTAAGTCCCCAATCTGCTTGTGTATCAATCAGATCCGTTTGATGGTGCGGAATCCCAATGAAACGGTTGATGTCAGATCTAATGAAGAAGAAGGAGAAGAAGAATAATATGAATCTATGATGTATTCAAGATTGGAATGATGAACAATACACAAGATTCACAAAAACATGCACCTTCTCTCATTTCTCTCTCTAGAACACCTTAGAATACACACACTTAAGCTCCTCTCTCTCTCAGCTCTCTAACATGCACTCCTCACCTTATATATATGAGACATGGGCCGTGAACAGGTTCACGGCCGTAAACCTATTCACGGCCGTAAACACAACCGTAAACACATATACAGTCGTAAACACCAAGCTGTTTACGGTCCTAGACATAAAAAATACAATTGCCTAGAAAAGCAAAGTATAAACCATAATTTAGACCCAACAATTTTTTGTTGAACAAGAAATAAAACAAAAATAACACTATTTTTTGATTTTTAATTTTCTGATTTTTGTTTGATTTTTGATTTTTCTGATTTTTGTTTGATTTTTGAATTTTTTTTAACTTTTTTTTTAATTCTCCCCCTAAATTTGTGCATAGAGGAAAACTATGAACAAATTTATCAAAAACAAAAATATTTGGGATCAAAGTTGTGAGACAATCTTAACTTTGTTTATCAGTACCTTCACCTTCATAAATAAATCTGGTCAATTGCCGGTATTGTGGTCCACTTAAACACGAAGAATATTGACAAACTTTTCTAAATAAACCATTTAGCTGACGACGACCACGAGTATTGTTGTCCACTTAAATTAAGCAGTGAGATCTACAGACAACCTCTAAATGGTTCAATTTTAGTTGCACTAGAACGTGTTCCCCACTTCCTGATATACCCTGGTTATCAAGAACTTCCTAAGGACTCCTTAGTCCCAGGTCGGATCTCTTTCAATCATGCAGAGGGGACAACATATGGCTAACTAGGATAGAGGGATTGAGAGGTAGAATGTTGCATATGCTGTGTTCCAGGTCGGATCATTTCAATCACGCGGAGGAGACAGCATATGGCTAACAGATAGAAAGAATTGGACAGATAAAGAAGATGCATAGAAATAGAGTTGCATATGTTGCATTCCAGGTCGGATCTCTTCCAATCACGCAGAGGAAGCAACATATGACTGACATGTAGAAAGCAAGAAGATAATTTCCTACAGACCTACTTTATCAGAACCCCCCAGTTGCCCTATCAGAACCAGAATTAAGGACATAAGTCCGTACATCAAGGAAAAGTTGAACCACTGTTCTAGATGCGTATTAATTTAGTGTATCCCTTGGGTTCCCGTGTTTATCTCACTGCTCAATCTACCCAAGCATCGTATGGTCAGTCCAAACAATCCTATCTAAATCTACACTGTCAAATCCTTCGTGCCTATCAACACATTGAACTCAGAGTCTAGACAATTCAGATTCAGTCCCTTACACAAGTTTTAGACTGCCCGTTATCAGTTTATCTTGATATCACTTCCCAATAAACATATTAGAAAACAAAAAATTGTCTAAAAAATTATCTTCAAAACTAATCAGTTTAAGATAAACTCAGGAGTATAGAGAAGAAAACTCAAACCGTAAGTCACCGATTGAATTTGCATCCAGAAGGTCTGAGAACAGCACGCATAATCTAAGAACAGATCCGAAAATTCTTCACATCGTTAAGCACAAACCCCATGAGTGATCCATTCCTTTCTTCCTTTCCCGCAAAGGACACATACTCTCAAACAAAGTTCTGAGTATTGTACAGTTGAGAGATGTCCCCTATCATGTGCCTGCAACAGCTACTACCAACAAACCGAAGTCTGATGATATGCCTCCATAGCTGCTCCGACATAGAGCGGGATCAGTTGGTCTTTGGAACCCAGTCCATTTTGAAACTGGGTTGACCTTTGTCATCTTTGCAAGGTACTCTCTCCCATGACATGTCCTGCTTATCACAAACAGAAGATGTAGAAATATTAGAATCATTAGAAGATTTGGCAGAGTGAACCTTTGGTACCCATCTGTATTTGGGTTTAACCCATTTCTTGTTCGATCCGATGGATGCCTTGTCGCTTGCTTTTGAACTTGAAGCTGATCGCTGAGATGACTTTGACCTAGCCGGTCTTGGTTTCGTTGGAGCATCTCTTTGATTGGACTTCTTGGCCGACATACCCTTCTTTTTGTTGGGAGTTGATTTCTTGGCCTTGGGAGTTGAACTCTTGCCCTTCGTGGCATTCCAGTCGCCATTGTTTTAACGTGGCCTTGAAGGGTTTCTTTTGGAAAATCTCCCTCTTGGCGCGTTCTGCCAGCCTTGTGTGTAGTAGGGAACGTATGCGATATTAGGACAATTTCTAGAAATGTGTCCAGGTGTTCCACAGTGAAACCAAGTCTTTTTCTTCACTAGGAAGTTGTTTCTTCCTGCCCCTGGTGGTGTATCCTTGCCTTGTCTTTTATTGTTCCTACAAGCACACTTGCAATAGGCACTCTGTTTCACTGGAATGGGTGGCCTGTATTTACCAACAGCAGGTTGATTAGAAGCAACAGATTCAGAGTTCAAGGAGTCATTTGTTTGTTGAATAGAGTTCTCCTTGTTCTCATCATCCGCTACTTTACCTGCACAAGAAGTAGAAATATTAGAATTCTTCACCTCAACACCCTCAGTTGGCCCTGATTGTTCAGTCTTAACTAAAGCTGAAATAGGGGGTTGGCCATACTTAAGGTGTACTTCATTTTCAATTTCTTCCTTAGTCAGAGGGGTGAAAGTGTAGTGATCATTAAAAGGAGGTGGAACATCATGATACCCTAGACCCTTGTTTTGATTATCTTTAAATGTTAATTGTTTTTCTATCATGGACACAACTACCTCACTTGACACATCAAATTTCTTAAAGTTGAATTCAACAACTTTATATTTGGCTTTTAATGCATCAAGTTCGGCAGTTACAGCATCAAAATCTTTCTTAAGATATCTATAATGGAAACACTTGTCACTGTACTCTGCCTGTAATTTCCCAAAGTCCTTAGTCTTGGCCTCTAGTTGTTATTTTAATGGTTTTAGGCCTTTCCTAAGTTGGCACCCCTCATATCTAAGTTCCTCATTTTCTCTTTTTAATAAATCGATGTGTTCATGTAAATTTTTAACAGTTTTAATGCAAGTTTGAGAGCATGGAACTTCATTGACCGGAATGTTTGAGGAACTCATTGTTTAAAAATATGCCCTTTGACTTAAAACCTCAAAAGTCAACCTTAAAAGTCAAATTTAAAAAGTCAAACTTAAAAGTCAAACCGAAAAATTAAATTTGAAAATTTGAAAGTTAAACGAGAAAGTCAAAGTTTAAAGTCAAAGGTCAAACTTGAAGTCAAAGTCAAAATTTTAGGTCAAAAGAAAATTTATAAATGTCAAAAATTAAAAACTAATATTTTTGGGTTGAAAATGAAATTTAAAAATAAAAGAAATTGATTTTTGGGCTGAAAGTGTTAAAATTGCGAAAATAGGGTCAAATGAGAGTCCTTTTGAATTAAATTCGGAAGGTTTGTAGCGTGTGACAAGTTGGTTCAACTGGTAAGGCGCGTTCGTTGAGTAGGGAGGAGACCCGGGTTCGATCCTCCTCCACCCCAATAATTTTTTTTAATAAGATGACGCTGCTGAGGGAATCTGCGCACACGAGGCTGCTTGCGCGGAGGACGCGTGCGAGGACTGTGTTGGAGCCGAGAACGTCCGAAGCCGTGAACTAGCGAGACCGTGAACGAGCGAAGCTGGCCGTAAACTTCAGACCGCAAACCCCCGACCGAACACGTGCGAGGCTGGCCGCACACTGAGGACCGTAAACTCCGGGCCGTAAACGGGTTTACGGCCGTAAACCCTTCAATGGCCATAAACTGTTGATCTTCAAAGGCCGTAAACACTTCGCAGATTACGTGAAAAACAACGTTTTTCACCGCTTTTTGCTCCAAAAATCGATCAAAAACTCGTTTTTATGAAAAACGCGAAGAACAAACCCCCCTTATTTTTCCAAGATTTATCTAAAAACTCAGAAATCCTTCAAAATTAAGATCAAATACGCTCCAGATCTGACAAAATTGATTCATACAATCCAAGCTCTGATACCAATTGTAAGTCCCCAATCTGCTTGTTTATCAATCAGATCTGTTTGATGGTGCAGAATCCCAATCAAACGGATGATGCCAAATCTAATGAAGAAGAAGGAGAAGAAGAATAATATGAATCTATGATGTATTCAAGATTGGAATGATGAACAATACACAAGATTCACAAAAACATGCACCTTCTCTCATTTCTCTCTCTAGAACACCTTAGAATACACACACTTAAGCTCCTCTCTCTCTCAGCTCTCTAACATGCACTCCTCACCTTATATATATGAGACATGGGCCGTGAACAGGTTCACGGCCGTAAACCTATTCACGGCCGTAAACACAACCGTAAACACATATACAGTCGTAAACACCAAGATGTTTACGGTCCTAGACATAAAAAATACAATTGCCTAGAAAAGCAAAGTATAAACCATAATTTAGACCCAACAGTCTCTTAGGACTGAAATATCACGTAAAGTTGCTAACTTTACGTGCATGCAAGGCCTCAAGAGGCTAAAACACTAAAACGAATTTTAATAAAAGGTTTAAGGCATGAAGGAGGGCCAAGACTAGATAAAGTGGACAACTTTATGTCCATGGAGGCCTAGAGGTGTCCAGATCTGAAACCATATCCTCATGACAAGTTAAAATCCAAGAATGACACCATTATGCACCAAAAGTGACCATATACCTTCATAAGAGGAGATCTAAGCAAATAAAGTTCAAGGTAGCAACTTTATACCTCAAGATGGCTGCCAAAGCAGAGTAGATGTCGGATCTACTGCTTCTCCCCTTACTCCAACCTCTTCAAGCTCCAAGTTCCTTCACAACCACACCAAAATCACTCTCCAAAGCTCTCACACACACTCAAGAATGTATAAGGCTCGAACTAGGGTTTCTTTGGGCTGTAAGAACGATGAGGGAGGCCACAAATGAGCCATAAGTTCTTTTTATAGGGTGAAAACCCATGAAATTAGGGTTTTCCTTTACAACGGCTACTCGTCGAGTTGGGGCCTTCCAACTCGTCGAGTAGACCCTTAACCTCGCGTCCAAAATGATCTCTACTCGACGAGTTGGAGCTCCCCAACTCGTCGAGTTCCAGTCCAAAACCGTAAAAGTAAAAGAAATAAATGATACGTGAAACAAGCATTACAAATCTCCCCCACTTGAACTAGACTTCGTCCTCGAAGTCTACTGATGCAAACAAATCCGGGTAGCGGCCTCGCATCTCATCTTCTAGCTCCCATGTCCATTCAGAGCCTCTTCAGTGCTGCCATTGCATCTTGACAAGCTTCACTTCCTTGTTACGAAGAACCTTAGTCTTCCTATCCAAAATCGCAACGGGCCTCTCAATGTAGTTATGGCTCTCATCCACCTGAATGGCATCTAGAGAAATAACCACGGCCTCGTCTGTGACACACTTCTGAAGTCAAGACACATGGAAGGTGTTGTTTATCTGGCTAAGCTCGTTAGGCAGATCCAAGCGATAAGCCACCTTGCTCACCCGTGCAGAAATCCTGAACGAGCCTATATATTGGGGCCCTAACTTGCCCCTTTTCCGAAACCTGATGACTCCCTTCCATTGCCACACTTTCAATAAAACGAAGTCCCCCACCTGAAACTCGAGGTCCGATCGACGCCGGCCAGCATAGCTTTTCTAACGGCTCTGCGCGACTCGCAGCCTGTCGCGCACCCTCTGAATCAACTCGTTAGTCTTGAGCACCACCTCGGTGCTCCCCATGACTCGATGCCCTACCTCACCTTAGCAAACAGGATTCCTACACCTCCGACCACACAACATCTCAAACTGTGGTCGGTCAATGCTAGCATGATAACTATTGTTATATGAAAACTCTGCTAGTGGGAGGTATGTATCCCAACTCCCTCTGTGCCCAATTCCTCATGGAACTTTCTCCAGAATCTGGAGGTGAATCGAACATCACGGTCCGAGACCACCGATACTGGCACTTCGTGCCTAACCATCACCTCTCGCACATAGATATTTGCCAATTTCTCAGCATAAATACTCTCGGGGATTGGAATAAAATGGAAACTCTTCGTCAACCTATCCATGATGACCCAAATGGATTCCACGCCCCTCGTCGTCCTCGGTAACTTCGTGATAAAGTCCATGGCGATCTCTTCCCATTTCCACATAGGAATGGGTAACGGCTGAACCTTTCCGTGAGGCCTCTTATGTTCGGCCTTGACCTTCCTGCAGGTCAAGCACCGCTCCACGAACCATGCAACCTCCTGCTTCATGCATGGCCACCAGTAACTCAGACTCAGATCCCTATACATCTTCGTGGCCCCCGGGTGAATAGAGAACTTGGATTTGTGCGCCTCCTCGAAGATCTTCTGCCTCACACCCCCGGTTACCGGTACCCACACCCGGCGACACTATGTCAGAAGACCCCAACTATCCCGAACAAACAAGGGAAACTGACCCCGAATCCGCTCTATCTTCCAGTTCTCCTTCCTCAAACCCTCCACCTAGGACTCCTTGATCAAATCCAACACTGGAGAGATCACCGTCATCGTCAAACAAACATCCCAAATCGGAGCACCTGCCGCCTTGTGGCTTAAAGCATCGGCCATCCCGTTGTCCTTCCTTGGATGGTACAAGGGTTGGGTTATGAGCATTCTAACACTCCTAAGTGTACATGCAACCCTAAATACCTTGGATCTATGTTTTCTCTATTATACATACAATTATGAACATCCAAGGTATTATCCTAATCTAGCATACAAAATAATAAATATAACAAGATAGAATACATACCTCTTTGGTGTAGAATGTCTTCATGAAGCTTGAGTGCCTAGTGCCCCAAGTGTGACACCTCAAATGGTTCACACAACACCAAATACACTTGGAATAACTTGAGAGAAACTTGAACACTCCTTGAAATCGTCTAGCCCTCACACTCACACATTAGTGCATGATTTCTTGAGCCATGGGATTCTTTTATATGGTGGCTATTAGGGTTACACCATGTAACTCATAACTTTACCCATTCCTTATGCTCCATGGATTTTAACCTCCATGGAGTATCCATGGGTCACCCCCATGGACTTAGTCCAACATAAGGAATCTTGGATCACAAGCCCACATATATAAGAATGAATGATTTACACAATCAACCCATATATATAATTAGTCTCCTTTTGATCACTTAATTAATTCCAAATTAATTCTTGATCAATACTAATTAAATAACCTTATTAATATATTAGAACTTATAATATATTAACCAACCTTAAGTGTTATTTCTCTCATTATAGTCTATCCAAATGCATGATGCCATGCAACCCAAATGGACCATGCCGGGTCGGGTCAAGTCTTACCAATTATAGTTATGGACTTAGACATTAATCCAACAGTCTCCCACTTGGATAAGTCTAAAACTATTATTGCGTATGACTTCATGAACCGATCAGCAATCGTAGCTCTCAAAAGCTTCTGTCGAACTCTGACCTTGTCGATGAACTCTGACCTTTGTCAATGACTTGTCCATTAGATAAGGGATCATATATTCCTCCATTCTAGATATCATATGGACTGAGACATGGATTATCAATCATTCTCTCTGTCCATTTGTTGTTTCCCGATTTCCGATTCATGATGACTGACTGATTGAACAAATCAAATCAGTCCTGGCTTGGCCAAGCACTCACATGTATCATCTTTAAATCATCGAGGGGCCCACAGATATCGCTTTTATCCCGAAGGTAAAAGGAATGGATAAACTTCGACTCATATTGCTTGTTCTACTACTTGTTGAATCATACACAAAGGCACGTTTTATAACATCGAGTTACCAATGCGTTTTCGTGCAATCAATGTATAACCAACTCATAGTAACAACTCATATCTCTAGGTTTTAAGAATATAAGATATTATGGTCTCATGATCACTCGTGATAAAATCCATGAAGTGATTCAAATGAGCGTGGGTTGAATCCAATACTCAGAACTTATGAGCACTCATGAGTGTTGTAGCACCACTTTGTCCACCAACTTGAACCTCTACAAACCAACCCATGCCAGTCTTGATTCATATCTACTTCCAACATATGACCGACTGTGGATGGTTTGAATCACTTAATCATTCAGGAAGACCGACTTAGTTATTCTGGAAGTCAAAACATGCAAAGTGAAACACAAGAATAAATGAATCAAATATGGTATCAAACCCTATGAATATAAATAAACACTTTTATTTATCACCATAGTGATTACTCATTATTCATTGTTTCAGTTTTATCAACTTTATACTTGAATTAAAAACACTAGTTGTCCCATGCTCCAAGCATGTACACTATGTTTTCTTAAACAATAGCTTTGCCATACACCAAGTATGCACTCTATGTTTGTCTATGATCCTTACTTTGTGAAATAAACCAATTGAACATAATTTCAGTGATTCTAATTTCACACTCCCAAATCCTTATCGAAAAATGTGAGAATTTCAAATTCCTATCATTTATCGAAATCTGTTTAGATTTTAAACTTATATGCACTGACCCTCCTGTAATGAATATGTACAAAGTCACAAAGACTTGTTAACAGTCATTATAAGGTATTCCAATGGAGATCAACTCCATGGAAACTAAGTCTCATATTCAAAGTACATTGCTTTGGACATGCTTCTTGCATTAAGTTTTCTAATCTTACACAGATAACTTCCACCTATGGAGACAACTCCATATTCTCATTTTGACTATCACTTCTGAATAAGAGATGCCTCTTTTCAGAATATGTCAATATGGTCCTTCCAAAATTAGCACTATACTTCCAACTGTCCCTGAGCAACCAATCTTTGGTAAACCTCAGATTGTCCTCGACAATTGCTTAATCATTTTAGTCATATCCAATTCTAGACCTTTTCCCTTCTTAATGCCTCTGGGCATTTGGAAAAATTTAGAAATGACAAATATTATAGCACATGCAATCGATCTTGTACCCAAAGCAAATGGTACACGATTCATGATGTCTCACATAAAGACATGATTCTAGACCAGTCTTTTGCTACAATATTTTTATTTGCCATGTTTTCAAAATTTGACTATGAAGAGGGATGCCGTAATCATAATCGAATTTTGAGAACGCAATATATAGAATTTCCTTAAGTTGAACCAATCCAACATGAAATTCATATATATATTCTTGACTAAAGATGATTAAGGTCTCAATCTAAGCCTGTAGAACTGAAATGAAGTATATCCTCTCCCTTAATTATAGCAAAACAACTTTTTCAATCCCTGCAGCCTCACGGATTGAAACTTTTGTTTTCTATAATTAACATTGCTAACTTGCAACACTAACAATAATTATCATGCTCCCACTAACATGATGATTATTAGCATAACACTTATGCTCCCACTAGCTTTGACATGTACTCAGAAATCATCTGGACTTCTAGAAATCAATACTTTATTGACTTCCTTACCAAAGTTCAGATTTCTGATACGAGATGCTTTGATAAAACTTTATCAAAATCATACACCTTTCCTTAGATAGCATGCATGTGTGTCTAAACAATTTCAGAACTATGAAAAGGGATGCCGTAATCATAGTCTCAATTGTTTAGACCTTTTGCCATCTGCTTCAAATCTACTTGGTGGAAGTGTTTCCTCACCATCATTTTCATGAATCGGAGAGAAACCTTATGACCCTTAGATTTTATGGTGTATGTGTTCTTATCCATGTGAATCGTCAAAACCATAGTCACAAGACAAGGATAATGACAAATCCAAACTCATATGGACTGAACTTATGCAATCTTAACTTCTTGCCACCTGGCAGTACAGGGCCTGCCATTGCTTCCAAGTTGTTATGCAACCAATTGAGAACTTTCAGAACTCCTATGCAAAGCCAACTTTAACTGGAATGGGCACAAAATATGTCAACATGATAGGTTATAAACCTCAAGTCGTGTGCTAGTGAAGAACCTCAGGTTTTATTCTTGATTAGTTCTTGAAATTCTTTTTAGGATCTTTAAGACTCCCACTGTCCTCTTGACATATAAGACTCCCTTGGTCAAATATTCAAGAGATAGTGCGGATTCTTTATCAAGACTAACACTTTACACAATTGGCCTAAGTTGGTCTCTGTTTTATCCAAAACATCACAACTTACCAATTTCAAATGTACAAGAGTAGATAACCTTTTACTCTTACATTTGACTAGTGTTAACAAACCCTCTTTAAGATATGTCACTCAAGTTACAATCTTGGAGTATGAATCTAAGAATTGTTTTGGAACGAAGTATGACTCATCTTTTTGATTTAACCATTTCAACAATTCATGACTCCTCTTCTTAGTCATAAGAATGCACTAAGATGACTTTAGAGGACCAATTGTGATATGGTATCTTAATCATTAAGATGATCATAAACATGATACTAAAGTACTCTCCCATCTTTTCAGATTTGAGAAACTTTTATCTTTCTGCCATACTTTGATTCTTCTTATTCGTTCTGTCTCACATTGAAACTTCTCCAATGCTACAGACTTATACTTAAACTTATAAGTATAACCATATTTACTGAACTTAAGTAAATCATGACGAATAGTCTTCTTGATCTTTTGTGGTGGACTTGACCAGTGCACAAGAATGTGTACTCGATCCCTTAGTCCTTTCCTTATTCACATAAGGAATTAGTCTTAATTTTCCAAGCTGAAAGTTCTCATTCATCATACTATACAACTTGCATGATTCCAAGTTTCGGTCCAATTGAACCTTGGGTGATGAGAATCTTTCCTTATTTGGTAATATTAGACACTACCACAACCGAAAGAATCAAATCCATTTTTCCAATATTGCTATCAATGGAATCTTATAAGCAACAACTTTTCACAAATGCCATTGTAAGGATACTTAAAATAAATAAAATCAAAACATTTTTCTTTTATTTTAAAACTTTGCGGAAAAACTTATCCTTACAATCCATATGAAAACCTTGTTGTTATCTATTCCTAAGCAATATAAATATCATAACTCTTAAGTAATAGCCCAAAATTCTGATCACCGAACCATGCGATTGAAATCCATCTTCGCGATCAGAATCAGCATGTACTTAATAGAGTTAGACAATGGACTTTACCTAAAGTAGAACCAAACTTATTGATTTTAACATCCTTAGGTAAATTTGGCAGCTTCGTAACCAATGCCCCTTCCTTTGGCAATAGTTACCTATGGACCCTTGATAATGGTACTATCTCAGACTTCGCCTCTCTCTTTACCATTGGGTCAACCGAGTTGACTATGGCCGATCCCTTTCCATTGGGAAGAGAGAGCTTTACTGGATATCCAATGTCATCATTGTCAATGTCCATAGCGTTTTAGGAAGTTGATCTTAGCAAATAGATAAGATCATTAAGGGTCTTGTCTTAGTCTGTTTCATAGGATTCCCAAAAGAACTCACTATGTGACTTAGAAAGTAGTTGAGCCACCAACTTTCTCAAGACTTTGACACCCAACTCTCCCGGCTTGTCAATATGTGACTACATCTCCAAGATGTGATCACACCTAGACCTTGCCTTGCCAATAGGGCTTGAGTGACCTTAAACATTTTAGGAACTTGTGGGTTAGGGAGAATAATTGGAGGAGGTGAAAGAAGTATGATATCCATGGGACATCATCTTCATTTAGGAAAGCTTGTTTCAAGAGATTTGGGAAGATCATAAATGTCTAGACCAGACATCTTTTTGGGAGATATTCAAGATAGTTGATTTAATGTCCTTAATATGACACCCAATATGAAATATTAAGGCTAGGACCTAACAAACTATTTTATAACTTAGAAGAGGGATGCCGTAATCCAAGCTATAAAATATTTGAAGGTAGGTGAATGACGATTCACCAATTTCCACCATGAAAAACGAAATAATTTATTAGGTTTTAATTGGATTTGAAAGTCCTAGATCTTTGAGATTCATTGAACTGTTCAAAGGCATGTTTCAATCTTGAGTGTGCCCTTCAGGTTTTGTGACTGGGATGCCGAGGATCACAAAACAAGGTGTGAATAACCATGTAAATATACTTGGTACCCTTAATATTTACCCCTTAATCAGTGTGCCGGTTAACCACACACGCTCCACCGATACTATGATAAATATTAAGTTACCCTTTGCCTACCTTGTTAAGTCAAGGTTAGTGTGTCGGTTAACCACACACGCTCCACTAACGACTTAAGCAAAGTGCAAAGTGTAATTTCATGGGTTAGCACCAAATTCACATTTTCCTAAGTAACTAAGATTGGGTATTAATAAGAGTTTAGTTACTTAGTATTTATCATTAATACTTTTAATGAAAGGAGAATTATAGTCCTTGTCCTACCCGTTCGGCTAACGACCCTCCACCAGTCAAGGAAGCGGTGGGTGAGAGTGGACACCCATTAAACTGCCATTTTATAGGCAGGAACCTTATACCCCCCTTATAGACCGACTTCATGAATGAGACCTACTAACGGTAAGACTGACTTTACTCTTATACATATATATAAATATTATTAACTTATAATATTATAAAGTATAAGGGTTGAATTTTAACTTTTAAAATTCTAAGGGCTAACTTGGAATTAAAGTATTCATAAGTGAAAACTTTTCAAATTCCAAAACTTGAGGGCAAGTTTTGAAACTATTCAAAACTAATTAATTCCATAACTTATGAGTTTAAAGTAGTTTTAATTAAAAAAAAAAACTCTTCAAGTTCCATAACTTGAGGACAAGTTATGGAAGACTTTAAACTAATTAATAAAAAAAAATAACTTTTTTTTATTGTAACTTATGGAACTAATTAAGGTTACATTTTTTTTTAATTTAATGAAGAGACTCTTGAACCTCCATAACTTGAGGACAAGTTATGGAGTCATGAAACCATTTAATTAGAACAAGACTCTTCATTTTGTAACCTTTGCCAACTTTTATGAGTTTTATGATTCTTAAATGTGACTTTTCATATAACTTGAGGACAAGTTACAAAAACACACTTTGGAATCAACTCTTAGATTAAAATGGATTGAAAACAACTATTTCACACAACTCTTCTATTAATCTAAGAACCTCATAAGAACAAGATAATTCAAATCATCAATCTTCAAGAAATTAGCATGAACATACAAACTAATACAAATCTTGAAATTTTGACAATTATCTTAGAAATTGGATTAGCATGAACATTACCACATCAAAAACAAGTTTACAAAAACATCTTAGGGTAATGTTCCTAGTCCAATTCCAGCCAAAACAATCGAATATATGCATCCAACTCGATTTTTCAGCTACTTTTGCAAGTATAACAAGAAAACAAACCAGGCTCTGATACCACTGTTGGGTTATGAGCATTCTAACACTCCTAAGTGTACATGCAACCCTAAATACCTTGGATCTATGTTTTCTCTATTATACATACAATTATGAACATCCAAGGTATTATCCTAATCTAGCATACAAAATAATAAATATAACAAGATAGAATACATACCTCTTTGGTGTAGAATGTCTTCATGAAGCTTGAGTGCCTAGTGCCCCAAGTGTGACACCTCAAATGGTTCACACAACACCCAATACACTTGGAATAACTTGAGAGAAACTTGAACACTCCTTGAAATCGTCTAGCCCTCACACTCACACATTAGTGCACGATTTCTTGAGCCATGGGATTCTTTTATATGGTGGCTATTAGGGTTACACCATGTAACTCATAACTTTACCCATTCCTTATGCTCCATGGATTTTAACCTCCATGGAGTATCCATGGGTCACCCCCATGGACTTAGTCCAACATAAGGAATCTTGGATCACAAGCCCACATATATAAGAATGAATGATTTACACAATCAACCCATATATTTAATTAGTCTCCTTTTGATCACTTAATTAATTCCAAATTAATTCTTGATCAATACTAATTAAACAACCTTATTAATATATTAGAACTTATAATATATTAACCAACCTTAAGTGTTATTTCTCTCATTATAGTCTATCCAAATGCATGATGCCATGCAACCCAAATGGACCATGCCGGGTCGGGTCAAGTCTTACCAATTATAGTTATGGACTTAGACATTAATCCAACAACAAGATCTCGCAATCATAATCCTTCAGTACATCCAACCACCTCCTCTGCCGTATGTTCATGTTCTGCTGATCCATCAAATACTTCAAACTTTTTTGGTCAGTAAAAATGGTGCACTGAACTCCATACAAGTAATGCCTCCAGATTTTCAGGGCAAACACCACTGCCCCCTCTACATCCGTACAGCGCCTAACTCGGTGATAGACGCATCACAATACACCACTAAATCCGCCAACCCATCGGGTAGCACTAAAATCGTGGCCTCACATAACCTCTGCTTCAAGGTCTCGAAAGCTAACTGTTGATCTGAGCCACAAAAAAAAGTCACATTCTTTTTGGTCAAGCGAGTCAAAGGTACGACAATCTTGAAAAAATCTTGAATGAATTTCCGATAGTACCCTGCTAGACCCAAGAAGCTATGAATCTCATATGCATTCTTCGACACTTCCCACCACATCACTACCTCAATCTTAGCTGGATCAACCAAAATACCCTGTTGGTTGATGATGTGTCCCAAAAAACTGCACCTCTCGCAACCAAAAATCACATTTTGAGAACTTGGCATAAATCCTTTCCGTTCTCAGTGTCTCCAATACCTCCCGCAAATGCTGCTCATGCTGCTCCTTGGTCTTAGAATAGTCCAAAATATCGTTGACAAACACAATCAAAGACCAATCCAACATCGGTCTACACACCCTGTTCATGAGATCCATGAATGTTGTTGGGGCATTGGTGAGCCCAAATGGCATCACCACAAACTCGTAGCGTCGTATCGGGTCCTAAAAGCTGTCTTCGATATATCCTCATCCCGAATCCTCATCTGATGGTAACTCGATCGAAGATCAATCTTGGAAAACCAAGATGCACCCGACAGCTAATCGAACAAATCATCGATCCTCGGGAGCGGATAATGGTTTTTCACTGTTAGCTTGTTCAGCTCTCGATAATCAATACACATCTTGTGTGACTCGTCCTTTTTCTTCACGAACAGTGTAACACCCGGTTCTTGGTACGTATTTTAAATTTAAAAATTCTATGTTTTACACTGGGACTCGGCGAGTTGGAGGCCCAACTAGTCGACTAGACTAGACTTTGGACGCGGGTTTTAAGTAACCTACTCGATGAGTCGGGAGCCTGACTTGGCGAGTAGGACTGTCTAGATGAAACCCTAATATTTAGGGTTTGCACCCTATTTAAACGCCTTATCTTTTCCCAACCCAGCCTCTATCGTCTCTTTCAGTCCAGAAAAGCCCTAACTCGAAACCCTAAAGCATTTGGAGTGTCCTTGAGCCATTTTGTGTGTTTTTGGTTGTTTTAAGCTTGAAGAAGGAAGTAGGAGCTTGGTGGTTCCAGAAGAAGCAAGTAGATCCATAGGTTTTGCTTCATTTTCAGTTCATTCAAGGTAAAAAGCTTCAACCTTGACCATCTATCTCTTAGATCTCTAGTTAGGGTTCATTTCCAGCTTTTCTAAGCTTTAGTAGAGCCACATTTGGGATTTTGTGGTTCTAAAGGGGTATGAATTCAGATCTGGAACCTTTGAGGGTTCTAATGGCATAAAGATGCCAACTTTATTGCCATAAGAACCCCATGCACCTTGTAGACTCCATTTTAGGGCCATTTGTGCCAAATACCCCATGCATGAACGTCAAGGTGGTAACTTTACGTGTATTATGGGCTCTAGGAGGCTAGATCTATGTTTTGAATGTGTTAAATCCGGATGAAATCAACCGTATGGACATGAACTTTGGGGGACTCGACAAGTCGTTCATGGGACTCGACGAGTTGGGGAATGGTTCCCCAACCCTTTTCTGCTTTGATCGAACTGGTTGAGTCTAGAAGGGGACTCAACAAGTTAGATGTGAAACTGGACCTGGAAATCATGGAACTCGGCGAATTCAAGAACAGAACTCAGCGAGTTCAAGGCAAGTCCCAACTTCATGAAGACGAACTCGACGAGTTCATAAGGAACTCGACGAGTCTAGGGCTAAATGTGCCTTCTTGCATAAAGGAGGACTCGACGAGTTCAAGGATAAACTCGGCGAGTCAGTTGATGAATGTCCTGACTTGGTATGAAGGAGAACTCGAAAAGTGCATGCAAGGCTGGACAATTAGGGTCGGGGTTTTAGTGTTTTAAGGATTTGGGGACTCGGCGAGTTGTTGGGTCAACTCGGCGATTCGAGTCAACCAGACGTTGACTTTGACCCAGAGTTGACTTTGACCAAGGTGTTGACCTTGACTTTGGCTTTGACCCGAGTAACCCTTGTATGGGTTAAGAGTATGTAATGGTAAATTAAGTAAGGTTGTTATGTCTAGGAGTTGAGAGGAGTTGATCCCAGCAGCGAGAACAGTTCAGACACTTCACGAAACTGAGGTGAGTTACCTTCCAGTAGAGGTGGGTCTAAGGCACCAATGTCGGCCCACCAATAGGTGTTTATGTATGAGATGATTGTCTTTGTGATAATTGTCTGGGTTGCCACTGTCTGATATGCTTTTATGTGCTAGGATGCTCTGTTATATGTGTTAGTAGTAGTAGGGGTGAAATAGTCCCCGGATACCGATTGAAAGATACCGAAGGGGTAGTCAGTACCCATGCATGCCTAGCAGTATGTTTATGTTATGTTATTATGTGGTAGTGATAGGGGGTGAAATAGTCCCCAATAGTCGGTTGAGATAAACCGATGGGTAAGTCAAGCACGGTAGCAGCGCATATGTGGTATGATAGGGGAACTCACTAAGCTTTGTGCTTACAATTTTAAGTTTTGTTTCAGGTACCTCTTCAGCGAAGGGGAAGGAGCCGGCACGGTAGCAGCGCATCGCACACATATGATTTCTGCATTTTGAGATCCATGGGATTGTACTATGACATTATTGCTATTTTGATGATATGGTTTGAGACACGTGGCTATGTTTTATGAAATGATATGAACCAATGATGTTTTTCAGTAAATTGTTTTATAAGTCTTTTAATTAAAAATGAAATTTTTGGCCTTGAAAATTGGGATGTTAGAAGTTGGTATTAGAGCCTTGGTTTGGGGGATTCGGACACACCTTCGGGGGTGTTTGAACTCAAATCGAGGGTATGAAATATTTTTACAAGAAAATAGTTTTCTAAAAATTTAAAATAAAAAGGTTTTGATAAAGAACAAGGTGTGTGCTATGTGCAACCGGCCGAGCTCAAGTAAGTTTTCCCCAAGATACCCATACATGTTATGTTAAGATGTGATATAATTATGAGAACTGCATGCTAGATTAGGGATAAGGATCTAGGAATGATGCCTTATATGCCTATTGTTTGTATTTGAGAACTGCATGCTAGATTAGGGCTAAGGATCTAGGAAGATGCCTTATGTGCCTGTTATACGTGCTTATTGAGTTACATGCTAGGACTGATTAGTCTACAAATGATGGACTGAATAGGATATGCTTGGTATGGTTACTTAATGCTTGAATGTTGCTGCTTTGTGCTTTTAGAAGTTCTATTTATCTTTAGCTAACTAGTAAACGAATACGTTAAGTTACATATTGCGAGGACTAAATAATTTCAGAAGGTTAGGTCTAGCCCTATTTCGCAGCTCTTGTTTGAGTCCAACCGTTGTAGGGTAGGATCTCTCATTCGAAGAGTTATCTGGTCTTAGTGATATGTGATGGTATTCGCAAGCTAGTTAGGTAGAGGTAGCAGGGATTCCTTATGCAGCTGATGACGGAGAGTAGGTCGGAGAGTTACCCTAGGGCAAGCCTAGGATGAGAATAGTGCAGCGAACAGTGGTAGTGAAAGGGACTTGGTAAAGTCAAGGCAATCCTTGAGGAAAGTACAGATAGATGTGGAAGGTAGTATGGGCCCGTACTACTGAAAGCAGAGGATCTGTATTCGACTCAAGGAGGGCCGAGATAGAACTAGGAAACTTGTAGTATGTGAAACCTTCTAAGGTTATGTATGACCCTGACAATTATGTGTTTTGTTTCAGAATAGTGATGATTATGCGACACGGAGGAGGAGGAGGTTCAGAGTCAGGATCAGGCTCAGGATCAGGTGCCGAGCCAGTTGATGAGGGACCACGTGAGTTCATTGCTTCTGAGATCACTCGAGGCATCCTTGACTCGACCCCGGTGATTTTTGGGTTGACCAAGGAAGGGATTATCGAGCTAATGAGGGATCGCCTCAGGGCGTTTAGGAGTGACTGGGCGGCTAGCCAGTCAGGGGCGCGCACACTGTCCTTTAAGGACTTCAGGGGATGCGATGCGCCAGACTTCCAGGGGGAAGGACCCCATTGTTGCCAGGAGATGGATTGCAGACATGGAGTCTGCTTAGTTGACTATCTTCTGCCCCGAAGGGTTGAAGGTTCGGTATGCTGCAGGATGTTTGAGGGACTGGGCTAAGGATTGGTGGGAGTCAGTTGGTGATTCTTTGGGAGCACCAACCATTGAGATTATGACCTGGTCGGACTTTATGACCAGGTTTAGGGCTGAGTTTGCGCCGGCTGTGGAGCTTCAGCAGCTGGCCAGGGATTTTCTTGACATGAGGCAGACGACAGAGACGGTGGCGGAGATTACCGCCAAGTTTCGGGAGAGGGCCTTATTGGTGCCTAAGTATGCAGGAGATGAGGAGATGCAGAGGACCCGCTATCATGATATGTTGAGAGCTGATATTCGGGAGCATGTCAGCTACTCGGCATGCCCGACCCTGGATTCTATGATTGCCAAGGCGAGGGAGAGGGAGATCGATTTGGAGCACATCAGGAAGAGGAAGGTGGAGGAGGGACAGGTGACAGGGGTTTCGGGAAGAAACCCAAGGGATTCAACTCTAGGTCGAAGGGCCAGCCGGGCCAGAGCCGTTGCAGGAAATGCGGCATGCCGCATGAAGGAGCTTGTAGACTGGGATCATCGGGCTGCTACAAGTGCGGCAAGATTGGGCACTTGGGCAGAGATTGTACTGCCCCTACTCCCACTTTCCAGACATCATACCTGATTTGCTTTCATTGCAATCAGAAGGGCCATAAAAAGGCTAACTGCCTGAGATTGATAGCAGCGGCAGCGCAAGTAGCGGTGCCAGCTCCCGCGACCATGCGGATCATTGATGGCCGGCAGGGCAAGTCAGAGGCTCCAGTGGTGAGGAGCCGAGCCTTCCAGTTGACTACCGAGGAGGCACGCGCCGCACCCGATGTGGTGACGGGTATGATTTCTTCTCCCTAGCTTTCATTATATGTTGTTTATGATATTTATGTGCCATATTGTGTGTTTTGTTTAGGATCGTTCCATGTGAACGGTATCCCAGTTCAGGTGTTGTTCGATTCAGGTGCTACCCGATCATTTGTCTCTCTTGCACTTAGAAAGAAATTCCTTGAGTCTTCGGGCATGTTGGATTGCCCTCTAGAGGTCGAGATTGCTGACGACCAATCAGTTCGGGCATTAGAGGTTTTCAGAGATTGTGTTTTGAGGCTGTTCGAGGAACGCTACCTGGTAGACTTGGTTCCCATACCATTGCGTGGGAACAAGGTCAGCATCGGTATGGACTGGTTGAGCTCTAACGGGCCTGTGATTGACTGCGCATAGCAGTTGGTACGCGTCAGGACCCCGAGTGGGGGAGAGCTAGTGATTCAGGGTGAGAGGCTATAGCGCAGACCAGCTTTATGTTGGGTTTTTGAGCATTCTAACACTTCCTAAGTGTACATGCAACCCTATTAAACCTTGGATCTATGTTTGTCTAAGATACATGCAAAATATTATTTTCCAAGGTTTATAACCTGTCTAGCATGGCATGGGGTACTTTTAACCATAAAAGAACTAGATGAATTACATACCTTATGTTGATTGTTGATTCCTTGGAGTTTGAGAGCCAAGCATCAATAATGTGAATGCCTCAAATGGAAATCACAAATCACCACAAACTTGGAAAATGTATGAGAGAGTATCCTAACTCTTGATTTTGGCCACCACACTTACACACACATTAGTGTCTTTTTCATGCAACATAAGCTTGTTTATATAGTGTACATGGTTAGGGTGAAACCCTAATAACCCATGTCTTTTCCTCTTCCAAGGATCCATGGGTTAAAAGCTCCATGGATCATCCATGGACTTCCATATAAGCTTAGCCCATTCCCAAATGAGTGTTAGCCCACACCATATAAATATAATAGCCCATGATTTAATTAGTCTTCCTTTTAATCACTAAATTAATTCATAATTAATTCAAGATTAAAACTAATTAGGTAACATGACTTTATATTAATATATTATAACTTATAATATATTAATAAATCGTAAGTATACAACTCTCATAAAATTATCCATAACAAGTTTGGGTGAAGTGCAACCCAAATGGACCATGCCGGGTCGGGTCAAGTATATACCAAATAAGTTATGGACTTAGACACCTTATCCAACAGACTCCCACTTGGATAAGTCTAATAACTGTATTTGCCTATATTACTTCAGGAACCAACCGGCAATCGTAGCTCTCGAAAACTCTTGTGAACTATGAAGCGCCATTTTAGATAAGTGATCATATAATCCTCTGCTCTCATGATATCAGCCGGACAAATACATGGAACAATGTCTTACTTATTGTCTAGCAGTTGTTTCTCGATTTCCGATTTGTTTGACAAAGAACTTAACTGAACACATCAATTTAGTTCTGACCGGGCCCGGTACATGGGTCAACACAAAATCATCGAGGGGCCCAGATATCGCTTCTATTTCTAGAAGGAACAGATAAACTTCGACTCATATGCTTGTTCTACTACTTATTGAATTGCACACAAAGGCACGTTTTATAACATCAAGTTACTGATGCGTTTACGTGTAATCAATGCACAACCAACTCATAGGTAACAACTCATATCTCTAGGTTTGAAGACTTATATGATATTACCGTCTCACGATCACTCGAGATAAATTCCATGAAGTGATACAAGTGAGCGTGGGTTTATTCCAATACTCATAACTTATGAGTACTCATGAATGTTGTAGCAACCATTGCTATGGCTAAACACCTTTAGTCATCTACAATCCCAATTCATGACAGTCTTGATTCATACCTACTTCCGACATATGACCGACTGTGGAGAGTTTGAATAAATTAATTATTCTGGAAGTCAAAACATGCAAAATTGAAACAATAGTAAATAATTGACAATGATAGCAACACTTTACTCATAAATAAATCACAAATTTTATTCATCATCAAACGTCGATTACATTTTACAAGTTTCAGAAAAGGCTATCTAATCTGTAAAACTAATATCGTCCCTCAGCCCGATGCGCCTCGCATGCTGCAAATGCTTCACCCTCGTCAGTCCCTTCGTAAGGGGATCCGCAGGGTTCTCATCTGACGATACCCTCTTTGCCACGAGGAGTGCCTCTTCTATCTTGTGTCTTATGAAGTGATATTTTCTGTCAATGTGTCGGGATCTGCCATGATTTCTTGGTTCCTTGGCTAAGGCAACCGCACTATTGCTGTCACAGAAAATCTCCATAGGCTCCTTAATAGCTGGTACAACTCCAAGGTCTCCGATGAAGTTCCTCAGCCATATCGGCTCCTTTGCCGCTTCACTCGCTGCTATGTACTCTGATTCACAAGTCGAATCAGCTACAGTCTCCTGTTTGGAACTCTTCCAAGTAATTGCCCCTCCATTTAAGGTAAAGACCCAGACCGACTGAGGGCGGAAGTTATCCCTATCAGTCTGAAAGCTAGCATCACTATACCCTACTACTCTCAAGTCATCACTCCCACCAAGGGTAAGGATCCAATCCTTAGTCCTCCGCAGGTACTTGAGAATATTCTTTACCGCAGTCCAATGAGCCTTGCCAGGGTTCCCCTGATATCTGCTGACCATGCTCAAAGCGAAGGCCACATCAGGACGGGTACAAGTCATAGCATACATGATCGAACCAACAGCGGAAGCATAAGGTAATCGACTCATCTCAGCTATCTCATCTTCTGTACTCGGGCTCTGAGCCTTGCTCAGTTTGGCATTGCTTTGGATCGGTAATTCTCCTTTCTTGGAATTCTGCATGTTGAACCTTTTCAACACCTTATCCAAGTAGATACTCTGACTAAGTCCAATTAGTCTTTTACTCCTTTCTCTTAATATCCTTATCCCTAGGATATATGTAGCTTCTCCAAGGTCCTTCATAGCAAAGCACTTCCCAAGCCAGGACTTAACCTCCTGCAAGGTTGGGATGTCATTTCCTATGAGTAGTATGTCATCCACATACAGTACCAAAAAGCTAACTATACTCCCACTAGCTCTGACATACACGCAGGACTCATCTTCACTTCTTGCGAAACCAAACTCTTTGACCTTCTCATCGAAACAAAGATTCCAACTTCGAGATGCTTGTTTCAATCCATAAATGGATTTCTCAAGCTTGCACACTCTATTGGGGTACTCTGCACTGACAAAACCTTCTGGCTGATTCATGTAAACATCCTCAGCCAACTTTCCGTTAAGGAAAGCAGTTTTGACATCCATTTGCCATATTTCATAATCATGAAATGCAGCAATGGCTAGCATAACCCTAATAGACTTAATCTTTGCTACTGGTGAAAAGGTTTCGTCATAATCAATACCCTGAGTCTGAGTAAACCCCTTCGCAACCAGTCGAGCCTTATAAGTGTGCACCTTCCCATCCATGTCGGTCTTCTTCTTGAAGATCCATTTGCACCCGACTGTCTTACGGCCTGGTACATTGTCAACCAAATTCCAAACTTGATTGTCATACATGGACTGTATCTCGCTGTCCATAGCCTCCTTCCATTTAGCAGACTCTGGGCCTGCCATGGCTTCCTTAACACTGTTAGGTTCATCCAGATTTACCAGTATACTGTCACTGATAAATGTATCACCTTCCGTAGTAATATGAAATCCATAATAAAACTCAGGTGTGTTCCTAACCCTTGTGGAACGCCTCGGAAGTATAGACTCGTCAGCTGGATCAACAGGAATTTCCTCCTCAAGTTGATTGCTAGTGTCTGAGGTTCCTTCACCAATTAAGTCTTGAATTTCTTCAAGGTTCAATTTGCCTCCCACTGTCTCCTTGGCCTATAAATTCTCTCTCTCGAAAGAATCCTCTCCTAGCCACAAAGACCACATTCTCACTGGGTCTGTAGAAGAGGTAACCAAAGGATTTTTGTGGGTAGCCGATGAAAATACACCTTTCACTTCGAGGTTCGAGCTTGTCATGAGTTTCGCGCCTCACGAAAGCCTCGCAACCCCAAATCTTGATATGGTCTAGATTGGGAACTTTCCCAGTCCACATTTCATGAGGTGTTTTGGCAACCTTCTTTGTAGGGACTAGATTAAGGATGTGGGCGGCAGTCTCTAAGGCATACCCCCAAAAAGAGATTGGTAGCGAAGCTCGACTCATCATAGAGCGAACCATGTCCAACAAAGTTCGATTGCGCCTCTCAGCTACACCATTCAGCTGTGCTGCCCTGGGAGGTGTCAATTGTGAGACAATACCACACTCCTTAAGATAGTCGAGGAACTCAGTACTAAGATACTCACCACCTCGATCGGATCGAAGCATCTTAATGTTCCTGCCCAATTGATTTTCTACTTCCTGTTTAAACTCTTTAAACCTTTCAAAAGTTTCTGACTTATGTTTGATTAAGTAGACATAACCATATCTACTAAAATCATCAATAAAAGTCACATAATAGCGATTAGCATCCCTTGTGGCGGTTTTGAATGGTCCACATACATCAGTATGTATAAGGTCCAACAAACCCTCACCCCTTGCACAAGTACCAGTGAAGGGTGATTTTTTCATTTTTCCAAGTAGACAAGACTCACAACTATCATCCGACTTGAGGTCGAACGACTCCAAGACTCCATCCTTTTGGAGCTGGCCTATGCGTTTCTTGCTTACATGTCCAAGACGACAATGCCACAAAGATGCTTTATCCAAGCTAGTAGAAGAATCAATACATAATACATTATTTCCTAAATTATCTACAACCAATACAGCTTCATACACACCATCACAAGGTAATGCTTTAAAATAAAGAACATTATTAAAGAAAGCATTAATACTACCAACTTCATTATCAAAAGAAAAGGTAAAACCTTGTTTGTACAAAGCATGAAAGGAAATAATATTCCTCGCCATTTCAGACGAGTACACACATTTATTCAAATCTAACTTTAACCCACTATCTAGCAACAAAGTATAAACTCCAATCTTGGTAACAGGTGCAACCTTCTTGTTCCCCATGATTAAGTTTATCTTTCCGTACTCCACATCCTCACTTCTTCTTAGGCCCTGCAAGTCACAACAGATGTGAATACCACAACCTGTATCAAGAACCCAAGAATTAGCATATGGTGAGTTATTAGACAATATAGTGTAAATACCTGCATGGGATGGTTTCACTTTCCCATCCTTGACATCCTGCAAGTACTTTGGGCAGTTTCGCTTCCAGTGCCCCTTATTTTGACAGTAGAAGCATTCAGCATCCTTAGGGATGGCAGAAGGAGTGATAGAACCACCTTTGGTTCCAGATGAGGAGCCTTCAAGGGACTTTCCATTGGTACCCTTCGAAGGGTGCTTCCTCTTCTTCCCTTTGCCTTGCCCGATAGCCAAAACAGGGGTAGTAGTAGGAGTAGGAGTAGCAACCGACTTACTCTTAAGACCACTTTCGGCAGTCTTCAGAAGTCCTTGAAGCTTACTGAGTGTGACTTCCTCCTTGTTCATGTGGTATGTCATACGAAATTGATCATAACACGATGGCAAGGAGTGCAAAATGATATCAATTGCCAACTCCTCAGGGAAGTTCACATTCAGTTTCATTAGACGGTCCACATACCTTTGCATTTTCTGCATGTGGCTCGTGATTGGTTCGCTATCCTTCATACGGGTAGTGATCATGGAGGAGATTATTTCATACCGCTCTTGACGAGCACTCTGATGGTACCTTTCCATCAGATCCTGATGCATCTCAAAAGGGTAATAGTCCTCATAGGACTTTTGGAGTTCAGCTGTCATGGTGGCCATCATAATGCATGCCACCTTGGTGGCATCTCTTTCATGTGCCTGATACTCAGCGACCTCCTCAGGAGTAGCAGTGGACTCATCAAGCTCTTTTAGCTCCTTATCGAGGACATATTCCTTGTCCTCATAACGAGTAACCATCCTGATGTTCCGGATCCAATCCATGAAGTTGGAACCATCAAAGATGACCCTCCCACAAAGGTTCATGAGGGAAAAGGAGACAGTAGGGTTAGAGCCCGAAGCTTTATTGTTGGAAGACATCTGAAAAGAAGAAAACAAGTTTAGATTAGATATATGTCGAATCCTTAATAATACACCCAAATGTAATATTAAGGCTAGGATCCAACACAATATATTATAACTTAGAAGAGGGATGCCGTAATGTAAGCTATAATATATTTGAAGGTAGGTGAATGATGATTCACCAATTTCCACCATGAAAACGAAATGAATTATTAGGTTTAATTGGTTTTTGAAATTCCTAGATTCTTTTGAGATTCATTGAACTTTTCAATGGCATGTTTCAATCTCGATTGTGCCCTTCAAGTTTTGTGACTGGGATGCCGACGATCACAAAACAAGGTGTGAATAACCATGCAAATTCACTTGGTACCCTTAATATTATCACCTAATCAATGTGCCGGTTAACCACACACGCTCCACCGATCTATGATAAACATTAAGTCACCCTTCGTGATCCTTACTAGTCCAAGTTAGTGTGCCGGTTAACCACACACGCTCCACCAACGACTTAGTAAGGTACCAAGTGTGAATTTCATGGGTTAGCACCATATTCACATTTTCCTAAAGTAACTAAGATTGGGAATTTATAAAAGGTTTAGTTACTTTATAATATTCATCATACTTTTAATGAGAATTTATAAGTCCTTGTCCTACCCGTTCGGCTAACGACCCTCCACCAGTCAAGCAAGCGGTGGGTGAGAGTGGACACCCATTAAGTTGCCATTTTATAGGCAACAACCTTATACCCACCTTATAGACTGACTTCGTGAATGAGGCGTACTAGCGGTAAGACGACTTTGATCTTATACATATATATAATAATTAACCATTAATGTTATAAATAGTATAAGGGTTGAATTTTAACTTTTAAAACTGTAAGGGTTTGGAATTAAAGTATATTAAAGTGTGTTTAACTTTACAAATTCCAAAACTTGAGGACAAGTTTTGAAACTATTCAAAACTTTTCATTTCATAACTTATGAATTAAAGGTTCATAAAAATGAAGACTCTTCATTTCCATGTAACTTATGTGTTTTAAGTGTGTGTTTAAAAGAAGTGACCTTTGGATATCCATAACTTGAGGACAAATTATGGACTCCATTAAAACACATAAATGATCAAGAATTAATCCTAAACAATTCAGCAAATAATTCCTATCATCTTCTAAATTCATAAGAACATGAACATGATCATCAAAGTTTCATGAATTATATGAACACATACAAAGCATGAAATTTTGATATAAGCTATTGTAAATGTATTAGAACAACCATTACACCAACTAAAACAAGTTTTCAAACACCAAAACAGTTTAGGGTAATGTTTCTAGTCCATTTCCAGCAGCAAAAGTCGAAAATCTGCATTCTGAGGCTCCTACTCGCCGAGTGCACGAACCTACTCGCCGAGTAGGATGAGTTTACACATGAACTCGGCGAGTCCCCCCATGGACTCGGCGAGTTCATCAGACAGACAGCAAAAAATTCGACTTTTTTCACTATTTTGCATCAAGTATCAAACAAACAAGCCTAGTCTCTGATACCACTGTTGGGTTTTTGAGCATTCTAACACTTCCTAAGTGTACATGCAACCCTATTAAACCTTGGATCTATGTTTGTCTAAGATACATGCAAAATATTAGTTTCCAAGGTTTATAACCTATCTAGCATGGCATGGGGTACTTTTAACCATAAAAGAACTAGATGAATTACATACCTTTTGTTGATTGTTGATTCCTTGGAGTTTGAGAGCCAAACACCAATAATGTGAATGCCTCAAATGGAAATCACAAATCACCACAAACTTGGAAAATGTATGAGAGAGTATCCTAACTCTTGATTTTGGCCGCCACACTTACAAACACATTAGTGTCTTTTTCATGCAACATAAGCTTGTTTATATAGTGTACATGGTTAGGGTGAAACCCTAATAACCCATGTCTTTTCCTCTTCCAAGGATCCATGGGTTAAAAGCTCCATGGATCATCCATGGACTTCCATATAAGCTTAGCCCATTCCCAAATGAGTGTTAGCCCACACCATATAAATATAATAGCCCATGATTTAATTAGTCTTCCTTTTAATCACTAAATTAATTCATAATTAATTCAAGATTAAAACTAATTAGGTAACATGACTTTATATTAATATATTATAACTTATAATATATTAATAAATCGTAAGTATACAACTCTCATAAAATTATCCATAACTAGTTTGGGTGAAGTGCAACCCAAATGGACCATGCTGGGTCGGGTCAAGTATATACCAAATAAGTTATGGACTTAGACACCTTATCCAACACTTTATGCTCAGCAGCAAGGGCTAGGTGCTACCTTCAGCAGGGTTGCGCCGTATATGTTGCATACGTTATGAATGCCCAGGAGGAGGGCAAGGCGACTGTGAGTGATGTGCCAGTGGTGCGAGAGTACCTGGATGTGTTTCCAGAGGAATTTCTTGGGATACCTCCGGAGAGGCAGGTGGAGTTTAGGATCGACCTGGTCCCCGGTGCGGCTCCGATAGCCAAGGCACCGTATTGGTTGGCTCCTCCTGAGATGTAGGAGTTGTCTACACAGCTGCAGGAGCTGTTATACAAGGGACTCATCAGACCAAGTAATTCACCCTGGGGAGCCCCGATTCTGTTCATGAAGAAGAAGGACGGGTCGCATCGGATGTGTATAGATTACCGGGAGCTGAACAAGGTAACAATGAAGAACCGGTACCCACTCCCGAGGATTGATGATCTCTTTGACCAGCTACAGGGGGCATCTTGGTTCTCCAAGATAGATTACGTTCAGGCTACCATCAGATGAGGGTTAGAGACGAGGATGTGCAGAAGATTGCGTTCTGGACTCGCTATGGCCACTACAAGTTCGTGGTGATGCCCTTCGGGCTCACCAATGCTCCTGCCGCGTTCATGGATCTCATGAACCGTGTATGCATACCGATGCTGGATCGGTCTGTGATAGTTTTCATCGATGACATCTTGGTTTACTCCAAGACGTAGGAGCAGCATGAGGAGCGATTGCAGGAGGTGTTGGATACCCTGAGGAGGGAGAGCTTGTATGCCAAGTTCTCCAAGTGCGAGTTCTGGTTGCGCGAGGTGCAGTTTCTTGGGAACCTTGGCAACCAGAACGGGATTTTGGTTGACCCGGCCAAGGTGGAGGCCGTGATGAGATGGGAGGTTCCGAAGTCCCCATCTGAGATTCGGAGTTTCCTGGGGTTGGCGGGCTATTACCAGAGATTCATTCAGTATTTCTCCAAGATAGTCGTACCCTTGACCCGACTGACGAAGAAAGTCATTGTGTTTCGCATGGGGCCTGAGCAGCAGGCAGCGTTTGAGACATTGAGGCAGAGATTATGCGAGGCGCCAATTCTAGCCCTGCCAGAGGGCATGGAGGATTTTGTAGTGTACTGCGATGCGTCTATATCGGGTTTGGGTGCAGTACTGATGCAGAGGGGGCACGTCATCGCCTACGCCTTGAGGCAGCTGAAGCCTCACGAGGCGAACTAGCCGATGCATGATTTGGAGTTGGGGGCGGTCGTCTTCGCCCTCAAGATATGGCGACATTACCTCTATGGGGTCCGTTGTACCATTTACACAGATCACAAGAGTCTGAGGTACCTCATGGATCAACCGAATCTAAACATGAGGCAACGTCGGTGGCTAGACGTGGTGAAGGATTACGATTGTGAGATCTTCTATCATCCGGGGAAGGCCAATGTTGTGGCCGATGCTCTTAGCCGCAAGACAGCCCCGATTAGTGACATTAGCTTACAGATACGAGAGGACCACCAGGAGGCTATGAAGGAGGAACATCGGAAGAGCGAGCGTATTGTAGGACATGATTCCTCCTTCAACTACGATAGTCGAGGGTTGTTGACACTACACCGTAGAGTGTGGGTTCTATATCATGGAGGGGTGCGCCAGATTTTGATGGAGGAGGCGCACAAATCCCGATTCTCGATTCATCCCGGGGCGAAGAAGATGTATAGAGATCTTTTTCCTGATTACTGGTGGCCCTGCATGAAGCGGGATGTAGCCTGGTATGTCGAGAGGTGCCTGGCTTGCAGGAAGGTCAAGGCGGAGCACCAGCAGCCTTACGACAAGATGTAGCCGTTGGACATCCCCATGTGGAAATGGGAAGATATTACCATGGATTTCATCACCAAGCTTCCCAGGACCGCTCGGGGAGCGGATTCCATATGGGCCATCATGGATCGGTTGACCAAGAGTGCCCATTTCATACCGATCCAGGAGAGCATTTCGGCCGAGAAGCTGGCCGATATCTACATCCGAGAGGTTGTAGCTCGACATGGAGTGCCAATATCCATGATTTCTGACAGAGATGTACGGTTCACTTCCAGATTCTGGAAGAAATTCCACGACGAGTTGGGTACTCGTCTTTATTTTAGCACTGCTTTTCACCCGCAGACGGATGGTCAGAGCAAGCAGACCATCCAGACTTTGGAGGATATGATGCGGGCATGCGTTTTAGACTTCAATGGTAAGCTGGGATACCTACCTTCCCTTAGCAGAGTTTTCCTACAATAATAGCTACCACGCGAGTATCGACCATCCTCCCTTTGAGATGTTATACGGGAGGAGGTGCAGGACCCCGATTTGCTGGGGTGAGGTTGGGCAAAGGGTCATGGGGAGTACCGAAGTGGTACTCAAGACTACGGAGAGGATCCAGCAGGTCCGGAGCAGGCTTCAGACTGCTCAGAGTCGGCAGAAAAGTTACGCTGACAAGCGTCGTTCGGACCTGGAGTTCCAGGTCGGGGATATGGTCCTCCTGAAGGTGTCACCTTGGAAAGGTGTCATCCGGTTCAGGAAGCGGGGCAAATTGGGCCCCAGATACATCGGTCCTTTCAGGGTTGCAACTCGGGTGGGCAAGGTAGTGTACAGGCTGGATCTGCCAGTCGAACTTAGTCAGATTCATAGCACCTTTCACGTCTCCCAGCTACGGAAGTGTCTGGTAGACGACTCAACGGTGGTACCACTAGAGGACATTCAGGTGGATGACAGCCTGAACTACATTAATCGACCAGTGGCTATCCTCGATAGGAAGTCGAAGGATCTGAGGAACAAGAGGGTCGAGCTGGTGAAGGTGCACTGGCAGTACTGCAAGGGCTCAGAGTGGACTTGGGAGCAGAAGGACGAGATGAGAGAGCACTACCCCAAGCTTTTTCCCGATGCAGCAACAGACTTCGAGGACGAAGTCTGAAATAAGTGGTGGAGAGTTTTAACACCCGGTTCCTGGTACGTATTTTTTTAATTTACAAATTTTATGTTTTACACTGGGACTCGGCGAGTTGGAGGCCCAAATCGTCGAGTAGACTAGACTTTGGACGCTGGTTTTAAGTAACCTACTCGATGAGTCGGGAGCCCGACTCGGCGAGTAGGACTGTCTAGATGAAACCCTAATATTTAGGGTTTGCACCCTATTTAAATGCCTTATCTTGTCCCAACCCAGCCTCCATCGTCTCTTTCAGTCCAGAAAAGCCCTAACTCGAAACCCTAAAGCATTTCGACTATCCTTGATCCATTTTGTGTGTTTTTGGTTGTTTTAAGCTTGAAGAAGGAGGTAGGAGCTTGATGGTTCCAGAAGAAGCAAGTAGATCTAGAGGTTTTGCTTCATTTTCAGTTCATTTAAGGTAAAAGCTTCAACCTTGACCATCTATCTCTTAGATCTCTAGTTAGGGTTCATTTCCACCTTTTCTAAGCTTTACTAGAGCCACATTCGGGATTTTGTGGTTCTAAGGGGGTATGACTTCAGATCTGGAACCATTGAGGGTTCCCATGGCATAAAGATGCAAATTTTATTGCCATAAGAACCCCATGCACCTTGTAGACTCCATTTTAGGGCCATTTGTGCCAAATACCCCATGCATGAACGTCAAGGTTGTAACTTTACGTGTATTATGGGCCCTAGGAGGCTAGATCTATGTTTTGAATGTGTTAAACCCGACTGAAATCAACTGTATGGACATGGACTTTGGGGGACTCGACGATTCGTTCATGGGCTTGACGAGTCGGGGTATGGTTCCCCAACCCTTTTCTGCTTTGATCGAACTGGTTGAGTCTAGAAGAGGACTCAACAAGTTAGATGTGAAACTGGACCTGGAAATCATGGAACTCGGCGAATTCAAGAACAAATTCGGCAAGTTCAAGGCAAGTCCCAACTGCATGAATACGAACTGAACGAGTTCATAAGGAACTCGGCGATTCTAGGGCTAAATGTGCCATCTTGCATAAAGGAGGACTCGACGAGTTCAAGGATGAGCTCGGCGAGTTAGTTGAAGAATGTCTCGACTTGGTATGAAGGAGAACTCAACGAGTGTGTACAAGGCTCGACGAGTAGGGTCGGGGTTTTAGTGTTTTAAGGTTTTGGGGAGTCGGCGAGTTGTTGGGTCAACTCGGCGAGTCGAGTCAACTAGACGTTGACTTTGACCCAGTGTAACATCCAGACTTTTAGGTGCATTAATATGGGTTTAACCTTGAGATTCATGGAGTGAGTCGGCGAGTTGTGAGTCCAACTCGTCGAGTAGAGTCGAGTTGTCCGCGTGTCATTAATGAGTGGACTCGACGAGTCAGAGAGCTGACTCGTCGAGTAGATGCTGGGCAGAGAAACCCTAATTTTCGGGGTTTGGGATCTATTTAAAGGCACTTATATCCTCATTTGCGGCTACCCTTCCTTCAGAGAAAACCCTAAACGTGCATAGAGAGCCATGAGAGGCTTGGAAGCTAAAACTTGGAGAAGACTAGTGCATCTCTTGAGGAGAAGAGGAGATCATCCAACAAGGAAGCTAGAGAATCAGTGCATTTGGTGTAACTTCGTGCAAGGGCTTGATTAAGAGGTAAAAGCTTGCACCTTTCTTGTTATTTTTATTAGATCTTGTTGATATGGAAGATTAGGGTTTCTTCCACCATTGTTGGGACTTTGAATGTATAAGGTCCCTTTTAAGGTCTAGATTTCAGATCTGGACTTTGTGAGGTCTAGAGAGTCCAAAGATTATAGCTTTATTTAGCCATAGAAGAGTTATTGTGGTTAATCATCCTTGTTAGAGTTATATTGGCATTATGAGCCTTATATGCCATGTTTAAACGTAAAGCTTGCAGCTTTACGTGACAATCGACCCTTAGGATGGTAGATCTATTGCTAGGGTGATGGATATGCCTTAAATCGTTTGAATGATGAACCTGATCGAAGGGACTCGCCGAGTCCATGGCCTGACTCGACGAGTCGGTGAGGGTTTGTCCTGATGGGTTGATTGAGTGATAACTCAGCGAGTTGGGGGTCAACTCAACAAGTTGAGCTGGACTTTTTGAGACTTCTGAGGATACGAGGGGACTCGACAAGTCGCAAGAGTGCACTCGACGAGTCAGTTCAGACAGGGACTGTTGACTCGAGTTTGACTTCTGTTGACTTTGGGGCTTTGGTCAACATGAGTAATAGAGACCATGGAGGGGTAAAATGGTCTTTTATCCACCTCAAGAGTTAGAGAGAGAAATAATAGCCTTCGATTATTTGAGTTGTGAAAAGAGTATTACTTAGAGATATTCATCCTTTGTGTTAGGCGGAGGCAAGTTCGAGATCCGAGTGCGAGGTTATCTGCTCACCTGCTCGCGAGGTTAGTCTTCTCACTATACTTTACCTAGCGTGGTAACCAGAGTTGTGTGATAGAGTATCTTATGTGCTTATATTGAGTATTGTGATATCCTGCATTATGTCTTTGTGATTTATGTTGTATATTATGTTGAGCCTTACAGAGTTAGGACCGGAGGGTCCACAGAGTTAGGACCGGAGGGTCCCAGATTTAGGACCGGAGGGACCATCAGAGTTGTGGGAATGGAGGGTCCCACTGAGACACATTGACCGGAGGGTCTTTCAGAGTGATAGCCTCGAGTGGCTAATATGTTGTATGTGGTATTTTTGGGGAAAACACTAAGCTTCGTGCTTACCGTGTTATGTGTTATGTGTTTCAGGTTCTTATCAGAATCGCGGGAAGGCACCGGCTTGATTGGACACACATTTGAGTTGGAGATATGTCTTTGGAGGATCCTGGAGTTGTGACATGTTGGTATCAGAGCCTTGGTTTGAGGGATTCAGATGCACCTTCGGGTATGTCTGGACTCAAACTGAGGATTCGAGAAGAGATTTTCAAAAGTGTTAAATTTTTCTAAATGAGAAAGAGTTTAAGAGAAAATGAGTTGGAGCAGTGTGTACAATCAGCCAGAGCCCGAACGGTGATTTCCCAAAATACCCTTATTTTGTGTTATGAGATATTTATGAGATATTATGAGATATTTATGAGATGTTATGAGATATTATGCATGCTAGAGGATAGGCTAGGTATTTCATATTTTAGGGCTTGAGTTGCCTGATTTGTGATGCCTTAGCCTAGGGGTTGTTGCTATTTGTTATGTGCCTTGAGTATGTGCTGAGTAAGAGTATCTAGCAGGAATCACCTAGAGAGAGAGAGAGAGAGTTCTGAGTCGAGAGGTAATCTAGGAGACATACCGAGATGAGCATTTGAGGATTCTATTAAGTAGAGTAATTAGATACCTCGAGGGGTAGGATTTCCTGAGTCAGCGATGTCTTTTGAGTTGTGAATAGAGCCAAAGCAATTATACAACAGAGTGGCTTATGTGTTATTGGAGGTTATTCGATGCCCGGATGTTGCTTGCTTCGTGCTTTGTGGAACCCTTGATGATGGGAGACAGCTATTAAGTGAATATGACGATATTCAGGAGGTAGATGGCTGGCATCATGAGGAGTTCCTTAGCAGCTGATGGCAGAGAAGTGTGAGAACCTAGGAACAGCCTAGGTAGTGAACTTAGGCAGATGATTACGCTGATAGAGGAGAGTAACTCGTTGGAGAGCGAACACGTTGACGGGATTGGTGATTAAGAAGGTTGAGCAACTACTTAGAGAATTTGGGACGATCTGTGTGGAAAGTATGGGTAGATGTGCTAGGTAGTATGGGCCCGTACTACTGAAAGCAGAGGACCCATACTCGAAGCAGGGAGAATTCCAGAGGTTCTAAGTAGCATATCGAGAGGAGATAAAGTGGTTCGAGTACCACGAATAGTAGCAGATTGAGAAGAGAGAGAACATGGTTCGAGTGCCATGATTCGTAGCAGATCGAGAGGAGATAACATGGTTCGGGTAGCATGATTCATAGAAGATTGAGAGGTGACCACATGGTTCGAGTACCATGATTCGTGGCGGTTAGTGTTTATGGTTTGCCAGTTATTCCGTTGTGATTGATCAGGCTGAGATCAGATGTGATAAAGTATGGGGCTAGAGGGCCATGTTGGGCAAGTTGTAATGGAGCATACCGAGAAAAGGAATCGAGTTAGTTTCTGAGAAATTTATTGGTGAGATGCCAGTTGGAGTCGCTAGACACATTGATGAGTAGAGATGAGACTTTATGGAGAATTGCGGCCTGAGTTGAGCAGTCGGCCGATAGTGGAGATAACACTTTCTGTGACAAGAGTTGCGCTTTGTCCATTTCCGGTTAGAAGCGAAGGAGATAACGAGCTTCCGGTTTCGGAGTTGGAAGTAAACCCTGTGGGGTAGCATATGGTCGTGTCCTTTTCGTCAGAATATTTGAGCAACATGTCTACTGCGAAGTATTTCCCATTCCATGAGAGAGTTATTAGTGGGGACCGAGATGAAAGAGAACAAGGAAGTACCTTCCTGGGTGAGACATACTTTTTAGCAGCAGTCCCAGGTGATTACGAGGAGTATACCGGGGCAGTGGCCCTCGTTGCGTATGTTGTGTATCGGCTGTGAGAACGGAGTCTCCTGTTTCTATCCACACGATGGGACGTTGGAGGAAGGATCGGAGACGAGATGTGTGATAGTGCATTATTTTCAGATTGAGAGACGAGACTAATTCAGGACAGTTGGGATATCCGGCGGTGTATCGGTCTGAGATGTCGAGAAGACTAGAGGCAGTCACGCGAGGAGGATTATGAGGTTTGTGGACTTCGGGATAATTGGAGTTATAAGGTTATTATCCAGAAGATCATTGAGCGCGGTGTGGTGTATTCCATGAGGCGGAATTGGTACGTCTGGCGAGCCAGCCTGTGGAATAGACTGTGGTATACCAAATGGTGATGGTTCGAACCCTGAATGGGGGGGGGGGGGGGGAATTGGATTATTTACTGAGAGAATCAGATAATTGTTCAAGTGCGGTTAGAGAACTGGATATGGAGACCTGCGGTGCGGATTCATGAGATCATGATTATTGATGATCAAGGCGAGGTGCAGGGCGAGATAATGTGTGTTGTACGTGCTCAGGGAAGGAGGAGTGTTTCCATGGCGAGTATCCGTTGGGCAGGCACCTTAGGGTGATGAGAAACTCTTCGAGGTTGGAATGGTCGAATTCGAGGTGGTTGGCTCGTAAGCATAGTCACGACGTGTTCTGATTCATCAACGATTTCTCCATGTTTCAAATCGAGGGTTGAAATTTTAGAAGTTATGAGTTGTGCGAGAGGAAGATCAGTCGTGAGATTCTAAGAGAGTGCATTGCGGTATCTGAGTATGATGCCGTGAGTAGGAGATCAGTGGTTGAGGCCAGACATAATGAGATTCTGTGATGGTATGTCGAGGTATTTGGGTATGATGTCCTAAATTTCGGATTATTTCGAGACTTGAGTTATGAAATGACGAGTGGTGTATCAAGTGTCTATGGTTCCGGTGGGGGCCCTTCAGCTAATTGACATCAAACGGGATTATCTGAGAATGTGAATTGCAGCAAGAAAAAGGGGTTTTGTCATGGCGGTGGTCATCAGGAGTAGTGATACTTAGCCTGGATGGGTGTGTGTACCTATCTATGTTGGGCCGCGAAGCGTGAGTAGTGGATGTAGTGAGGTGATGACACGAGGATGAGATTGTGGGGTGATAAGAGAGTGTTGTGATACTGCGGGGAGCCGTAGTATTCACTAGTCAGCAAGAGAGTGTGTGATATTGCGGGGAGCCATAGTATTCACTAGTCAACGAGAGGTGTTGTAATACTGCAGGGAGCCGTGGTATTCACTAGTCAGCGAGAGAGTGTTGTGATACTGCGGAGAGCCGTAGTACTCACCAGTCATCGGGAGAGTGTTGTGATACTGTGGGGAGCTGTAGTATTCACGATTCAGTGAGAAAGTGTCATAGGCCTGCGGGGATCCGTAGCCTTCACGGGATAGTGAGAGGGAATGTTATGATACTACGGGGAGCCATATTATTCGCTAGTCAAAGCATGACGTAGAAGAGTTTTTAGGCTTGGGTAGCCTTATTCTTTGAGTTTTAGGGGAACCTGGAGGTCGGACCAGGGGCAAGACTGGGGTCTCCTTAATGATTGGGAATCGTTATATTCTGAGTTAAGGTGTGGTTATCGCAATCAGAAGGAATTGAGAAGTGATGTACGCGTGAGTTGCGGGTCATGGGTCGTGAGTTGGGTGCTTCATTGGGACGAGTGGCTCAAATTCTGAGTCGGACCAGACTCTCGAGTTAGAGTTTGGCTCTAGTGATGTATTGGGTAGGCGAAATAAGATTCCAGATCCAGAAAAGGGGTTCCATTTTGAGGGGCATTGTTTGCCATCTGATGACTTAGGCCTGAGTGGGTCATTTCATTAGTACGGGAGGTATCGCGAGACACATGGAACCAACGAGTAGTAGACGACAGAGGTCGGGGTGAGATGATCTTCAGTTGGGGTTGTAGTATTCGCTCGGGGTAAAGCGAACTTCGTGACTTGTGTGTCACACTGGGCTGAGATAGTTGGTGTGAGAAGGAAGTCGGTGAGACATGTTGGGGTATGCAATGGGTAACCTTTGGAGGTTCAACTGCTAGGTCGGGAGATGACCTAGTGCTTAGTGTTGAAAGGGATATTTGATAAGGGAGCTGGGGTTTATGATTGTTAAATGTCAGAGAATACTTCTGAACAAACAAGATCATTGTCTTGTGTCTGAGGACAGGGTGTTGAGAGTTCATTATTCAGATAGGTTGATTGTAGTAAAGTGGATGGGTCCCTGGTGTGATGAGATCCTTTCATTCCTTGGTATATGATATGGATTGTTTATCATGTTTGGGGTGAGTGATCGGTAGCCAGTTTTCGGCATGGACTTGTTGTTATCGGTCCCAACTAGAGAATCAGAGGGGCAGTGAGTTATCGGGTTTTCTTATTCGAGGAGCGAATAACATGGTGAAATCTTGAGAAGGCAGTCTGGTAGTGAAACAGGCCACTAGAGTTTCCAGATTCTGGGGAGTCAGAAGGGTTATCGTAGCGGCAGAAGGGTCTGTCCTTTTTCCGAGTGGGAGTTCCTGTTTGGATTCAGGTGTCCATGGAGGGAGATAGTTGTGTGTTATGAGATCCTTTCGGGGGTGCTTTTCGGTTATTGGGTTCAATCTATGTGTTGTGAGAAGCGATTTCGAGGGCGAAATCTAATTCAAATGGGGGAGAATTGTAACATCCAGACTTTCAGGTGCATTAATATGGGTTTAACCTTGAGATTCATGGAGTGAGTCGGCGAGTTGTAAGTCCAACTCGTCGAGTAGAGTCGAGTTGTCCGCGTGTCATTAATGAGTGGACTCGACGAGTCAAAGAGCTGACTCGTCGAGTACGTGTTGGGCTGAGAAACCCTAATTTCCAGGGTTTGGGATCTATTTAAAGGCACTTATAGCCTCATTTGCGGCTACCCTTCCTTGAGAGAAAACCCTAAACGTGCATAGAGAGCCATGAGAGGTTTGGAAGCTAAAACTTGGAGCAGACTAGTGCATCTCTTGAGGAGAAGAGGAGATCATCCAACAAGGAAGCTAGAGAATCAGTGGATCTGGTGTAACTTCGTGCAAGGGCTTGAGTAAGAGGTAAAATCTTGCACCTTTCTTGTTATTTTGCTTAGATCTTATTGATATGGAAGATTAGGGTTTCTTCCACCATTGTTGGGACTTTAAATGTATAAGGTCCCTTTTGAGGTCTAGATTTCAGATCTGGACTTTCTGAGGTCCAGAGAGTCCAAAGATTATAGCTTTATTTAGCCATATAAGAGTTATTGTGGTTAATCATCCTTGTTAGAGTTATATTGGCATTATGAGCCTTATATGCCATGTTTAAACGTAAAGCTTGCAGCTTTACGTGACAATCGACCCTTAGGATGGTAGATCTAGTGTTTGGGGTGATGGATCTGCCTTAAATCGTTTGAATGAGGAATCTGATCGAAGGGACTCGCCGAGCCCATGGCCTGACACGACGAGTCGGTGAGGGTTTGTCCCGATGGGTTGATTGAGTGATAACTCGGCGAGTTGGGGGTCAACTCGACAAGTTGAGCTAGACGTTTTGAGACTTCTGAGGATACGAGGGGACTCGACGAGTCGCAAGAGTGCACTCGACGAGTCGGGTCAGACATGGACTGTTGACTCGAGTTTGACTTATGTTGACTTTGGGGCTTTGGTCAACATGAGTAATAGAGACCATGGAGGGGTAAAATGGTCTTTTATCCACCTCAAGAGTTAGAGAGAGAAATAATAGCCTTCAGTTATTTGAGTTGTGAAAAGAGTATTACTTAGAGATATTCATCCTTTGTGTTAGGCGGAGGCTAGTTCGAGATCTGAGTGCAAGGTTATCTGCTCACCAGCTCGCGAGGTGAGTCTTCTCACTATACTTTACCTAGCGTGGTAACCAGAGTTGTGTGATAGAGTATCTTATGTGCTTATATTGAGTATTGTGATATCCTGCATTATGTCTTTGTGATTTATGGTGTATATTATGTTAAACCTTATAGAGTTAGGACCAGAGGGTCCACAGAGTTAGGAACGGAGGGTCCCAGAGTTAGGACCGGAGGGACCATGAGAGTTGTGGGACTGGAGGGTCCCACTGAGACACATTGACCAGAGGGTCTTTCAGAGTTATATCCTCGAGTGGCTAATATGTTGTATGTGGTATTTTAGGGAACTCACTAAGCTTCGTGCTTACCGTGTTATGTGTTATGTGTTACAGGTTCTTATCAGAATCGCGGGAAGGCGCCGGCTTATTTTTCACACATCTGAGTTGGAGATATGTCTTTCGAGGATCCTGGATTTGTGATAAACAATTTTGAAACGTTGGATAACTTGATACTTGTGATTTTTTGAGAAAATGTGACATGTGGTTTATTGTGTTTTAAAATGAAAAATTTGTGTTGGAAATTTACGTCGTTACACCCAGAGTTGACTATGACCAAGGTGTTGACCTTGACTTTGGCTTTGACCCGAGTAACCCTTGTAAGGGTTAAGAGTGTGTAATGGTAAATTAAGTAATGTTGTTATGTGTAGGAGTTGAGAGGAGGTGATCCCGACAACAAGAACAGTTCAGACACTTCACGACACTAAGGTGAGCTACCTTCCAGTAGAGGTGGGTCTAAGGCACCAATGCCGGCCCACCAGTAGGTGTTTATGTATGAGATGATTGACTTTGTGATAATTGTCTAGGTTTCCACTGTCTGATATGCTTTATGTGTTAGGATGCTCTGTTATATGTGTTAGTAGTAGTAGGGGTGAAATAGTCCCCGGATACCGGTTGAAAGATACAGAAGGGGTAGTCAATATCCATGCATGCATAGCAGTATGTTTATGTTATGTTATTATGTGGTAGTGGTAGGGGGTGTAATAGTCCCCAGTAGTCGGTTGAGATAAACCAATGGGTAAGTCAAGCACCCCAGAATGGCTTGACATGGGTAAGTCAAGCATCCTAGAATAGCTTGACCTAGGTAAGTCAAGCACCCCAGAATGGCTTGACCAGGGTAAGTCAAGCACCCCAGAACAGCTTGACATGGGTAGCTCAGGCACCCCAGAATTGCCTGGCAGTATGTATGTTGTACAGTATGTGGTATGATGGGGGAACTCACTAAGCTTCGTGCTTACAGTTTTAAGTTTTGTTTCAGGTATCTCTTCAGCGAAGGGGAAGGAGCCGGCACGGTAGCAGCGCATCGCACACATACGATTTATGCATTTTGAGATCCATGGGATTGTACTATGACATTATTGTTATTTTGATGATATGGTTTGAGACACATGGCTATGTTTTATGAAATGATATGAACCAATGATGTTTTTCAGTAAATTGTTTTATAATTCTTTTAATTAAAAATGAAAATTTTGGCCATGAATATTGGGATGTTACAGACAGGATCGGTGCTCCCCATAGGGAACTTCTCGGATGAATAAACCCTCGGTCTAGCAGCTCCTGAAGCTGCATAAACAGCTCCTGCATCTCGGGCGGAGCTAGCCGGTACGATGCCTTGGCTATCGGAGAGGCACCCGACACTAAATGAATGTGAAACTCCACTTGCCTCTTCGGAGGAACCCAAAGTAACTCCTCGGGAAAGACATCCCTGAATTCCTGTACAACCGGTACACTGCCCAAATACGTCGGGGTCTCAACGCTCGTAGTCGAGATATATGACAAAAATACTAAACAACCCTGATGAAGAAGTCTCCTAGCCCTCACAGACGAACAGAGGGTTGGCCCCTGCGAGGCCCTCTCCCCATGAATAACCAGTTCTCCCCCACTTGGCGTTCTAACTCTCACCAACTGGCACTCACAGTCTATCATGGCCCCATTGGCCCCCAACCAGTCCATTCCGACAATCACTTTCAACCCTCGCATTGGTATCGGAACCAAATCAACACAGAACCTCTCCCCAAACACACTCAGGACACAGTCTGGATATACCCTCGCAACATTCATAGTGCGGTCATCTGCAATCTCAACCTCAAGCGGGGAATCCAAAGTTCCCGGGGGATCCCGGAACTTCTTGCTAAGCGCAAGAGATACAAACGATCGGGTAGCTACCGAATCGAAAAGAACATGAGTTGACATACCATTGACCAAAAAGGTCCCTATACAGGAGCACATATATACATATAAGCAATACAATTCAAATATCAAGCAGGGAAAATAAAATACGTACCAGCCACGACGTCTGGCGCTGCCCAAGCCTCCTCGGTAGTTAACTGAAATGTGCGACTCTTCACCGCAGGAGCATCCGCCATGGCATGGCGGCCATCAGTGATCCTCATTGTGGCGTGCGTGGGGGTCACCACTGCTCCTCCTCCTCCCTGGAACCACGAACAATCAGCCCTTTTATGGCCGGTCTGTTTACAGTGGAAACAAATTAAGCCCTTCTTGGCGCAGTCCCTGCTCACGTGGCGTGGATGACCACAGGTATAACATACTGTTCCCGTCACCCGACAAACTCCACCGTGCGATCTCCCACATGTGGCACACCGACCACGACCCTACTGTCCTCTACCAGAAGAATCCAAGGTCTTTAGCTTTTTAGCCTGACCTACAGCTGTCTGAGCCTGCTCTGGTTTCCGCTTGGTGTGGAACTCCAACTCCATCTCCCGCTCACGGGCGTTCTCCACCATCTCATTTAGGGTTTTTCACCTTGTAAAGCTCAAGAACTTACGAATATCATCCCTCAGCATGGAATGATACCTCGTCCTCCTCATGTCCTCATCCGTAGCATACTGCGGGATCAACAACACTCGTTCCCGAAACTTGACGGTGATCTCTACCATAGTCTCGGTGGTCTGCTGGAGCTCTAGGAACTCCCTCACTAACCGTTACACCTCAATAGAGGGTGCGAACTCCAGATCAAAGTGTCTAACAAACTCCGCCCATGTCATCTCATCCACACCGGCTGCTCCCACCTGGGTAGTGTGACATTCCCAATTTCACGGCCTGAAAAGACCGATTTGTTTATGCTTGATTTTCAAAATCAGAGTATCTTTTAAAGAAATACGTTGCAGCATTTGTTCCCAGAAAAACATGATAAATATGTTATCAAATCATTTCCGAGGAAATGTATTTTATTCATTTTAAAACTTTGGGGTGTCATTGTCAATACAAAAACATAAGCATAAACAGAACTTACATTCATTTACACCAGTGATTTTACATCTCCTTTAATCTCTCAGTGTAACGTAGCTTCATATCGACACCTATGATACAAATAACTTGAGTGGGACAGGTTGGGAAACCTGGTGTGTACATAGGGTTTTCAACCCATAATAATAAAGTTATTGTGTTTTATCATCAAACAATCAACCCAATTACCCATCCCCATCACCTTCTTTATTTCTTAAGGATTTACCCTAAGAATCATCTATCACTCATTCCTAAGGATTCATCCTAAGGAATAGGCACGAAGTACATCGTCGCCAGGGTTTATACAACAGACACTAAATTCATAGTTGCTAGGGTTCATCCAACCTGTGCTAAGTCCATAGCTCTCATTTATCGACAATATTATTTGCGGGAGTCCACCTGCAATACATGTCAATGTGTTTTTAGAGTACACCGGGTGAACATATTGTTCACAACACCTACAGGTTGCGAGCCTGCTAGTGTTCCACGGACCGTCTAGAATAGTCCATGGTTGCCATCCATACTCTACTAGATGACGGGGCCAACGTTTGGGTAAGGGATTCTCTCATTTTTCACCCCTCACCCTCATCTCATGATCTATATCACCGATCATCTCATTTATCCAACTCATCTTTCATCACATACCAACTATTTCATCTACCCATGTTTTACCCAACAATTTTGTAGATATAAAATACATACACCGTTTAAATCATTTAAAACCTGTATAAATCATTCATTCAACATCCATCTCAAATAAAAAAACAATATATATTCACATAGCACGTATTTTATATAAAATACTTCATATCTATGTGTAAGATCAAAGTGACTATACACTCACTTGATAAGATGGTGATTGGACAGCACTCCGTCCCTTAAAACAAACGTTTTTGATGAAACCGGGATGTTTGCTCAAAAACTGGGCTTCATGCGGGCAAAATTTTGCCTCGAAAAATGTATTTTTTTCGGGGACTTCGGGGCTTCGGGACTTGCTTGGGTTATTAGGGAGGTTCCCTAGGCTTCGGGGTGGTTTAGAGTAGCTAGAGAGGTGTTTTAGAGTGAAAGAAGATGAAAATTAGCAACCATTTTCGGAGGGCTTCGCTTGCTATATATAGTAGGAGCCTGACCCTCGGTATGCTAGGCGTAATATCATGGTACGCGGGGCGTACTGCTTCACCAGCCACTACGTTGCGCGTAACTTCGGTACGCTGGGCGTACGAGACGTGGCGCCTGATCGGGTTCCGAGCTTCGGACGTGTCATAGCTACAAACACACGTCCATCATGCGAAGGAGTACGGGGGGTGACCGACTCCGAATCACGTACAAGACTACACTGGGCGTAAGCCGAGTATGCTGGGCATACACCTTCGGACCAACCTCGAAATTTGGGCCTTGAACTTTAAAAATTCGTAACTTTCGCATATGGGCTTCGTTTTCGACGTTGTTTATATCCACGCGTAGGTGAGATTATACTCTACAACTTTCGTTTAGATTCTATCGGTTAATTTTGAATTTACTTTTAAAGTTATACTTTTAACAGGCCGGGAGAGGAAAAGTCCGTTAAAAATTCATAACTTCTTCATCTGACGTCCGTTTTCATCTGTCTTTTTACCGTTGAACCACTATTAACAAGATCTTCGATTCTCGTTTAGGTTGTGTCGGCTAAAAATCGCTCGATCTATAATTCGAATTCCGGGCTGCATATTGTTGTGCCAAATCTTAGAAAATTCATAACTTCCTCATACGAAGTCAGATTTGGACATTCTTTTTATGCACGCTCTTGGTTTAACGTATACTATGACTTTCATTTAGATCGCTAAGGATAAAAAGCAATTTATCGTAAATTCACTTTTTACGTCACACAGCGTTGTGCCGGTTCTGTCGTGAAACTTTGACATGTCATAACTTCTTCGTTATAACTTGGATTTCGGTATTCTTTATATCTATGGAATCCTTGTTTCAACCCCTACAACTTTCTTCATAGATATCGGGTTTATCTAACACTTATTTTCGATGCTATTTTTATCCTTAACTTATTAAATCATAATAATTAAGTATAAAACAGATAATACTCAAATAATACATTTTTATTAATTCAAAACAAGTTATAAAGGTTGACCTAGACTATTACATCATCTTTAATGCTTTAGCCCAGAAACACGGGTGTTACAATTCTCTCCCCCTTAGGATGATTCCGTCCCCAAAATCATACATCAGCAAACAAATGCGGATAGCGACTCATCATGTCACTCTCCGTTTCCTAGGTGAGATTTGGCCCATTCGTATGTTTCCATCGTACAAGCACTAAATCGGCCATCTTGCGTCACAACTTCTTAGTCTTATGGTTAACAATTGCTCTGATTCTTCAATTAACCTCTTGCTTTCATCCAATCTTAATTCAGAAATTGGAATTTTGTCGGGAACTTCTTCCGTGAACTTCCTCAAATAACACACGTGGAAAGTGTTATGAATACGATCTAGTTCTTCTGGTAGTTCTAGCTTGTAAGCTTGATTCCCAATCCTCTGAAGAACTTTAAACGGTCCAATAAACCTTGGACTCAACTTTCCCCTTTTACCAAATCTTATAAGTCCCTTCCACGGCGAGACTTTAAGTAAAACCGAATCTCCAACTTCGAATGTTATCAGTTGTCTTTTCTTATCAGCATAGCTCTTTTGACGATCCTGAGCTGCTAACATCCTTTCCCTAATCACTTTCAACTTTTCAGCAGTCTGATGAACTATCTCGGGTCCCATAAACTCCTTTTCTCCAGCTTCAAGCCAACATGAAGGTGTTCGACACTTATGTCCATACAAATCTTGATAAGTTGCCATATTGATGCTCGAGTGGAAACTATTATTGTAGGAAAAATATACCAAAGGTAAATGTTCATCCCAGTTACCTTGGAATTCCAGGGTACATGCACTTAGCATATCCTCCAATATTTGAATCGTTCGTTCACTCTGACCATCGGTTTGCGGATGGTAGGCTATACTTAGACACAATTTCGTACCCAATTCCTCTTGTAGACTTCTCCGAAACCTTGACGTGAAAAGACTATCACGATCTGATACAATCATTTAAGGAACACCGTGAAGTCTTACTATCTCCTTCACGTAAGCATTTGCAAGTTTATACATAGACCATTTTTTCATTGGCTGCTATGAAGAGTGCAATTTTAGTGAACCGATCAACGACCACCCAAATCATGTCGTGACTGCTCTTCGTTCTGGGCAGTTTAGTCACAAAATCCATGCTGATGTCTTCCCATTTACCCATAGGTACAGGTAAAGGTTCTAAACTCCCATATGGTTTCTGATGTTGTGCCTTAACCCTCGCACATGTCACACACTCGGCCACATACTTTGCAACATCGAGCTTCATCGTCGGCCACCAGAAGTAGGGTTTCAGATACCTATACATTTTCGTGCTGCCGGGATGAATCGAGTACATGGTGCTGTGAGCTTCTTCCATCAGAAGATCTCTTATTCCTCCAATCTTAGGTACCCAAATCCTATCTTGGAATACCTTTAGTCCTTGACAGTTTGTATCGAACACTAACGTTTTGCCCAAACGTTCTTCCTTTCGGTCATTTTTCTCTAAAGCTTCTTTCTGAGCTTTCTTGATGCTTTCCATAATTGTTGACACAACTTTAATTCTTAATGCTCTTGGCCTTTTCCTTTCAAGGCTCTCTTTCTGGCCTAAAGTATCAGCTATGACATTTGCTTTACCAGGGTGATAAAATATCTCACAATCGTAATCCTTAAGCAACTCTAGCCAGCGTTGTTGTCTCATATTCAATTCCTTCTGATTGAAGAGATACTGAAGACTTTTATGATCAGTGAAAAGTTTGCACTTTGTGCCGTAAAGATAATATCTCCATATCTTTAGTGCATATACTACCACTGCCAACTCCAGATCATGAGTGGGGTAGTTCTTTTCGTGTTCTTTCAATTGTCTCGATGCATGTGCTATCACCTTATCCCTTTGGGTTAGAACACAAACCAACCCAGATCCTGTTGCGTCGCCACAGACTACGAAGTCTTCAACTCCGTTCTCGGAAACACTAACAAGACATGGCTTGTATAATGACTGCATACGTTATCTCGTCATCCTAGCTAATAGTCGTAACTATTATGTTTCGTTCGAATGAGTATCTACTTTTGGAATTCTTGTATGCAGGCGGTGCTCGATCTTGCACCCGCTCCCTATCCCATGTTGAGCTTTCAATTGTGACTTTCAAGTCACAATCTCGATCTTTATTGGAGACTCCTCCTTCTTTTTAACAAACTTAAGATAAGTTCTTTCCTTTGATTACTATAGTAGACTGATGGGTCATGTTCTAATGACCTCTCATCGTATTATGTACAGCTTAAACTCAAGTCTTTTAGAGTCGAATTTCTGAACGTAATATACCTTCCTTCGTGTTCCAATGTGATCACATTCTAGCATGTAGTACTTCTAGCTACAAGCCTCTTACTTTAATAATGATTGGGATACCTCAATCTTCCCATTTGAGTTAGATACTACATTGGACTTGGTTCTCTGAACCACATGACTAACTCATCTTGGTCGGACTCGATTCGATATAACCTCTTGGGTCGGAATAACAATCATCTTCTTAGGCATTACTGAAACGATGGTAACGACAGACTAGAACAAAACGGAATCAATTACTAGCTACTTGGTAACCTCGCGACTTTCCCTGATCCAAGTGCGAGTCTTGTGCTTCCGGTAGTATAGGCCTCTACTACCATTCACAACTACTCATACTCGTCCCAAGTATTGCCTCGCAGTTATCCAAGTCACCATACAAGGATTTCACATAGTCATTCAATACATCAGAAAACAAAACCAAGGTTTATATTATTTCTTGAAACGATTACACAGAGGTTCAAGTTTACCCTACACTATGCCTCTAATAGGCTACACCACATGTTACTATTCACATTGCTACTTCATAACTTTATCTTTGGATATCAAGTCTTTACTTCTAATTTCTAGCGTTGTTATTTGCTTTGTCGAGGGTCATGTGGATTGCCCTTGGCCTTGCTGCCTCGTTTTTCTTTGAACAGTCTCTAGAAATATGCCCTTCTTCCCTACATCCGTAACACACCCTCTTGGGAAACGTACACTCATTGGTGTAATGCCCAGACTTTCCACACTTGAAGCAAGTCACCTTCCTTCCAGAGCGTTTATTTTTGCACTTCCCGCACCATTTTTCTTTACCTCCTCTTTTGCCAGACTTTGAGAACATGTTTCTCTTGTTGGACCTTGAAGACCCCTCAAATTTCCTCTTCTTTCCAATTTCAACTTTGTTGGTGGTCCTATCGTTGATCCTTTCTTCTACTGACTTAGCAACCCAGATAGTTGCCCCAAGCGCAGGTGCCTGAAGTACTGGCACAATAAGTTCGTCCTTACTTTGTTGAAGTAAACGTCTTGTTTCTTCCATCTGTTGATCCAACATCGTCCGCACCATTGCATGTACTCCTGCCATCGTGATTGGCTCGGGCTGCGGGTTACCATTTCCGAATCCACTTCTAGTGCTTGCCATTTCGATCTATACACCAAAGTAGGTGAATTTAGATCTTTATTTTTGATAGACGTTTAAATCTTCGTTATCACTCCGAAACGTTTACATGCTACTTCTAATATCGTAGTCATACGCTTAGAATCCTGAACACATAAGGTTTTCAAATCTGGTCGGCAACAGACCATAGATCCGAACAAATAATATCATATATGGGAAACATATAGCATTTAGCACATAAAAGCATTTTAGGCATCTTTCCTAAAATATACTAGTGCTCGTGTCTAAAATATGGTAGACACTCATCTCACAATCATCACTTAGCATTCTAAGTTTAAGTCTAGAAATCCTATAAATTTCCTAGTTCGCTTAAACTAATGCTCTGATACCAACTGTGACATTCCCAATTTCACGGTCTGAAAAGACCGATTTATTTATGCTTGATTTTGAAAATCAGAGTATCTTTTAAAGAAATACGTTGCGGAATTTGATCCCAGAAAAACATGATAAATATGTTATCAAATCATTTCCGAGGAAATGTATTTTATTCATTTTAAAACTTTGGGATGTCATTGTCAGTACAAAAACATAAGCATAAACAGAACTTACATTAATTTACACTGGTGATTTTACATCTCCTTTAATTTATCAGTGTAACGTAGCTTCGTATCGACACCTGTGATACAAATAACTTGAGTGGGCCAGGTTGGGAAACCTGGTGAGTACATAGGGTTTTCAACCCACAATAATAAAGTTATTGTGTTTTATCATCAAACAATCAACCTAATTACCCATCCCCATTATCTTCTTTATTTCTTAAGGATTTAACCTAAGAATCATCTATCACTCATTCCTAAGGATTCATCCTAAGGAATAGGCACAAACTACATCGTCGCCAGGGTTTATACAACAGGCACTAAATTCATAGTTGTCAGGGTTCATCTACGGGTGCTAAGTCCATAGCTCTCATTTATCGATAGTATTATTTTGCGGGAGTCCACCTGCAATATATGTCAATGGGTTTTTGGAGTACACCGGGTGAACATATTGTTCACAACATCTACAGGTTGCGAGCCTGCTAGTGTTCCACGGACCGTCTAGAATAATCCATGGTTGTCATCCATACTCTACTAGATGACGGGGCCAACGTTTGGGTAAGGGATTCTCTCATTTTTCACCCCTCACCCTCATCTCATGATCTATATCACCGATCATCTCATTTATCCAACTCATCTTTCATCACATACCAACTATTTCATCTACCCATGTTTTACCCAACATTTTTGTAGATATAAAATACATATACTGTTTAAATCATTTAAAACCTGTATAAATCATTCATTCAACATATATCTCAAATAAACAAACAATATATATTCACATAGCACGTATTTTATATAAAATACTTCATATCTATGTGTAAGATGAAAGTGACTATACACTCACTTGATAAGAAGGTGATTGGACATCACTTCGTCCCTTACAACAATCTTTTTCAATGAAACCGGGATGTTTGCTCAAAAATCGGGCTTCACGCAGGCAGAGTTTCGACTCGAAAAATTTATTTTCTCGGGGACTTCGGGGCTTCGGGACTTGCTTCGGGTATTAGGGAGGTTCCCTAGGCTTCGGGGTCGTTTAGAGTAGCTAGAGAGGTGTTGTAGAGTGAAAGAATATGAAAATAAGCAACCATTTCCGGAGGGCTTCGCTTGCTATTTATAGTAGGAGCCTGACCCTCGGTACGTTGGGCGTAATATCATGGCACACGGGGCGTACTGCTTTACCGGGCACTACGTTGGGTGTAACTTCAGTATGTTGGGCGTATGAGACGTGGCGCCTGATCGGGTTCCGAGCTTCGGACGGGTCATAGCTACAAACACACGTCCATCATGCGAAGGAGTAGGGGGTGACCGACTCTGGATCACGTACACGAGTACGCTAGGCGTAATCCGAGTACGTTGGGCGTACGCCTTCGGACAAGCTTCAGAATTTGGGCCTTGAACTTTAAAAATTCATAACTTTCGCATAAGGGTTCGTTTTCGACGTTCTTTATATCCACGTGTAGGTGAGATTATACTCTACAACTTTCGTTTAGATTCCGTCGGCTAATTTTGACTTTATTTTTAAAGTTATATTTTTAACAGGCTGCGACAGGAAAAGTCCGTTAAAATTCATATCTTCTTCATCCAACGTCCGTTTTCATCCGTCTTTTTACCGTTGAACCTCGATTAACAAGATCTTCGATTCTCATTTAGGTCTTGTCGGCTAAAAATCGCTCGATCTGTAGTTCGAATTTCGGGCTGCATACTTCTATGCCAATTCTTAGAAAATTCATAACTTCATCATACAAAGTCAGATTTGGACATTCTTTTTATGCACGCTCTCGGTTTAACGTATACTACGACTTTCATTTAGATCGCTAAGGCTAAAAAGCACTTTATCGTAAATTCACTTTTTACGTCACACAGCGTCGTGCTGGTTCTGTCGCGAAACTTCGACAAGTCATAACATCTTCGTTATAACTCGGATTTCGGTACTCTTTATATCTCCGAATCCTTGATTCAACCACTACAACTTTCTTCATAGATATCGGGTTTATCTAACATTTATTTTCGACGCTTATTTTTATCCTTAACTTATTAAATCATAATAATTAAGTATAAAACACATAATACTCAAATAATACATTTTTATTACTTCAAAACAAGTTATAAAGGTTGACCTAGACTGTTACATCATATTTAATGTTTTAACCCAGAAACACGGGCGTTACAGCTAGTCACCTCCTCCCACCAAACCCTGGCTCGGTTCCTCAACATACACGAGGAAAATCCCACCTTTGCCGCATCGAGGCAAAAGCTCGTGCGCTGGGCATTCTCCATGTCTGCCACCCAGCGTCGACTAGATATGGGGTCCCTGACCCCGAAGAAATCCATTACGCCGCACTCCTTGAACTCCCGGAATGAGGGAGTTCAGGGCCCCGACCTGGCCCGCAGAAATCTCAGCTTGAAAAGACCTGAGCCGCTCCTCCATGATCTCCATCATCCCTTCCTTGATTGTCCCAAAAAGCATTGGGGTAGCGTCCAGAATGCCCTTTGTAACCTCGACTGCAATAAGCTGGCGTAGCCTCTATTCGATGCACTCGGTATCGTCGCTCGACACCGACCCGGATCCTGATCCTGATCCCCCTGCTCCATGTCGTGTCACCACCATCCTGATCTGAAATACCATAACACAAAATGATCAAGATAATCAAAAAGGGGATCCTCCTATACCGGTTCTCCTCAGAACTCCCAAATTTAACATTGGTTCGGATACAGGTCATGTGCTTCCAGTAATACGTGCCCAATACTACCTTCCACACTTACATGTACCTTCCCCAAAGCTCTACCTGATAACTCTAATTCGTCCCAGAACAAAACATATCTCACGAGCTACTGCATAACTCAAATCATAGGCTATCCTAAGATTTGCTCAATCCCTTCAACCAGAACTCAAATCAATCTTAACCGGTTGCCTTATGCATGAAAATTATACACAGAACATGATCAAATAGACTTTCGAATAACAGACTGTACCCTAGGACCACAACCAGATGAGGAACAGGAAATAAGGCCAAATCAATCATTCGAAGGCTATAATATCCTAACCGTATACGATTTTTAAAGCATACACATAGCAATATTCATCTGACTATCATAATCCAAATACCAGTATAACATGGCTAACATATTAGGGAACCACTTACTTGAGCTCGGCCGATTACACGCATTGAACTCTCCCTTTTTTCCATTTTAAGTGGTTTTTAACTTTTGGTTTTTGAAAACAGTTTTACCATTTCCTCAATTTGAGTCCTGACACACCCGAGAGTGTGCCCGAATCCCTCAAACCAAGGCTCTGATACCAACTTGTAACGACCTAAATTTTCAAATAAAATTTTCATTTTTAATTTACCAAAATATTTTCATAAAATATGAAGTCTTGATGACAATTGTTTCAAAATCCATAACAACAAATATTTTATTCAAAATATTAGAGTGTCCCCAATAAAATGCCAGAGAGTGAACGCCTCGCCATCAAGCCTTGCCCTTAGGCTCAGAAGTACCTGAAACAATTAACAAGCTGTGAGCTATTGCTTAGTGAGTTCCCCAGAGCATACCCCACACAATCCACATAATCATAATCTATATTAGCTATATAAGCTACATACACCACATAAGCCATGCAGACAAGATATAAGGATGCCCTGGAAACCCTCCAGGGTCTTACTCGGGGTGCCTCGGAAACCCCCCGAGGTCTTATCCCAAGGATGCCCTGGAAACCCTCCAGGGTCTTACTCTGGGTGTCTCGGGAACCTCCCGAGGTCTTAGCCCAAGTATTCCCTGGAAACCCTCCAAGGTCTGACACCCAAGTGCCTCAGGAACCCCCCGAGGTCTATACTAAGGGTGCCTTGGAAACCCTCTAAGGTCTTACACCTAAGTGCCTCAGGAACCCCCCGAGGTCTTTCATGCAAATATCATAAATAACTAGCATACCACATATCACATAACCAACTAGCATATACCATAACAAATAATGGGCCGACCTTGGTGCCTTCGACCCATTGGTATGGTAAGGAGACTCACTTCTCAAGAAATACTGAACTGATAAGATAAGTCCCAACACGCAGCTCCAACTCAACTGCCTACAACCATCATCTGACTGACTTTGTCAAAATCCCGAACTACCAAAAACGCCCTCAAAGTCAAACTTGGTCAACCATGGTCAAAGTCAAATTCAACAGTCCATGTTGACCCAACTCGTCGAGTGCATCTAGCAACTCGTCGAGTTCCTTAAGTGTTTAGAAAACTGGGGAAAAACCCTAGCCAACTCGCCGACTTCACTCTATATACAGGAAATGGGAAAACCCGATCCAACTGGTCGAGTTGTCAGGGCAACTCGTCGAGTTTTCCCCTGTCTTAACATATTCAACCCTTCCAGTCAAATCTAAAGCCCTAAACTATAGATCCAGTCCCTTAGGGCTGAAATATCATGTAAAGTTGCTAACTTTACGTGCATGCAAGGCCTCAAGAGGCTAAAACACTAAAACTAAGTTTAATAAAAGGTTTAGGGCATGGGGGAGGGCCAATACTAGATAAGCTTTATGTCCATGGAGGCCTAGAGGTGTCCAGATCTGAAACCATATCCTCGTGACAAGTTCAAATCCGATAATGACACCATTATGCACCAAAAGTGACCATATACTTTCATAAGAGGAAATCTAAGCAAATAAAGGTCAAGGTAGCAACTTTATACCTCAAGATGGCTGCCAAAACAGAGTAGATGTCGGATCTACTGCTTCTCCCTTTACTCCAACCTCTTCAAGCTCCAAGTTCCTTCACAACCACACCAAAATGACTCTCCAAAGCTCTCACACACACTCAAGAAGGTATAAGGCTCGAACAAGGGTTTCTCTGGGCTGTAAGAACGATGAGGGAGGCTACAAATGAGCCATAAGTTCTTTATATAGGGTGCAAACACTGGAAATTAGGGTTTTCCTTTCCAGCGTCTACTCGTCGAGTTAGGGCCTTCCAACTCGTTGAGTAGACCCTTAATCCCGCGTCCAAAATGATCTCTACTCGACGAGTTGGAGCTCCCCAACTCGTCGAGTTTCGGTCTAAAACCCTAAAAGTTAAAGAAATAAATGATACCTGAAATAAGCATTACAAATCTCCCCCACTTGAACTAGACTTCGTCCTCGAAGTATGCTGATGCAAATAAATCCGGGTAGTGGCCCCGCATCTCATCTTCCAGCTCCCATGTCCATTCGGAGCCTCTTCGGTGCTGCCATTGCACCTTCACTAGCTTCACTTCCTTCTTATGAAGGACCTTAGTCTTCCTATCCAGAACCGCAACGGGCCTCTCAATGTAGTTCAGGCTCTCATCCATCTGCCTGTCGTCTAGAGAAATAACTGCGGCCTAAGCTACAACACACTTCCGAAGCTAAGACACATGGATGATGTTGGCACGAATATTAAGTTTATCCACAGAGTATATAGGTTGTTTTGGTTAAGAGGTGAATTCGTGTGATAACATGAAATAAAGAAAAATACATGACGTATTTCACTAATAATATCCGCTTTAACATATGAAAATTTTCCCGAAAGGGCATACATAAGGGTACAAAGTTTGGCAGCATAACGACTCTATGAGTAGTGTGATCACTTAAACATAGAGTCGGCAGTACCTAACATAGTGCGCATAAAAGAAACATAACACTAGGAGAGGGGTCTACTGATCCGGAGTGCGCCGAGAGGTGTCGGGTGGTGGGGCTGATGACGTGGATGCGCCCTGAAGACGCGCCACCTGTTGTTCTGTGGCTCGTAGTCGATCCTCCCAAATTTCTTGATGTACATGAAAGTTATGGATTACTTCCTGAGTTTCCCGTTCCGCTCTTGCCACTGCGGCTCACATCTGATTTAGTTGCTCGGCTGTGTCCTGGGCTAGGTCGCCAGTGTTCCGTAACCGCCTCACCATGACAGGAAGTGCCCGGTCGGCTGGCCCTCCGTCTCTCAGGTCATAGAATTTTCTGGCCATCCCATATGGGGGCCGCTGCCCCTGCTGCCTGCTCCATCTCCAAATATCAACACCCCATGGAGGCGTGGGCCCATTTAGGCCCATCCGGTACGCGGGCACCGTAATCGGGTAAGGTGGGTTGATGACTTCGGACTTTGCGTCCGAATCACCATCGCCATCATCACTGGTTTCTTCTTCCTCCAAGTCTACCATTGGCTCGGCAGGTCCGCCCTCGACTTCTATTTCAAGCTATTCCCCAGGCTCCTCCTCGGGGTCTTCTTCGTGTTCTTCTTCTTCAGGTTCGCGCCATCCTGCATTCCCTTGCGCGGGGAAATAGGGATCCCCGGGAAGATGAAATCCTGCCATAGTGTATGTAGGAAAATGCATAAGTATCGACACATAGACTACTCCTTTAGTATTTTAGTTAGTTTACTTTGGATCTTATATGCTCTTTTTTTTAACATTAAATTTGAGTTTCGTGCCATCGATCATCTCAATCACACTCGGGCACCTGACAGTCACACTTTGGATGAATGTAGTTGATCATGCTACATTTACCCTTAATATGACTACATGATTGTCTGAGAGTAATTGGAAATGTTCGAATTTCTCCAAAGACTTCATTAGGTGTTGCTGTATTATTATTTTAATATAAGCACATAAGTATGAAATTTTATTTTTGTTCAGAGTTATTTATTTCCATTATGTTTATAGTTGCATATCATGTATGGTTAGATATGCTAGTTCACTATAAACAAAGCTCTGATACCAACCTGTCACACCCTCGAACCGGACGGCGGAAACGTCCGAGGGCTCATGTGACTATAAATTGAAATATCATCATAATGAATATACATGAAACATAACACATACATCACCAACATTACATAGCACAACTGTCATTGTTCACATCAAGTACATTGTATAAATATTACCTATCCATAACATGACTTGTTTGAAAGTCACAAAACATAATATCCTAACACACTTGGTAGATTTCTTCAACTTATCTGTTATCTGAGAATACAAGTTATTTTGAAAACGGTCAACATATATAATGTTGGTGAGCTCATAAGCATATTTGATATAAAATGGTTTGTATTGTTTGTAAAACCCAGAAAATCCGATATTTTCTGTATTAAAAACTGTTCATGATACGGTGTGATGATCCAATATATGTATGTGTATGCGTGATTTCAAAACATGTATAAATGAATGACTTTCAAAAGCGTTCATTGTATAGCATTTGATGTATGTTAAATGAAATGATGTTATTTCCCGGAAAATCCGATATTTTCCGATTTAATATAGTATAATGCTTTGTATTATCGCATAATTCGCTTTGTATAACCACCATATATGAATTTGATTTCCCATAAATGATGATATGGTAATGGATCTCTATGTGAGTCGTTATAACCATGCATGATAATGACTATTTCGCCTGTCTTGGCATTTTTACAAACGCCGGTTTTGATAAAGATTTTGTCACCCTAGACTGGCCGAGTCTAACTGTAGCGAATAGCTCAGGTGTGGGGGAGTCACCCCCGTATAGATCTATACACAAACTCTCGCTCGCCCTCCAGGAGACTCTGGTTATAACTACAGGCTACGGCCGACACTTATTGGTGCCAACCGATAATTCTCACTAAATCCCTATTATTACCCCATGAATTTGAATAACAATGATTACAACCCGTTTGATGTTTACATGAATATGAATAAGGCCTAGCGAACACGAAAATGGACAATTGGGGCCCACTAATAATGTATGTTATTACAGACTGTCGAGTATGCGACGGACACGTTAGCCCATCAAGCATATGATAATTGATTTGGACCATATTAGCAATACAAATGGGCCACGAAGGCCCAATAGCATGTAAAAGTTAATGAGGGTCCATTAGGCATGTAATTGGGTCACCGGAAGCCCAATTAACATGTGTTGATTATATTGGTCCCAATAATCGTGTAACTGGGTCACCGGAAGCCCAATAAGCACGAATACGAAACATTTGGCCTAACCGTCGTATCATTTATAGGTTTATCGATATAAGTTATAGTATGGGATTTGGTTCACACTTAGTGTTTACTTTCGATGTTAAAATACTCAATGTTGGTTTATAACGGTATTCTTAGTTTTCATAGAAAAATACCATTTTTAAACCTTCATGTTGTAAAAATTTATAATCTTTGGTCAAATTGTTTAGAAATTTACATATTTGGCCCAAAATGTTTATTTGACCATTTCAGTCCCTTTTTCATACAAAATTTACATTTTCAGCCCTTAATGGTGCTAAATGACACTTTTAGTCCCTTTTGATGAAAAATGACATTTTAGTCCATTAGATTATCTAACTTGGCATTTTCGGCCCAAATAAAATCTTAAATTATAATTTCAGCCCAAAATACATCTTTTGACATTTTCAGCCCTTATTTGTTAAAAATTTACATTTTTGGCCCATTTGCCGTAAGTTTTACACTTTTGGCGCAAAATCTAAAAACTTTGCATTTTTAGTCCAATTTAGCAAAAAGGGTCATTTTCAGCCCCTGAAATACTTTAATTATGTTTTAGACTCATACTTTTATGAATTTAAAATTTTTGTAACACCCAAAAATTTCAAACAAATTTAAACTTTTAAAACATGTCAAGTTCATCAATACATTACAACTTTGTTTTCAAAATATTATTTATCAGAGTATTCCCAGAAACATGAACATAATATGAGGAGTTGTACGATCATGCCTTCGCCTTGCTGCGATCCCCTGATGTACCTGAAACAATAAACTGAAACTGTAAGCCCGAAAGCTTAGTAAGTTACCCCCAAAATACCGATACACATACAGTCCACATAACCATATCAGTAATAACATATCATAACAAACTGAAACAGCATACAATGGGTCCACAGCTTTACGAGCTGGATTACCCCTGGACCCTCAGTACGAGTCTGGAATGCCTACTGGGCCCTCAGCTCGTATCTGGAATGCCATCGAGCCCTCAGTACAAGTCTGGAATGCCTACCGGGCCCTCAGCTCATATCTGGAATGCTCTCGAGTCCTCAGTATGAGTCTGGAACGCCTACCGGGCCCTCAGCTCATATCTGGAATACTCTAGGGTTTGTTGGCTACCGCACGGAGCAGTACAACCTCAACCCATCCCACATAACATGTAACCTATAACATAACTACTGAGCATGCAATAATCATGTAACATCATAGGTAGTCCTACAGATCCACCTAACTGGAATAACCACTAACATGCAACACTGACTCATACTCAACATCCCATACTGCTAGGATACCACACCCAATGGGCCGGCCTTGGTGCGTTAGACCCCTTAGTATAGTGAGGATAACTCACCTTGCAACTGTCGTCTGAAACTAGAAAGCTCAACTCCCGGATCACCAATACGAGCTCCACCACCTATAGTTACCATAAAACTCCTTTTCATAAATCTCCAAATTACCAGAATACCCTCGGAAGTCAACTGGTCAACCCTTGGTCCAAGTCAAAGTCCACAGTCAAAGTCAACAATCCATGTTGACTTGACTCGTCGAGTGCAGTTCACCGACTCGTCGAGTCCTTCCTGAACTCGAGAAGTCATGAAATCCTTGATTGGCTCGTCGAGTTCCCTTTTAACTCTGCGAGTTCATACGTGTCCAAGAATTGGGAGAAACCCTAGCCGACTCGTTGAGTCTTCGAACGACTCGCCGAGTTCAAGGCAATCTTCGACGGACTCGCCGAGTTGTTCATCCAACTCGTCAAGTTCATGACCATCTTCAACGGGCTCGCCGAGTTGTTCATCCAACTCGCCGAGTCCTTGCAGACCTTTATCCATGCAGACGCTTTTTAAGCCATGGCAAGGTTCCAGATTACAGATCCAAGTTTCTAGGGCATGTTTATCATGTAAAGTCGCAAACTTTACGTGCATGCAAAGCTTTAAGACCCTTAAATGGCAAAACTAAGCTTCCAATGAAGTCTCACACTTGAGGGAAGGCTCCTACTAGGCAAGGCTGATGACTTTATGGATCTAGAGGTCAAAGGGAGTCCAGATCTGAAGTTACAACTTCAGATCTTAGCTTAAACATGGGGAGCCTTTCATAAAACCCATCCAAAAGAGGTTAAAAGATAGATGAGCTAAAGGAACAGCTTAATACCTTCCAGAGAGTGACAACTGATGAATCTCTTAGCTCCCCACAAGTTCTTAGCCTTGATTTCCTTGCTTCCCCAAGTGTTTCCTTCTCCAAAGTTCCTCCTCCAAGCTTGAACACACCAAAGAACACACACACACACACACACGATTTAGGGTTTGAGAGGGACAAGGGGCAGTAAAGGGGACACTGGGGGAGGCCAATGATCCTTTAAATAGGGTGCAAAACCCCGAGATTTAGGGTTTCATCTGCCAGCTCCTACTCGTCGAGTCCCTTCTTGGACTCGGCGAGTAGGTCATTAAAATACGTGGACCAACCCGCTGCTACTCGACGAGTAGGGCAATCAACTCGTCGAGTAGCCCTTGAAATCAAGAACTCACACATTAAATCAATACCTGAGAATCGGGGCGTTACAATTCTCCCCCACTTGAACTAGACTTCGTCCTCGAAGTCTGCTGCAACGAATAACTCCGGGTAATGCTCCCGCATTTCAGCCTCCGTCTCCCACGTCCACTCGGACCCCTCCGATGCTCCCACTGTACTTTCACAAAAGGTATCTACTTATTCCTCATAATCTTCATCTTTTTCTCCAATATGGCCACAGGCCTCTCTACGTAATTCAGGCGTTCATCAACCTGAATATCATCCAGCGGCACCACCTCCTCTTGATCCATAATGCACTTTCGCAGTTGCGAAACGTGGAAAGTGTTGTGTATCCGACTAAGCTCCTCCGGCAGCTCTAGGCTGTAAGCCACCTTGCCAACCCTGGCAATGATCCTGAACGGTCCAATATATCGGGGACCCAATTTTCCCCTCTTCCTGAAGCGGATCACGCCTTTCCAGGGCTAGACCTTCAGGAGTACCATGTCACCGACCTGAAACTCTAACTCGGAGTGGCGCCGGTCGGCGTAACTCTTCTGCCGACTCTAAGCGGTCTGCAGTCGCTGCCTAATCTGCTGAATCTTGTTGGTAGTCTGCAAGACCACCTCCGTCCGACCCATGACCCTATGACCAACCTCACCCCAACAAACCGGGGTACGACATCTCCGCCCGTACAACAGCTCGAATGGCGGGGCGCCAAGGCTAGAATGATAGTTGTTGTTGTAGGCGAACTCCGCAAGCGGTAGGTGAGAATCCCAACTCCCACCGAAATCAATGACACACGCCCTCAACATGTCCTCGAGGGTCTGAATAGTCCGCTCGCTCTGGCCATCTATCTGCGGGTGGAATGCTGTGCTGAAGTGCAACCACGTGCCCAGCTCCTCATGGAACTTTTGCCAGAAGCGGGAGGTAAACCTGACATCCCGATCAGAGACAATGGAAATGGGAACCCCATGGCGAGACTGTTGGATTAGTGTCTAAGTCCATAAATATAATTGGTATGTACTTGACCCGACTCGGCATGGTCCATTTGGGTTGCATGGCATCGGAACATTTGGATAGACCGTTTATGAGGAAAAGACATTTTGTGACATATTAATATATTATAAGTTCTAATATATTAATATGAAATCATGTTATTTAATTAGTATTGATCAAGAATTAATTTGGACTTAATTTAGTGATCAAAAAGAGACTAATTAAATATATGGGGATTGATTGTGTAAATCATTCATTCTTATATATGTGGGCTTATGATCCAAGATTCCTTTATGTTGGGTTTAACCCATGTGGTGATCCATGGATACTCCATGGAGGTTAAAACCCATGGAGCATAAGGAATGGGTAAAGTCATGAGTTACATGGTGTAACCCTAATAGCCACACTATATAAGAACCCCTTTAGTTCAAGAAATTGGCACTAGTGATACATATTTTGAGGGCTAGCCGATTTGAACATGTATGTCTTCTTCTCATGGTTATTCCAAGAGTTCATGATGTTGTGTGAACCATTTGAGGTGTCACACTTGGGGCACTAGGCTCTCAAGCTTCATGGAGTCAACCAACAACAACAAGGTATGTATTATATCTATTTTATTATCCTAGTATCAATGTTTTGGTATGCTAGTTAGGATAATCCCTTGGATAATCATATTTCCATGTATAATAGAGAAAACATAGATCCAAGGTATTTAGGGTTGCATGTACACTTAGGAGTGTTAGAATGCTGAAAACCTATCAGTGGTATCAGAGCCTAGGCTTGTTTTCAATTATACTTGATGCAAATTGCTGAAAAATGCTGAAAAAGTCGAATTTCGGGCATTCTGGGCACTGGAATCGCCGAGTCCACTGATGAACTCGCCGAGTCCATGAAGAAAATCATCCTACTCGGCGAGTAGGTTGATACACTCGACGAGTAGGAGCCCCAGACAGCATATTTTCGAGTGTTTTGGCTAGAAATGGACTAGAAACATTACCCTAAGATGTTTTTGAACTTATAAACTTGTTTTTGATGTGGTAATGTTCATACTAATCCAATTTCAAAGATAATTGTCAATAGATTCATGTTTTGTATTAGTTTAGTGATTAGGCTAGTTACATGAAAAAGTTTGATTTGAATTATCTTGTTCTTATAAGTTGCTTAGATTAATAGAAAAGTTAATTGATTATGTGTTTTCAATCCATTTTAATCTAAGATTTGATTCTAAAATGTGTTTTTGTAACTTGTCCTCAAGTTATATGAAAAGTCACATTTAAGTTTCATAAAACTCATAAAAGTTGGCAATGGTTACAAAAATGAAGAGTCTTGTCCTCAAGTTATGGAGGTTCAAGAGTCACTTCATTAAGTAATTAAATGTGTAACCTTAATTAATTCCATAAGTTACAAAATAAAGAAAAATTACATTCTTTTATTAGTTTAAAGTCTTCCATAACTTGTCCTCAAGTTATGGAACTTGAAGAGTTTTTTAATTAAAACTAATTTAAACACATAAGTTATGGAATTAATTAGTTTTGAATAGTTTCAAAACTTGCCCTCAGGTTTTGGAATTTGAAAAGTTTCACTTATGAATACTTTAATTCTAAGTTATCCCTTAGAATTTTAAAAGTTAAAATTCAAACCCTTATACTATTATTATAATTTTAATTATATAGATATGTATAAGATAAAGTCAATCTTACCGTTAGTAGGCCTCATTCACGAAGCCGGTCTATAAGGGGGGTATAAGGTTACTGCCTATAAAATGGCAGTTTAATGGGTGTCCACTCTCACCCACCGCTTCCTTGACTGGTGGAGGGTCGTTAGCCGAACGGGTAGGAAAGGACTATAATTCTCCCTTCATTAAAAGTATTAATGATAAATACTAAGTAACTAAACACTTATACATTCCCAATCTTAGTTACTTAGGAAAATGTGAAAAGGTGCTAACCCATGAAATTACACTTTGTACCTTACCAAGTCATTAGTGGAGCGTGTGTGGTTAACCGGCACACTAATAAGGACTAGTAAGAGTGGCAAAGGGTAACTTGACTCTATTATAGATCGGTGGAGCGTGTGTGGTTAACCGGCACATCGATTAGGTGATAAAGTTAAGGGTACCAAGTCAATTTGCATGGTTATTCACACCTTGTTTGTGATCCTCGGCATCCCAGTCACAAACTTGAGAGGGCACAATCGAGATTCAAACATGCCATTGAAAGTTCAATGTATCTCAAAAGATCTAGGAGTTTCAAATCCAATTAAAACTTAATTATATTTCATTTTTCATGGTGGAAATTGGTAAATCGTCATTTACCTACCTTCAACTATTTTATAACTTGGATTACGACATCCCTCTTCCAGTTATAAATAGGTTGTTGGGTCCTAGCCTTAATATTTCATATTGGGTGTTATATTAAGGACTTTAAATCAACTATCTTGAATATCTCCCAAAAGATGATCTTCCCAAATCTCTTGAAACAAGTTTTCCTAAAATGAAGATGATGTCCCATGGAAATCATACTTCTTTCACCTCCTCCAATTAATTTCTCCAACCCACAAGTTCCTGAAAAGTTTAAGGTCACTCAAGCCCTATTGGCAAGCAAAGGTCTATGTGTGATCACATCTTGGAGATGTAGTCACATATTGACAAGCCGGGAGAGTTGGGTGTCAAAGTCTAGAGGAAGCTGATGATCAATCACTTTCTAAGTCACATAGTGAGTTCCTTTGGGACTCCTATGAAACAGACTATGACAAGACCCTTAATGATCTTATCTATTTGCTAAGATCAACTTCCTAAAACTTTATGGACATTGACAATGATGACATTGGATATCCAGTAAAGCTCTCTCTTCCCAATGGAAAGGGATCGGCCATAGTCAACTCGGTTGACCAAATGGTAAAGAGAATGGCTAAGTCTGAGATAGTCCCATTATCAAGGGTCTATTGCCAAAGAAAGGGACATTGGTTGCGAAGCTGCCAAATTTACCTAAGGATATTAAAGTCAATAAGTTTGACTCTACTTCGGGTAAAGTCCACTATCTAACTCTGCTAAGTTTCTATTCTGAGATTCTTGATACATGATGTGACTGGGTCACATGTTGATGTTTTAAGAATCAAAGAAAAAGTGAAGAAACTTAAAGAAAGAATATGCTGAATCTGATGGCATAGATGGATTTCTATCGCATAGTTTGAAGATCGGATTCTTGAGCTACTTCTTAAGAGTTATGATATATTGCTTAGGAATAAATAACAACAAAGTTTTCATGTGCTTTTGCATTGTAAGGATAGTTTTTCCGCAAAGTTTTAAAATAAAAGAAATTTTTTTTTTGATTTTATTTATTTTAAAATATCCTTACAATGGCATTTGTGAAAACTTTTGTTGCTTATAAGATTCCATTAAGAGCAAGAGTGGAAATATGAATTTGATTCTTTCATTTGTGGTAGTGTCTAAATTTACCAAATAAGGAAAGATTCTCATCACCTAAGTGTCAGTTGGATAGAAACTTGGAATCATGCAAGTTGTATAGCATGATGAATAAGAACTTTCAAGCATTGGAAAAATTAAGACTAACTACTTGTTCACATGGATGTGTGAGTCAATTAAAGGATCGAGTACACATTCTTGTGCACTGATCAAGCCCACCACAAATAATTGTTAAGACCATTCGTCATTATTTGCTAAAATTCAGTAAATATGGTTATACTTACAAGCTTAAGTGTAATTCTGAGACATTGGAAAAGGTTTCAATGTATGGCAGAGCGAATAAGAAGAATCAACTTAGGCAGAAAGATAAAAGTTTCTCAAATCTGAAAAGATGGGAGAGCACTTTAGTATCATGTTATATAATCATCTTAATGATTAAGAGACCTTATCACAATTCATCCTCTAAGTGCATTCTGGTAGCTAAGAAGAGGAGTTATGAATTGTTGAAGTGGTTAAATCAAGAAGATGAGTCATATTTCATTCCAAAACAATTCTTAGAGTCATACTCCAAGATTGTAACTTGAGTGACATGTCTTAAAGAAGGTTTAAAAACACTTGTCAAATGTAAGAGTAGAAAGTTTTCTACTCTTGTACATTTGAAATTGGTAAGTTGTGATGTTTTGGATAAAACAAAGACCAACTAAGGCCAATTGTGTGAAGTGTTTGTCTTGATTAGAATCCACACTATCTCTTGAATATCTGACAAGAAAGTCTTATATGTCAAGAGGACAGTGGGAGTCTTAAAGGTCTTGAAAGTCTCAAGAACTAATCAAGAATAAAACCTGAAGTTCTTCACTAGCACACGACTTGAGGTTTATAACCTATCGTGTCGACATGTCTGTGCCTATTCAAGTTGGCTTTGCATAGGAGTTCTGAGAGTTCTCAATTGGTTGCACAGCTACTTGGAAGCAATGGCAGGCCCTTGAGCTGCCAAATGGCAAGAATTTAAGATTGAACAAGTTTAATCCATATAAGTGTGGATTTGTCAATAACCTTGTCTTGTGATTATGGTTTTGACAAAATTCATATGGATAGGAACTCATACACCATAAAATCTAAGTGTCATAAGGTTTCTCTCCGATTCATGAAAATGATGGTGAGGAAACACTTTCACTAAGTAGATTTTAGCTAGATAGCAATTGTGATATTTGCATTCTCAAAGTCGTTAGTGGAGCGTGTGTGGTTAACCAGCACACTAACATGGACTTGTAAGAAGTGGTAAAGGTCTAAACAATCAAGACTATGATTACGGCATGCCTTTTCATAGTTCTTAAAATTGTTTAGACACACCTGTGAGCTATCTAAGATAAGGTGTATGATATTGATAAAGTTTTATCAAAGCAATCTAGTATCAGAAATCTGAACTTTGGTAAGAAAGTCAATAAAGTATTGATTTCTAGAAGTGCAGCTGATTTCTGATTACATGTCAAAGCTAATGGGGGCATAAGTGTTATGCTAATAATCATCATGTTAGTGGGAGCTCACTAACATGATAATTATGATAAAGGTTGCAAGTTAGCAATGTTAATTATAGAAAACAAAAGTTTCAACTCATGAGGTTGCAGGGGTTGAAAAAGTTGTTTTGCTATAATTAAGGGAGAGAAAATTATACTTCATTTCAATTCTAAAAGCTTAAATTGAAGTTTTAAGTCGTATTTAGTCAAGGATATATATATGAATTTCATGTTGGAATGACTCAACATAAGGAAATTCTATATATGGGTCCATTATTTGCGTTCTAAAATTCGATTATGATTACGACATCCGTTTTCATAATCTGAATTATGAGAATTTGGCAAATAGAAATGGAAATGTTATAGCAAAAGACTGGTTTAGTCTTTATGTGAGACATCATGACTCGTGTCCCATATGCTTCGGATATAGGATCGATTACATGTGCTATATTTATCCTTTCTAAAAATTTTCCAAATGCCTGGGGCATTAAGAAGGGAAAAGGTCTAGAACTGGATATGACTAAAAGGATTAAGCAATTGTCGAGGACAATCTAAGGTTTACCAAAGATTGGTTGCTCAAGGACAGTTGGAAGTATAGTGTTAATTCTGGAAGGACCATATTGACATAATCTGTAAGGAGGCAACTCTTGTTCAGAAGTGATAGTCAAAATGGAATATGGAAATGTTTCAAAGTTGGAAATTATTCAATCTGTGTAAGATTAGGAAACTTAATGCAAGAAGGATGTTTCCAAGGAGTTGATCTCCTTGGAATGCTCTGTAATGTTTGTTGTCAAGTCCTTGTGACTTTGTGCATAATCATTACAAGAGGATCAATGCATATAAGTTTAGAATCTAACAAATTTCAGTAAATGGCATGAATTTGGAATTCTTGCATTTGCAGTAAGGATTTGGGGCTGTGAAAAGAGAATCATTAAAGTTATGTTCAATTGATCTATTTCACAAAGTAAAGATCATAGACAAACATAGTATGCATACTTGGTGTATGGCATGACTAGTGTTTAGAAAACATAGTGTACATGCTTGGAGCATGGGACAACTATTGTTTTAAATTCAAGAATAAAGTTGATAGCTGAAATAGTATACAATGAATAATGTGTAATCATATGGTGATAAATAAAAGGTGTTTTATTTATGTTCATAGGTTTTGATACCATATTAGATTCTATTATTATTGTGTTTCATTTTGCATGTTTTGACTTCCAGAATAACTAGGTCGTTCTTCCTGATTGACTAAGTTATTCAAACTATCCACAGTCGGTCATATGTTGGAAGTAGATATGAATCAAGACTGTCATGGGTTGGCTTGTAGAGGTCTAAGATGTTGGACAAGGGACTACAACACTCATGAGTGCTCATAAGTTCTGAGTATTGGATTCAACCCGCGCTCATTGGAATCACTTCATGGATTTTATCACGAGTGATCATGAGACGATAATATCTTATATTCTTCAAACCTAGAGATATGAGTTGTTACTATGAGTTGGTTGTACATTGATTGCACGAAAACGCATTCGGTAACTCGGTGTTATAAAACATGCCTTTGTGTATGATTCAACAAGTAGTAGAACAAGCCACATGAGTCGAAGTTTATCCATTCCTTTTACCTTCGGGATAAAAGTGATATCTGTGGGCCCCTCGATGATTTGGTGATGACAAATGTAAGTGCTCGGCCGGGCCTGGACTGATTTGATTTGTTCAATTAGTCAATCGTCATAAATCGGAAATTGGGAAACAACAAATGGACAGTGAGAATGATTATAATCCATGTCTCAGTCCATATGATATCTAGAATGGAGGAATATATGATCCCTTATCTAATGGACAAGTCATTGACAAAGGTCAGAGTTCATCTACAAGGTCAGAGTTCGACAGCGGCTTTTGAGAGCTACGATTGCCAGTTGGTTCCTGAAGTCATACGTAATAATAGTTTTAGACTTATCCAAGTGGGAGACTGTTGGATTAGTGTCTAAGTCCATAACTATAATTGGTATGTAGTTGACCCGACTCGGCATGGTCCATTTGGGTTGCATGGCATCGGAACATTTGGATAGACCGTTTATGAGGAAAAGACATTTTGTGACATATTAATATATTATAAGTTCTAATATATTAATATGAAATCATGTTATTTAATTAGTATTGATCAAGAATTAATTTGGACTTAATTTAGTGATCAAAAAGAGACTAATTAAATATATGGGGATTGATTGTGTAAATCATTCATTCTTATATATGTGGGCTTATGATCCAAGATTCCTTTATGTTGGGTTTAACCCATGTGGTGATCCATGGATACTCCATGGAGGTTAAAACCCATGGAGCATAAGGAATGGGTAAAGTCATGAGTTACATGGTGTAACCCTAATAGCCACACTATATAAGAACCCGTTTAGTTCAAGAAATTGGCACTAGTGATACATATTTTGAGGGCTAGCCGATTTGAACATGTATGTCTTCTTCTCATGGTTATGCCAAGAGTTCATGATGTTGTGTGAACCATTTGAGGTGTCACACTTGGGGCACTAGGCTCTCAAGCTTCATGGAGTCAAGCAACAACAACAAGGTATGTATTCTATCTATTTTATTATCCTAGTATCAATGTTTTGGTATGCTAGTTAGGATAATACCTTGGACAATCATATTTGCATGTATAATAGAGAAAACATAGATCCAAGGTATTTAGGGTTGCATGTACACTTAGGAGTGTTAGAATGCTCAAAACCCAACAGAGACACGATCTCGTGAACGTACCCTTCGGCCAATTTCTCGGCCGAGGAGCTCTCCCGTATTGCCAAGAAATGGGCACTCTTGGTCAATCGATCCACGATGACCCATATAGCATCAAACCCCTTCGCCGTCCTCGGCAACTTGGTAATAAAATCCATCGTGATATGTTCCCATTTCCACATGGGAATCTCCAGGGGCTGCAGCTTGCCATGCGGCTTCTGATGCTCGGCCTTGACCATCCTATAGGTCAAGCACCTCTCGACGTACCAAGCGATTTCTCGCTTCATGCACGACCACCAATAGTTCAAACTCAAATCCCGGTACATCCTGGTGGCCCTCGGGTGAATAGAGAAATGAGACTTATGAGCCTCCTCCATAACCGTCTGCCTAACCCCACCAGACATCGAAACCCAAACCCGACCGCATCGGTTCAATAGTCCCCGACTATCCTGCACGAACCGGGTATTCTCACCCTTGATCCTCTCCAGCTTCCAATTCTCCGGTCGCATGCCCTCTACCTGGGCATCTCCGATCAAACTCACAAGCGGAGAATCCACCGCTATCCTTATACATACCGTGGGGGTGGAAGACCCAGCTGACTTGCGGCTCAAAGCATCCGCAACCACATTCGCTTTACCAGGGTGGTAAAGGATCTCACAATCGTAGTCCTTGACTACATCCAGCCACCTGCACTGCCTCATGTTCAGGTTTGGCTGATCCATGATATGTCTCAAGCTCTTGTGATCCGTGTAAATGGTACAACGGACCCCATAGAGGTAATGTATCCATATCTTGAGGTCGAACACCACCGCCCCCAGCTCCAAGTCATGCGTAGGGTATCTCGTCTCATGCGGCTTTAGCTGCCGCGATGCGTAGGCTATCACTCGTCCTCTCTGCATGAGGACCGCCCCTAAACTTGTAATGGATGCATCACAGAACACTACAAAATCCTCGACTCCTTCCGGAAGAGTCAAGACTGGTGCCTCACACAAACGCTGACGGAGGGTCTCAAACTCCCTCTGTTGCTCGGGACCCCACCGGAAATCCACCCCCTTCCTCGTCAGACGAGTGAGGGGTACTGCAATCTTGGAGAAATCCCGTATGAACCTCCGGTAGTACCCTGCCAATCCCAGAAAACTCCTAATATCTGAGGGAGATTTCGGAATCTCCCACTGCATGACCGCCTCGATTTTCGCCGGATCGACCAAAATCCCCTCCTGGTTAACGAGATGTCCGAGGAACTGGACCTCTCGTAACCAAAACTCACACTTCGAGAACTTAGCGTACAACCGTTCTCGTCTCGGAACTCCCAACAGCTCTCGCAGATGCTCCTCATGCTGCTCTCGGGTCTTGGAATACACCAAGACATCATCTATGAACACAATAACCGAACGATCGAGCATCGTCCTGCAAACCCGATTCATCAGGTCCATAAACACTGCTGGCACGTTGGTGAGCCCAAACGGCATCACCACGAACTCGTGATGTCCATAACGAGTTTGGAATGCGGTCTTCTCTACGTCCTCCTCTCTGACCCTGACCTGATGATACCCAGACCTCAAGTCTATCTTGGAAAACCAAGATGCGCCCTGCAACTGATCGAAGAGATCGTCTATCCTCGGGAGTGGGTAACGGTTCTTCACCATTAACTTAATCAACTCCCGGTAATCAATGCACATCCGGTGCGAACTGTCCTTCTTCCGGACAAAAAGAATCGGCGCTCCCCATGGGGAACTGCTAGGTCGAATGAACTGCTTGCCCAGCAGTTCCTGTAGTTGCGACGACAGCTCCTGCATCTCTGGTGGTGCCAATCGGTATGACGCCTTAGTGATAGGGGCCGCACCTGGCACCAGGTCGATCCTGAACTCGACCTGCCTCTTCGGAGGTATCCCTAGAAACTCCTCTGGAAACACATCTACAAACTCCCTGACCACCGATACATCGGAAACCGAAATCTGATCCCTGACTCGCGAATCTACCACATACGCTAGATAACCCGCACACCCATACTGAATGTACTGCTGAGCCCGGGCAGCTGAGCAAAACCCTGATCCCACTCTGGTGCCCTCGCCATATACAATCAGTTCTCCCCCACTTGGGGTTCGAACTACCACTCGCTGGCCCTCGCAATCAATCATAGCACCGAACCAACTGAGCCAATCCATGCCTACAATCACGCAAACCTCCCCCATGGGGATCGGAATCAAATCTATCGGAAAGGACACCTCGAAAATCTCCAAGTCACACCTCGATAAACTGAAGAAGCAGAAACCCCGTGTTCGTTGGCGATAGAAACTCGGAACAAACACTCTAGCTCGCCTACTGGCACTCTGAACTCCCTACTAAAAGTCTAAGATACAAAAGACCGACTCGCCCCCGAGTAGAACAAAACCAAAGAAGGCAAGGAGTTCACTAGAAACGTACCTAATCACAGGTACAACAGATAAGCATACAACAGATATAGTAAATGAGATAAAGGATAGAAACATACCAGCAACCACATCCGGTGCTGCCTTGGCCTCCTCGGCCGTAAGCTGAAATGCGCGTCCTTGAGCCTTCGAAGGCTCTGCTTTGCCCTGCCTCCCATCGGTAATCCTCAAGGTAGCCGGCACAGGAGCCTGCGCCGGCTTGGTGGCAAGTAGTGGACAGTTGGCCCTCATGTGACCAACCTGATCGCAGTGATAGCATAACCTCATACCCTGAACTGGGGCGGCCTGGCGACAGTCCTTCGCGTAATGCCCCTCCTTGCCACACCTGTGGCACCCACTACCAACTCGACACACACCATAATGACCATTACCACACTTCCCACAAGTGCGGATCTGCTGACCCCCGATCCTAGTATCAGCGGTCTTAGACCGCTTCGGCGCCCGCTGAGAATGTGTCGGGGCCTGCCGCTGCTCTCTCAACTGCTGCTCAATCTCCAACTCACGCCGTCTGGCGGCCTCCTGCAACTCTACAAGAGTATCACATCGTTGGGTAGACACAAACTGACAGATATCCATCTTGAGCATGCTAAGATAACGGGTCATCTGAGCCTGCTCTGAAGCAAACTCCGGGCAAAACATCGCTCTCTCAGTGAACATCCGGGTGATCTCCGTCACCGACTCCCCATCCTGTCTCAAACTCAGAAACTCCTGTGCCAAACGTTCCCGCTCAACCCGCGGAATGTAGCGGGCGCGGGACATGTCCCTGAACTGCTCCCAAGTAACAGCAGCTCTCTAATCATCACTGTACGACCCAGTCCCAAGTCTCCACCAGTCCTTGGCCCCAGACCTAAGCAGGTTCAGAGCACACCTGACCTTCTGGTCAGCAGGACACGAGCAGGTTAAGAAACACCCCTCCACATCTGAAATCCATCTCATAGCCTTGATGGGATCCTGTGTCCCATCAAAAGTAGGGGGCTTCGTGTTATCGAAGTCCCTGTACTGAAAACCTCTACCAACTCCTCCCCCTGCCGCTGATACAGCTGATGCAGCTGCTGCGGCGGCTGTGTCTGCAAGGGTTGCGTAGCGCTCATCAAAATACTCCACCATCGCGGTCTTAATCGACCCGAACATCTCCGGTAACTGAGCCCGGAATGCAGCAGCAACCTCATCATGCAGGATCTCTCGAATCCTGGCATCCAACTCCTCTGTACCCATCTGCACCATCGGCTCAGGTGCTGTCGGCCCCTCCTGGCCTCTGTCCCCTGATTTTGATCCCGAACCGGATCCAGCCACGAAGCACCTCGTCATCACCATTCTGAAACATACCACAAGATATAAGATAATCCATATAAATAACTGGGAGCCAACTCCCTACTAACCCTAGGGGTTGTGACTTCCTTGCTACGCGTATGGGTCCTGTGCTTTCAGTAGTATGGGCCCCTACTACCTTCCACACCTACCCACAGTTGTCTCAAGTATCACCACAACGCCCTAACTGAATACACAACATGGTGACCGCTCAATCCTCACTCCTAGAGGAATGCTAAATATTTCATAACTGGCCGACCGGCCTCTCACATAACCCACCTATCCATGAAACTTCCACCAACCCTGCAGTACTAGTGTGTGCTAGCCACACATAACGCTGGACCCTATAGACTTTCGAATATCCAATTCTACCCTAAGCTCCCAATCAAACAAGAACAGAACATAAGGCCAAATCAAACATTATCAGGCTATAAGATCTTAATTATGTATAATCGTGCTGCATACACTAAGCAACTACAGTAATGATGTCAATCTCATATAAAGGAAACCCTAGGCTACCAGGCATCATGTAATCAGACAATTCTATCATGCAATTCCTGAAGATCCCTAGCCTAATGCTAACATGCTGTTCTAACATATCTCATAATCAAATAACAAGTATGGTATTTTGGGGTCTACTTACTGGCTCCGACTGATCGTACACCCTGCATCCTCCTTTACTTATTTTGAAAACCATTTTAGAATTCATTTTGAAAATATTTTCCTTGATTTGAGACTGGAGTCACACGAGTGTTCCTCCAATTCACTCAAACCAAGGCTCTGATACCAACTTGTAACACCCAAAAATTTCAAACAAATTTAAACTTTTAAAACATGTCAAGTTCATCAATACATTACAACTTTGTTTTCAAAATATTATTTATCAGAGTATTCCTAGAAACATGAACATAATATGAGGAGCTGTACGATCATGCCTTCGCCTTGCCGTGATCCCCTGATGTACCTGAAACAATAAACTGAAACTGTAAGCCCGAAAGCTTAGTAAGTTACCCCCAAAATACCGATACACATACAGTCCACATAACCATATCAGTAATAACATATCATAACAAACTAAAACAGCATACAATGGGTCCACAACTTTACGAGCTGGATTACCCCTGGGCCCTCAATACGAGTCTGGAATGCCTACTGGGCCCTCAGCTCGTATCTGGAATTCCATCAAGCCCTCAGTACAAGTCTGGAATGCCTACCGGGCCCTTAGCTCATATCTGGAATGCTCTCGAGTCCTCAGTATGAGTCTGGAATGCCTATCGGGCCCTCAGCTCATATCTGGAATACTCTAGGGTTTGTTGGCTACCGCACGGAGCAGTACAACCTCAACCCATCCCACATAACATGTAACATATAGCATAACTACTGAGCATGCAATAATCATGTAACATCATAGGTAGTCCTACAGATCCACCTAACTGGAATAACCACTAACATGCAACACTGACTCATACTCAACATCCAATACTGCTAGGATAACACACCCAATGGGCCGGCCTTGGTGCCTTAGACCCCTTAGTATAGTGAGGATAACTCACCTTGCAACTGTCACCTGAAACTAGAAAGCTCAACTCCCGGATCACCAATACGAGCTCCACCACCTATAGTTACCATAAAACCCTTTTTCATAAATCTCCAAATTACCATAATACCCTCGGAAGTCAACTGGTCAACCCTTGGTCCAAGTCAAAGTCCACAGTCAAAGTCAACAGTCCATGTTGACTCGACTCGACGAGTGTAGTTCACCGACTCGTCGAGTCCTTCTTGAACTCGAGAAGTCGTGAAATCCTTGATTGGCTCGTCGAGTTCGCTTTTAACTCGCCGAGTTCATACGTATCCAAGAATTGGGAGAAACCCTAGCCGACTCGCCGAGTCTTCGAATGACTCACCGAGTTCAAGGCAATCTTCGACGGACTCGCTGATTTGTTCATCCAACTCGGCGAGTTCATGACCATCTTCAACGGGCTCGCCGAGTTGTTCATCCAACTCGCCGAGTCCTTGCAGACCTTTATCCATGCAGACGCTTTTTAAGCCATGGCAAGGTTCCAGATTACAGATCCAAGCTTCTAGGGCATGTTTATCACGTAAAGTCGCAAACTTTACGTGCATGCAAAGCTTTAAGACCCTTAAATGGCAAAACTAAGCTTGCAATGAAGTCTCACACTTGAGGGAAGGCTCCTACTAGGCAAGGCTGATGACTTTATGGATCTAGAGGTCAAAGGGAGTCCAGATCTGAAGTTACAACTTCAGATCTTAACATAAACATGGGGAGCCTTTCATAAAACCCATCCAAAAGAGTTTAAAAGAGAGATGAGCTAAAGGAACAGCTTAATACCTTCCAGAGAGTGACAACTGATGAACCTATAACATAACTACTGAGCATGCAATAATCATGTAACATCATAGGTAGTCCTACGGATCCACCTAACTGGAATAACCACTAACATGCAACACTGACTCATACTCAACATCCCATACTGCTAGGATACCACACCCAATGGGCCGGCCTTGGTGCGTTAGACCCCTTAGTATAGTGAGGATAACTCACCTTGCAACTGTCGTCTGAAACTAGAAAGCTCAACTCCCGGATCACCAATACGAGCTCCACCACCTATAGTTACCATAAAACTCCTTTTCATAAATCTCCAAATTACCAGAATACCCTCGGAAGTCAACTGGTCAACCCTTGGTCCAAGTCAAAGTCCACAGTTAAAGTCAACAATCCATGTTGACTTGACTCGTCTAGTGCAGTTCACCGACTCGTCGAGTCCTTCCTGAACTCGAGAAGTCATGAAATCCTTGATTGGCTCGTCGAGTTCCCTTTTAACTCTGCGAGTTCATACGTGTCCAAGAATTGGGAGAAACCCTAGCCGACTCGTTGAGTCTTCGAACGACTCGCCGAGTTCAAGGCAATCTTCGACGGACTCGCCGAGTTGTTCATCCAACTCGTCAAGTTCATGACCATCTTCAATGGGCTCGCCGAGTTGTTCATCCAACTCGCCGAGTCCTTGCAGACCTTTATCCATGCAGACGCTTTTTAAGCCATGGCAAGGTTCCAGATTACAGATCCAAGTTTCTAGGGCATGTTTATCATGTAAAGTCGCAAACTTTACGTGCATGCAAAGCTTTAAGACCCTTAAATGGCAAAACTAAGCTTGCAATGAAGTCTCACACTTGAGGGAAGGCTCCTACTAGGCAAGGCTGATGACTTTATGGATCTAGAGGTCAAAGGGAGTCCAGATCTGAAGTTACAACTTCAGATCTTAACATAAACATGGGGAGCCTTTCATAAAACCCATCCAAAAGAGTTTAAAAGAGAGATGAGCTAAAGGAACAGCTTAATACCTTCCAGAGAGTGACAACTGATGAATCTCTTAGCTCCCCACGAGTTCCTAGCCTTGATTTCCTTGCTTCCCCAAGTGTTTCCTTCTCCAAAGTTCCTCCTCCAAGCTTGAACACACCAAAGAACACACACACACACACACACGATTTAGGGTTTGAGAGGGACAAGGGGCAGTAAAGGGGACGCTGGGGGAGGCTAATGATCCTTTAAATAGGGTGCAAAACCCCGAGATTTAGGGTTTCATCTGCCAGCTCCTACTCGTCGAGTCCCTTCTTGGACTCGGCGAGTAGGTCATTAAAATACGTGGACCAACCCGCAGCTACTCGACGAGTAGGGCAATCAACTCGTCGAGTAGCCCTTGAAATCAAGAACTCACACATTAAATCAATACCTGAGAATCGGGGCGTTACAATTTCAGTCCCTAAAATTCTTCATTTTCGCAAATTTTGGGCCCAAAAATCCGTGAGGCCCAAATATAAGCCCCTTAAGCAAAAATTTTATATTTTTGGCCCTTCGAAAAGTATTATTTTCATAAAAATCAGCTTTTATATAAATAAATACTTTATAACCCTCATAAAACCGAAATTAATCATCTTTCAACCAAATCTTTGTTATTTTTGCAAAAATGACACTTGTAAAGATCTTTGGCTTTGTTTTTCACTTCTTAAACTAATGGACTCTCAGATCTATGATGTATGTTGTTTATTATGTTTTTGTTTATGAATCTTTCACATTTTAGCTATAGATCTCGAAATATAATAAGTATTAACACATTATCACAACATAAACCAAAGAAATCACATATAACATGCAAACACACATAGATCAACACATAACACTTGTATTCTCCCCCAAAAACAAGTAAAAACCGAAAACAAGGGGGTACCAACTCACCTTGGTTTTCTTGGTTCGGTTTTGAAGAAAAATGGAAGAAGAGGGTGTGGTTTTCGGCCTTAGCAAGCTTCTTGAAGGGACCTTCAAACTTTGATGAGTTCACTAGTATATAGTTTGAAGTGATTTTTAGATCAAAGCCTCCTTGAATGCTTTCAAATTCTCGAAAATTTAGAGGGTGAAGGAGAGTTGTTCTTGAGAGAATTGAAAATGAATTATGTGTGTGTGTGTGTTTTTCTTGTCTCTCGGCCGAAGAAAAGAAAAATGGGAGAGGGAAAGAAAGAATGGCATGGAAACTTGAGATCATGCATAGTTACATGTTGTGTAATATGCTTAGATGACCACTAAACAATAATGAGGTGGCTAACACTCATTAATCCTCTTAGTTTCTTTTTTTATCATATGCGCCGAGAGGGATAAAATAGAGAGGTGATTTGGGCCTTTAATGCTTGATTCTAATAATATGAGGCCCATTTTGATAGTTTTCGGCCCATTGGGCTTTTAGGATGGTTCAGGGCCCAAATTGTATAAAGAAATGGATTTATGGTCCTTTAGGGTTAGTTTAAATCAATTATAGTCCAATAAGGCCTATAAGGGTAAACCATTTCATTTTAGGCCCATGATGGCCCAAAAAGGTTAGGTTTTATGAATGTGGATCCAATTAGAGCCCAATTAAGAGTTCTAAGCCCAAAACAATCGAATTGGAAGCTTATTGGCCCATTAAGCCCAATAAGGAATTCCTAGTCCAAAATGGACTTAGGTCGGGATTCTTAGGGTTTTCAAACCTTAACTTGACTTTTGTAATGTTTTGCATGAAGTTTGGGCTTTATAATTGGGTTTTTGATGAAAGTTTGCTGTTATTGAATAACATCATATGCATATCAAGTTATGGTTACAATTTTTTGTCATTGATATTGTTTACAAAAGTATAAAATTTCCTAGCAAATTTGCTAGTTGTGACACATACTTGACTCAGCAGTCCTCAATGCAATCACTGATGTAGAATATTGTCTCCAATTTTTCTATCCAACGGGATAGATCAACAACCCCTTCTATGCCAAAGAAGGATCGGGGTTTGCAACCCAATGAAATCCTTGTATGAACACGGTCTAGAATTGTTTTGGTTAATAACTGGAGTGCCGACACCATTTCTACAGTTTTTAGAGTTTTCGTTCTGGGTAGCCTCATATGTAGATAAGGCTGTGGTAATACCTTGTACAAGCAGGGTCAACATTAGTGCGAGATCCATTTGAAAAGGTGGGGTTGAGTTATTGACAATTGGTGGGGTTTCGTCTGGAGTCCCTTTCGGTTACAATGGTTACAAAATTACCAACCGTATAAGTTGAAAAATTGAAAAGCTTTACAAAAGAACAATTTCTAAACAGGCAGTGATAAACACTTGCAGTACAACAGCTATTCCAAAAAAATCCTAACCCTAGCCTAGGGCACAAGCCACCCTAGATGAATTTCTACCATCCTAAACAGAAAATCAAGTAGCAGACCAGCTCATCAAACTGCTCCTGAAGCTGACGTCGCTCCTGTGTAGCAATGGTCACTCTGTGCTCGGCTGCATTCAACCGACTCTCCATAATCTGAATCTGATACTCTACGACCCTGATATGGGCACCCATAGCACTCAGCTCAGTGTGACTGGAACCCATGTGATGGTAAAGGGTCTGGATGGCTTCTGAATCATCATTCTCCTATTCTTTGAGCCTTTCGACTCGCCGCTCAATTGCCCTAGAGGTAGCGTCCGAAGTTCTAACAAACTCCTCCAGAGACTGGACTCGGTCCTCTAATCTGTCATTCTGAGTCATCATGTGAGGAATCAGGCTGTCCTCGGGGTTACCCATGGATGGTGCACGTGGCGGAGCCTGAGAAGACACGCCTCTCTCAAATCGTGGAGGATCATCGGTAATCCTCCTCTTGATGAGCATATCTGCGAGCCAAGCTGGATCAAGGGGTGAATTCAGTTTCCTTTTCTGACCACTAATGGACCATGAAAGGTGAGAGAAATTTCCTGGGTGAGACACTGTAGGAACACTCATCCTCGGAGTTCTCACAACAAGGGACTCTTGTTGTGTCGGCCGTATGATTGATATAAGAAACTAGGTGGAGATGGTGATGGAGTAGGGATAGGCTCCTCATTAGTGAGGCCCTACTTGCCCTCTAATGGACTGTCATCGTCTATCTCATCATGTACGTCCTCAAGTATACCCTCATCATCGGACTCTCTGACCTCCTCTGGATCTTCTTCATCTTTATCTTCTGAAGGGTCTTCCTCTTCATCCTCTGAAGGGTATCCCTCCTCGGCGGGTTCGACTGGGGCGTCTTCAGGGAAATATGGGTCTCCAACTATATGTATCGGGGCCTCGTGAAGATCCTTAGGATCTGCAGGGTGAATCCCAACGCTGTGGTCGTCAACCATCTGCATCAAGGGGTTGGAACTTTTTTAAGTATATTAGAGATGAGGTCTAAATGTATAAGTGCCTTAAAACTGTGTAAGTGTTTTAAAGTTCGCATAGGGATTCTAAGGTACTAGGTTTCTACAGCGAATCTCAAGAACATCCTTCAATCTCTAAAACTCTCAACCATCATAGTCTGTCAAACTCATCGATCAAAGTTAGTTGTTCACCAGCCTGACCATAAATAACATATGTGTGTGTTCCAGGTTTATTTATGGTATGAATTATGTATGGTACTAGCTTAGTTGAGGCGTTTGATCTAAAGGGTTGAGTTGGTAGTTTTAGTTGAAGGTATGTTAGAATTTTATTGAGTGTTCTCATCGCAGGTCAGAGTATATATATAACTCTTATATATTATTTTTGGCAAGGTTTGTAGTATTATTAGTTTTTCTTTTGTACTCCAAGACTAACAAGCACGGATGAGGGCCAAACAGGAAGCACCGGGGGGCAAGACTATCTTAGCAATTAAGTCGTTCTGAAATCCAGCAACCCAAGCAGCCCTTCAAACCAGTTACCTCTCCCGTTAATAGTCGAGAAGTAGTATAATTATTAATAATAATTCATTAGGAGCATGTAGCAATATTTGTATTTCCTCTTTTGAGGATACGAGTTCTCTATAGCCAATTTAGCTCTGATACCAATCTATCACACCCCCGGCCGAGGCGGCACAACATGTCGGGTTGTGCGACTTAGTTCATGGATCACAAGCAAATTGAATATACATCACAAGTTACAACAATAACAACACATCAATTATATTCCACTTTAAGGTTTGAATATATGGTTCATACAAATAATAATAATAAGTTCATGAATTTTCCTTAACAGATAGTCAGATATAACAAAAACTAGATAAAACTAGATTGCCCGAAATCCATGACTATCTCTTCTGCTAAAAGCTGGTTCAGTGATCTCCTAAGAATACATGCAGTTTGAGAGTTAACACAAAGGTTGGTGAGAGTTACATATTTTTGCTAACCTAAAAGTATTTCTTTTTTAGTTAAAACCATGTTTGAAAATGTTTGATAAAAAAGAAACCGAATTTGTGGTTTCTAAGTAAAGAATCCAGTTAATGCTTATAGTGATTCCTATAACCGATCTATATGACTAGATATAACCCCATATGACGCTTCATTAGATGTTGCGTAAAAATACTAAATATAATTATCACCCGCTTCGATTGATCCTTCGATGTTGTAGCTAGAAACCGCAGGTGGGGGTGTCAACCCGTATAGATCTATACATGCGTATCTTGTTCCAAGGATTAACTATTATAGCCGAGAGGGTGTACTAAGTGGTTAAACTTAGTTAATGAATAGTATCTCACTATAAAGGTCATAAACTAAGGTATATGATAAAGTGTCACTATAAAAGTCAAGTAAATTTGATATACCCATAAAAATGTATAGTACTCGCTTAAATAGGTAGTATGTTTCTCAAATTCATGTATAAATTCCAAGATATAAGTGTTATAATTTATACATATATATTTAACATATGTATTTGTACATGCATGATATGGGTTTGAAATATTACAAGGTTGATAAATGAATTTCATTACATAAGCTTTATGACACGCATTAGATTCACGTGAAATCATAATACTTGGTGGCAAACTAATAAGTTATCTTTTTCTATTTGTAACATGTTTGAGCCACTACAATATATGCGTGTCATGAATAAACTAGTTTATGATATATCATTTGACAAATTATCAACTATAACTAGATATAAATTTAGCATGCATCGTTCATATTTGATATACGTTTTTTATATGTATTCTCCTCCAAAATAATAAAAACATTAAAAAGGGGTCGTAAGCACTTACCTTAAATCTATAAATTCGAGAACTAAGTTCGTTGAGGTGAAGCGTGACGTGAGAAATCGCTACGTGATGCTCTTTATGTTCAAAAATAAAGCATCGGGACTACTTTTGTTACCTAATAAACCAAAAGCGGAAATTTTGGTATTATTAAATAAGTGTGGGGGTGGTTTTGTAATTTAACTAACAATAGGGGTTGTTTTTTGCTAAGACTAACCAAGGGAGGGTACATTTTAAATAAAATTTAATATAGTTTGACAAGGGAATGATTTTGCAAACTTATTTCCAAGGGGGGGGGGGGGTAGTTTTTATTAATTTAAACCAAGGTTTGGGGAGGGGCTGTTTTGCAAAAAACATCACAAGTTAAGGGTTAATTTTAATAAAATGAAATGGAGTTTGAAGAGTGTTCTTACTCCTCCTGTTCACTTTCTCACGCAGGCAACAAAGGAAGCAAGAAAACTCATTTCTTTTTTCAATGGTTCGGGTTGATCATGCACAAACGAAAAACGACATCAAAAATATAGTGGGGAAAATGGACTCACGGTGGCAGTGGGGTGGCGACCTTGTTGTCTCGTGATTCTATTTTGTTTTTCCAGAAGTAAATCGATGGGAGAGAAGGGAAGTGAGGAGGGAAGGAGAGGGAAGTGATCGGAAATAGCAGCAACCCGACTGTAGTGGGTTATCGGTATGGTGGCAGTGGGCGGAAAGAAGTTGCTCCAACAACCTCTTGGTTGCTTTCTGTTGCGTTTCTACCGACGAAAACAAGAGAGAGGAGATGTTGGAGGTACCAGCAGGTCGAAGGAGGTGTTTGGGTGGGTAGTTTGATCGAGAACCGCAAGAAAAGGTGGCCGGTGGTGGTTTCTTGGTAGTGATGTGGTGTTTCTTAGTGGTATCTCTAAACCACAAACTAGAGAAGGAATGGAGTGTGATAGAGTGAGAGTAAGAGGCTGGTGATTTAGAGATGGGGTAAAGAGACAATAGTCTTTATCTATGCTTTTGGCAGGTAAGCATGCAAGCCTTGATAGTCAAATACACTTAGAAAAAGGGTAAGGGAGGAAGAGAGAGGAGGTTCATATGTATTTAGAAGAAAGGATGAGGATTGGCTGCCTTCTTTCTTTCACCCATCATGCATGAAGCAGGTCAAGACAATAATCCCCATGTATTCCTCTTTCCTTAACAAACTAATAGGTATAGGATTGACTTGATAAAGTTCAAGAGAGAAAGAGAGAGATTGGAATTGTATGGGATGGAGAGGAAAAAGGGCTTGCAATCTAAGGTCCCACATCGCTAATATAAGGTATTAAAATAACAGGTTACTTTTATGACATTAAAAATGTCACAAAAAGGCTTTCTTGATCCACATGTCAATTCCCGACATCTAATAATTTTCCGAAGGCGAAGAATGATATATTTAAGTTCAAGGATTCAAAAACCTGAGCGGATTAATTTTTCAAGTTTTAAAACTCTGGGAAATCGTGTTTAAAGATTTGCGTTTAATTGGCCTGAAACGTCTGATTTTTCGACTTTTACAAATATTTTTACTAAAAATATTTCTGTAACGTCCCAAAAATATGACCCAAAAATTTCATTTTTAATTTAATAAAAACAGTATTCCAAAAGACATCATCAATATAATCGAAATATAATAAGTGTATTAAACATCCTCTCAAATCAGAGTAATCACAAAAGCGGAACTATGTGGTGTGTGCAATGCGGTCATCTCGAGCTCTTCCCCTTGGAAGCAGAAGTACCTGAAACATAAACTGAAAGTCGTGATCACAAAGCTTAGTGAGTTCCCCAAACTGCCCAATACCATATATAATAATCCACATATTGTGCCCCCACTCTCCATTGGGCCTCGCCCGGTATCGAGTCCCACTCGACTTCGGGCCCCACCCGACATTGAGCCCCGATCGGTATACATATTTTTTTATTCTTACACCCTACCTAAAATCGGGCCCGCCCACTATACACATAGACATATATGACATAATCATACTAACACATGCAATTATCATAACCAATAGCATACGATACTGTCATCAGGCCTCGCCTGGCATCGAGCCCCGCCCAGTATTCATAGCAGCACATGTCACATGCAAGGGTCACGCAGACTCCTAGCATCGTAACATAAATAACAAGGGTCGGCATTGGTGCCTTAGACCCGCTAAACCCAGTGAGGAACTCACCTCGACTGCTAAATCACATGAATGAATATCTGGCTGTTGTCCGTCGAATACCCGAGCTATCAAAACCAAATAGTATCCAATTAACAATTGGATTCCAATCTACAACCATCAATCCATACATAGGATAAAAAGACCATTTTACCCCTTACCTAGTTTGGACCAAGACTTAGGCCCAAACCTATAATACAAAAGGCCCAAAATCCAACTAACCGTTTGAGGTTCATATTTGGCCCAATTTTCCAAATTGGGCCCAAACAGTTACATGGGCCATACCCTAAAGCCCACCCATTCTCCTAGTCCAAAACACTTGCACTCGGATGGCCCACCAAGAACCCAAGCACTTAGGCCCAAAAGGAAGGCCCAACCTCGAAGCCTAAAATACAAAACTCAACAGACTTAGTACACGACTCGTACGCAGCTGTACGTTAAGCGTACACGCCAAATGGCTTGTACGCCACGCGTAGAGACTTGTACTCCCAGCGTACTTACCCATTAAGCCAAAATCCACTTTAAGCACTTAGTTCTTAAGACCAGAAGTCCAAACCACAGACCTAACCTCTAATTAGCGTCTAGAACCATAAAGTCGCTGACTTGGTGACTTTGCAAGCCCCAAAAGAACCCAACTTCAAGATATATCACTTTACTTTCACTAAATGGACATAATCTCATGCATGGGTGATTATAAACCCTAAAGGTGCCAACTTTATGGACTTTGAACCTCAGAAACACCAAGAGTGGCAACTCATAGCTCCTGGAGTGGTGTTAAACCACTAGATCTCACTCATGGGACCAAAAAGGGTCCATAACTCATATAAACTAGATCTAATCTTCTAATGAACAAGATCATAGCTTTTTACCTCAAACAAGATGGAAGTGGAGTAGAGAATTAGGATCCACAAGCTCTTCCTTGATCAACAACCTTGCACCATACTCCTTTTTATAATGGACCAAAACACACCAAAAAGCACACAAGAGCTCAAAGACACAAAGGAAAGATCCAGGGTTTCGAAAATGAGGCTATAAGGTCAGTGGAGGCTGAGAAATGAGGGTAACATGAGCCATAAATGTGATTATATAGTGTCCAACCCCGAAAATTAGGGTTTCATTTAATTACACGTATGCCCCGTGTACTTATGTGTACGCCCCGCGTACGTGTCCGGAGTCCCGATCCCACCTTGCATGAGTACGCTAAGCGTACCATGTGGTACGCCTCGTGTACTCTCTTTACAACTTGTACGCTAAGTGTACCATGTGGTACACCCCGCGTACTACACAAGGACCAAAAATGAAACTTTTCAACAATGAAGGGAAATAATGAAACATACTAGGATTTAAGTGTTACCATTCTCCGATACTTGAATCAGACTTCTTCCTCGAAGTCTGCTGCCCCGAACAACTCCGGATAGTGCTCTCTCATCTCATCATCGCGCTCCCAAGTCCACTCCGATCCTTTGAGGTGCTGCCATTGCACCTTTACCAGCTAAACAACCTTGTTACTCAAGGTTTTCGTCTTCCGATCCAAAATTGCCACCGGTCTCTCAATATAATTCAGGCAGACATCCACCTAAATATCCTCCAATGGTACCACTACGGAATCGTCCACCAAGCACTTCTGCAACTAAGAGACGTGGAATGTTCAATGAATCTGACTGAGCTCATCTGGAAGATCTAAGCGATAAGCAAATCGGCCTACCCGAGCCAAAACCCTGAAAGGACTAATACACTTGGGGCCCAGCTTGCCCCACTTCCTGAACTGAATGACCCCTTTCCAAGGTGACACCTTCAGGAGAACCATATCCCCCACCTGGAACTCTCATTCTGACCGGCGTCTGTCGGCATAACTCTTCTGCCGACTCTGAGCTGTTTGGAGCCTGCTCCGAACTTGTTGAATCAGCTCAATGGTCTTGAGCACCACCTCAGTACTCCCCATAACCCGCTGACCGACCTTGCCCCAACAAATTGGGGTCCTGCATTTCCTCTCATAGAGCATCTCAAAATGAGGTCGATCGATGCTGGCATGATAACTGTTGTTATACGAAAATTCCGCTAACGGAAGATACGTATCTCAACTCCCTCCAAAGTCCAACACGCACGCTCGCAGCATATCCTCAAGGGTCTGAATAGTCCGTTCACTCTGACCATCGATTTGTAGATGGAATGTTGTGCTGAAGTGGAGACGAGTACCCAAATCTTCATGAAACTTCTTCAAAACCTGGAAGTAAACCGAACATGTCCGTTAGAAACCACCGATACCGGCACCCCATGACATGCCACAACCTCCCTGAATAAATCTCGGCGACTTCTCTGCGGAAATACTCCCCTAAACCGGAATGAAATGCACGCTCTTGGTGAAACGATCTACGATGACCCATATCGAATCCACTTCGCGCGCAGTCCTGGGAAGCTTCGTGATAAAATCCATGGTGGTGTTCTCCCATTTCCATATGGGAATCTCCAATGGTTGCATCTTTCCGTGAGGTCGCTGGTGTTCGGCCTTGACCTTCCTGCATGTCAAGCACCGCTCCACATACCAAGCCACATCCCGCTTCATGCAGGGCCACCAATAACCAGGACGAAGATCCCTATACATCTTCGTCGCCCATGGATGAATGGAGAACCTCGACTTGTGAGCCTCCTCTATCAGAATTTGACGTACACCGCCCTAATACGGAACCCAAACTTGCCGATTCAGAGTCAACAATCCACGGCTATCATAATCGAAACAAGCCACCTGGCCCACAATGCGCTTTCTCTTTATGTGCTCTTCCTTCATAGCCTCCGACCTGTGCCTCACGAATCTGCTCCAACAATGAGGTAATCACGGACATTCTCAAACATATATCTCTGATCGGAGCCACGACTGCCTTGCGGCTGAGAGCATCTACCACCACATTGGCCTTCCCAGGATGATAAAGGATCTCGCAATCATAATCCTTCACCACATCTAACCCTCGACGTTGCCTCATAGTCAGATTCGGCTGATCCATCAAATACCTCAAGCTCTTGTGATCCGTATAAATAGTACAAAGAACCCCATCGAGGTAATGCCACAAAATCTTGAGGGCGAAAACCATGGCCCCCAACTCCAAATCATGTGTCGGATAATTCCCCTCATTAGGCGTCAGCTGCCTCGAAACATAAGCAATCACGTGACCACTATGCATCAGCACTGCCCCTAATCCTGTGATCGAAGCATCACAATAAACCATGAAATCATCAACACCTTCTGGCAGGGTCAGAATCGGTGCCTCGTACAACCGTTGTCTCAAAGTCTCAAAAGCTTCATGCTGCTCAGGCCCCCAGCAAAATGTAACCGTCTTCATTGTCAATCGGGTAAATGGAACAGCTATCTTGGAGAAATCATGGATGAATCTCCGATAATAACCCGCTAAACCAAGAAAACTCTGAATCTCAGATGGAGACCTCGGAACCTCCCACTGCATCACGACCTCAACCTTGGCCGGATCGACCAGAATACCATTCTGGTTGACAAGGTGCCCCAGAAACTGCACCTCGCGCAACCAAAACTCGCATCTGGAGAACTTTGCGAAAAGTTCCTCCCTCCTCAATGTCTCCAACACTTCCCTCAAGTGCTCCTCGTGCTACTCCTGAGTCTTGGAATAAACCAAGATATCATCGGTGAATACAATCATAGACCGATCCAACATCGTTCTGCACACGCGGTTCATGAGATCCATGAACGCGACTGGAGCATTGGTGAGCCCAAAAGGCATCACCATGAACTCGTAATAACTATAACGTGTCCGGAAAGCTGTCTTCTGCGCATCCTCATCCCTAACCCGCATCTGATGATAACCCGATCACAAATCAATCTTGGAGAACCAAGATGCACCCTAAAGCTGATCAAAAAGATCATCAATCCTAGGGAGTGGATAACAGTTCTTCACCATTACCTTATTCAACTCACAATATTCGATGCACATACGATGAGACCCATCCTTCTTCTTCATAAACAAGATCGGTGCTCCCCAAGGCAAACTGATCGGTCGAATAAACCCCTTGTCTAATAGCTCCTGCAACTATGTAGACAACTACTACATCTCAGGAGGAGCCAACCGATACGGTGCTTTGGTTATCGGAGCCGCACCTGGAACCAGATCAATCCTGAACTCCACCTGCATCTCTGGAGGCACCCCAGACAAATCCTCCATAAACATATCCAGGTAATCCTGCAAAATCGGCACATCATCCGCAGTCGCCTTACCCTTATCCCGGGTATCCATGACATAGGCGACATAGCCGGAACAACCATGCTGAAAATAATGTATGGCCCTCGCTGTTGAACATAAAACCAATCCACACTAAGATCTCTCCAGGTGAACCACTAACTGTCCCCCACTCGGGTTCCGAACCCATACCAACTGCTGCTCACAATAGATCACTGCCCCATTAGGGCTCAACCAATCCATGCCCACGATAACCTTGTTCCCATGCAAAAGAATGGGAACCAAATCTACCAGATAGTGCTCACTGAACAACTTAAGAGTGCAACCCTGATGAACTATCGTAACCCGAACAGATCTATCATCAACAATCACAACAACAAGAGGGGAATCCAGCTCCCCCGGAGCTCCAGCAAATCTCTTCCTAAGTGCAAGTAATACAAAAGATCGGGTAGCCCCCGAATAAAACAATACCAAAGCAAAAATACCATTCACAAGGAACGATCCTAAAATAAAACACATAAACATAAGCAAGCAATTCAATACAAATAAAGAGATAAGGAGAAGATACATACCCATCACCACGTCGGGAGCTGTATGCGCCAACTTGGCCATCAACTAGAAAGCCCTGCTCTTTACCATAGGCGCATCTGCCTGGCCCTGGCGGCCGTCAGTAATCCGAAGATTTGGAGGAGCGTGTGCTGACACCGGTCCTTCTGCAGCCAAACTCGGAAAATGGGCCTTCTTGTGGCCCCTCTGATAGCAATGAAAGTAAATTAGATCAGATCCCTGGGTGGTGGTAGCAGTACAATATATGCCATAATGACCCATCCAGCCGCACTTGAAGCACCGGAACCACCAACCCTGCACGGTCCCTCATGCGACCTGCCGCACTTTCCGCAGCGGCTACGGCCCTGATGGCCTATCGATCTAGACTCATATATCTTGGGCCTCTTTCCCGAACCCTCAGTACTCGACACATAATCTAGTTTCCTCTTCTTCTCCATCTCCAGATCAATCTCCCTCTCCCTCGCTCGTGCTATCATATCCTCCAGCGTCTTGCAGCTGGATCGACTCACGAACTGCCGAATGTTACTCCTCAAAATCTCGTGATATCGAGCCTTCTTCATCTTCTCATCGGCCAAATACTACAAAACCAGAAGCGCCCTCTCCCTAAACATCGCGGTGATGTCAACCACCGTCTTCGTAGTCTAGCGGAGATCCTGAAACTCTCGCGCCAACTGCTGCACCTCAATTACCGGTGCAAACTCAGCTTGGAACCTGGTAGAGAAATCATCCCATTTCATCACATCAACAACATCATCACCCACTTCATGTCCTACCTACTCCCACCAGTCTCCTTCCCTGTCCTTCAAAATGCAGAAGGCAAGCCTAAACTTTGACTCATCAGGGTAACTACTGGTGCGGAAGGCGTTATCAACATCTGCTAACCACCTCCGGCTCGGTATCGGTTCCTTTTCCCCATAGTAGTCTAGAGCCCCACATGCTCGGAACTCCCTGATTGTCAGAGAATGTGCTCGCACTAGTGCCACTATCTCAGAGCGAAACTAGCTCAACCGCTCATCCAGAATCTCCAGAATGCCCTCCTTGATCGTGCCAAAGATCATAGGAGTCTGCTAAAAAATACAACGAGTAATCTTAAACGAGATGAACTCCCTAGTCTGATCATCTAGCTGCCCGGCTCCAGATCCTGAGCCCGAGCCCTCCCCGGCACCAAAACTGCCAACAGGTTTGCCTCGAAATGTCACCATACTGAAAATAGACCAAACAAACCATCAGAATACTCATCAACATATATATATATATATATATATATATATATATATATATATATATATATATATATATGGTGAGGTTCAATAGAGAACCATAATTAACCAAGGAACCAAGGAACCAATCTTTTTTTCAACTTTTAGAACTTATTTTTTATCAAAAAAAAAAACTAAAAATACAAAAATTCATAACTTTTTATCCTTTTTCCAATGATATCAAATTCGATTTTTTTTTACGTCAAATTCACAATGTGAATCTTTGAAAATTCACAATGTGAATCTGGATTCACACGGTGAATCCGAAAAATATTTTTCACATTCACAATGTTAATATATGAATTTAGATATTTTTAGATTTTTTTTTTCGATAAAGAATAAGCTCTAGAAATTGAAAAAAAGATTTAGTTCCTTGAAGAACCAGTAATTATGGTTCTCTATTGAACTTTTCCCTATATATATATATATATATATATATATATATATATATATATATATATATATATATATATATATATACATATATATATATATATATATATATATATATATATATATATCGGGGAATCAGAAACTCCACATGCCTCCTGGTTTCCTCGTAGCTCTCCTTGAATTAAGTACAGATCCTCTGCTTCCAGTAGTACGGGCCCATACGACCTTCCACATCTATCCGTACTTTCCTTAAGGATTGCCTTGACTCCACCATGTCACTTATATCCATACAACCTTCCCTCACAAATAAGGCTCCCATCACTAAATCCCATCTTAGGTTTTCCTAGGGCAAACTTCGTACCACTCTCTGCCATCAGCTACAGAAGGAACTCCCGCTAACTCCCTCTTAACTAGCTCACGAATACAATTACATACCACTAAAACCAGATAATTATTCAAATGAAATGTCTCACAATATGTAACGTCGTGATTTTTACCATAATTTTTTTTCTTATTAAAACAGTTATTTAACAGAATACGTTAGCGGAAGACTTAGTTTTTTTAATTTAAAACATTTTCAAAACCACAACGTTACTTCAAAAATCCAAACATAATTTCAATTCGTTTAAAACGTAAACAAAAGTACTTTTAACTAAATAATCAAAAATGTGTCCAAGAGTGGTATCGTTAATATAAATCTACTACCCATAAGAACCCCTCTCACCAAGGCCAATCTTTTAAACTGCCTGCACCAATCATAAGGCACAAAAGAGGAAAGATATAAGTGTCAGCCCCTGTTAAGTAAGTTCATAAAGTTGCATATAAAATATACAAACCCCAAATGAGTCAATCATTCATTTTATGATGAAGCATAAAAATGATAGACAAATACCACTTAGAAAATGACCGCATATCATAATTATTCGATCACATATTCAACCGCATACATGCGTATACGTTTAACCACAATTCTATCACATAACATATATGATCAACCAATTACCACATAAGCAACCGCATAGCATATAAATAATCACATTTCATATATAAGCAACCTTTAATTGTTCAACCTTTTATTAATAACCAACCTTTGTTATATATTCAACCTTTCAATATGCAACCAACCTTTTGTTACATGTTCAACCTTTCAATATGCAACCAACCTTTTTTTACATGTTCAACCTTTTATTATATCTATCCAACCGATTGATAGAAAAGTGTCCCTTAGTGCTACCTAATCCAGGAGAAACACCCCATTCACTACTTATGTGCACGGCCAGCCGAATGCTCTAAGTGGCTCATGACTTCCACCCGAAACACCAACCCCATGACTCCACTTTCGCTACTTTGACTTTGCAAAGTACAAGTACCTCGCGGTGTCGTTCAGGATCAGAACAAACGGTGTCAATTCCACCGATACACCTCCCGATTCCCACGTGATGTTTGTGCTGGCCGCGAACGAGGGACCAACATCACTCCAGCCCACGAACACCAAAGTGCCGCAAACCATGTGTCACACGGTCAACTAGAAAGACCAGAAACTAACAACCGATGTGGCTATAGCTCTTCCTATAGGTACTCTTTCAACCTAGTAGGCACCCTCAATGATCCGAATAAGGTTTTAGGTAAAGATCATGAACTACCCAAACCCTCTACGCATAACCCCGCAATGTCATACATTAAGTAAAGCATGTAATTCATAGAATATAAGTGTGTATTTAAAATGCATTATATTCATAACCAACACATCAAATCACCTTCATACATCATATTTCAAACAACTTAAGCTAGCATGCTATATACATCAAGTTCATCCAAGTGTAAGCAACATAGCAATTAGGTCATAACATGGCATTAGCACAAAGCATATATTAGAATCATAAATATCATATCATCATCAAGCACAAGTAATAACATGGTCATCCTAAAGTGAATCAAATCACCATCTACGGATTGCACATTTCAATCATGCAACCTTAGTGAGTTAAAACTATGAACTCACCTTTAGCCTATGAAATCTTCCTTCTATTCCAAGTCTTGAACTTACTTGAAGTTCTCAAGGCACCACCTAAACATCACACATAACATTCAATTAACAAATAAAGTATTTGGTTCAAAAATACAACTTTATTCTAACTTTTATATTAATTTTTTATAATTTCCCAGCCCGGCCCCCATTCAGTGTTTTAAGCATAAAACAGAATCTGTAGCGCTAATTAGGATGACATCGGACTTTCTGGAAACTAGACTCGATTTCCTAAAACTTTATGAGAGAGAAGCATATTTCAATTCTCCCCAGATTAGCAGCTATAGCTCTCGCAAGATGGGGACAAGTTTCTGTGCAGAATTCCAACATTCACCAAAAATCACCATATGCTTCAAAACTTTAGGTAAAGGATTATAGTCACTCTATTTTACACACAAGAGGCTTGAATGATAGTATTAAGGCACCAATTGTGTACTTGATGAGAATACCAAACAGATGAAACAAAATGTTGAGAGTAGAATGCCTAAACATATAGACGAACGTTTAGAACAAAGTTCCAGATTTTTACCCGTAACAGCCACCTGTTCAAAGCCATTTTAACACCACCAAGGACTGCAAATTATACAGTATTTTTTGTAAATTCCAGTAGTTTATACTTTTAACTTTTCAGAAAGTACTTTTAAAAGTCCAAACGATTTTTCTACAGTTTTATATGTTTTTTCCAAAACAGTCTATCCGCACAGCTAATTTCCGACCAGTCAGTGAAAAATGCGATTTTCACCTAAGTTGGAGGCAACAACAGGTACTAGAAAAACTCATGGACAAACTAGACTCAAAATGAAAACTTTGAGAGTTTACGGATCGCTGATATGACTTCTGATCATTTTTCTAGATTTTTTTCAAAACAGGGGCAGAATGGGAAATTTTCAGAATTTCCCAGCAATGCATTGTAAGGGTTAATTGACAACTTAACCCATTAAGCCACAACCAAAATCAACTACATAGATGAAAATTAAGTAATAAACAGTAGCAACATGACAAGAAGTTAAAATAACAGTTCCCACCTCAAACCATGATTCAAAGTACATTGCTTATATGGGAAAAATAAGGTACTTTGCTAAAAGAGAAAACACTACTAAGGCTTGAGTTTTCTCCACCGTTAAGCCTCACATTAAGACCTTTTAGGGACTGTTTTGAGGACCTTTTGGATGGTTCAAAAAAAGATCTTAGATGAAGGAAATTAATCACACGAATCCAAAAGAATGAAGATAACAAAAACATGAACTTGAACAAGGAAATTATGACATCAATCTTTAAGCTTGTGGGTGATTCCAATAAACTTTTGACATATGATCAAGAACACTCTTGTGGGTGATTCCAATAAACTTTTGACATTAATAATTGTCAAGAACACCCAAGATGATTGGACAACAAAATACTAGACTTGATAAAAGGAAGGATATGGACATAACTTTCGCCCATTCTTAAAAATTGGAGGTTGAATAGAACAAGAAATCATCAAAAAAAACTTACCAAGAGAGACAATTGATCAATCCTTCTTCCTCAAGGTTGCTTCCCACGAAATTGGTCCTCCCTCCTTGATAAACCTAGCCTAAAATCGCCCCTTCCTCCAAGAATTAGGGTTTATGGCCGAATTCTACTTCTTCTTTCTCTTTGGATGCCAACGAACTCAACTTGATCGTTTTTTTTTCTTCTCTATGGTCGTCGATTGCAGCCCAATGATGAAAGAAGGAGGACGTTTGAAGTGTAGGTGATGGTGTAAAAGAAACGCACGCCCCCATCAAACTCATAAACCCGACGATCGATGAGTATGGAGTTACAATTCTATTTTTGCCAATAAGTCCTTCAATTTCAGCCATGATCTCCATATACCCCCCCCCCCCAACCCTAGATTACATGACATTACAAGTTTCTTCTAATAACATTCTAGCCCCTCAATTCTATTTAAACGATTCAAATTAATTATTTATATTATATACTTTTTTTAATTATTAGCTATTCTTTTAAATGTTAATTAACACCTTTTTATTTATTTTTTTTTCACTTTATAATAATATAACCGAAATAATCCTACATAATAAATATTCGCGTAACGAAAACTAACGTCGTTGATGGAAGATTTTCAGGTCGTTACACAATACAACGGTTGAACTCAGACAAGAGCTGTGCAATAGAGTTAAAACCTAGCCTTCTAAAATTATTTAGTTCTCATAATATGTAACTTAGCATATTCGCTTACTAGTTAGCTAAAGTTAGTTAGAACTCCTGGAAAACACAAAGCAACCAGCATTCGGGCATCAAGTATGTAACGCTTGATATTTCCAAGGTATTTATTTAATTTTGGTTATTTAATTATTAAGAGTTGGGCCTTGAAGTCATTGGACCGTTTTCATTTTGGGCTTAGGGTGTGTAGTACGCGGGGCGTACATGGGCGGATTTACTATGGTGCCCGCAGTGGCACCGGCAACCCCTACTTTTTCCAGACGCAATGTAAAAAATTTCGATTTTTTTTATTAATGTACACCTACAAAGAATGATTATATTATTATTATAGTTCAGGAAAACTATCAAAAGTTGAATGGTTGAGTTGGTTTAACGTGTCTCTCAATACACATCTTCTCCTAAATGCCCTGGGTTCAAGTCCCTTTCTCAACAATTTTTTTTATTTTCACGCCAATTCCAGTTCTCAAAATCTTCAAAAAATTAATTTGGACGCATTTCCAATCCTCAAAATTTTGGCGCATTTCCAATTCTCAAATTTTTTGATATCTTTCTCCCTCTCCACGATCAAAGAGACCACAACATAGGTACACTATATCTCTCTTTCTCCCACTTTAATCCAAAAATACGAACTTCGTCATGGAGAGATATGAAGAACGACGACCCTGTTTAAGAAACCATCGGGAGAGAAGAAGCACCGCCACCAGAATTCATCTAAGTGCTAGGTATATCTCCACCATAACAGAAACAACAATTTCGCTTTTTAATGTTCTAGTGTTGAACTTAAATGCAGTTAGGATTTACCTTTTTTGATGTTTTAGGGCTAAGAAAAATTATTGAACAGGGCATCTTTTGTGAATTCGGAAACCATTTTAGGCGAGAACTACAACTCTCGAATTTCTAGTGAATTAGGGTTTCTTTGTTTTTGAAAATACACGGTGATATTTCTGAGTTATTTACATTGGTTTTCTCTGTTTGATATTTGTTACCTGTGAGTTTCTTATTGATCTTATTTAAGAGGGTGTGAGTTCATAGCAATTTTTCTATGAAGCAGACTTCTTTTTTTCTTCATCAGTATACACATTAAAGAAGAAAGACCAAAATGAAAAATGATTATGACAACGTAGGCAAATTTCTTTAAATGTACTACAGATATGTTGGGTGTATTACCTGAATATGTTGGGTGTATTACCTTAATACACAAGTCAGTATGGCTATTATAGAATTGAGCACCAACTGTACCTTTACTTCCAAAGTATTAGATTAGTTTTTCCTTATTTTTAATTCTCTAATTTGATTGAATTGCCCATTTTTCCCTCTCAAGTTTACCATTTCCTTATACACAAGTCATGGGTTTGTTAATCTTGACCGACCCAATACGAACCCGACCCAACACGAACTCGTTTTACAGGTCTATGTTGTTATTTGATCGGGTTTTTTTGCGCAACTACTACTAGATTGTGACATCCCCATTTTCACGGCCAGAAAAGACTGATTTTGTTTATGCTTTGTTTGAAAATCAGAGTAACATTTTAAATAAAAGTGTTGCGGAATTTGTTCCCAAAAAACATGATAAATACGTTATCAAAGCATTTCCGAAGAGATGTATTTTTATCCATTTTAAAACATTTGGGGTGTCATCGTCAATACAGAAACATAAGCATAAACATAACTTATATTCATAATCACTAGTGATTTATATCTCTTTAATCTCTCAGTGTAATGTAACTTCATATCGACACCTGTGATTCAAATAAACTGAGTGGGTCAGGTTGGGAAACCTGGTGAGTACATAGGGTTTTCAACCCACAATAAATAAGTTTATTAACTTTATCAAACCAATCAAACCCAATTACCCCTTCCTGTTATCCTCACTTTACGTCCCTAAAACATCTAACACAAGGGACCTAGTCTAATGACTTTCATTGGGGTGACAACACATGCTTCGGGGGTTCCTCAGCAATTCATGTCAAATAAGGCAACCATGTGGGGGATGGAGTACTACTGGTGAGCACACAGTTCAAATAAACACCTAAAGGTTGCGAGCCTGCTAGCGTTCCACTGGACTGTCTAGAATAGTCTGTGGTCGTCATCTATACTCCGCTAGATGACTGGATCATCAATAACATCTATAACGAGGCCTCTCATTATTTATTTTGTCACACAACAACTATTACATCTACCCATGTTGTACCCAACACATTTTGTAGATATAAAATACATATACAGTTTAAATCATTTAAAACATGTATAAAAATCTTTCATCAGCATAGACAACAAGTATTCAAACATTATGCACACATACCACGTAGTTTATATTAAATACTTCATATCTATGTGTAAGATGAAAGGAACTATGCACTCACCTAAAGAGGTGGTGACTTGTTACTCGAACAGCACTTCGTTATCTCAAAACAATTTCCCTCGGACAAAACCTAGTATCATTACCATTAGAGTTTAGTCTAATGTTAGCCGCGACTAATTAATAGCCTAGCTATTATTACTATTATATAAGTGTTAAACAATACTCTTCACCCACTATGTACAGACAGGGGCCACACATGAAACACCGGAGGGCAGGATCATTTTGGCATATATCACTTCTGAATCCAGCAACCCAAGCGGCCCTCCAAACCAGATTCCCCGTACCACGAGTGGTTAAAAATATATTATAACGACACTTATATAACTCATAATAATAGCCCAAATACTTATTATAAGGTCCTAATAACATTACTATATTAAAACATAAGCTATACTAAAGATAGGGTAGGCATAACTCACTTACAGCGGGTTTTCTCGAAAACCGGACTCCGCCGGAGCAGAGTTTCTGAGCCGAAAGTCTCTTTTCTCGGGGTTCAGGAGCCTCGGGGCTTCCTTCGGGTCCTAGGGTGTTTACCTAGACTTTAGGGGGGGTTTGGGGCTTTAGAGAGAGAAAGTATAGAGAGAGAGAGAGAAGAGTTTGGATGGTGTGAAGAATGAAGGAACCCGACACCTCTATTTATAGGCTGAATTCCTGATCGACTCGCCGAGTCGAAGTACTGACTCACCGAGTCCATGCCACATGTCAGCTTTCTGGTGGCCAAACGTGTGTGGCCTGTATTGTGCCACGTCACTCCTTCTGCAGCAGCACCCTGCCGACTTCTAAACCCCGTAACTTTCGCATACGAGCTCCGTTTTTGACGTTCTTTTTTCCACGCGTAGGTAAAAACAAGATCTACAACTTTCATTTAGACTCCGTCGGCTAATTCTCGACCGATCTTAAATTTAATAGTAGGAGGAAATTAGACTGTTAAATGACCGCGAAGAATTCGTAACTCCTTCATACGAACTCCGTTTTCGTCTGTCTTTTTACCGTTGAGTTCCTATTAATGAGATCTTCAACTCTCATTTAGGTCGCATAAGCCAAAAACCGCTCGAACTAAAATTCGACTTTCGGGTCGTGCACTGCTAAGCCGAATCTTAGAAAAATCATAACTTCCTCATACGAAGTCAGATTTGGGGGTTCTTTTTATGGATGTTCACGGTTTAACATATTCTACGACTTTCGTTTAGATTACTAAGGTCGAAAAGTCCTCCATCGCAAATTCTCTATTTACGTCTCGCGGTGCTGTGCCGGTTTTGCCGAAAAACTTCGAGGGGCCATAACTTCTTCGTTATAACTCGGATTTCGGCGTTCTTTATATGTACGGAACCCTTGAGACATATTCTACAACTTGATTAAGATTATTTATTCTAAATAATCTTTTGTCAAAAAGTCGTTTTCGACCCCTATTATTTCTAAATTCATTAGCCCGGGTCTACGGGCGTTACATAGATATTCATGCGTCCGTCCCTGGGGGCGTACCACCCTATGTACGCTGGGCGTACTGAAGAAAACTGGACGCGGGTGCCATGCACATACGCACTGTGTACAAAGGAGTACGCGCATTGTATGTGTCCAGACCCCAAAACCCTAATATTTAGGGTTTGAGCACTATTTAAAGAACATTATGCCCTAAGGATCTTCTTTATCAGCCTCCCTCTTGTCCCTAAACAACCTCCATAAAACCCTAACCCCATTGTTGAGTGTTCTTCAGCTTGGAAGGTCTTTTGAGAGCATTTTGGTGTGTTTTGTCCCATTTTCAAGGAAGAGAAGGTTGGAACAAGGTGGTGGTTCAAGGAGAAGCTGGTAGATCCGGATTATCTACTCGATTTCTAGCTTGTGTAAGGTATAAAGTCTTGATATTGATCTTTAGAAGCTTAGATCTGCATGTTTTAGCTTTTGGACCCTTTTTGGTCCCCTAGATGAGCTATTGTGGATTATTTTCGCTTCTGAAGCTTAGAGTTGCTACTCTTGGTGTTCTTTGGGTCCTAGAGTCATAAAGTTGCCACCTTTGAAGATTTAATCCAACCATGCATGATTAATGGCCATTTTTATGGAAGTAGAATGTTATATTTCGAGTTTGGGCTCATTTGGGGCATGCAAAGACACCAAGTTGACGACTTTATGGTTTAAGATGTTGCATATGACTCAGATATGTGATTGGGACTCTTGGACTTAAGTGGTTAAGAGCTTATTGGAAAAATGGCTTAATGAGTAAGTATGTTGGGTGTACAAGCTCGTACGCGCAGTGTACAAGCCATGCAGCGTGTATGCTTAGCGTACAGCTGAGTACGCCCCGCGTACTCAGGCAGTTTGGGATTGGCATTGTTTGGGCCTCGGTTAGGCCACTTTCTTGGACTTTGTTTCTATGGGCCTTTTGGGCCATCTGGAATTAAGCTTTTGGATTAAGGGATCTTAGTTTGCTTTAGGTTAAGGCCCATTTGGGGGTTTGGGCCCAATTTGCAAAATTGGGCCATAAGTGGGCCTTTGTGGATCCCTTGGTTTTGGGCCTTAATTTTGGATCAAGCTAGGCCATGGGTAAAATGGTTATTTTACCCCAAGTATGGATTATTGATTAAAGTTTGGAACCCAAGTGTTGATTGGGTGTTATTTTGTACTGATAGCTCGGGGAGTCGTCAGGGCAGCAGCTGGGGATTTCTTTAAGTGAGATTCAACATTCGAGTGAGTTTCCTCATTGGGTTTAGTGGGTCTAAGGCACCAATGCCGACTCTTATTGATTATGTTAGAATGTTAGTGTTGGGTTTTAAGCACTATAACACTCCTATGGTGCACATGCAACCCTAGATGCTTTGGATCTATGTTTTCTCTAATTATACATGCAATTTCAATTTTCCAAAGCATAAATCCTAACTAGCATACAATAGAGGATATACAATATAAAACTCATAGTTAGATGAATACCTCTTGATGTAGTTGTAGTTCTTGGCCTTAGAAAGCTTTAGCACCTCAAGTGTGATGCCTCTAATGTGTCACAAACACCAAATGCAAGAGGAGACTTGAGAGAATAGACTAGTTAGCTTAAAATCGATTATCACTCTCTTAGAATGAATGGGCAACCGATTTTAGCTCTACGGGTTTGATTTTATAGTGTTACCAAGGCTGGGGTTTCATCCATGCAAACCCTAATGCACCATGACCCTTCATATTACTTAGGATCCATGGGTTAAACCTTTTAGCCCATCCTAAATAACCATGGATCATTAGCCTACACTACAAGAATCATTGATTTACTTAATCAGTCCCAGTATATTTAATCAGTCTCTTTTGATCACTAAATTAATTCAAAATTAATTCTTGATCAATACCAATTAAATAATATGATTTCTCAATTAATATATTTTACTTATAATATATTAATAAATCACAAATAACTTTATTCTCAATAGCCCATCCTATCAAATTGCACTGGTAAAGGCAACCCAAAATGACCATGCTACTATCGGGTCAAGTACATACCAGTTATAGTTATGGGCTTAGACACCTAATCCAACAGTCTCCAACTTGGATAAGTCTAATAACTATAACTGCCAATGTAACTTCAGAATCCAATTAGCAATCATAGCTTTCAAAAGCCGTTGTCGAACTTTGACGTAGTCAGTGACGCGTCCTTTAGATAAGGGATCATATAGTCCTCTGTTCTTCAAGATGTCTTGCGGACAAATACATGGAACATAGTCATACTTATTGTCCTGCAGTTTGTTTCCCGATTTCCGATTTGTCTGACATAGAACATAATTGAACACATCAATTTAGTTCTGACGGTGCCCGACACATAAATCAAAACAAAATCATCGAGGGTCCCAAGATATCGCTTTTAATGCTCTTAGGATAAAAGGAACATATAAACTTTGACATTATATGGTTGTACTAATTACTCGTTAAATCATGCACAACGATACGTTTTATAACATCAAGTTACTGATGTGTTTTCATATCATCAATGCACAACCAACTCGTAGTCAATAACTCATATATCTTGGTTTGAAGACTATATTATATGATCATCTCATAATCACTCGTGATAAATTCCATGAAGTGATTCATGTGAGCGTGGGTTTAATCCAATACTCAAATCGTATTTCAGGAGCACTCATGAACGTTGTAGCATACTTTTTCTATGTCTAACACCTTAGACAATCTACAAGCCAACTGATGACAGTCTAGCCTCATAAACTACTTCCAAAGTATGATCGACTGTGGATAATTTGAAAAATCTTAAAATTCTGGAAGTCAAAACATGCAAAAGTGAAACAATAGTAAATAATTGACACAAGACAGTAACTTTACTTATAAATAAAACTCCTTTTATTCAATCATCAAATGTCAATTACAATTTAGCTATTACAAGTTTCTAAATATTTATCTAATCACTATAACTAATATCGTCTGTTAGCCCAATGCCCCTCGCATGTTGCAAGTGCCTAACCCTGGTCAGTCCCTTCGTAAGGGGATCTGTTGGGTTGTCCTATGTCGATATCATCTTCACCACGAGGTGTCCTTCTTCTACTTGATGTCTTATGAAGAGGTACTTTCTGTCGATATGCCTGGATCTACCATGATCTCTTGGTTCCATGGTTAATGCAACCGCCCCTTCATTATCGCAGAAAATCTCCACAGGCTCCTTTATGGATGGTACAACTCCAAGGTCTCCGATGAATTTATTCAACCATATCGCCTCTTTCGATGCTTCGCTCGCTGCTATGTACTCCGATTCACACAGTGAATCAGCTACAGTGTCATGCTTGGAACTTTTCCATGTTACTGATCCTCCATTTAGGGTAAACACCCAGCCTGACTGAGAGCGCAAATTATCTCTGTCGGTCTGAAAACAAGCGTCACACTACCCTGTGACTCTCAAGTCATCACTCCCACCGAGGGTAAGGACCCAGTCCTTAGTCCTCCGCAGGTACTTAAGAATGTTCTTTACTCTAGTCTGGTGAGCTTTACCAAGATTCCCTTGATATCTACTGACCATTCTCAACGTAAAGGCCACATCAGGGCAAGTACAAGTCATAGCATACGTGATCGAGCCAACCGCGGAAGCATATGTTACTCGACTCATCTCTGCTATCTCAGCCTCTGTACTCGGACTCTGAGTCTTACTCAGTTTGGTATTGCTTTGGATAGTTAAGTCACCTTTCTTGGAGTTCTCCATGTTGAAACGCTGCAACACCTTGTCCAAGTAGGTACCTTGACTAAGTCTTATTAGTCTTTTACTCATGTTTCTCAATATCCTTATCCCTAGAATATAGGCAGCTTCTACAAGGTCCTTCATAGCGAAACACTTCCCAATCCAGGACTTAACCTTCTGCAAGGTTGGGATGTCGTTTCCTATGAGTGGTATGTCATCCACATACAACACCACAAAGCTTACTATACTCCCACTAGCTTTGACATATACACAGGACTCATCCTCGCTTCTCGAAAATCCAAACTCTTTGACTTTCTCATCAAAACAAAGATTCGATCTGCGAGATGCTTGTTTCAATCCATAGATGGATTTCTCAAGCTTACACACTCTATTAGGGTACTTTGCAGTGACAAAACCCTCTGGCTGACACATGTAAACATCTTCAGCCAACTTTCCATTAAGGAAAGCGGTTTTGACATCCATTTTCCATATTTCATAATCATCAAATGCAGCTATGGCTAACATAACCCTTATAGATTTAATCTTCACTACTGGTGAGAAGGTCTCATCATAGTCAACTCCATGAGTTTGAGTAAAGCCCTTCGCAACCAGTTGCGCCTTATATGTGTGTACTTTCCCATCCATGTCGGTCTTCTTCTTGAAGATCCATTTGCACCCGACTGTCTTGCGACCTGGTACATTGTCAACCAAATTCCAAACTTGATTGTCATACATGGACTGAATCTCGCTGTCCATAGCCTCTTTCCATTTAGCAGACTCGGGGCCTGCCATGGCTTCCTTGTAGTTAGATGGTTCATCCAAATTTACCAGTATGCTATCACTGATAAACGTATCACCTTCAGTAGTAATATGAAAACCATAAAACTCAGGTGCCATCCTAACTCGAGAGGAACGTCGAAGAGGTAATGACTCATCAATAGGTTCAACAGGAGTTTCCTCCTCGGGTTGAGTGACAGTGTTTGAGGTTCCTTCATCACTTAACTCTTGAAGCTCTTCAAGGTCAATTTGTCTCCCACTGTCCTCTTGGCATATGAGTTCTCTCTCTTGGAAAACTCCTCTCCTCGCAACGAAGACAACATTATCACTCGGTCTGTAGAAGAGATATACAAAGGATTTATGTGGGTAGCCGATGAAAATACATTGGTCACTACGAGGTTCGAGCTTGTCGTGAGTCTCTCGTCTTACGAAAGTCTCGCAACCGCAAACCTTGATGTGATCTAACGAGGGAACCTTCCCTGTCCACATGTTGTGAGGTGTTTTGGCAAGCTTCTTAGTAGGTACTTGATTAAGGATATAGGCGGCAGTCTCTAAGGCATACCCCCAGAATGAGATAGGTAACGAAGCTCGACTCATCATGGAACGAACCATGTCCAACAAGGTTCGATTGCGCCTCTCAGCCACACCATTCAACTGCGGTGTCATAGGTGGCGTCAACTGTGAAACAATTCCACATTCCTTAAGATAGTCGTGAAACTCGATACTAAGATACTCTCCTCCTCGATCGGATCGCAACATCTTTATCTTCCTCCCCAATTGATTCTCCACTTCTTGTTTAAACTCTTTGAACTTTTCAAAAGTTTCTAACTTATACTTGATTAAGTAAATATACCCATATCTACTATAATCATCAATAAAAGTCACATAGAAGCGGTTAGCATCCCTTGTGGTGGTTCTAAAGGGTCCACACACATCTGTGTGTATGAGTTCCAACAAACCCTCACCCCTTTCACAAGTACCAGTGAAGGGTGACTTCGTCATCTTCCCAAGCAAACAAGATTCGCAAGTGTCATCCAATTTCAAGTCGAATGACTCCAAGACTCCATCCTCTTGGATTTGGGCTATGCGCTTCTTGTTGACATGTCCAAGACGACAATGCCACAAGCATTCCTTGTCCAAAACATTGGACGAATCAATATTCAACACATTATTTCCTAGGTTATCTACAACCATCACAGTTTCATATATACCATTACAAGGTAATGCTTCAAAATAAAATACACCATTATAATAAGCATTAATACTTTATTAAAAGAAAAGGTAAAACCTTGTTTATACAAACTATGAAAGGAAATAATATTTCTCGTCATATCTGACGAGTAACAACAATTATTCAAATCTAAATTTAACTCACTACTAAGCAATAAAGAGTAAACTCCAATCTTGGTCACAAGCGACAATTTCTTATTCTACATGATTAAGTTTATCTTCGCGTGCTCTACATCCCTACTTCCTTTTAGTCCCTTCATATCAGAACAAATGTGAATACCACAACCTGTATCAAGGACCCAAGAATTAGCATGCGATGAGTTATTAGACAGAATAGTGTAAATACCTGCGAAGGTGGCCTTTATCTTCCCATCCTTAATGTCTTGCAAGTATTTGGGGCAACTTTGTTTCCAGATCCCTTTTTCATGACAATGGAAGCACTCTGCATCCTTTGGATTGGTAGAGGGATTAGCAGAACCAGCTTTGGTCCCACTGGAAGAGGATCCATCAAGAGACTTTCCCTTGTGGCTCTTAGAAGGAGCCTTCCTCTTCTTTCCCTTCCCATGTCCAATTGCCAGAACAGGGGCAGAGGTAGTAGGAGTAGGTACAACCGACTTGCCTTTCAAGTTGCTTTCTACAGTTCTTAGAAGGCCTTGAAGCTTGCTAAGAGTGACCTCCTCCTTGTTCATATGATAGGTCATATGGAACTGATCATAACAAGAAGGCAACGAATGTAGGATGATGTCAATGGCCAACTCTTCATCGGAGTTCACATTCACTTTCAGCAAGCGGTCCACAAATCTCTGCATCTTTTGCAAGTGGGCCGTGATGGACTCTCCATCCTTCATTTTGGTTGTGATCATGGAGGCAATGATCTCATACCTTTCCTGCCGAGCACTTTGATGGTACATTTCCATCAAATCTTGGTGCATCTCGAAGTTCTAGAAGTCCTCATAGGACTTTTGAAGCTCAACAGTCATGGTAGCAATCATAATGCACGACACCTTTGTCACGTCCCTCTCCTGAACCCTATATTCCTCGATTTGTTCGAGAGTAGCAGTTTGTTCATCAATCTCCTTCAGCTCCTTATAGAGGATATATTCTTTGTCCTCGTAGCGAAGGGCCATACGAATGTTTCTTATCCAATTGTTAAATTTTGACCCATCGAAGATAGTTCTCCCAACCAAATTGATGAGGGAGAATGAGCTAGAAGGGTTGGAGCCTGAAGCATTGTTTAGGATAGACATCTTAAAAAGAAAAAGAACAAAGTTTAGATTAGATGAGAATCCTTAATATAAACCCAAGTGAAATATTAAGGCTAGGACCCATCACAATATTTTACAATTCGGAAGAGAGATGTCGTAATCTAATTGCAAAATATTTGAAGGTGGGTAAATGACGATTTACCAATTTTCACCATGAAAAATGAAATTGATTATTAAGTTTTAATTGAATTGAAATTCCTAGATTCTTTTGAGATTCATTGAAATTTTCAATGGCATGTTTAAATATCGATTGTGCCCTTCAATTTTGTGACTGGAATGCCGAGGATCACAAATTATACACTATCACACTACTATGGTGCACATGCAACCCTAGATGCTTTGGATCTATGTTTTCTCTAATTATACATGCAATTTCAATTTTCCAAATCATACATCCTAACTAGCATACAATAGAGGATATACAATATAAAACTCATAGTTAGATGAATACCTCTTGATGTAGTTGTAGTTATTGGCCTTAGAAAGCTTTAGCACCTTAAGTGTGATGCCTCTAATGTGTCACAAACACCAAATGCAAGAAGAGACTTGAGAGAATAGGCTAGTTAGCTCAAAATCGATTTTCACTCTCTTAGAATGAATGGGCAACCGATTTTAGCTCTAGGGGTTTGCTTTTATAGCGTTACCAAGTCTAGGGTTTCATCCATGCAAACCCTAATGCACCATGACCCTTCATATTACTTAGGCTCCATGGGTTAAACCTTTTACCTCATCCTAACTAACCATGGATCATTAGCCCACACTACAAGAATCATTGATTTACTTAATCAGTCCCCGTACATTTCATCAGTCTCTTTTGATTACTAAATTAATTCCAAATTAATTCTTGATCAATACCAATTAAATAATATGATTTCTCAATTAATATATTATACTTATAATATATTCATAAATCACAAATAACCTTATTCTCAAAAGTCCATCCTATCAAATTGCACTGGTGAAGGCTGTTGGGTTATGAGCATTCTAACACTCCTAAGTGTACATGCAACCCTAAATACCTTGGATCTATGTTTTCTCTATTATACATACAATTATGAACATCCAAGGTATTATCCTAATCTAGCATACTAAATAATAAATATAACAAGATAGAATACATACCTCTTTGATGTAGAATGTCTTCATGAAGCTTGAGTGCCTAGTGCCTCAAGTGTGACACCTCAAATGGTTCACACAACACCAAATACACTTGGAATAACTTGAGAGAAACTTGAACACTCCTTGAAATCGTCTAGCCCTCACACTCACACATTAGTGCACAATTTCTTGAGCCATGGGATTCTTTTATATGGTGGCTATTAGGGTCACCCCATGGACTTAGTCCAACATAAGGAATCTTGGATCACAAGCCCACATATATAAGAATGAATGATTTACACAATCAACCCATATATTTAATTACTCTCCTTTTGATCACTTAATTAATTCCAAATTAATTCTTGATCAATACTAATTAAATAACCTTATTAATATATTAGAACTTATAATATATTAACCAACCTTAAGTGTTATTTCTCTCATTATAGTCTATCCAAATGCATGATGCCATGCAACCCAAATGGACCATGCCGGGTCGGGTCAAGTCTTACCAATTATAGTTATGGACTTAGACATTAATCCAACAGTCTCCCACTTGGATAAGTCTAAAACTATTATTGCGTATGACTTCAGGAACCGATCAGCAATCGTAGCTCTCAAAAGCTTCTTTCGAACTCTGACCTTTGTCAATGACTTGTCCATTAGATAAGGGATCATATATTCCTCCATTCTAGATATCATATGGACTGAGACATGGATTATCAATCATTCTCTCTGTCCATTTGTTGTTTCCCGATTTCCGATTCATGATGACTGACTGATTGAACAAATCAAATCAGTCCTGGCTTGGCCAAGCACTCACATGTATCATCTTTAAATCATCGAGGGGCCCACAGATATCGCTTTTATCCCGAAGGTAAAAGGAATGGATAAACTTCGACTCATATGGCTTGTTCTACTACTTGTTGAATCATACACAAAGGCACGTTTTATAACATCGAGTTACCAATGCGTTTTCGTGCAATCAATGTATAACCAACTCATAGTAACAACTCATATATCTAGGTTTGAAGAATATAAGATATTATCGTCTCATGATCACTCGTGATAAAATCCATGAAGTGATTCAAATGAGCGCGGGTTGAATCCAATACTCAGAACTTATGAGCACTCATTATTGTTGTAGCACCACTTTGTCCACCAACTTGGACCTCTACAAACCAACCCATGACAGTCTTGATTCATATCTACTTCCAACATATGACCGACTGTGGATGGTTTGAATAACTTAATCATTCAGGAAGAGCGACTTAGTTATTCTGGAAGTCAAAACATGCAAAGTGAAACACAAGAATAAATGAATCAAATATGGTATCAAACCCTATGAATATAAATAAACACTTTTATTTATCACCATACTGATTACTCATTATTCATTGTTTCGGTTTTATCAACTTTATATTTGAATTTAAAACAATAGTTGTCCCATGCTCCAAGCATGTACACTATGTTTTCTAAACACTAGTCATGCCATACAGCAAGTATGCATACTATGTTTGTCTATGATCTTTACTTTGTAAAATAGATCAATTGAACATCACTCCAATGATCCTCTTTTCACAGTCCCAAATCCTTACTGCAAATGCAAGAATTCCAAATTCATGCCGTTTACTGAAATCTGTTAGATTCTAAACTTATATGCATTGATCCTCTTAATGATTATGCACAAAGTCAGAAAGACTTGACAACAATCATTACAGAGCATTCCAAAGGAGATCGGCTCCTTGGAAATATCCTTCTTTCATTAAGTTTCCTAATCTTACACAGATTGAATAATTTCTAACTTTGAAACATTTCCATATTCCATTTTGACTATCACTTCTGAACAAGAGTTGCCTCCTTACAGATTATGTTAATATGGTCCTTCCAGAATTAACATTATACTTCCAACTGTCCTTGAGCAACCAATCTTTGGTAAACTTTAGATTGTCCTCGACAATTGCTTAATCATTTTAGTCATATCCAATTCTAGACCTTTTCCCTTCATAATGCCCCAGGCATTTGGAAAATTTTAGAAAGGATGAATATAGCACATGTAATCGATCCTATATCCGAAGCATATGGGACACGATTCATGATGTCTCACATAAAGACTAAACCAGTCTTTTGCTATAATATTTCCATTTCAATTTGCCAAGTTCTCAAAATTCAGATTATGAAAAGGGATTCCGTAATCATAATCGAATTTTAGAACGCAAATAATGGACCCATATATAGAATTTCCTTATGTTGAGCCATTCCAACATGAAATTCATATATATATATATATATATATATATATATATATATATATATATATATATATATATATATATATATATATATATATATATATATATATATATATATATATATATATATATATATATATCCTTGATTAAATACGATTAAAATCTCAATCTAAGCTTTTAGAATTGAAGTGAAGTATAATTTCCTCTCCCTTAATTATAGCAAAACAACTTTTTCAACCCTGCAACCTCACGAATTGAAACTTTTGTTTTCTATAATTAACATTGCTAACTTGCAACCTTTATCATAATTATCATGCTCCCACTAACATGATAATTATTAGCATAACACTTATGCTCCCACTAGCTTTGACATGTACTCAGAAATCAGCTGACTTTCTTACCAAAGTTCAGATTTCTGATACTAGATTGTTTTGATAAAACTTTATCAAAATCATACACCTCTCTTAGATAGCTCACATGTGTGTCTAAACAATTTTAGAATTATGAAAAGGGATGCCGTAATCATAGTCTCAATTGTTTAGACCTTTGCCACTTCTCACAAGTCCATGTTAGTGTGCCGGTAAACCACACACGCTCCACTAACGACTTTAAGAATGCAAATATCACAATTGCTATCTAGCTAAAATCTACTTAGTGAAAGTGTTTCCTCACCATCATTTTCATGAATCGGAGAGAAACCTTATGACACTTAGATTTAATAGTGTATGTGTTCTTATCCATGTGAATTTGTCAAAACCATAATCACAAGACAAGGTTAGTGACAAATCCAAACTCATATTGATTAAACTTGTGCAATCTTAAATTCTTGCCATTTGGCAGCTCAGGTGCCTGCCATTGCTTCCAAGTAGTTGTGCAACCAATTGAGAACTCTCAGAACTCCTATGCAAAGCCAACTTGAATAGGCACAAAAATTTCAACACGATAGGTTATAAACCTCAAGTCGTGTGCTAGTGAAGGACTTTAGGTTTTATTCTTGATTAAGTCTTGAAACTTTCAAGAGCTTTAAGACTCCCACTGTCCTCTTGACATATAAGACTCCCTTTTCAAATATTCAAGAGATAGTGCGGATTCTTTATCAAGACTAACACTTTACACAATTGGCCTAAGTTGGTCTCTGTTTTATCCAAAACATCACAACTTACCAATTTCAAATGTACAAGAGTAGATAACCTTTTACTCTTACATTTGACTAGTGTTAACAAACCCTCTTTAACATATGTCACTCAAGTTACAATCTTGGAGTATGACTCTAAGAATTGTTTTGGAACGAAGTATGACTCATCTTTTTGATTTAACCATTTCAACAATTCATGACTCCTCTTCTTAGTCATAAGAATGCACTAAGATGACTTTAGAGGACCAATTGTGATATGGTATCTTAATCATTAAGATGATCATAAACATGATACTAAAGTACTCTCCCATCTTTTCAGATTTGAGAAACTTTTATCTTTCTGCCATACTTTGATTCTTCTTATTCGTTCTGTCTCACATTGAAACTTCTCCAATGCTACAGACTTATACTTAAACATATAAGTATAACCATATTTACTGAACTTAAGTAAATCATGACGAATAGTCTTCTTGATCTTTTGTGGTGGACTTGACCAGTGCACAAGAATGTGTACTCGATCCCTTAGTCCTTTCCTTATTCACATAAGGAATTAGTCTTAATTTTCCAAGCTGAAAGTTCTCATTCATCATACTATACAACTTGCATGATTCCAAGTTTCGGTCCAATTGAACCTTGGGTGATGAGAATCTTTCCTTATTTGGTAATATTAGACACTACCACAACCGAAAGAATCAAATCCATTTTTCCAATATTGCTATCAATGGAATCTTATAAGCAACAACTTTTCACAAATGCCATTGTAAGGATACTTAAAATAAATAAAATCAAAACCTTTTTCTTTTATTTTAAAACTTTGCGGAAAAACTTATCCTTACAATCCATATGAAACCTTGTTGTTATCTATTCCTAAGCAATATAAATATCATAACTCTTAAGTAATAGCCCAAAATTCTAATCACTGAACCATGCGATTGAAATCCATCTTCGCGATCAGAATCAGCATGTACTTAATAGAGTTAGACAATGGAATTTACCTGAAGTAGAGCCAAACTTATTGACTTTAACATCCTTAGGTAAATTTGGCAGCTTCGTAACCAATGCCCCTTCCTTTGGCAATAGTTACCTATGGACCCATGATAATGGGACTATCTCAGACTTCGCCTCTCTCTTTACCATTGGGTCAACCGAGTTGACTATGGCCGATCCCTTTCCATTGGGAAGAGAGAGCTTTACTGGATATCCAATGTCATCATTGTCAATGTCCATAGCGTTTTAGGAAGTTGATCTTAGCAAATAGATAAGATCATTAAGGGTCTTGTCTTAGTCTGTTTCATAGGATTCCCAAAAGAACGCACTATGTGACTTAGAAAGTAGTTGAGCCACCAACTTTCTCAAGACTTTGACACCCAACTCTCCCGGCTTGTCAATATGTGACTACATCTCCAAGATGTGATCACACCTAGACCTTGCCTTGCCAATAGGGCTTGAGTGACCTTAAACTTTTTAGGAACTTGTGGGTTAGGGAGAATAATTGGAGGAGGTGAAAGAAGTATGATATCCATGGGACATCATCTTCATTTAGGAAAGCTTGTTTCAAGAGATTTGGGAAGATCATAAATGTCTAGACCAGACATCTTTTTGAGAGATATTCAAGATAGTTGATTTAAAGTCCTTAATATGACACCCAATATGAAATATTAAGGCTAGGACCCAACAAACTATTTTATAACTTAGAAGAGGGATGCCGTAATCCAAGCTATAAAATATTTGAAGGTAGGTGAATGACGATTCACCAATTTCCACCATGAAAAACGAAATAATTTATTAGGTTTTAATTGGATTTGAAAGTCCTAGATCTTTGAGATTCATTGAACTGTTCAAAGGCATGTTTCAATCTCGAGTGTGCCCTTCAGGTTTTGTGACTGGGATGCCGAGGATCACAAAACAAGGTGTGAATAACCATGCAAATATACTTGGTACCCTTAATATTTACCCCTTAATCAGTGTGCCGGTTAACCACACACGCTCCACCGATACTATGATAAATATTAAGTTACCCTTTGCCTACCTTGTTAAGTCCAGGTTAGTGTGCCGGTTAACCACACACGCTCCACTAACGACTTAAGCAAAGTGCAAAGTGTAATTTCATGGGTTAGCACCAAATTCACATTTTCCTAAGTAACTAAGATTGGGTATTAATAAGAGTTTAGTTGCTTAGTATTTATCATTAATACTTTTAATGAAAGGAGAATTATAGTCCTTGTCCTACCCGTTCGGCTAACGGCCCTCCACCAGTTAAGGAAGCGGTGGGTGAGAGTGGACACCCATTAAACTGCCATTTTATAGGCAGTAACCTTATACCCCCTTATAGACCGGCTTCGTGAATGAGGCCTACTAACGGTAAGACTGGCTTTACTCTTATACATATATATAAATATTATTAACTTATAATATTATAAACTATAAGGGTTGAATTTTAACTTTGAAAATTCTAAGGGCTAACTTGGAATTAAAGTATTCATAAGTGAAAACTTTTCAAATTCCAAAACTTGAGGGCAAGTTTTGAAACTATTCAAAACTAATTAATTCCATAACTTATGAGTTTAAAGTAGTTTTAATTAAAAAAAAAAAAACTCTTCAAGTTCCATAACTTGAGGACAAGTTATGGAAGACTTTAAACTAATTAATAAAAAACATAACTTTTTTTATTGTAACTTATGGAACTAATTAAGGTTACACTTTTTTTTTAATTTAATGAAGAGACTCTTGAACCTCCATAACCTGAGGACAAGTTATGGAGTCATAAAACCATTTAATTAGAACTAGACTCTTCATTTTGTAACCTTTGCCAACTTTTATGAGTTTTATGATTCTTAAATGTGACTTTTCATATAACTTGAGGACAAGTTACAAAAACACACTGTGGAATCAACTCTTAGATTAAAATGGATTGAAAACAACTATTTCACACAACTATTCTATTAATCTAAGAACCTCATAAGAACAAGATAATTCAAATCATCAATCTTCAAGAAATTAGCATGAACATACAAACTAATACAAATCTTGAAATTATGACAATTATCTTAGAAATTGGATTAGCATGAACATTACCACATCAAAAACAAGTTTATAAGTCCAAAAACATCTTAGGGTAATGTTCCTAGTCCAATTCCAGCCAAAACAATCGAATATATGCATCCAACTCGATTTTTTCCAGCTACTTTTGCAAGTATAACAAGAAAACAAGCCTAGGCTCTGATACCACTGTTGGGTTATGAGCATTCTAACACTCCTAAGTGTACATGCAACCCTAAATACCTTGGATCTATGTTTTCTCTATTATACATACAATTATGAACATCCAAGGTATTATCCTAATCTAGCATACAAAATAATAAATATAACAAGATAGAATACATACCTCTTTGGTGTAGAATGTCTTCATGAAGCTTGAGTGCCTAGTGCCCCAAGTGTGACACCTCAAATGGTTCACACAACACCAAATACACTTGGAATAACTTGAGAGAAACTTGAACACTCCTTGAAATCGTCTAGCCCTCACACTCACATATTAGTGCATGATTTCTTGAGCCATGGGATTCTTTTATATGGTGGCTATTAGGGTTACACCATGTAACTCATAACTTTACCCATTCCTTATGCTCCATGGATTTTAACCTCCATGGAGTATCCATGGGTCACCCCATGGACTTAGTCCAACATAAGGAATCTTGGATCACAAGCCCACATATATAATAATGAATGATTTACACAATCAACCCATATATTTAATTACTCTCCTTTTGATCACTTAATTAATTCCAAATTAATTCTTGATCAATACTAATTAAATAACCTTATTAATATATTAGAACTTATAATATATTAACCAACCTTAAGTGTTATTTCTCTCATTATAGTCTATCCAAATGCATGATGCCATGCAACCCAAATGGACCATGCCGGGTCGGGTCAAGTCTTACCAATTATAGTTATGGACTTAGACATTAATCCAACAAAGGCAACCCAAAAGGACCATGCTACTATCGGGTCAAGTACATACCAGTTATAGTTATGGGCTTCGACACCTAATCCAACATTTAAGAGTCTGCGTGACCCTTGCATGTTTTATGTACTTCTATGTATACCTGGCGGGGCTCGATGCCAAGCGAGGCCTGAGGGATGGAACATATACTAGTTTTTATGATCATTATATGTGTTAGCATGATTATGTGATATTGATTGTATGTGCATTGCGGGCAAGGGCTGAGAATAACAGATCTGTATACTGAGCGGGGCTCGATCCGGGCGGGTCTCGATGCCGGGCGAGGCCCGATGTCGGGCAGGGGCCCAGTATGTGATTTATTATGTATGGTATGGGGTAGTTTGGGTAACTCACTAAGCTTTGTGCTTACGGTTTTTAGTTTATGTTTCAAGTACTTCTAGTGGCAAGGGAAAGAGCTTGGGGTGACTGAATTGCACACAACATATGGATTTTGTTTATGGGTCACACTCTAATTTTCTTGATGTTTTACATACTTATTTTATTTGGGTTGTATGAAGAATGATTTGAAATACTGTTTTCACTTGAATGAAAAATGAATTTTTTGGGTCGTAATTTTTGGGATGTTACAAAGTAACTAGAACCAAACATAACCTAATCAAGCCATCCTATCACTGACTAATCAGTTCTAGCATGCGAGTCTACAAGCTCATACAACAGGCATACAAAGGCATCTCTCCTAGCATTCTATCATGCAAAACTGAGCAGATCCTTAGCTCTAACTAGAATGTGATTCACAGATTCACAGATCAAATCATATCAGATAACATGTATGGGTAATTTGGGAAAACTTACTTAAGCTAGGTTGATTGCATGCACCACACCCTTTCTTGTCTAAAAAAACTTTTTTATGAAAAATTATATTTCTTTTGTGAAAACTTTACCAATCCTCAGTTTGAGTTCAGACACACTCGAGAGTATATTCGAATCCCTCAAACTAAGGCTCTGATACCAACTTGTAACGTCCCAAAAGTATGACCCAAAAACTTTATTTTTAATTTAATAAAAACAGTATTCCAAAGACATCGTCAATACAATCCAAATATAATAAGTGTATCAAACATCCTCTCAAATCAGAGTAATCAAAAAAGCGGAACTATATGGTGTGTGCGATACAGTCATCTCGAGCTCTCCCCTCGGAACCAGAAGTACCTGAAATATAAACTGAAAACCATAAGCACAAATCTTAGCGAGTTCCCCAAACTGCCTAATACCATACATAATAAACCACATATTGGGCCCTCGCCCAACATCGAGACCCGCTTGGTATACAGATCAGTTATTCTTAGGCCCCGCCTGACATCGGGCCCCTCCCACTATACACATAGACATATATCACATAATCATACTAACACATGCAATAATCGTAAACAATAGCATACGATACAGTCATCAGGCCTCGTCCGGCATAGAGCCTCACCTGGTATACATAGCAGCACATATCACATGCAAGGGTCACGCAGACTCCTAGCATCCTAATATAAATAAAAAGGGCCGACATTTGTGCCTTATACCTGCTAAACCCAGTAAAGAACTCACATTGACTGCTGAATCACACGACTGAATTTATGGCTGTTGTCCGACGAATCCTCGAGGTATCAAAACCAAATAGCATCCATTTAACAATTGGATTCCAATCTATAACCATCAATCCATACTTAGGGTAAAAAGACCATTTACCCCTTACCTAGTTGAACCAAGACTTAGGCCAAAACCTATAATCGAAAAGGCCCAAAATCTAACTAATCCTTCGAGGCCCATACTTGGCCCAATTTTCCAAATTGGGCCCAAACCCTTACATGGGCCTTACCCTAAAGCCCACTCATTCTCCTAGTCCAAAAAACTTTCACTCGGATGGCCCAACAAGAACCTAAGCACTTAGGCCCAAAAGGAAGGCCCAACCTCGAAGCCCAAAATACAAAACTCAACAGACTGAGTACGCGGGGCGTACTCAACTATACGCTAAGCGTACACACTAAATGGCTTGTATGTCGCACGTACAGACTTGTACGCCCAGGATACCAACCCATTAAGCCAAAATCCACTTTAATCACTTAATGCTTAAGACCAGAAGTCCAAACCACACATCTAACCCCTAATAAGCGTCTAGAACCATAAAGTCATTGACTTGGTGACTTTGCATGCCCCAAAAGAATACAACTTCAAGATATAGCACTTTACTTTCACTAATTGGACATAAGCTCATGTATGGGTGATTCTAAACCCTAAAGGTGCCAACTTTGTGGACTTTGAACCTCAGAAACACCAAGAGTGGCAACTCATAGCTCATGGGGTGGTGTCAAACCACTAGATCTCATTCATGGGCCCAAAAAGGGTCCATAGCTCATATAAACTAGATCTAAGATTTTAATGAACAAGATCATAGCCTTTTACCTCAAACAAGCTAGAAATGGAGTAGAGAATCAGGATCCACAACCTCTTCCTTGATTAACAACCTTGCACCAAACTCCTTCTTCTTGATAATGGACCAAAACATACCAAGAAGCATACAATGAGCTCAAAAACACAAAGGAAAGGTCTAGGGTTTCGAATATGAGGCTATCAGGTCAGTAGAGGGTGCGAAATGAGGGTAACATGAGCCATAAATTTGATTATATAGTGTCCAACCCCGAAAATTAGGGTTTCACTAAATGACACGTATCCCCACGTACATATACGTACGCCCCGTGTACGTGTACGTGTCCGGAGTCCCGATCCCACCTTGCATGAGTATGCTAAGCGTACCATCTGGTACACCCCGTGTACTCGCTTTATAGCTTGTACGCTACGCGTACCATGTGGTACGCCCCGCGTACTACACAAGGACCAAAAATGAAACTTTTCAACAATGAAGGGCAATAATGAAACAGAACAGGATTCAAAGGTTACAATTTCGAGTATGAAATCAAATATTATACTGTAATCTAAGTCCAAAAACACTCTCAGAATTTCCATCTGAGGTGTGCAAGTGCCTTAACGGATTAAAACGATTTGTGCAGTTTAGGTAAAATCAATGTTATATCGGTTTGGTTTCTTATAACAGTCGGATCTTTTGCATATGAACTCCATTTTGGACATCCTTTATATTTTCGGACTCAGGTAAACATGAACTAAGAGACTAGAGTATTTGTTTCGCTTTCAACCGCTTAATACAAATTTTCAGTTTTTTAGTCATATTAACTAGGGTTACAGTTTGTGTTTGTGATTCATTTTACATTTTCCACAACGGAATGCAAGATACCATTTCATATCTTGTTGTAATTATAATGACACTATATAATTACCAAAATAAGCATTAAAACTCAATAGGTCAAGTTACAAAGAGGTTTGCAGTGACCTGACTATTTACAGATTTAGACCTAAATTTAGGGATGTCACATTACCTCCACGTTAATAGAATTTTGTCTCGAAATTATTTCGTTTCTACTACAATTTTGTCCCACTAGTGGAGGGAGCACCGTTGAGCAGTTGTGGGTACTTATGCTTCATCTGATCTTCACGTTCTCATGTAAACTCCGACCCTCTACGAGAGTTCCATCAGAGTTTTACTATAGGTATGTGGTTTTGTTTAAGGCGTTTGATTTCTCGATCCATGATTTCCACCAGTTCTTCTACGAAGTGAAGCTTAGTGTTGACGTGGATCTCACCAAGAGGAATGACGAGGTTTTCATCAGAAAGGCACTTATTGAGGTTACACACATGAAAGGTATCATGAACTTTGCTAAGTTCTTGAGGTAGCTTGAGTTTGTAAGCCACCGGACCAACCCTTTCCAAATTTTTAAAAGGTCCGATGTATCAGGGATTTTTCTTACTTCTTTTCCCAAATCTAATGATACATTTCCATGTTGCGACCTTTAGTAGGACATGGTACCCTACTTCGAATTCTAGGGGTTTACGTCTCACGTCAGCATAGCTTTTATCGACTGCATGCAGACTTTAACCCTTCCTTGATATGAACAATCTTTTCCGTGGTTTTCTGAATGATTTTAGGGCCATTACGTAAAGTATCTCCAACATGATTTCTAGCTAGATGTGTATCTCCAACTTCTGCCCAACATATTGGAGAACAACATTTGCGTTCGTAAAAGGCCTTGGATGGGGGAGCTTGTATGCTGGTGTCATAACTATTGTTATATGAAATTTCGACTAGCGGTAAATGAATATCCCATGCATTACCGAAGTCTATCACACAGTCGCGAAGAATGTCTTCCAGAGTTTGTATCGTCATTTCACTCTGTCCATCCGTTTGAGGATGATACGTGATACTCATGTCAAGTTTGGTTCTTAGGTCCCTTTGTAACGTTTTCCAAAACCTGGAAGTGAATCTGTTATCTCGGTCCGAGATAATAGATATTGGCACTCCGTGCAGTCTAACTATTTCCTTGATTTATGTCCTGGTGAGTTTCTCCATCTTGTCAGTTTCTTTGATCGCTAGGAAATGGCGGACTTGGTCAAACGGTTAACCACTACCCAAACGTTGTCATAACCGCTCGATGTTTTTGGAAACTACGTTATGAAGTCCATGGATATTTGTTCCTATTTCCATTCCGAAATCGATGGTTGTTGTAGTAGTTGTGATGGCTTCTAGTATGTTGCTTTGACTTTGGTGTAAGTCAAACATTTACTAACATATGTAGCAATCTTTTCCTTCATGTTGGGCCACCAATAAAGCTTCTTAAGATCAAGATACATATTTTCCAATCCGGGAAGTATTAAATTGTTGTTATTTGCCAGAAATGACACGAAACATTATTTTATTTCATGCATTGTTCAAACAAGGTTTTAAATATTCTTTTGATAATGATATTGGTTCAATTTTTGCTTTTAAAAATGGTGTTTGCATGTTTGAAGCTTTATCTTGTAATGGAGTGTATGAAACTGTGACTTGTGTTGATAACTTAGGCAATAGTATATTTCATATTGATTCTTCCAATGGTGTGGACAGGGAATGTTTATGGCATTGTCGTCTTCGGCACATAAACAAGAAACGCATCGCCCAACTCCACAAGGATGGAGTGTTGGAATCATATGATCTTTGAACAGATGATGAATGTGAATCTTGTCTCATGGGCAAGATGACAAAATCATCTTTCATTGGAACATGTGAAAGAGGTGAAGGATTGTTGGAACTAATCCATACAGATGTGTGTGGTCCATTCAGATCCACCATAAGAGATGCTAATCAATATTACGTGATATTTACAGACAATTATAGTAGATATGGTTATATCTACTTGATCAAACATAAATCGGAAACATTTGAAAAGTTCAAAGAATTTAAGCACGAAGTCGAGAATCAATTGGACATGAAGATAAAGAAGCTCAGATCTGACAAAGGTGGTGAGTATCTTAGTATCGAGTTTCACGAATATCTTAAGGAATGTGGAAATGTTTCATAATTGAATCCTCCAAGAACACCAAAATTGAAAGGTGTGGCTGGAAGGCGTAATCAAACCTTGATAGATATGGTTCGTTCCATGATGATTCGATCTACTCTTCACATTCATTTCTAGGGGTATGTCTTAGAGACTGCCACCCATATCGTGAATCTTGTTCCAACAAAGAAGTTTGCCAAAACACCTCTTGAGATGTGGACATGGAATGTAAGACCCATAAAATTCAAGCCAATTTAAAACATTTTAACCCATTCAAAAACCATTAAGTTATTACAACTTGTTTCAAAATAGTTTAAACATCAGAGTATCCCAAGAACCAAATAACAAAATCATGAAGTATGAGGAGCGGTACGATCACGCCTTTTCCTTGCCACGATCTCCTGATGTACCTGAAACAATAAACTGAAACTGTAAGCCCGAAATCTTAGTGAGTTCCCCAAAAATACCAACCACATACAACCATAGTCATATCATATCATATCACAATACAGAGCAGCCATGCATATCGGGTCTACAGTGTGACTGGTCCGCCCGCACCGGGCCTTCAGTCTGTCTGGCCCACTCTCCGAGCCTCGACACGTATGGACTGCCCTCTTGGGGCCTTCAGCCTATCCGGACCGCTATCTGGGCCTTCGGTCTATCCGGTCTGCCCTGGGTATGTTGGCCTACAACACAAAGCAGGACCCGCCTCAACCCAACCCTAATCAAACAACCATGTGCACAGGTAATCACATAACTATCCACAACCAACAAACCGATCCAGCAGATCATATAGCATAGCAACATCCTAACCAGGATACCGACCTAACCGGTCACTAACATAGCATCATCCTATATACTAGGATATCGGCCTAAAACAGGTCACTAACATAATACCATCCTAATTACCAGGATGAAGATCTAACAAATCAAAACATATCAAACAGTTACCCTGATTCAAATCCGATAAAGGGCCGGCCTTGGTGCCTTAGACCCGGTTGATATAGTGAGGATAACTCACCTTGCAACTGCCGAACCGAATAACGAAAACACTGACCCGAAGCACTGCTCCAAACTCCAACACCTGATGGCATCAATGGACCATGACATAAATATCCTAAAATACCATAACACCCCTGAAGGTCAAACAGGCCAAAGTCATAGTCCTGGCCAAAGTCAACCTTCCTGATTGACTCTACTCGCCGAGTCAACCCGTCGACTCGCCGAGTTCTCAATCTCAGAAAACTCTCATAGCACGACTCAACTCGTCGAATTCCATCCTGTCCACCAACAACGATCTCTGAATTCCATCCTGTCCAACTCATAGCACGACTCAACTCTTCGAGTTCTCAATCTCAAAAAACTCTCATAGCACGAGTTCACCAACAACGATCTCTGAATTCCATCCTGTCCAACTCACTGAGTCGCCAACTGACTCAATGATCCGAAGCTTAAACAAAAGAGGTTGGGGTTCTGCGACCTGACTCGCCGAGTCTAAGAACAGACTCGCCAAGTCCAAGGTAATCTTCAACAGACTCGCCGAGTTGTTCTTCCAACTCGTCGAGTTCATACCTATCTTCATATGACTCGCCGAGTCCACCCATGTGACTCGTCGAGTCCCTTCAGTCCTTCATCCATACAAAGCCTTTTTGAGCCATGCAGGGGCTCCAAACTATAGATCTACTCTTCTAGGGCATAACTCCCTCGTAAAGTTGCAAACTTTACGTGAAACCAAGGGGTTAAAGGTCCAAAATCACTCTAGGGCTAGGGTTTAAGACAAAGGGGCTTCACCAACAACTCATTGACTGATGCTTTATGACATTCTAGACCAACACAAGTCTAGATCTGGAGTTGCAACTTCAGATCTAAGGAGTGTTACAACTCTCCCCCACTTAAATTAGGCTTCGTCCTCGAAGCCTACTTCAGCACACGATTTCGGATAACACTCCTTCGATGCAACCTTCGATCTCAACCTACCCAGGTCTCTTTAGACACTACTATCGAATCCCAAAAAAATCAATCCCTTCCCCCTGCAGGGCCCTGACAACTGATCAAAGCCGACCACCGGCTTCTTTTCCCCGATGACAACATATAGCAACTAAGTATCACCTGATAATACTACCATATTCCCGTCTTACACATTCATTCGCAGCTTGCGAAAACTGGATACCGTTATAAACCACCAGGCCCTGACCCAGTACTAATCTGCTATCCCTTGCCCAACAGACGCAACTTCTATCAAATTGCATTGTTGGGAACTCATCCTGTTTCCTTCCTGAATCCAATCGCTTTCCGCGCTGACATGATAACACATTCTTCAGCTCCGAGCAACTCCCACGAACACTCATCTATAACGCATATACACATCGTATCCAGCCCAATCAGCCTCAGGCTGGAATACCAGGCATGACTACGATGGGTCCAGTCATCCCTAGGATGAAATACCACTACATACATAACTCAAGACTATAACCATACTTGGAATCCAAGGATCTATTCTTGCATCTTTTCCGAGCTCCTCAGATTCAACACCACCGATAATCATTCCACAACCTCAGCAGGCACCCAACCCAGATGTGCTCCCATATAACTCGTACAATCTCAATGTTCACTGCCCATACTGAAATACCTTCAATCATCCATTCACACTACTATTTTTCCTTCAGTTGACCAACATTCCTTCCCGGAGCTACATACCTTTCCCTTCCATTATTCAAGGAAGTCTACCCGACGTCCTTTACCACATCAATACGTGCCACGGTGCTAAAACTCCACTCTACATTATCCATTTTTAGAGAAACTGCTACTCCGAAACTCCCATATACTCAGAATCTAATCACATATCTAACAAGGCCCACACACTGCCTTCAGCTAGCTCCATTCTCATGATCAATACTTGGGGCCAGACTTACTGATTGCTATTGCATAGCAACATACTCAATCAATCTCCGCATACAGGTCTACTAACACATACAGAGTCTTCAGCATGACTGGACCGCCTTACCAGGCCTTCAGCCTATCTGGACCACTCTCAGAAGCTTCAACATGTCTGGACCGCCCTCTTGGGCCTTCAGCCTGTCTGGACCGTCCTTCGAGCCTTCAGCCTGACTGGTACGCCCGTCGGCCTTCAGTCTATCCGGACCGCTCAAAACTATTATACACCACCCTGAACCATTCTTCCCGGGAACCTCTCCCATGTAGACTGTTCTAGCCCTCTTGGGGTTCCGAACTCCAAATCCATTCTAAGAATTTTAACCCCGGCCTAACCCCAGGCCTCATGTCAATCAACCACCTCATCTGAAACCACAGTCTGCTCCTTTCCCTATGTGTCTATCACCTTCTCTAATCAGACCACACTCTCAGCTAAAGACACTGCCGAATCCAAATAGCTAACCAACCTTGGATGCTTGCTGTTTCACCTGAGAATTTTCCAATTCTCCCCAATTAGTGCACCAACTACTAAATACCAATGGCGAAACCGGCATAGCTCAAACGTCCCTACTCGATATATTCCCCTTATCCATGAACTGATTTCCTCAGGAGTGAGCATCCTTCGCAGAACAACCCTCCCGTTACCGCATATCCGAACTCTAAGGAAGTTCGAATCTCAGCTGAACACTTCTCACATCGCAGATGCTATACCTAGCAAAGAGATCATATAACCTATCTTCCGATCATCTAAACTCCTGGGAATTAACTGTCTACAACTCCTAACTATCAAAATCCTCAGATCTACTATGAATCATGCTGAAAAGACGGAAAGGTTCACAATACCACACAATAACAAGATATCAAGATAGAAACATACCAGCAGCTGCATCTGGCTCTGACCTGACCTCCTCTGCTGTAAGATGGAAAGCGCGTCCCTGAGTCCTCGGAGGCTCCGCTCCACCCTCACCCCCTCCAGTAATCCTCAAAGTGGTCGGTACTAGAGCCTGCACCGGTCTTGCAACAAGTTGTGGACAGTTGGCCCTCATGTGACCAACCTGATGGCAGTGATAACAAATCCTCACATCCTGAACCGGGGCCGACTGACGGCAATCCCTCGCATAATGCACCTCTCTCCCGCACTTGCGGCACGTACCACCGGACCTACAAACTCCGGTATGACCCTTCCCACACTTCTCACAAGTGCGGCTGCTCTGCCCTCCAATCCTGGAGTCAACGGTCTTGGACCGTTTCGGCGCCGGCTGCGACTACACCGGGGCCTGCCTCTGCTCTCGCAACTGCAACTCAATCTCCAACTCGAGCCGCCTGGCGGCCTCCTGCAACTCCAACAAGGTATCACATCTCTACGTGGACACAAACTGTCTGATATCCCTCTTGAGCATACTCAGATACCGGGACATCTGAGCCTGCTCCAAAGTAAACTCAGGGCAAAACATTGCGCTCTCCGTGAACATCCTGGTGATCTCCGTCACCGACTCTGAATCCTGCTTCAGCTCCAAGAAGTCTTGAGCCAACCTCTCTCTCTCAACCCGCGGAACATAACGAGTACTGAACATCTCCCAGAACTGATCCCAAGTGCCCGCTGCGCATCAGAATAAGATCTCGTAGTCAACCACCACCATTCCTTCTCCCCGAGCCTCAAAAGGTTCAGAGCACACCTCACCCTCTAATCCGCAGGGCATGAACACGTGAAAAAGCAACCCTCCACATTTGACAACCATCTCATAGCAATGATCGGATCCTAAACTCCATCAAAAGTAGGGGGCTTCGTGTTATCGAAGTCCCAATACTGAAAGCCCCGGCCTGCTCCTCCTCCTGCTGCTGCTACAGCCGCTGCAGCTGCCGCGGCAGTTGTCTCCGCAAGAGCTGCATAACGCTCATCAAAGTACTCAACCATGGCGGTCTTGATCGACCCAAACATCTCCGGCAACTGAGCCCGGAACATAGCAGCAACCTCATCATGCAGGATCTCACGAATCCTGGCATCCAACTCATCCATACTCATCTGGCCAATGACCTCGGGTGGCGCTGATCCGCCCTGACCACCCTCTCTTGATCCAAATCCTAATCCGGATCCATCCCCAGTACGCCTCGTAACCACCATACTGAAAATACACCACACGATATTAGGTATTCCTCATAATAACCCCGAGAACTAACTCCCAACAAAACCCTAGGGGTTGTGACTTCCTTGATACGCGTATGGGTCCTGTGCTTTCAGTAGTACGGGCCCATACTACCTTCCACACCTACCCATATTTGTATCAAGTATCACCACAACACCCTAACAATAACATATACATGACGAACACTCAATCCTCACTTCTAGAGGAGCACAACTATCTCATAACCGACCTACTGGTCCCACACAACCCACCCATCCATGAAACTTCCACCAACCCTGCAGCACTAGTGTATGCTAGTCATACATAACGCTGGACCCTATAGACTTTCGAATATCCAATCCTACCCAAACATTCCCAATCATACAAGAACAGAACCCACCCATACACTAAATAACTATAGTAATGATGTCAATTTCATATAAAGGAAACCCTAGGCTAGCAGGCATCATATAATCAGGCAATCCTATCATGCAATTCCTGGAGATCCCTAGCCTAGTACTAGCGTGCTGCTCTAACATATCACATAATCAAATAACTTGTATGATATTTTGGGGTCTACTTACTGGCTCCGGCTGATCGTACCCTCTGCATCCTCCTTTACTTACTTTGAAAACCATTTGAAAACCATTTGAAAATCTTTCCTTGATTTGAGACTGGATTCACACGAATGTTCCTCCAATTCACTCAAACCAAGGCTCTGATAGCAACTTGTAACACCCATAAAATTCAAGCCAATTTAAAACATTTTAACCCATTCAAAAACCATTAAGTTATTACAACTTGTTTTCAAAATAGTTTAAACATCAGAGTATCCCCAGAACCAAATCACAAAATCATGAAGTATGAGGAGCGGTACGATCATGCCTTTGCCTTGACACGATCTCCTGATGTACCTGAAACAATAAACTGAAACTGTAAGCCCCAAATGTTAGTGAGTTCCCCAAAAATACCAACCACATACAGCCATAGTCATATCATATCATATCAAAATACAGAGCAGCCATACATATCGGGTCTACAGTGTGACTGGTCCGCCCGCATCGGGCCTTCAGTCTGTCTGGCCCACTCTCCGAGCCTCGGCACGTCTGGACCGCCCTCTTGGGGCCTTCAGCCTATCTGGACTGCTCGCTGGGCCTTCGGTCTATCCGGTCCGCCTTGGGTATGTTGGCCTACAGCACAAAGTAGGACCCGCCTCAACCCAACCCTAATCAAACAACCATGTGCACATAAACAGGTAATCACATAACTATCCACAACCAACAAACCGATCCGGCAGATCATATAGCATAGCAACATCCTAACCAGGATACCGACCTAACCGGTCACTAGCATAGCATCATCCTATATACCAGGATACCGACCTAAACCAGGTCACTAACATAATACCATCCTAATTACCAGGATGCAGATCTAACAAATCAAAACATATCAAACAGTTACCCGGATTCAAATCCGATAAAGGGCCGGCCTTGGTGCCTTAGACCCTGTTGATATAGTGAGGATAACTCACCTTGCAACTGCCGAACCGAACCACGAAAACACTGACCCGAAGCACTGCTCCAAACTCCAACACCTGATGCCATCAATGGACCATGACATAAATATCCTAAAATACCATAACACCCCTGAAGGTCAAACAGGTCAAAGTCATAGTCCTGGCCAAAGTCAACCTTCCTAATTGACTCTACTCGCCGAGTCAACCCGTCGACTCGCCGAGTTCTCAATCTCAGAAAAGTCTCATAGCACGACTCAACTCGCTGAGTCACCCCAAGACTCGTCGAGTCAACCGATCTCTGAATTCCATCCTGTCCAACTCACTGAGTTGCCAACCGTCTCACTGATCCGAAGCTTAACCAAAAGAGGTTGGGGTTCTGCTACCTGACTCACCGAGTCCAAGAACAGACTCGCCGAGTCCAAGGCAATCTTCAACAGACTCGCCTAGTTGTTCTTCCAACTCGTCGAGTTCATGCCTATCTTCATATGACTCGCCGAGTCCACTCATGTGACTCGCCAAGTCCCTTCAGTCCTTCATCCATACAGAGGCTTTTTGATCCATGCAGGGGCTCCAAACTATAGATCCACTCTTCTAGGGCATAACTCCCTCGTAAAGTTGCAAACTTTACGTGAAACCAAGGGGTTAAAGGTCCAAAATCAATCAAGGGCTAGGGTTTAAGACAAAGGGGTTTCACCAACAACTCATTGACTGATGCTTTATGACATTCTAAACCAACACAAGTCTAGATCCGGAGTAGCAACTTCAGATCTAAACTCCAAACCCGAAATAGATCTTAAACACACCAAAATGGCCCTGAATCTCCTTCATGAATAGATCTAGATGCAAAAGAGTGAAGGTAACAGCTTATTACCTCCAAGATGTGCCCAAACTGAGGTAGATTCTAGATCTACATCACTCTCTTGATGCAAGCCCTTTTGATCTTCAAGTTTCTTCCACTAGAAACAACTTCCAAAGCTTCAATCTCTCTCCAAAGGCCTCACACACACGAGCTTAGGTTTTTTCTGGTTCTCAAGGGCAATAAGGAGGCTGAGAGAAGGACATAAAGTCCTTTAAATAGGGTGCAACCCTCGAGATTAGGGTTTTTCTTATTCCAGTACCAACTCGTCGAGTCCAGCTTGCGACTCGGCGAGTTGGTCACTTAATTCACGAACCAAAACCCGCTCCGACTCGGCGAGTAAGCATACCTACTCATCGAGTCCCTTCTTCGAAATTACACTTTAAACCCTTAAATCATACTTCTGAAATTCGGGATGTTACATGGAAAGCACCCTCGCTCGCACATATCAAGGTTTAGGGTTGTGAAACACTCGTAAGATGAGAGACTCATGACAAACTTTAACCTAGAGACAAGACGTGTTATTTCAATGGCTACCAACATAAGTCCTTTGGATACTTTTTCTACAAACCTAGTGAAAACGTGGTCTTTGTAGTTCGAAGAGGAGTCTTTCGTGAGAGAGAGCTCATATTCAAATAGGACAGTGGGAGTGCTATTGATCTTGAAGAAATTCAAGAGTCATCTAATGAAGGAACCTCGGATAACACTAGAACTCAATATGAGGAATAAATTCGAGTTGATCCAGTTGACAACTCATTACCCTTCATTGATCCAATAGGGTTAGCATACTACCTGAGTTCTATAGTTTCCATATAACTACAGATGGTGATACGTTTATCAATGATCGTACACTGGTAAATTTGGATGAACCACCTAACTACAAGGAAGCAACGACAAGCCCTGAGGCTGCTAAATGGAAGGAGGCAATAGAGAGTGAGATTCAGTCCATGTATGATAACCAAGTGTGGGATATTGTTCATCATGTACCTGGTCGAAAGACAGTCAGGTGCAAATGGATCTTCAAGAAGAATACCGACATGGATAGGAAAGTACACACTTTCAAAGTTAGGTTGGTTGCAAAGGGCTTTACTCAAACCCAAGGGATTAACTATGATGAGACCTTTTAACTGGTAGCTAAGATAAAGTCTATCAGGATCATGCTTAATATAGCTGCATTTTATGACTATGAAATATGGCAGATGAGCATTAAAACCTCTTTCCATAATGGGAAGTTATCTAAGGACGTCTACATGCGTCAGCTAAAGGGTTTTGTACATGCCAAGTTTCCTGATAGAGTGTGTAAGCTTGAGAACTCCATTTATGGATTGAAACAAGCATCCCACAATTGGAATCTTTGCTTCCATGAGAACGTCTAAGAGTTTGGGTTCTCTAGAAGTGAAAATGAGTCATGTATATGTCAAAGCTAGTGGGAGTATAGTGAGCTTTCTACTCTTGCATGTTGATGACATACTCCTTATAGGAAACAACATTCCAACTTTGCAAGAAGTTAAGTCTTGGCTTGGAAGGTGTTTCAATATGAAGGATCTAGGGGAAGCGGCCTATATTCTAGGAATAAGGATTCATCAGGATAGAAAGAATCGTCTTATTGGTCTTAGCCATACTACATATTTGGATAAAATACTGAAGCATTTCAGTATGGAAAATTCAAAGAAAGGATAATTGCCCATTCATAGTACTATTAAGTTGAGTAAGACTCAAAAACCTAGTACTGATGAACAAATAGTTGGCATGAGTCGGGTCCTATATGCTTCGACTATAGGATTGATCATATATGAAATGACATGTACTCACCCTGATGTGTCTTATGCTTTGAGCATGATTATTCAATTTTAGGGAAATCCTGCCAAATCCCATTGCATTGTAGTAAAGAACATTCGTAAGTATATTCGAAGAACAAAATACATGTTCCTAGTTCTTGGTGGCAGTGATACGTTAAGAGTAAGGGGTTATAGTGACGCCAACTTTCAAATAGAACGAGACAACTTTCATTTGCAGTCTGGATGGGTATTCTTATTGAACGGGGGAGCGGTTACTTGGAAAAGTTCCAAGCAAGACACAGTGGCTGATTCCACCTGTGAGTTACATTACATTGCGGAATCTGAAGCATCAAAGGAAGCGGCTTGGCTGAAGAACTTTATCGGAGATCTCAGAGTTGTTCCAACTATTCAAGAACCCATGGAACTATTCAGTGATAATGAAGGCATGATTGCTTTGACAAAAGAACCAAAGGATCATGGTATATCCAAGCATATCGATAGAAAGTACCATTGTATTCGACATCGGGTAAAAGAAGGTGTTGGGTTTTGGTATACTACAACATTCTATGGTGCACATACAACCCTAAATACCTTGGATCTATGTTTTCACTAATTATACATGCAAATGGTTTCCAAGGTATTAATCTTTCAACTAGCATGCATTTAACATAAAATTATAATATACTAGTTAGCATGACATACCTTTTGATGGAGCTTGAATTCTTGGTGTATTTGGCCTTAAAGAGCTTAGCCCCAATAGTGTGGAAGCCTCAAATGGAATCACAACACACCATGGACAAAGGATGAACTTGAGAGAGAAATCCATGCACACAAAAGACACCATGAACTCTAAAAAGATACAAGTGACAATTTTGGGCAATGAAGTATCTATTTATATGTGGGATTTCTAGGGTCATGGATATAACCCAAATCCATACCCATGGGTTTTATGATCCATGGTTCATGTGGCCCAACTCTTTATGTATCCATACATAAACTTGGTCCAACATGGATCATAAGCCCAACACATATAAATATAACTAATTATCATAATTAGTCCCCATAGATTTAATTAGTCTCTTTCGACCACTAAATTAATTCCAAATTAATTCTTGATCACTACTAATTAAAACATATGATTTCATATTAATATATTATTACTTATAATATATTAATAAACCATAAATAACCTTCTCTCAAAAGTCCATCCTAACAAATTGTCCTGATGATATGCAACCCAAATGGACCATGCTACTCTCGGGTCGAATACATACCAATAATAGTTAAGGGCTTAGACACCTAATCCAAAAGTCTCCCACTTGGATAAGTCTAAAACTATTATTCAAGTATGACTCCAAGATCCCGACTAGCAATCGTAGCTCTTAAAGCCGATGTCAAACTCTGAACAAATCAAATGACATGTCCATTAGATAAGGGATCATATATTCCTCTATTCTAGATATCATATGGACTGAGACATGGATTATAATCATTCTCTCTGTCCATTTGTTGTTTCCCGATTTCCGATTTATGACGACTGACTAATTGAACAAATCAAATCAGTCTAGGCCCGGCCGAGCACTTACGTTTGTCATCACCAAATCATCGAGGGGCCCACAGATATCGCTTTTATCCCGAAGGTAAAAGGAATGGATAAACTTCGACTCATATGGCTTGTTCTACTACTTGTTGAATCATACACAAAGGCACGTTTTATAACATCGAGTTACCAATGCGTTTTCGTGCAATCAATGTATAACCAACTCATAGTAACAACTCATATCTCTACGTTTGAAGAATATAAGATATTATCGTCTCATGATCACTCGTGATAAAATCCATGAAGTGATTCCAATGAGCGCGGGTTGAATCCAATACTCAGAACTTATGAGCACTCATGAGTGTTGTAGCCCTTTGTCCAACATCTTAGACCTCTACAAGCCAACCCATGACAGTCTTAATTCATATCTACTTCCAACATATGACCGACTGTGGATGGTTTGAATAACTTAGTCATCCAGAACAATGACCTAGTTTATTCTGGAAGTCAAAACATGCAAAATGAAACACAAGAATAATTGAATCGAATATAGTATCAAAACCTATGAACATAAATAAAACACCTTTTATTTATCACCATATGATTACACATTATTCATTGTATACTGTTTCAGCTATCAACTTTATTCTTGAATTTAAAACAATAGTTGTCCCATGCTCCAAGCATGTACACTATGTTTTCTAAACACTAGTCATGCCATACACCAAGTATGCAAACTATGTTTGTCTATGATCTTTACTTTGTGAAATAGATCAATTGAACATAACTCCAATGATCCTCTTTTCATAGTCCCAAATCCTTACTGCAAATGCAAGAATTCCAAATTCATGCCATTTACTGAAATCTGTTAGATTCTAAACTTATATGCATTGATCCTCTTGTAATGATGATCCTCAGAACTTATGAGCACTCATGAGTGTTGTAGCACCACTTTGTCCACCAACTTGGTCCTCTACAAACCAACCCATGACAGTCTTGATTCATATCTACTTCCAACATATGACCGACTGTGGATGGTTTGAATAACTTAATCATTCAGGAAGAGCAACTTAGTTATTCTGGAAGTCAAAACATGCAAAGTGAAACACAAGAATAAATGAATCAAATATGGTATCAAACCCTATGAATATAAATAAACACTTTTATTTATCACCATACTGATTACTCATTATTCATTGTTTCGGTTTTATCAACTTTATATTTGAATTTAAAACAATAGTTGTCCCATGCTCCAAGCATGTACACTATGTTTTCTAAACACTAGTCATGCCATATAGTAAGTATGCATACTATGTTTGTCTATGATCTTTACTTTGTAAAATAGATCAATTGAACATCACTCCAATAATCCTCTTTTCACAGTCCCAAATCCTTACTGCAAATGCAAGAATTCCAAATTCATGCCATTTACTGAAATCTGTTAGATTCTAAACTTATATGCATTGATCCTCTTAATGATTATGCACAAAGTCAAAAAGACTTGACAACAATCATTACAGAGCATTCCAAAGGAGATCAGCTCCTTGGAAACATCCTTCTTTCATTAAGTTTCCTAATCTTACACAGATTGAATAATTTCTAACTTTGAAACATTTCCATATTCCATTTTGACTATCACTTCTGAACAAGAGTTTCCTCCTTACAGATTATGTCAATATGGTCCTTCCAGAATTATCATTATACTTCCAACTGTCCTTGAGCAACCAATCTTTTGTAAACCTTAGATTGTCCTCGACAATTGTTTAATCCTTTTAGTCATATCCAATTCTAGACCTTTTCCCTTCTTAATGCCCCAGGCATTTGGAAAATTTTAGAAAGGATGAATATAGCACATGCAATCGATCCTATATCCGAAGCATATGGGACACGATTCATGATGTATCACATAAAGACTAAACCAGTCTTTTGCTATAATATTTCCTTTTCAATTTGCCAAGTTCTCATAATTCAGATTATGAAAAGGGATGTCGTAATCATAATCGAATTTTAGAATGCAAATAATGGACCCTATATTAGAATTTTCTTATGTTGAGCCATTCCAACATAACATTCATATATATACTTGACTAAATACGATTAAACCCTATATTAGAATTTTCTTATGTTGAGCCATTCCAACATAACATTCATATATATACTTGACTAAATACGATTAAAACCTCAATCTAACCTTTTAGATTTGAGATGAAGTATCTAACCTTTTAGATTTGAGATGAAGTATAATTTCTTCTCCCTTAATTATAGCAAAACAACTTTTTCCCAATTGAAACCTTTTGTTTTCTATAATTAACATTGCTAACTTGCAACCTTTATCATAATTATCATGCTCCCACTAACATGATGATTATTAGCATAACACTTATGCTCCCACTAGCTTTGACATGTACTCAGAAATCAGTTGAACTTCTAGAAAAAACAATACTTTATTGACTTTCTTACCAAAGTTCAGATTTCTGATACTAGATTGCTTTGATAAAACTTTATCAATATCATACACCTTATCTTAGATAGCTCACAGGTGTGTCTAAACAATTTCAGAACTATGAAAAGGGATGCCGTAATCATAGTCTCAATTGTTTAGACCTTTGCCACTTCTCACAAGTCCATGTTAGTGTGTCGGTTAACCACACAGCTCCACTAACGACTTTGAGAATGCAAATATCACAATTGCTATCTACTTCAAATCTACTTGGTGGAAGTGTTTCCTCACCATCATTTTCATGAATCGGAGAGAAACCTTATGACCCTTAGATTTAATGGTGTATGTGTTCTTATCCATGTGAATTGTCAAAACCATAGTCACAAGACAAGGATAATGACAAATCCAAACTCATATGGACTGAACTCAATCTTAATTTCGTGCCACCTGGCAGCTCAAGGGCCTGCCATTGCTTCCAAGTTGTTGTGCAACCAATTGAGAACTCTAAGAACTCATATGCAAAGCCAACTTTAACTGGAATGGGCACAGAATATGTCAACACGATAGGTTATAAACCTCAAGTCGTGTGCTAGTGAAGAACTTCAGGTTTTATTCTTGATTAGTTCTTGAGACTTTCAAGACCTTTAAGACTCCCACTGTCCTCTTGACATATAAGACTTTCTTGTCAGATATTGAAGAGATAGTGTGGATTCTAATCAAGACAAACACTTCACACAATTGGCCTTAGTTGGTCTTTGTTTTATCCAAAACATCACAACTTACCAATTTCAAATGTACAAGAGTAGAAAACTTTTACTCTTACATTTGATAAGTGTTTTAAACCTTCTTTAAGACATGTCACTCAAGTTACAATCTTAGAGTATAACTCTAAGAATTGTTTTTGGAACGAAGTATGAATCATCTTCTTGATTTAACCACTTCAATAATTCATAACTCCTCTTCTTAACTATCAGAATGCACTAAGAGGATGAAGTGTGATAAGGTCTCAAAATCATTAAGATGGTCTTAAAACATGATACTAAAGTACTCTCCCAATCTTTCAGATTTGAGAAACTTTTATCTTTCTGCCTAAATTGATTCTTCTTATTCGCTCTGCCATACATTGGAACCTTTTCCAATGTCTCAGAATTACACTTAAGCTTATAAGTATAACCATATTTACTAAGCTATAGTAAATTATGAAGAATAGTCTTATCGATCTTTTGTGGTGGACTCTGACCAGTGCACAAGAATGTGTACCCGATCCCTTAGTCCTTCACTTGACTCACACACCCATGTGAACAAGTAGTTAGCTATACAACTTGCATGATTCCAAGTTTCTATCCAACTGAAACTTGGGTGATGAGAATCTTTCCTTATTTGGTAAATTTAGACACTACCACAAATGAAAGAATCAAATTCATATTTCCACTCTTGCTCTTAATGGAATCTTATAAGCAACACAGATTTTCACAAATGTCATTGTAAGGATATTTTAAAATAAATAAAATCAAAAGATTTACCTTTTATTTTAAAACTTTGCGGAAAAACTTATCCTTACAATCCATATGAAAACTTGTTGTTTTCTATTCCTAAGCAAAATATCATAACTCTCCCGTCTTGTCAATATGTGACTACATCTCCAAGATGTGATCACACATAGACCTTTGCTTGCCAATAGGGCTTGAGTGACCTTAAACTTTTCAGGAACTTGTGAGTTAGGGGGAATATTTGGAGGAGGTGAAAGAAGTATGATTTCCATGGGACATCATCTTCATTTAGGAAAGCTTGTTTCAAGAGATTTGGGAAGATCATAAATGTCTAAACCAGACATCTTTTGGGAGATACTCAAGATAGCTGATTTAAAGTCCTTAATATAACACCCAATATGAAATATTAAGGCTAGGACCCAACACAATACTTTTATAACTTGGAAGAGGGATGCCGTAATCCAAGCTATAAAATATTTGAAGGTAGGCGAATGGCGATTCACCAATTTCCACCATGAAAACGAAATATATATTATTAGGTTTTAATTGGTTTTTGAAACTCCTAGATCTTTGAGATTCATTGAACTGTTCAATGGCATGTTTCAATCTCGAGTGTGCCCTTCAGGTTTTGTGACTGGGATGCCGAGGATCACAAAACAAGGTGTGAAGTAACCATGCAAATTACTTGGTACCCTTAACTGTTTACCCCTCAATCGATGTGCCGGTTAACCACACACGCTCCATCGATACTATGATAAACATTAGGTTACCCTTTGCCTACCTTGTTAAATACGAGTTAGTGTGCCGGTTAACCACACACGCTCCACTAACCGACTTAAACAAAGTGCAAAGTGTAATTTCCTGGATTAGCACCTTATTCACTTTTTCCTAAGTAACTAAGATTGGGTATTTATAAAAGGTTTAATTACTTAGTATTTATCATTAATACTTTTAATGAAGGGAGAATTATAGTCCTTGTCCTACCCGTTCGGCTAACGACCCTCCACCGGTCAAGGAAGCGGTGGGTGAGAGTGGACACCCATTAAACTGCCATTTTATAGGCAGTAACCTTATACCCCCCTTATAGACCGGCTTCGTGAATGAGGCCTACTAACGGTAAGACTGACTTTGTTCTTATACATATATATATATATATATATATATATATATATATATATATATATATATATATATATAAGTATTAACTATTAATATTATAATAGTATAAGGGTGTATTTTAAACATTTAAAATACTTGGTGGTTTAATCTATTAATTAAACTATACTCTTAATTTAATTAAACTTAAACCATGTCTTTATGGAATTATTAACTCTTTTAATTAGACACTTTAATTAATTTAATGAAGTCCATAAAGTTTGAACTTTAACTTTTAAAATTCTTGGGTTTGGAATTAAAGTGTATATGGGGTTTGACTTTACAAATTCCAAAACTTGAGGACAAGTTTTGAACAATTCAAAAAACTTATGGTTTCCATAACTTATGAATTTTAAAGTGGTTTAATGGAAAAAACCCTTCAAGTTCCATAACTTGTAGACAAGTTATGGAAGACTTTAAAAGCATTAAAAATGTGACTCTTCATTTTTTTCATAACTTATGGAATTTTTATGGGTTTTAAAATTCATAAATGTGACTTTTCATGTAACTTGAGGACAAGTTACAAAAACACATATTATGAACAACTTCAAGATTAATTTGGATTGAAAACAACTATCTCATAATTTTTCCTATTAATCTAAACAAACTCATAAACATGAACATTCATAATCAACATTTTTCAAACATCATATAAACATGTATAAAACTTGAAACTTTGATTATTATCCTTTATTTGGATGAGAATAAACATTACCATAGTATCAAAAAACAAATTTTATGAACAAAAACACTTTGCGGTAATGATTCTAATCCAAAACAGGCCAAAAAACTCGAAGATAAGCTGTCAGGGGGTCCAACTCGTCGAGTGCATAAACCAACTCGACGAGTTGGATGAATTTGTTCATGGACTCGTCGAGTCTGCTGTCCCGACAGCAAAAAATTCGATTTTTTTCAGTTTTTTTTTTCAGCAACTTGCATCAAGTATAATTGAAAACAACCCATGGCTCTGATACCACTATTGGGTTTTGGTATACTACAACATCCTATGGTACACATACAACCCTAAATACCTTGGATCTATGTTTTCACTAATTATACATGCAAATGGTTTCCAAGGTATTAATCTTTCAACTAGCATGCATTTAACATAAAATTATAATATACTAGTTAGCATGACATACCTTTTGATGGAGCTTGAATTCTTGGTGTATTTGGCCTTAAAGAGCTTAGCCCCAATAGTGTGGAAACCTCAAATGGAATCACAACACACCATGGACAAAGGCTGAACTTGAGAGAGAAATCCATGCACACAAAAGACACCATGAACTCTAAAAAGATACAAGTGACGATTTTGGGCAATGAAGTATCTATTTATATGTGGGATTTCTAGGGTCATGGATATAACCCAAATGCATACCCATGGGTTTTATGATCCATGGTTCATGTGGCCCAACTCTTTATGTATCCATACATCAACTTGGTCCAACATGGATCATAAGCCCAACACATATAAATATAACTAATTATCATAATTAGTCCCCATAGATTTAATTAGTCTCTTTCGACCACTAAATTAATTCCAAATTAATTCTTGATCACTACTAATTAAAACATATGATTTCATATTAATATATTATTACTTATAATATATTAATAAACCATAAATAACCTTCTCTCAAAAGTCCATCAAAACAAATTGTCCTGATGATATGCAACCCAAATGGACCATGCTACTCTCGGGTCGAATACATACCAATAATAGTTATGGGCTTAGACACCTAATCCAACAGAAGGACACATTCTAGTGAATAGAGTATCATTGGAAGATAATGTTGCATATCCTTTTACAGAGGCTCTGAGCAAAGTCAAACACCACCAACATACTAGGAGCATCGGCTTAAGAGACGACATTAGTTTTAGTAGTTAGGTGATATTTAGAAACTTGTAACAAAATAAATGTAATTGATTTGGTGAATGAATAATAGAAAATTATTTGTGACTATTGTACTGCCTTATTCAATTATTTATTCTTGTGTTTCTTTTTTGCATGTTTATACTTCATGAGTAATTTGAATTATTCAAACTTCCACAGTCTCTCATACTTTTGGAAGTAAGTGGTGAATTATGATTGTCATGAATTGATTGTCGATTGTCGATAGAGGTTAAGACATTGCAATTGGGATTCCTACAATATTCATAGGTACTTTGAAAATAGGGATTTTAAGTATTGGATAAACTGACGCTTAGAGATTACTTCTTGTATCTTGTCACGAGTAATTCTAAGACGATAATATCTACTATTCTTTAGAAGGAGATATATAATTTGAAACTTATGAATCGGTTGTGTATTGGTATTATGTAAATGCATCAGTAACTTGATGTTATAAAACGTATTATCATATATGATTTGGTGAGTAAAGGCACTACTAGAAAACAGACCTTCAATGACACGCTTTTTACGACACGCACTGATTAATGATAAGCAAAAGGGCGTGCCCTAAAAATAATTTCAGATCTTTAGAAATTTGAAGAATTTAGGACGCGCATTTTTGCGTGCCCTAAAATTAGTGTCTCACAAAAAAAACATGGAGGGCGCTTATGTTAAAGGCGTGTCGTCTAGAAATGTCGCTTTATAATTTTACAAACGCGCTCTTCAGCAACTAGCAGCGGGAAAAAGGAAATCAAAAAAATAGATAACCCGCCTTCCTTCCTTGTTTCCCCTCTTTAGCTCTGGGTGTGTTCTTTGACCACAAAAATCTTTTCTGGCCTTCCTCCGCCTCCCTACATCGAGTGTTGCTTGCTTCTTTCCCTTGCACTCCGACCGCCGCCACCGATTCTTCCTCGTTCGTTGACATCGATCAAGGCTCAGTTACTTCTACCCACTTGAACCACCATATCTCCCACTCGATGTTGAAATTGTCAGAAAAAGCCCTAATTCAATTCAACAATCGGGAACCTCCGTTGTCGATCTTAGGAATTTTGAGCAGCAATGGCTACCAGATACTGGATAGTCTCTCTTCCCGTTCAAAGTTTTGCTTCTTCTTTGTGGAGTCGCTTACAAGAATCCATCTCCAAAAACTCATTTGACACTTCTCTCTCTAGGGTATAGCAATCATCGCAATCACTTTTGTTCAATTTTACTAAGTATCTTATTCAATTTGAGTAATTTGCAATTTAATATCCTAAATCTTCGTGTTAGCACTCTGGATTCGCTTTTAGCCCTCAGCGATGACTTACTTAAGGTTAATATTATAATAGCTTGTGAAAGCTTTATCCTAAATTTGGTTTTTGGTTTGAAACTGGTTATTGATATGGCTGTGTGGAATTGTCTAGTCGAATACGTTCATCGAAGCATGTTCTCACAAGATACGGCGTCATATTGAAGATTTGGAAATAGTATCGGGAATTCTTAGTAGCTCCTTGACCGTTGATGGTGTTCCGGTGGATTCATATCTTACAAAGTAATGGATTCTCATTTGTTCTAAGCATCTTTCCGTATTGATGAAAGATTATAGAAGCCCAAAAGAGGATACTTGAATTTCTGGAAACATGGACCCAAACACGAATATTACGCTCAAAGGCCGAAGCATTGCACTCCTATATGGAATTGGAAAGCATGACTGTTTTCTGTTAGAAATTACATCGGAATCGCAATCCGAAAACCCTCCAACATCATTTGCTCGAACAAGATTTTGTTCTTCTCTTTAGGTACCCCTATGCTCTTGCTCGATTTTCATTCTACCCTTTCTGGTTCTTTTAGGGTTTAGATGCTCATGCTCTTCACAAACATGTCTTTGATTTTTCAATCGCTTGCAACTCTTTCAACTGTTCAAAACCATAGTTTCTCTTTCCTAGGAGGATTTCTCAATATGTCTTGCTAATTTCAAGATCGTCTTCGTTTTTTTAAAACATTGGTGACTTAAATTGTAGTTTTTTTTTAATTACCAATAAATTAGTTGTTTTTTGTGTGGAAATGATTCCCTTTTATGTTAGATTGGGAATCATTGGATAATATCAAATTTCCTATATTTGGCTGAAAACATGCAGACAAACTAATTTGATTCTTGGTCTGGGTTGGCAGAAATACAAGTTTCACAACATTCAACAATTTCAACAATATTAAATGTTTGAAAAACTTTGAGAAAATGACAACACACTTGGGGAAAAAGGAAATGGAACAAAAGATTATATATGGATAAGGTTATATACGTCTTTTTTTGTTTCAGGTTAACGTTTGAGAAGCTGGGACAAATTGGGGGTGGAGGTGGTTATAAATGTGGTGAAAAAGCCAACCCCACCAAAGTAATCTCTGACAAGAATAATCTTGTTTCTCTTCCAAGAAATGGAAAAATCCCAAGTGCAGCAAAAGTAATCTCCTCAATTTGTACATAAAAATATATGGTATTTATTTATTTATTTATTTATTTATTTATTACAGTTTAAAGATATTATTTGTATACTTTAGAGAATACCTTGTGATTTAGGAGCATGGTAAATGTTTTAAGTATTTTGTCTATGTAGATATGTGCAGGAGTACGGTTGGGTGGCTGGATTTGTTGGATATTACCAATGTGATGTTCCCAATACAATCAACCCAGGTAAGGAAGGACTAAGGACCAAGGAAAGGTTAAATCATTCATGTAATGTAACCTTTAAATCTTAATAATTTGATTCGGATGTGAGTGAAATTTTATATATAAAACCTAGGGGCTAGCAAACCTCAATAGAAATTTTATACAAGTTATGGGGAAGTACTTGTATCTCTCAGAATCTTCTTCTTACTATTAATGTCAACTTATTATTAAGGTTAAATCATGCTTGTTCACAACTATTAGCTAGCAAACCTCAATAGAAATTAGTTTGTAGAGGGTAGATTGACTCTTTATTTTGCATCACTTGCATCATATATGATATGATGTGATATATTAAATATGACTACAAAACTATTTACTAAATTTTGTTGAATAAATCCATTTGACTTGTTGCAGACAATTTGTGTAGGATATCCGTGTTGTTCTTGATCAAGAGTTGGGATTGATATTAAAGCTAAGAGACATGATGATTGGTTGGATACATGAAGGGTTTTAGAGCTTCTTCAGACAGCTTAATGACGAGTTACTGAAACAAGAAGGTGCCCCTTTATAGCAATGTAGTATTAGGTTATATAGTTAGGGAAAACCTCTTAATAACAATGTACAAAGATCCCTTTAATATCAATGTATTACAATTTACATGATGTTATTGGATAAAATTGATTGTTTTGGTATATATTTGTTTCTATATTTTTGTATAATGTGTAACAGAGTATCGTAAAGGCACGTCATATATGCATATCGTAAATGGTTGCTGAAGTTTATGACACGTAAATGCGTGTCATCTTCATTCATGACAGAGGCTTTAATGATACACAATGTGCATCCTAAAGGCGCGTTGTAAGGTTACGACACACAAATGCGTGTCGTCTTCCTTTATGACAGGGTCTTCCTTGATATGCATTGCGTGTCGTAAATGACTTTTGGAAAGAGAGACTGATTTGTTAATTTAGTATATGATTAATAAGTTGTAAAAAATAATTTATTAATATACTATATGATTAATATATTAATTAGAAATAGTAATAATTAATTAAGAATTAATCCAAAATTAATTGGAATTAATTTCGGGTTAATTAGAATTAATTGGAAGTGCAGAGACTAAGTTGTAATTGTTCAATAGTTAAGAAAAATAGGATTTCTAGAATCCTCTAGGCATGGCTGGTTTTGGCTAGTGCTTTTAGGGTTTCTAGGTTAATCTTATTGGATAATTAAGGAGTTGGATGATTACCTAATTTAAGATATTATTATTGTATTCAAATTAGGGTTATCCAAGGCTTCCTCATCAGCTATAAATAGGACCCCTAGGGTCTCATATTTTCATGCATTCCATACAACTCTCAAGAGCCGAAAATTTGCTCTAAGCCTCCCTTCTCCTCAAGTATTCTAGTTGCTAGGGTTTTAGGTATAATCCATTAGAGGCATCCAAGCTTTTGATGTTTGCTTTCCAAAGAACTAAAAGGAAGATTTTGTTGATTAATTGTGTTAACCTATCCCTATAGGAATATATCAAAGATAATGAGACGATTATCTAAAGGACGACCTAGTCAACAGTCACTACCCAGCTTAAGTGCTAAGTCCAGGACCTTGCCCTCACGGCGTCGAACTTAGACCCCAATGATCTAGCGCCAAGGTCCAATTCAGAACGATAGGCTCTGGTCCATAACAAGCTAAACAGTACCAACCACTCCCCGGAGCGACAAGTGGAGTGCTCAGAGCATTGGTCTTTGGTGGTTCTGCACCAATAACAGGTAACCGCTAGTGGTGCACGATCCACCAATGGGACGCCTTCACGTCCTGGAGGTCCAGACAAAACCAAAAGTATTTTCAGGGATATGCTCCTCCTCCGACATGTATAAAGGAAGCCCTTCTTCTCCAGAAGAAGGGATCGCCTCTTTTTCTATCTCAAGCAAAAGCCTAATTCCGTCATCCAATTACTGACTTGACCATCAGAGCCTCGTTCCGAGACCCCCTCCCAGACGACGACTAACGTCAGTTCTTTCTTTGTTGTGATTTTCAGGCTTAACCCAAACGATACCACCTCAAACGGTGTTAGGGTCGAAGCATATATCACAACATTTGGCGCCATCCGGGTGTGTAATAAGAGTTACACAACCTTAAAATGACCCTAGATGGAGGCAATGACGGGAAAGGCACATGGGGCGTCCGGTGGGGGAGAAACGATCCCACTCAGATCATTGTCGTCGCACCATGGCACACATCCATCTGTCTCAGACAGACAAACCTCCACCCACATGGCAGCAACACAGACACCAGATCTAATAACGGGAACCGCAACAGCAGCAATCGTCGCCCTATGGCGACTCTCACCAGTCACAATAGAGCAGCCAGTTACAACTGCGACCGCAACGCCTCAGTCGATAATGACTCAACAGTTGCAACCACTGACCCAGCAGTCCCAACTGTCGACTCAGCAATCGCAATCGATAGTTTCTCAGCCGCAATCGATACTACAACAGGCGGGGACGAACACCTGGTCCCGAGGACCATATTGTCCTCCACACAATAGCCAATGTCAAATTATCAGTTCTCTCTAGTAGTAGGAATGTCACACATCTTGATTTTTGCTCAACAACGTACGATGTTCATCCCTTATTTCTAGCAGTCACACAGATCCAACCCCCAAACACCGTCGTTGCAAGAGTCTAACCCCTACTTGTCATCGGTACAACAGCTCAACACATTCGCTCAAAAGCCTCAGGGGTTGATTTCGAACATGCTCCAGCAGCTACAACCAAGCTCACAACTTTAACAAAGCACACAATCGATCTCCCAGTTGAAATTGTACATCTTACAAGCAGCAATGTACAAGCAAGCGTACAGAAACCCGTATTACGCTCAACAGTTTATGATGTACGGTGGTTTTCCATACTTTCATATGCAAAAACTAGGTGAGAAGAACCAATTCTGCCTTTTTCCAGGAGCTCTTGCAGTATGAGATCCCACACTCAGCGATGATACCAAACATTCCCAAGTACGACGGAACAACCGACCCCAATTAGCACATTGACACCTATGAATGGATGATGACATCACTGAGGATGGACAAGCAGTTCATTTGTATGTATTTCCCTATTACATTATCAGGAAACATTGGAAAATGGTTCAAGGCGCTGCGACTGGCTAGCATCTCGAGTTTCGAGCAGTTACGATACCTTTTCCTCAACAATTTCATGCAATTGAGGAAGGGGAAGGGAAATGAAAACTCTATAATGACATGTAAGCAAAAAAGAAGGAGAGTCGATACGGGCATATTATCATAGATTCATGCTGGCGACGCTCAACGTCTCGGGCCGTGAAGAGTTCCTTGTAACTGACACCTTCGCCCAAGGTCTACCCCCATCCCTTTGTCAAAGAAGAAGCAGGGGACGGTACCTCAGTCGAGAGACGAGCTCAAATATAGAGTCGAGAAATACCTACGACAGATTGAGGGTGAAGAAAGGAAGGAAGGTAACCTAAAGGTCGTCGCAAACGCATACATTAAGCAAGAAGAAGCAAACTCTCATCCTGCACAGATCCCTAACCACCAAGATCACCATGATAGAAGCCATGATAAACACAAGCGACACTCGAAACACCCATCTAGAATATTTTTCCTATTTGGTAAAGATGAGCTTCGGAGCCATCGAGCTGAGGTGCATGCCATTGAAAAAACACCCCCAATGGTGGACAAAGAGAAAGGGAAATATTGTGAGTATCATAAGAGAAAAACCCATGATATCGGCGAGTGCACGGTTCTGAGGAAGGAAATGGGTGAAAAAATCTAACGGGCGATCTCACGACAATCACAAAATATTTGAGGTCCAAGTACGATGTTGACCAGAGAAATGCTTGAGATCGGAAAGATGCCGGAAAGCGGCAAATTAAGGAGGAGATCATTACCATCATGAGGTCCTATAAGAGGAGCGAGTGCTGCGAAACGGATGACGACATCGAGGTACTCCCTAAAAACATCCTCAATATTAGTTTTTCATCAGAGGATCCGAGGATGCTAGATTGGAACCTCAGGGATCCGCTCTTGATAACCTCATATATACGTCAGATACAAATCAATCGTCCTACATAGACAACGGCAGTGGTACCGACATCCTTTATGAGCATTGCTTCCAACAGTTGTCGGCCTCCTGGAAGGAAAGCTTAACGCCTCCGACCATCGGTTCCCTCACAGGGTTTACAGGGCACAGCTTATGGCCGCTAGGAATGATACATCTCCCACTTACTATAACTAGTCATGCCAGGAGATACAGGGTCACATGTGTGATAAGGTTTTTGATGGTTTTTCAGCATTCTAACACTCCTATGATGTACATGCAACCCTAGAAACCTTGGATCTATGTTTGACTAAGATACATGCAAATAATTATTTTTCCAAGGTTCTTATCCTAACTAGCATGGCATGGGGTACTTGAATCAAATAAAACTAGTAGAATTACTTACCTTGTAGTAGTAGTTGATTGCTTGGAGTTTGAGAGCCTAGCACCAATAATGTGGATGCCTCAAATGGAAGTCGCAAATCACCACAAACTTGGAAACTTGAGAGAATAGTCACAAACTTCTTGAAATCGGCCCTCTTAGTTTACACACATCAACTAGTGCAATTTCAAGAACCAAAGCCTCCTTTATATAGTGTGGTGGATTAGGGTTACATCCATGTAAACCCTAATACCCATGTCTTTTCATTTCCATGAGATCCATGGGTTAAAGCTCCATGGAGTATCCATGGACTTTCCATGCAAGCCTAGCCCATTCCAAATAAGCATTAGCCCACACTATATAAATACAAGAGCCCATATTTAATTAGTCATACTTTTGATCTCTAAATTAATTCTAAATTAATTATAGATCAACACTAATTAAATAATATGATTTTATATTAATATATTAGAACTTATAATATATTAATAAATCATATCTTATACTATTCTCAAAAGATTATCTGTAAATTGTTCGGGTGAAGTGCAACCCAAATGGACCATGTCGGGTCGGGTCAAGTACATACCAAATATAGTTATGGACTTAGACACTATATCCAACAGTCTCCCACTTGGATAAGTCTAATAACTATAGTTGCAAGTATGACTTCAGGAACCGATCAGCAATCGTAGCTCTTTAAACTCTGTTGAACTATGAAGCGCCATTTTAGATAAGTGATCATATAATCCTCTGTTCTAGATATCAGCCGGACAAATACATGGAACATGGTCTTGCTTATTGTCCAGCATTTGTTTCCCGATTTCTGATTTGTTTGACATAGAACTTAACTGAACACATCAATTTAGTTCTGATCGGGCCCGGTACATAGGTCAAAAAAAAATCATCGAGGGGCCCAGATATCGCTTCTAATCCTAGAAGGAACAGATAAACTTTGACTCATATGTTTGCTCTACTACTTGTTGAACTACACACAAAGGCACGGTTTATAACATCGAGTTACCAATGCGTTTTCGTGCAATCAATGCATAACCAACTCATAGGCAACAAATCATATCTCTAGGTTTGAAGACTTATATGATATTACCGTCTCACGATCACTCGAGATAAATTCCATGAAGTGATACAAGTGAGCGTGGGTTGAATCCAATACTCAGAACTTATGAGCACTCATGAGTGTTGTAGCCCCGCTTTGTCTAACATCTTAGACCTCTACAAGCCAACCATGACAGTCTTGATTCATATCTACTTCCAACATATGACCGACTGTGGAGAGTTTGAATAATATGATATAAACCATAACATAATTATTCTGGAAGTCAAAACATGCAAAAAGAAATAATAGTAAACGATTGACAAGAGATAGCAACACTTTACTCATAAATAACAGCTTTTATTTATCATCAAATGTCAATTACATTTTACAAATTTCAAGATTATCTAACTACTAAAACTAATATCATCCTTCAGCCCTATGCTCCGAGCATGCTGGAGATGCTTAGCCCGAGTCAGTCCCTTCGTGAGGGGATCTGTTGGGTTCTCATCCGATGATACCCTCTTTGCCACGAGGATTCCTTCTTCTATTCGATGTCTGATGAAGTGATATTTTATGTCAATGTGTCTGGATCTCCCATGATCTCTTGGTTCCTTGGCTAAGGCAACCGCACTATTGCTGTCACAGAAAATCTCCATTGGCTCCTTTATAGCTGGTACAACTCCAAGGTCTCCGATGAAGTTCTTTAGCCATATAGCCTCCTTTGCTGCCTCGCTTGCTGCTATATACTCTGATTCACAAGTGGAATCAGCCACTGTCTCCTGCTTGGAACTTTTCCAAGTAATTGCCCCTCCGTTTAGAGTAAAGACTCAGCCCGACTGAGAGCGGAAATTATCCCTGTCAGTCTAAAAGCTAACATCACTGTACCCTACAACTCTCAAGTCCTCACTGCCACCGAGGGTAAGGACCCAGTCCTTAGTCCTCCGTAGGTACTTGAGGATATGCTTTACCGCAGTCTAGTGTGCCTTGCCAGGGTTCCCCTGATACCTGCTAACCATGCTCAAAGCAAAGGCTACATCAGGTCGAGTACACGTCATAGCATACATGATCGATCCTACAGCTGAAGCATAAGGTTTTCGACTCATTTCTGCTATCTCAGCCTCAGTACTAGGGCTTTATGTCTTACTCAATCTGGCGTTACTCTGGATGGGTAACTCTCCTTTCTTGGAGTTACGCATGTTGAACCTTTTCAACACTTTGTCCACATAGGTGCTTTGACTAAGTCCAATTAGTCTTTTACTCATGTTTCTCAAAATCCTTATCCCTAGGATATAGGCAGCTTCTCCAAGGTCCTTCATAGCGAAACACTTCCCAAGCCAGGACTTTACTTCCTGCGGGGTTGGGATGTCATTTCCTATGAGTAGTATGTCATCCACATACAGTACCAAAAAGCTGACTATACTCCCACTAGCCTTGATATAGACACAAGATTCATCTTCACTCCTTGAAAAGCCAAATTCTTTGACTTTCTCATCAAAGCAAAGATTCCATCTGCGAGGTGCCTGTTTTAATCCATAAATGGATTTCTCGAGCTTACACACTCTACTGGGGTACTCTGTACTGACAAAACCCTATGGCTGAACCATGTAAACATCTTCAGCCAACTTTCCATTAAGGAAAGCGGTTTTGACATCCATTTGCCATATTTCATAATCATGAAATGCAGCAATGGCTAACTGAACCCTAATAGACTTAATCTTGGCCACTGGTGAAAAGGTCTCATCATAATCAACTCCCGGAGTTTGAGAATAACCCTTTGCAACCAGTCGTGCCTTATAAGTGTGTACATTACCATCCATGTCGGTCTTCTTCTTGAAGATCCATTTGCACCCAACTATCTTACGATCAGGTACATTGTCAACCAAGTTCCAAACTTGATTGTCATACATGGACTGTATCTCGCTATCCATAGCCTCTTTCCATTTAGCAGCCTTAGGGCCTGCCATGGCTTCCGTGTAGCTGTTAGGCTCATCCATATTTACCAGTGTGTTATCACTGATAAGTGTCTCACCTTCTGTAGTAATATGAAAACCATAATAATGCTCAGGTGCATTCCTAACTCTGGTGGAACGCCTCAGAGGTATAGATTCTTCAGTCGGCTCAACAGGAGTTTCCTCCTCAGGTTGAGGGCTAGGGTTTGAGGTTCCTTCACCACTTGACTCTTGAATTTCCTCAAGGTCAATTTGCCTCCCACTGTCTCCTTGGCTCATGAATTCTCTCTCTCGAAAGAATCCTCTTCTTGCTACAAAGACCACATTATCACTGGGTCTGTAGAAGATGTAACCAAATGATTTATGTGGGTAGCCGATGAAAATACACCTTTTGCTTCGGGGTTCGAGCTTATCGTGAGTCTCGCATCTCACGAAAGCCTCGCAACCCCAAATCTTGATGTGGTCTAGATTGGGAACTTTTCCAGTCCATACCTCGTGAGGTGTTTTGGCAACCTTCTTTGTAGGGACTAGATTAAGGATATGGGCGGCAGTCTCTAAGGCATACCCCCAAAATGAGATTGGTAGCGAAGCTCGACTCATCATGGAATGAACCATGTCCAACAAGGTCCGATTGCGCCTCTCAGCTACACCATTCAACTGTGGTGTCCTAGGAGGTGTCAATTGTGAGACAATCCCACATTCCTTAAGATAGTCAAGGAACTCAATACTAAGATACTCACCACCACGATCGGATGGAAGCATCTTAATGTTCCTGCCCAACTGATTCTCCACTTCTTGCTTAAATTCTTTGAATTTCTCAAAGGTTTCTGACTTATGCTTGATTAGGTAGACATATCCATATCTACTAAAATCATCAGTAAAAGTCACATAGAACCGATTAGCATCTCTTGTGGCGGTTCTGAAGGGTCCACACACATCCGTGTGTATGAGGTCCAACAAACCTTCACACCTAGCACAAGTGCCAGTAAAAGGTGACTTTGTCATTTTACCAAGCAAACAAGATTCACAACTATCATCTGACTTTAGGTCAAATGACTCCAAGACTCCATCCTTTTGGAGTTGGCCTATGCGTTTCTTGCTTACATGTCTAAGACGACAATGCCATAAGGATGCTTTATCTAAGCTAGTGGAAGAGTTAATATACAATACATTATTTCCTAGATTATCTACAACAGATACAGTTTCATACATGCCATCACAAGGTAATGCTTTAAAATAAAGAACATTATTAAAGAAAGCATCAATACTACCATTATTATTATCAAAATAAAAGGTAAAACCTTGTTTATACAATGCATGAAAGGAAATAACATTTCTTGCCATTTCTGGCAAATAATAACATTTATTCAAATCTAATGTAAACCCACTATTTAGCACTAAGGAATAAACTCCTATCTTGGTGACAGGTGAAGCTTTCCTGTTTCCCATGATCAAGTTTATATTTCCCTGCTCCACATTCTCACTTCTTTTTAGTCCCTGCAAATCACAACATATGTGAATACCACAACCTGTATCAAGGACCCAAGACTTAGAATGAGGTGAGTTATTAGACAATATAGTGTATATACCTGCATGGTTGGGTTTTACTTTCCCATCCTTCAAATCTTGCTGGTACTTTGGGCAGTTTCGCTTCCAGTGCGACTTTTCATGGCAATAGAAGCATTCAACCTCATTAGGGTTAGCAGAAGGAGTGACACAACCTTTCTTGGTTTTGCTTGAAGAGGAGCCTTCAAGGGTCTTACCCTTGGTACCCTTAGAAGGGTTCTTTCTCTTCTTCCCTTTGCCATGCCCGATTTCCAAGACATTGGCCGCAGTTGGAGTAGGAGTAGGAGTAGTAACAACCGACTTACCCTTTAGACCACTTTCGGCGGTCTTCAAGAGTCCTTGAAGTTTGCTGAGGGTGACCTCTTCCTTGTTCATGTGATATGTCATACGGAATTGATCATAACACGATGGTAAGGAGTGCAAAATAATGTCTATTGCTAACTCCTCGGGGAAGTTCACATTCAGCTTCAGTAAACGGTCCACATACCTTAGCATTTTCTGCATGTGGCCCGTGATGGGTTCACCATCCCTCATTCGGGTTGTTATCATGGAGGAGATTATTTCATATCGCTCTTGACGAGCACTTTGATGGTAGCGGTCCATCAAGTCCTGGTGCATCTCAAAAGGATAATAGTCCTCATAGGACTTTTGGAGCTCGGCTGTCATGGTGCCCATCATGATGCATGCCACTTTTGTAGCATCTCTTTCATGTACCTCATAATCAGCAAGCTCTTCAGGAGTAGCAGTTGGCTCGGGTACCTTCAGCTCCTTGTCGAGAACATATTCTTTGTTCTCATACCGAGTGACCATCCTGATGTTTCTGATCCAATCTGTAAAGTTGGACCCATCAAAGATGACTCTCCCACAAAGATTCATGAGAGAGAAGGAGCTAGTAGGGTTTGAGCAAGAAGCATTGTTATTAGAAGACATCTGAAAAGAAGAGGGAATAGATTAGATTAGATATAGAGATAGTCCTTAACAAAACACCCAAATGTAATATTAAGGCTAGGACCCAACACAACATTTTATAACTTAGAAGAGGGATGTCGTAATCTAAGCTATAAGATATTTGAAGGTAGGTGAATGACGGTTCACCAATTTCCACCATGAAAACCGAAATATTTAATTAGGTTTTAATTGGTTTAGAAACTCCTAGATTCTTTGAGATTCATTGAACTTTCTTCAATGGCATGTTTCAATCTCGAGTGTGCCCTTCAAGTTTTGTGACTGGGATGCCGAGGATCACAAAACAAGGTGTGAAGTAACCATGCAAATTACTTGGTACCCTTAATGTATTACCCCTCAATCGATGTGCCGGTTAACCACACACGCTCCATCGATACTATGATAAACATTAAGTCACCCTTTACCTACCTTGTTAAGTTCAAGTTAGTGTGCCGGTTAACCACACACACTCCACTAACGACTTAAACAAAGTGTAAAGTGTAATTTCATGGATTAGCACCTTATTCACATTTTCCTAAAATAACTAAGATTGGGAATTCAATAAAGTTTAGTTACTTTAGTATTATCATTATACTTTTAATAAGAATTTATAAGTCCTTGTCCTACCCGTTCGGCTAACGACCCTCCACCGATCAAGGAAGCGGTGGGTGAGAGTGGACACCCATTAAGTTGTCATTTTATAGGCAACAACCTTATACCCCCCTTATAGACCGGCTTCGTGAATGAGGCGTACTAGCGGTAAGACGACTTGATCTTATACATATATAAATATTATTAAAATTATAATATTATAAAGTATAAGGGTCGAATTTTAACTTTTAAAATTCTAGGCATTGGAACTAAAGTTTTTAATATGACTTTACATGTTCCAAAACTTGAGGGCAAGTTTTGTAAACTTTCAAAACTTTTCATTTCTCATAACTTATGAGTTAATGGCTATTAAAAATGAAGACTCTTCATTTTTTTTGTAACCTATGTGTTCTTTTAATGGTTATTTATAAATGTGACTTTTGGTTATCCATAACTTGAGAACTAGTTATGGACTCCATTAAAACACATAAAGATCAAGAATTAATCTAATCAATTATTAGCACATAATTTCTATGATCTTCTAAACTCATATGTTTATGAATGTTCATATCAAAAATTTCAAGAATCGTAAAAACATATACAAAACTCGAAATTTTGATACGAGCTTTTGAACAAAACTTCGATTTTCAAGTTTTTTTTTTTTTTGCATCAAGTATCAAATAAACAAACCAGGCTCTGATACCACTGATGAGTTTTCAGCATTCTAACACTCCTATGATGTACATGCAACCCTAGAAACCTTGGATCTATGTTTGACTAAGATACATGCAAATAATTATTTTTCCAAGGTTCTTATCCTAACTAGCATGGCATGGGGTACTTAAATCAAATAAAACTAGTAGAATTACTTACCTTGTAGTAGTAGTTGATTGCTTGGAGTTTGAGAGCCAAGCACCAATAATGTGGATGCCTCAAATGGAAGTCACAAATCACCACAAACTTGGAAACTTGAGAGAATAGTCACAAACTTCTTTAAATCGGCCCTCTTAGTTTACACACGTCAACTAGTGCAATTACAAGAACCAAAGCCTCCTTTATATAGTGTGGTGGATTAGGGTTACATCCATGTAAACCCTAATACCCATGTCTTTTCATTTCCATGAGATCCATGGGTTAAAGGTCCATAGAGTATCCATGGACTTTTCATGCAATCCTAGCCCATTCCAAATAAGCATTAGCCCACACTATATAAATACAAGAGCCCATATTTAATTAGTCATACTTTTGATCTCTAAATTAATTCTAAATTAATTATAGATCAACACTAATTAAATAATATGATTTTATATTAATATATTACAACTTATAATATATTAATAAATCATAACTTATACTATTCTCAAAAGATTATCCATAAATTGTTCGGGTGAAGTGCAACCCAAATGGACCATGTCGGGTCGGGTCAAGTACATACCAAATATAGTTATGGACTTAGACACTATATCCAACAGTTTTCAGTAGTACGCTCCCCGGCAGAGCATGACATCCTGCTCGGGCGACCATCACTTTTCTAACTACGAGCCATTCCATCAATGATCCACGACACCGTAAAGTTTAGCACAAGCACTAGATGGGCCACTATCGTTGCCCTTAGCTCGTGCGCACGTTGTTACTATCAGGACCTCGCTTCCCCAGGGCTAGCATAGAACAAAATGGGGGGGGGGGGGGGGCTAGTAGGCAAGAAGAGTAAGACAACAAAACCTGAAGTCGTAAGGCCATTAGGTGCAAGCACCCAGGAACCGATCTCCCTTGGATAGGTAACAAGCTGAATGGCAACAAGAAAATATGACAATCAACGTCAAAAGCGCATTGATTACCTTGACCTGAGCGGGGCAGTTCTACCCCGCGAGACCGCGAGGATGCAGATGATGCCAGGTACAAAAGAGTTACTTTTGAAGGAGAGGAAGGGCCAATCTTTGAATGGTCAAGTAGAAATAACCTCGAATCAAGGCAAGATTCAAAAGCCCTTCACAGAAAATGAAACAACAGGAAAATAAGGACTTGGAATAGGACTCTTTCAGGAATGGGAAGCTACAGTAGAATTCTCTCCAACCCTTGGTGAGTCTCTATCTACCACTAAAAGGGATGATGCCACGCAAAGGGATAGAGATCAGAAGGGCCAAAGATAACAAAATGTAGAGCAAGAATTGACACAATCCAGCGAGGATCCCAATGTCGAGCAGACTCCCAGAGAGAAAATTACAGATACCGACTCTCCGAACAGGATGCCCTTAGCACCTTTCGACCACCAAATCAAGAAGGTACTGCCTAGAGCTCTCTGGGGAAGAGACATCGACGCATAACAGATCACCAATGCCACAACTGTCTCCAATCGACTCAAATGTTTCCTAGATCACTACTCGTGCGGGTCCTTTCCAAGCGACTCCCCAGATAACAAGAGGGTCAGCGTCAAAGTCGCACAACTCCCAATAGAGAAGGTGCAGCCAGGAGAAGAAAGATACTTACCTGTAGAAAATAATCAAGCAAGCGACTCGCAACGAGGAGGCCCGGGAGCTATTGTCGAAGGGATGTCTTACCTGGGAGCACGTCGGCCCATCACATGCAAAGACACGATTGAACCCCCAAAAATCATTCTGGAGGAAAGCCCAGAATACATGGTGCTCGTTCCTTCTCAAATCCAACACGCCATGACTCTGACCAATAACTACCGGTCATCCGGTCAATAGGGTATCGACACCATGGGGTCACACCCCGTCGCCCCAGGAGGAGCCAGGTTCACTATGGTCACCCCAGACCGTTTCATTAGATAGGAAAGAGGTAAGCACCCATCAAGGTCAAGAAAAGCCTGGATCAGAGAACCACCAACAATGTCTCAGCTCTATCGACGGGCCCCAAGTCCCAGAATGGAAAGAATACCCTTCAATCCAAAACGAGGTGTAAAAGCAATATTGCCACTCGGGATTACAAACAATTTGTTGCGAGTGCCAAACATTGGTGCAACCACCGACAAAGCGAAACAACGCTTAAACATGAACATACTCGGAGAAAAACATGATACCATCAGACTCAGTCAGGCCGCCCATAGGGGAAATGCTAAAAATCACCACACTTGGTGCATGCGAGTGGAAAGCTCCGAGGCAAAAGACTAGGTATTGGAAAAGAATGGGTTTAGCCACACACGACCCAAGAGCCAGCTAAACGCCGTCAAGGAACATGCATGCAGGACCACACAAGCGCACCAATATGGAGTTGGCATCCCAAGAGTTCAGGACGGAGGAGTCATCCCTTGGACCTGGAGGGCGTGCAGTTCGCACTACCACCTCCAACGAGTCACCCCAAGAGCTAGGCCTTGGCTTATGCCATGATGTAGTCATCTCTCTTTCTTTACTCACCAAACAATGTAGTTATTACTAAAACACATTATCAATGAAGTGAAGGAAGTTGACTATCAAAAAAAACTATTAGAACGTTTTTTACTATTCAAGCTTGATAACGTTTACATAATAGGTTGTGCACGTTTACCAAACGATAAAAAGGACTGATCATCCACATCATTTGAGCGAAATTGTTGTGAGAATGCAACCATAGGCGTTAAAGGTTCATAACCTTTCCTTAAACATGTCAATTCAACCTAAAAGGCAACAAATCTTGACCTTGACATGAATAAAGGCTTCAAAGGCTCATAACCATTCCCTTGAAACAAATAAAACCTATGTCCTAAAATTCCTCGAGGTGACGATCTCTGCTTGATTTAGATGGTTGGGGTCGGGGCACAACTGCCAAAGGCTCAGGACTTAGAACAAAGTCCCAAAATGGGTAATTAGTAAACTCTAGCTAAAAGGGACAGCCTAACAAAGCAAACTGGACAAAAATACCCAGTATGAATATAATGATCTATGACCCAAAGAAAGGACAATTATCGAGCTCCCGGGATAAAACCAAAGTTCCCTAAGCAAATATGAGTCCTAGAGTCATAAGTTGGGCAAATCCAGTAACACCGCTAGATCGCCAACCCCCACACCCGCTCACCGAGAAAAAAACCCTAATTGTCTTGAGTCGACCCCCCAAGGCCAACATAAACTTGGGGGAAGAATTGCCTCACCAAAGAAAAAATAAGGGAACATGATCACCGGTGGCCAACATAAACCACCTCGGATTAAAAGCAAACGCATTGCAGAAACATAAATAACCACATTATCCAAAGGAAAAAAAGAATCGTTCTACCAGACAACCCTTAGACTTAAAAAGGCCATGCAGGGCCATACAAAGCTTAACAATAATCTCTCTAATACATCATCTATGAACACCAAAAATTCAAATATTGTTTCACATAAAAAAGCCAGGAAGAAGAGAGGATCACTTACGGAGAATAGTGGACGATGATCCAACTTTGAGAGGGTCACCTTCAGGCAAGTTCTCATCGGTATCAGGTTCAGGGCACAAGTAGCGAAGGCCCTCCAAGTCGAGCTCACCCAAAGGAAGGAGGGAGGAAAATTTTGTTTCCATGAATGTCTTCACTGATGCATGCATGACCTGAGTCAATTCCACCACAACACTTGCCTCCTGCGGATCGAATTTCTCGGAGGCCACCTATTCCTTCACCGCCAGCCTGCCCCCCTCCACACCAGCTGCGACGCACACCGCCTTCATACGTCGAACCCCAATTGATAACTCAGGACTCTCAATGACCCGATCAACCACCTGAACAATACACTTCCGAAGCAACCACGCTATATCCCCCTCCACAACCTTCCTCTTGGATTCCTCAGCAGCCAGCTGTCTAGCCTGCTGCTTCACCTGCTCTTCTAAAAATCCTTTCTCGTCCGCCAGAGTCTCTACCCTCATTTCTAAATGCTCCACTGACACATCCAAGCTCGCAACATGTTCCTCTACATACGCTTTCTCCCCAGCCAAAAGATCATAACACTCTTCAAATTTGCACTTCTCCTCCTCCAGCCCCAATAATTTTGCCCTTAACTCATCCCGCTTGGCCCTAGAAGAGGAAAGCTCCGTTGAATCTAAATTGACCTGGTGAAGGCACCGAGCTGCAGCCACCAAGTAAGGAGTGACCTGATCCGCCACATACTAGAGGTTGTTGGACATGTGAGAGTTGGAGAGGATCTCCAGAACTTTGATTGTGGCTGGAGGGAAGGCATGATAGCCCCACTCCTACGCAACAGGATGTTGCATAATAAGGGAATCTCAAGTGAGCCCCCACTCCGGAATGTAAACTCCAGGGGCCACCAGGGGAGAATAACAGGAACATGCAATAACCTTATCCTTCACCAAAGGCGAAGCAAAATCAGAGGCAATTTGAAACTCAACCTCAGTCTCCTTCCCTATAGCGCCTTCACCTGAACCGGTAGCATACCTTGGTTCTTCCATTGGTTCACAAAGCATTTCAGTCACCTCCTTATTCATTCCCTCTGACAGGTTTGAAGCATCATTATCGGGAATGTCCACTACAACGTCGGACTCCACCAACTAGAAATTACACATTACGTCTCTTACGAAGACGCCTTCCAACAGTGATGACGCAGGCACCTTTAGTAAGTGGGGAATCCAACCAATCTATCCACCTCTTGATAGCCGGTCGGCTACCTCCAGTCGCCACCTCCTTCTCCGACTCGTCCTCGAGATCCGGAGGTAGAGGATCGTGGTGAGAAATCCCCTCCACAAGGGCATCAACCAACTCCTAGTCAGCCTGTGGAACGGAAACTTGCGCCACAGCACCGGTCGGGATTGCAAGCGCCAGAACATGATCAGCGCTGACCGGTGGAGGAAGTGTCTCTGCCAGGGGCACTTCCTTATACTAGCAATTCCCCTGGAACCTGCCCCGTAGGACCATCTCGAAAGGAATGATCCTCTCGCAACCTGCAACAAAAAACAAATCACATACATAAGGATTGGCAAAGCCCTGCCCTCACCTCACCAATATTCATATAGGAGGGAGGAGATGCACACTCACCATCCTTCTCCATGAAGAACTGAGGCATCATCCCACGTTCCGTCCAGGAGGCACTCATACCGACGATGACCATCATATAGTCCTCCCACTCCTCCCCATTGAAGGAAATAGTCCTTAGCGCTTGCGTCATAGTCTTGTTGCCCCCCAGAGTTGAGCCATCTAGTCCATGAAAGTGGTTCTGCAAGGATAGCCAAAACCGACCAAGTTGTGGTTCACCCATAACCATTTGTCCTGCCATTTCTTCTTGGGGGCCTTCTGGTATATGATGAACGCATGGTTGTTCCTCCGTTGAGAGAATGTATGCACGCCAGATTGAGCAGAGGAGTTGAAGAAGTAGTTGAAATCCCAGAATTGAGGGAGCACACCCAAATCTCGACAGACCATCTTGAAACCAACTATTTTGTTCACAACATTAGGAGTCAGATCATCAACAGAGAAGCCATACCGGCACATGATTTCATCAAAAAAGTTCGTTGTCGGCAGTCGGAGACCCGCCTCGAAGATTGGAATTTAGACTCCAACCTTCCCTTCCGGCGGCCGAGAAATATGTGCCCCCCTTCGAGGATATTGCACCCCGTGCTCATGAGGAAAGCCAAATCGGACCTGTAGGGACTCAAACTCCTTTCGTGTAGGTTCGATTCCAACGATCAGCGTTGCCATTATTTACCGATAACAAATGAAAGACGAAAGAGAAAGGAAGCAAAGAGAAAATAAGAGACAGTTGAAGATCAGTAGAGCGAAGAAAAGGAAATCGTCCCTTGATGAATCAAAGAATCGAGTATAAAATGAATCGGAGTATTGAATCAAGTAAGAATGCAAAATTGAACACCGGATGTAAATATGATCTTGTTTCAGCTCTATTACGCATTCAAATGTTTACAGAGTACAAAGACAGGTCTGTAAAAACTCTTCTCTAACTCTAGTAAATATCCCTATTTATAGGGAATAGAAAGCGTACAAAAAATATACTAAGGCATAGACACTTAAGTTTCGAATAAAAGCGCCTTAGTAAAATACATTACAAAACATTCGAAGAGGCAAAATATATTTCGACTAATTACAACATTTTAACCCTTACAATCTCCCCCTTTGTAATCATAGTCAAACATCTTAATTCGTAAGAAGCTGGATGGAATACAGCATCACTCTTCGAATTTCCGTGTACCAGGAAATAATCTTCTTAAGCTCTTTCTTATCCCCTTCATTGTTCTTCTTACAATGATTCATACGAACAATTAAGTTCGTATATTGAGACGTTGAATACCTTTCCACTTCGCATGCCTGGAACAAGAAACGTTTTGCTTTTCCAGCTTTGTCTTTTCCTGCGAAGACCAATCCAAAAGGCTTCAAGCAGATTTCACCATCAGCATACTTCTTCAATTATGCCTGAGTCTTCGTAGGAGCCATTGGAGCTTTAATTTCCATACCTTTAGCTGTAGCTAACTCCACATCTGTTAAAGCCAAGCACTCATAATAATTTTCGATGAAAATCTTGATGTGAGCAACCCCAAGCTTAAATTCATCAGGTTCCATGTTTTGAAGATATGAAAATGATTTGTCTTTTAAAATCAATGCAACTTGTATAAGATCATACAAGTTCATTAATGGAAAATCTGCAATTGTAAATTCGCAAATATTTCCATTTGCCCTGGCAACCACATACTTCATATTTTGGACTGTGTTTTCGAATACCACATCCTTTTTCATACTGATCACTTTCTTGATTTTTATCAATAACCAAACTTCCTCAGGGGCTTTTGCAAGAACAGCATGAAATCAAATTTTCATGTGTGTTCCATCATCCTTTTCTTTGAAATTACCTTCTGCTTTAAATTGAGGCATGATGAACATCATTTCGTTTATTAGAAAGTCCAGCTGACTTGAATCAGTATTCGTAACCATATAACTTTGTTTTGGTTTCTTCTCAAACGAAAACATATGATTAAAAGCTACCTTGGCCTCAATTATTTCATAATTGTAATGTTTGGCCGGATCACCCTTGTCCATTCCCTTCGGATCACTTGCACGCTGAGTCATTATGCTTTGAATCAATCTTAGCTTTTCGATTTCAGCTTCTGCTTCGGCTTTCCTTTCTTCTTTCGACTTTTCCACCACAATTGTTTTCCCTTTATCTTTCACGACTGAATCATCTTTCACTTCCATTGTTTTCGAACTACTCCCAACATTATCAGCAGTTTTACCAATCACAATTCCTTTCGAAATTGGTCTTGTAATTGGCATGGTTGTTACGATTGTTGAAGTAATCGGCCCAGCAGATGCTATAACTGGCTTTGTTGTTGGGATCTTTGAAGAAAACATCTTTCCTACAACCTTCGCATCATCACCATTGGCCTTCGAATCACCAGTTTTTCTTTCTCCCCCTTGCACCCCTGTGAAAACAGGTGGGGCATTTGTTGTTTGAAGAAGACTTGATATGCGAGATAGAGGAGCAAGTTGCTTGTTGAGAATTGCTTCGAATTGTAGGAACTTTTGAGATAAAAATTCAGGAGTAATCAGGGAAGAGGAAACCGGCTGGACAGATAGGTCTTTTAATTCCTTTAGCAAAGTAGTCACTTCCAAAAAGTTGGCACTTTCTGTTGTTGAAAGTTGAGTAAGTTGAGGACTCAAACTTTCATATAATTTGACAAATCTTGTGACTGCGTCACAAATGATATCAACCTTCTGATTCAGAGATGCATAATCTTGTTGAACATTTGCAATCTCTTTTTGCATATCTTCACGAATTTCATGAATCTGCAAATTGACATCCTCCCTGACTTTCTTTACATCTTGAATAAAGAGAACATGCCTTTCCTTTGTTGCATTCTTTAATTCTTTCAAATCTCCAGCAAACTTCGAATTTTGAGAATTTATTCGAAGTTCATTATTTTGATCACTATGATCAACCTTCTCCAAAATTCGAGATTCAGAGCCTGTAATCATCCCAGATACTTTACTTACAACTCTGGCTTTGAACATTTGCAACAATGAATCAACATCTAAACTCGACACAGACGAACCACCCCCCAGATCAGCTTGAGATTGAATTATAGAATTCAACTTCTGATTCAAAATTTTAAATTGCTTCATTGTCATCAGCATATGATCTGGAAACTCCTCTTCTTCTTCATGAAACTCTAATTCTTCAAACGTACCTCCAAAACCCTCAGTATAAGTTTCGGTTTCTATAAGAACGGTTTCTTGAACGGTTGAATTAGGTTTGGGTGTATCAGTGGATTGAGAAGAAAAAATAGAAGTGAAGGGTTGATTGATAATGTTTTCGAATGTAGGGGAATCAGTGGTGGAAGTAATTGGAATAATTGGTGGAGGTAAAGAAACAATATGTTCGAAAACAAAAGAAGTTAGATGACCTTGATCTTCTTTATTCGAATCTCCTTCACCCTTATTGACATTTGCATCCGTATCAGATACGTTTGCAGGGATGCCTGAAGTTCGTACCTCCTCAGAAACTGATTTGGCAACCGAATCTTCGGGTGGTATGACTATTGTCTACTTAGGAGTTGAACTTTCTACACGAAGAGTGACTTCTGGTGTTTCAGGAATTCTTTCATCATCATCTTCTGTAGACTCAGTGGAAAGCATAAGCTTTCGTGTCTTCTTCTTCTTCTTCTTCGACAAATGTTTGGCCATATCCTCAGCCCTTCGTTTCTTGGACACCGGAGAAACAGGTGCTGGCACTTCTCGAATTAAAACTCCTTGATGAGTAATTTGAGGTTTCCGAACCACTTTTTGTGTTGGAGACTTGCTTTTATGTGTTAACTTCATTTTGTTTCTTCAAAACATACCAGTCTTCGAAGGAATGATCACTTGTTCTTGAGTGTCTTCAGCAACAGGCTCAATCACTTGTGTCTCAGCAACAGACACTTCAACTGTTAGAGGCTTCTTCTTTGGAGATTTCGAGGAAGTCAACTCTGTGATTTTGTCTTCATGAGAAGTAGTTTCAGTCTTCTTTGACCGCTTGGATTTCTTACCTTCCCTGTCCAATAGTTTCCCAGTTTCGATAGAAGAATCAATAGTCTTCAAATATGCCACTAAAACAGAATTCGAAGGATCAACTCTTTTGAGCATTGCATCTGGAATACGAGCAACAAATGGAAAAACCTCAGCACTATCTGTGACATCTTTCGGATAGTGGTATGGTTGAAAAACAGCTTTTTCTTCATCAGTGGGTACCAAAATCCCTTCCTTGTTGTAAAAATGTTGTAAAATCAAGCTCCAGTATCTTGCACACGAAATACCATGAATAGCATTCGTGTGTTCTATACTCTTTTGGAATTCCTTCCACAATTGTAGAATAATCCACTTGAAGATCATAGTATAGTCCAGCAACCATGGCATATACTTCCATTCTTCCTTTGTCAAGACCAACTGTTCTCCCAGTTAAACATCTTAGAAAAATACCAAATAAGAAATTCCAGATACTTGGAAGACCAGATTTCTTAAAATCACTGATCTTGGATAACTGAGGCTGATATCCCATCTCATTAAACATATGAACTATTTGAGGAAATGTGAAAGCAACATACGGAGGTGAATTCGGAATTTCAAGAATTTGGCAAAAGAGTTTCTTTGATAATCTGACCTTTTTGTCATTCACCAGATGGAAAGTAATTGTATCAGAAGCTTTATTGTAAGTAGCGGTTGATCCGACTTGAGAAAGCCATGACATTGGAAATGAGAATGAACTGAACATCGCCTTAGACAAAACAGAGCTCTTCAAGGCAACGATTAACATCTTCAATTCTTCCGGATATTTAGAAACATCACCCTCCAAGTAATAGTTAGTTGCTTGAATCTTCATAATTGGCAATGAAGATACATCTTCAGTGGTTTGAGAAGGATCAGCATCAACATGAACAGAAGTCGCCATTGTTAGGGTTTGAAAACTTTAAAGATCAGAAAATTTGGGAATTTGTTCTTTTTGATCGCGTAAACTGATAATGAACCCTTGAATCCCCTTTTATATGTAACCCTGAAGTTTAAATTTGAAGCGGGGTGTATATTTAATTATATCTGACGTGGCACCTTGAAAATCGGACCATTTACTGCGTAAAAGTAGCCATGCGTCAAAAAGTATCTGTCACATCACCTTGAAATCTGGACAGAATACCATACGTCATTAAAAACCAGCCTGTATTGTTATCCCCAAGAAGATTGTAACCGTCAGAACCATTCGTATGGAAGCAAGGCTCTTTCGCTTTTGGGATGAAAAGCAAAGTCATATGCCAGATGTTTGAAATCATCAGCCTGAGTTGGTATTACTCACTACCTCAAGGATTTCGTGAGTGCGGTGTTCCAAAGAATTTAGACGAGAAACAAATATAATAAAAATTTGGGATACTGTCATGTCAAAAAATAAATTTGACACGAAGGCAGATAAAATCCCGGGCAAAGATTGCTTCATTAATCATTAAGAGAAATGATCAACAGCTTGTGTAGGTTCCCGTGAAATACAATCGAATACTTGTAAATAAGTATCAAAGGGCTTCTTTTATAATGCTTCGTGGGTAGTTTAAAATTTTCGTTACATGTCATCCTAAACATAAGGTGATAAATTGTAACAGAAATTTCTTGTTTGACCAGTGTAGTCAGGGACAAGTTTGTTTTGATAAATTTGAAGTGACATTGAAGTTCGAATGAAACTCACACGGAAATCATTTTCAAGAAAAAAAAATTGTGCTGGATCTTGTTGGGTAACAAACATCATGGGTTTCGAATGTTTGATCAAGACCACTCATACGAATTGAATATGATTTGGAGTTTCGAATGTTGGTACTAAACCAAATGTTTCGTGAAAATCTGGAACATAGTTCCCCGTCAATTCCTTAAAAGTTTAGAAAATTGGGTTTCTCTTTCATCACGGTCTCATGATGTCAGATCATAAACACAGATTTTTGATATATCTAAGTCTCGATGGGTTTGATCAGAGACTACTCGGACATATGTCTTTGTGTGTGATCGTGTAAGAACTTTATGGATGAAAAAGATTGGTTTAAGACAAAAAAAATACCTCTGTTATTTTTGGACAAAACAGTAAACTCTTAACTCATTTTGAGAAGAGTCAAGTAGCTCAGAGACTAATGTGAAAATAAGCCTTATTGGGAAGAAATTTTCGTATGACTAATTTCATTAAGGCTTTTCGTACACACACATTGAGTCATTGGAGGCTTTGGACAACATGCAGCAGCATGCTTCTAGGGACAACTTCACTAGTTCAAAATATTGAAAATTTATCGATTCGTACGAAAACTGTACCTGACCCTAGAACTGCAAGCATAATCCACTGTGTATCATCATGTATATCTGCAACAAAATACTAAAAAGAAATTAGAAACAAAATATTTTTGTTGTTTTGATTTTTTCGAAAATAGAGAAAGAACAAAATCAAAACAAAATCTTTTTGGATTTTTAAATTTTTCGAAAATTAAATGACAAAAACAAATAAAAATCTTTTTGGATTTTTAATTTTTCGAAGTTTGAAAGACAAAAGCAAACGAAAATCTTTTTGGATTTTTAATTTTTCGAAAATTGAATAACAAAAACAAACGAAAATCTTTTTGGATTTTTAATTTTTCGAAAATTGAATAACAAAAACAAACGAAAATCTTTTTGGATTTTTAATTTTTTGAAAATTTAATAACAAAAACAAACGAAAATCTTTTTGGATTTTTAATTTTTCGAAAATTGAATGACAAAAACAAACGAAAATTTTTTTGGTTTTTTAATTTTTCAAAAATTGAATAACAAAAACAAACGAAAATCTTTTTGGATTTTTAATTTTTCGAAAATTAAAAGCTAACTGTACTTGTTGCATATACACGAAATTTTATCATCCCCTGATAAGTGACAAATTTACGAATTCGAAGGATTCGAAGCGTTGACTATGAACAGTAACCTCTGAATGAACCCTTAAAATATATGATAAATTTACGAATTCGAAGGGATTCGAAGTGTTGACTATGAACAGTAACTTCTGAACGTTGACTGTTATTGCTTTGTTTTTCATTCAGCGCCTCTGAATCATTCCTGGTCAATCATCATTCTCCTTTTTCGCATGGAACAGAATTTCCATCTATCATTCCAAGTCCTTCTAAAATTTTCACAAAGGATTTTTCATCTAACGGTTTTGTGAAAATATCAGCTAACTGATCAGTTGTTTTCACAAAATGTACTTCAATGTTTCCATCCTCTACATGATCTTTGATGAAATGATAACGAAGAGCTATATGTTTAGTCTTCGAATGCTGCACAGGATTATGACAAATTCTTATTGCACTTTGAGAATCACAATATAATGGAATCTTTTTCATATTGATTGCATAATCACGCAATTGACTTTGAATCCATATAATTTGTGATGTGCAAGCAGCAGCAGCCACATATTCTGCTTCAGCTGTTGAAATTGATACACATGTTTGCTTTTTCGACTGCCAGCTCACCAATTTGCCATCGAGAAATTGACATCCGCCACTTGTGCTTTTTCTATCAAGATTACAACCACCCAAGTCTGCATCCGAATAAGCTTGTACAAAGAACCCAGTTTTCAAAGGATACCACAATCCTAATGAAATTGTTCCTTTAAGATAACGAAATATATTCTTCACAGCAGTGAGATGTGGTTCTCGTGGATTTGACTGATACCTAGCACAATTACACACAGAAAACATGATATCAGGTCTACTTGCTGTAAGATAAAGTAATGAACCAATCATGCTTCTGTAAAGAGTTATGTCAACTGCAAGTTTATCTAACGAAGGTGTCAACTTTATTCCCGTTGCCATAGGAACTCGTAACTTTGTGTTATTTGTCAATCCAAACTTATCTAGCAGATTCTTTGTATATTTTTCTTGATTAATAAAAATTCCTTCTCTGCTTTGACGAATATTCAGTCCAAGAAAATTATTGATTTTTTCCATCATGCTCATTTCGAACTTACTTTTCATCAAATCTTCGAATTCTCTAGACAAAGCAGAGTCAGTTGAGCCAAAAATAATATCATCAACATAAATTTGAACAAGCATTAGATGATTCCCAACTTTCTTTCGAAATAATGTGGGGTCAACAGATCCTTGTTTAAATTTAGATTGTTTCAAAAATGAAGTAAGAGTTGCATACCATGCTCGTGGTGCTTGTTTTAAACCATAAACTGCCTTATCTAAAATATAAACATGATCTGGATGTTCTTCGCTAATAAAACCTGGGGGTTGTTCCACGTAAACTGTTTCTTCAAGCTCTCCATTTAAAAATGCACACTTCACGTCCATTTGATAAACATCAAAGTCTTCGTGAGCTGCATAAGCCAGAAATATACGAACAACCTCGAGTCTTGCGACAGGGGCAAAAGTTTCTTCATAGTCGATTCCTTCTTGTTGTGAATATCCTTTAACAACAAGTCTGGCTTTGTTTCGAACAATATTTCCATCTTTGCCGGTTTTGTTTTTAAAAATCCATTTTAACCAGAAAATTGAAACATTTTCAGGTTTAGGAATTAATCTCCAAACCTTGTTTCGTTCAAATTCAGACAATTCAGATTGCATAGCAACAACCCAATCTGAGTGTTCCATTGCAACCTTAACTGTTTTTGGTTCAATTTTAGAGATGAAAACATTGAACATGCAAAATTCTTGATGAGTATTCAATACCTCATTCTTTGCACGAATTTGAGCTCTTCTTAACACACCCTCTTGTGGATTTCCAATTATTTGATCTTTCGGATGATCTCTTGTCCACTTTTCCATTGGCGGATAAGCTGGATCAAATTCCAAAGGTGCATCTTCGTATAAATCATCATTCTCTGAACCTGAAATCGAACAAACATCATCAAAATCATTATTATTCTCAATGTTTTCTAAATGCTCCCTCTCAACATTATGCTCCCCCTCAACATCCGCATTCAATCTTTCATTCTCCCCCTCGAAAGAATGCTCTCCCTCAACTAGAGTGTTCGAATCCAAGTGCTCCCCCTCCACTGGATTATTTTTCATACTTTCGCCTTTCTCTTGAGAAGTTGATGTTGAATCATCAGTAAGCTTCGTTAATTCAGAGAGATGATTATCATTTGCATTTATTTCAGCATCAACAGCATGATCTGAAATACCAAAAATTAAATCATAATTAATATTTAAGGTTTGTGAAGATTCAGATTCATCTTCTATTTCTTTTAGAATGGGATGATGTTCACACTTCGTTTCAGTTTTGTTTAATATAGTAATCATCAAATGTAAGATTAAAAGTTTCTTCAAGTTTTCGTGTTCTTTTGTTCAACACACGATATGCGACTGAATTATGCGAATATCCCAAGAAAATCCCTTCGTCTACGTTAGCTTGAAATTTTGTAAGATTATCCTTGAGATTCATAATAAAGTACCTGCATTCGAAAACATGGAAAAATTTGACGTTAGGTTTTCGATTGTTAAGTATTTCATATGGAGTGATGTTAAAACGACGATGAATGAAAGATCTGTTTTGAGTAAAACATGCGGTAGATACTGCTTCAGCCCAAAGGTATTGTGGAAGATTCGCATATGCCAACATAGTCCTTGCCGCTTCGCATAGAGACCTATTTCTTCATTCAACAACACCGTTTTGTTGTGGTGTGTATGGAGATGAAAAATTATGCGAAATCCCTTTGTCCACCAAAAATGAATCAAGAACATTGTTCTTAAACTCAATTCCATGATCACTCTTAATTTTTCGAACAATCTTCTTCAATGTTGTTTCCATCTTTTTGATAAAGTCAATCATGATTTGTGCAACTTCGGATTTAAGCCTGAGAAAATAAACCCATGTAAATCCGGAAAAATCATCAACAATGACTAATATGTACCGTTTCTTGTTGATTGTTGAAACTGTTGATGGACCACACAAATCAATATGTAACATCTCCAGAGGTGCGGCTATTTTCGAATCGATAGTAATTGGATGTCCTTGTTTATGTTGCTTTCCAACTTCACAAGCTACACATAAAGAATCATTATCAAATTTAAGTACAGGTAAACCTCTTACCAGATCTTGTATCACTAGTTTGTTGATGTTTCGAAAGTTGAGATGAGAAAGTCTTCGATGCCAAAGCCAACTCAAGTCTGATGTTGCTTTTGAAAGAAGACATATAGCAGGTTTCCCTACTATTAGATTGATGTCCAAAGTGAACATGTCACCTTTCCTTTTGGATTTAAGTAAAACTGCGTTAGTGTTGACATTCGAAATTACACTTCCTTCTTCATTAAAAAGAACTTGATTGCATGTGCCCACAACAAGTTGGGAAACACTTATCAAGTTATGTTGAAGACCTTCAACATACGCAACACGATTCACTGTGAATTGTCCATTTGTGATCTTCACATATCCTTTGACTTGACATTTCTGATTGTTCCCAAACTTCACAACTCCAGCATTCTTTAGGCTTCGAAAATCACGTAAATTCTCCTTCTTCCCAATCATGTGACGAGAGCAACCACTATCAATGTACCATTTATTATCATATTGCTCGTCACATAGTACCTACAATCAGTGGAAAAATTTAGGTACCCAAGGCTTTTTGGGTCCTTGGAAATTAGATTTCAATTTCGAATGTAATGAAGAACTTTTAACCCAATCACAAACTTTGGTTTTGAGACTATCAATTAAGTTTACATCTTCATTTAAAGGAACCGAAACATAAGATTTTGATGGTTTCGAATGTTCACTGACATTACCCTTCGTATTCTGAGTTTGTGAATGTACATTCTTTGTTTGGATTACTGGTTTCCATGCTTTGACAGATATGTTCGAATCCTTAGAAGATAAACTTCCATTTGATGAAGTATTTACATACTTTTCATAGGCTTCGTGAATTTGTTCCTTTGAAAATGTATTCGACTGATACATTTTTCATTTGCCTTCAAGCCAATGATCAATTTTCTTCCTTGAAGTTATCCCCTTTTTATGTGAAATTCTCATAGTTTCTTTCTTCGTATGATTAGGAAAATTTGGCTTTTTAGGAACAAAATCAACTTTTGGATTGGTTAGGAAAGATTCAGCATAAGATGTATCAACAGTGGATTTAAAATCTTGACATTGAAAGACTTTTTGATTTGGATTTGATGTTTTTGAAATATTAGTTTTTGAGACATTCGAAAACTTTGGTTGTCTATTCACTTCAGACCTTGAATGATTTGATTTTGATGAATGTTGATTATTTGTTGAAAAAGAGGAATTTTTAGCTTTAAAAACATTTTTGGGTGATTGTAATTCAGACATCTTTTGAGACTCAATCATCTGCCAAAATATTTTCTTCCTGGCTTGTCTTTTTGAAATGTTATTTTCCTTTGAAAATTTGTCAATTTGATCTTTGAAATCCGTGGAGCTTAGTTTGACAACTTTTTCATTTTCCTTTACAACTTGTTTTGAATTCTCTTTTTCAACTTTTGATTTTTCAACCCATTTTCTTTGTGGTTTTTGACGGTGAAAAACATACGAATTCTTTGTTAGGTTGTTTTCAACTGTGCTTTGATTTGCAAAGAAACCTTCATCAGTTGTTTTCAAATTATCTTCTTCAACTAACTTCTTTAATTCTGGTTTGATATTCTCAACATTTCCAGTAGTTACGAATACTTGATTTGGAAAAATGACATCATCTGTACACTTGAAATTTGGATAAACCACAGTATTCGTTTCAAGATAGTGATCACCTTTTTCATTCATCACTTTTTCAAACTTTTGTGTATCACCATACACTTGATCAACCACTATTCGAGGAATTTCTTCTTCCTTTGAAGATTTCTTTTCCTTCGAAATTTCTTCTTCTTTTTCATCATCGCTATCATCAGTTTGACTGTCTCTGAGATCCACGAAGTCCATATCACAAACTTTCGAAGTTGAGGGTATATCAGTTTCTTTCTTAACCATCAAGTCCTTAACTTTTTCTTTCCCTTTAAATGTTGATGCAACATTAACAACAGACAACTGGGAACAATCAACATCCTCAAGATCACTAATTTCACTAATATTGTCATAATTATCTTCAATATCAGCAAAATTAGATTGAGAATCAGATGTTGAATTCTCAGTCTTTTTCAAAATTTCAATTTGTTCAGATTTAGTCAAAGTATCATTTACTATGTTAACTAACTCATTCGCATCAAGACATTCATCAATTTTGACAATTCCATATTTATATCTATCATCAGGAACTTTGTCGAAATCATCTATTATTTTCTCACAATCATACGAAATATTATCTACCTTAGCTCTTTCGAATGCTAGAAAAGGTAGTAATTTTATATGTTGTTCTTTACTTATTTCACATGAATGATGTAAATCAGTTAATTTTCTATAAAGTCTCTTAGCAGAATTACAGTATATGTTTCTTTGTGCTGGCAAAAGTTTGACTTCATTTGACAAAGTATCTCTATCACACATAATATTCGTTATTTGTAATTCTAAACAATCAACTTTACTTATTTTCATGTCTAATCGCTTTTTGGTCTCTAATAACTCCATGGACAACTTGTTGGCCTCATTTCTAGTAGACACAACAATTGAATCAAAATAAGTAACAGTCCCATCAAAAGATATTAGTTCAGAGTCATAAGCATGTGTAGGAATATTAAAAGATTCGAGAATTTTACGTACCTTTGTTGTCATTAGAGATTTGTCTGTTGTCTTGGATACGAAGCATTTTCCTTTCACTTCGAATTCCTCTTCATCTGAGTCCTCCTCCATCTTCGCATACATTGCTCCATGTGTTGGATTCCTCATTTCTTCATCGTCTGATCCGGATGACCAGATTTGATATGTTTCATCCTCCTCCTGTTCACCCCTTGCAACCAGTGATAAATTTTTGGCTTTCGCACGAACCTCCTCAAGCCTCTCTGCATAATAAGCATCATCTTTGACTTTATTCTTTCTCTCATCCTTCTTCCTAAGCATACAATCATTCGCAAGATGATTGGCTCCATTGCAATAATGACAATCAACACCAGCATCACCTTTCAGCTTCTTCTCACTCTTTCCTTCAGACATTTTCGAATCTTTCTTCTCAACATTCTTTTTCTCCTCAACAACAGTTTTACTCACAGCACTTCCTTTTACTTCAGCAAGCTTAGCCTTCGGATTGAACGGCTTTTTGAAAAACTTCTTGACACGATTATTCGAGTAAAATGCTATTGCCTCATCATCCGAATTCATGATGAATCCCTCTTCTTCCTCAGAATCACCATTTTCAGCTTCTTTCTCAGATAACTTTGACACAAGTGCCAATGGACCTCCCAAATTCAGCTTCGTCTCCTCAGCAATTTCATTTACCTCAGTTTCGTGTGTCTTCAACTGATTGTACAAATCATTGAGAGCTGATGTATCAAAACTTTGCTGATTCTTCACCATCATACTCACGCTTCTCCATTCTTTTCGAAGACCCATCATAAAGATGAGATTGAATTCCATTGAAGTCCTGGTAATTCCATAGCGATTACAACGATAGATTAACTCGTTCAGTCGATCATAAGTAGACTTCAATTGTTTCACCTTCTTTTTGTCTGAAATCTTTCAGCTCAACCAAACACTGTTTGACTGAATTGATTTTCGTCTTCTCACTTCCTTGAAACTTATCTTTCAGATTGTTCCAGATCTCCTTTGCAGTTGTACAACTCCTTACATAATTGTACACAACTGGAGGTAAAGCTCCTCGCAATTCCCTCATACACCTCTTCTCCAGTTTCTTCAGACGATCAGTTTGATTATCAACACCAGAACTTGTTGAAGATGATCCAATTGCTTGAACATTCACCGGAGCATTGACATTTCCAGTGATACATGACCATAATTCTTCATCAAGACCATTCAGATAATCCTGCATACGATCAAACCACTGATCATAATATTCAGGGATTAGAATTGGAATTTTGGTTGATGATCCTAACAAATGAGAAAACGAGGTCATCGAATTGAGATTGAAACTCGCCATTGTTGTGCGGAAGATGATTTTGAAGATTTTTTAAGAAGATTTGGAAATTTGAAAACAAACTAGTTGAATCAAATCGGAATTACAATAAGAACACTCGATTCAACAATTCAAATGCAGAATCAAATCACAATCTAAAATCTAGACAAATTTTTCACGATCAAAAAGTGCGGAAACTTTTGAACCAAAAATTTGATTCAAAAACTTTTTGAATGGATGAAAATCAGATCACAGATGTGATTCCTGCTCTGATACCAATTGTTGTGACATAAGAACATGGTTTGGCATGCAGAATTAAAGTTTGCACAATGAACATGGTGATTTGGGTGTTCAAGAGATGTATTGATTATGTATGGTGTTACACAAAAAGGATCTAGATCTAGACTACATAAATAACACACACTTACACACTCACTTTTACATCTCTCAAGCACACCTCTACAAGTGGACTAAACCCACCTTATATAGAGGTGTTTACATGTCTCTCTCTCATTCTCTATCTCTCATGTGTCACAAGGCTAATACTCCACATGCAAGTGGGTTTTACAAAAGTCAAACATTACAAAGTCATTCAAGGAAAACTTTGTACCCCAACATTCTCCCCCTCAAAGTTAGGAATGAATGACCCACTTCAAATCTTCCAAAATCGAGCAACTACGTGATCCGAGCCTCAAGGGTGACACATGTCGAAACGAACTTCAATCTTCAATTCTTCCATGATTCTTCAATTTGGGCTCTAGGATGTGAAACCGTACAAACCGAACATCAACGAATGATCACGAGCTTCTCAAACTCCAAATTGATCACCAAAAGTTGAGCATAAAGCACACCCCAAAAATCATCAATTAAAACCAAACCCATTTCGAAAATAAATCATTTTCGAACTTCCAATTGCATCATCTCGTAAGCTTCAAAACTTCAAGATCACTTAGGTCTTCAAATCCTCGTAATATGAAAAATTCAAGTTCGAATTTCCATATAAAACTTCTCCCCCTTTTTATAATCGAAATTTGATTATAAAACTCCCAAGGAAAAAGAACGTGCTCTATTCAGAATTTTTCATGTCAAAACTCCCCCTTAACATGTGGCATAAACTTTGTGCTTCAATCCGGAAAATCCAAAAAAAAAAAAAAATCAATTTTTAGCTTCGTTCACGGATCGCCTTTGACAAAATTTCTCAAAAATGGGTAGAAATTGTCAATTTCAAAATTCTGCAGTGACCCGGTGCGCCTAAAACAGCAAAATATGCAAAACTCTCCCCCTTTTCCAAATCTGGGTAGAAGCGTCAATTTGCACAAACTGCAGGGGCCTGAAATGCATTTTCTTCAATTTTCAGCAAAAACAGTCCTTTTTCGAATTTGGGTACGAACTGCCAAATATTCGAAGCCTCAGGGACTATTTTCGAAAATTCTGCTTCAAATCATACGAAGAATCACCCCGAACATACGAAGCTCCAAAAAATTTCGAATTTGGGTGAAAAGTGTCAAACATTCGAAACTTTGGTTAATTTTCGAAGTGTCAAATATTCAAAGGTTCAGGGGCTGAATTCGAAAATTTTGCTTTTTGATCAAAACATACGAAACTTTCCAATTCATACGAAATATCCTCGGGTGAAAATTGACAAACATACGAAGTGTCAAGGGCCATATACGAAAATTCGTTTTTCCTTTTTTCCAATTCATACGAAGCATAGGAAGACTTATCCATGAACAATATCTCTTCGTTCAATCAGAGCACCCTTCTTATCTAAATCACCAAAAACCTTCGTTCTTTCTAAATCACAGTAAAATCAAACACCCTTCGATCAATAACCCCTTCGTTTCTTCATCATTAACAGATCTCGTGAAAAGAGACATCTACATACCATTTGAATATCAAACCCAGTTCCAAGCCCTTCGTTTATGATTTCAATCCTCAACAACAATTTATAAGGATTCGAAATCAAACTATCAACCAAAATCAAATAATCACCCCTGCCGATTACAACTCTCAACATTATTGACTTCGATTGATTAACACCCCAAAAACTATTCTTTCGAAATCTTCAATTCACGAACCCAGTAAAACCATTCGAAATTAAACCTTCAGCCATCAACATCTAAAATTGACTCCAAACTTTCGAAATCTTTTGTTATCGTTCAAATCGAGTTCGATTCCAATAAATCAAACTTTGACTTTAAATCCTAGATTCCAAAATATACTTTCAGATTGCGAATAAGTAATATCAGGCATACTCGAAATCACCTTCAATCATACAAAACGAAATCAAAATTAAAGAAGTATCATCAGACGTATTAGATGCCAATCAAATGCGTTCAATCCCAATACTCAATAGAAATCAAAATCGAGAAACTTTGGATTTAGACTTGAAATTTGATGTCGACTCAAACAAGAACCATTCGACTCAAACAAGAACCATTCGACTCAAACATAAACCAACAATCAAAGATTTAGAGTCCAATAATCAATCGACTTAACCAAAGTCGATTCCTGATGTGAACAATAATAGATCAATTTGACCTCAAACCTTAATCAAATCTGATTTGGTGATCAAATCCAAGTTCGTCTTCCAGTAATCAAACGAAATCCAGTTTCAATTTTGATTTTGTTAGAGAGTTAAACATCGATGATATTGAATGAGAAGATAATGTTGATAGAAGAAAGATAAGAATAAGAATCGGTAACAGTACTTGATTCATGTATTTGGGCTAAGATGAAATAGCCATATGTGTGAATTGGGCTCATCCAATTCATTCCATGAATAGTAAAATGATATTGTTTGGATTTCGAAGTCGGATGAACAGATCAATATTTTGGTTTGGGCTCAACACAAATTAATGAACAGTAACATCATTGATTTGATTTTTGGGTCATATTTTCATTCAAAAGAATAATTGCAATTGTAAAATCAAATCAAACAAACGAATATAAGATTGGATCGGGCTTTGATCAACGAAAAAATTATTGGACCACAACAAATGGGTTTTTCAAAGAAAATTTGATCCAACGAGTCAAACGATCAAAAATCAAGAACGCAACGCACGATTCAATGAGATTAAGAGAGATCATAGAGAGAGACTCACCAAAATTGCTTCCATTGCGACAAAAGTTGCCAAACCAAGAATCGTTCTTCAAAAATCACCTTGATCTTGAAGACCCGCTCTGATACCAATTGTTGAATCAAAGAATCGAGTATAAAATGAATCAGAGTATTGAATCAAGTAAGAATGCGAAATTGAACACCGGATGTAAATATGATCTTGTTTCAGCTCTATTACGCTTTCAAATGTTTACAGAGTACAAAGATAGGTCTGTAAAAACTCTTCTCTAACTCTAGTAAATATCCCTATTTATAGGGAACAGAAAGCGTACAAAAAATATACTAAGGCACAGACACTTAAGTTTCGAATAAAAGCGCCTTAGTAAAATACATTACAAAACATTCGAAGAGGCAAAATATATTTCGACTAATTACAACATTTTAACCCTTACATCCCTGATAAGGGAAGTCTTAAATGCAAGGCGGGAAATTCGAACAGTAACAATGATGAAATTGTCTGTACGCGCAGACGAATCTGTCAAATCAGTGGACGTCAGCACCATCCCATTCGAACACGTGTTTAGGGCTAAGCTAGAACAACTCAGCTACACCACGCTAAATCTGACGTTTACTAGCCTGGGGGACTTGTTAACGTATCCCTCTAGGAATATGTCAAAGATAACGAGACGGTTATCTAAAGGATGACCTAGTCAACGGTTGCTACCCAGCGTAAGTGCTAAGTCCGAGCCCTCGCCCTCGCGGCCTCACACTTAGTCCACGACGCTCTAGAGCCAAGGTCCAATTCAAATTGAGAGGCTCCGGTCCATAATAAGCTAAAATAGTACCAACCACTCCCCAGAGCGACAAGTAGAGCGCTCAGAGTGCTGATCTTCAGTGGTTCTGCACCAATAGCAGGTAACCGCTAGTGGTGCACGATCCGCCAATGGGACGCCTCCACCTCCTCGCGGTCCAAACAAGACAAAAAGTATTGTCAGGATATTCTCCTCCTCCGACAGGTATAAAGAAAGCCCTTCTTCTCCAGAAGAAGGGATCGCCTCTTTTTCTATCTCAAGCAAAGCCCTAATTCCCTCATCCAATTACTGCATTGAGCGTCGGAGCCTCGTTCCGGGACCCCCTCCCGGATCACAACTGACGTCGGTTCTTTCTTTGATGTGATTCTCAGGCTTAACCCAGACGAAACCACCTCAAACGGCGTTAGGTCAAAGCAGATATCACAACAAATTGCTATATTAATCAAAAGGTATGTAACTCTAAATCCTTCTTGTAATTTCGTTTATAGTAGGGTTTCTTGATATTCATAGATTATAACTATCAATAGAGAAAACATAGATCCAAACTTGGTTGCGTGTGAACTTCAGGGTTAAGTGTTTTCCACTCGTATGTAATTTTATAACCTAGAAAACCCATCAGGAGTTTCATTTGCCAACCAATTATTCGATCATTTAATTAAATGAGTGACGTAGGTAATTTTTTATTTTTCGCAGCTGATCATTGATGTTAGTTCACTTATGATTATCTTTTTTTATCTGATTTCTAAATTTTAGGTATGTGTTGTTATAATTGTAAGAGGTGGGGATTGGTTCTGTTTTAGATGGCCTAATCACGTCATTATGATCAAGTCATGGTCGTATTTCATTATCTTAAAAAAAAAATAGAAGCATATAATGATGATTTTACTTACCAGCATTTAACACAATCGAGGGATATCACATACACTTAAATTTTTTATTGTTCTTTTCTTTCGTTTTTTTGCATCATAACAAGTTACATGTGAAGATGTATATTTGTGATCCAACATTAAATATTATATTTCCTTCAATTGTGGTGATGATGGCAAAATTTTAATCAATAACATTACAAGCTTATAACTATTGAAAAAAAAAACTTTTCTTTCAAGAATTTGGCGAATGAGTTTTTGTTCTTGCTCACCAAATCTCCATTGCCATAACGTTAAACAGGGTAACCATGATGCTATTTTCCATAATTTTCTTTTATTTTTTCTTTTAAATTCCTATTTAATATTTTTTTAAGCAACCTGTAACAGTATGAACTTTATGTATATGAACCCGATACAAGTAAGTTTCTTTGTTATAAATTTCTATTTTTTTCTATGTTTGTAGGTGATAACAATATTAACTAATTTGACCGAAGGTTATACACCTTTTTTCGTCGATAAGAAAGGTCGAAAGTCTCAATATCTTCAATAAATTAGGATAAAAGAAATATATCCAAAACCGAATAAACTTCCCTTAAAAACTGACAAACCATAACAAACTTTAGGTACATCGGACTGTTATTTTTTTAAAAAAATTTTACTTTTTTTTTGTTTAACAAAACCGGTATAATCTTTGGTTTTTCGGTTCAGTTACCATTCATGTCAGTTTGGCATGGACGGTTAACCAAAAAACCAAAATTTTAGTTTTTTATTTTATAATCAGACACTTTAAGTTTAGACTTTAGTCTTTATAAGTAAAAAAATACTTATTGCATGTTGTCATAATTCAATTATATATATATATATATATATATATATATATATATATATATATATATGACATATTTAACTCTATCCAGAGCTATTTAAAACCGTCGAAAAGCAGAAGTACAATGTTATGATGGGGTACATTGTATTTTTTATTTATGCTTTTTTATTCAAAAAAAGTGTTTGACTGATTGGCTACGTAGGTGGATTGGATTTAGGATTACAAGTTAATTATATAAAAATAGCAATGTCATTTTTTTCCTTTCACATTTGGGATTACACAACATATTATATGTTTTAGTGTTTTATACATCAATGTGGGTTATGCAGGGGATTTTGGACTTAGTTTAGAAGGTCATTCCAAATACTAATGATTACAATTTACACATATGATGTTACTTCCCATGATTTATTTCCTTTGAAAACATTTACCATTATAATGTCCTACTTTCATTTCCTAACTAATGATTGTATTGGTTTAAGTTTTTGTCAAGACTCCTTACGCACCAAAGTGATAACCCGGTGTAAAACTTAGGGCATGTAATAAGTTCTTTCGTGTTTCATTTCAACATAACTTTTTAATGATTGGTTGATTCTTGGTCTAGGGTCCTTGTGCATCAAAGTCATAAAAATTTGTTTATATTATCACAAGCATCCTACCATCATATATTGGTTAACAAATTAAAGTATGTTTCTACTTTTGTAAAAAAATCTAAGTACGTTGCTATTGTAGGTAAAAAATTGAAGTATGCTGCTATTATAGGTAACAAACTTAAGTAAGTTGCCATTATATATCGGAAAATCAAACATAACCTAAAATTAGTCTTTTCGAAAAACAACCGTTGGATTTTCAAAAATGGTTCGATTTTTTGGTTTGTTTTTTGGTTCGAGTTCAATTTTTTTGCACCTCTAAAATTTACCTTTTTTCTCCATCCTCCTGAAGCATCAAAGGGACAACACATTATATATCTTGACTTGTTGCATTTGAAATCAATATTACATTTTTAATCAAGTTACAATTTTAAGACACGTGTCAAAGTGAGTTACTATTCGATAAGAACAAGGACAAGGTTGTGGCAGAGCATCAAGAACTCTTAAATGCTTCGAGGATATACAACCATGTTCTCTGTATGTGACTATGACCTTCTCTATATTTTTATTGCATCCCTCTGGTAGAATAAATATGAGTTGATCGATAGATTCTTAACAGAAAAAGTAAATCAAACAATGAATGCAATGATCAAAATGGTGTCGAATGATTAATCAATGCCTTAGAAGAGCTCGATAAAGATCTTCTACTGCAAAGGCGAGTATGGCAAAACAATACAATCGATACCCTAATACGGTGTATGCATGCACTATATATAGTCTAACCCTATAAGCATTAAAAACCGGGTGGACAGGCCCAATCCATTACATAATGGACTATTATAGTAATAAACATTATTGACACAACACAAAATATCCCAACAAGCTCCCCCCTTGTGTCAATAAGGAAGGCAGATTCTTTAGTTTTGTTGGCGTTTTTGAACAACGAAAAGCTTCGGCACTATTTCCAGCAGAGTTTTGTGAACCATGATGTACTAGTCGATCATATCAGAGAAGCACTTCTTGTCCCCAGAACTGTTCGCTTTGCAATTACTTACAAACTCCAAGATGTATTCCAAGCAAGGGGTGGAGTATAGATGCTTGTCGGGCATAAAGAAGCAAACTCTATGAAAATTGGCATCAGTTCTTTCTCGTATTGGAAATACCACACTCCAATCATCCTTTTGTATTCTCCCCAGCTTCATCTTGTCAAGATCTTTTGGGGGCTCCTTAGGAAGTACCTGTTGGATTAGGTGTCCAAGCCCATAACTATAATTAGTATGTACTTGACCCGATACGAGCATGGTCCATTTGGGTTGTAACACTCTGGAACAATTCGATAGGATGGATATTTGAGAAAGAGGTTAATGTGCTTTATTAATATATTATAAGTATAATATATTAATTGAGAAATCATATTATTTAATTAGTATTGATCAAGAATTAATTTGGAATTAATTTAGTGATCAAAAGAGACTAATTAAATTAATGGGGACTGATTGTGTAAATCAGTGATATATATAGTTTGGGCTAATAATCCATATTGATTAGTAATGGACTAAGTTCATGTAAGACTCCATGAAGAGTTAGTCCAAAGGGCTTATCATATGGATTATTGGATTAAGACCCAAGGAAGTGGATTAGGGTTTAACTCTTTGATTCTACATTATATAAATGTAACCCCTAAGCCAAAAATCGTGCACTAGTGATTCCAAGAAGCTGTAGATGATTTTTTGTGTCTCCAAACCTCTCTCTCAAGTTCCTCCTCTTGTTCTTGGTTTGTTATAAGACATTTGAGGCATCACACTTGAGGTGCTAGGCTCTTGAAAGACCAATTCCTACAAGCTACAACTAAGAGGTAATCTTCTAACTTACTTTTATGATTCATATGTCAAATTATATGCTAGTTGTAGGTTTCAAGCTTTGGAAATTTTATTGCATTTATAACTAGAGAAAACTTAGATCCAAAGCATTTAGGGTTGTATGTGCACCATAGGAGTGTTATAGTACATAAAACCTAACAGTGGTATCAGAGCCATGGGTAGTTTTCTGTTATATAGATGCATAGCTAATTGTTCAAATTTGGAAAAGTGGAAAAATTGCACTCTGACAGGAGGAATCGACGAGTCCATACATGAACTCGTCGAGTCCATGCTCATAAGTGATGAACTCGCGAATCCATTATCCGACTTGACGAGTTGGATCATCTGTTGGCAGTTTTTCGGGTTTTTTGGCCTCAATTGGATTAGAATCATTACCACAAACTGTTTTGTATCATAAAATCTGTTTTTCTGATATGGTAGTGATTATTCTCATCCAATTAAAAGATAAATTGTTAAATTTTAAGATAATTACTAGTTTATATGATAAAGCTAATTATTTGTAATTTTTGATTTGAAATTATCTTACTACAAGAACTGTATTATGATCAAATTTGTAAAAAGATAAAAATGGTTATTTTATAAGTTTATAATTTGATCTAAATGTTTTAAGGAGTTACAAATTTTGTCATCAAATTTGGAACTCAAAAGTTTTTTTAAGGAGTTGCAAATTTGGAACTCAAAAGGTTTTATTAAGGAGTTACAAATAAATATTAGTTAAATTGATCTTAATGTTTTTGAAGAGTTCCATAAGTTATGGAATTTGAAAAGTCTCATCTTTATAAAACAAATTAACTCCTTAAGTTATGGAGTTCAAAATTTTTTCAAGAATTACAAAACTTGCTCTCAAGTTTTAAAAGTTGAAAAGTCTCAATTAAGAAACATTGAATTCATAAAAACCCTAGTAATTTGAAAAGTTTTCAAAAATGTAACTCATGGGTTCATAACTTAAAATTAATTAAATAGTTTTAATTTGATTTAGCATCTTGATGTTTTTTGAATAAGTTCAATTAACTCATATGGACTTTATTAATAGTTAATTAAATAGTTAATTAAAAGAGTATTATTAAATCCACAATCATATGGTTTAAGTTTAATTAAATTAAGAGTATAATTTATTAATAGATTAAACCATCAAGTATTTTAAAAGTTTAAAATACACTCTTATACTATATAAAATTAAAAGTCTAATATATTATATATGTATAATTAAAATGTCAGTCTTACCGTTAGTAGGCCTCATTCACGAAGCCAATCTATAAGGGGGTATAAGGAAACTGTCTATAAAATGGCAGTTGAATGGGTGTCCACTCTCACCCACCGCTTCCTTGATTGGTGGAGGGTCATTAGCCGAACGGGTAGGATAGGACACAAACTTCCATTAAAAGTATAATGAAAATACCAAGTAATTAAACATTTATAAATTCCCACTCTTAGTTACTTAGGAAAAATGTGAATTTGGTGCTAACCCATGAAATTGCACTTTGCACCTTGTTAAGTCGTTAGTGGAGCGTGTGTGGTTAACCGGCACACTAATTTGGGACTAAAAATGTGTGGCAAAGGGTAGCTTGGTGTTAATCATGGATCAATGGAGCGTGTGTGGTTAACCGGCACATTGATTAGGTGATTTGTAACATTAAGTGTACCAAGCTAATTTGCATGGTTATTCACACCTTGTTTGTGATCCTCGGCATCCCAGTCACAAACTTGAGAGGTCATAACCGAGATTAAACATGCCATTGACAAGTTCAATGAATCTCAAAAGATCTAGGAATTTCAATTCATTTAAAACCTAAAATTCATTTTCGTTTTTCATGGTGGAAATTGGTAAATCATCATTTACCAACCTTCAAATATTTTGCAATTGGATTATGACATCCCTCTTCCGAATTGTAAAATATTGTGTTGGGTCCTAGCATTAATATTTCATTTGAGTGTTATATTAAGGACTTAAATCAACTAAAATTGAATTTCTCCCTTGTAGATGTCTAGTTCTGACAATTATGGTCTTCCCGAATCTTTTGGAAAAAGTTTTCTTCATTAAGATGATGTTCCCAGAAATCATACTTCACTTCCTGTCACACCCTCAAAACCAAATGAACGGCGGAAACGTTCTGGGGTGGAGGACGTCATGTACAGTATCACAACAATGCAAGTAGTAAACAAGCAACAACATCATCCATTGCATTAATAATATAATTTCATACAAGTGTGTTCCGTTAAGTTTTAAAGACACCAAAACAATATACATCAAAAATATAAGATGAGTCTTGAACGAGCTCCATCTTCTCAAAACCTGGCTCCGGTACCTTTCTACTGGTGACCTGAGAATACAAGTTATTTTGAAAGAGTTTATCAGCTTTAGAGTTGGTGAGTTCATAAGTATATTAGTGTCTGTGTTTGTATGAAAGCATTTGTAAGATGTTTTGTAAGATGTACTGTGTGTTTGTAAAAGTTTTGTATTTGTTTGAACTATCCTAGAAAACCCTATGTTTCCTACTAAAAGTAGTCTTCTACCAAGGCATCTAGTGTCTGTGTGTGTATCCTTTGTAAAAGTGAGTATTTTCCCAAATCCAACTACCATTAACCAAAAATATAGTTTTTGCATTATTGTTTATTGTGTGAAATCACAAAGTAAAATGTAAAGGGAAAATGTTATAGTACTTTAATGTAGTATTATGAAACTACTGCTGTACTAACTACCTTAAGCCAATTGTATATTTTAAGGTAACATGTGATCGGCCTGTATCTTGCTACCGACTCAATAGTAAAGTGACAATGTAAGATGCCACAAAAATGACGTTTGGCACCCGTAGACTTGCCTGTATCTTGCTACCGACTCAATAGCAAGGTGTAGGATAGTCAATCCAGTATAGATCTATACACAAATCATACGCTCCCCAATTAAGGAGATTCTGATACAAAAACAGTCATGGCAGGTAGTGCCATGCCCTGTTTAATGGCTCACATAAATGTATTAATGTAAATGTTATGTGAATTGTGTGCTAGCTGTATTGTGTGTTCTTTCTCTGTCTAGCCTGTATGTTTGTTTCTCATCACTCTGTTTCATGTTTGTTTCTCATTATAGTATGTATTGACTCATGTATGAACTGACTCATTGTATGTTTCATCGTTCTAGTAATAGTATCTTCCTAAACTACCCCTATGGTAGCTTACTAGCAATGTATGAACATGTTTGTATACCCTTGCTACCCAAGGGCATGGACTTGAATGAAGGAAAACCTTTTATATCTATATACATATACATAATATATAACTAGGATTCAAACGACCCTCGGACAACTAACCTTGATACCCTAAGACCACAATCAAACAAGAACAGGAAGCAGGGTAGACTAGCAGTCCTAAGTCCTTTCAATCCTACTTATATAACTATATCTATATAGATACACAGAATATAAGTTTAAAAGAGTTTAAGTAAAAGTATTTGATAAGTAAAAGAGTTTGTAAAGTAGTTTCAGGTAAAACAGTTTGATAAACAGTTTGAAAAGTAAGAAAACCATTTGTTTGGTAGTTATTAATCACATGTGATTGATATAATAACTATAATTGTTCAACTTGTATTCCCCCCCCCATAAAAGCATTTAAAAACATTTAAAAGGTTAATTAAGGGGTATGAACTCACCTGTAGTTGGTGGTTTGGATGAACTGAAGAAATAGGATTGCTAGGTGTCAAGTGAAGACTTGTACACACACAATGATCCTATTTAACATATAAATACAACATATATGTATCTAATTAGCCTTTAAACAACTAATTAGCAAAGTTAAGACATCCTAAGACAAGTTAAACACCTTATATAAGTGTTATAAGTCTCAAGGAATGCATCTAAGTGTTGTAGAACAATGCTATAGGGTTTAGGGTTCAAAAGAAACCCTAACTTGAGTTTACGGTTTTGTGACCTCAACCCAATGCGTTTACGGTCGTAAACCCTAGAGTTTACGGCCATAAACTCCCCCTCTTTTGACCATTTGTTGATTTGAAGGTTTCTAAGTCCATTGAAGTGTTTCCACTTGAAGTATAAGCCTAAGGAAGAAGCTAGGGCACCATTCCACTCCTATTTGGAGTTTACGGCCCAAAGACCACATCCCTTTGGGTTTACGGTCGTAAACCCTTATGGATGTTGGTATTTTGATGATTTCAAGTCCTTAACACATCAAGGTAAGGATCCAAGTTAGTTACCTAGGCTTAGGAAGGGACTAGGGACATTTTGGTCCCTTAAAATGGGTTTACGGTTCAAGAATGTTCTTGGACCGTAAACACCATTTTCTTGATGTTTCTTGGATGTTTTTATGTTATAATGAAGTATAGCAAGCTTAAACACACTCTAGGATAAAAGTACTTACTATATGGAAGCTTGAAATGAGCCAAAATGCCAAGAACACTAGTGTGTGTTCTTGGTGTTCTTGGTGAAAATGGAAGAATCAACCTTTTGGAATGATTTCACGGTTAGAAGGTGTTAAAACACTAGATTAAGTGATCTACTAACTTGAAATGGTTGAAAACACTTACTAGATCGGGATCTGGAATAAATCCCGGGATGATACTTGAGAGGATTTGCTTTTGTTCTTGAGAAATTTGGAAAAATGTCAATAAATGACAAGTGTCATATATATACTCCAAATTTCTGGGTTTTTGGCTGAAACTATTTTATTCCGGCAGTAAACTCCAATTTCTTGAAGTTTAGGAATAACAGTGTTGCACTATAACCCTAGGGCATCCTCTCTCCTGGTATCTCCTAAAGTGTAAATCCTAAAATAATCAAACTTAATCCAAAAGTCTGAAAATTTAACTGTAACTGATTTGACTTCTATTGAATTGACATGTTGTACAGAATAGAAATTTCAGGTTGTCACATCATCCCCTCCTTAGAAGGAATTTCGTCCCGAAATTAGAATTTAAGCAAATAAGTAGTTACAAGGAACTAAGTAAAAAGACGAGGATATTTCAGTCTCATCTGATCCTCTCGCTCCCAAGTGAATTCAGGTCCTCGCTTGGCGTTCCAGCGAACCTTCACTATCGGGATGCGGCTTTGTTTCATTTGCTTGACCTCCCGGTCCATGATCTCTACTGGTTCTTCCACGAAGTTGAGGCTCTCGTTGATCTCGATCTCATCGAGTGGGATTACAAGAGTCTCGTCGGACAGACACTTTTTCAAGTTCGAGACGTGGAAGGTAGAATGTATGTTACTGAGTTCGCTCGGTAAGTTAAGTTTGTAAGCTATAGGGCTGATTCTGGAAAGAATTTCGAAAGGCCCAATGTACCTTGGATTTAGCTTTCCACGCTTTCCGAAGCGTATCAAGCCCTTCCAGGGTGAGACCTTCAATAGAACATGGTCTCCCACCTGGAATTCCAACGGTTTCCTTCGTTTATCAGCGTAGCTTTTCTGTCGGTCCCTGGAGGCTTTCAGTCGTTCACGGATCTGAACGATCTTCTCCGTCGTTTCCCGTATGATTTCCGGACCTGTGAGAGTGCTTTCAGGAACTCGTCCCTTAGCTAACTGGGTATCACCCACCTCAGCCCAGCACAGAGGGGATCTGCACTTTCGGCCGTAGAGGGCCTCGAATGGAGCAGCCTTTATGCTTGTGTGATAACTGTTGTTGTAGGAAAATTCTACAAGGGGTAAATGAGTATCCCATGTTTTCCCAAAGTCGATCACACAGGCTCGCAACATGTCCTCTAAGGTTTGGATAGTCCTCTCACTTTGCCCGTCTGTCTGCGGATGGTAGGCTGTACTCATGTCCAGCCTAGTTCCTAAGGAACCTTGTAGCGATTGCCAAAACCTAGAAGTGAACCTACTATCTCTGTCCGAGATAATGGATATAGGGACACCGTGCAATCGTACAATTTCCCTTATGTATGTTCTGGTAAGTTTCTCCATCTTGTCTGTTTCCTTGATTGGTAGGAAGTGCGCGGACTTGGTCAATCTGTCGATGATGACCCATATGGTATCAAGTCCACCCGTTGTCTTGGGCAACTTGGTAATGAAATCCATAGTGATCCGCTCCCACTTCCATTCCGGGATCTCAGGCTGTTGTAGAAGACCTGAGGGTTTCTGGTACTCGACCTTGACTTTTGTGCAAGTAAGGCATTTACTTACGAAGGTAGCAATCTCTGATTTCATGTTAGGCCACCAGTATAACTTTTTAAGATCCAGATACATCTTATCTGAACCTGGGTGGACGGAATAACGAGTGTTGTGCGCCTCGTTCATGACCAAGTCTCTGAAACCACCTAGTTTCGGGGTCCAGATCCGATCCATGAGATAATAAGATCCGCCACCTTTGACTTCCAAGTTCTTATCCATCCCACGAAGGGATTCACTGATCACATTTTCAGGTTTCAAAGCGTCGAGCTGAGCTGCCTGTATTTGTGTGGATAAGTGTGAATGGATAGTCATAGTCAATGATTTGATTTTTACGGCCAGAATATTCTTTCCGACTTAGGGCGTCAGCTACTACATTGGCCTTGCCGGGATGATAACGAATTTCGCATTCGTAGTCACTGAGTAGCTCGACCCACCGTCATTGTCTCATGTTGAGCTCCTTCTGATCGAATATGTGTTGTAGGCTCTTGTGGTCTGTAAAGATTGTGCTCTTCGTACCGTACAGGTAGTGTCTCTAGATCTTCAAAGCAAAAACAACTGCTCCTAGTTCAAGATCGTGGGTCGTGTAGTTGGCCTCATGTGTCTTCAGCTGTCTCGAGGCATAGGCGATGACCTTACCTCGCTGCATCAGAACACATCCGAGACCTTGGTTCGATGCATCGCAATAGACAACGAAGTCTTCTATCCCTTCGGGGAGGGATAGTATTGGTGCAGTGCACAAGGCTCGTTTGAGCGTTTGGAACGCTCTCTCCTGCTTTTCTTCCCAGTCAAAGGATACGCCCTTCTGGGTAAGTGTTGTAAGAGGCTTCGCAATGCGGGAGAAGTTCTGAATAAACCTGCGATAGTAGCCAGCGAGGCCTAGAAATTGACGAATTTCTGTAGGTGTCTTCGGTGCTGACCAGCTCTCAATGGCCTTAATTTTGGAAGGGTCCACGTGTATTCCTTCCTTGCTAACCACGTGCCCTAAGAATTCGACTCGGCGGATCCAAAATTCGCATTTCGAGAACTTCGCATAAAGCTTCTCCGCGCGCAGGGTTTCTAAGACTTGTCGCAGATGTTGACTATGTTCTTCCTTATTACGAGAGTAGATAAGTATGTCATCGATGAAGACGATGACGAACTGATCCAAGTAAGGACGACACACCCTATTCATTAAGTCCATGAATACAGCGGGCGCGTTTGTTAATCCGAACGGCATCACTACGAATTCGTAGTGCCCATAACGAGTTCGGAAGGCTGTCTTTGGAACATCCTCCCCTAGCACTCGTAACTGGTGATATCCGGATCTTAAGTCGATTTTAGAAAAGAAATTTGCCCCTTGAAGTTGATCGAATAAATCGTCTATCCTAGGCAAAGGATAACGATTCTTGACGGTCAGTTTGTTGAGCTCCCTGTAGTCGATGCACATACGAAAAGATCCGTCTTTCTTCTTGACAAACAAAACTGGAGCTCCCCAAGGTGAGAAGCTTGGTCTTATAAAGCCCTTGCTGAGCAGTTCGTTAAGTTGACAGGATAGTTCTTGCATCTCTGCAGGTGCTAGACGATAAGGCGATTTGGCTACGGGGGTAGCCCCTGGAACTAAGTCGATTCTGAACTCGACTTGTCGTTGCGGGGGTAATCCTGGTAGCTCTTCTGGAAAGACGTCGGGAAAGTCGTGTACTACTGGAATATTCTGAATAGATTTAGTTGCTTGGCTCATATCGACAACATGAGCAAGGAATGCGCGACATTCCTTTCGCAAGAATTTCTGAGCTTGAATGCTCGAGATGATACGAAGGTTTGTGCCGGGTTTGTCGCCATAAACTACTAGGGTTTCGCCAGACGAAAGATTAAGGCGGACTGCCTTTTCGTAACACATGATGTCGGCACGCTGAAGACTCAACCAATCCATGCCAATGATGACGTCGAAACTTTTAATTGAGACTGGCATGAGATCGATCGAGAATGAATGGCTATCTAAAGTTAAGGTACACCTATGTATATGCAGCTAGTGCTCTCTGTCTTCCCATTAGCCATTTCTACTGTGAACGGTTCTTTGAGTGCTCGTGATTTTTGCTTAAGTAAATGAGCAAATTTCTGATTCACGAAGCTTCTCTCCGCTCCACTATCAAATAGTATACAAGCATAAGAGTTGTCGAGGAGAAACGTACCAGTGACCACGGTGGGGTCGGCAACCGCCTCCTCATGGCCTATAGCCAGAACTCTTCCTACTCCACCGGCATTCCCTGCCTTGGGGCAGTTCCTCTTGTAGTGGCCCACATCACCACAGTTGTAGCAAGATTGGCCCACTCCAGCGCCGGGGACTTGGGTGATTGGCCTCACCGGAGATTTACAGAAAAGGGCTGTATGCCCCTTCCTGTTGCAGTTTACACACTGCATGTCCCGACAGGCTCCCATATGATGGTAGTTGCACTTGTTGCATAAAGGCAAACTTCCAGAATACTACTTTATTGGAATAGCAGCAGTGGCAGGTGCTGTCGCACTATGAACTGCCACCGTCTGCTGTTTCTTCGCAGCCTTCTTCTTTTTCTTGTCATCCCAGAATTTCCGCTTGGACTCTGCAGTTCTGGCGGTTTCTGAGATGGCCAGGGTGGTTGTTGCAGCCGGGGTATGGGTCCCGTGGTCAACTAGCTGTTGTGCCAATCGCTTGGCACTATCAAATGTAGTGGGGCGTGATGACAATACATTTCCCTGGTATGGTGGCACCAGCCCCCATATATACCTCTCGATCTTCTTTCCCTTTGTATGAATCATGTTGGGACAGAGGGCCACCAGTTCACAGAACCTGGCGGTATATGCTACGATGTCGGTGCCTTTCATGGTTAGGCGCCAAAGTTCTTCCTCCAGCTTTTGGATCTCGCCCCTCGGGCAGTACTCCTCAATCATGAGGTCTTTTAAAGTATCCCAGCCCATATCATTTGCCACTGAAAGAGATAGTGACTTAACATGGCTATTCCACCATGTTAGGGCTCTGGTTTCAAAGGTGCAAGCAGCGAACTTCACCTTGCTCCCTTCTGGACAGGAGCAGATTGCGAAAACCGATTCGGTTTTCTCAAACCATTGCGAGAGTACAATGACTCCGCCAGTTCCTCTGAAGGATAATGGCTTGCAGTTTGTAAAATCTTTGTAGGAGCACTCTCTCGAGCGCACAGGGGTTTCAACCTATATTGTTGGAATAGGAGTCCCTCCTCCAGTGGAACTTGAAGAATGATACTCAGCCATGGCTGTTGCCACAGCCGCAGCTACAGCAGCATTGAGGGTTGCTGTATCAAATTGAGGAATAGGTGGTGGAGGATTACGTCTTGTTGACTTACGTGGAGGCATCTTTTAGCTGAAAGTTTAGAATAAATAAGATATTGATAAGAATTTGACATGAACATTGATGAGAATGACTCATGGACTAACTCTCCATAGCCCAACAGCATAATTAAATGGAATACTTGAATGAAGATGAAAGCATTTGGATAATAATTTCCATTAGATTTTCATATCTGTCAAAGATATTGGAATTACAGATGTAATGAGTTTGGGGAAAAATGACCTAGAAGTAGGTCTTACATCAACCAAGATGGGAAAATTTTGACAGTATACTACCTAATCAAAACCTAGCAGGTCTAAGATTTATAAGGATAGGAAATTAGACTTAAGTTTTTACATAACTAAGTTATATCCAAAAGAGAAGTCGGTACGATTCTAACGACGACGAGAACTGCTTGAGTGAGCCCTTGAATCCGAAAGCAGACGTTCAATGTCTCTTACGCGCCTATCAGTCCTTGCTTGTTGAGCTCGAAGTTCCCTGACTTCGGCTCGGGTCTCAGCAAGTTCTCTTTGAAGCAGAGCATTACCGACATGAGCCCTTTCATGAGCGGACTCCAGCTGGCGAATGCGGACAGTATTAACACCAGAATTTGCATCAACTTCTACTACCCGGTCGATAGCCGCTCGACCCTGCTCGGTGTTCCGAGCAATCCTACGAACCATGATAGGTAGGACCCTATCAGCTGAACCTCCCTCAGTGAGGTTGTAGAAGCTTCTGTCTCCATTGTAAGGAAAAGGTTGACCTTGTTCCTGACTCCACCTATTCAAGTTTGTGGCCCACAAAGGTGTGTGTCCTTGAAATGCGGGACGAGGGTTTGGGTTTTGAACAGCTGGGGGTTGGTTGTTGACTTCTGGCTCCGAGTCGGAACCATCAGAAAAACCTTCAGCTTCATAATCATCTAAAGGAATTGGGTGATTATCTTCTGGCTCTTCTTCCAGCCATTCTGCGTTGTCGTGGTTGGGAAAGTACGGGTCTCCGGGAAGATAAAATCCAGCCATTAAATCTACGCGAGAAAAGGGATATAAGAAATAACTAAATTAAACTAACTAACTAAATAAATAATTATAAGATGATCTCTATCAGTTGCCTCAATACTTGTTTAAGGCATACCAGTTATATGTCATGCAGACGGGATAGACCTTCGAATAAGTAACCCTAACCCTAAGCCCACAACCAAACAAGGAACAGGAAGTAAGGCAAAGATCACAGATTCTAAGTCTATGACATCCTAGTACATATAACTTTAGTGTATCCACTAAACAACCATTGATATACTAATAAAGACCTTTAGTTCTCGAATAAGTAATTATAGTAACACAAAATACTCCTATAGTATTTTAAGTTTAATGTTTTGTTCTACTGTTCTTGTTGTAGAAGTGTTGGTAAGTTTTTAGACTTGTTGCAACCTCACAACCACACTTAGGCACACGCTAATCACTCCTCGGATAATGTAGTTGATCAGGCTACATCTTCCCAGGGTTGACCATATGTCTCTAAGTCTGCTTATGCTGTCCACCAATCGTAATACTTTTGTTCTGTCCTAGTGACACTGATTTTAGTATGAATGCAGGTATGTATACTTTATTAAATATTTTATTATTTAAAGTATAAACTCTTCATCAGAGTATTTTAAATCCCGCTTGTGTTTATAGTTCGTATATCTTTTATGGGTTGATACACTTAGTTCACTATAAACAATGCTCTGATACCAATCTGCCACACCCTCAAAACCAAATGAACGGCGGAAACGTTCTGGGGTGGAGGACGTCATGTACAGTATCACAACAATGCAAGTAGTAAACAAGCAACAACATCATCCATTGCATTAATAATATAATTTCATACAAGTGTGTTCCGTTAAGTTTTAAAGACACCAAAACAATATACATCCAAAATATAAGATGAGTCTTGAACGAGCTCCATCTTCTCAAAACCTGGCTCTGGTACCTGTCTACTGGTGACCTGAGAATACAAGTTATTTTGAAAGAGTTTATCAGCTTTAGAGCTGGTGAGTTCATAAGTATATTAGTGTTTGTGGTTGTATGAAAGCATTTGTAAGATGTTTTGTAAGATGTACTGTGTGTTTGTAAAAGTTTTGTATTTGTTTGAACTATCCTAGAAAACCCTATGTTTCCTACTAAAAGTAGCCTTCTACCAAGGCATCTAGTGTCTTTGTGTGTATCCTTTGTAAAAGTGAGTATTTTCCCAAATCCGACTACCATTAACCAAAAATATAGTTTTTGCATTATTGTTTATTGTGTGAAATCACAAAGTAAAATGTAAAGGGAAAATGTTATAGTACTTTAATGTAGTATTATGAAACTACTGCTGTACTAACTACCTTAAGCCAATTGTATATTTTAAGGTAACATGTGATCGGCCTGTATCTTGCTACCGACTCAATAGTAAAGTGACAATGTAAGATGCCACAAAAATGACGTTTGGCACCCGTAGACTTGCAAGTCCCACTGTAGCGAGCAGCAAGGTGTAGGATAGACAATCCAGTATAGATCTATACACAAACTCATACGCTCCCCAATTAAGGAGATTCTGATACAAAAACAGTCAAGACAGGTAGTGCCATGCCCTGTTTAATGGCTCACATAAATGTATTAATGTAAATGTTATGTGAATTGTGTGCTAGCTGTATTGTGTGTTCTTTCTCTGTCTAGCCTGTATGTTTGTTTCTCATCACTCTGTTTCATGTTTGTTTCTCATTATAGTATGTATTGACTCATGTATGAACTGACTCATTGTATGTTTCATCGTTCTAGTAATAGTATCTTCCTAAACTACCCCTATGGTAGCTTACTAGCAATGTATGAACATGTTTGTATACCCTTGCTACCCAAGGGCATGGACTTGAATGAAGGAAAACCTTTTATATCTATATACATATACATAATATATAACTAGGATTCAAACGACCCTCGGACAACTAACCTTGATACCCTAAGACCACAATCAAACAAGAACAGGAAGCAGGGTAGACTAGCAGTCCTAAGTCCTTTCAATCCTACTTATATAACTATATCTATATAGATACACAGAATATAAGTTTAAAAGAGTTTAAGTAAAACTATTTGATAAGTAAAAGAGTTTGTAAAGTAGTTTGAGGTAAAACAGTTTGATAAACAGTTTGAAAAGTAAGAAAACCATTTGTTTGGTAGTTATTAATCACATGTGATTGATATAATAACTATAATTGTTCAACTTGTATTCCCCCCATAAAAGCATTTAAAAACATTTAAAAGGTTAATTAAGGGGTATGAACTCACCTGTAGTTGGTGGTTTGGATGAACTGAAGAAATAGGATTGCTAGGTGTCAAGTGAAGACTTGTACACACACAATGATCCTATTTAACATATAAATACAACATATATATGTATCTAATTAGCCTTTAAACAACTAATTAGCAAAGTTAAGACATCCTAAGACAAGTTAAACACCTTATATAAGTGTTATAAGTCTCAAGGAATGCATCTAAGTGTTGTAGAACAATGCTATAGGGTTTAGGGTTCAAAAGAAACCCTAACTTGAGTTTAAGGTTTTGTGACCTCAACCCAATGGGTTTACGGTCGTAAACCCTAGAGTTTACGGCCGTAAACTCCCCCTCTTTTGACCATTTGTTGATTTTAAGGGTTCTAAGTCCATTGAAGTGTTTCCACTTGAAGTATAAGCCTAAGGAAGAAGCTAGGGCACCATTCCACTCCTATTTGGAGTTTACGTCCCAAAGACCACATCCCTTTGGGTTTACGGTCATAAACCCTTATGGATGTTGGTAATGATTTCAAGTCCTTAACACATCAAGGTAAGGATCCAAGTTAGTTACCTAGGCTTAGGAAGGGACTAGGGACATTTTGGTCCCTTAAAATGGGTTTACGGTTCAAGAATGTTCTTGGACCGTAAACACCATTTTCTTGATGTTTCTTGGATGTTTTTATGTTATAATGAAGTATAGCAAGCTTAAACACACTCTAGGATAAAATTACTTACTATATGGAAGCTTGAAATGAGCCAAAATGCCAAGAACACTAGTGTGTGTTCTTGGTGTTCTTGGTGAAAATGGAAGAATCAACCTTTTGGAATGATTTCACGGTTAGAAAGGTGTTAAAACACTAGATTAAGTGATCTACTAACTTGAAATGGTTGAAAACACTTACTAGATCGGGATCTGGAATAAATCCCGGGATGATACTTGAGAGGATTTGCTTTTGTTCTTGAGAAATTTGGAAAAATGACAAGTGTCATATATATACTCCAAATTTCTGGGTTTTTGGCTGAAACTATTTTATTCCGGCAGTAAACTCCAATTTCTTGAAGTTTAGGAATAACAGTGTTGCACTATAAACCTAGGGCATCCTCTCTCCTGGTATCTCCTAAAGTGTAAATCCTAAAATAATCAAACTTAATCCAAAAGTCTGAAAATTTAACTGTAACTGATTTGACTTCTATTGAATTGACATGTTGTACAGAATAGAAATTTCGGGTTGTCACACTTCCTCCATCTCCTTCAATAGTTCTCCCTAACCCACATGTTCGTCGACTTGAAAAGTTCAAGGTCACTCAAGCCCTATTGGCAAGCAAACATGAAGATGGAAGGTCTGTGTGTGCACATGTCTTGGAGTTGAAGTCACACATTGACAGGCTGGGAATGTTAGGAGTCGTTGTGTCAAGGAAGTTGGTTGTCGACTTGGTTCTTCAATCACTTCCTAAGTCATATTGTGATTTCATTAAAGATTACTGTATGACAGACCGTGCCATGTCCCTTATCGATCTTACCTATTTGCTAAGTGCTGCTGAATCAGCAATGATTTGGTGCACTGGTAAAGCAAATTTGATTGGAAGATCTACTTCCTAAACTTCCATGGACAATAACAATGGAAACATTGGAAGTCCAGAAAAGACTTCTATTTCCAAGGGAAAGGGAAAGGCTAAGTCTGAGATTGTCCCATGTACCATTCTGAAAGAGTCTGTTTGCTTCTATTGCCAAGAGAAGGGGCATTGGTTGTGAAGCTGTCGTAGCTACCTGAAGGACCACAAGGATGGTAAAGTCAAAATGTTTGACTCTGCTTCAGGTAAGTCCACTATCTAACTCTATTAAGTTCCTATTTGGAGATTCTTAATACATGATATGATAAGATTACATTTTGTTGTTTTTTAGGATCGAAGAAGAGAAAGGAAGCTTAAAGAAAGAGCAGGCTGAGTCTGATCGCGAAGAAATGCATTTCGATCGCATGATTCGATGATCAGAATTTTGAGTTTCTGCTTAAGAGTTATCATAGATTGCTTAGAAACATTTTGGAACATAGTTTTCATTTGTAATTGCATTGTAAGGAAAAGTTTTTTTTCCGCATTTTATAAATAAATAAAATTTTGATTTTATATTTATCCTTGCAATGGCTTTGTGAAAATTGATGTTTGTATATTTCTATTGTTAGCAATATTAGAAAATATATTTGATTCTTTCGTTTGTGGTAGTGTCATAATTTACCAAATAAGGAAAGATTCTCATCAACCAAGTTTCAATTGGACAGAAACTTGAAATCATGCAACTTGTATTATGTGATGAATAAGAACCTTCATCTTTGGGAAATTAAGACTAATTCCTTGTTCAAATGTATATGTGAGTCAAGTGAAGGACTAGGGGATCGGGTACACTTGGTTGTGCACTGGTCAGGTCCACCACAAAGAACAATAAGACTATTCGTCATGATTTACCAAAGTTAGTAAATATGGTTATACTTACAAGATTAAGTATAATTCTAAATCATTGAAAAATTTTCAATGTATGGCAGAACGAATAAGAATAATCAAATTAGGCAGAAAGATAAAAGTTTCTCCAATCTGAAAGGAAAGGAGAGTACTTTAGTATCGTGTTTTATGATCATCCTAAATGATTATGAAAACCATATCACAATTGATCCTCTAAGGACACCTTAGTGCACTTGTATGGCTACGAAGAGGAATCGGGAATTGTTGAAATGGTTAAATCAATTAAGGTGAGTCATATTTCGTTCCAAAATCGAGTCTTAGAGTCATACTCCAAGATTGTAACTTGAGTGACATACCTTAAGTAGGTTCTAACACATTCAAATTGTTAGTTGTGATGTTTTGGATAAAACAAAGATCAACTAAGACCAATTGTGTGAAGTGTTTTTCTTGATAAGAACCGGCACTAACTCTTGAATATTTGTTTGTTAAGTAATGTTTCTTGACAAAGAGAATCATATATGTCAAGAAGACAGTGGGAGTCTTAAAGATCTTGAATAGTTTCAAGAACTAATCAAGAATAAAACCTATTGTTTATCGCTAGCTCACGACTTGAGGTTTGTAACCTATCGTGTTGACGTATTCTTGTTTCTGTGCCTATTCCAGTTAAGTTGACTACGCATGTGAGTTATATGAGTTCTCAATTGTTTGCATAACAACCTGGAAGCATGGTAGGCCCTTGTGCTACCAAGTGGCAAGAAATTAAGGTTGAACAAGTTCAATCCATATGAGTTTGAATATGCCATAGACCTTCTCTTATGATAATGACATATTCACATGGATAGAAACACATACACCATAAAATCTAAGTGTCATAAGGTTTCTCTCCGCTTCATGAAAATGATTGTGAGGAAACATTTTCACTAAGTAGATTTTACGGAGATAGCAGTTATGATATTTGCATTCTCAAATTCGATTATGATTACGGAATCCCTCTTCATAGTTCGAATTGTGAGAAATGGCAAAAGGTCTAAACATTTGAGACTTATTGATGTAAGTTCTGACATTGTTTAGACACACATGTGACCTATCTAAGGAAAGGTGTATGAGTTTGAGAAGCCTAGATGAAGTCTTATCGAAGCATCTCGTATCAGAAATCTGAACTTTGGAAAGAAAGTCAATAAGTATTGATTTCTAGAAGTCCAGCTGATTTCTGAATACATGTCAAAGCTAGTGGCACTACTAGAAAACAGACCTTTAATGACACGCTTTTTACGACACGCACAGATTAATGATACGCAAAAGGGAGTGACCTAAAAATAATGTCAGATCTTTATAAATTTGAAGAATTTAGGACGCGCATTTTTGTGTGCCCTAAAATGTATGTCACAAGAAAAAAAATAATAACACAAAGGGCACTTATAAAAAAAAGCGTGTCGTATAAGAATGTCGTTTTATAAATTTTTTAGGAGACGCGCGTTCTCTATTAATAACAAAGGGGGGAAACGAAATCCCAAAATTAAAAACCCCACCTTGTGTTCTTCTCTCCCTTGCTTCCACCAGTCGAAAATCCATTCTCCTTACAAGCCCTACCTCCGATTGATGCAGAAGCAAGTTCGATTCTTCTCTTCTAGTTACTCAAAGGTATGTTGTTCATCTACCTTTTTCTCCATCCACACTCACTACCTTTTTGTATCTGGTGCCGTCAACACTATACGTCTCTGTTTCTTCCTCTCATACCGACGATTTAGGGCAAATTCTTCACCATCTTCAGTAAGTCAGCTATGGAGACCAACAACACAAAGAACTATGAAAAACCACAGTCCAAATCGAATTATCTTAGGCAAGAGCGGGTAGAGATGACAAAGAAATAGACTAACCAAGTTCGATAGAAGGAAAGAACGAAAATGAAATATAGTTCCAGTTGGACTGAAAAACTGTATTTTATATCATTTAGATCTTTGGATCGTTGCTGTGTTTTTTTTTCCAGGTAGCTGTTCTTCCTCAAATCTCCTTTTTCACTCTGTTTTGACATTGATTTTAGGGCTTCTTCCTATACATGAGTTTTTTTCATAATTCTGTTGTCGATGGCGACACCTAATCAAGAAGCAATCGAGACATTCATGAGCATCACCGGTTCATCTGAATCGGTTGCTATACAGAAACTCACGGTAATTACGCTAAATCTTCATCTAAATCGCATCACTGCTCATATAGTTTTTGTTTTCCTCTTCCTTCTTGATTAATTGTTATCGTTTATTTGATTTACTCTGGTACATATTAGCAGTGTTAATTCATGCTTATATGTTATCTTGAGCTTGATTTTGATATTAGAATAGAATGTAGGGGTTAGTTTTTAACTATTCCATAATTTTTTGTTTAATTCGAATAAACTAATTCCATACAGATGCAATTTTGATTTACTATGTTATCGTAGAAAGGGCTAGGGCTTGATTTCAAAATTAGTACTTATATACACAAAAGTGGTAGGGTTTTCTTTCATATCAAATCTCCGAACATTACTTGTTATGAAGTTCAGTCAAGGTAGCGATTTTTTGTTGGTACCTGTTTGTAAGTAACTTGTTTGGCATCAAAAAGGTCAACAAGTGAGATTATCTCAAAATGGTCTAATTTTGCATTTTCTTTGGTGAGGATTTGTTGCTTTGAGTATTTTCGCTTCATGTTTTCTTGGATTTAAGTTTGTAAATTTCAAAGTTTACTAAGATATTTTCTATCTATATTTCTATCAGGAGCATGGTGGAGATCTTAATGTAGCTGTTAATGCACATTTCACAAAAGGAGATAGAAACATGTTAGTTTTCTTCATCATTTAATAAGTTCACAACTTCCATCTTACTTTCTGACACATATTTCACTTATGTTGTTATAGAAGACAGGCAACCTCCATTGTTGCTCCACCTGAGGATTTCATGGACATAGATGATCCAACTCTTCCACCTCAGAGACCTCCTCTCTCCCTCTTTCCTTCTGCTAGAGATATCAACATGAACCCATTCTCCCTTCTTGATCCAAACTTCACAAGAAGTATATTTGATAGTGGGCCAAGGTTCAGGGGTAGTGAACCATTTTGGTCTCATCCAAGAGAACTGAGGTAGATTCCAGTTGAGGTCATGGATGGGCCAAGTACAGAATCAGATCATTCCGGACATGATCCAAGAATTTAAGATGTCACAGAAACAACAACAGAAAATGTCCCAGAAACCCATGCACATGAGATAGCTGGTAGGTATTGTTGGAACATTCTCTACACAAGATCAAACATGCACTAATACTCACAGTAAAAGAAGGAACATGCAATCTGAAGATAGGACAATTTTCTGTGTATTACTCATTCATGAAAACAGAAAATACATACATACACGTCCTACACCCTAGAAGATAAACCCTACTCTATTTATAATAATAAACATGCTATGAAAAAGGAGAACTATCAGCTAAAACCACAAACATAGGACTACTAAGTCCACGTTTATTGAAGCTCCACCAAACCAGGTCTTTCATTAGACCAAGTCCTGATTATTCAACTTGTTGATAAGGAAACTGGAGCGACCCATTCGAATCCGTACCCATGAACAACTTAACCCATCAAGATTACCCAACAGGTATCATGTTATAGAGTATCTCATTGTCTTATTAATCTTTATTGTCTTCTCTTGCATCTAAAATTACCATTTTACCCTTGATTTTTGTTTTTTCTCAGAACTGGATTTGAGGAGGACAAGAATTTCCATGTAGTTTTAAATTATGTGATAGCTGGTAAGTATCATGTTACAGAGTATCTTGGTTCTGCTGCATTCAACAAAGCTATTCAAGCACATGATCTTCACACTGGAATGGATGTGTGTGTGAAAAATAATAAAAAACAACAAACTCTTTTAACCAGAGTCTTGATGAGATAAAGCTTCTAAAATATATCAACAAAAATGATCCCGGTGACAAATATCACCTTCTCATACTTTATGATTACTTTTACTACCGAGTAAGTCAAATTCATAACTTTTTTTTATTAATTTGATTTTCCCTTTTTGTATTATTAACTTGTTTATAATAAATACTTTCAGGAGCATTTATTAATCGTTTATGAACTTCTCAAGGCAAACTTATATGAATTCCATAAATTCAATAGAGAATCCAGAGGAGCGCATTAAATTCCTACAGTTCCAATAGTGTTATTGTATCAGGGATCAACTTCTAATAAAGTATACTTGATGGTTTTTGAGAGAGGGCCTTCAGCATTTCTTGATGGTTCAGCCCAGTTGTTGCATGACTATGTTTTCCATGGTACCGGCATGCAGCAAGTTTCATCCTCAGCATCTGTACATATCTCTGAGAGGATAAGTGTCTTAACTAGCTTAAGATACTCACTGGCTACATTTTTAGCACAGGTCCTGTGAGTTGAAACCTTCCTTTTTATATTTCAATGTTGAATCATATTTTTATCTTTTATTACTCATCAGGTCTATGTGGAGGTTGAGAAATCGAGGGAGCGGATACTTAAGGAGCCTGGGAAGTCATTGGTTGCATTACTAGGCACTATAAATGGCTTATTTTTAAGTTTAGAAGCAGCAATTGGCCATTTCAGTGCAACACATCAGGTAAGTACCCTCCATTTCATATGCTACTTAAAAAGGTAGACAATGGAGAACTTAGGTTGTGTTTGGCGCGTTTAAGCTAACTTATTTTTTGCGGTAATTGTAATGTAGTGTTTGTTGAGACCACTAAAGTAGCTTCTAAATCTACCCTTATAGTTTGTTGATAAGCTCATGGGTCTTTTTCCAAATCTACCCTTATATATCTAACTGTACTTTTATATCATTTTACATTTTCCATCTATCTTATGAGTTAGTTTTTTAACGAACGCTGTTACTTTATCAGCTAGCTTATGAGGCAAAAGCTAGCTTTTTCAACTAGGCTGGCTGCAAGTTGATTGGATGTTTAGGCTATGTTTTCTCTACCTTTTTGGATGGGACAAAAAAATGCTAACTTTCAATTAAATTTGCATTTTGCAGATTGGATTTTTTGTTGATGGGAGTTACTCGTTTCCTTTGATGTTTGAGACACTGCCAGATGTAAACCAAGAAAGTTCTCAGTGGACTGATTGTGAGATCAGAGATGCCATCAAATTGATTTATTTGAATCTAAACAAGCTGGATGTCTACTTATCATTCTTGGTAAGATCTTTCCCCTTTCCCCACTTATAAATACAATCATTTTTAATTTAAAAACCCTTACTATGATAATTCAAAATCGATTGTATGGCTGTGGACATAGTTTATTCTTTAGAACAAACAAAGCATACACTATTTTTTGTGTGCTTTGTCTTATGTATGTGATGCCATATTCCTATGGGTTTCACGAATTCCTAAAAGGTTTCTACCTTTTGGCCATGTTCTTCAACAGGAAATTATTGGGAAAAAAGATTGAAACCCATGACATTTTCCATTTATAGTTTTGCTTTAGAAAACATTCTGCTTATTAATTTGGAGGTTGAATAATTGACATTTACCAACACTTTAGCGTATACAGTTTTTAGTACAACCTTTAATACATTTTTAGTACAACATGTAGAAATGCTATAAGTTGCAAAAAGACAACCTGAGCATTTTGTTCATGAGGCTTAGCAACAAAAACAATCATCACTCATTTAAGCATTTGAAAATGCCATCTTTTGGTGTCACGGCCAATGGCTTCAGGTTTTAATAAACTCATACTGATACTAATACATTAAAAAGAGTTTTACATTTTATGTTGTATTTAATGATTAGGCTTGTAAGGTACCTACCTTTATTATATATATATATATATATATATATATATATATATATATATATATATATATATATATATTATTTGAAAACTAAGATATGGTATATGATATTGGTTTGTCCTAGGTTGCCAAACATCAAAAGCCAAGGACAATGACACGTCATTGGATGTGCTACATAATTGGAAACAAGTGAATTTTTTTTAACAAGTGAATTTTTTTTGTTTTTTTGTTTTTTTTTTATTTGAAAACAAAATTTGAATGTTTTCCCTTAAAACAGGACAAGTTTTTGCGTGTTTGTTTTATAGTTGCTAATCAATTGTATGAACTATGTGAAGGAGTGGGCCCTAAACCCACCAAGTATGTTCAATTTTCAAATCCAAAAATATTTCTTTTCTATTTTCTTTTTCTATTTTCATTTTTTAACATTTTCCATCTAAATTATAACAGGAGTGAGTTAGTTCCAGCATACGTGAGGCTACTTCGTGATAATGAAGCTGAAGTACGTATTGCAGCTGCTGGAAAAGTCACCAAATTTTGTCGTATTCTTACCCCACAACTTGCAATTCAACATATTCTTCCATTTGTAAAGGTACAATCTTTAATAAAAAAAACATCGTATCTTACACTTATATTTCTAGTTTTTTTTTCATTTGTTTTTTTTAATAAATATACAAAAACCAAGATAGGTCACCATTGCGAATAATCTGACTTGGGCTTATGATGGACATTGCTTGTACAGTTGTAGCCAGGTAGGTACTTCATTGGATTATGAATAAACTATAAAATATGATATGTAAATTTGTAATTGTTAAACTCTTTTTTATTTTTCTTATTTTTTACAGGATAATTCTTTGCATAGCTGGATCTCCATGGAGTCTCTTTACCTCCAAATATTCTTGGTGTTAAGACATTCACAGATGTATCTTTATTTTTAGTACTTTTTTTGTCCCAAAATATTAAAAAAAACGAAATAGTTTGAATATTAGTCAAATATATTGACTAGAGACCTTAAATCTTTTGAGAGGTCCCTAATGTGTCTGATGCATGTTTTGGCGTAGCTGTATCCCCTGTTAATCTTGTGGTTGTTGTGGTATGATATTATGATTCATTCTCCTTAAAATGTGAATCTCAAAATGAGATATTTCCACTTTTACTCCCGATGGCAAGTATAGAGCATCCTTTATAAATAATGGATGGGTGTAGGTGTTGGCTGATATGTGCGATTAATGAGTTTGATAAGATGGACGAGATCACCACTTCTCTCAATGCAAGAACTGTAGTTCTTGTTGCTGCCAATCCTGCATGGTATTTGCTATTTACTATTTACATTATTATTACTATTTTTTAGTTACTAATATGAATGTTTTGTTTAATGATTCAGGGGGAGATATGATCTATGCAGAACTCCGGCTGAAAACATAAACCTACCTCCAACACTTCTATCAAGATTTGATCTTTTGTGGTTGATCCTTGACAAGGCAGATATGGACAATGATCTTGAAATGGTATTTACTATTAACTATTTACATTATTATGTCCACCAGAAGAGAGAATCTCCTGCCCTTGGCAGTTAACTTTTTCATGTCCTTTAAAAGTATTTAAGGAGGTGCAGGAAGAACATCATACAAGCATTTACAAGGAGCTGCTATATCTATTCAGACTAGGCTTAGAGCAATTGCTGCAAGAGATGAGTTCAGAAGAAGAAGAAGGAGCAAGGCTGAAAATATAGTTGTGAATTCTAGCAGAAGATATCGTGTACGTGTTCTTGTGCTGCTATTGTCGATTCGGGAACATCCTTGCTTACTGGTCCAACTGTATGTATCTCACGTGAAGCTTTTGTTAGAACTATTAATCTTAGGGATTTCAAGTTTTTCATATTTCTTGTATCTAATTAGTTTGTAAATTTTTGTTACAACTTCTATTGATTTGTTTTATCTTTCGATAGAACGATTATTTGTATGACATTAAATTTTATGCAACGGATTGTATTTTTTGTATATGATATTTTGTTTTCTATTATGACACATTAAATACAAATTTAATTTGAAAATTAGTAAATCTATAAATAATATATTTTTTAAACATTTAAAATTACGATACGCAAAAATGTGTGTCATCTTCATTTATGACATGGCCTTTCTTGACAGGGGCTTTAATGATACGCAATGCGAGTCGTAAATGCGTGTCGTAAGGTTACGACACGCAAATGCGTGTCGTCTTCCTTTATGACAGGGACTTCCTTGATACGCATTGCGTGTCGTAAATGAGCGTCGTAAATGTGTGTCGTAAATGCGCGTCGTAAATGCGCATCGTAAATAGACGACGTGCAAAAGCGTGTCGTCTCTCGTTATGACAGGGCCTTCCTTGACATGCATTTGCGCGTCGTCTAAGCGTTTTACGACACGCATTGCGCGTCGTAAAAGGTTGTTTTTCTAGTAGTGTGGGAGCATAAGTGTTATGCTAATAAGAATGTAATTACTATGCTAGTAGGAGCACAATTATTACGTTAAGTGTTGTGAGTTAGCAATGTTAATTATAGAAAACAAAAGTTTCAATTTGCAAAGTTGCAAGGTTTGAAAAGTTGTTTTGCTATAATTAAGGGAGATGAACTCATACTTCATTTCAAATCTAAAAGCTTAGATTATGAGATTTTAATCAAATTTAGTCAAAGATATATATGAATGTTATGTTGGAATAGTTCAACATAAGGAAATTCTATATATAGAAATATTATAGCAAGAGAATGGTAAAGTATCATGTCTTTATGTAAGACAGTATGAATCGTATCTCATATGCTTCGAGTATAGGATCGATTGCATATGCTATAATATTTATGTGTTCTGAATTTTCCAAATGCCTAGGGCATTAAGAAGGAGAAAGGACCAGAACCGGATATGACTAAAGTTGCTAAACAATTGCTAAGAACAATCTAAGGTTCGCCAAAGATTGGTTGCTTGTGGGCAATTGGAAGTATTGTAATGGATGGACCATATTGACATTATTATGAATAGACAAGATTCTATTAATAATGAGTTGTCATATGGAAAATATGGAAATGCTTCCATAATGGGAGTTGGATATTAAGAATCTATGTGTAGGTTGGAAACTTTTATGGAAAAGGGATGTTCAAAGGAATGTACTTTGAATTTGAGACTTCGCTTCCATGGAATTGTTTGTTATCAATCTCCAGTGGAATACTTTGTAATTTCATTGCCCAAGTCTATGTGGCTTTGGTGCATTGACATTACAAAAGGATCATTGCATAAACGTTAGAACCTAACACATTCTAATAGTGGCAAGTATTTGGTATTCTTACACTTGTGATAAAGATTTGGAGTTGTGAAATGAGTTTCATTGAAGATGTATTCAATTGATCTATTTCACAAAGAAAGAACCATAGGTAAACATAGTGTGCATGCTTGGAGCATGGGATAACTATTGTTTTAATTCAAGTATAAATTTGATAAATCGAAACATTATACAATGAATCATGTGTAATCAATATGGTGATTAAATAAAAGGTGTTTTATTTATATTCAAAAGTTTTGAGACGATATTGGATTCGATTATTCCTGTGTTTCACTTTGCATGTTTTGACTTCCCGAATAACTAGGTTATTTAAACTATCCACAGTCGATCACACTTTGGAAGTAGGTATTGAAGCGAGACTATCATGAATGGGTCTGTAGATTGTCTAAAGGTGTTTAGACATAGCACAAGCTTGTTGAAGTATTCATGAGTACTCCTGTAATAAGATTTGAGTATTGGACTAAACCCACGCTCATTTGAATCACTTCATGGATTTTATCACGAGTTATCATGAGACGATAATATCTTATATTTTTGAAACCAAGACATATGAGTTGCAGTTTACAAGTCGGTTGCACATTGATGATATGTAAACGCACCGGTAACTCGGTGTTATAAAACGTATCATTGTGTGTGACTTGATGAGTAGATAGAGCAAGCATATGAGTCAAAGTTTATCCGTTCCTTTTACCTAATGTGGGATAAAAGCGAAATATGTGGGCCCCTCGAAGATTTAGTGATGACAACCTTAAGCGCTTGGCCAAGCCTGGACTGATTTGATTTGTTCAATTAGTCGGTCGTCATAAATCGGAAATAGGGAAACAACACATGAATAGAGAGAATGATTATAATCCATGTCTCAGTTCATATGATATCTAGAATGGAGGAATATATGATCGCTTATCTAATGGACGCGTTACTAATAAGATCAGAGTTCGACAACGGTCTTTTGAGAGCTACAATTGCTAATCGAATTTTGAAGTCGTACTTGCAATCATAGTTATTAGACTTATCCAAGTGGGAGACTGTTGGATTAGGTATCTAAGCCCATAAGTATAATTGGTATGTACTTGACCCGATACAAGAATGATCCATTTGGGTTGTAACACTCTGGAACAATTTGATAGGATGGATATTTGAGAAAAAGGTTAATGTGCTTTATTAATATATTATAAGTATAATATATTAATTGAGAAATCATATTATTTAATTAGTATTGATCAAGAATTAATTTGGAATTAATTTAGTGATCAAAAGAGACTAATTAAATTAACGGGGACTGATTGTGTAAATCAGTGATATATATATATATATATATATATATATATATATATATATATATATATATATATATATATAGTTTAGGCTAATGATCCATATTGATTAGTAATGGACTAAGTTCATGTAAGACTCCATGAAGAGTTAGTCCAAAGGGCTTATCATATGGATTATTGGATTAAGGCCCAAGGAAGTGGATTAGGGTTTAACTCTTGGATTCTACATTATATAAATGTAACCCCTAAGCCAAAAATCGTGCACTAGTGATTCCAAGAAGCTCTAGACGATTTTTTGTATCTCCAAACCTCTCTCTCAAGTTCCTCCTCTTGTTCTTGGTTTTTGATAAGACATTTGAGGCATCACACTTAAGGTGCTAGGCTGTTGAAAGACCAATTCCTACAAGCTACAACTAAGAGGTAATCTTCTAACTTACTTTTATGATTCATATGTCAAATTGTATGCTAGTTGTAGGTTTCAAGCTTTGGAAATTTTATTGCATGTATAACTAGAGAAAACTTAGATCCAAAGCATTTAGGGTTGTATGTGCACCATAGGAGTGTTATAGTACATAAAACCCAACAGTACCGTAGGTTTCTTGCGAAGGACAGTCGCTATTTCCACATTCATCTTCCCAACTTCTTGAATGTAACAAACCAACATCCTTTTAAGATGTGCAATAATAGGTTCGAATTTATTTTCATCCTTTAGCAAGAGAAGCAACAGTGAAATCCAATCAAATGGATTCATACACGGAAAATCAGCGAGTGTAAATTCAAACACTGTACTCGCAGCTCCTCGTGTAACCTTGAAACGAGCGTTCAGAAAGCTTTCGGTTTCAATGGGGCCAAAAACCTTCACATCACTTATTTTCTTTGACCTCCATGTTTCGTGTTGTGGCTTCATGTGCTTGAGATAGAATGAAAATAGCATTTGATCAGCACCATTATCAGAGAGAGAAACATCCGCAATCTTGTCAAAACAACAAAACTGAAAGGCCTTTGGAGTAATTGGCAGATCAAGTTGCGAATCAGGAGAGTTCTCCAAATCAAACATTCCAACAGGTTCTAGCCAATAAACGTTTGGTTTATCAATGGCTTCATTCAGAATGCGTTCCAATGGCCATAAAGGGAAAAGAGTTTTCTGAGACTGCAAAGTTTCCTCAGCTTCACGAATTGCCTTCTCTCGCTCTTCAACCTCCCTAGCAACTCGCAGATTTTCATCAAGTTCAGCATCACGAGATTTACGATTAAGCTTTGCATTTTCCTCCTCTTCCTCATCATCATCATCATCATCTATCACCTTTTCTTTTCCTCTTGATTTTGATCCTGAAGCTTCATTTCCCTTCGGATCATTTGACTTTGGCTTTTGTTCATGTTCATCACCACCACCAGTTGTTTTCCCAACACCAGAAGTTCTTGCAAGTTCTCCCCCTTGTTTTTGAATAGAAGATTCTGAAACACCCTGAATTCTGTCAAGCATGGAGAATATGGGCTTCAATTTCTCTGCAAGATGCTGACGAACAGAAACTGTGAGAAGAGAATCACGAGTCTCAATAAGATTATGCAAGTCAGTATTGACATCAGCAACACAACTTTTGATTACAGCTTTTTCGGATATGAGCTCATCAATCTGCTTATTCGTGTAAGAAAGCTTGACATTCAGAACCTTCATCTTTTCAGTTTCGACCGCAAGTTCATCCATGAGCTTGTTCTCGATAGCCAGATCTTCCTGAAGCTTGTCGATTTTGGAGGAGATGGAAGATTGGAACTCTGTATTGTCAGCGTGGATTTCAGTACGAACCTTCGTAAGAGCTGTTTTCTCTATTTGGAGTGTAGAAATGAGGCCAGTGATTCCTTTGTTCACAGCTGCAGTGTTTGACTCAAAAGCGGTTTTGAAATCACCCATGAAACTGGTAACATCAGAGAGTAGTTTCACGACTTTTTCGGTCGTTTCCTTGTAGGTTTTCTATGAATCCTCAACAGCTTTGTTGGATTTTGCAAGGTTCACGGCATGCTCTTTTGTTAAAGACTCAATCAAAGCCTTGTGAGTTTCAATAGAGTATTCTAAGCTGGAAGAGGATTTGGATGATTCAATTAAAGTATCCAACTTTTCTTGAAGATGTTTGAACTGATGTTTGGTTATGGGAGCATCAACATCATCCCCACTTGAATGTTGAACATTGAAAGGACTATAATGAAAGTCTTCAAAAACATCCCTATCATCACCGAACATGGGATCCGGATCATCATTACGAAGAGGTGAGACATAAGTGAAGCCAGCACCAGAAGATAAACCATAAGCACATGTACCCATATCAGATACGTTGACGGTGACCAGCGGTTTACTAGTGGTTGTTGTTGTAGTTGTTGTTGAGTCTGTGAAGAAAGGAGCTGATTGTGCGATAGACAGTCGTGGTTGCGAAACACCCACAGAAACAATCAGAAAAGGAGCTATTGTAATAGGTGTAGTTGAAGCAGGAGGAGAAGGTGGAGTAAAATCCTGGAAAAAAATCATCTCTTACGGGAACAAAAGTTCGCACAACAAAAGTTACCTCAGGATTAGTTGTTGATGGCTCCGAAACCATGGGTTGCAAAGTCGCAGCTGTGTCTTCAGTTTCATGTTGGACTTGCTCTGGTATATTAACGTCGGAGATGGTGTGTGACTCTGAACCCTCCTCATTATCTGTTGTAGGAGATCTTGGCCTACAAGTGGCTCGCTTGACTTTCTTCTTTGGAGTGTGAGCAGGTTCGGAAGGTCCAGCCTTCGCTTTACGTTTACCCCCTTTCTTTGGCTTATCAACCTCTTCTAAAGCCTTTCTCATCTCATCGGTTAATGGACGAGAACCAGATGCTGGTTGCATGCGATATTCTTTGATAACTTCACTGTCTGGTGGAACATTGCGAAGCATGGTCTCTGGAATAGATCTGATGAAGGTGAACCGTGAACTATCAGACAGAATGACATTGGAAGTATGGAAAATTGGAATTGCTGCAATCATCAAACCCTCTATCACCGGAATGTTGTGACGATCAATTCCCCTCTGAACGATGATAGCCCAAAAACGAGCACAATATATCTCCGAGTGCCTTGTTACAGAAACAGCACTCTGAACTAGTTGAGCCCAAAGAACTGAACCATAATCCAGATTGATCCCAGGGTAAACACCCTAAATTATAGTAAGAAAGATCTTACTTGCATTGTCTGATCCTGTTACCCTCTCTGAGAAGCTTTTGAAAATTAGGGTGAACAGTCTGTTCCACATGAGAGGAAGGTTGGGGTTCTTGAACTTAGAAACAACTGCAAGATAATTTTTGTAACCCATAGGGTAGAACATCTCCAGAGTAGCAGAAGAGGAGACTGATTCAGGATCGACCAAATCCCTAGCAGATGGAAATACCATTAATCGACTGAATTTGGACTTAGTGATGGATGTTTGCTAATTACCTAGCTTGAAAGTGATAGAAGTAGTACTCTCTTCCTAACGAGCCAAAGGAACATGTTCTGTCTTCGATAGTGCAATAGCCAAAGGAGAATGTCTCAGGTATTCAATGAGTGGTTGGAGAAAGGCGCCATACTTAGATGGATCAAGGTCCAAGATGAGATTCTGGTTAGCCTTGATGCCCAGTAGCCCTGATGAAGCGGTTTGACCAGATGGAGTTTCTAAAGAAGCAGCCATGGAAATCGATGGAGAAGACGATGAACAGTAGTGAGAGAAAAGGGTTTTCTTACACCGGACAGAGAAATTATTTGAAAGCGATGAATGAGAATGACGCTTTGAATTTCCTTTTATACGTAATTAGTGGTGAGAGAAAATCGGCGGTTAGCGCTCCATATCCCTGAAAAAGCGCCTTAAAAAGCGTGACAAGTTGTCGTGTGTCAGGCAGCGTGTCAGGCGGCGTGATGTCAGCAAAGTTTGAAATTTTCACGCGCCAATATCGCAATCTTATCCCTTAAAATCCGCCGTTTCAGTTTACACTTTCGTAGTAGTTCACCAATCCCTGTTCTACGAATCCGAAAGTAATCATTAGAACTACGAACCAGACTTTTTGAAAATCACATGGATCTTCATGCAAGAGTGTGCCAAAGATAAAGAAATAAAGCAAGTTATCTAAGGGATTCTAGTGATGTCACTAAAGACATGAAACAGTTGGATCCCGGGCAACGATCTCTTCCTTCAAAGTCAAGAGAGACTCGAAAGTGTGTGTGTGGTTTCCCCTTGAATTACGATCATCTGTTTGTTGAGAAACAGTGAAGGGCTTCTTTTCATTTAGGCATAAGGGTGGCATCATCTTCAACCAAACTCCAAAACTCAACATAAGTTCGAACATGCGGAAGAAGTACTTGTCTGACCAGTGTAGTCATAAGAACAAGTATGCTTTGGAATTTATCTGAGTGGTTAGATAATATAGAAATCTCAAAAAAAAAACAAAAAAAAAGCTGGATCTTATGGGAAGAAATGTCTTAGGTCTAGATCATTTTATTAAGATCTCGCAAAAATAGAATAATGAGATTTCAAGATATGAACCACGAAGGTGGATTCACATCAATTCCATTGTGAAATCTAGAACATATCAATTGTTCACCATCAATTCAGAAATTTGTTTTGGATTTTGGGTTTCACTCAATTCGTGGTGATAACAAATTTAAGATCATTAACACAGAAGTTGTGTAACCATAAACCCCAGTAGTAATTTCTGAGAGTCTCAAGGGTTACGAGTGTGAAAACGAATGTGATGGAGAAGTATTAGAGGTGGTTCCCAAGAGAAATGTATATGTGCTACGAAAGAATGACCAAGCAGTTAACTCTTAACTCAATATGAGAAGAGTAAGGTAGCTCAATAACTTATGTGAATTTTAGCCTGATTGGGAAGAAATGATTGGTATTATCGATTCATTAAGGCATCAAACATAGTGTCTCAGAGGCTTCGGACAACATGAAGCAACATGCTTCTAGGGACACTTAACTAGGCAAAGATTAGGAGTTAAATACATGCCCCATCATTCGTAATTGAGAGTATTATGATATGTTCCTTCAATCCTGCTCAATTCTATATTTTTTTGGTATTTTAATATTTTCATTAAAAGAAAATAAAACCGAAAATGAAGAAAATATTTTTGTATTTTTGAGTGTTTTTGATTTTCTGAAAAAGAAATAAAACAGAGTATAAAGAAAATATTTTTGAGTTTTTGATTTTCTGAAAAATAAATAAAGACGGAAAATAAAGAAAATATTTTTGAGTCTTTGATTTTCTGAAAAATACACAAAAACATAAAATAATAAAAATGAAATTACAAGTGTACAAAGACCTAAAAAAACATAATATAAAAAGCATACATGAAGTTCCGAACCTCCAAATGAACAGTGGACTGCGAGTCGCTCCGAGCGTTCGTGGATGAACACTAGACTACGAATGAATAGTGGACTACGAGTCACTACAAGCGTTCGTTGATGAATAGTAGAGTACGAATCACTACGAGCATTCGGACCAATTCGCATCGAATTCTTAACAGCTACGAAGGTAGTTTCGGAACAGATTCAGCTTCAATCATTCCTAAGCCTTGAAACATTCTATTAAAGGTTTGTTCAGGTAAGGCCTTTGTAAAGATATCAGCCAGTTGATCAGCAAATCCGAAAAAGTGAATTTCAACATTTCCATATTCTACATGATCATTAATGAAGTGATACCTCAATGCAATATGTTTAGTCTTGGAGTGCTGCACTGGGTTGTGGCAAATGCGAATTACACTTTCAAAATCGCAATATAAGGGGATTTGCTTCATATTTATCCCATGGTCCCTTAGCTTACTTTGGATCCAAATGACTTGTGAGGTGCATGAGGCGGCTGCAATATACTCAGCTTCATCGGTAGATAGGGAGACGCATGTTTGTTTTTTGATTGCCAGGTTACGAGTTTGCCATCAAGAAATTGACATCACCCAGTTGCACTTTTCCGATCCAGACCGTATCTGCCAAGATCAGCATCAGAGAATGCTTGCACAAAGAACCCTGAGCTAGAAGGGTACCAAATTCCGAGCGAGGAGGTTCGTTTAAGATATCTGAAGATATTCTTCACAGCAGTCATGTGAGGTTCATGAGGATTTGCTTTAAACCTGGCACAATAGCAAACAGAAAACATAATGTCTGTACGACTAGCAGTTAAATACATCAATGAACCTATCATTTGTCGATAGAGGGTCATATCAGCAGTTGGTTTGTCCAAAGATGGTGTTAGCTTCGTTCTGAATGCCATTGGAACCTTCACCTTCGAATCTCCCACCATTCCACACTTCGCAAGTAAGGTCTTCGTATAAGCCTCCTGGTTGATAAATATCCCCTCTTGACTCTGTCTTATATTTAAACCAAGGAAAAATTTAATCGGACCCATTGAGCTCATCTCAAACTTAGTTTCCATCAACTTTTGGAACTCAGCAGTTAACCTAGGGTTAGTTGATCCGAAAATGATATCATCAACATAAATATGGACGATCATCATATGGTCACCATCTTTCTTGCGAAAGAAGGTTGGGTCGACCGAGCCTTGTTTAAACTTAGATTGTTTTAAGAATCTAGTGAGAGTTTCATACCATGCTCGTGGAGCTTGCTTCAGACCATACACAGCTTTATCCAGAATATAGCAGTGGTCCGAATATTTCTCGTTTACGAACCCTAGTGTTTGTTCCACGTAGACTGTTTCTTCTAATTCCCCATTCAGAAAGGCACACTTGACGTCCGTTTGATAGACTTCAAAGTTCTTGTGAGCTGCATATGCCAGAAAGATGCGAATAGACTCCAGTCTTGCAACTGGTGTGAAAGTTTCCTCGTAGTCTATGCCTTCCTCTTGGCAATACCCTTTTACGACTAACTGAGCTTTTTTTTCGTATCACATTCCCCTCTTTGTTAATATTGTCACCGGACACCCATTTGAGACCTACAATAGATACATCCTTCGGAGTTGGAATTAGTCTCCAAACCTTGTTACGTTCAAACTCATTGAGCTCCTCCTGCATTGCTTGCACCCAATAAGAATGATCAAGAGCAATCTTATCATTGTTGGGCTTAATTTTGGAGATAAACGAATTGAAAATGCAAAATTCCATTTTGGAGAATAATGCAGTCTGATTCGCCTTTTATTGTGCTCTCGTAAGAACTCCTGAGGATTCTTCTTCGATTACTTGTGTTTTAGGATGATCTCTGGTCCATTTGGTCAGTGGAGGGTAGTTCAGATCATAGGAAGGATCCAGTTCGGCATTCACGTCTTCAAATTCTGACTGAGCATCCGAATCATCATTTTCATTCCCATTCTCCCCATCCAATGATGGATTTGGCTCTTCGTTTAGAACGAGATTCTCCCCCTGGATTGGACTTTCGTGGTTTACTGGAGGAGTTGAATGCTCCCCCTGAACAGGTGTGCTTGAGATGGGTATAGAAGCGAAAACCTCCCCTAAAATGGAGCATTCGTAGCTTGTGGTTGAGATGGAATATCAGAGTCTTTCGGACTAGGGGGCTCGTTTTCAAGATCCTTCGCAGCATCATCAATGATCTTCTTGTTATATGTTGCTTTAGATTCTAAAGAAATCACCTTTTCTGGCTTGTCAAAGAGGTCCATGAACTCCTCGTAGAGATTTGAGAGAGGAATGGTCATTGGATTTGTTACCGGAAAGATCTCCTCAGATTAACGATCTGATTACTGATACTTCTTTAGATATGAGTCGTCGAAAGTGACATAGTACGTTTCTTCAATCCTCTTGGATTTCTTGTTGAGAACCCTATATGCTTTTGAAGTTAGAGAGTACCCTAAGAAGATTCATTCGTCTGCTTTCACATCGAACTTGTTCCTTTGAATTGAAAATGAAACACCTGGAACCAAGGACATGAAAGAACTTAACTTTAGGTTTTCTTTTATTAAGAACTTCATAAGGGGTGATGGAAAATCTTTTGTTTAGGGTAGATCGATTTTGAGTAAAACGGGTTGTGCGGATAGCTTCTGCCTAGAAGTAAAGCGGTAAGTTCGCAAACGATAACATGGTCCTCGCAGCTTCGCATAGAGAACGGTTTCGTCTTTTAACAACTTTTTCTGTTGGGGAGTGTAAGGAGCCGAGAAGTTGTGAGAAACTCCCTTTTCAGTCAGGAATTCTTCAAGCACATGGTTTTTGAACTTCGAACCATTATCGATGTGAACATTCCGAACTAGCTTTTGCAGTTCAAGCTCGATCTGCTTTATAAAGCCCTTGAGCTTGGAAGTAGCTTCAGATTTCTATTTAAGAAAATAAACCTACGTAAATCTGGAAAAATCATCAAAAATAACTCAAATATACTTGTTACCACCAATGTTATCGATGGCAGATGGACCACAGAGATCTATATGTAAAAGCTCAAGTGGATCGATCACTTTGGTGTTTATTATTGTTGAATGACTCTTCCTAATCTGCTTCCCAAGATCGCAGGCTGCATAGAGATGTTCTTTCTCAAACTTTAGAATTGGCAAGCCTCGCACGTGATCACCAAGCACGAGTTTGTTGATATCCTTGAAGTTTAGGGTGAGAGCCTTTGGTGCCAGAGCTAACTCTCGTGTGAAGGTGCTTTCATAAGAAGGCATATGGCCGGCTTTCCTTTGATAGGATTCAGATTCAACGGATACATATCGCCTTTTCTTGTGAACTTTAGAAGCACTAATTTGGTCTTCTTTTCTATGATCTTAGATCCCTCATCATCAAAAGACACTTTCAATCTGGTACCTCCAACCAATTGAGATACACTAATTAGGTTGTGTTGCAGGCCTTCCACATAGGCTACCTTCCGAATGGAGAATTCCCCATTCGTAATCATTGTGTATCCCTTGATTTCTCCGAGTGAGTTATTTCCGTATTTAACTCGACCACCATCCTTCAACGATCTATATTCCCTTAATTATTCCTTCCTTCCTGTCATGTGACGCGAGCAGCCACTATCAATATACCATTCGGAGTCAAACTGCTCGTCACGAATCACCTACAAAATTTAAAGAGATTTAGGAACCCAAAGTTGTTTGGGTCCTCGTGAGGCTTTCATAGAAACAGGAAATGTTATTGCTTCATCAACCAAGTAGGATCGTATTACCAAAGTAGAATTCTCTTTTTTTGTTATTTTAAAAACAATAATATTGTTATCTTCGGGCATGCGTGTTGGACTTTGGAGGGAGTTGGGACACATACCTCCCACTAGCAGAGTTTTCATACAATAATAGTTATCATGCTAGTATCGACCGACCACCGTTTGAGATGTTGTATGGTCGGAGGTGCAGGACCCCTGAGTTGATTCAACAAGTGTGTGACAGGCTACGAGTTGCACAGAGCCGTCAGAAAAGCTATGCTGGCCGGTGCCGATCGGATCTTGAGTTTCAGGTGGGGGATTTTGTCTTGCTGAAAGTGTCACCGTGGAAGGGTGTCATTAGGTTCCGGAAGAGGAGCAAGCTAGGGCCCCGACATATTGGATCGTTCAGGATTACTTCCTGGGCGGGCAAGGTGGCCTATCGCTTGGATCTACCAGACGAGCTTAGCCAGATACACAACACCTTCCATGTGTCCCAGCTTTGGAAGTGTGTCACAGACGAGGCCGCGGTTATTTCTCTGGAAGTCATTCAGGTAGACAAGAGCCTGAACTAAATTTAGAGGCTCGTTGCTATTTTGGATAGGAAGGCCAGGGTTATTCGTAAAAAGGAGGTGAATTGAGTAAAGGTGCAATGGCAGCACCGAAGAGGCTCCGAATGGACATAGGAGTCGGAAGAGGAGATGCGAGATCACTACCCGGATTTGTTTGCGTCAGCAGACTTTGAGGATGAAGTCTAGTTCAAGTGGGGGAGATTTGTAACGCCTGTTCCAGGTATCATTTGATTTTCTAAGTTATTTAGGGTTTTAGACTGGAACTCGACGAGTTGGGGAGCACCAACTCGCCGAGTTGAAATCATATTTGGACGCGGGACTTAGGATCTACTCGACAAGTTGGAAGGCCCAACTCGACGAGTAGACGCTGTAAAGGGAAACCCTAATTTTCAGGGATTTGTACCCTATTTAAAGAACTTATAGCTCATTTGTAGCCTCTCTCATCGTCCTTACAGCCCAGAGAAACCCTAGTTCGAGCCTTATACCTCCTTGAGTATGTGAGAGAGCTTTGGAGAGTGATTTTGGTGTAGTTGTGTAGGAGTTTGAAGCTTGAAGAAGGTGGAGTAAAGAAAGAGCAGTAGATCCGACATCTACTCTATATTGGCAACCATCTTGAGGTATAAAGTTGCTACCTTGACCTTTATTTGCTTAGGTCTCATCTTATGGAAGTAAATGGTCACTTTTGGTGCATAATGGTGTCATTCTTAGATTTGAACTTGTCATGAGGATAGGGTTCCAGATCTGGACACCTCTAGACCTCCATGGACATAAAGTTGCTCACTTTATCTAGTCTTAGCCTTTCTTCATGCCCTAAAATTTGTATAAACCTTAGTTTTGAGTTTTTTAGCCTCTTAAGGCCTTGCATGCACGTAAAGTTGGCAACTTTACGTGGTAACTACACCCTACGGGGGCTGGATCTGTAGTTTGGAGCCTTGGATTCCACTGGAAAGGACTGAACATGAAAAGGGCTGAAGGGACTCGACGAGTTGCTTAGCCAACTCGACGAGTCGGGCAAGGTTTACCCGTTTTCGGGATCCTGAGTGATCTCGGTGAGCTAATTAGGGATTTCGGTCTAGAGATTTCGGTTTAGAGTTTTCGGCCCTTGGACACTGAAGAACTCGATGAGTTACTCGGGTAACTCGGCGAGTTGACTCGGTATTTCAGTTTTATGGACCTTGAAGGAACTCGACGAGTTGCTAGATGCACTCGACAAGTTGGGGTCAACATGGACTGTTGACCTTGACTGTTGACCTTGACTTTGAACAGGGTTGACTAAGTTTGACTTTGAGGGAATTTATGGTATGTCGGGATTTTGACAAGTTAATCACATGATGGTTATAGGCAGTTGAGTTGGAGTTGTGCGTTGGGACTTATCTGATCCTATCTTATCAGTCCAGCATTCTTGAGAGGTGAGTCTTCTCACCATACCAATGGGTCTAACGCACCAAGGCCGGCCCATTTTACGATATGTGAATTGTTGATTGATGATGCATTATGTTGGTATGACTCTTGCATGGAAGACCCCAGGGGGTTCCCGTGGCAGTAGATTAAGACCATGTGGGGGGTCCCATGGCATTAGTGTAAGACCTTGGAGGGTTTCCATGGCATCCTAATATATTCGCATGTTTAGCTTGTATGATATTTCTTGGTAGTAAATACCATGTGGGGGTTCCCATGGCAGGAAAACCATGTGGGGGTTCCCATGGCAGGTAGTTAAGACCATGTGGGGCTTCCAGTGGCACTAGGTGTAAGACCTTGGAGGGTTTCCATGGCATCCTTATATGTTGTATGCATGGCTTATATGGTTTATGTAGCTTTTATAGCTAATATGGATTATGTGATTATGTGGATTGTGTGGGGTATGCTTTGAGTAACTCACTAAGCATTAGCTTACAGTTTGTTGATTGTTTCAGGTACTTCTGAGCCTAAGGGAAATGGCAAGGCTTGATGGCGCGGCATGCACTCTCTCAGGCGTTTTATGGGACACTCTTATATTTAAAATAAAAATGTTGATATTATGAATTTGAAAACAATTGTTCTTGAGATTTTGTGGTTTATTGGAAATGTTTTGATTATTTAAAAGTGAAAATTTTCTTTTGAAAATTTAGGTTGATACACCAAATCATACGTTCAGTGTATAGTGACGAGAATATATATAGAGAAAGATTCTATAGACGATAGACATATGATCCTCCTTATCACTCCGAAATATTATATGCTAGTTCTAATATCGTACTTATACGTTTAGAAATCTGAACACATAAATTTCCAGATCCGGTCAGCAATAGACCATAGATACGAACATCCTAAAGAATCTAAGGGCATCATATAAATCAATTAGCACATAAAAGCAATTTTAGGCATCTTTCCTAGAATAAGCTAGTAATAGTGTCTATTCAGGCATAAATATAGCAGACACTCATCTCACGATCAATGCTTAACATTCTAAGTTTAAGTCTATAAATCCTATAATATTCCTAGTTCGCTTAAACTAATGCTCTGATACCAACTGTGAAATCCCTAATTTTCACGGAAAGAAAAAGCCCAATTTATTTACACTCATTTTGAAATCAGAGTATCCTTAAAAGAATAATATTACGGAATTTGTTCCCAAAAACATGATAATGATATTATCAAAATATTTCCAAAGAAACGTATTTTATTTATATTAAAAATCTTGGGATGTCATTGTCGATACAGTACATAAGCATAAACGAAATAATATATACCTTACACTAGTTTGTCTAAACTACTGGCCTATAGGCATCCATAAATCTCTCATCATATCATCGCATGTGTGCTCTTGTCCCACTGCCTGTAATATAAGAAACTGAGTGGGTCAGGCTTGAGGGCCTGGTGAGCACATAGGGTTTTCAACCCACAATAATTAATTAATTAATTATTATTATCAAATCATCAACCCGATTACCCATTCCCGTTATCCTCACTCTCTGTCCATAACATATAATTTCAAGGGACCTATCCTAAGGATCATCTTCGGGATAGACAATAATGCTTAGGGGAGTCCATAGCAATATATGTCAGTAAGGCAACCATGGGGAGGGGGAGGGTGGAGTACTCCTGGTGAACACTAAGTTCAAAAACACCTATAGGTTGTGCGTCTGCTAGCGTTCCACTGGACTATCTAGAATAGTCTGTGGTCGTTATCTATACTCTGCTAGACAAGTAGATGATCTTTAATGTTAAGGCCTCTAATCATCTATATCATCTTTCATCTCTCAGCATCTATATCACCTTTCATCTCTCATCGTCTATGTCATCTTATATCTACTCATCTTTACCCAACATATTTATAGGTAATAAAATACATATACAGTTTAAAATCGAGTAAAACATGTATAAATTGTTCATCTAGCATAGATATCAGGAACACAAATAAATAGGCACATACAGCATGTAATTATCTCAAATAATTTATATTTATGTGTAAGATGAAAGTAATTATGCATTCACATGATAAAATGGGTGACTGGTGATATGGGCAGAGCTTAGTCTAACACCCTAGATATTCCTTGACATGACCTAAGTATAATTACTACAGAGTTTTAGTCTAATGATCCTGGAGACTAAGAATAGTCTACATCCTCACTAATCCCAATGTCTACATCAAGATCTATCAAGTAAGGATCAGCCAGGCAGGACAGCTGGGAGGCAGGATCATTTCGGCATAATAGCTTTTCTGAAATCCAACAACCAAGCCAACATGACCATTCTAGACACCTCTCCCGTAAGTAGATCAATCGGTATAACGACATGGAATTACTGATAAATCTTATTTATAGGTTCATAATGACGACTTATGACTATAAATATAAGTTACACAGAAAAGATTGGGGTGTAGCTTAACTGACAGAGGTTCTTCTTGACAAAAGTTAGGAAATTGAACTGGTAGAGCTTCTACTCGCTAGCTACTACTTCTTTAGGGATCGTAGGACTTCGTCGAAGGCTAGAACTAAGGGAAATGGGATAAAATCGAGAGAATTTCGAGAGAGAAAGAGAGAGAGAGAGAGGATGTAACATTTCGTTTATTAAATAAATAAATAGATAAAACTAATAAATGAATAGTATCCCTAAATGAGGAATAATTTATCAAGGCGTTGGTTTTGGGGGTTAAAAAATCATAATTGAGAGCTTGGGGGTTAAAATGTAATTTTCGGATTAATTTGTAAAGAATTTTAAAGGTTGAGGGTTGTTTAGTAAAATATGGGTTTAATTTGAAAGGATTTTTGAAGACAGGGGCTGCTTGGTAGTTATTAGGACTTATTATGAAAGGGATTATGGAAGCAATGGCTAAAGGGTAAATTTTGGATTTAAATTGAAAACAAATATTGTGGGGAGGGACTGATCTTGGATAAATGAATTAAAGTTTGAAAGATCACGGGATATACCCGGTGACCCTTCTTTCCCGTCTTAAGGTTATCATCTCTGAAACCCTAGCACATCCCTTACTAGCCGCCACCTTCTCTTTCGGGTCTTCTCAGCCGCCATCTCCACGCCATAGCTTGAACCACCGTTGCTCCGGTCACCGGCGAAGTCGAGGTCACAAACCACCAGGCCGTTGCCATCGCAATGGCTGCCAACAAAAACGGGATTTGCTGAAGACCAACGTTGGGGCAGTGTCGCTATCGTTTTCGAATGTTCCTCCTCCTCCTTCTTCTTCTGTCTCGCCTTCAGTCACATTGCCATCGTCGCCATGCGGCTGTTCAGAATTTGTTAGCGAGCTCCGGCCGCCGCCTGCCACCAAGATGGTGGTTGTCTTGGTGCGTGTTTCAGTGGATTTCGTGCAGGTGTGTGTGTGTGTGTGTGTTGCTGTTACATTTCGAAGGTGTGTGTGTGCTCTCTGTTGGCCGGAAGACGTGGGAACCACCATAACAGCCCACCATGGTGGCCATTATCTTATTGCTGCTTGCCACCTTTTCCCGTCGCCACCAGCCACCATGGTGGCTATGTGCATGTGTTTACTATGTTTTAGGCGGGTGTTGGTGGCGTTATTTTGGACGTGCGATTTTTGGCCGAAAAAACTCACCACCGCCACCGTGAAGTGGTGGCTGCCACCGTGTTGCCGCCTCTTGTCGCCACCATCCGCCGTGTTGGGTGGCGGTGTGCATTAGTGTGTACTTGATATGCTTGGACAGTTTTTGCCTAAAATCATAACCACCACCGTCGTGAGGTAGCGGCTGCCGCAGTGTGCCGCCGTCGACCACCACCGCCCGAGGTGGCAATGGGTAGTGCTCGACCTAGTGAAACCCTAATTAACCTATAAATATAACCATTGGATTATTTGGGTTGTGATTGGGTTGGAAACCCTAATTAGGATTTAGAAAACTCTAATTTTGGAAAATATTAGTTTTGGATTGTCGGGACCCGCATTTTGGATCATTGGATTGGAATTACGAATTAAGCCCGACTACATGGTATGAATGGCCTAGTGGAGTGATGGACTTAATGGATTAAGTACTTAATGGGTTAAGTCCTAAATGGGTTAAGTAAGAATACTTAACCCTAATTGTCATTTCATGTGAGAAACCCTAATTTTAGTTGGACCTTGAGTTGGGCCTTTCAGTTGGGCTTTGATGATTGGGCTATTGATGGGCCATCCAAGAACAAGTATATGGACTAGAATATTGAATTGAGCTTTAGGATAAGGCCCATTGGAAAGGCTTGGGCCCAATTTGTAAAATTGGGCCATAGATGGGCCATAACTGGGCCTTGATGATTATGAGATGTTGGACCATTGGAATGCCAAATGTTTGGACTGGAATAAATGGTTAGGCCTTAGGGTAAGACCATGTAGAGGTTTGGGCCCAATTTGGAAAATTGGGCCATATGTTGGGCTTTGGTTCATTGTTTGACTTTTGGGCCTTTGGATTGGACCTTGGGCTTGAATCAAGCTAAGTTGGGGGTAAAGTAGTCTTTTACCCCAAGCATGGACTTATGGTTATGTGTTGGAACCCAATTATTAATTGGGTGTAATTTTTATGTTGACAGTTCGGGAATCTGCCATTCAGCACCAAGAGTTTTGTCTGTGGGACTTCAGCAGTGTGAGGTGAGTCTTCTCCTGTAGGAACGGGTCTAAGGCACCAATGCCGGCCTATTTATGTGTGATAGTAGATTCCGGACTAGGGTCCGATGTCGGGCAGTGCCCGATGTAGGTTTATATGTTTATATGTTTCCGGACTTCGGTCCGATGCCGGGGCAAACCCGAGGAATGTTTTGATGGGTTTTGAGCATTCTAACACTCCTATGGTGTACATGCAACCCTATAAACCTTGGATCTATGTTTTCTCTATTATACATGCAAATATTCAATATTCCAAGGTTTCATCCTAACTAGCATAATATGGAGCAACTATACTACAAAAGCATAGTAAGATGACATACCTTTTGATGGAGCTTGAAGTCTTGGTCTTTAAGAGCTTAGCCCCAATAGTGTGGAAGCCTCAAGTGGAATCACAAATCACCAAAACACATTTGAAAACTTGAGAGAATAGAATGCACACTAGAAATCAGCATACCCTTGTATCCTCACACACTAGTGCCATTTCATGTGCCAAAGACCTCTTTATATAGTATGGAGGGTTAGGGTTACATTCATGTAAACCCTAATACCCATGACCTTTCATTTCCATAGGATCCATGGGTTAAACACTCCATGGACTATCCATGAAAGCTTAGCCTAACCTAAATGAACTTGGCCCATTCCATATATATATATATATATATATATATATATATATATATATATATATATATATATATATATATATATATATATATATATATAAAAGAGTCCATATTTAATTAGTTCCTTTTTATCACTGAATTAATTCTAAATTAATTCTTGATCAATACTAATTAAATAATATGATTCCATATTAATATATTAGAACTTATAATATATTAATATAAACATACTATTCTCAAAAGACTATCCATATAAATTGACTGGTGAAGTGCAACCCAAATGGACCATTCCAAGTCGGGTCGAATACATACCAATTATAGTTATGGACTTAGACACTAATCCAACAGTCTCCCATTTGGATAAGTCTAAAACTATTATTGCGTATGACTCCAAAACCCGACTAGCAATCGTAGCTCTTAAAGCCGCTGTCGAACTCTGACCTTAGTCAATGACTTGTCCATTAGATAAGAGATCATATATTCCTCCATTCTAGATATCATATGGACTGAGACATGGATTATAATCATTCTCTCGGTCCATTTGTTGTTTCCCGATTTCCGATTTATGACGACCGACTAATTGAACAAATCAAATCAGTCCAGGCTTGGCCAAGCACTTAGGGGTGTCATCACTAAATCATCGAGGGGCCCACAGATATCGCTTTTATCCCATCAAGGGTAAAAGGAATGGATAAACTTCGACTCATATGCTTGTCCTACTACTTGTTGAATCATACACAAAGGCATGTTTTATAACATTGAGTTACCAATGCGTTTTCGTACAATCAATGTATAACCAACTCATAGGCAACAACTCATATCTCTAGGTTTGAAGAATATAAGATATTATCGTCTCATTATCACTCGTGATAAAATCCATGAAGTGAGTCAAATGAGCGTAGGTTTAATCCAATACTCAGAACTTATGAGCACTCATGAATGTTGTAGCAACTCTTGCTATGTCGAGTACCTTAGACATCTACAAACCAACTTCATGACAGTCTTGCCTTAATACCTACTTCCAACGTATTATCGACTGTGGAAGGTTTGAATAACTTAGTCATTCAGGAAGAATGACCTAGTTATTCTGGAAGTCAAAACATGCAAAGTCAAACACAAGAATAATCGAATCCAATATGGTCTCAGAACTTATGAATATAAATAGAACACCTTTTATTTATCACCATATTGATTACACATTATTCATTGTATAATGTTTCAAAGTAATACTTATTACTTGAATTAAAACAATAGTTGTCCCATGTGTCACACCCTCGAACCAGACGGCGGAAACGTCTGGGGGCTCGTGTGACTAACAATTGAATAATCATCACAATGAATATACATGAAACATAACACATTCATCACCAACATTACATAATACAACTAGCATTGTTCACATCAAGTACATTGTTAAAATACATAAGTTCCAGTTGTTAAAAGTACGATAAGTGATGTTACATAAAACAAAACCATACACACTTGCATATCTTCCAGCTTAACGATTACCTGAGAATACAAGTTATTTTGAAAACGGTCAACATATATAATGTTGGTGAGTTCATAAGTATATTGGAGTAAACATCTTTGTATCTTTCATAAAAACCCAGAAAATCCGATATTTTCTATAAAATGTCTGAAAATGATGTGAAAATCAAGTATAAATGCATGTGTGAATTTCATAGTTATAACTTATATGAGTGTAGTTTAGATTCATTGTACTTTGAATAAATGATAAGTGTATATGAATAATTTCCCCAGAAAATCCGATATTTTCTGTTTTATAACATCGTCTAGATTCTTGTATCGTTAAATAAGTCGTTTTGCATTGACACAATTAAAGAGTTTATCTTCAAAAGGTTAAACTTTTTTGGTATTGAATCCCTATATGAGCCGTTATAACCATGCATGATAATGACTAGCTCGCCCGTCTTGGTATTTTTCCAAATGCCGGTCTTGCTAAGGATTTTGTCGACCTAGACTCGCCTAGTCTAGCTGTAGCGAACAGCTAAGGCGTGGGGGGTTACCCCGTATAGATCTATACACAACTCCCGCTTTCCTACTACGAAACTTTGATTATAACTACAGGCTACGATTGTACACTCAGAGGTGCCAACCGACATGTCTCACTAGATTCTCAACCCCTTTTCGTACTATGTTTAATGTTTACGTATATGCGGTATGTTTTTGTATTCAAAAGGTGCATATATAAGTATACGATGTTTAATGATTTTGCAAAGGTATAGTTACGGCCTACTAACATGTGAAATTTCTATTCCAAGCCCTATTAGCATGTAATTAGACCACAAAGGCCTAATAACATATAAGAGGGTAATTTAGGCCCAATAGGCATGTGAATGGGCCACAAAAGCCCAATAACATGTAATCCATGACTTAGGCCGAAATTAACATGTAAGTGGGTCGCAAGACCCAATAAACACATCATGGAAAACATTGGGTCAATATACACTTAATTGGGCCCTTAGGGTCCAATGGCCAAGTAACGTGTATATTAGGCCCAATAAATAGTTATCGGCGTATTCCATTCGTTTGTATTATTCCGTTGTTCGTTTTAGCTCGGGGTTTAATAGATTGATGATAAAAATCCTCTTTTTGTAAAAATGACGTTTTTGGCCAATAATCCTCCAATTCTTAATTAAGGCCCAAAGTTTTGTAAAAATGACACTTTAGTCCATAATTTATAAAAATTTGCAATTTTGTCCCAAATGTCTAAGAATTTACGGTTTTAGCCCAAAAAGTTATATTTTCACATTTAGAACCCTATTTTGCATAAAAGTGTATTTTCAGCCCCTTGTTTGTAAAAATTTACACTTTCTGCCCAATTTTGGAAAATTTTACATTTTTGGTCCAATTTGAAAATAAATGTTATTTTCACCCCTAAATTTGGTTTATTTACATTTATGACTCAAACTTTGGCCAAATAACATTTTTAACCCCAAAACTTCATTTTTTCGCAAATTGGGCCCAAAACCGTGAGGCCCAAAAGTTTTGGCCCATTAAGCTTAAATTTGCATTTTTGGCCCTTTTTAAAGTATTTATAACATAAAAATACCTTTTTATACATGGGACCTGTTTGGCCCTTATAAAACATAAATGTCACTTTTTGCCCTTATCTTTTGTTTTCTTGACAATTTTGACCTCTAACAATGCTTTTGTTGAAATATTTTGTGTCTTAAACATGTAATCACTTTTGGCTTCATAATGTGATGTATATAATGTCATAGTTCATAGATCTTTGCTAAATAATACTTAAAATTTCGAGATTTGCTATGATATAACACATTTCTACCAAACAAACTTAAGAATTCACACAAAACATGCATATAACACATAGATCTACACATTTTACTTGCATTCTCCCCCAAAAATCATATGAAAACCGAAAACAAGGGGGTATGAACTCACCTTAGCTTGATGTTTCGGTTTTTGAAGAAGAATGGAAAGAGATGAAGTGATTTTCCGCCCTAGCAACTCCCTTGAGTAGTTTTCGAACTTAGAGACTTCTAATGAGTTAGAACATGAAAGAAGGTTATGTAAGAACAGATTTTTAGCATTAAGATGGATAATATGTGTTTATATATAATAAACACTTACTAAGAAGTTGAAACCTTAAAGATTACTCTTGAAGCACAAACAAAACCTTGTGATCTTTGATGAAAGAAGAGGATGATTTTAGAGATGTTTGGAGAGGATTTTTGAGTGTGTGTGTGTGTGTGTGTTGTGGCTCTCGGCCGAGAGTAGAAGAAGAGATGGGAGAGAGAGTGGTGAGGTGACTAGCATGGATATATGGTGGTCCTTGCATGGATACATGATGAACAAAATGGAGGTGGCACCTCCAAGTCAACCCCCCCCCTTTTACTTCTTTTTTTTTGTTTTATACATGGGCCGAGATTTTGGCCCAAGAAGAAAGGGTGGAGTAGTTTGGGCCCATTAACTTTAGTTAGGATCTTTGGGTCCTAAACATAAACTTTTTCGGCCCATTGGGCCCTTGGAAGCATTCACGGCCTAAATAGAATAAAAGAATGGGCTTATGGATCACTAAGGTTAATTGCATTAGTTATGGCCCAATAAGGCCCATTAGGGTTAGAATGAATCATTCTAGACCCAAATGGTCCAAAATGTTTTAGATTTATGAATTGGGTCCAATTAGAATCCAATTAGGGCTTCTAAGTCCAATAAAGTTGAATTGGGTGCTTATTGGTTCATTAGGCCCAATAAGGAATTTCTAGTCCAATATGGACTCAAACTGGGATTCTTAGGGTTTTTAGACTCTTTGTTGAACATAATTGATGAACCAAATGAGCATTGAGTGAGATTTACTTAGAGTGCATGTTTTACAGTAGTTGAATGGTTACACAGGAATAGAATTTCCTAGCTAAAATTCTAGTTGTGACATCATCCCCCCGTTAGAGGGAATTTCGTACCGAAATTCTTTTGAAAACTAGGATTGTGAAGGAAATAATAAGTGAGGGAACTTCTGCTCCATCTGGTCTTCATGTTCCCACGTGAATTCCGGTCCGCGTTTTGCCCTCCATCGAACCTTCACGATCAGGATGCGACTTTGCTTTGTACGCTTCACCTCCCTATCCATAATATCGACTGGTTCTTCGACGAACAGGAGGTTATCATTTATCTCAATATCTTCCAAAGGGACGACAAGGGTTTCATCTGATAAACACTTTTTCAGATTCGAGACGTGGAACACTGGGTGTACGTTGCTGAGCTCGGAGGGTAGCTGCAGCTTGTAAGCCACTGGACCAATCCGGGCAAGAATCTCGAACGGTCTAATGTACCGCGGGGTTCAATTTTCCTCTTTTCCCAAATCGAATCATTCCCTTCCATGGAGAGACCTTTAATAGCACGTGATCCCCGACTTTAAATTCTAGTGGCTTTCGCCGCTTGTCAGCATAGCTCTTTTGTCGGTCTCGCGATGCCTGAAGTCGAGCTTTGATTTGGACTATCTTCTCGGTTGTTTCACGAATGATTTCGGGTCCTGTAAGGGCACTGGCTGGCGATTGCCCTTTTGCTAGGTGGGTGTCACCCACCTCGGCCCAGCATAGGGGCGATCTACATTTACGACCATAGAGAGCCTCGAAGGGAGCAACCTTGATGCTCGTATGGTAACTGTTGTTATAAGAGAATTCGATCAGAGGCAAGTGGGCATCCCTTGATTTGCCAAAGTCAATCACGCAAGCTCGGAGCATATCCTCGAGTGTCTAGATGGTACGCTCACTCTAACCATCCGTCTGTGGGTGGTAGGCGGTGCCCATATCTAGTTGTGTTCCCATTGCCTTCTGAAGAGATTGTCGGAATCTTGAAGTAAATCTGCTATCTCGATCCGAGATAATAGATACTGGCACTCCATGGAGTCTCACAACCTCCTTGAGGTAGATTCGGGTCAGCTTTTCCATCTTGTAGGACTCTTTTATTGGCAGGAAATGAGCGGATTTTGTTAATCTATCGACAATTACCCATATAGCATCCAATCCCTCTGTTGTCTTTGGCAATTTGGTCACGAAGTCCATAGTAATCCTTTCCCATTTCCACTCGGGTATCACTGGTTGCTGCAGCAGTCCCGAGGGCTTTTGGTATTCCACTTTCACCTTGGCGCAAGTAAGACACTTGCCCACAAAAGTGGCTATCTCTGCCTTCATATTAGGCCACCAATATTGCTGCTTGATATCCAAATACATTTTGTCTGACCCCGGATGAATAGAATATCGCGTCTTGTGGGCTTCATGCATGACTATCTCTCTAAATCCCCCAATTTTGGGAACCCAAATTCTATTCATGAAGTAGTAGGTTCCGTTGTCTTTGACTTCGAGCTCCTTCTCCATTCCTTGTAGCGATTCACTAGCGACATTCTCTGGCTTCAATGCATCCAATTGGGCTTCCTTGATCTGTGAGTCTAGATGAGATTGGATGGTGATTGACAGGGTCTTCACACAACGACTTGAATACTCTTTTCGGCTCAGGGCATCGGCTACTACGTTAGCCTTGCCTGGATGGTATTTGATTTCACACTCATAATCGTTTAACAGTTCAACCCATCTCCGTTGCCTCATGTTTAGTTCCTTTTGATTTCGAATGTGCTGGAGGCTCTTGTGGTCTGTAAAGATGGTGCACTTGGTACCATAGAGGTAGTGCCTCCAAATTTTTAGGGCGAAGACCACCGCCCCCAGTTCGAGATCATGTGTGGTGTAATTTACTTCATGAGTATTCAGTTGTCTGGATGCGTAAGCAATTACCTTCTCTCGTTGCATGGGGACACAACCTAAACCTTGATTCGAAGCATCACAGTAAACTATGAAGCCTTCGGTTCCCTCCGGTAAGGATAGTACTGGAGCACTACAGAGGGCCTGCTTCAAGGTTTGTAAGGCGAGCTCTTGCTTCTCGGTCCAATTGAAGGGTACGCCTTAATTGTGTCAATGTGGTGAGGGGTTTGGCTATCTTGGAGAAGTTCTGAATGAATCTTCGGTAGTAGCCTACGAGGCCCAAGAATTGGCGAATTTGTGTTGGCGTTGCCGGAATTTCCCAGCTTTCGATCGCTTTGATCTTGGAGGGGTCCATGTGTATTCCTTCCTGACTGACTACTTGCCCCAAGAAATTTACATTGCGGAGCCAAAACTCACATTTGGAGAGTTTCGCATATAAATTTTCAGCTCAAAGGGTCTCTAAGATCTGTCGAAGATGTTTCGAGAGTATACGAGAATATCATCGATGAATACGATCAAGAATTTGTCAAGGAATGGGCGGAAGACTCGATTCATGAGGTCCATAAATGCAGCGGGGGCGTTTGTTAGACCGAAGGGCATTACGATGAATTCGTAATGACCGTATCGAGTTCGGAAAGCAGTCTTAGGAATGTCCTCATCTCGGACTTTGAGTTGATGAGAACCGGATCTCAGATCTATCTTTGAAAAGTAACTAGCTCCTTGAAGCTGGTCAAATAGATCATCGATTCATGGAAGTGGATACCGGTTTTTGATGGTGAGCTTATTTAATTCCCTATAGTCGATGCACATCCTGAAGGATCCGTCTTTCTTTTTAACGAAAAGAACCGGAGCTCCCCATGGCGAGAAGTTGGGTCTGATAAATCCTTTATCCAGGAGTTCGCTCAGTTGGCTTGATAGTTCTTGTATTTCTGCAGGAGCCAACCTATAGGGTGATTTGGCGATTGGAGTGGCCCCAGGCACTAGGTCGATTCGGAATTCGATTTGTCGTTCTGGGGGTATTCCGGAAGATCCTCTGGAAACACGTCCGGGAAATCACACGCCACTGGGATGTTGTGAATGCTCACTTCCTCTTTGGTTTTATCCACCACGTGAGCAAGGAATGTGTAGTTCTTCTTTTGTAGACACTTTTGTGCCTTGATACTTGAGATAAGGCGAAGGTTTGTGTCGGGTTTATCTCCGTAGATTATTAGGGTTTCACAGTTAGGAAGATGAAGACGAACAGCCTTCTCGTGACACATAATATTGGCATGATGGGGGCTTAACCAATCTATGCCGATGATCACATCAAAACTCCTAATATTTACAGGCATTAAGTTTATTTGGAAGGTGTGATTGTTTAGAGTTAGTGTACATCCTACATAGATATTCTTAGTTGATTCACTCTTCCCATTAGCCATTTCCACCATGAAGGCTTCATTAAGCTTTTAGGGTTGTGTGTTTTAGTAAGTGTTTGAACTTATTACTCACAAAACTTCGCTCCACTCCGCTATCAAATAAGATGCATGCATATGAGTCGTTAAGTAGGAACGTACCGGTGACAACGGTTGGGTCCTGCACTGCTTCACCCTGACCCATTGTCAGTACTCTCCCTGCTGCTCCTGTCCCTTTATTGTTCGCGTTGGGGCAGTTTCGCCTGATATGCCCAGTTTTCCCACATCCGTAACAAGTATAGCTAGCTCCAGTATTAGTGTTGTTGTTGTTGTTGTTGTTGTTTGTCATCTGGTTCTGTTGAAGCTGAGTCCTACAATACTTTGTTGTATGGCCCTTCCGGTTGCACCTTGTGCAACTCATCTCTCTGCACTCCCCGTGATGGTGGAAGTTGCATTTGCCACACTTAGGGAGATTTCCCGAGTACTGCTTAGAAGCATTTGGCGTGGATGAGGCTGGAGCATGTGGTGTGGCAGTAGCTTGTGTTGCAGCATGGACCGAGACCGTTTGTTGCTTCTTAGACGATTTCGAGTTTTGCTTTCCTTTTCGCTTGTTGTTTTTCCCCTTCTTGTTCTCTTCTTCCTTCTTAACCTCCGCTTCCACTGTCTTGGCACCCTTCTTATTGCCATGATCGTACAGTTTCTTGGCCATTCTTTTGGTGCTGTCAAACGTCCCAGGGTTTGCCGCAATGACATTCCCTTGGATAGGTGCAGTCAATCCCCAGATAAACCTCTCAATATTTTTCCCTTCTGAGGTGATCATTCCGGGACACAGAAGAGATAACTCACTAAACCTGGATATGTATGCATCGATATTGGAGTTTTGAACCGTGAGGTTCCACGACTCTTGTTCCATCTTCTGAATCTCACCTCTAGGGCAGTATTCTGCTGACATCATCTCCTTCAGCTCTTCCCAGGGCATCGCGTTTGCCACCGGGAGTGTCATGGCCTCTACGTGGCCATTCCACCAGGAGAGGGCTTGGTCAATGAACGTGCAGGCTGCGAACTTGACCTTACACTCATCCGGACACCCGCAGATTTCGAAGACCGATTCTACTTTCTCGATCCATTGCTTCAGGGCTATTACGCCTCCTGTCCCATTAAAGGTCTGAGGTTTGGCGTTGGTAAAGTCCTTGTAAGTGCATGTTCGAGCGGCTCCGTGGTCTGTCCCTTGATAGGTTCTCCCGGCTCCCTGCCCGTTCCCTTCTCCGTTGTTTCCATTGTGAATCTGCGCAAGTGCTGCAGTGACCGCAGCGGAAACTGCTGCCTGGAATGCAACCGAGTTTATCTTAGGTGGCGTCGGTGTTGCGTTGTTTCCACGGTTGGGTCTTTGAGGCATCTTTCTGTCATGGAACGGAAAGATGTTGAGTGCCTATGGTTTTTGTGAGTTTGTGATCCTATAGACTGTGGGTGTAGCATGTACTTAAGTAATTTCACATATTGACATAAAACAAGGAAGTAACACACATAGCAGATAACAATGTCATGATAAAAACATAAAGCATTTTCATTAATACTAATAGTTTTGATACATGAAATTTTGCCAGATGGTATACAGTACATGGAAATATTAAATCCGGCAGCATGACGACCCTATGAGTAGTGTAATCACTTAAACATAGAGTTGATAGTACATAGCATAGTACACCTAAGAGAAACCTAGTACGAATAAGATACACTACTAATCCTAATCATACAGAGAAGTGTCTAAAGGTGGTAGCGAAATCATATCCCAAAATGTTGTGCCAACAACTGAGCCATCTCGGTCATTTCTTCGATGTCCTCATCACTTTCCTGCTCAGTGTGCACGGCTCGTGCCTAAATAGCAAACAGTTGCTGCCGAAGTGCGGCGACCTCTGCTTCCAGAGAACGATCCTCACCAACGGGATCCGATGGCGGAGTAGGGTGGTCCTGGTGTGCTTCATCGGTAGGTGGTTCGATAGGGGCCTCATTCGTGTCCCTATCTTCCTCCATGTCCTCGTCGGTTCCCTCGGTATCAGTGTACTCATTGGGCCCAATGTCATGGGCTCCCCCTTGATCTTCTTCGACATCTGCCACAGGTTCCGCCGGTCCCTCTTCAGGTTCCTCATCAGGCTCTTCTAGCCATCCGTTATTTCCCTGATTGGGAAAGTAGGGATCTCCAGGGTGGTGGAAACCAGCCATACTGACTACACGAGAGTGCATATATAAGTCATATTTTAATTACTCTCCTAGTATTTTTAATTATGTGTGTTTGGGTTCCCTAGAGTTTTTGGAGAGTGGGGTAGGCTTTTGGATTCATTTCCCGCTGTGATTACTCCCGAACATATGTTGGTCATATTCTGAATAAATATAGTTGATCAGGCTATATTTATCCCTAATATGACTACATAACTGCCCAGGTTTAATCATAGTGTTCAATCTCCTCCAAAAGCTTTTATTAGATATTGTTAGATTATTATCCTAGTATGCACACATAAATGTGAAACTTTTATTTTGTTCAGAGTTATTTAGTCCCATTGTGTTTATAGTTGCATATCATGTATGGTTAGATATGCTAGTTCACTATAAACATTGCTCTGATACCAACCTGTCACACCCCCGAACCAGACGGCGGAAACGTCCGGGGGCTCGTGTGACTAACAATTGAATAATCATCACAATGAATATACATGAAACATAACACATTCATCACCAACATTACATAATACAACTAGCATTGTTCACATCAAGTACATTGTTAAAATACATAAGTTCCAGTTGTTAAAAGTACGATAAGTGATGTTACATAAAACAAAACCATACACACTTGCATATCTTCCAGCTTAACGATTACCTGAGAATACAAGTTATTTTGAAAACGGTCAACATATATAATGTTGGTGAGTTCATAAGTATATTGGAGTAAAAGTCTTTGTATCTTTCATAAAAACCCAGAAAATCCGATATTTTCTGTAAAATGTCTGAAAATGATGTGAAAATCAAGTATAAATGCATGTGTGAATTTCATAGTTATAACTTATACGAGTGTAGTTTAGATTCATTGTACTTTGAATAAATGATAAGTGTATATGAATAATTTCCCCAGAAAATCCGATATTTTCTGTTTTATAACATCGTCTAGATTCTTGTATCGTTAAATAAGTCGTTTTGCATTGACACAATTAAAGAGTTTATCTTCAAAAGGTTAAACTTTTTTGGTATTGAATCCCTAAATGAGTCGTTATAACCATGCATGATAATGACTAGGTCGCCCGTCTTGGTATTTTTCCAAATGTCGGTCTTGCTAAGGATTTTGTCGCCCTAGACTGGCCTAGTCTAGCTGTAGCGAACAGCTAAGGCGTGGGAGTCACCCCGTATAGATCTATACACAACTCCCGCTTTCCTACTAGGAAACTCTGATTATAACTACAGTCTACGATTGTACACTCAGAGGTGCCAACCGGCATGTCTCACTAGATTCTCAACCCCTTTTTGTACTATGTTTAATGTTTACGTATATGTGGTATGTTTTTGTATTCAAAAGGTGCATATATAAGCATACGACGTTTAATAATTTCGCAAAGGTATAGTTACGGCCTACTAACATGTGAAATTTCTATTCCAAGCCCTATTAGCATGTAATTAGACCACAAAGGCCCAATAACATATAAGAGGGTAATTTAGGCCCAATAGGCATGTAAATGGGCCACAAAAGCCCAATAACATGTAATCCATGACTTAGGCCGAAATTAACATGTAAGTGGGTCGCAAGACCCAATAAACACATCATGGAAAACATTGGGTCAATATACACTTAATTGGGCCCTTAGGGTCCAATGGCCAAGTAACGTGTATATTAGGCCCAATAAATAGTTATCGGCGTATTCCGTTCGTTTGTATTATTCCGTTGTTCGTTTTAGCTCGGGGTTTAATAGATTGATGATAAAAATCCTCTTTTTGTAAAAATGATGTTTTTGGCCAATAATCCTCCAATACTTAATTAAGGCCCAAAGTTTTGTAAAAATGACACTTTAGTCCATAATTTATAAAAATTTGCAATTTTGTCCCAAATGTCTAAAAATTTACGGTTTTAGCCCAAAAAGTTATATTTTCACATTTAGAACCCTGTTTTGCAGAAAAGTGTATTTTCAGCCCCTTGTTTGTAAAAATTTACACTTTCGGCCCAATTTTGGAAAATTTTACATTTTTGGTCCAATTTGAAAATAAATGTTATTTTCACCCCTAAATTTGGTTTATTTACATTTATGACTCAAACTTTGGCCAAATAACATTTTTAACCCCAAAACTTCATTTTTTCGCAAATTGGGCCCAAAACCGTGAGGCCCAAAAGTTTTGGCCCGTTAAGCTTAAATTTGCATTTTTGGCCCTTTTTAAAGTATGTTTAACATAAAAATACTTTTTTATACATGTAGGGCCTGTTTGGCCTTTATAAAACATAAATGTCACTTTTTGCCCTTATCTTTTGTTTTCTTGACAATTTTGACCTCTAACAAGGCTTTTGTTGAAATATTTTGTGTCTTAAACATGTAATTACTTTTGGCTTGATAATGTGATGTATATAATGTAATAGTTCATATATCTTTGCTAAATAATACTTAAAATTTCGAGATTTGCTATGATCTAACACATTTCTACGAAACAAACTTAAGAATTCACACAAAACATGCATATAACACATAGATCTACACATTTTACTTGCATTCTCCCCCAAAAATCATATGAAAACCGAAAACAAGGGGGTATGAACTCACCTTAGCTTGATGTTTCGGTTTTTGAAGAAGAATGGAAAGAGATGAAGTGATTTTCGGCCCTAGCAACTCCCTTGAGTAGTTTTCGAACTTAGGGACTTCTAATGAGTTAGAACATGAAAGAAGGTTATGTAAGAAAAGATTTTTAGCATTAAGATGGATAATATGTGTTTATATATAATAAACACTTACCAAGAAGTTGAAACCTTAAAGATTACTCTTGAAGCACAAACAAAACCTTGTGATATTTGATGAAAGAAGAGGATGATTTTAGAGATGTTTGGAGAGGATTTTTGAGTGTGTGTGTGTGTGTTGTGGCTCTCGGCCGAGAGTAGAAGAAGAGAGGGGAGAGAGAGTGGTGAGGTGACTAGCATGGATATATGGTGGTCCTTGCATGGATACATGATGAACAAAATGGAGGTGGCACCTCCAAGTCAACCCCCCCCCCCCCTTTTACTTTTTTTTTTGTTTTATACCTGGGCCGAGATTTTGGGCCAAGAAGAAAGGGTGGAGTAGTTTGGGCCCATTAACTTTAGTTAGGATCTTTGGGTTCTAAACATAAACTTTTTCGGCCCATTGGGCCCTTGGAAGCATTCACGGCCCAAATAGAATAAAAGAATGGGCTTATGGCTCACTAAGGTTAATTGGATTAGTTATGGCCCAATAAGGACCATTAGGGTTAGAATGAATCATTCTAGACCCAAATGGTCCAAAATGTTTTAGATTTATGAATTGGGTCCAATTAGGGCTTCTAAGTCCAATAAAGTTGAATTGGTGTTTATTGGTCCATTAGGCCCAATAAGGAATTTCTAGTCCAATATGGACTCAAACCAGGATTCTTATCGTTTTTAGACTCTTTGTTGAACATAATTGATGAATCCAAATGAGCATTGAGTGAGATTTACTTAGAGTGCATGTTTTACAGTAGTTGAATGGTTACACAGGAATAGAATTTCCTAGCTAAAATGCTAGTTGTGACACCATGCTCCAAGCATGTACACTATGTTTTCTGAACACTAGTCATGCCATACACCAAGTATGCACACTATGTTTGTCTATGATCTTTACTTTGTGGAATAGATCGGTTGAACATAATTCCAATGATTCTCATTTCACAATCTCAAATCCTTACCGCAAATGCAAGAATTCTAAATTCCTGCCATTTACTGAAATCTGTTAGATTTTAAACTTATATGCATTGATCCTCTGTAATGATTATGCACATAGTCATAAAGACATGTCAACAGACATTACAGAGTATTCCAATGGAGATCAACTCCATGGAAATGAAGTCTCATATTCAAAGTACATTGCTTTGAACATCTTTCTTGCATTAAGTTTTCTAATCTTACACAGATTGAGTAGTTTCCACCCATGGAGACATTTCCATAGTCCCATTTTGACTATCACTTCTGAATAAGAGTTGCCTCATTTCATAATATGTCAATATGGTCCTTCCAAAATTAACATTATACTTCCAACTGTCCCTGAGCAACCAATCTTTGGTAAACCTTAGATTGTCCTCGACAATTGCTTAATCACTTTAGTCACATCCAGTTCTAGTACTTTTTCCCTCTTAATGCCATAGGCATTTGGAAAAATTTAGAACAGATGAATATTATAGCACATGCAATCGATCCTATATCCGAAGCATATGGGACACGATTCATGATGTCTCACATAAAGACATGATACTAGACCAGTATTTTGCTATAATATTTCTATTTCTATTTGCCATGTTCTCATAATTCAGATTATGAAAAGGGATGCCGTAATCACAATCGAATTTTAGAACGCAAATAATGTTCCCATATATAGAATTTCCTTATGTTGAACCATTCCAACATAACATTCATAAATATACTTGACTAAATTTGATTAAAATCTCACGATCTAATCTTTTAGATTTGAAATGAAGTATAATTTCCTCTCCCTTAATTATAGCAAAACAACTTTTTCCCAATTGAAACTTTTATTTTCTATAATTAACATTGCTAACTTGCAACACTTATTATAATTATCATGCTCCCACTAACATGATGATTATTAGCATAACACTTATGCTCCCACTAGCTTTGACATGTACTCAGAAATCAGCTGGACTTCTAGAAATCAATATTTTATTGACTTTCTTACCAAAGTTCAGATTTCTGATACGAGATGCTTTGATAAAACTTTATCAAAATCATACACCTTTCCTTAGGTAGCACACATGTGTATCTAAACAATTTCAGAACTATGAAAATGGATGCCGTAATCACAGTCTCAATTGTTTAGACCTTTTCCATTTCTCACAAGTCCATGTTAGTGTGTCGGTTAACCACACACGCTCCACTAACGACTTTGAGAATGCAACTATCACAATTGTTATCTACTTAAAACCACTTCGTGAAAGCGTTTCCTCACCATCATTTTCATGAATCGGAGAGAAACCTTATAACACTTAGATTTTATGGTGTATGTGTTCCTATCCATGTGAATTTGTCAAAACCATAATCACAAGATAAGGTTAGTAAAAAATCCAAACTAATATGGACTGAACTTGTGCAGTCTTTACTTCTTGCCACCTGGCAGCACAAGGGTCTGCCATTGCTTCCAAGTTGTTATGCAACCAATTGAGAACTCTCAGAACTCATATGCAAAGCCAACTTTAACTGGAATGGGCACAGAAATAGGAATATGTCAACACGATAGGTTATAAACCTCACGTCGTGTGCTAGTGATAAACTACAGGTTTTTATTATTGATTAGATCGTGAAGCTTTTTAAAGATCTTTAAGACTCCTACTGTCCTCTTGACATATAAGACTCTCTTGCCAAGATCCATTCTTTGACAAACAAATATTCAAGAGATAGTGAGGATTCTTATCAAGACAAACACTTCACACAATTGGCCTAAGTTGGTCTCTATTTTATCCAAAACATCACAACTTACCAATTTCAAATGGACAAGAGTAGAAAACATTTTACTCGACATTTGACAAGTGTTATAAACCTTCTTTAAGATATGTCACTCAAGTTACAATCTTGGAGTATAACTCTTAGAATTGTTTTGGAACGAAGTATGATTCATCTTCTTGATTTAACCATTTCAACAATTCATGACTCCTCTTCTTAGCCATAAGAATGCACTAAGATGTCCTTAGAGGATCAATTGTGATATGGTTTCATAATCATTAAGATGATCATAAAACATGATACTAAAGTACTCTCCCATCTTTTCAGATTTGAGAAACTTTTATCTTTCTGCCAAATTTGATTTTTCTCATTCGTTCTGCCATACATCGAAACTTTTCCAAAGTTTCAGAATTATACTTAAACTTGTAAGTATAACCATATTTACTGAACTTCAATAAATCATGACGAATAATCTTATCGATCTTTGTGGTGGACTTGACCAGTGCACAAGAATGTGTACTCGATCCCTTAGTCCTTCACTTGACTCACATATACATGTGAACAAGGAACTAGTCTTAATTTTCCAAAGATGAAAATTCTCATTCACCATACAATACAACTTGCATAATTCCAAGTTTCTATCCAAATGAAACTTGGTTGATGAGAATCTTTCCTTATTTGGTAAATTATGACACTACCACAAATGAAAGAATCAAATCCATTTTCCAATGTTGCTATCAATGGAATCATATAAACAATAATTTTTTCACAAATGCCACTGTAAGGATATTTAAAATAAATAAAAGGAAACTTTCTTTTAATTAAAACTTGCGGAAAAACTTATCCTTACAATGCAAATACATATGAAAACTATGTTGTTATCTATTCGTAAGCAATCTATCACAACTCTTAAGCAGCAGCTCAAAAATTCTGATCACCGAACCATGCGATCGAAATCCATCTTTGCGATCAGAATCAGCTTACTCTTCTTTAAGCTTCCTCTCTTTTCTTTGATTCTTAAAACTTCAACATGTGACCCAGTCACATCATGTAATAAGAATCTCCAAATAGGAACTTAACAGAGTTAGATAGTGGACTTACCAAAAGTAGAATCAAACTTTTTGACTTGACCAACCTTATGATCTTTCAGGTAAATAGGGCAGCTTCGCAACCAATGCCCCTTCCTTTGGCAATATAAGCATACGGACTCTTTGGGAATGGTACACAAGACTGTCTCAGACTTAGCCTTTCTCTTTACCATTTGGTCAACCGAGTTGACTATGGCCAATCCCTTTCCATTGGGAAGAGAAAGCTTTTCTAGATTTCCAATGTTACCATTGTCAATGTCCATGGAAGTTTGGGAAGTCGATCTTCCAACCAAATTTGCTTTACCCGTGCTCCAAATCATTGTTGATTTAGCAGCATCAAGCAAATAGGTAAGATCATTAAGGGTCATGTCATGGTCTGTCATGTAGTAGTCCTAAAGGAACTCACTATATGACTTAGAAAGTGATTGAAGAACCTAGTCAACAACCAACTTCCTCAAGACCTTGACACCCAACTCTCCCGGCTTGTCAATATGTAACTTTATCTCCAAGATGTGAGCACACATAGACTTTGCTTGCCAATAGGGCTTGAGTGACCTTGAACTTTCAAAAAAACTTGTGGGTTAGGGAGAATAATTGGAGGAGGTGAAGGAAGAGAAGTATGATTTCCATGAACCAACCATGGGACATCATCTTCATTAGGAAAGCTTGTTCCTAGGGATTTGGGAAGATCATAGTTGTCTGGACCAGACATCTACAATGGGAGATATTCAAGTTAGTTGATTTAAGTCCTTAATATAACACCCAATATGAAATATTAAGGCTAGGACCCAACACAATACTTTTATAACTTGGAAGAGGGATGCCGTAATCCAAGCTATAAAATATTTGAAGGTAGGCGAATGACGATTCACCGATTTCCACCATGAAAAACGAAATAGGAATTAGGTTTTAATTGGTTTGAAACTCCTAGATCTTTTGAGATTCATTGAACTTTTCAATGGCATGTTTCAATCTCGATTGTGCCCTCTCAAGTTTTGTGACTGGGATGCCGAGGATCACAAAACAAGGTGTGAATAACCATGCAAGTATACTTGGTACCCTTAATATTTATCACTTAATCGATGTGTCGGTTAACCACACGCGCTCCACCGATCCTATGATAAACATTAAGTTACCCTTTGCCTACCTTCTTAAATCCAAGTTAGTGTGTCGGTTAACCACACACGCTCCACTAACAACTTAAGCAAAGTGCAAAGTGTAATTTCATGGGTTAGCACCAAATTCACATTTTCCTAAAGTAACTAAGATTGGGAATTTATAAAAGGTTTAGTTACTTTATATTTATCATTATACTTATAATGAAGGGAGAATTATAGTCCTTGTCCTACCCATTCGGCTAACGACCCTTCACCAGTCAAGGAAGCGGTGGGTGATAGTGGACACCCATTAAGCTGTCATTTTAAAGGCAACAACCTTATACCCCCCTTATAGACCGGCTTCGTGAATAAGGCCTACTAACGGTAAGATTGACTTTGATCTTATACATATATATATATATATATATATATATATATATATATATATATATATATATATATATATATATATATATATATATATATATATATATATATATATATATATATATATATATATATATATTATTAACTTATAATACTATAAAGTATAAGGGTTGAATTTTAACTTTTAAAATTCTAAGGGTTTAACTTGGAATTAAAGTATTCATGAGGGAAAACTTTACAAATTCAAAAACGTGAGGGCAAGTTTTGAACTATTCAAAAAACTTTTGGATTTTCATAACTTATGAGTTTAATTAAGGTTTTAAAAACTTTAATGAAGAGACTCTTGAACATCCATAACTTGAGGACAAGTTATGGAGTTCATAAAACAAAAAGACTCTTCAATTTTGTAACCTATGCATTTTAATGGATCTTAAAAGAAATGACTTTTGGTAATCCATAAGTTGAGGAAAAATTATGGACTCCATTAAAATCACTTAGATCAAGAATTAACTAACATCCAATTTGCAAATAATTCCTATGATCTACCAAAACTCATAAGAGTATGAACAATTATATCAACAATTTCAAGAATTACATAAACACACATAAAACTTGAAATTTTGATAACAACTTTGAAATTGGTTTACCATAATCATTACCATATCAAAAACAGGTTTTGTAGGTCCAAAACAGTTTAAGGTAATGATTCTAGACCACTTCCAGCCTTAAAACTCGAAAATCTGCAAACTGGAAGACCAACTCGTCGAGTTCTAAGGCACCAATGTCGGCCCGTTTATGTGTGATAGTAGATTCCGGACTAGGGTCTGATGTCGGGCAGTGCCCGATGTAGATTTATATGTTTATATGTTTCCAGACTTCGGTCCGATGTCGGGGCAAACCCGAGGAATGTTTTGATGGGTTTTGAGCATTCTAACACTCCTATGGTGTACATGCAACCCTATAAACCTTGGATCTATGTTTTCTCTATTATACATGCAAATATTCAATATTCCAAGGTTTCATCCTAACTAGCATAATGTGGAGCAACTATACTACAAAAGCATAGTTAGATGACATACCTTTTGATGGAGCTTGAAGTCTTGGTCTTTAAGAGCTTAGCCCCAATAATGTGGAAGCCTCAAGTGGAATCACAAATCACCAAAACACCTTGGAAAACTTGAGAGAATAGAATGCACACTAGAAATCGGCCTACCCTTGTATCCTCACACACTAGTGCCATTTCATGTGCCAAAGACCTCTTTATATAGTATGGAGGATTAGGGTTACATTCATGTAAACCCTAATACCCATGACCTTTCATTTCCATAGGATCCATTGGTTAAACACTCCATGGACTATCCATGAAAGCTTAGCCCAACCGAAATGAATTTGGCCCATTCCATATATATATATATATATATATATATATATATATATATATATATATATATATATATATATATATATATATAAAAGAGTCCATATTTAATTAGTTCCTTTTTTATCACTAAATTAATTCTAAATTAATTCTTGATCAATACTAATTAAAAATATGATTTCCTATTAATATATTCGAACTTATAATATATTAATATAAACATACTATTCTCAAAAGACTATGCATATAAATTGACTGGTGAAGTGCAACCCAAATGGACCATGCCAAGTCGGGTCGAATACATACCAATTATAGTTATGGACTTAGACACTAATCAAACATGTTTGTATGCTTGATGTCTTCGTGATTCTTGCATGTGTCTGTTTGGATGTTTCCGGACTTCGGTCAGATGTCGGGGCAAGCCCAAGGAATATTTATATGCTTTCGGGTTTCGGTCCGATGTCGGGCGGGGCCCGAGGAATGTTTATATGTTTATGTTATGTGTTTATGTTTATATGTATTTGTTGATATGCTTATGTATACTGAGCTTTGCTCGATGCCTGGCGGGGCCTAATGCCGGATTTCGGTCTGATGCCCGGCGGGGCCCGATTTCGTACTTATCCGATGCCGGGCGGGGCCCGATGTAGTGGGCTAGGCCCAAGTTATGTTTATGTTATGTGTTTATGTTATATGCATTGTTGATATGTTTATATGTATACCGGATTTCTGTCCGATGCCAGGCAGGGCCCGATGTAGCGGGAAAGGCCCAAGTTATGTGATTATGTGATATGTGTATGGTATGTGGTAGTTTGGGGAGACTCACTAAGCTTCGTGCTTACAGTTTTCAACTTTGGTTTCAGGTACTTCCGGTAGCAAGGGGAAGAGCTCGGGATGACTGCATGGTACACACCGTTTATGTTTAGCCTGGGATATTTTACTCTGATTTATTTGACATGTGATTGATATGGATACACTTTTTTGACATTTGAGATATTATGGTTCAAGTTTTGATAAATGATTTTTAGTAATTCTGGTTTAATTAATGATTTAAAAATGAAAGTTTTCGACCGTATTTTTGGGACGTTGCAAGTTGGTATCAGAGTCTTGGTTCGAGGGATTCGGGCACACTCTCGGGTGTGTCTGAACTCAAACTAAGGACTTGGTATAAAATTTTCAAAAGAAAACCATTTTTATAAAAAAGATTTTGAAAAGAGAAAAGGGTGTGGTGCATGCAATCAGTCGAGCTCAAGTAAGTACTCCCAAATTACACATACAAGTTTATGTTATGATATGATTATGAGAACTGCATGCTAGATTAGGGCTAAGGATCTAGGAATGATGCCTTGTATGCCTATTATATGTGTATGAGAACTGCATGCTAGTTTAGGGCTAAGGATCTAGGAAGGATGCCTTATATGCATGTTGTATGAGCTTATTGAACTGTATGCTAGTACTGATTAGTTAGTAATATGATGGCCTGAGTAGGATATGCTTGATTATGGATACTCAATGCTCGAAAGCTGCTTGCTTTGTGCTTTTAGGAGTCCTAGTTGTAAGTCCTAAATTCTCATACGTATCAATCAGATTCACTTTGATGGTGCGGAATCCCAATCAAAGTGTATAATGCAAGATATAAGATGAATAAGAACACAAAATGAATCTTCAATGCACACGATATATGGATTAATCGTCTGGTATATAAGATTCCGATTATACACGGTTTTCTCTCTATTTTACTCTAGATCTCGTTCTTGGCATATGGCAGCCCTCAAAAACGTCCCACTCTCACATCTAACTCCTTTTCACACCTAAATAACACTATATATATTTGTACCTAAATACAAAGCCCAAGCCCAAAACCCAAAATCCTAACCGAAATCATATGTGATTTCGGTCCAAACAACACCAAACATGGTGTTTTCGGTCCTAGACCGAGAACTCTAATAGCTTATGTAAAGAAAAGTATAAACCACAATTTATGACCTAACAATCTCCCCATTGGTTTATAGCTTTCTTTTCACTTAGAATAAACCATAATTTAGTCCTAACAATCTCCCCCTTGGTTTATTGCTTTCTTTTATTTTCAGTCTTCCTTGATCTTTGGCTTTCAGCTCTAATCTTCGATTTCTTCACAACTTCAAGATGAACATATGAATTTCTTCATGAATGACTTCATCTTGAACAGTTGGACTTCCTTCGAAGAATTTGACTTGGAACGCACAGTGGGTGTAAGGCTTCTTGTAAAGGTTCTTGAAAATCAGCACTTGCAGCTTTGAAATACTTTAGAGAAAATAACAGAGAAACTGATTCTTCTGGATCACTTCAACAAGTTCATATATAGCAGCAAATTGATTGAGGAGGCTTCAATGCAATCTGTCACATAACTTCACGTACAGCTTCACCTTGCTTCTAGGGTTGAAAGATTGAGTGTTGAAAAATAATCTTCACTTCTTGTTCCTTCGAATGAGTATTCTTTAATGATCACCATTGCGTCTTGAAAAGTAATCATGACTAAAAAGTCCTTGTGGATCACAAAATCATAAAGACCCTTCTCACCACAGTTGTTCAAGGACCCAGCCTTGGCTCAGATGGAGACTACTCGCAGTATCTGTGTGAACATGGAGGAACGCACTGCGATTTGTTGAGTATCGGAGAACTACTCATGGCTATTTTGATGTTAGCCCATGTATATCCTGGATCAAAGATCTCAATACAATTTCTCAAGTTAACAAGTTAACTTGGCCCTTAGCGAGATGTTCAACGATAATCGTGCCTTGTGAGGTGCATCGCCCTGCTGCCATAACATCTGTACAGTTTCATACTTTTAATTCCTTAAATACGACAGTTCTTACAAAGATACTGCCTAACTGACAATTTGTACAGTTTCAATCCTTCAATTCCTTGTGAAAATAGAGTGAAGTGTAACAACCATCAACTCCTTTCCAAGTTTCTTCTCCTTGCTCAGAAAATTCTGATACAGTCTCCTTGAGTCTCTTCTTATTTTTGAATTCGCTTTTTAAGACAAACGAAACTTTGAGATAAAAAATAAAAGTAAAAATAAACTTAGCACACAATAAAAGTAACTAAGAAATAAAAATACACTCAAAATAAAAATAAAATATTTTTGGATTTTTAATTTTCTGAAAAGGAAATAAAAACATAAATAAGCATATTTTTGGATTTTTTAAATTTTATGATTTTTGTTTGATTTTTTTTAATATCTTCCCCTTAAATTTGTGCATAGAGGAAAAATATGAACGCATTTAACAAAAACAAAAAATAATAACTAAATTTAAAACATTTTTGGGATCAAAGTTGTCAAACAATTCAATATCGTTTATCAGCACACATCTGCATGTTTAGCTCTGGTCAATCATCAATATTGTGGTCCACTTAAACACAAAGGATAGTGACAAGTTGGAGAGATTATAAGTGACAAGTCATTGTGATCTTATTCCTAAATAGACCATTTAGATGACGACGACCAAGGATATTGTTGTCCACTTAAATTCAGCAGCAAGATCTATAGACAACCTTTAGTTAATTCAATTTTAAGTGCACTAGAATGTGTTCCCCAGTTCACGACATACCCTATTAATCAAGGAATTCCAAAGAGCTCTTTACTTTAGGTGAGTGCTCAATTATTTGAGAAAGAAGATATATATAGAGATGCATATGTTGTATCCCAGGTCGGATGTCTTCCAATCACGCAGAGGGACAACATATGACTAACATAGATAGAGGGTTAGAGAGATAGAAAGGTGCATATGTTGTGTCCCAGGTCGTATCTTTCGATCACGCAAAGGGGACAGCATATGACTGACATAGATAGATAGAGAGAGGCATAGATAGTGATGTATAGAAACAGAGGTGCATATGACTGATAGAGAGGATAAGAAAGAAAAACAATTTCACACCGACATACTTTATCAGAACCCCCCAGTCACCCTATCAGCACCAGAATTAAGGACATAAGTCCGTACGTTAAAGAAATGTTGAGCCACAGTTCTAGATGATAAGTAACTTTAATGTATCTCATAGGCTCCCTTGTTTATCTCACTGCTCAATTATTCAAGTGTCGTATAGTCAGTCCAAATGTAACTATCTAAGTCCAGATAAGTAAACACAGTCAAGTCCTTTCATTGCCAGCTATGTCTAGTCCTTTTGAATCCTTCGTGCCTACCCGCACATTGAACACAGAGTCTAAACAACTCAGCTTCAGTGCATTACACGCCTCTCATATTGCCCTTTAGCACTAAACTTCATATCACTTCCCAAGAATACTTACGAAAGAAAACATATTTTTGTATTTTTGAATTTTATAATTTTTTTGTATTTTGATTTCTCCCCCTTAATTTGGGCATGGGGAAGAAAGAAAATAAAATAAATGCGCAAAATTAAAAAAATTGTCTTTAAAACAAATCATTTTAAGAAAAACTTAGAAGTATCGAGAAGAAAACTCAAACTGTAATTCAGCAATTGAAGTTGCATCCAGATGATCTAAGAACAGCACGCATATGCAACAACACATTCAACCTTAGCTGTGTTTCAATTCAGGAACAGATTCAAAAATTCTTCACATCGTTAAGTACAATCCCCATTTGTGATTCTCTTCTTTCTTCCTTTCTCGCAAAGGATACATGCTCTCAATCAAAGTTCTGAATGTAATGTAGTTGAGAGATGTCTCCTATCATGTGCCTGGAACAGCCACTATCAACAAACCGAAGTTTGATGATATTCCTTCATAGCTGCTTCGACACAGAGTGCGGGATTAGTTTCCTATTGGAACCCAGTCCATTTTGAAGTTGGGTTGACCATTATCATCTACACAAGGTACTCTCTCCCATGACATATCCTGTTTATCAGACACAGAAGATGAAGAAATGTTAGAATCATTAGATGATTTGGGAGTATGAACCTTTGGTACCCATCTGTAGTCGGGTTTAACCCATTCTTGATTGATCAGATGGATGCCTCAACACTCGTTTTAGAACTTGAAACCGACCTCCGAGATGATTTCGACCTAAACGATCTTGATCTAACATAACCATCTCTTGAACTTGGCATCTTGTCAGACATTCCCTTCTTGTCCTTGGGAGTTTGATTCTTGCCCTTCTTAGCATTCCAGACACCATTGTGTGAACGTGACCTCGAAGGGTTTCTTTTGTAAGATCTCCCTCTTGCCACGTTCTGCCAACCTTGTGCATAGTAAGGAACATATACACAATGTGGGTAATTTCTGGAAATGTGACCGGGAGTCCCACAGTTAAAGCAAGTCTGTCTTTTCATATAAATCAGATTGTGACTTGGTCCTTGTCCAATAGAAGTTTGTTTCGAAGAACTTCCACAAGCACAAGCACAAGAACATTTGTTAGACTGCTTGGCAGATTTTTGTGGCTGAGATTTTTCAACAGTGGAAGTGTCATCATCACAAGCTTTTGAAACACTTTCACCAGACTCAGAATTGATTTTGATCTGCTCACTCCCATCTTACACTGCTTCTTTATCTGCACATGAAGTAGAAGCATTAGAATCGTTCACCTCATCACGAGTTTTTGAATCATTATCAGCAGAACAATAATTATTTTTGTTCTGCTCATGCTCATCTTGCACTAGGACCATATCGGCACATGAGGTAGAAACATTAGTATCATTCACCTCAATATTCTCAGTTGGGCCAGATTGTTCAGTCTTAACTGAAGTCGGTATAGGGGGCTGGCCATACTGAGCATTTATCTCTACCTCATTGGTTTCAAGGGGCGGGGTATAGTTATCATTGAAGGGAGGTGGAACACTGTGATACCCTAGACCCTTATTCTGATTATCTTTAAATTTTAATTGTTTTTCAATCATGGACTCAACCTTCTTACTTGACACATCAAACTTTTTAAAATTAAAGTCTGCATTTTCAAACTTATTTTTCAATGTGTCAAGCTCGGCAGTTAGAGTGGCAATCTTTTGTTGAGCATAATCATAACGTACACACTTTGTGTTGTATTCTTCTTGAAGTTTTCTAAAGTCATTGTTTTTGGCCTCTAATTGATTTTTAAAGGTTTTTGGCCCTTCCTGAGAGTGTATCTTTCATATCTAAGGTCCTCATTGTCTCTACGTAATATATCAATTTGATCACGAAGAAGTTTAATTGTATCACTACATGCTTGAGAACATGCAGTTTCATTGACCTCTTTTGTGATTGATGAACTCATTATTCACCAAAAATAATAATTTACCAAAAATAGAACTAATTATGAAGCCAAGAAAAATGCCCTTTGACTTGAAACCTCGAAAGTCAAACTTGAAAAGTCAAACTTGAAAAGTCAAAACTAAAAGTCAAACGTGAAAATCAAACATGAAAACTTGAAAGTCAAAAGTCAAATTTGAAAGTCAAAGATGAAAGTCAAACTTTGTGTCAAAAAAAAATTAACCTTGACCGAAAACAAAAGTTTCTATATCGAAAACGAGAGTTTTGGATCAAAAACGTGACTTTTGGGCCAAAAAATGAGATTTTAGACCGAAATTGCGAAGCCTCTTAATCCAACCGAGAAGACTCGGACCGCAATCCCTCAGACCGAATATGTGAGACCGAGAAGCAAAGACCGTGAACTGTGAGACCGAAAACAACGAAGCCGAGAATTCCGAACCGAAAACATGCGAGATCGAGGACTTCGGACCGAGAGTGTGCGTGACCGAGAACTGCGCTGCTGACCGAGAACTCTGCATCCCTATCCGAGAACGCTGCTGGCTACGAGATTTGCTAGGGTTTTGACCGAATCCGAAGCTGGCTGCCCAAATCTCGCAACTTTTGACCGAAAACACCCCAAAACTTGCTAAAAACACAAAATTTTCAACTTTTTAATGCCAAAATCGATCAAAGACTTAAAAATATGAAGAACACGAAGAACAATGGCCAAAAACTCGTCAAAAATAAATTAAAAACACAAAGAATCTCCAAGAAAAACTCTTAAAAATATCTTGCAATACCCCGATTGCTACCGATCCTTGCTCTGATACCACTTGTAAGTCCTGAATTCTCATACGTATCAATCGGATTCACTTTGATGGTGCGGAATCCCAATCAAAGTGTATAATGCACGATATAAGATGAATAAGAACACAAAATGAATCTTCAATGCACATGATATATTGATTAATCGTCCGTTACATAAGATTCTGATTACACACGGTTTTCTCTCTATTTCACTCAATATCACATTCTTGGCATATGGCAGCCCCCAAAAACGTCCCACCCTCACATCTAACTCCTTTTCACACCTAAATAACACTATATATATACATGGACCTAAATACAAAGCCCAAGCCCAAAACCCAAAAGCCTAACCGAAATTACATGTGATTTCGGTTTAGAGTTTTCGTCCCTTGGACACTGAAGAACTCGACGAGTTACTCGGGTAACTCGGCGAGCTGACTCGGGATTTCAGTTTTATGGACCTTGAAGGAACTCGACGAGTTGCTAGATGCACTCGATGAGTTGGGGTCAACATGGACTGTTGACCTTGACGTGGGAACCACCATGGCAGCCCACCATGTTGGCCGTTATCTTATTGCCGCTTACTGCCATCTCCCGTCACCATCAGCCACCGTGGAAGGTGGTTGTATGTGTGTGTTTACTGTGTTTAGGCGGGTGTTGGTGGCATTATGTTAGATGTGAGATTTTTGGCCGGAAAAACTGGTGGTTGCCACCGTGTTAGGTGGCGGTGTGCATTAGTGTGTGAATGGATTGCTACTTGATATGCTTGGACAGTTTTGGCCTAAAATCATAACCACCACCGCCGTGAGGTGGTGGCTGCCGCCGTGTGCCGCCGTCGACCACCACCGTCCGAGGGGGCAGTGGGTGGTGTTCGACCTAGTGAAACCCAAATTAACCTGTAAATATAACCATTGGATTAGTTAGGTTGTGATTTGATTGGAAACCCTAATTAGGGTTTAGAAAACCCTAATTTTGGAAAATATTAGTTTCGGGTTGTCGGAACCCGCATTTTGGACCATTGGATTGAAATTATTAATTAAGCCCGACTATATGGTATGAATGGCCTAGTGGAGTGATGGACTTAATGGATTAAGTCCTTAATGGGTTAAGTCCTTAATGGGTTAAGTAAGAACACTTAACCCTAATTGTCATTTCATGTGAGAAACCCTAATTTTGGTTGGACCTTAAGTTGGGCCTTTCTGTTGGGCTTTGGTGATTGGGGTATTGATGGGCCATCCAAGAACAAGTATATGGACTAGAATATTGAAATGGGCTTTAGGATAAGGCCCATTGGAAAGGCTTGGGACCAATTTGGAAAATTGGGCTATAGATGGGTCATAACTGGGCCTTGATGATTATGAGATGTTGGACCATTGGAATGCCAAATGTTTGGACTGGAATAAATGGTTGGGCCTTAGGGTAAGACCATGTAGAGGTTTGGGCCCAATTTGGAAAATTGAGCCATATATTGGGCTTTGGTTCATTGTTTGACTTTGGGGCCATTGGATTGGGCCTTGGGCTTAAATCAAGCTAAGTTGGGGGTAAAGTAGTCTCTTACCCCACACATGGACTTATGGTTATGTGTTGGAACCCAATTATTAATTGGGTGTTATTTTGATGTTGACAGTTCGGGAATCTGTCATTCAGCAGCAAGAGTTTTGTCCGCGGGACTTCAGCATTGTGAGGTGAGTCTTCTCCTGTAGGAATGGGTCTAAGGCACCAATGTCGTCCCGTTTATCTGTGATAGTAGATTCCAGACTAGGGTTCGATTTCAGACAGTGCCCGATGTAGGTTTATATGTTTATATGTTTCCGGACATCGGTTCGATGTCGGGGCAAACCCGAGGAATGTTTGTATGCTTGATGTCTTTGTGATTCTTGCATGTGTCTGTTTGGATCTTTCTGGACTTCGGTCTGATGCCCGGGCAAGCCCGAGGAATGTTTATATGCTTCCGGATTTCTGTCCGATGACGGGCGGGGCCCGATGAATGTTTATATGTTTATGTTATGTGTTTATGTTTATATGTATTTGTTGATATGCTTATGTATACCGAGCTTTGCTCGATGTCGGGCGGGGCCCGATGCCGGACATGTTCGATGCTGGGCAGGGCCCGATGTAGTAGGCTAGGCCCAAGTTATGTTTATGTTATATGTATTGTTGATATTTTTATATGTATACCGGATTTCGGTCCGATGTCGGGCAGGGCCCGATGCCGGACTTCTCCGATGCCGGGCGGGGCCTGATGTAGCGGGCAAGGCCCAAGTTATGTGATTATGTGATATGTGTATGGTATGTGGTAGTTTGGGGAGACTCACTAAGCTTCTTACTTACAGTTTTCAGCTTTGGTTTCAGGTACTTCTGGTAGCAAGGGGAAGAGCTCGGGATGACTACATGGCACACACCGTTTATGTTTAGCCTGGGATTAATTAAACCAGAATTACTAAAAATCATTTATCAAAACTGCGCGCCGAAGTCTATTTATAGCGCAACTGCGCGCCGTGCCTAGTGTGCGCGCCGCGCACACCTGAGATGTTGCTCCTCCCATTTTCTGCCACGTGTCGCAAATATGGTGGTACATGCCCCACCTTTTAGAAGGTGCACGCCGTGCAACCCACCTGCGCGTGACGCTTCTCGGAAAACTTCATAAAATCGTATCTTCTTCATACGAGCTCCGTTTTCGACGTTCTTTATATCCCCGGAAAGCTCTCCACGAGATTTACAACTTTCATTTAGACTCTGTCGGCTAATTTTGACTTTATTTTTAAAGCTATATTTTTAACAGACTTAGACTATTAAAGTCCGTTAAAAAAAATCATAACTTCCTCATATGATATTCGTTCTCGATTGTCTTTATATCGAGGGAACCATATGGACGAGAGCTTCAACCCTCGTTTAGATTGCTTTTCCTAACAATCAACCGATTTCTACTGCGGTTTCTGAGTCGTATACTGCTACGTTGAAACTTATAAAAATCATAACTTCCTCTTACGTAGTCAGATTGGGTCGTTCTCTATATATACGCTCTCGGTTTAACTACTATTATGACTTTCGTTTAGATTACTAAGACTAATAATCGTCCTAACTCCGATTTGCTATTTACGATATCGCAGTCGTGCCAGTTTGAACGTGAAACTTCAACGGGTCATAATTCATCCATTATAAGTCCGTTTTGAGTGCTCCTTATACCAACGAAATCCTTATTACGACTAATTCGTCTCACTCATAGGCTATTCATCCTAATCTTTAATCTATTTAGACGCGAATTCTATCCCTAATTTATTATGTAGCTATAAACACACAATGTATATATATATATATATATATATATATATATATATATATATATATATATATATACAAATACCACATAATAATCAAATAACCCTCTTTTATTAACCTCAAAATATTACAATTATTAACCCAAACCACTTCGTCATCTTTATTAATATCTAGTGGTAAACGCGGGTGTTACATGGAATGAGCATTTCGAAGGATACTTAATGAGTTGGCCCAACAGATATGGAGTCCGGAATTGTTTCCGGGACAACCCATTTTGGATAAAAAAGTTATTTTGCAAAAAACAATTTAAATAAGTTTTTTTTTTAAATACACCAAAAATGGTTATATTCCTCAATTTTCCATAAAAACAATTCAACAAAAAGATATAAATCCAAATTATTAAAGTCCATAATAATAAGGTTAGGCGGAGTGGAGTCGCTAAAGCTGCTCGCCATCGGTCGCTACCCATTTGGAACACTGCTCCCTAGCGAGCGCTAGGGATACAGACGTAACAAGATGAGAGAGAAGGTTTGTTTGGCTTGTGATTGAATGAAGGGATTTGACCGGATTGTTCATTCTTTGACTCAATTGAGATGTATAATAAATTATACCAACTTTTTGAATTGAGATGTAATAAATTATTTACCAGCTTTTGAATTAAGATGTAATAAATTACTTACCAACTTACATTAAAAAACGTTTTTAATTAAAAAAAAATATCCAACTACCATTCAACTAATATAAATCAAACCACACAACAATTTACACCCACAAAATATCATATCTATCACAAACTCTCTCAATTCACCAAGGAAACATGTCTTTATCTCAAACAAAGAAAAACCCAAGAACCAACAAAAAGAAATCTTCAAACATTCCATCACTACACCTTCCACCTCCAAACACTTAATCACCAAACATTTCATCACCACCACGTTATCGACCATCATTTGATCAACCAATTCACTCTACCGCTAGCTTCTACTTTCCTACAATAATCCATACCGATCTTCGCCGCCATTTGACCGATCATCTTTGGACGACGAACAATCTTGATTTAAATATGTCACCAGAAGATGAATTGTAAGACTAGTATTCGGAGGAAGACCAGTTGTTTTAGTGTGTTTTAGTTATGAAATGTTTTTTTATGTATCAAGTCGTATTTCTATGTATTAAGTCGTGTCTGTCGGTGTTAAGTCATGTTTGTCATGGTTTGAATTAGTAAATCGTGTTTTTAGGTATTTTAAGTTTTAATTTATTGTAACTTTTTTAATTTAACATGAAATGTTAGTGTTTTAAAAAATATAATTGATATTATATTAATTGTTTGTGGGTTAAAAAAATAAAATTTGTTTAATATTTATGCACAAAAAATGTGTCTATATTAAAATAAAGTAATTAAATTAAATCAGAAAAAGAAAATAAAAAAAATAGAGTATTAGGAGTGTTACCACTCCCTACCAAATGCTAAATGGTCAAAAATGAAATGACCCTCGAAAGTCTAACGTGACAAAGTGTTAGGTTTCTTACCACTCTCCTTACCCGATAAGCTTCTTCAAAATGTGAAAATAGAAGCCTTTTGTCAGCAATCATCGTACGATGTCGATCCTCGCTTCGGATCTTGAGTTTGTGGTTGAAAGATAATCAAATATATTCTTTTTAAATAAAAAATTATATAGTTATTTTGGATGAGAAAAACGTGATGTTACACTATTGTACTCAGTAAGTAGTCCTTTTAAAAACATGTATTTTTCCACATTAAAATCATTTAAATAGTCTACTTTAACATTATATTTTAAAAAGATAAATAAATATTTATTAACTAATTGCTAATTACACCTAAATACATACGTTTTTAACAAATATTTGAATTTGAATTTCATACAAAACGAATATCAAGGAGACCCGATTAGGAAAAAGTTAATTTTTAGTTTGGATAATGGAGTTTTCTATTTAAGTTTAACCATAAGATATTAGTATTTAAATGTTGATTGATCTTATTACTTATAGATACGTTTCTTAAATAAAGTTAATTAAAAAACGTAAATACTACATTATGTAATAAAAAATTGAAACGATTTTAGCGTGTGATGTGAGGCTACTGAATAATGGCCACTAAAATATCAGAACAAGCCAAGGAAATAAATTAAAAGTATATATTCACACATGAGACCTCTAACTCACCTAACAACTAGACTCTTATACGAAAACAATAACAATGATTTATTTTATTAGTAAAATCAATAAAATTATATCGTATTTTAGGGAAAATGTAGAAAAAATAGTTTATTATAGGTAATTAATGAAAAAAACATCATACCGATTCCATATTTGACTACCTAAAGTCTCATATTATTTCAATACATACGCTTAAATTTCATATATTGAACGCAAAAAACTTAAATGAACTTAATTTATTATAGACATTTTATAGGAAATTAAACGGTTCTAAAAAAATTCAAACTAATGGATGTAAAATTAATATAATATTAAAGAAAAATCGGATTATTAACTTATACTCCCTCCGTCCCAATATTATTTTTAACGGACAAAAAACACACATATTAAAAAAAACATTAATTATCACTAACTTTATTTAATAAAATGACAGTTTTGTCCTTACTTTGCATTTAATGTTTCATTAAATGTTTAGTTTGTTAAGTAATAATGAGGGGTATTTTGGTAAAAATGTTATTTATTTTTAGAAGTGGACTATTATTTTGGGACAAACCAAAAAGAAAAGATGGACTATAATTTTAGGACGAAAGGAGTAGTATATTATGTTTTTTCTATAATTCACCTTATATTTTAAACACATCATATTCAAATATTGGACTATTAATCATTTTTCTTTCGAGTCCATTTCCAATATGATGTGAACGTTATGATGATTGCAATTACCCCCTCATTGTTTACTAGTCCTACATGAATAACCCCCAAGGAACAGCTACGATGAAAAAAAATCTTTTATTTTTAATAAATGAGTACAAAATTAAGTTTCTTAGGCCGACGCAACTATAAAGTTGGAAATGTCTCATACTTGTAAGGTTGTTTACTAGTTAAATTCAAAGAATTTGAATTAAACTATTTGATTAAGATATTTGGATAGGTTTTATAAAAACGGAACTATTAATTTGGATTTCAAATTGGTTTAGTTAATGATATAATAATTTCAAAAAACTAAATAACAATTATTTATCTTTTTATTTATATGTTTACTTGTAATATATATTTAGTTGCTTTTTTAATTTATTAGAATCATTTTTTAAATTAACTTTGAAAGAATGTCAAAAAACTTCAATCAATATAAATTTTAATTCACAAGTAAGTAATTTGCTTTTTTTTAGCTCACTGATGGCATAGAATGGATACTTTGTGGATTTTAGATTTGATAAATCAAGCTTATTAATATTAAAGTTATATGCGTTTTTTGAATGCAACAATTCTTGAAAATTGAATTGTAAAAACAAATCCAACTGAATTATATTTTGGTTAGTTATAATTAATTTAGTTTGGAATATTCGGATCAATGTTAACCAAATAATTTGAAATACATTTGATCATATCGGATCAAACATATCCGTTCAAACGAAAACCCAAACTTACTTGTATGCAGTTTTCAACCATATTTCATATTTTCTTCAGTTTAAACGACAAAAATATATTTTTATGTCTTTTTTTATGCATACGTGTGTTACTTTATCTTTTTAATAATTGATGTTATTAAAAAAATAAAAAATAAAATCTTTCAACAGCTCATTATCTGCTTCACAAAATTTGATTTTTTTGCTATAAAGAATTAGAATTGTAATTAAATTATCAAACAACAGACAATTGATTACGTGAGTATGTGACTTGAAAATGCATCCAAAAACCTTTTACATGATTTTCACTTGATACAACTTTATATTTCCATTTAGTATGGTAAAAGCCCACAAAACGACATATTAGTCCCCACGTAATCCATTTAACAATCTAAGAATCTATAATTAATGTCTTCGATATCAATCTAATTATAAACTATGTTATAAGGAGAAATAACTTTTAACCAAACTTTTTAATTATAAAATTACTAATATATTTGAAGCTTATATTATATTAGATGTCAAAGTCACACCACTAAACATCAATTAAATTAGGAGAGCATTTGATGTAACAACATGATACCATGTCATGAAGGAATTGACAAATTCACAAATATCAAAAATGTTAAAATCAATAGGGTACAAAAGTCAAAACATCAAATCATAAGGGGACCACTGTAACATTATGAAAACTACAGGGAGCAAATTCGAAAATAAAACTCTATCCCCTTCACTCCACAAATCCACGATCCACATCCACATGATCATCAAACCCGGAAAGTATAAGAACGGTCACCACCACCGCCATCCACCGTTACGCCGCCGTCAGATACTTCCACGAATAGCCACCATAGAAGTGTCACCTACCAGCATTTATCAAACAAACAATTCCCCTCATATACCTTAAAATGACGAAGAATCTATTCCGAAGAATTTGATTCCGTCCCGAAATGAACGACCCAATTGGAATTCTAGATCATGCCCCATTAGAATCATTAATCAATAACCACTAGCCTCCAAATTTGATTGCGTAAGCGCAATTTAATGACTCCTGCATCATCATCGGCATCAACAGCGCTGCCAGGTTGCAAACGAACCTCGCTACGAATCAACCCAAAAACTCTGCGGATTCCCGTATCGGGTTCATCTTGTCACATTAATCTACTCTTATCGATATCCAATTCCAAATGTCTTTTTAAGACCAATAGTAAGATGCGTATTCCCAAGACACTCACCCTTTCATTTTGCTTCTCATTTCTATACTCTTCCCCTTCTCGTTGTCCCCAATTTCCTTCTTTGGTTCCAGATTTAGGTCTCTGTTCTTCCAGGCGATTCTTCACTACGAAAAGGTCTCAAGGTTTGCTCGAATTTAATTCTTTTCAATTTAACTGTTACTATTTTGCTCCTTTTTTATAAATTTACTGTTGGCTTTTGAGTGTCACTTTTCATGCATGTTTCTTGGTTTAAATGCTGGACTATTTTGCGTTTATCGTCAACACGTTTAGACGATTGTTTATGATTCCTGCAGACAGTTGTTGGAATCTATTCATTAATATATTATTTCATCTCTTAGGAATTTTTTTTACTCTCACATGTTTCTCTTTCAAATTTCTTAAGCCCTCGTGGATTCTGATTCTATCTTCAATATAAGGACAGCTGTTGTTCCATTGCTTCAGAGTTTCATTCAATCTTTTTTTTCTCTTCCTTTTCTAGGGTTTAAATGTTCTAGCTTTGAATGTTACCTTGCATATGCCTATTTCTGTGTTCTTCCTTTGGACTTGTCCGGGTTTTTGGTTGATTGATCGAGTTTAGAAGGTTGTTTTTTTGGGATTTTAGGTGCTTATCAGAGCATATATGGAGAGTTTACACTTAAAGATTTGAGCATTTACAGATTTGCTTTGTGTTCTTTCATTGTTCATTGAAGGTATGTCCCCTAAGGTGTTTTTTTCTTTTTCTTTTTCTTTTTCTTTTTGTAAAGGGTATGTAAGAATCTTTACTTTCTTGAGTTTTTGGGGTTGATTCTTTTTCTTGATTGTTTTCTTGAAACACATCCCTTCTTGATCATCTCTACAGCATCATATAGAGCCTAAAAGTCATAAGTTACTAATAATTTACCTTTCCAGGAATGATATTAATATTATGATCCAATGTTTAATGATTTGTTATGTTTCTGTTTCAAAACAGGCTGTTTTCAATCAAGAGCAAGTTATAAAATGGATGTCCCTAGTGATGGAGCTATATCAGAGACACAATTACAGAGTCCTAATGGAAGTGAAAAATCTCAAGGTTCATGTCTATGGGCATCTCCTGATGGAGGCCAAAAGATTGAAATTGGCAAACATATTTTTTGTAACAGAGCTGTGAATATGAAAAACATAGTTGCTGTTGGATTTGATATGGATTATACACTTGCACAATACAAGCCTGAAACTTTTGAATCCCTTGCATATAATGGCACAGTGAAAAAGTTAGTCACTAACTTGGGATACCCTAATGAGGTTTGTTTATGTTAATCATACAAGATCTTGATGAAATTTGCACATGAAATTATTTAAATTGTACAAGTTTTAGGGTTAAATGCAAATTATAACCATGAAATTTGCATTCTACTTTCATTTTTTATCATTACAATGTTGAAAGTACAATGTCTTAATAAGAAAAAAACTGCTGTAGTCTATAAGTTTTGGATATCTTATAGTTTTCTATTTGATGCAGTTGCTTGATTGGTCTTTTGATTGGACTTACATGGTGAGAGGATTGGTACTTGATAAAAAAAGAGGAAATATATTGAAGGTTTGTGTTTTTCATGTATAAATTTTGAGCCATATCATATAAAGATGAATCCCAGTGTTTTATATTTTTTAAAAAACTTTTTTGCAGATGGACAGACATAAATATGTGAAAGTGGCATATCATGGATTTAGGTTATTGTCAAAAGATGAAAAAGTTGCTACATATGGCAACACTTTGGTTCGTGATGCATTTGATGAGCCTGATTATGCACTCATTGATACCCTTTTCTCATTGGCTGAAGCTTATTTATTTGCTCAGCTTGTTGACTTTAAGGATAATAATCCAGGAAAAATCTCAGAAGAAAAAGAGTAAGTTGTGGGAATTGGAATTCATGATTCCATTCCATTGTTTGTTTGTTTGTTTGGTTGCCAAATGAACAGAATTCAATTCAATTCAATTCCTTCAAATTCCATGTTGGATGTATTTCACCATGAATTCAATTTCATTTATTTTTGTACTAAAAGACCAAAATACCCTCATGTTTTTGCAGCTATTTTCGAATGTACAGAGATGTGAGGGCTGCTGTGGATCTCTGTCATCGTGATGGAACTTTGAAGCAGATGGTTGCAAATGATCCCAAAATGTCAGATAAAAAAAACCGACTTTCCCCCTTAAGTTCAAACTTTTTACAATTTTGCCCTTGGTTATTTTTTTCTTAACTTTGTCAAAATTAGGTACATCAATGAAGACAACTCATTAGTCCCAATGCTACAGATGCTTAGAAGTTCTGGTTTTGCTGTATTCTTAGTGACAAACAGGTTTATTTATTTATTTATTTATTTTTTACTTTTTAAATTGTAAAAAATGTAACAACATTGCTATTATCAGTAAAAAGTAACTTTTATTCATCTGATAACAGTCTTTGGGACTACACAAATGTTGTGATGAATTTTCTATGTGGGCCCCAAAAAGTCAACGGAAGCTCCTTGTTGACTCTTGACTGGCTCCAACACTTTGATGTTGTCATAACTGGCAGGTTATACTCATTTCTTTACTTTAAAGATTGTATATTTATAGTTTTTTTTTATGTTTATGAAACGTATTTAAAGAAAAAAAAAATATTTTTTATTTTTTTATTTTTTATGCAGTGCAAAGCCGAAGTTTTTCCAAGATGAAAACCGTGCTAATCTTTTTGCTGTGGACACTGATTCAGGGATGCTTATCAATACTGATAATGGTAGTCCTATGGCTCAGGTTTGTGTGGAAGTATGTTTTTACCAATTTACCCCTATATGCATATTTTAATTGAATTTTTATTTTCATTAGGTTGGAGCCTCTTCTGTGGAAGTGCCAGATCAGCAGATCCCAGATAAAGGGTACAAAGTGTTTCAGGTAAGTAATCAGTATAATATCCGAATTACATAAATACCCTTTTCATAATGACAAAAGAGTGTAATGATGAGAATGGGCAAATAGGTAATTTTAGTTTGAAATTACTATTTCAGGGAGGCAATGTTGGCCATCTGCATAAGCTACTGAGTGTTGAATCAAGTTCACAGGTTTTGTAACTTTTTTTATCAACAATTTTTTTTTTACAAAGTATACTTTATTTATTTTAAGTTAATAATTTTTGGAGAAAAGTTAACATGTTTGTTTCAACTTTGTTAGGTTCTTTATGTTGGAGATCATATATATGGTGATATTTTGCGTAGCAAAAAAGTCCTAGGTATAACTACTCTCTATACAACAAATGACATTGTACTTTCATTGATTTTTTTTTAATTATTAAATTATTATAGCATCTTAATTTTATCACTATAAATAATAATATTAATACAAAAATAAATGAAAGTAGGTTGCTATTTCTTGTGTTTAGCTAATTATATTGAGCAGGTTGGAGGACAATGCTTGTGGTTCCAGAACTTGAAAAGGAAGTTAAACTTCTTTGGTTCTTACGAGACACTCGTAAGGTAAACTAATATTTTTTTAAAGATTCTTTCTTTTTTATTTAGTATTATTTTATAAACTATTTATAATCATATCAATAACATATGCTTTTTTATGCAGCATCTTATATTGCTGAGGAGTGAGAGAGATCAAATTGAAGATCAAATCCATCATTTAAAATGGTCCCTCCAGTAAGAATTAACAAATCACCCTCTCTCTTTCTCTCTCTCTCTCTCTCTCTCTCTCTCTCTCTCACACACACACACACACTAAGTTACATGTGTGATTTGAGTTGTATTTGGTTGTAGGTGTGAGTGTATGGAAGCTAATGAAATGGAAAAGATGTCATCAAAGCTTGAATTGCTTGAGGTTGGTTACAGAAAAAAACACAACATAAGTAGAGTATTATTTTGTATGTGATTGTGTTATCTTTAATCTTTTTATTAACCTTAAAATTTGATTTATGTGTATAGGCACAATGTGAACGTGTTCGTGTAACACATCAAGAGGCCCAAAAAGTTTTTCATGAAAAGGTAACAAAAATCCATTCAATTTTCTCGGCCCCCAAATTATTGTTTTATAACATGCATTCAATTTTCTTAGAAATGACTTTTTATTTACTTTTTTTTTTTTTTTGAAAGTTTCACACGGTGTGGGGCCAGCTAATGAAAACGGGGTATCAAAACTCACGATTTGCTCATCAAGTGGAACGATTTGCATGTCTTTACACAAGTCAAGTTGGGAATTTGGCCTTGTATTCTCCATCTAAATACTATAGGCCAAGTGAAGACTTTATGCCACATGAGTTTGACCTCCTTTCTCTCTGAAGTCTCAAGTCTCAAACTCAACAAATTTGCATATATTTTATGTTGTTTTACGTACAAGTTTTCCGTTTTTGCCCCCCTTAATTTGTAACTAGTCACATCTTGTTACTTACTGGGAAAGGTTATGGTATATATACAATACATACACTACACAAAAACTATTTTAACACGTTTTCCTTGTGGTTGGGTCAAGGTCTTTGATTAAACTCGTTACATATATGCAAGTGCTTATGTTTGAATGTTCGAATGTTTTTTATGAGATTTTATATGTAAATTCTGAAATTTCTACACGCAAACAAATTTAGTAGAGCTGTCAAAGGTATCCTACATTCTTTATTTCACTATTATTGTTATTATTATTATTATTTTCATTTAGATTTTGCGAATGTTTGGTTTCTTTTGTTAATGGGTCTAGTTAATATTGTACTTTTCTTTTGGTGGGTTTTGAGGTTAGATCAAAAATTATTTTATGTACAGATTCATTATGAAAATATACAATTGTTTGAACTAAACTTGTTAAGACCGTGATCTTATCTAGGATTGTTTTGAGTTTTGTAAGATTATCATGTATACCAGCCACACCAAGAGCGTGGTGGTGACATGTCATCAGCGTGGTGGCTATTGCCTCCATACGTGTGGTTTGTGTGTGGTGTGGGCAGGTGTGGTAGCCACAACTCACAACGCTTGAATTCTTCAAAAATGGTAGGTGTCATGTTTGATCAATAAGCTGATATTAGAAGACTAGAATTAGAATAACCAGGGATCCTGCAATTGCATATGGACTTTTGTACAAGATTATTTTGACGATACATGTGTGTATGAACATGTCATTCAAACAACATTTTTGTTTGACTAGAGGTAGACAAGGTTTTACTCCACTACAAAAATGTATGACCACACTTCGGCTTTTGGCACAAGGCACTACCATGGACACATCAAATGAACGTATGAATATGCCTGAGAGAACCACACGAGAATTGGTGTATTTGCTTTTTGAATATGTTATAAAGCTTTACAAGAACATATATCTGCAAAAACCGACAAAAAGTGATGTTGAAGAATGGTATGTTGCACATAAAGCAGCACACGAGTTCCATTAATGCTTGGAAGCAATGCACGACGATGTCAACACACACAAGGTGACCATGGAATCCCGACGATTATACTTGAAGCAATGACGTTACAAGATTTATGGTTTTGGTGTGAATACTTTGGTATGGTGGGGCCAAACAATGATCTTAATGTTCTTCGTAAGATGTCAAGATTCAATGATATTTTGCTGGGAAAAGCACATGACTTTCCATTTGTTATGAATGGAAATCAATACAAGAATGGGTATTACATTTCTAATGGGATATATATGAATTACTCTACATTTGTCAAAGCATACTTATATCCTCACGATGAAAAACAAAAACTGTTCAATGTAGCGCAATAATCGACAATGAATGATGTAGAACGGGCTTTTGAAATCCTTTAGAGAAAGTGACACATAATAAAACACTCGAAACGAGCATGGGATCAGGAAAAGTTAACATGCTAACCAAGGTAATATATGCTTGTATCATACTTACATAACATGGTAACAGAAGATAAAGATTACACTATTTTGTATGTATAATCCGCATGATACATTTCATAAAAATTAACAAATTGTATCGGGGAGCCCGTAATACTTCTCGAGAGTTTTGGAAACACATAACAAATAAACGCACAACAATATTCACCATGATTTGACGGACTATATATACGAACATGCAATGACGATGAGGACACCGGCAACAATGAACAATAGTTTTATTATGTAATGTTTAACTTGTAATTTTTATAATATAATTTTAAATTTTCTAAATTAATGTGACTTTTTTATTTTAATTTAATGTTATATTTTTAATTTCAATTAATTTTAGTTTTCTTAAATAATTAAAAAAATGATATGGTGATGTGGAGTGGTGAGTATTTACTAAGTAAGTGGTGATGATATGATTTGTTTCATTACGGATGTGTTCGGCCGCGAACTTTTGAGTACATTTATCTTGTAACTTTTGAGACAGAAACTTGAATTTTTTTAAAAAATATATATTTTTTTGTTAGCTCGAGCTTAAAGCTTTTATTATAAACAAAAACTTGTAAGCTTTTGGCTTTTCAGAGTTTCTCCACACACATTGTTTAACGCCAAAATCATGTTTAAATTCCAATCAACCTCTAAAATGATGGGTTTTAGAAACTTTTATATTTTGCCTTCATATTTCGTGTTAAAAAGAAGGCAACAAAAAAATTATGCTAAATTTGTCTGCCGATTGAAGTATTCTTGGCCAACAAAACATAAAAATAATGTAATATGTTGGATGGTTAGAGTTAGCCTTAGAACTTTTAACTTTTAGCATTTTATATCCTTTTAGCTTTTTAACTTTTAACTTTTAGCATTTTATATGTTGGATGGTTAGTTTGTCGAACACTCTTACACAAATAAAGATTAGTTTCCGACTACCAGTTAGTTTTGTCAGAATGTTGTTTTAGTTACTTTATGTGTTAAGTCATTAAAAACTCAAAATTTTAATGAATTTTCTGTTGACCGAGTTCTGATACAACAAAATTTGGCAATGACCAACAAAGCTTTGAAAAAATTATTTGGTGATCAAATGCTTCAGTTAGCAACTCCGTGTAAAAATTGGGGTGGATGGATATTATTTATTTGTTTCTGCTGTTCTGCATAGTGCATACAATACAACAAGGATATTTTTGAGCTTGATATAATATAAATTACAAAATTATAAAAAAGATATATAATTATAACCTCCTCCAAGTTTGAATTAGGATCATCTAAACGAAGACTGAATCTCTTCCAATGTTTTCCCCTTGGTCTCCGGTACCAAAAGGGCCACAAATACAACCGTTATACCACTCGTAATCATGTAAAGAGTAAACGTTCCTGTCACAACCCAATATTCACACATTACATAACACTCCCTTTAACAGACTAAACAAAACAGGTTGTACTGTGTCTGGTATGTATACATTTATGAGACATCAAAAGGCTGTAATTTTTGTCTCGTAGTTTCATTTTTATCAGTCTAATGCATGTAAAACACAGTAGTAAAAGGTGTTATGTGGTGTGTGTAGTGTAAAAGGAGAACGAAAGAAAGGAGAATGAAACCTCCACTACTCCAAGCTAAAAGCAAAGGTGCCGTCAATGTAACGACCCAACAGATAAACCAATTGGCTAATGTTGCTACACTACCCGCAAGTCCTTTTATATTCACCGCTAGTATCTATAATGTTATCTCACAAAAACAACAATCACATTAATCATATTTCCACACACACACACAATAATAATAATAATAAATAATTAACTTTAATTACCTCCGACATAATAATCCATGGAATCGGCCCCATTCCAAGAGAAAAACCAATGATCATGCCCTACAAATTTTTTTAATTAAATTCACAAAGAAATTTTCAGCAAAAAAAAAAAAAAGAATAAAAATCGTTACACTACTACATCAAATAAAGTAAAATAAAATAAAAACGTACCACAACTCCAATCAATGATAAAATGCCCATTACAGTATACGTGGTGGAACCATCATCTGCAAAACCCTAAAATGTTGCTTTTGATTATTAGTTAAAAGGATATTCATACATAAGGAAAATACAATTTTTCTTCTTTTTTTTTTTTTAAAAAAAAAAAGGGAAAATAATGTACATTCATTTATCTGTTTATTATAGCATCCTACTTTCATTTTTTTTTATCACAACACTATAAGAAATACATGATTACCTTAATGAAGAATGATGCTGCAACGACTATGAGACTGAGAGTCATAGTAGAAGAAGAGACCTACATAAAATTGGGTTTTTTATTTTATTTTATTTTTAAGTAAGTTAAAAAAAAAAATTAAAATCATAGCATATATATATATATATATATATATATATATATATATATATATATATATATATAATTATTTATCCTTACAATAAGCAAAATCCTGCGGCCTGTTTTGTCAACCAACCATGTCGAAACCCCAGTTGCAATCACCTGAATTGTGCAATCTTCTTGGTTACAACTTATTGAAAAAAAAAAAAAAAACTAGAAATTATAAAATAACATAATATGAAATTGGCGAAGATAAAACATTTATGAGTTTACTTGGATAGCTCCTAGCCCGAATGTCGCAACATTACTATTAGATATTCCTGTTTCATTTAAAAAAGTAAGGTGCTGTTTATTTTATTTTATTAATTTTTTTTTTCACTACATCCACTAAAGTGTTGAAAATTTACCTGCAGATTCGAATATGGTACTGGAATAGAAGAGAACACCATTGGTTCCAGTTAGCTGTTGGAGGACAAGTAAGCCAAATACTATCTGCAGAATATTAAGGATTAGAGTTTTCCATAATCTCATATAAATAAAAACTGAAATTATATTGAAAATAAAACATGTATAGAAAATTACAACTACATACCATTAAAGGAAACCAATATCTTCTTTGTTTGAGGTCTGAAAAACGAATTGCAGCTCTTCTGTTTGATGATGCCACAGACCTCTTCAAAACCAAAGTAGACATATATCATATATGTTATATGTATATGTATGTACGTATGCATGTGGGAATGTATGTACCTTAATTTCATTCACTTCTTGGGTAATATCAGTATCAAAACCACGAAGAACTTGTAAAGAAGCTTCAAAATCATCTGTCATTCCCATTTTTGCCTGAAACAATGGAGACATCATAATTACTAAATATTATTATATTAATAAAATTCAACCAATAGTCATGAGATAGAATACAACAATGAACACTTCAGTAAGCTTACCAACCACCTAGGAGATTCAGGGATGAAAAAGAGGCCAGGTATCAAAATTAAGCAAGGTAATGTTCCTACAAAATAAAATATGAAAATTGTCATTTTGGTCATAACTTTATTCTAATTTTTACTTTATTAGATGAATGTCACTAAACTGTTACCCAAAATTGCAAGTACTCTCCAATGAACAAAAAGTCCCAACAAATAAGCCAGCATAATTCCAATTGTCACAGATAGCTACAAAAAATAAAAAATGGAAAGTAATTTTATCATATGATTGAATTATAAAACTACAAATTCACAATTCTAAATAGTGTTTACCTGGTTGACAGAACCTAGTCCCCCTCTCATGTTTTGAGGTGCTATTTCAGCTATATATACAGGAACCTTTGTAATACAATACACCCATTCAAAGAATCTTCTATTAGAGTAGTTTTCGTATAAAGTTTGGTTCTAGAATGAAATTGAGAAGAAGTGATTTACTGTATATGATATAATCCCAACACCAAATCCTTCAAGTAACCTTCCCATGTACAGAAACGATGAATCCTAACAAGAACACAGACAATTTGAGTCCATAAAGCCCTTTGAGAAGATGAAAAATGGAGAAATTATGAGAAGCTAACTTGGGCAAATGATATAGCAAGCCAGCCAAGTATGTTTGGGATAGCTGCAATCATCAACGACTGCAACAGAAGGAATCAAGAGTGTCATTTTTAGTATTTAAGATACAAAATCAGTGGAAAAGAAAAAAGAGAAAAGAGCATACTCCTTTTCGGCCAATATACTCTGCAATTTGACCACTAGCTACTGCACCAACCATGGCGCCCACATTCGATAAAGATCCAAACAATGAAAACTGAAACGCAATGCTTTAGATCAGATCAACATTCATTACAGGAAGTGAAAATTCGATCGCTCCAATTTCATGGAACGAAAAGGGATCATCAGCAAGCAAACCTCAGAGACGGTAAGTTTAAGATCTCGACTGATTTCCGATTGCGTAGGTGAAGAATAGCCACCCTGCAAGGATCCAAAAACATTATCGTTCTTATTACTCCCTACACTTTGAGCTAAATTTTAACTTTAGACGTCGGAGTTACTCCATCAACTTCAAAATTGATACGGATCTTGTACTTGTCAATAAAAGATAAAGTGTTGCTACCTTTATGAAAAGTAGTTGCTACTAAAGTTGCAACAAATCTATATAAATTTGCATTCATAGAGATAGTTTCATGTCGAAAATTCAAATCATGGGTTTTACGGTTATTGCTTACTGTGAAACCGAACTGGATGGGGCCTAAGGCAACGATGAGGACACACGCGAGCACAGAAACAGAGCGGTCTCTGATCATCTGAGAAGACGTCATCATACTGGACTGTCTGGAACCCATACGATACCAACTTCCAGTATGAAGAAAGGGTTTTCGGAGATCCTTCCCATCTTCATTCTCATCCCTGAAACTCATTGATCCTCTCTCTAGTTGTCTATCTTTGCTACACTACATAAAAATAAGAGTTGTACTTCCGAGATCGAAGATGAGCAGGATATGTTCGACGAATTGCGTGAGAGAGAAAAGATGGGAGTACAAGCAACGGAGAGCAGTGAAACAGGTGGACTTGTGATTTGACTAGTGTCTGTTGTTTTGCTGACGCGGCCATTTGTGATTGGGTGAAACGGATGACATTGACCATGTCGACAGTGGTATATATGGATGCTTTTAAGCAACATAGACCAATCATGACCTCATGCCAAAATCATGTGTTGTACATGCAACCCATGATTACAAAGAATTATTTATGTAATGCGTAATCACTCATCAAAGTTTTTGTTATGTCATTATTTGGTTTTGAAAGTTTAAAACTTGTTAAATTAACTTTCAGTTATATCTATTTGATAGTGGTATGTTGTTGGTGGAAGATGATGCTATAAAATGGAACACTTTAGTACTTATTAAAGCGAAAATATTGGCTTGGAGACTTCACTTAACTATAATTCCTACAAGATAAGTATAATTTATACAAAATGAGTATGGATGTTGATTCTCTTATATGTCCTTGTTGCGATCCTTTTTACTATATTCTCATTTCGTTATTTCTATTTGGACCCAAGTTGCTAGTTGGTCATACGGTTCATGAGTGGGTTTTCTTTGGTGGAGCATGTATTTCTAATGGAATTCAAAGGAAATGGTTCGATGTGGTAGTACTACGCTTTGGGTTCTTTGGAGATTTCAAAGTTTCTTTAGAAATTTCTTACTTAAAAAAAGTTGTCATTTAATCGCATTTTTGGATTCACAATAGAAGGTCGAAACTCAGGTTTAACTGAAACTTCTTAGTCGTATGGAAATCACCAAAAAAGTCTTAAAGTTTAGGGAAAATTTACGATTAAGTATTTTTTTTAATAACCGACTAATTTAAACAATTTAGCCCTCTGTGACCTTTTTAGCAACTCACTTGCTGATGTTGAATGTTGGTTGATGTGTCAGCTGACGTGGCACATCTTAAGTTGAAAAGAAAATAAAATGTCCAGAGGAAGAAAATGAACGGAACAAGGGTCAAACTCAGAACCTCCAGAGGACTAGCATGCGCGGCCTTACCGTTACTCCGTTAGGTTGTAGAAGTTTTTTGTGAAACAATGGTTGATTTCGTTTATATATATATATATATATATATATATATATATATATATATATATATATATATATATAATACCATTGAACAATAAATAAGAAAAATGAGAATAGTAGATTTCCCTACTTTTTTATCTAGCATTTTTTTTTTTAATTTTGTTCATTAAAAGTTTTCTTGGTCATCAATGTGTTTGTTTTGTATAATGCATATGCAAAAGGGTGTTATTATACAAGATTTGGTCCATTACGCCCCATTTTATATATTTTTTAGTATAATGGTTTTAAAACATTTCATGACATTAAGCCAGATTGTCAAAAAATATCCAACAAAACCATTATTAAAGGGTGCTATTATATAAGCTCCAATCCATCTATCTTCCAAAAATACTTCTAGCAAAATCAAATATATCTTTAAAAAAAATTTCGTGATTTTAGTGCAATGATTTGAAAACATTTCATAACATTAAGCCATGATTTATCAAAAAATGGTCCAACAAAAACCATTATTAAAATGTTCAAATGATAGATGTTTGTTAGTGTTCGGATTTAGATTGTGTCTAAGTTGTATGTGTTTGTAATGTTTACCGTCTTTTCTTTAATTCTGAGATGGTAGTTGTAATTCCGATTTCGGAAGAAGTATTTAATCTTAGGTTTGCAGTTCTGAACTGTCGACTTAAGATTCCTTTTTAGTGCTCCTCTCATGCCTATATGTAACATCCGGGATTTATAAGGTACTAATCTTTTATTTGTATAAGGTTATTAGTTTTATAAGGTTGGGCTTGGACCTTTGGGCCCTTGTGATTGGGCTGAGGAAGCATGTACGCGGAGCGTACCTTGCCATGTACGCTCATCGTACTCAAGGAACTGGAACGCGGAGGCCATGCTGGTACGCCCAACGTACGTATGCAGGATCTAAAACCCTAAAATTTAGGGTTTGATCCCTATATAAAGGACCTTATGCCTTTGGTCCAGCCTCCCTCTCACCCTTAGACAGCCACCACGAAAACCTTAACCCATATTTGTGTGCTCTTGTGATTTATAAGCCATTTGAGAGTATTTTGGTGAAGTTTTGGTGATTTGGAAGAGAAAGGAGCTTGAAGAAGGAGCAAGGATTCAAGAGGAGCTTGTAGATCCAGGAGATTGGCACCATTCTGACTCATTTGAGGTATCAAGCTTCAAACTTGATCATTGCATGTCTAGATTTGATGTTAGGGTTTTTTATGCCACTTTTGGACTCCATTGTTGAGGCTTCTTGCATCTTGATGATTTCAGACCATAAGAGTTGTCCTTTTGGGCTCTTAAAGGCACTAAGATTCATAAAACTCGGACCTTGATGGTTAATCCACAACCATGCAAGTGTTTGATGGTCATAAAGCTTGTTAAAGGACCCAAAATCATGTTTTGACCCCAACCATGCATGCAAGCACATAAAGTTTGTGACTTTATGGATTAGGAGGTTTTAAAGGACCTGGATCTACATTTTGGACATGAAGACTTAATGGATTAAGTCGGAAATGAAGTCCCAAGAAAGCTGGCCAGTACGCTAAGCGTACACCCTGGTACGTTGCGCGTACCGGGTCAACTTCCCGTTTGCGGTCAAGGCCAGCGTACGCTGGGCGTACGTGCCAGGTACGTCGCGCGTACGCATGCAGAGTGGCTACCTTGGGCTTTTTGGGCCTTAGAGGGCTGGACCTGGACTATTGGGCCCCGTGGTCCACTGTGGAGTATAGTTCTGGGCCTAGGAATTTGGAATTAGAAGTATTGGGCCTTTTGGGCCATATTGGGCCACTCGAGATTATTCATTTTGGGCTAAGGATTTATTGGACTTGTGAAAAGGCCCATTTGAAGAGTTGGACCCAATTTAGAAAATTGTGCCATTAGTGGGCCTTAGTGTGTTAATTGTGGGCTGGGAAAGATAAGATGGAAATGGGCCTTGGGAATGGTCCAATTTAGACCAAAGGGGTAAAATTGTCATCTTACCCTCGGAAGTATTATAGATTTTGATTGAGTGTTGTTACGATTATGATAGTCGGGAGTCATCGGAGCAGCTGTTAGAGATTACTTTCCGGGAGATTCGACACTCAGCTTTATGAGGTTAGTTACCTTCCAGTAGAAGTGGGTCTACGACCACAATGTCGGCCCACTAGTAGGGATTGTTTGTCGAGTAGTTGTCTTTGTGATAACTACTTGGGTTTACCACTATCTGATGTGTTTTACATGCTAGTATGATATGATGTTATGTGATAGGGGTAGTAGGGGGAGTAGTCCCCGGTTACCGGTCGATAGGGCCAAAGGGGTAGTTTAGGTACTAGTTATGCTAGACAATATGATTATGTTATGTTATTATGCGGTAGTAGTAGGGGTGAAATAGTCCCAGTAACCGGTTGAGATAAACCGGAGGGGTAGGTCGGACACCCCGGTATGTCTGAAAGGGGTAGGTTAGGCACCCCGGTATGCCTAGCAGGGTAGGTCGGGCACCCAGATATGCCCGTCAATATATTTATAGTATGGTATGTGGTATGATGGGGGAACTCACTAACCTTTGTGCTTACAATTTTTAGTTTTGTTTTCAGGTACCTCTTCATCGAAGGGGAAGGAGCCGGCACGGTAGCAGCGCATCACACACACACAGTATTTCCTCATTATGAGATTCTTGGGATTGTACTATGACATTATTACTATTTTATGATTTGGTTTGAGACAAGTGACTATGTTTTATGCAATGATATGATTCGATGATGTTTTTCAGTAAACCGTTCGATAAGTTACTTAATTAAAAACAAAATTTTTGGTCTTGAAAATTGGGATGTTACAAGTTGGTATCAGAGCCTTGGTTTGAGGGATTCGGACACACCTTCGGGGGTGTCTGGACTCAAATCGAGGGTTTGAAAGATTTTTACAAGGAAATAATTTTTCTTAAAATTTAAAACAAGGAGTTTTGAGAAAGAACAAGGTGTGTGATGCGTACGACCGACCGAGCTCAAGTAAGTTTTCCCCAAGATACCCATACATGTTATGTTACGATATGATATGCTTATGAGAACTGCATGCTAGATTAGGGCCAAGGATCTAGGAATGATGCCTTATATGCTTATTGTCTGTGTATGAGAACTGCATGCTAGATTAGGGCTAAGGATCTAGGAAGATGCCTTATGTGCCTGCTATATGTGCTTATTAAGTTACATGCTAAAACTGATTAGCCAGTAATATGATGACCCGAATAGGATATGCTTGGTGTGGTTACTCAATGCTCGAATGCTGCTTGCTTTGTGCTTTTAGGAGTTCTAGTTATCTTTAGCTAACTAGTAAACGAATACGGCAAGTTACATATTGCAAGGAATAAATAATTTCAGAAGGTTAGGTCTAGCCCTATTGCGCAACTCTTGTTTGAGTCCAACCGTTGTAGGGTAGGACCTCTCATTCGAAGAATTATCTGGTCTTAGTAATATGTAATGGTATTCACAAGCTATTTAGGTAAAGGTAACAGGGATTCCTTATGCAGCTGATGGCGGAGAGTAGGTCGGAGAATTACCCTAGGGTAAGTCTATGATGAGATTAGTGCAGTGAGCAGTAGTAGTAGATGGGACTTGGTGAAGTCAAGGCAATCCTTGAGGAAAGTACGGATAGATGTGGAAGGTAGTATGGGCCCGTACTACTGAAAGCAGAGGATCCGTACTCGAGTCAAGGAGGGCCGAGATAGAACCATGGAACTTGTAGAATGTGTGAGACCTCTCAAGGTTATGTATGACCCTGACGATTATGTGTTTTGTTTCAGAATGGTGATGATTACGCATCACGGAGGAGGAAGTTCAGGATCAGGATCAATATCAGGTTCGGCATCAGGTGCCCAGCCGGTTGATGAGGAACTACGTGAGTTCATTGCTTCTGAGATCACGAGAGACATCCTTGAGTCGACTCCGATGATTTTCGGGTAGATCAAGGAAGGGATTATCGAGCTGATGGAGGATCACCTCAGGGAGTTTAGGAGTGATTGGGCATCTAGTCAGTCAGAGGCGTGCACACTGTCCTTTAAGGACTTCAGGGGATGCGGTGTGCCAGACTTCCACGGGGTGAAGGACCCCATTGCTGCCATGAGATGGATTACAGACATGGAGTCTGCCCAGTTGACGAGCTTCTTCCCTGAGGGATCAAAGGTTCGGTACGCTGTAGGTTGCTTGAGGGACAGGGCTAGAGATTGGTGGGAGTCGGTTGGTGATTCTTTGGGAGCCTCAGCCATTAAGGCTATGACATGGTCTGACTTTGTGACCAGGTTTAGGGCGGAGTTTGCGCCGGCTGTGGAGCTTCAGCAGCTGGCCAGGGAGTTCCTCGACATGAGACAGACTACTGAGATGGTGGCGGAGATTACCGCCAAGTTTCGGGAGAGGGCCTTATTGGTGCCTCAGTATGCAGGAGATGAGGAGATGCGGAAAACCCGCTATCATGACATGTTGAGAGCTGATATTCGGGAGCATGTCAGTTACTCAGCATGCCCGACCCTGGATTCCATGATTGCCAGGGCGAGGGAGAGGGAGATTGATATAGAGCACCTTAGGAAGAGGAAGGCAGAGACTAAGCAGGGTGCTGAAGTTTCGGGGATGAAACCCAAGGGGTTCGACTCTAAGTCGAAGGGCTATCAGAGTCGAAGCCGCTGCGAGAAGTGAGGCAAGCCACATGAGGGGGTTTGTAGACTAGGGTCATCGGGTTGCTACAAGTGTGGCAAGACGGGGCACTTCAACAAGGATTGTACAGCCCCTACCCCCACCATTCCGACATCGGAGTTGTTGTGTTTTCACTGCAACCAGCGAGGCCATAAAAAAGCCACTGCCCGAGATTGACAGCAGCAGCAACGCCAATGGCGACGCCAGCTCCAGTGACCCTACGGATCACTGATGGCCGGCAGGGTAAGTCAGAGGCTCCAGTGGTGAGGAGTCGAGCCTTCCAGTTGACTACCGAGGAGGCACGCGCCGCACCCGATGTGGTGACGGGTATGATTTCTTCTTCCTAGCTTTTATTATATGTTGTTTATGATATTTATGTGCCATGTTATGTGTTTTGTTTAGGTTCGTTCCATGTGAACGATATTCCAGTTCAGGTGTTGTTCGATTCGGGTGCTACCCGATCATTTGTCTCTCTTGCACTTAGCAAGAGGTTCCATGGGTCTTCGGGCATGTTGGATTGCCCTCTAGAGGTCGAGATTGCTGATGACCGATCAGTTCGAGCATCAGAGGTTTTCAGAGATTGTGTTTTGAGGCTGTTCGAGGAGCGCTACCTGGTAGACTTGGTTCCCATACCATTGCGAGGGAACAAGGTTATCATTGGTATGGATTGGTTGAGCCCTAATGGGGCAGTGATAGACTGCGCAACAGTTAGTACGTGTCAGGACCTCAAGTGGGGGGAGCTTGTTATTCAGGGCGAGAGGCCACAACGTGTGCCAGCTTTATGCTCAACAGCGAGGGCTAGGCGCTACCTTCAGTAGGGTTGCGCCGGATATGTCGCCTACGTCATAGATACCCGAGAGGAGGGTAAGGCGACTGTGAGTGATGTGCCAGTGGTGTGAGAGTACCCGGATGTGTTTCCAAAGGATTTTCCTGGGATACCTCCGGAGAGGCAGGTGGAGTTTAAGATCGACCTAGTCCCGGGTGCGGCTCCGATAGCCAAGGCACCGTATCGGTTGGCTCCTCCCGAGATGCAGGAGTTGTCTACACAGCTGCAGGAGCTGTTAGACAAGGGATTCATCAGACCGAGCAGTTCACCCTGGGGAGCCCCGATTCTGTTCGTAAAGAAGAAGGACGGGTCGCATCGGATGTGTATAGATTACCGGGAGCTGAAAAAGGTAACGGTGAAGAACCGTTACCCACTCCCGAGGATTGATGATCTTTTCGACCAGCTACAGGGGGCATCTTGGTTTTCCAAGATAGATTTACGTTCAGGCTACCATCAGATGAGGTTCAGAGACGAGGATGTACAGAAGACTGCGTTCCGGACTCGCTATGGCCACTACGAGTTCGTGGTGATGCCCTTCGGGCTCACCAATGCTCATTCCGCGTTCATGGACCTCATGAACCGTGTATGCAGACCGATGATGGATCGGTCTGTGATAGTTTTTATCGATGATATCTTGGTTTATCCCAAGACGCAGGATCAGCACGAGGAGCACTTACGAGAGGTGTTGGATACCTTGAGGAGGGAGAGCTTGTACGCCAAGTTCTCCAAGTGCGAGTTCTGGTTGCGCGAGGTGCAGTTTCTTGGGCACCTTGTCAACCAGAACGATATTTTGGTTGACCCGGCCAAGGTGGAGGCCGTAATGAGATGGAAGGTTCCGAAGTCTCCATCTGAGATTCGGAGTTTCCTGGGATTGGCAGGCTATTACCGGAGATTCATTCATGATTTCTCCAAGATAGTCGTACCCTTGACCCGGCTGACGAAGAAAGCCGTTGTATTTCACTGGGGGCCTGAGCAGCAGGCAGCGTTTGAGACATTGAGGCAGAGATTATGCGAGGCGCCGATTCTAGCCCTACCAGAGGGTGTGGAGGATTTTGTAGTGTACTGCGATGCGTCCATTTGGGGTTTGGGCGCAGTACTGATGCAGAGAGGGCACGTCATCGCCTACGCCTTGATGCAGCTGAAGCCTCACGAGGCGAACTAACCGATGCGTGATTTGGATTTGGGGGCGGTCGTCTTCGCCTTCAAGATTTGGCGACATTACCTCTATGGGTCCGTTGTACCATTTACATGGATCACAAGAGTCTGAGGTACCTCATAGATCAGCCGAATCTGAACATGAGACAGCGTCGGTGGCTAGATGTGGTGAAGGATTACGACTGTGAGATCCTTTACCACCCAGGAAAGGCCAATGTGGTGGCCGATGCTCTCAGCCGCAAGGCGGCCTTGATCAGAGATATTTGCCTGCGGATGACAGTGGTGACTCCGCTTCTGGAGCAGATCCGAGAGGCTCAGCAGGATGCTATGAAGGAGGAACCTCGGAAGAGCGAGCGTATTGTGGGTCAAGTTTCCTCCTTCGACTATGATAACCGAGGGTTGTTGACACTACACCACAGGGTGTGGGTTCCATATCATGGAGGTGTGCGACAGGTTCTGATGGAAGAGGTGCACAAATCTCGATTTTCCATTCATCCCGTGGCGACGAAGATGTATAGAGATCTTCGTCCTGATTACTGGTGGCCCTGCATGAAGCGGGATGTAGCCTGGTACGTCGAGAGATGCCTGACCTGCAGGAAGGTCAAGGCAGAGCACCAGAGGCCTCACGGCAAGACACAGCCGTTAGATATCCCTATGTGGAAATGGGAAGATATTACTATGGATTTCATCACAAAGCTTCCCAAGACCGCACGGGGAGTGGATTCGATTTGGGTCATCGTGGATCGATTGACCAAGAATGCTCATTTCATCCCGATCCAGGAGAGTACCTCGGCCGAGAAGTTGGCCGATATCAACATCCGAGAGGTAGTAGCTCGACACGGAGTGCCAGTCTCCGTGATTCTTCACAGAGACGTACGGTTCACTTCCAGATTCTGGAAGAAGTTTCACTAAAATTTGGGTACTCATCTGCACTTTAGCACCACTTTTCACCCGTAGACGGATGGTCAGAGCGAGCGGACCATCCAGACCTTGGAGAATATGCTGCGGGCATGCATTATAGACTTTGGTGGTAACTGGGATGCCTACCTTCCCTTGGCAGAGTTTTCCTACGATAATAGCTATCACGCGAGCATCTACCGTCCTCCCTTCAAGATGTTGTACGGGAGGAAGTGCAGGACCCCGATTTGCTGGGTTGAGGTTGGGCAGAGGGTCATGGGGAGTACCGAAGTGGTACTCAAGACGACGGAGAGGATCCAGCAGGTCCGAAGCAGGCTTCAGACTGCTCAGAGTCGGCAGAAAAGTTATGCCGACAAGCGCCGTTCGGACCTGGAATTCCAGGTCGGGGATATGGTTCTCCTGAAGGTGTCACCTTGGAAAGGTGTCATCCGGTTCAGGAAGCGGGGCAACTTAGGCCCCAGGTACATCGGTCCTTTCAGGGTTGCAGCCCGGGTGGGCAAGGTGGCGTATAGACTGGATCTGCCAGCCGAGCTTAGCCAGATTCACAGTACCTTTCACGTCTCCTAGCTGCGAAAGTGTCTGGTAGACAACTCTGCAGTGGTGCCTATGGAGGATATTCAGGTGGACGACAGCCTGAACTACATTGAGCGGCCACTAGCTATTCTAGACAGGAAGACGAAGGCGCTGAGGAAAAAGGAAGTAGAATTGGTGAAGGTTCAGTGGAAGCACCGCAAGGGATCGGAATGGACGTGGGATCCAAAAGACGAAATGAGAGAGTATTACCCCGAGTTATTCCCGACCGCAGTAGCAGACATCGAGGACGAAGTCTAATTCAAGTGGGGGAGATTTGTAACATCCGGGATTTATAAGGTACTAATCTTTTATTTGTATAAGGTTATTAGTTTTATAAGGTTGGGCTTGGACCTTTGGGCCCTTGTGATTGGGCTGAGGAAGCACGTACATGGAGCGTAGCTTGCCATGTACGCTCAGCGTACTCAAGGAACTGGAACGCGGAGGCCATGCTGGTACGCCCAACGTTCCAAGTGTATGCCCAACGTACGTATGCAGGTTCTAAAACCCTAAAATTTAGGGTTTGATCCCTACATAAAGGACCTTATGCCTTTGGTCCAACCTCCCTCTCACCCTTAGACAGCCACAACAAAAACACTAACCCATATTTGTATGCTCTTGTGATTTATAAGCCATGTGAGAGTATCTTGGTGAAGTTTTGGTGTTTTGGAAGAGAAATGATCTTGAAGAAGGAGCAAGGATTCAAGAGGAGCTTGTAGATCCAGGAGATTGGCACCATTTCTGACTCATTTGAGGTATCAAGCTTCAAACTTGATCATTGCATGTCTAGATTTGATGTTGGGGTGTTTTATGCCACTTTTGGACTCCATTGTTGAGGCTTCTTGCATCTTGATGATTTCAGACCATAAGAGCTGTCCTTTTGGGCTCTTAGAGGCACTAAGATTCATAAAACTCGGACCTTGATGGTTAAGCCACAACCATGCAAGTGTTTGATGGTCATAAAGCTTGTTAAAGGACCCAAAATCATGTTTTGACCCCAACCATGCATGCAAGCACATAAAGTTTGTGACTTTATGGATTAGGAGGTTTTAAAGGACCTGGATCTACATTTTGGACATGAAGACTTAATGGATTAAGTCGGAAATGAAGTCCCAAGAAAGCTGGCCAGTACGCTAAGCGTACACCCTGGTACGTTGCGCGTACCGGGTCAACTTCCCGTTTGCGGTCAAGGCCAGCGTACGCTGGGCGTACATGCCAGGTACGTCGCGCATACGCATGCAAAGTGGCTACCTTGGGCTTTTTGGGCCTTAGAGGACTGGGCCTGGACCATTGGGCCCCGTGGCCCACTGTGGAGTATAGTTCTGGGCCTGGGAATTTGGAATTAGAAGTATTGGGTCTTTTGGGCCATATTGGGCCACTCGAGATTATTTATTTTGGGCTAAGGATTTATTGGACTTGTGAAAAGGCCCATTTGAAGAGTTAGGCCCAATTTAGAAAATTGGGCCATTAGTGGGCCTTAGTGTGTTAATTGTGGGCTGGGAAAGATAAGATGGAAATGGGCCTTGGGAATTGTCCAATTTAGACCAAAGGGGTAAAATGGTCATCTTACCCTAGGAAGTATTATAGATTTTGGTTGAGTGTTGTTATGATTATGATAGCCGGGAGTCATCGTAGCAGCTGTTGGAGATTACTTTCCGGGAGATTCGACACTCAGCTTTACGAGGTTAGTTACCTTCCAGTAGAAGTGGGTCTACGGCCACAATGTCAGCCCACTAGTAGGGATTGTTTGTCGATTAGTTGTCTTTGTGATAACTACTTAGGTTTGCCACTATCTGATGTGTTTTACATGCTAGTATGATATGATGTTATGTGATAGTGGTACTAGGGGGAGTAGTCCCCGGTTACCGGTCGATAGGGCCAAAGGGGTAGTTTAGTACCCAATTATGCTAGATAGTATGATCATGTTATGTTATTATGAGGTAGTAGTAGGGGGTGAAATAGTCCCCGTAACCGGTTGAGATAAACCGGAGGGGTTGGTCGGACACCCCGATATGTCTGACAGGGGTAGGTTAGGCACCTGGTATGCCTAGCAGGGTAGGTCGGGCACCCAGATATGCATGACAGTATGTTTATAGTATGGTATGTGGTATGATGGGGGAACTCACTAAGCTTTGTGCTTATAGTTTTCAGGTACCTCTTCATCGAAGGGGAAGGAGCCGACACGATAGCAGTGCATCACACATACACACAGTATTTCCGCATTATGTGATTCTTTGGATTGTACTCTGACAGTATTACTATTTTATGATTTGGTTTGAGACACGTGACTATGTTTTATGAAATGCTATGATTCTATGATGTTTTTCAGTAAACCGTTCGATTTAATTAAAAACAAAATTTTTGGTCTTGAAAATTGGGATGTTACACTATATATAGGAGTATTAGTTAGAAGAGGGGTATGAGTTTTTGTTCACAGAATAGTTTCACACAGTCTTGTAACGAATTGTTTTCTCATACTTCCAATGCAAACATATCTTATTTACCTTGTTGTGTTCATCCAAATCATTCAAATCTTCATATGATGTTTTGTAACATCCCGAAATCATAGGGTAAAAAATTCATTTTTAATATATATTCAAAAATTCATTTATCTTTATTCAAACGTTTAAAAATATTCCAGAGTAAAACAATTATCAGAGTAAAATCCCAAAATCACGAATTGCGGAAAAACACAGGTGTATGCGCTGCGATCAAGCCGGGCTACTCCCTTGCGAACCGGAAGTACCTGAAACCAGAAACCACAAAATGTAAGCACAAAGCTTAGTGATTTGCCCAAATACCGCATACCATACATATCATACGATCCATACATATCCAATAATCAATAGAAAGTGCTATGTGCCAACCATAGTCTTGCCATTATGCCACGAGTCGTATCATGGTCTTCCTTGCCAGGTCAGGGGCCAAAACACTGTGTCTTACAGAATAGTGCCAAGAGTCATCTCCTGGTCTTCCATGCAAGCATCACAAAGACAACTAGCATATAATCTACAACTACTTAACTAATTAACTGCCAGAGTTCAGACTCTGGTCTTGCATAGAGATTGTCAGGAGCCACCTTCTAGTCTTTAATACAAAATGCTAAGGGTCACCCCCAGTCTTCCTATAATACATAGACCAAATGAGCCAGCATTGGTGCCTTTGACCCATAGAACAGTGAGGAGACTCACCTCGACAGCTGAGTCCACGAATAAATCTCTGACTGCATAACTGCTAGAATCCTCGCGCTATCAAACAAATAACACCCAATTAACAATTGGGTTCCAAACCAAATCCAATAATCCATATATGGGGTAAAAATACCATTTTACCCCTCACCTAGTTTGGTCCAAGACTAAGGCCCAAACTCCCAATCATAAAGGCCCATAAACCAATAATCATCCAAAGCCCACTTATGGCCCAATTTTCCAAATTGGGTCCAAACCCTTACTTGGGCCTTACCCTAAACCCTATTAATTTTTCCTAATCAAAAACACATATTCTTAGTTGGTCCAACAAATCCCCAAGCAACAAAGCCCAAGTGATAGCCCAAACACACCAAGCCCAATCAGACCGAGTACGCGGGGTGTACATGCATGTACGCGCAACGTACTCGCTTGAAGGCTTGTATGTTAAGCGTACATGCTTGCACGCCTATCGTACTCACCCTTATTCATCCAAACTCAATTTTCACTTAATCCATTAAGACAAAGCTTCCAAAACACTGATCTGACCTCCTTGAGCCAGAATACCATGTAAAGTTGCCAACTTTACGTTCATACATGGCTAAAAGAAGCTCTTAAGCTTAAAAGGGACTTAATGGTTGACTTAATGCATGCATGACTCCATAATAAACATAAAGCTTGCACCTTTATGCTCAAGGATACCAAAACAAATTCAGATCTGAAAGGATGAACCCTTAAACAACCTAACTCATCCATAATCTCAAAAAGAATACCAAAATCATAATAAACTAGGCATGAAGAGATCTAATCATACATAAGCCAAGATGCAAACTTGTTACCTCAAAAATCTTCCCCACAAGGTGATGATTCTTGATCCAAAGCTTTCCTACCAAGCAAAACAACTTCAAACTTCTCTTCCTTCCTTCCAAGGGCAAAAATGAGCATCAAAGCCTCCCAACAGCTCAAGAACACCTCCAAGAGGCTCTAAGGTCGATTTATGATTTTTAGAGTGTGGAGGCTGACTTAGAAATGAGGGAAAGGGACTAACATAAAGCTTTTATAGGGTACACATACGAAAATTAGGGTTTCACACCAACCCTCGTACGCCCAACGTACGAGGTCTCGCACCCCGATCCCAACTCCGAAGTACGCTAAGCATACACTCCATTACGCATGGCGTAACCCTCTTCGCCTCAATACACCCCGCGTACTTCCTTGGTACGCCCCGCGTACTAGGGTTTTCTCTTAAACCCTAATTCATTCCGAAGGCCATACCTTCCTCGATACAACTCCGATTCCAACCATCCTTATATCAATGAAAAGGTATTGAGAAGCTCTAAAATATTATCAACTCATACTTGACTTAAAGTTTCCTGAACAAAAAATCCAATTTCAATAAAGGCCCACGACCAATTTACCAAAATGCCCGTTAGCACCAAAACCAATTCTGAATGCCCGAACCATCTACATTTCATCACTCCCGCCTAAATGGGTAACGATTCAAAAAAGGCCGTTACATGTTTTCATTCTAGAATCTATCGTTCCTACAAACTCTATCAAGTGGTATCAAAGCATGAGGTTTTGTAAGCAGTTTTGAGATCCAAAATCGATACAACTTCTTCGTGTTCTGATATTTTTTTGAGTTTTTCAATTGATTCCGCATTTTGCAATCGTTACTTGCATTTTGATAAAAAATTATTAGTTCAAATCTTTCGATTTTTTGTTTGAAACTCGTTTTTATCTTACCGATTTGATTCTAATATGTTTCTGTTGAAATTCCGTTCGAAAATGTCTAAAGAAGATTCTCACTCAATTTCATTCAATCTCAATGGTGCTATTAGTTCTACAAATCGAATTGCAATTCTATTTCCAGAAGAATATGAAGTATGGGCTATTAATTTTGAGGACTATTTTCTTGGCACTGAAACTTATGGCTCAAACATCTGGAAAGCAATCAACGAAGGTCCATACATAGTCACAAAAACTAAAGAAGTTAAAACTATAATGCTTGGTCCAGGTATTATTCATTTTCTCAATATTTTAAGAATTTGTCAGGGAACTCGACGAGTTGGGAGGCGCCAACTCGTCGTGTTGGGTTTATTTGGCCGCATATTTTCAAAACCTACTCGACGAGTTGGACGGCCCCAACTCGACGATTTGGTGGCTGATTATGAAACCCTAACTTTTAGGGTGTTGTACCCTATTTAAGGACCTTATACTCTTTGAGTGGCCTCCTTATCCGCCTCTCTGTCCAGAAAACCCTAGCCTTGAGTATTCTCTTCCATTTTGAGTGTGTGAGCTTAAAGAGTGTCTCTTTGGTGTATTCTTGAAGAAGCTTGAAGTTGGTGGTGCTTAGCTAAACGGAGAAGCTTTAGATCCGGAAATTTCTCTGTTGTGGCAGCCATATTGAGGTATAAAGTTGATACCTTGATTATTTATTTGCTAGATCTCTTCATTTGAGAGTTTATTGCCACTATTAGCTTATTTTGGGGTCATTCTTGATTTTGAGCATGTCATGAAGCTATAACTTCAGATCTGGACATCTCATGGCCTCTTTGGACTTAAAGTTGCCAGCTTTATCAAGTTTTTTCCCTCTTTCATGCTTTAAGTCCCTTAATAAGCTTTGTTTAATTGTTTTAGTCTCTTGATGCCATGCATGGACGTAAAGTTAGCAACTTTACGTGGTATTTCAGCCCTAGCAGACTAGATCTATGGTCTGGGGCATTAATTTCACTTGGTAAGTGGCTGAATGTGGTAAGACTTGGAAAAATCGACGAGTTGCCTTGCCAACTCGGCGAGTTGGCTCGGGTTTTCCCGCTTTGTGGATGCTGTAGGAAATCGACGAGTAGATAGATGCACTCGACGAGTTGGGTCAACATGGACTGTTGACCTTGACTGGTGACTTTGACTTTGGTCATGGTTGACCGAGTTTGACTGTGAGGGTATTTTGGGTATTTCGAGATTTTGATGGAGTAAGTCACATGATGGTTGTAGGCAGTTGAGTTCGGAGTTGTGATTTTGGAGTTGGATCTTGTTAGTCAGTTCTACTTGTGAGGTGAGTTTTCTTACCACACTCATGGGTCGAAGGCACCAAGGTCGACCCATTATTTGATATGATATGTTTTGGGGTTGAATGCGAAATGATATGTTATTTGATTTATGTATGGGTCTATGTGAAGACCATGGGGGAGCCCATGGCACTTGGTAAGACCATGGGGGAGCCCATGGCATGAGGATATAAGACCATGGGGGTAGCCCATGACATTCCATTGAAAGACCATGAAGGGAGTCCATGGCAATTTGTATGTATATGTATGAGCATGACATTATGTGATTATATGACTTGTGTGATTGGGAAACTCACTAAGCTTGTGCTTACAGTTTATTTGAATGTTTCAGGTACTTCTATTGATAAGGGCAAGGGACCGGCTTGATGACGAGGCATGCATTCTCCAGTGTTTCACAATTAGCTCTTTGTACTCAAAATTTCAGAATAACATGGATATGTAATGGGATCTTTGTATTTTCTATGGTTGATGTTGTGGAATTAAAAGTTTAAAATTTTTATGAAAATTGGGTTGTTACAAGTTGGTATCAGAGTCTTGGTTTGAGGGATTCGGACACACTTCTGGGTGTGTCAGAACTCAAACTGAGGGAATGGTAACAATTGCTTTTCAAAAAGAAACCAAAGTTTTAATTTTTGAAAACAATTTTGTAAGAAAAAGAGGATAATGCAATGCACGTAATCGGCCGAGCTCAAGTAAGTATTCCCAATTTTTTAGTCATGCTATGATATATATATATATATATATATATATATATATATATATATATATATATATATATATATGGAAATATGCTTGTATGGATTATTTGCTTAGTGTATGCTTTCAAAGTTGTGAATGTTTAGGATTGCATAGCCCTAGAATGAGGGAGTCTGCCTTATTCATGTTCCTTGTTTGGTTGTGATTTAGGGTAGAAGCTTTATTTGACAGTCTATGTGATTCTCTTTGTGTATAACTTGCATGCATAAGGCAACCTGTTATGATTGATCTGGATTTCTGGTGTGGTAAGGGTTGAGAATTCTTAGGTAGCCTATGATCAGATATAGTGCTGTGTTTATGAGTTATGATTTGTGATTGGATGATTTAGGGATATCAAGTATGGCCTTGGGGAAGGTACAGGTAGGTGTGGAAGGTAGTATTGGGCCCGTACTACTGAAAGCACAGGACCTATACCCGAAGCAATGACATACCTGGTAGTTCTTAGGAATCTGGTGAGGAGGAATCCCTTTTGATTTCCTTATCTTTATTATTTGTGATATTTTCAGTTGAGGATGGTGATGATTACGCGAGGTTCAGGATCAGGATCAGGTTCGGGCTCCGGTGCAGATCCCATGTGATGCGACCTGGCTCCAAACCACCTTAGCTATTGAGATATGGTCGTCAGAATAGAACCTGAGAGGTCACAAATAAAGAAGAAACGTCAACCGCTCTCTGGGAGGACGTCCCGAAAAGACGCTCTGACGGTCAAGTTAGTGGGGTGAATCTGAAGTGTGGAGGTAAATGATCGGGGAAGAGAATAGCTTACCTCTCAAGGCAGAGTGACTGGCCTTTTATACTGAGGATCTTCCTCGATCCGTACGAGGGACAAGGACTGCATCCTCGACAGGATCCGCCGTCCTTATTGGAGGACCATGCTCCACGTTCGTGTCTGGTCCAATGATTGGTCCAAGCGATAATGCTCTGGCCATGCTCTTTGTCGCGTGGAGCCTTTATCTTTGGACTGTAGTTGAGGATAACCCTTGGCGAGGGCGGACTTCCCACGCGGTCGCCTCGTGGGGGTCGGGGGTTGCCAGAGCGGCCGAGTCGCCGGCCTGGGCTTCGCTGGGGACTCCTCGCCGAGGGGTTCGCTTGTTTTTGGCCTGCTCTGAGGGGCGCATCAACAAGTCCCCCAATCCAGTAGTCATAGCGTATTCTAGCTAGCTATGATGTTCTGGACTTAATTGTTGGTGTACATGTCACGCTTTTACTTGGTCATCTCTTTGTTTCCATTGATGTGACGTTTCGATGTGTGCGCGGCAGTTACGTTAGCTGTGTCAGGGATTTTTGTAAATCTCGCAATTTCCCTTTTATTGCTCTCAGACGGTTTTCCTTTTTCAGTTTCTATCTTGTTTCTTCGTCTCTTTCCCCCTTATTCTTCTTTTGTGTTTTCGCCATGGCTTCCTCTCTGATTTTGATCCCCACCTCTGTTGAGTTCGTCACTCTTCAAGAGGCTTACGGTTTCACTCCGGCTGACGGAGTAGAGTTTCCGGCCTCCGGGTCTTTGATTACCCAGCCTCCTCCTGGGAAAGTGGGTGTTTACCTGAAAACCTTTGACGTCGGCCTTCGCCTTCCACTGACTGACTTTCAAGAGGAAATACTTCGGCGTAATGGGTGTAGTATTCAAATGTTGACCCCTGGTGCTGTTCATAAGGTGGTAGCTTTCGAGATGATATGTCGGGCCAACGGCATCGTTCCCGACTACTTTGTTTTCAAGTTCTTTTTCCGGTTTGTTGCCACCAACGATAAGTACACATTCTATGCCCGTCGGGGAGGCCATAACCTTATCCTTGACAGTAAGCCTCCCAAGAACTGGAAGGACAAATGGCTATGGGTCAACCGAGAGCTGCTTGGCTGCGAGCATCCCCGAGCGAACACATTATCCGATACTATTCCCAAACTGTTCCCCCATAATCAGGCGACCGTCGATCTCTTGCGCACTCTCTAGGTGGACGTTGATGTGATGTCGGAGGTCATACTTGCTGGTGTTGGAATGAGCCCCCAGTTGGCGTGCTCGGGGGGGAAATGTCCGTCTTTTATACTGTTTCTAATGGTAAGTCGTTTTTACTTCTTCTTTTATCTCCCTTCTCCCTCTCACGCCTTTTTTTTCAAAAAAGGATGGGGGCCTCCTGCTTGCTTCTGTTTTTCCGTGCTTGTTTTCTTACGTTTGACATACGATTGATAGGTGTTGAATGCTCTGTCTCCATGGACTCTGTGCTGCGGGGGCGCTACCAAGGAAAACTGGAGCATCGCATGGTGCCCTTGTACGAGACTTTGCCTCCCCCCGCCGTTTAAGTGTTTCTGTTCCGGCGCCCCCACAATCAGTGGGGAGTTCCACTGCGTCAGGAAGCCAACTTGGTTTCAACACTGCGGTGACCCCTGTTGTTATGTCTTGCCCTCCCGTTGAGCCGACAGCTGATTATGTGGTGGACAGTAAGGTCGGGATCGCTGCCGGCGTTCATCGGGTTGCGGAAAAAAGGAAAGTTATGCAGGCGATGAGTGGGTCGGCACCCGAGGGCAGTTCAGGGCCCATTGGTCGGCGTGTGATGCAGCGTCCCAGGCTTATGCGCTTGCGGTCTTCTGCGCCGTTACATTCAGGGGATGTGTTGGTGATACCCGATGATGACGTTCAACAGTCTGAGGGTATTGAGGGGGCATCTCCTCAGCCCATTGTTCCTATTCCAATCTCTTTAAGTCTTGGTTTTAGCCCTCCGTCTTCAAAGGGCAGTCCTGAGCGGTTGCGTCAGGAGCCTGCTGTTGTGGGGGTACTTCACAGTGCACCTTCTTTTGTTCCAGGATGGAGCTTGCGATCTGATTCCCATTTTTCTGTGCGTTCTGTTGCGTTGGATTTTACCCACCATGCTCTTCCTCCTGCGACTGTAGAGGATATGGATTCAATGAGCAACGCTGTCTTGGCTCATAATCTTGCCTATGCCGCTGCGCAGGCCATGACATACTTGGTCGCTGGGTCCCGACGTGTGTAGCGGCTCGGCGAATTGGAGCATGCACATTCTGCTCTTGCGGCGAGCGAAGCTGGTTTGAGGGGTGAGGTGGCGGACCTTGGTGCCACCGTTCATTGATTGGAGTATGAAAACAAGTCTTTGGTGTCTGAGAAATTGGTGTTGGAAGATGTTCGGAGCGCTCTGGAGGCCCAGGTGGAATCTCTGACCAAGGCAAATGAAGGTTTAATGATACAAAATGAAAGTCTAGGGCGGGACCTTTTCGACCATGAACTCGAGTTGGAGGTGTCAAGATCTGATCGTAATTGGCTTCTCCAGGTTGTCCTTGTGCGTGTGATGGACAAGCTTATTGAGCATCCAGAGTTTACCGGTGGTTTTAGCCGTATTCGTCATGTTATATTTGTTGCTTGTGAAGAATCGGGTTGGCCTAACTTAAAAGCACAGGTTGACGCTGGTACTTATGACCTTTCTGCTAGTGACTCACCGCCGAGTCATTCTTTGGCCTTGGATGATGCTCTCTTGGCTTTTGCAACAATGGACTTTGCTGGCTTGCTCGGGTTGGGCCACCTGGATGTGGACGGGGTGAAAGCGTTATGTACTTTTGATGAGGTTGAGGACGTTGTGGAAGGTTTGGGTGTAGGGATTGGTGAAGCGGGCGGTGTAATTGGCAGTGATGTTGTTGGAGAAGGTGATTGTGGAGTTGTAGGTGGTGGTGCATGAAGTTGTCTAGAGCTGCCCTTTCAGGGTGTGAAAAAATCTTGTTGAAGCTCTATTTTGTTTTGCTTTGTCTTGAACAATTTTTGGCCTCTAATTCCTTTATCATGTTGTACTGGTGGTTATTTTGATTTTAGTCTCTGGCCCCTAAGGCCCTTATGCATGAATCGACAATGGTTTTACTCATTTACTGTGTGTTTTGCTTTTTGGTTTCCACATTGTCTTATTTGTTGAGCATGTTTTCTTACTTTGGCTATATTGAACCTTCTGTGTAGGTTTTTTCGTGTTATTTCGAGATTTACCATCTCGTTGTGTGCATTTGGATTCACTAAGTATCCTCTATGCTGTGTTTTCTATTCTGGAATTATATGTTAGGCATGCTCACTGCACTACGTGTTAAAGACAGTTCATTTTCTTTTATTTATGTAATTATGATACATAGTGATTTTGCACTAAAGTTCCCTATCGGACTACCCTGAGTGTCCGCCTATTGGTCCGGGCGATCAATCCGGCCAAGGGATGTCTCCTTGCTCTCCCTTCTGTATAGGGGCTTACAATTCTGCTCGAAAGTGGTGTACCATCGTCCTCCCTTATGTATAGGGGCTTGTAATTTTGCTCAAAAGTGGAACCTTTTCAAATTCCTCGTGTTCCATGCCCTTGGTATTTGCCTTCCCTCTGGAGTTTCCAGGGAGTATGACCCGTTGCGATGTGCCTCTGTTACTTTGTATGGTCCTTCCCATGTCTGGCTCAGCTTCCCGCGGGGTTGTGCATGGCTAACTTCATTCTTCCGCAAGATGTAATCCCTGACCCGGAAAGCCTTGTCTTTGACCCGTTGGTTGTAGTATCTTTGTACTACCTTTTTGTAGGCAGCTTGGCGCATACTTGAGCGCTCTCGCCGTTCTTCTAGGAGATCCAAGTTTTCCCTTAGATTTTCACTGGTTTCTTGCTCCTGATAATACTCTATTCATATTGACTCTATCATTATTTCTGCTGGCAGCATTGCCTCGGCTCCATAGGCCAAGCTGAACGGTGTCTCCTTTGTGCTAGTCCGTGGCGTGGTCCGGTATGACCAAAGGATTTCTGGTAGCTCGTCTACCCAGTTTCCTTTTGCTTTGCCCAGTCGCTTCTTGATCCCCTGTACCAACGTCCTGTTAGACACGTCTGTTTGTCTGTTGGCTTGGGGGTGCGCCACAGACGTGAACCTCTGCTCCATTCCTCTTTCGATGCACCAGTCCCTGAAACGATTCTAGGCGAACTGCAAACCATTATCACTAATTAAAACTTTGGGTGTCCCAAATCTCGTTATGATGTTTCTCCATACGAACTTAATTATCTGCTTCCCGGTGATACTCGCCAACGGTTCGGCCTCTATCCACTTCGTAAAATAGTCGACCGCTACGACTAAGAACTTTACTTTCCCTGGTGCTTCTGGAAAAGGGCCGACGATATCGATCCCCCACTGATAGAAAGGCCACGGGCTGACTATACTCGTTAACTTGGATGGCGGTAGCCCATGTGCTGGCGAGAAATTTTGACATTCTACGCAAGCCCGGGTCCGTTCGACGGTGTTTTGATGTATGTCTGGACAGTAGAGCCCCATGTGTAGTACTTTACCTGTGAGCGCCCGCACTCCCTCATGGGCTCCAGCTAACCCCGCGTGGGCTTCCTTTCGAGCTCTCTTCCCCGACTCACCATCTATGCATTTGAGCCATGGGGCCGTATGACCTTTTCTGTACAGTGCTCCCCCCAGGATTGCATACTGGGGAGCTCGTATCCTTGTTTTCCGAGCCTCTCCGTGATCATCGGGGAGTATTCCATGCTGCAGGTAATCCATGATGGGCGTCATCCAGTTGGATTGTGCTGTCGATAGGGAGTCAACTTGGCGGTCGTCAATGCTCCTCTCTTTCAATACCTCCACCAATACTTCCTTGGAAAGGTGCCCGAAACACGTTGATGCTAGTTTGCTGAGGGCGTCTGCTCGCATGTTGTTTCCCCTTGAAATTTGCTTTATTGTGAAACTCTTTAGTGAACTTGTGATTCGTTGTACCGCTTTATCATACCTCTCCATTCGTTTATCCTTTGCTTCAAATTCCCCCGTGACTTGGTTGGCTGCCAGGCGTGAGTTAGTCAAAGCTATAACCCTTTTCGCCCCCATTTTTACTGCCAACCTGAGACCGGCCAGCAAGGCTTCGTACTCGGCTTCATTGTTGGAGGTGTGGAAGTCGAATCGTAAGGTGTATGTAACTTCTTCACCCGTAAGGCTGGTTAAGATTAGCCCTACGCCCGAGCCTTCTTTGCTGGAGGCTCCATCTGTATAAAGGGTACACTGTTGGTCAGTTTTTTCCTCCGGACACCCTTGTCCGGTCGTGCCAATTATCTCTTGCTGGAGCTCCCCTGGGATTTCAAGCAAGAAATCCGCCAATGCATGTCCCTTGATGCTTACCCTGGGATGATAGCTGATATCGTGCTCTCCTAACTGTATGGCCCATTTTTCAAGTCGTCCATATGATTCTGGCTTCAGAAGCACTTGCTTGATCGAGCAGCTAGTTAACACCTCTATTTGATGGGCCTGGGAATACCGACGGAGCCTTCGTGCTGCATAGATTAAAGCGAGCACCAGCTTCTTGATGATTGGATAGTTGATTTCGGGTCCCTGCAGGGCCCGGCTCACAAAGTAGATCGGAAGCTGCCGCCCTTGCCACTCAACTAACAGCACCGATGAAATGGTGTCTTTTGATGCAGGCAGGTAAACTTGCAGCGTTTCTCCGGGTATCAGACTAGCCAGGGTAGGCAGTGTGTGTAGCGCCTTTTTTATCTTTTGCAGCGCAGACTCGGCTTCCGGTGTCCACTGAAAGGTATTCTTTTCTATGCAGCCTTTGAGTGTATGGAACAAGGGCATGGCTTTCTCGGCTGACTTGGAGATGAATCGGTTGAGCGCCGTTAGTTTTCCATTCAACCCTTGAACGTCTCTTAAAGTATTTGGCGAAGGCGTCTCCTCGAGCTCTCTTATCTTGGCTGGGCTTGGTTGGATCCCCTCCTTTGTCACATAATACCCCTGGAATTGTTCTTCTTCTACACCGAAGGTACACTTGGCGGGGTTTAACTTCATCTTAGCTCTTTCCAAAGTTTGCAGCGTCTCCTCCACGTCACGTAGTAGCCTCTGCTCGTCCGGGCTTTTAATGACCATGTCGTCAACATAGACTTCAATGTTCCTGCCAATTTGGTTGGCAAATAGGGATTCGATCAATCGTTGATAGGTTGCCCCGGCGTTCCTTAATCTGAATGGCATTTTAGTATAGCAAAAGGCACCGTGATCTGTGTAGAAGGCTGTTTACTCTTCGTCATTTGTGCTCATTAGGATTTGGTGATACCCCTTGTATGCATCCAGGAAACATTTCCACTGGAAGCCTTGTAGGGACTCTACCTTCTGGTCTATCACCGGTAGTGGGTAGCATTCCTTGGGACATGCTTTGTTAAGATCTGAGTAATCAATACACATGCGCCAACTGCCGTCGTGTTTCTTTACCATTACCGGATTGGCGATCCATGTGAGGAAAATTACTTCCCTAAGGATTTCGACGTTGGTCAATTTGGCCACTTCTGTGTTGATTGCCTTGTTTCGGTCTCCTCCTTGGACCCGTTTCTTCTGTTTTATTTCCTTAGCTCCTGGTTTTATCATTAGCTTGTGTTCTATGATTCCTCGGTCGACCCCTATCATGTCTGTGGGCGTCCAAGCGAACACATGTTTATACTTCTGCAATAGTTGAACCAGCGCTTGTCTCGTTTTCGTAGGGAGGGTTGTTCCTACGTTCACCCGCTGGTGGGTATTCCTTTTTATTTACCTCTCCCCCGTTCGACGAATCTGGCCTTGGCCTCTTGGCTTCGGCTGAGATGTCTCTTGGTTGCATGATCTCGTAGCATTTGAGCTCCCTTGGGGGAGTGGCGAGGATTGTTCCCGGTCCCTGACTTGTGCTGAATTTGACTATCCCATGGATTGTTGACGAGATTGCTCCGAACTTTAGTAGGTCCGTCCGTCCCAATATGATATTGTGTTCTGACGGGTGCCGTATGACCACAAAATCTACCAGGGCGGTCCGTCGCTTGGTTTTGCCTTGACTGGTTAATGTAAACGATAAGTGAATCGTACCTAAGGGCCACAAGTTGTGCCCTGTGAATCCTGTGAGTTGGCCTGCAACTGGCCTCAGACCTTCCTTTCACGTGTTCGGTAGCAGTCGGAAACAATGCTCGTAGATGATGTCCGCAGAGCTTCCCGTGTCGACGTATACTCGATGGACGATGACATCTCGAATGGATCCTTGGATGACGAGCCGGTCGGGCTTGGGTCATTTATGGAGAACGTCAGCCCCTGCATTGCTTCTGTGATGCTTCGTGTGTCCACTGTGCGTTCCGCTCTCCCCCTCTTGTGGTGGATCGCAAGGATTTCCAACCTACGATCTGCCCTTCCAGTGGCATCTTTGGGGTTTTCTGCATCAAACTTGGCTCGTAGGCTCTTGGCAATTTCTATCACGTTTCCCTTTAGTTGCTTTTCCTCAATTTCCCTTTTTAGGACTGAACAGTTGATCGTGTCATGTGTCCTGCTTTTGTGGTATTCACAATACCGCGCCTTAGTGCCTTTTGCCGCCAGTTTCTCATCGACCGTGTAGACTTCTGCTCTTATTCCCCGCCTCTCATCTTTAATGAAAGGTCTGAAACGCCCTGGAAACCGTCTATCTCGCCCCATGAACCTGCCTCCCCCCCCCGAGGATCGGGATGGGGAGTAGGGTGGTGGCTTCGCTTTCCAGCGGAGGATGTCATGGCATTGAGGTATGCCTGCTTCGATGCTTCGCCCTTCTCTTGGCGTAGGAACCGCTCTACTCGCTGCTTTAGTTCTGCCCTTGTTTAGGGTTCCTTGCCCATGAGTTTCTGGGACATCGATCCTGGTAACAATCCCCAGGTGAATGCTACCGCAATCAAACCCTCATCGTGCCTGGAACGTCTAGCGTTGCTTTAGTGAACCTGGCAAAAATAGTCCTTGACTGTCTCCCCCTCCCGTTGTTTGCAACCAATGATCAAGTGGCAATCTCCCTTGTACTTCCGTAGTTGCATGAAGTTTGTAACATCCATAAATTTTACGCCAAATTTAAACTTTTCAAGCATAAATAAAACCGAATAGCAATTGTTTACAAAAGTGTTTTCAATTCATTATTCAATCAGAGTGTCCCAAAAGCCAGATCATAAGGATGAGGAGCGGTACGGTCACGCCTTCGCCTTGCCATGAACTCCTGAAGTACCTGAAACAATAAACTGAAAACTGTAAGCCCGAGGGCTTAGTGAGCTACCCCCAAAATACCAATACCACACTGATAATACCATGTCCGTAATAATCAATCAATCAACATGCATACTGGGCCATCGGCCTGACTGGACCGCCATCCAGGGCCTACAGTCCAACCGAATCTATACCGAGCCTTCGGCATGACTGGACCGCCACATGGGCCTACAGTCTCCCCGGACCGCTCATAGGGTGTGTTGGCCTTCAGCACAGAGCAGGACCGCCTCAACCCAAGCAACAAGCTACTAATCATGTACGCATAACTAACATATACTGGCATATACAATCATCAAACATATCTATCTCACTGATCACCAAACATGGAAATCACTCATAACTAGAGCACTGACCTAACAGGTCACTAACATATTAATCCCTACGGATCATAAGAGCATAACATACTGTCTATCCTGATTCCGATCTAACAGATCATATCCACATATAGCATACCATAACGATCACAACTAAAAGGGCCGACCTTGGCGCCTTAGACCCTATCGATATAGTGAGGATAACTCACCTCACAGATGTCGACTCGGTAGATAGATCCCAACTCTCAAATCACTTGACACAAGCTCCACCACCTATTACCATAGCACAATATACCCATAAGTACTTAACCTTATAAGGTACTCCATAACCCACTAGTCAACCCCTGGTCAAAGTCAAAGTCCTCAGTCAAGGTCAACAGTCCATGTTGACCTTAACTCGCCGAGTACCCTCGGCTACTCGCCGAGTTCCTTGAAGCACTTTCCAACTCGCCGAGTCATCGAGGTGACTCGTCGAGTTCCTCCGATTCTTGATCCAATTCTAAGGCCACCCGTCGAGTTTCTCTCTTGCAACACGACGAATACACACGCATACATGTCCTGGAGAAAACTCATTCGACTTGCCGAGTTGTTCATACAACTCGCCGAGTCTATGGCAATCTTCATCGGACTCGCCGAGTTGCTCATCCAACTCGTCGAGTTCAAGGTCATCTTCATACGACTCGCCGAGTCAACCTTGTGACTCACCGAGTTCCTTCAGTCCTTAAGACATACATACTTATTTAAGCCATGCAATGGCTCCAAACTACAGATCGAAGCTTCTAGAGCATGCTTTTCACGTAAAGTTGCAAACTTTACGTGTATGCATGACTAAAAAGGCTCTTAATGGCAATTCTAAGCTCTTAATAGGGTTTCATGCACAAGGAGGACCTCCATCACCCCCAAACCCGAAACTTTATGACTCTAGTATATAGGGAGGGTTCAGATCTGAAGTTACAACTTTAGATCTGGCCCATAGCTTGCTATATCAACTCAAAATCCATAAAACCCTAAAACTCAACCAAAAGAAAAGAGATCTAAAAGGAAAGGGAAGTAAAGATTGCAACTTGATACCTCCAGAAGGTGCTAGCTAGGGTAAGTTCTGCTTCCCACACCTTCCTTGCTTCAACTCCTTTGCTCTTCAAGCTTTTCCCTCCTACCCAACCTTCTTTCCAAGGCTTAAATCACACCAAGAAGAGTACCACACGAATTAGGGTTTCACTGAGCTCTCAAAGACTGTAAAGAGGCCAAAGGAGGCTGAGGTTCCTTTAAATAGGGTGCAAAACCCCGGGATTTAGGGTTTCATCTGCCAGCTCCTACTCGTCGAGTCCCTTCATGGACTCGGCGAGTAGGTCACTAAACACGCGATCCCACCCCGCTGCTACTCGACGAGTAGGGCAACCAACTCGTCGAGTAGGACATAAAACCAAATAACTTTTTATTAAATCCATACCTGAGAATCGGGGCGTTACAATTCTCCCCCACTTGAACTAGACTTCGCCCTCGAAGTCCCTTGGGATAAACAATGCCGGGTAATGCTCACGCATCTCCGCCTCCGGCTCCCATGTCCACTCGGATCCCCTCCGATGTTCCCACTGCACCTTCACCAAAGGTATTTCCTTGTTTCGAAGGATCTTCTTCTTCCTTTCCAAAATGGCCACCGGCCTCTCCACATAATTTAGGCGCTCATCGACCTGAATGTCGTCCAGTGATACTACTGCCTCCTGGTCCATGATACACCTCCGCAATTGAGAAACATGGAACGTGATATGAATCCGACTAAGCTCTTCCGGAAGCTCCAGCCTATACGCCACCTTGCCAACCCTGGCAACGATCCTGAACGGCCCAATAAAACGGGGACCCAGTTTTCCCCTCTTCCTGAAATGGATCACACCCTTCCAGGGTGAGACTTTCTGGAGTACCATGTCACCCACCTGAAATTCCAACTCAGATCGGCGTCTGTCGGCATAGCTCTTCTGCCGACTCTGAGCGGTCTACAAACGCTGTCTAACCTGCTGTATCTTTTCGGTAGTCTGCAGAACTACCTCTGTCCGCCCCATAACCCTGTGCCCAATCTCACCCCAGCAGACTGGGGTTCTACACTTCCAACCATACAACAACTCGAAAGGCGGGGCGCCAATACTGGAATGATAGGTGTTGTTGTAGGCGAACTCTGCAAGCGGTAGGTGGGAATCCCAACTCCCACCAAAATCAATAACGCACGCCCTCAACATATCCTCGAGGGTCTGGATGGTCCACTCACTCTGCCCATCTGTCTGCGGATGGAAAGTTGTACTAAAATGCAGTCGTGTACCCAGTTCCTCATGGAACTTCTGCCAAAAACGGGAAGTAAACCTTTCAAGCATAAATAAAACCAAATAACAATTGTTTACAAGCATAAATAAAACCAAATAACAATTGTTTACAAAAGTGTTTTCAATTCATTATTCAATCAGAGTGTCCCAAAATCCGGATCATAAGGATGAGGAGCGGTACGGTCACGCCTTCGCCTTGCCATGAACTCCTGAAGTACCTAAAACAATAAACTAAAAACTGTAAGCCCGAGGGCTTAGTGAGCTACCCCCAAAATACCAATACCACACTGATAATACCATGTCCGTAATAATCAATCAATCAACATGCATACTGGGCCATCCGCCTGACTGGACCGCCCTCCAGGGCCTACAGTCCAACTGAATCTATACCGAGCCTTTGGCATGACTGGACCGCCATGTGGGCCTACAGTCTCCTCGGACTGCTCGTAGGGTGTGTTGGCCTTCAACACAGAGCAGGACCGCCTCAACCCAAGCAACAAGCTACTAATCATGTACGCATAACTAACATATACTGGCATGTACAATCATCAAACATATCTATCTCACTGATCACCAAACATGGCAATCACTCATAACTAGAGCACTAACCTAACAGGTCACTAACATATTAATCCCTACGGATCATAAGAGCATAACATACTGTCTATCTTGATTCCGATCTAACAGATCATATCCACATATAGCATACCATAACGATAACAACTAAAAGGGTCGGCCTTGGTGCCTTAGACCCTATCGATATAGTGAGGATAACTCACCTCACAAATGTCGACTCGGTAGATAGATCCCAACTCTCGAATCACTTGACACAAGCTCCACCACCTATTACCATAGCACAATATACCCATAAGTCCTTAACCTTATAAGGTACTCCATAACCCACTAGTCAACGCCTGGTCAAAGTTAAAGTCCCCAGTCAAGGTCAACAGTCCATGTTGACCTTAACTCGCCGAGTACCCTCGGCTACTCGCCGAGTTCCTTGAAGCACTTTCCAACTCGCCGAGTCATCGAGGTGACTCGTCGAGTTCCTCCGATTCTTGATCCAATTCTAAGGCCACCCGTCGAGTTTCCCTCTTGCAACACGACGGATACACACACATACATGTCCTGGAGAAAACTCATCCGACTCGCCGAGTTGTTCATACAACTCGCCGAGTCTATGGCAATCTTCATCGGACTCGCCGAGTTGCTCATCCAACTCGTCGAGTTCAAGGTCATCTTCATACGACTCGCCGAGTCAACCTTGTGACTCGTCGAGTTCCTTCAGTCCTTAAGCCATGCAGACTTATTTAAGCCATGCAATGGCTCCAAACTACAGATCCAAGCTTCTAGATCATGCTTTTCACATAAAGTTGCAAACTTTACGTGTATGCATTACTAAAAAGGCTCTTAATGGCAATTCTAAGCTCTTAATGGGGTTTCATGCACAAGGAGGACCTCCATCACCCCCAAACCCGAAACTTTATGATTCTAGTATATAGGGAGGGTTCAGATCTGAAGTTACAACTTTAGATCTGGCCCATAGCTTGCCATATCAACTCAAAATCCATAAAACCCTAAAACTCAACCAAAAGAAAAGAGATCTAGAAGGAAAGGGAAGTAAAGATTGCAACTTGATACCTCCAGAAGATGCTAGCTGGGGTAAGTTCTGCTTCCCACACCTTCCTTGCTTCAACTCCTTTGCTCTTCAAGCTTTTCCCTCCTAGCCAACCTTCTTTCCAAGGCTTAAATCACACCAAGAAGAGTACCACACGAATTAGGGTTTCACTGAGCTCTCAAAGACTGTAAAGAGGCCAAAGGAGGCTGAGGTTCCTTTAAATAGGGTGCAAAACCCCGGGATTTAGGGTTTCATCTGCCAGCTCCTACTCGTCGAGTCCCTTCATGGACTCGGCGAGTAGGTCACTAAACACACGATCCCACCCCGCTGCTACTCGACGAGTAGGGCAACCAACTCATCGAGTAGGACATAAAACCAAATAACCTTTTATTAAATCCATACCTGAGAATTGGGGCGTTACAAAGTTGGTTAGGAAAAGGTACTTCAGTTGGCTAAAGTTGTTGATGCAGCCTGGGCGAAGTGTCTTAAACCATGTCTCTGTGTTGCCATCCAAGGCAGTGGGGAAGTATGTGCACCAGAACCGTTCGTCTAGCTTGAGGGACGTCATGGTCCATTCATATGTATTGATGTGGCTATCTGGGTCGGTAGTGCCATCATATGTCTTAAGGTGGGGCAGTTTGGTGGTGTTAGGGATCTCGTATTCCAGGAGCTCTTTGACGAACAACGATGTAACACTTCGTGATAGGCAATCTTGGTTTGGGGTTCGCTGAGTGAAGTGATACCCCGGCTGTTGTATTGCCAAAAAGGGTTGTACCAACATGTTGTTATAGGTTGTAAGGTCTGGCGCTACTGAGCCGTAGAAGTTTGACGGGTGAAATGGAGTAGGGAAGGTGTGAGCCATGGGTATTGTTGTTGGGCAATGAGTATTTTCTGTTGGGTCATGGGTATTTGTTGTTGGACCATGGGTATTTGATTTTGGGCCGTGGGTATTTGTTGGTAAAACGTGAGTGGTGATGTTGACGCGGTGCCCGCCATCAATGACGGGTGGTTCTATGGCTATGGTGTAACATTTGGGCCAGTTATAGTGTTGTTCGCATGTAAGGTGTTCACGAAAGGCGTTATGGGTGTTGTTTGAGGATTTCTAGGACCGGTGGTGTTAGGGAAGAATGGAGGCAAAGGGGGTACAGTGTATTGGTTAGACATGCCGCTATTTTGGAATGGCGGGGGTGTTACGTGAGTCAGGGTGGATGGCGGCGTTTGGCTCTAGGTTAAAACCGATTGCATGATTGCTGCAACGGAGGCTGGTGGGTCATCTGGTGACGGTGTCGTCATGGGATACGGTGGCGGACCACCAGATGATGGTGCTGCCACAAGAGGTGGTGGCAGGCCACCAGATGATAGTCAGGCCCGGTTTTAAGCAGGGGCAAGTGGGGCATGTGCACAGGGCCTACTTTTCTAGGGGGGGCCAATTTTTTTTATAGTATATCCAACAATCAGTAATCGGCCAAATGCAAAGGAATGAAAGAAGTCCAGTCGTCTAGAATCCCTTGAATTGATTAGTCGTATGAGTTGACACACGAACGCAAAGCAGAAGGAAGATAGCAGAAGCGAATATAACCGAGCATTCAAGTTCAAGCGAGGGTCGAAGGGGGATTAATCGATTACAGAAAAACACTCCTGGCTCCTGAAGTACTGCTATTGCTAAGTAGTGTTATTGCTAATCAGGTAAATAAGTAAGCATCGATCATAAGTAAAGGGTTGTATTGGTTCCTTTAGAAAGAATTGAAATTGATGACCACACAAGAGGAAGAGATTTTTTGTTGGTTTGATTCCTTAGTTTGGCAATCTTAAAGAGACCTTCCAAGTGTTTGATATAATGTCAAAAAGAAATTTTTATAGTGCAAAATGTGTGTATATGATGTGTTTGGTTGGATAACTGAGTGAATAATCAATAACCACAAAAACATCCTTTTTTACTGCCACATTCTTGTATTTATATTTGTTTTTTATTTTCGTGGTATTATTAGGAAAACGGGAACATACAGTCATTTAGAAAAAAATTCAGTTATAAAACTAAAGACATCTATTATTTGAAATCTTATCATTTTTGTGTATATTTTCATAGTGACATGTGCTTAGGCAAGTAAGATATCGTTTGGTTGTGCTTTTGTTTTGGAATTTTATATATGATTTTTAACTATGGTATACTATAATTGTAATCTGGAAAGGATAACTTAGTTTGGAAACTGTTATCTTTTCAGAAAAGGAAAACTGGTTTACATAATTTTATCATTCCTAGTTGTTATTGTAAACTTGATTTTAATATTTATACAATTTTCAAGATCCATTAATGACAAAATCATACATTATTATATTAAGATTGATGCTCGAAACACATTTTGATTACAAATGGCTTCTATTTATACTTTAAGATTCCATCTTGACGACTTTTAACCTCTTTTTGCTTTTTTTTTCAGAGTTTGCGTGGATGGGATCCGCCAATCTTTACATCGGAAAATACTGAATTGGAAAGTTGCTTAGGTCTGACCGGGAATTGAAATTCAATATGATTCTATTCTTGTGTTTGGTATGCACTTGAATCCGGTTTACGTAAACCAAGGAGATAGAACTCAAGCTTATTCTGGATGGACTTGGAATGAAAGAGTAAGTATAAGGATAAACTGTATATAAGAAATAACAACATACTATTGTCTTTTTGGTATTATGGCATCATACTCTTCATTTTCTTTGAATTGCAACATTATAGCTTCGATTTATATGTTATTCAAAGCAATGTAATTTCATTTTATTACTCAAAATAGCAAAGTATTTTTATTTCTTTAATCAAATTACTGTTTGTGGGCCATGCATAAGGCCCTTTTTTTTCCAGCTCGTCCCGGGCATTTGAATCCTCAGGACCGGCCCTGATGATGGTGCTAGTTCAAGAGACAATGGCAGGCCACCGGATGATGGCGCTGCTTCAAGAGATAGTGGCGGGCCGCCGGAGGGTGGGGCTGTTTCAAGAGATGGTGGCAGGCCGCTGGAGGATGGCGCTGCTGGAGTGTTGGTTGCTTCCAATGACGCCATTGGGTGTATAGGGCTATGCAGTGGTTCTGATGGCTCACCCGTCATCTTCTTTGTCATGCGTGGTTAGGTTGTAAGAGAAAGAGAAAAAGGGGTTTGTGTATCTATTGTCACACAAACGGATGGCGCCAAATGATGCGACCTGGCTCCAAACCACCTTGGCTATTGAGATATGGTCGTCGGAATAGAACCTGAGAGGTCACAAAGATAGAAGAAACGTCAGCCGCTCTCCGGGAGGAGGTCCCGGAAAGACGCTCTGACGGTCAAGTTAGTGGGGTGAATCTGAAGTGTGGAGGTAAATGATCGGGGAAGAGAATAGCTTACCTCTCAAGGCAGAGTGACTGACCTTTTATACTGAGGATCTTCCTCGATCCGTACGAGGGACAAGGACTGCGTCCCCGACAGGATCCGCCGTCCTTATTGGAGGACCATGCTCCACGTTCGTGTCCAGTCCAACGATTGGTCCAGGCGATAATGCTCTGGCCATGCTCTTTGTCGCCTGGAGCCGTTATCTTTGGACTGTAGCTGATGACAACCCTTGGCGAGGGCAAACTTCCCATGCGGTCGCTTCGCGGGGGTCCGGGGTTGCCAAAGCGGCCGAGTCGCCGGCCCGGGCTTCGTTGGGGACGCCTCGCCGAGGGGTTCTCTTGTTTCTAGCCCGCTCTGAGGGGCGTATCAACACCATGGATGATAGGTTGCGCGATCTTATTGCAGTCGAGGTTACTCGTGGCATCCTTGATGCTATCCCGGTGATTTTTGGTACCGTCAAGGAAGGCATCATGGAAATCATGGGGGAGAGGCTCAGGTCCTTCCGAGCCGAGATTGTTGCAGGCCAGATTAGGGCCCGATCTCCCTCGTTCACGGAGGTTAAGGCGTGTGGAGCGCTCGAGTTCTTTGGGGTCCGAGATCCCATCTCTAGCCGACGCTGGGTGGTAGACATGGAGAATTCCTAGAGCATGAGTTCTTGCCCCGATGCGGCCAAGGTGTGGTTCGCATCTTGTATGTTGAGGGATCGGGCACGACACTGGTAGGAGGAGGTGACCCATGAGGTGGGATCAGCCAGGGTGGCTGAGATGACTTGGGAGAATTTTGTGAGGAGGTTTGATCGGGAGTTTACACCACCCATTGAGGTGCAACGATTGGTAAGAGAGTTCCAGGATTTACAGCAGACTACTGAGACTGTGGTGGAGATCATCGCCAAGTTTCGAGAGAGGGCACTTTTGTTTCCGCAATACACTGCGGATGAGGAGATGAAGAAGACTAGGTATCATTCCATGATGAGAGATGATATTCATGAGTTTGTGAGTTTTTCGGGGTGCAAGACCCAGAATGAGATGGTGGAGAAGGCCCGGGAAGGGGATATTGAGTTGGAGCTCTGCACGAAGTGGAAGATAGAGCAGGTTCAGGCAGTAGTAGGTCAGGCCAAGAAGCCTAAGACCTCCGATCCTCCCGGCAGGGGCCAGCAGGGTCGTGACCATTGTGCCAAGTGCGGTAAGCTGCACAGTGGAGCCTGCCGACCAGCGGGCTCAGGATGTTATGCATGTGGCCAGTCGGGTCACATGAGCCGGGATTGCCACAAGAAGGGCTTGATTTGTTTCCACTGCAACCAGACCGGTCATAAGAAGGCCGATTGTCCGAAGTTGGTTATGGGAGGAGGAGGTAAGGCGGCGCCTGCGCCCGCCACAATAAGGATTACATATGGCCGCCCGATCAAGGCGGAGGCTCCTGCGGTGAAGAGCCGCGCATTTCAGCTGACTACTGAGGAGGCCCGAGAAGCGCCAGACGTCGTGACTGGTATGCGATCTTTTATGGCTTGTTTATTTTATTGTTATGCTTATGCTCTTATGATTTGGTTTAGGGACCTTTCTGGTCAATGGTTTGTCGGCCCATGTTTTCTTTGATTCAGGGCTACCCGATCATTCGTATCCCTTGTGCTCAGCAAGAAGTTTCGGGATGATCTGGAGACCTTAGATTCCCCACTTGAGGTGGAGATTGCGGATGACCGCACCGTGAGTGTTGTGAGGGTTTATCGGAGGAGCGTTTTAAATGTGTTCAGGGAGACGTTTTCTATCGATTTGGTTCTGATTCCTTTGCGAGGATTGAAGGTGATCATCGGGATGGATTGGTTGGGGCCCAATGGGGCCATGATAGATTGTGAGCGTCAACTGGTGAGAGTTCGAACCCCAAGTGGGGGAGAACTGGTTATTCATGGAGAGCGAGCCTCGCATGGGCCAGCTCTCTGTTCGGCTGCGAGGGCTAGGAGGCTTCTTCAGCAGGGTTGTTCTGGGTTCTTAGCTTATGTGTCCGACACGAGGGTTGAGGTCACGCCAGATTTGAGCAGTGTTCCGGTTGTGCGAGAGTTTCCCGACGTATTTCCTGAGGAGTTGTCAAGGTTACCTTCGGGGAGACAAGTGGAGTTCCGTATTGATTTAGTGCCTGGTGCGGCTCCGATAGCCAAGGCATCGTATCGTCTAGCTCCGCCCGAGATGCAGGAGTTGTCTATGCAGCTTTAGGAGCTGCTAGACCGAGGATTTATTCATCCAAGTAGTTCCCCGTGGGGAGCACCGATCCTGTTCATGAAAAAGAAGGATGGGTCACACAGGATGTGTATAGATTATCGAGAGCTGAACAAGCTAATGGTGAAGAACCGTTATCCGCTTCCGAGTATTGATGATTTGTTCGATCAACTCCAGGGTGCATCTTGGTTTTCCAAGATTGATCTTTGGTCGGGATATCACCAGATGAGGATTAGGGATGAGGATATACTGAAGACGAACTTCAGAACTCGTTATGGTCATTATGAGTTCGTGGTGATGCCATTTGGGCTCACCAATGCTCCAGCGGCATTCATGGATCTTATGAATCAGGTTTGTAGACCGATGCTGAATCGGTCTGTGATCGTCTTCATTGATGACATTTTGGTCTATTCAAAGACCAAGGAGCAGCACGAGCAGCATTTGAGGGAGGTATTGGAGACCTTGAGGATGGAGAGGCTATACGCCAAATTCTTCAAATGTGATTTTGGTTGCGTGAGGTGCAATTTTTGGGGCACATCATCAATCAGGAGGGTATTTTGGTCGATCCGGCCAAAATCGAGGCGGTAATGCGTTGGGAGGTTCCGAAGAATACATCCGAGATCCGGAGTTTCTTGGGTCTTGTGGGGTACTATCGGAGATTTATTCATGATTTCTCCAAGATCGTTGTACCCTTGACCCGATTGACCAAGAAAAGTGTGACCTTTCGGTGGGGTCTAAATCAGCAGTCGGCATTCGAGACCTTGAGGCAAAGATTATATGAGGCCCCGATTTTAGCACTACCCAATGGATTGGACGACTTTGTAGTGTATTGTGACGCTTCTATTTTGGGATTAGGAGTGGTTATGATGCAGAGGGGGCATGTGATTGCTTATGCTACGAGGCAGTTGAAGCCTCATGAGGCAAATTACCCCATTCATGACCTAGAATTGGGGGCGGTGGTGTTCGCCCTCAAGATTTGGATACATTAGTTGTATGGGGTCCGATGCACCATTTTCACGGACCATAAAAGTCGGAAGTACTTGATGGATCAACAGAATTTGAACATGCGACAGAGGAGATGGCTCGACGTAGTAAAAGATTATGATTGTGAGATTTTGTACCATCCCGGGAAGGCCAATATGGTGGCCGATGTTTTGAGCTGTAAGGCAGCGAGTGCTCCGATCCGAGATGTTTGCCTGAGGATGATGGTGATTTCACCTCTATTGGATATGATCAAGGGGGCTCAAGTTGAAGGACTAAAGAAGGAGAGCTGGAAGGTGGAACGGATTTGGGGGCAGATTCCACTTTTTTTTCGAGACGGTCATGATCTATTGACCCAGTGTGGAAGAGTTTGGGTACCGTCTTTCGGGGGTGTGAGACAAAAGATTTTGGAGGAGGCTCATAAATCCAAGTTTTCTATCCATCCGGGGGCCACGAAGATGTATCGAGATTTGCGATTGAGTTATTGGTGGCCCTGCATGAAGTGGGAGATTACATGGTATGTTGAGTAGTGTTTGACCTGCAGGAAGGTCAAAGCCGAGCATCAGAGGCGCCACGACAAGATGCAGCCGCTACCTATTCCCATGTGGAAATGGGAAGAGATTTCTTTGGATTTTTGTAACATCCCACAAATATAGTCTAAAAATTTCATTTTTAAAATCATTAATTAATCCAGAATTACTGAAAATCATTATCCGAAACATCAACTATAATATCCCAAATGTCAAAACAGTGTATCCATATCAATCACATGTATATAAATCAGAGTAAAATATCCCAGGCTAAAAGTTGTGGTGTGTGCCATGCAGTCATCCCGAGCTCTTCCCCTTGCTAGCGGAAGTACCTGAAACCAAAACTGAAAACTGTAAGAACGAAGCTTAGTGAGTCTCCCCAACTACCACATGCCACACACATATTCACATAATAACATACATTGGGCCTTGGCCGCTACATCGGGCCCCGCCCGACATCGGACCGAAGTTCGGCATCGGCCCTCGTCCGGCATCGAACCTAAGTTTGGTATACACATATCATATCAACAAGCATATAACATAAACACATAACATAGACATATAAACATTCCTCGGGCTTGCCCCAACATCGGACCGAAGCCCGGTACACATAAACATAACATATAAGCTAAACATTCCTCGGTCTTGCCCCGACATCGGATCTAAGTCCGGAACACATAAACAAACACATGCAAGAATCATGAAGACATCAAGCATACAAACATTCCTCGGGCTTGCCCCGGCATCAGACCGGAGTCCGGAATCATATAAACTACTTCGGGATAACCCCGACATTGCTAACATACATAAATGGGCTGCCCTTAGTGCCTTAGACCCGTTCCTACTGGAATAGGACTCACCTCGCAAAGCTGAATGCTATAATCTCGAGTGAGGAATCTCTGACGGTTGCTCAAACGACTCCCCGGCTATCATTATCACAATAATCACTTAGTCAAAAACAGAGAATCCGTCTATGGGTAAAATGACCATTTTACCTATAACATCCTAAGACCAGGTATATCTTATAAGCCCTTGTTCTTTTGGTAAATTGTCAAGTTTAGCCGTTATTGAGAAAAGGTGGTAAATGAGTACGCGGGGCGTATGAGAGTGTACACTCAGCGTACTCATATGCGTGTTTTTGACGCGGAAGCCACCTAGTACGCTGGACGTACCAGAGGGTACGCTGGGAGTACTAGGCCCAGAGTGAAAACCCTAATTTGGGGTGTGTCCCTATATAAATGATATGATGGCCTTATTCTTGGCCACCATCTTCAGACAAACAACCCTCTAAAACCCTAATCCTCATTCTTGAGCTTGTGTGTGTCCATTTGAAAGCCTTTAGGTGACTTTGTGTGTTCTTGGAGTGAAGAAGGAGCTTTGGGAGAAGAAGGAGCGAGATTCCATGCCTTGGATCTGAGCATATCTGAGTTGGGAGGTTCATCTAGAGGTATAAAGCTTCAAGCTTTCTCACTCTTTTGATTTATGCATCATAGTAGTGTATTTTAGGGTTTTGTCCCAAAAGTTGGAGACTTTATGAGATAATTGAGCTACAGAGACTATAATCAACCCATTTGAGTGTATTTAGTGGTGTAGTGTCATAAAAATCAAGACTTGGACGTTGGAATCAAGCCATGCATGAGATATGAGCATTTTGAGATAAGAGAGTGAGAGTTTTGTGTGTTTGTGACCTTATCAGCCATGCAAAGGCTTAAAGTCACTGACTTTATGGAATAAGAGCTATTAGGGAGTCCAGATCTATGATATGAGCCAAGGTCTTAACTGATTAAGACCAAATGAGTAGGAAGAGTGAAACTGGGATGTACGCTGAGCGTAATCCCAGTACGCACCGCGTAGGGATCGAGGATCCCCGATGCCTGCATGGCAGCAGAGTACACCCAGCGTAGAGAGCTGGTACGCGCAGCGTACGCTCTGCCATTGACGTTTGGTTGACTTTTAGGGTTTGGTCAATTTGTGGACTATTAGGGCCAAGAAGGGGTAAAATGGTCTTTTACCCTTCTGGGAGCTTGTAGAAGGGTTAGTCTAGATTTTTGAGAGCCACTATTAATTAGGAATAATTATTGTATGTGTTAGGCGGAGGCTAGACTGGTGATTCGAGTTCGAGGTTATCCGATTTCTTACGAGGTGAGTCTTTTCACTATACTTACCATGAGTGGTATCTATGTGTGACCGGAGGGTCTTATTTGCTTATTGAGTTATGTGATATCATGCATTTTGTATGTGTGATATATATGTTATATTCTGTGTTTTACTGAGATAGGACTGTAGGGTCCAACCCGAGTTGTGGGACTGGAGGGTTTCCACTGAGACAGGACCGGAGGGTCCAAACCGAGCTTTGAGACCGGAGGGTGCTCACTGAGACACATGACCGGAGGGTCCACACCGAGACGCATGAGACCGGAGGGTACATGCCGAGTTATAGCCATGAGAGGCTTATTATTTTTGTATCTGGTATTTTGGGGAACTCACTAAGCTTCGTGCTTACCGTGTTATGTGTGATGTGTTTCGGGTACTTCTCAGGACCACAAGAAGGCGCCGACATGATTGTACACACTTGTTCGAGACTATATTGTGGATTCTGGGATTTAACTTTATTGTGGTTTTGATGTTGACATTTTGAGATACATGTGGTTTTGTGAAATACAATATATTGGTTTATTGTGCTTTTAAAATTGAAAATTTTGGTTTAAAAATTTACGGTGTTACAGTACCCCTGGTCAAAGTCAACGTTTTGGTCAAAGTCAAAGTCAAAGTCAACCATCCGAGTTGACTCAACTCGTTGAGTCATCCCCCTGACTCGTCGAGTTCTATAATCCATAAATCCTGAAATCGCGATCCAACTCGTCGAGTCCCTTAGCAGACTCGCTGAGTTCTACCTTGTACAAAAATCGGGACAAAACGTCATCAACTCATCGAGTCCCTCTCTGGACTCGCCGAGTTCCTTAATCTGTTTGGGTCAACTTAAAGGATTAAGCCCCTCCTCTTCAGATCCAAACTCCATACTGTATCTACATACTGGAAATGCCTTTTTAAGGGTAAAGTTTCCAACTTTACCCGTTACTAATCCTTCTTAACGGGTCTAGCTCAACCCCTAGATCTTTAGAACATAGATCTTTGTCCAAAAGCCTTATCACTCCAAACCAAAACATGAAAACTCAGATCTACGTCCTAGACACCAAAAGAACACGTAAAGCCTCAGACTTTCCTTCCATGCATGGCCTTTTGGGGCACAAAAGGCCATAACAATACCTTAGAGTTTGCATGGGGGCTACAATGGCATAAAGTTTGCACCTTTATGCCTTAACAACCCTTAATGATCCCAGATCTGAAAGGATCCTTGCTTGGGACGTCCAAATCCCAAGGGTCAAGCTTCTTGGACCAAAACCCTCAAAAAGTGGAAATAATGAGATCTAATGAACAATTGATCAAGTTAGAGACTTGATTACCAGAAAGTGAACGGAATGAGATGCTGCTTCTGGATCTACACTCTTCTCTTGGAGTCCTCTAGCTTCTTCTTCTTCTACAAGCTTCAAATCACAAAAGATCACTCAAAAAATGGCTCACACACTCACACAATGCTCTAAGGTTTCGTGGATTAGGGTTTGGGACTTTGAGGCTAGAAATGAGGCCAAAAGGTGGGGATTAAGATGCTTAAATAGGGTGCAAAACTCTGAAATTAGGGTTTCACTCAGGCAGACCTACTCGCCGATTCGAGGGCTCTCGACTCATCGAGTAGATAGCTTAAAACCCGTGTCTAAAACTCGTTTCTACTCGACGAGTCTGGGGCTTCCAACTCGTCGAGTAGCTCTATTAAAATGAATAATTTATAAATAAAAGCGTATCAGAAACCAGGCGTTACAATTTTATCACGAAGTTACCTAGTACGGAACGGGGTGTGGATTCCATCTGAGTTATTATGGACAGGTTGACCAATAGTGCTCATTTTATTCCGATCTCTGAAAGTATCTCCGCCGAGAATTTAGCAAATATTTATGTGCGGGAAGTGGTGGTTAGACACGGGGTGCCAGTGTCTGTAGTCTCGGACCGTGATGTTCGTTTCACCTCCAGGTTTTGGAGGAAGTTCCACGAGGAGTTAGGAACTCAGTTACATTTTATCACCGCTTATCACCCCCAGACTGATGGTCAGAGTGAGCGGACAATTCAGACGCTCGAGGATATGCTTCAGGCATGTGTATTGGATTTCGTAGGGAGTTGGGATACTTACCTTCCACTAGCACAGTTCTCATTCAACAATAGTTATCATGCTAGTATTGACCGACCCCCGTTTGAGGCGTTTTATGGTCGGAGATGTAGGAATCCAATTTGTTGGGGGCAGGTCGGACATCGAGTTATGGGGAGTACCGAAGTGGTACTTAAGACGATCGAGTTGATTCAACATGTTCACGACCGGCTTCAGACAGCGCAGTGCAGGCAGAAGAGCTATGCGGATAGGTGCAGATCGGACCTAGAATTCCAGGTCGGGGATATGGTACTCCTGAAAAGATCACCCTAGAAAGGTGTTATTCGGTTCAGGAAGCGGGGCAAGTTGGGCCCCAGGTTTATTGTCCCGTTTCAGATTATCGCCCGGGAGGGCAAGGTTGCGTATCAGCTAGACTTGCCTGATGAGCTTGGGCAAATCCACAATACATTTCACATTTTGCAGTTGCGGAAGTGTGTGGCTGATGAGTCGATGGTTGTATCGCTTGATGATATTCAGATTGATGAGAGCTTGAATTATGTGGAAAAGCCCATTGCGATTCTGGACAGAGAAACGAAAGCCCTCCGGAACAAGGAAATGAAGTTAGTAAAGGTGCAATGGCAGCAACGAATAGACTTCGAATGGACTGGGAGTCGGAGGATGAGATAAGGAAGCATTACTCGGACCTTTGCACCGAAGAGGCTCCGAACGCTTGGTCCAGGTATTATTCATTTTCTCAATATTTTAAGAATTTGTCAGGGAAACTCGACGACTTGGGAGGCGCCAACTCGTCGTGTTGGGTTGATGTGGCCGCGTATTTTCAAGACCTACTCGACGAGTTGGAAGGCCCCAACTCGACGAGTTTGTGGCTGATTATGAAACCTTAATTTTTAGGGTGTTGTACCCTATTTAAGGACCTTATACTCTTTGAGTGGCCTCCTTATTCACCCCTCTGTCCAGAAAACCCTAGCCTTGAGTATTCTCTTCTATTTTTGAGTGTGTGTGAGCTTAAAGAGTGTCTATTTGGTGTCTTCTTGAAGAAGCTTGAAGTTGGTGGTGCTTAGCTAAAGGGAGAAGCTTTAGATCCGGAAATTTCTCTGTTGTGGCAGCCATATTAAGGTATAAAGTTGATACCTTGATTATTTATTTGTTAGATCTCTTCATTTGAGAGTTTATTGCCACTACTAGCTTATTTTGGGGTCATTATTGGTTTTGAGCATGTCATGAAGCTATAACTTCAAATCTGGTCATCTCATGGCCTCTTTGGACTTAAAGTTGCCAGCTTTATCAAGTCTTGGCCCTCTTTCATGCTCTAAGACCCTTAATAAGCTTTTTTTAAGTGTTTTAGTCTCTTGATGCCATGGATGGACGTAAAGTTAGCAACTTTATGTGGTATTTCAGCCCTAGGGGACCAAATCTATGGTGTGGGGTATTAGTTTCGCTTGGGAAGTGGCTGAATGTGGTAAGACTAGGAAAAATCAACGAGTTTCCTTGCGAACTCGGTGAGTTGGATCGGGTTTTCCTGCTTTCTGGATGCTGTAGGAAATGAACGAGTAGATAGAGGCACTCGACGAGTTGGGTCAACATGTACTGTTGATTTTGACTTTGGCCATGGTTGACCAAGTTTGATTGTGAGGGTATTTTGGGTATTTCAGGATTTTGATGGAGTAAGTCACATGATGGTTGTAGGCAGTTGAGTTCGAAGCTGTGATTTGGGAGTTGGATCTTGTCAGGTAATGCTACTTGTGAGGTGAGTCTTCTCACCACACTCATGGGTCGAAGGCACCAAGGCCGACCCATTAATTGATATGATATGTTTTGTGGTTGAATGCGAAATGATATGTTATTTGATTTATGTATGGGTCTATGTAAAGACCATCGGGGGAGCCCATGGCACTTGGTAAGACCATGGGCGAGCCCATGGCATGAGGATATAAGACCATGGGGGTAGCCCATGGCATTCCATTGAAATACCATGCAGGGAGTCCATGGCAATTTGTATGTATATGTATGAGCATGGCATTATGTGATTATATGACTTGTGTGATTGGGAAACTCACTAAGATTGTGCTTACAATTTGTTTGAATATTTCAGGTACTTCTATTGATAAGGGCAAGGGCCCGACTTGATGATGAGGCATGCATTCTCCAGCGTTTCACAATTAGCTCTTTGTACTCAAAATTTCAGAATAACATGGATATGTAATGGGATCTTTGTATTTTCTATGGTTGATGTTGCGCAATTAAAAGTTTAAATTTTTTATGAAAATTGGGCTGTTACAAAAACTCAAAAGAGATTTGATGAACTGGTTGAAGAAAATGTCATTGTTTATGATGAAAAAGAATTGTTTTGTGTAACCTAAAAGCTTTCAGAATTCTATGGTTTGCTCTTCCTCCAGATACATTCTGTTTGGTAAGTTCTTGTGATACTGCTTTTGATATTTGGAAAATATTGAAAGAATTATACTCCGGTGATGATGATTTACTTCACTCAACTCAAACAATACTTTTATCTGAATTTGGTTCATCTAATCAAAAATCAGATGAATCTATTGAACAAGCTCCAGTCCATCTATCTTTCGAGAATAAATTTAGCAATCCACTCTTCTAAGTCTTTGCTTTCAACATGAGATACATGACATTTTAAAACAAATAGTATGTAAGACAAAATATAAAATAGTTAATATTTAATATTTGAGAAATATAATATAAAATTAAAGTAAATATTAAACGAGTTGGTTGGTTAAAATCAGATTGAAAATTTCAACCCGAACCCAACCCATTCAATTAAGTTGGTTAAATGGGTTGAAGATGTAACGCCCCAAATTTCAACCCAAAGATTTCGATTAAAACTTTAAGTATTTAATTAGTTCACAATTGCAAGATCTTAAAACATTTATCAGAGTATCATTAAAAGTTATCAAGTACACAAGTCTCCCATTGATGTGATGCAATCTAGTCGTGCCCCTCCTTTAATATAAGAAAACTTGAAACATGTAAACCACAAATCGTAAGCGCAATGCTTAGTGAGTTCCCCAAAATACCACACACAACACATCACAAATAAACAACTATGGGTTATCAGCAACCTGGGGGACTATCGGCAGTCCCAGTGGGCTAACAGCATGCCCGATGGGTTATCAGCAACCCTGGAGACTATCAGCAATCTCAGTCACAGATAAACAACATAACATAATAATAACAGCTAGACCCAGTTGGTCGCCACATATACAACTATTCTACCACACGGGCTCATACAAACATGCAAGAGTCAGAAAGACAACTAGCATCCTACATACACAATTTAGTGATCCGACATTGGTGTCTTCGACTCACGAGCACTGGGAGAAGACTCGCCTGAATCGAAGAACCCTGAAACACTACGACACGATCTTTTTCTGCACTGCTTGCACCCGCGAATCCACTAATACCGGAACCATATAAAATCTTAATTAATAACCCAAAACCCTCAAGTTTGAACCTTGGTCGAAAGTCAACAGTCAACGGAAGTAAAGTAGACAAGTAAACTTCAGGCTAAGTACGCCCAACGTACTCAACTAGTACGCATGGCGTACTCACCATCCAGAATCGGGACCCCATACAAGTACACGCAGCTTACCCGAAGGTACGCCCGATGTACTCGGCCAAAACACACTTTTACATTAAGTGCTTAATATCTTAAGTCCTTTCGTCCAACACTTAGATCTAGTCCCACAACATCATTCTAAGTCATAAAGTTTCCACCTTTATGATTTTCCATATCTAGAAAATGTCAAAAATCCAAAACCTTAACTTATTAATCCATTAAGACATCATGACACTTTCATGGAAGCTATAGAAGGATCAAGATCATATTTTTGTGGATCCTAAAAGCTCCATAATGGATAAAGTTTCCAACTTTATCCATTAGAATCGTCCAAACCAACAATATCTAGTATTTAAGCATCAAAGGGACCAAAAGTGCATCTTTTTCAACTTAATCCATTAAGTCCAAGTCTCCAACCTTCAGATCTGAATCATAATGATGTTTAGATGGATAAAGTTTCCAAATTTATCCATAACAAGGTCACAAACTTTCAAGATCTAAATTGTATGCACTAAAATGACCAAAAGCTCATAACATTCAAAACTAGCTAGATCTAACAAATGCATCATCAAGATTCAAACTTTATACATCTATATGATAGAGCAAGGTGAACAAAGTCCAGATCTACAAGCTCCAATGCAACCAAAACTTCTCCAAGAAGTTCCTGTTGGTTTTAAGCACTACAACATTCCTATGGTGCACATGCAACCCTAGATGCTTTGGATCTATGTTTTCTCTAATTATACATGCAATTTCAATTTTCCAAAGCATACATCCTAACTAGCATACAATGGAGGTTATACAATATAAAACTCGTAGTTAGATGAATACCTCTTGATGTAGTTGTAGTTGTAGTTGTAGTTCTTGGCCTTTCAAGAGCTTAGCACCTCAAGTGTGATGCCTCAAATGGTTCACAAACACCATGAACAAAGGAGGACTTTGAGAGAGAGTATAGACACACTAAAACCTGTTATGATTCTCTTAGAATACATAGGTGTTCGATTTTCGCTAAGGGATAACTCATATATAGTGTAGGATTCCAAGATTCATGGATAAACCCTAATCCATACACTTGGGTTATGATCCATATCTCATGTAGGCTAACTCTTCATGGATACTCTCATAAAACTTAGACCAACATGGATCAATAGCCCAAACACTATATATATCACTGATTTACATAATCAGTCCCCTGTTAATTTAATTAGTCTCTTTTGATCACTAAATTAATTCCAAATTAATTCTTGATCAATACTAATTAAATAATATGATTTCACAATTAATATATTATACTTGTAATATATTAATAAATCATAAATAACCTCTTTCTCAAATATCCTTCCTATCAGATTGTTCTAGTGAAGGCAACCCAAATGGACCATGCTACTCTCGGGTCGAGTACATCCCACTACTTGCATTCCAAGAAGAGAAATCGGTTTTAGAGTCTCCTTAGCCTCTCTCATATCCATCTTGTTGTTTATTTGGTGTTTGTGAATTGTTTGAGGCACAACACTTTGGGTGGTAAGTTTTCACAAGGCCAAAGTCTTACTAGCTACATATAGAGGTAACCTTCTAACCAATTTTATGATTCATATGTTAAAATTTGTATGCTAGTTTAGGCTTCATGCTTTGGAAGCCAATGTTGTATGTATAATTAGAGAAAACATAGATCCAAAGAATTAGGGTTGTATGTGCACCATAGGAATGTTAGAGTACATAAAATCAACACAACTCACATGTCTTGGTTTCAAGAATATAAGATATTATCGCCTCACAATCACTCACGATAAAATCCATGAAGTGATTCAGATAAGTGTGGGTTTAATCCAATACTCAAATCTTATTACAAGAGTACTCATTAACACCGCAACAAACTTGTGCTATGTCTAAACGCCTTTAGACAATCTACAGACCCATTCATGACAGTCTAGCTTCAATACCTACTTCCAAAGTACGATCGACTGTGGGTGGTTTGAATAACCTAGGTATTCGGGAAGTCAAAACATGCAAAGTGAAAGACAAGAATAATCGAATCCAATATGGTCTCAAAACTTTTGAATATAAATAAAACACCTTTTATTTAATCACCATATTGATTACACATTATTCATTGTATAATGTTTCAATTAATCAACTTAATACTTGAATCAAAACAATAGTTATCCCATGCTCCAAGCATGCACACTATGTTTTCCTATGGCCCTTACTTTGTGAAATAGATCAATTGTAAACATTTCCAATGACACTCATTTCACAATTCCAAACCCTTATCGTAAGTGTAAGAATACCAAGTCCTTGCCACTTACTTTAATCTGTTAGATTCTAAGCTTATATGCAGTGATCCTTTTGTAATGACTATGTGCACAAGTCACAAAGACTTTGCCAATTACAAAATTTTCCATTGGAGATTGTTACAAGACAATTCCATAGATACGAAGTCTCATATTCAAAGCACATTCCTTTGAACATCCTTCTTGCATAAAAGTTTCTAACTTACTCACAGATTCTTGATATCCAACTCCCATTACGGAAACTTTTCCATAATTGCCATATGACTATCCATTATTAATAGAATCCTATATATTCAGAATTATATAAATATGGTCCATCCATTCCTATACTTCCAACTATCCAAAAGCAACCAATCCTTGGTAAACCTCAGATCGTCCTTGACAGTTGTTTAATAACTTTAGTCATATCCGGTTCTAGTCCTTTTTCCCTCTTAATTTCCTAGGCATTTGGAAAATTAGAACAGGAGAATATTATAGCACATGTAATCGATCCTATATCTGAAGCATATGGGACACGATTCATAATGTCTTACATACAGACCTAATACTTTACCAGTCTCTTGTTATAACATTTCCATATATATAGAATTTCCTTATGTTGAAACATTCCAACATAACATTCATATATATCCTTGACTAAATTTGATTAAAATCTCACAATCTAAGCTTTTAGATTTGAAATTAAGTATGAATCCCCCCCCTAATTATAGCAAAACAACTTTTCAAACTCTGCAACTTTGCAAATTGAAACTTTTGTTTTCTATAATTAACATTGCTAACTAGCAACACTTACCATAATAATTATGCTCCCACTAGCATAATAATTATTATCTTAGTAGCATAACACTTATGCTCCCACTAGCTTTGACATGTATCCAGAAATCAGCTGGACTTCTAGAAATCAATACTTCTTGACTTTCTTACCAAAGTTCAGATTTCTGACACGATATGCTTTGATAAGCCTTTATCTAAGCTCCTCAAACTCATACACATTTCCTTAGATAGCTCACATGTGTGTCTAAACAATTTTAGAACTTACAGCAACAAGTCTGAATTGTTTAGACCTTTTGCCATTACTCACAATACGAACTATGAAGAGGGATGTCGTAATCATAATCGAATTTGAGAATGCAAATATCACAATTTCTAACTCTATAAAATCTACTTAGTGAAAGTGTTTCCTCACAATCATTTTCATGAAGCGGAGAGAAACCTTATGACACTTAGATTTTAAGGTGTATGTGTTCCTATCCATGTGAATTTGTCATAACCATAATCACAAGACAAGGTTAGTGACAAATCTAAACTCATATGGACTGAACTTGTTCAATCTTAACTTCTTGCCACTTGGCAGCACAAGGGCCTACCATGTCGTCCAAGTTGTTAAGAAGCTCACCCATGCTGATCAATGAAATTTCACTGATCAAGATGTTTGCCTTATGCAAACAGATGAGAACTCATAGAACTCACATGCATAGGCAACTTTAACTAGAATGGCATAGAAACAAGAATATGTCAACACGATAGGTTACAAACCTCAAGTCGTGTGCTAGTGATTAACAATAGGTTTATTCTTGATTAGTTCTTGAAACGTTTCAAGATCTTTAAGACTCCCACTGACCTCTTGACATATAAGATTCTCTTTGTCAAGAAACATTACTTGACAAAGAAATATTCAAGAGTTAGTGTGGTTTCTTAACAAGACAAACACTTCTGACAATCGGTCTTAGTTGATCTTTGTTTTATCCAAAACATCACAACTTACCAATTTCAAATGTACAAGAGTAGAAAACATTTTACTCTATATTTGATAAGTGTTATAAACCTTTCTTAAGATTATGTCACTCAATGTACAATCTTGGAGTACGACTCTAAGACTTGATATTGGAACGAAGTATGACTCACCTTTTGATTTAACCATTTCAACAATTCACGATTCCTCTTCTTAGCCATACAAATGCACTAAGGTATCCTTATAGGATCAATTGTGACATAGTTCCATAATCATAAGGATGATCATAAAACACGATACTAAATTACTCTCCCTTCCTTTCAGATTGGAGTAACTTTTATCTTTCTGCCTAATTTGATTCTTCTTATTCGTTCTGCTTTGCATTGAAACTTTTCCAATGACTCAGAATTATACTTAATCTTGTAAGCATAACCATATTTACTAAACTTTTAGTAAATGATAACGAATACTCTCATCGTTCTTTGTGGTGGACCTGACCAGTGCCCAACCAAGTGTACCCAATCCCCTAGTCCTTCACTTGACTCACATATACATGTGAACAAGGAATTAGTCTTAATTTCCCAAAGACGAAAGTTCTCATTCATCATACAATACACGTTGCATGATTCCAAGTTTCTATCCAACTGAAACTTGGTGATGAGATTCTTTCCTTATTTGGTAAATTATGACACTACCACAAACGAAAGAATCAAATCCATTTTCCAATGTTGCTATCAAATCCATTTTCCAATGTTGCTATCAATGGAATCAAATCCATTTTCCAATATTTCTATCAGTAGAAATAAACATCAATTTTCACAAATGTCATTGCAAGGATATATAAAACAAGATAAAATCAATTTTTTATTTATTTATAGAGCGCGGAAAAACTTTTCCTTACAATGCAATTACAAATGAAAACTATGTTCCAAAATATTTCTAAGAAATCTATCATAACTCTTAAGCAGCAGCTCAAAAATCTGATCATCGAACCATGCGATCGAAATCCATCTCTTCGCGATCAGACTCGGCATGCTTTCCCTTTTTTTCTCTTTGATTCTGCAAAACATCAAACTGTAATTTTACATCATGTAATAAGAATCAATAAATGGGAACTTAATAGAGTTAGATAATGGACTTACCTGATGCAGAGTCAAACTTTTTGACTTTACCATTCTTGTGGTCCTTCAGGTAGATACGGCAGCTTCGCAACCAATGCCCCTTCTCTTGGCAATAGAAACAAACAGACTCTTTTGGAATGGTACACGGGACAATCTCAGACTTAGCCTTTCCCTTTCCCTTGGAAAGAGAAATCTTTTCTGGACTTCCAATGTTTCCATTGTCAATGTCCATGGAAGTTTGGGAAGTAGATCTTCCAATCAAATTTGCATTACCAGTGCGCCAAATCATTACTGATTCAGCAGCAATTATCAAATAGTTAAGATCGATAAGGGACATGTCGCGGTTTGTCATATAGTAATCTTTAATGAACTCACCATATGACTTAGGAAGTGATTGAAGAACCAAATCAACAGCCAACTTCCTTGACACAACGACTCCTAACATACCCAGCCTGTCAATGTGTGATTTCATCTCCAAGACATGTGCACACACAGACCTTCCATCTTGGTGTTGGCTTGACAATAGGGCTTGAGTGACCTTGAACTTTTCAAGTCTTTGAATTTGTGGGTTAGGGAGAATTATTGGAGGAGGTGGAGGAAGTGAAGTATAATTTCTGGGAACATCATCTTCATGAGGAAAGCCTTTTCCATAAGATTCGGGAAGACCATAGTTGTCTGACCTAGACATCTATAATGGGAGAAATTCAAGTTAGTCGATTTAAGTCCTTAATATAACACCCAACATGAAATATTAAGGCTAGGACCCAACACAATATTCTACAATTCGGAAGAGGGATGCCGTAATCCAATTATAAAATATTTGAAGGTAGGTAAATGATGATTTACCAATTTCCACCATGAAAAACTAAAATGACTTTTAGGTTTTAAATGAATTGAAATTCCTAGATTCTTTGAGATTCACTGAACTTTTAAATGGCACGTTTAAATCTCGATTATGCCCTTCAAGTTTGTGACTGGGATGCCGAGGATCACAAACAAGGCTTGAATAACCATGCAAATTCGCTTGGTACACTTAATGTTACAAATCATCCAATCAATGTGCTGGTTAACCACACACGCTCCATTGATCCATGATTAACATCGAGCTACCCATTGCCATCCTTCATTAGTCCCATATTAGTGTACCGGTTAACCACACACGCTCCACTAACGACTAATAAGGTGCAATGTGCAATTTCATGGGTTAGCATCAAATTCACATTTTCCTAAGTAACTAAGATTGGGAATTTATAAGTGTTTAGTTACTTGATATTTTCATTATACTTTTAATGAGAATTAATGTCCTGTCCTACCCGTTCGGCTAACGACCCTCCACCAGTCAAGGAAGTGGTGGGTGAGAGTGGACACCCATTAAACCACCATTTTATAGGCAGTAACCTTATACCCCCCTTATAGACCGGCTTCGTGAATGAGGCCTACTAACGGTAAGACTGACCTTTTACTTATACATAAATAACATATTAAACTTTTAATTTTATATAGTATAAGGGTGTATTTTAAACATTTAAAATACTAGGTGGTTTAATCTATTAATAAATTATACTCTTAATTTAATTAATCTTAAACCATTTATTATGGATTTATTAAACTTATCTTTTAATTAAACACTTTAATTAATTTAATAAAGTCCATAATGTGTAATTGAACTATTCAAAGCATCTTAGGTTATTAAAAATTCAAAATTAAAACTATTTAATTAATTTTTAAGTTATGAACCCAAGAGTTGCAACTTTTGAAACCTTTCAATTACTAGAGTTAATGTTTTCATAATTTGAGACTTTTCAAATACCAAAACTTGAGGGCAAGTTTTGTAACTCTTGAAAACCTTTTCATTTTCATAACTTATGAAAACTTATGAGTTTTAATGTTCATGAATGGGACTCTTCATATAACTTGAGTACAAGTTACAAAACTCATTTCAAGAACAACTTAGATCAATTTTAACTAACAACATTATCATATAATTTCACTATTGATCTAATCTAACTCATAGAAAGGCAATTCATATCAAATAATACACATAATTACTTAATTATCTTAAAATTTGACAATTGTCCTTTAATTGGATGAGGATCATCATTACCAAATCAGAAAATATATTTTTTATGATTACAAAACAGTTTGTGGTGATGATCCTAGTCCAATTCTGGCCAAGAACTCGAATTTCTGCAACCAGAAGCATCTACTCGACGAGTACATGAACATGACTCGTCGAGTTGCCCTTTTACTGAGTGGACTCGTCGATCCAGCCAGTGGACTCGACGAGTTCATCAGTCAGAGGCCAGAAAATTGATTTTTTCAGCTTTGAAAATTAACAAGCATCAAATATAACAGAAAACAATCCTAGGCTCTGATACCACTGTTGGTTTTAAGCACTATAACACTCCTATGGTGCACATGCAACCCTAGATGCTTTGGATCTATGTTTTCTCTAATTATACATGCAATTTCAATTTTCCAAAGCATACATCCTAACTAGCATACAATGGAGGTTATACAATATAAAACTCATAGTTAGATGAATTCCTCTTGATGTAGTTGTAGTTGTAGTTGTAGTTCTTGGCCTTTCAATAGCTTAGCACCTCAAGTGTGATGCCTCAAATGGTTCACAAACACCATGAACAAAGGAGGACTTTGAGAGAGAGTATAGACACACTAAAATCGGTTATGATTCTCTTAGAATACATAGGTGTTCGATTTTGGCTAAGAGATAACTCATATATAGTGTAGGATTCCAAGATTCATGGGTAAACCCTAATCTATACACTTGGGTTATGATCCATATCTCATGTGGGCTAACTCTTCATGGATACTCTCATAAAACTTAGCCCAACATGGATCAATAGCCCAAACACTATATATATCACTGATTTACATAATCAGTCACCTATTAATTTAATTAGTCTCTTTTGCTCACTAAATTAATTCTTGATCAATACTAATTAACAAGGTTGTAAAAATCTTTCGGCGGTAGCTCGGCGGTCGACTGGCGATAAGCAATTAATCAGACTCGGCGGGGATTAATCGGCGATTAACCGGGGACCCTAAATTATTAATAAAATTATTTAAAAAATTAATATTTCCTAAAATATTAAGTATTTGGAAATTTTAAATTTAAAAATTTCTAAAATTTAAAAATTTTAGTATAATATTTTAAAATTTGAATGCTTAAAAGTTTAAAATTTTAAACTTTTGGTGTAATATTTGAAAATTATTTTTTTTTGAATTTTTTAAATATTTCCCGTCTATGACCTCTGAGGACCGCCAAGGACCGCCAAGCCCGAGTTTGACCGATTTTGACCAATTTCCGCCAAGCACCCTGATCGTAATCGGTTCGAGGCCGCCAAGCGATTAATCGTCGCCAAGGCCGATTTATGCAACACTGCTAATTAAATAATATGATTTCACAATTAATATATTCTACTTGTAATATATTAATAAATCGTAAATAACCTCTTTCTCAAATATCCATCCTATCAGATTGTTCTGGTGAAGGCAACCCAAATGGACCATGCTACTCTCGGGTCGAGTACATACCAGTTATAGTTATGGGCTTAGACACCTAATCTAAAAGTTCCTTCTTCTCCAAGGTGCGCCATGCATACTTCACAACACTCAAAAACACCTTCTTTTAGATCACAAGGCTCAACTAGGGTTAGGGTTTCATGGAAGGGGTGTTGGAGGGGTGGAGGCTGAGAATGGAGTGGCTTTGGGGGAGTTAAGGAGCTTAAATAGGGCTCAAACCACGTAAATAGGGTTTGGGCACTGATCGCGTACACCAAGCATACTCCTGGTATGCCTAGCGTACTCAGGGTGCCTCAGTACGCCCATCGTACTCAGCATAACCCAAAACCGACAAAACTTCAAACGGTCATAACTTCTTCGTTCTAACTCCGATTTTGACGTTCTCTATATCCATAGAAAGGTATTTAGGATCTCTACAACCCTATCTAATTACTTTTGACTTCAAACATATCGAAATAAAATCCATAATTCATAAAAAAAAGTCTGAAACACTACTTTCCCATTTTACCCTTTGACTCTAAAGCGCAAACCAAACTATTGGATCACATATCCACATTACCCACATCCAAAAGGGCTTAAACTTCTTTTCCCCCAAAGCCCGAAACCTTATGATACTTGATCTTTGGGTCACGGCTCCGAATTGTGAAACGACTCGAAACAGGGTATTACAGAAGATCTCACCCCAACTTGCGAGTTATTAGGATGGGTTCCAGTTGCATCAGTTTTCTCTAACTGCATGAGTTTATACCAACCCGATTAATAATTTCCTCGATGTAGGTCAATTGCGAGAGAAAACAAATGATGTCTTTGTGTCGATGCACGACAATACTAAGAAAGTAGGTGAGCGACCCAATGTATCTATGGAAAATTCGTTATGAAAAAGAGTCATAATTGGTTGTTTTAAGGCATCATATAAGGTACTAAGGATGGTATCATCCACATAGAGAAGTAGGTAAGTTTTCTCTTTGTTGTGATGATATATACAAAAAATGAGTGGTCTGAGCGGTTATGATGTAAACTGATTCAAGCCCTACAATTAGCTCGCGAGACATTCTTTAATCGGAAAACATAGTCCGTGAGATACAGAAACCCAAGGGTTGATATATATATATATATATATATATATATATATATATATATATATATATATATATATATATATATATTATTTCATAGAAATGACCATGTAAAAATGCTTTCTTGACATCTTGTTGGTCTATGAGCCATGAATGAGATATGGCTATGTTGAATACGGTGTAAATGGTTACAAGTTTGACCATGGCGTTGAATGGTGAAACATCCCAAAAATACCGAGTAAAAATATCATTTTAAATAAGTCAAAATTATTCATTCATCGTTCCAAAAGATGATCAAAGTCAAAGTATTCTAAAAACATCAAAGTAATTTGTAAACATTCAGTGCAAAATAAATCTCCAGGGGATGCAGTGTGATCACGACCGACCCTTCATTTTGAAACTAGAAGTACCTGGAAACATTTTAAACATAAACTGTAAGCACAAAGCTTAGTGAGTTCCCCAAAATATCACGTACCATAGAAACAATTGCCATGGGCTACCCCCATGGTCTTTTCCATGGAATGTCATGGGCTACCCCCAGGGTCTTACAACCAAGTGTCATGGGTTACCTCCATGGTCTTTCCTTGAAATGTCATTGGCTACCCCCATGGTCTAACAATCAAGTGTCATGGGCTACCCCCATGGTCTTTCATGCAATTGTCATGGCTACCCCATGGTCTTTCATACAAATGTCACGAGTTACCCTTAGGGTCTTCCATGCAAGTATCAAATAAAAAACTAGCATTCTACACAATCCAGTGAGCCAACATTGGTGCCTTCGACCCAAAAGTACAGTGAAAAGACTCACCTCGATTGGTAAACGAATAGATCTCACACACGAGTCGTTGGTGCTAAAGTCCCTATCAAATAGTCCGAAAATGTATTGTCTTTAATGGATCCAAATTTGAAGCATCATTCCTTGCAACTAAAAGAACCTTCTTGATCTTTAAACTTCATCAAAATAACATAAAAACATCCAAAATAGGAGAGAGGAGAGAGGAGAGAGGAAAAACTCAAATCTTAAAGGTGGAGGCTAGGGTTTCTCCCAAGGGGTTCTAGAGGTGATGGAGGCTGATAAAAATGGCCAGAAATTCGGAACCTTATGCTTAAATACGTTGAAAACCCTAAAAATCGTGTGCTTGAGCCTGACTAATTGTCGTGTCGTGGCCACACTTCGCCTTTACATGGCACCTGCCACGCTGTGGGCTCTGATCCCCACTCTGTGGCTATGGTCCTCACCCAAATCCATTCCAGATCCAATCAACCATAACTTATTCATTTTAACTCCGCTTTCGGCGATCTTTATATCTACAGAAAGGTATTGACGAGCCCCATAACCCTATCTAGTTACTTTTGACTTAAAACATACCAAAATAAAATCCTTAATTTATAGAAGAAGTCTGAAACATCACTTTTCCCATTATACCTTTTGACTCCAAAACACAAACCAAATGCTTAGATCACATAACCAATATTATCCACATCCAATAGGGTCTAAACCCTATTCCCTCGAAGCCAAAACCTTTACTTGATCCATTTATTGTCCAAAATCCCCGAATAAGAAATATCCCGAAATAGGATGTTACAAATGGTTTCGAACAATCGATGTTGATTTGTTGGTAACGACCATCGTTGACCAAACGAGCTTTGTACCTTTCAAAAGATCCATATGATATGGTTTTGTGTTTGAAAATCTATATATACCTAATTATATTGGTATTAGCAAGACGGGGACCAACTCCCATTTGTCTCATGAGTGCATGATATTTATCGAGCATTGTATATTTTTATTTCGGGCGAAAAAGGTTGACCAAAAGAATACCAAAGGATATGGATGAAGAAGAGGTGGTGAAGAGAGTTTTAGATTTAAATATGGTATACATGCTTTGTATTTGCATAATGCGATTTTGGTGTTGGGAAGAAATCACGTTTTGTATGAAAATAATGTTTTGGGAGTATGGAATAATGGTAATATGTACGAAAACAGAGAAAGTTGAAGTGGAAACAATGTTTTATGAAGTTGGAATAATGGAAACATGAATAGAAACAGAAGGATGCAGAATGGCAACAATAAAAACGTGAAACAATGTATGTGGGTGATTTTGAAGTGAGAATACTTTTCCGCACTTAGGCCAGACGGTGTACCGGTTCCCGCACATGGCGGTGGCCAAAACCGGACCTAGGAACACTACACCCTGGGTGCCGTTTAGGGTGAAAGGTTTTGGGGGTGTAGTAGCCCTTCCCCTCCCCCCCCCCCCCCATCCCTCTCTATCTCTCTCGATGTGATTGGCCGGAGCATTTAAAATGTAATTTCTTTTTCTTTTTCTTTTTGAATTTTCAACGGTAAAATGAAAAGAATTGTTTATTATTTTTTTTTGATAAGCATCCAATGGTCATATTATTAATTTTTTTTTACTTAGTTACAACCCTATAAATACTCCTTTTATTCCACAATCAAAATCACACATTTTTCTATATTTTCCTCTCTATTTCTAACAAAAATGAATCGCAACAACCCAAACCCAAAATTTGACAGAAGAAAATCTCGTGTTTCTAGTTCAACCACACCAACTAGATACATTTTCGCTTTAGATCCACCGTTCTCGGTTTATCGTCCCAACTTGATGCCCCTATTCAATCTCCTCTACAATTTCAATACCAAAATGTTTGACAATATTACCTCATGCAAGTGCCAAATGTTAACCCCAACATGTTCAATAACGTTTTTCCCAATCAATTTTCACCAAATCAACACAATGAACCCCCCCCTCCCCCACCATATCACTCTCAAAACCAAAGCCAAACCCCACCCTACCATCCTCAAACCTAAAGCCTCGATGACTCGGATGACGAAATCGTACGGAAAACTCGATCCCCCTCACCCCCTCCACGTCGCAAAGGAAAACAACCGGTGGAAGATAAAAAAAAAGGGGACAAGCTAAAGCGTGGACTCCGATAGAAAATTTATTGTTGATACAATCTTGAGTTAACATTTCAGAGGATTCAAATTTAGGAAATGCATAATCGATTAAGATTTTTAGCTATGCATTCTTGAAAGAGTTCGCAAGGATTTAGGCGAAGGTGATGACTATCGTAATAAGCATCAACTGTATTCAAAGTGATGAGAAAATCGCAAAATGTGTTTTGAAGATGAATGAGTTATACAACACCCTAAAAACCCAAAGGGGAAGCGGCCAAGGTGATAAAAGAATTATTTAAGAGGCTTTGCAGTTGTATCGCAATGAAACTAGAAAAACGTTGAAGTTTAATGAGTTATAGTCCAAACTAAACCCAAATCAAATCTGATCCGATCCAATTACAATTCGTTTGGATCGGTTTTTAAAATTCGGTTATCAAAAACCAAAACATTTTAAAACGAAACATAATTATAATATTATCCAATTTTTAAAAAAAGAAGCAAAAACAAATTATTTGGTTGTGATTCAAAATTTATAAACAATAACTAAGAAGGTATATTATAGTTTAATATCTAATAGATAAAAAACTTTTGAGAGAAAATACATATTAATGTTTTTTATTAGGTGAAACGTTTTGAATTTATTTTAAAAATAAACTATAAAATTAATAAATAGTTATAGATATATTAAAATTAAATAAATAATAAATTATTATTCGGTTTTTTTGGACAATTCGGTTCTTATTTTATAAACCATAACCAATCCGAAATCCAAAATAATAATTTGGTTTTGTTGAAACCAATCCAAAAATCCGAATATTCGAACCAAATAGTCCAATCCAAATTGTCCAATTGGACAATTTGGTTTTATCCAAATAGTGAACAACCCTATATGCAATTAAGGAGGTCGAGGTGATGGAAACACATATATTCATTATTTACGCAAAGTTATTATTTTATGTCTCATAATATCTCGTTTGAACAATAATGGTAACAAGATTGTATTTAGAGTAAATTACACGTCCTTGTGGTTCGATCTGATTCGTAATTTCAGTTTAATTTTTGAAAAACTGGCAAGATGCATCATTGTGGTTTAAAGAAGTTGCACTTCACATCCTTAGTCCATTTAAAAAGACCATTTTACCCGTGCTTTTATATTTTTGTTTTTCTTTTATATATATATATATATATATATATATATATATATATATATATATATATATATATATATATATATATTATTGTTTATTCTTTTTTATTTTATATTTTTTTCGCTTACATTTTATTTTATTTATTTATATTTTTTAATATTTAGATTTTATTTGACTTTTTTTTCGAATATATTGTTTAATGTTTTTTTTACATTTTGTTCGTTTATATTTTTTTGAATAGTTTTTTTCGAAGTTTTTTTGAGGTGTTGTTTGAATATATTTTAATATTTTTTTGACGTTTCATTGTTTTATATTTTTAAAATGTTTTTTGTAAAAAATATAAAAAAGTTCGTTAAATTTGAATATTATTAACATAGATTAGGTATAAAACTATTTAATAGATAGGCTAACCGAAATTCGAAAATGAGTTTCAATTTATATAATGACTAATTAGAATATAACTCAAAAACGAACAAAATTTCTAAAAATAAAAAATAAACTTGATAACATTGACACATGTGTTTGAGTTATAGGAATTATGATTAACATTTTCCATTCGGAACAAAATGTTAAAATATTTCTAAAACTAAAAAAATTGAACTCGAATGACACTCGTTTCGAATTCCAGTTAGCTTATACAATAGCCTTATTAAAAAAAAATTATACCTAATATGTGTTAATCATATTCACATTTAACAAACTTTTTTATATTTTTTATACAAAAAATATTTTTAAAAATCTTCACAAAAATATAAAAAAAAATAAAATATCAAAAAAACGTTAAAACATATATTCAATAAAATATCAAAAAAAAAACTAGAAAATTATTTAATAAAAGCGTCAAAAAAAATGTAAACTAACAAAATCCAAAAAACATTAAAAAATATATTCGAATAAAATTTCAAAAAAATACAAATCATAAAAAATATAAATAAATAAAATAAAATGTAAGCGGAAAAATATAAAAAATTAAACAGTTATATATATATATATATATATATATATATATATATATATATATATATATATATATATATATATATATATATATATGTTCAAGTATGTAACTAATTATTGTGCGGATGTGTGGACAATATTATTCTATGATAATTACAAAGAGAATAAGTTGTTTAGCAATGCGAATACGTTCAACATTACAAAAATATCGTCATTTTCATGCATTCTCGTTAATTATTATTTATTTTTGTTTTCAAACATCATTTTTCACTCATTTTCATTCTGACAGTATACGACTCAATAAACATTCTGACAATATTCTGACAGAAATGAGAATAATAATAATAATTGTATAATAACCTTACAGACGATTTAATTAGTAAGAATGTGTGTTAATGACAATAGTTATGTAAGATTGAACGTATTTATATTATCAAACAACATATTTTCTTTATCATTCTCAAAGAATAGCATTGTCCATACGTCCGCACAATAATTACTTAGAATAGAATAACCTAAGCCTATATATATATATATATATATATATATATATATATATATATATATATAAGAAAAACAAAAATATAAAAATAAGGGTAAAATGGTCTTTTTAAATAGACTGAGGATGTAAGGTGGAATTTCTTTTAACCGTATGAATGCATTTTGACAAATTTTCAAAGATTGACTTGAAAGTACGAATTTTGGATTAGGATGTTTTTGTAGCATCATACCAAACGATACTAAATCACTTCAAATCGATATCTCTCAATTATAAACTAATCAGTTCCCCAATTATGTTGAACAATGTCTTCAATCTACCTTGATGTAACAATCTAAAACCCTTTCTTCCTCATTTCATCATACGTACATATATTGTAAATTGTGATCATATGATGCAACCATATAATTTCTCCTTAATTTCTCAATGCTCCTTTCACTTATGCACCTAGTACAAACAGACGACAACGACCCTCTTAACAAAGTATGTAGTGATTAATTTTTGAATATTATTTTCATATGTTTTAATTATTTAGATGTAATTTACAAAGATTATTCTTTGAAGGGAATGCATACCCAATATATTGTGAACGTGATACTTAATTATTAGACCAAGGAAACCTTTTAGAAATCATTTGTGTTACATTGACTTATATATTGTATTGTCTTTCATCTTTTTTATTGTGTCGGTTTAAAGATTTATCTTTTTTCATTTCTACATCATGTCATGTATAATCATATCGATCATTTGCACACCCATACCGTGTCATTTTGTGGCCACTTGTTGCAACATGGGTCTATTTAACCCCAACATTTTCTTATAAGATCTTCAAAACCCCACATAAATTCTTATTATTATAGTTTGTTTACTAAAACCACCCTTAGGATGTCTATAAAGATCACAAATTTTGTTTATTCTAAAGTTCTTTTGGCAAAAATAAATTAACTTATAAGCTAAGTTTATTATAATTTAATATTTGATGAAATGATTAAAAAATCTTAAAAATAATATATCATATTTTCTAAAATAACTAATAAACTTATTATTATAAGTTATTTTGTCGATGACTCGATGGTAAGAAGACCTTAGTGAAACCAATAATCATATCTCACTATTTGACTATAGCGACTATACCCATTTGTTTCAACACTCTGTCTCTCTACATAACAATGTACAACAAGAAAAGCATAATGTACAACAAGAGAAGCATAATGTACCCTACTTTCAGACTGGTAAAAGGGTTTGTACTCCACTCCACTTCCATGTTCTAAACAACTTTTATTTAGTAGCTTCATAAGGGTCTTGAAAACCTAAAAGAATATAGCTTGGACAATCCCAATGAAATCTAAATTAAAAATCTTTTTTCAATTCCCTGATTAAATACTGCTCTTTTTTTTTCTTTTAAATAAATAAAAAAATTTAGTAGAGCTATAATCATATAAAGAAACTACTACTAGTGGAAGAATTTGAATAAGCTAATTAAAAAGACATTGATAAAAATTCAACCCAACCAAAAAAATGAAAATAAAAGAAGACGATGAAGATGAAGATGCATCTGTCTCTACCTAGGAGGAGTAGGCGGGTCATATACACACTACTGAGTACTGAACATTCTACCGAAATTTATGCATAACTGGGTTGTACAGTACAATCAATTAATGCTCTCGTTGGAATCTTGAAGTAGCTTTTTCCCAGAAGTGGCTTTATTATTATGCATCCAAACCTTGAGGACTTGTCTTTTAACTCCTACCTCTGCGCAAAACCTTTGAACTTCAGGATCATCTTCTCTTGGGATCCTCCACCCAACTTTCTCTGCGAACTCCAGCATTTTCTCCTTCTGGTCTTGTGTAAATTTAGTTCTAAATCTCTTTTTAGCAACGCCGTAAGGCGGAGCAACTGCCCCCGCCGTAAAATTAAGCTCCTCGCTGGAGGATTCAGTGGCTGCACCGCCGACGCTACCCGCGAAAGCCATTTTGACAGGTGGAGCGTTGATGGAGGAAGCCCAGTTGGGGTGGTGGTGGTGGTTGTGGTTGTGGTGGAGGGAGATTGCAGGTGGGGTACGGTGGTGGTGGTGATGGTGGTGGAATGATGGTGATGGAGATGGGGAGGGTAACGGAGGAGGAAGCTGGAGGAAAGGACCTACTGTGGGACTGGTGGTGGGATATTCTTTACGGTGAAAGTTTCTGTGGCAGTTGCACGCTGCGCATTTGAGTGCTTCTAGGGTTCCGTCGTCTCCTGATGGCATAAACTCGCCGCATCCATCGGTGATGTTTCCACCCATGTTTGCAGCATGGTTCTTGAGACATTCTCTGTACCTCGGCATCTGCAGCGGCGACTTCAGCAGCTTAGATCCGACTGATATCGGTGTAACCGAAGCTCCGGTGCCGGGAAACCGATCTGGATCCAACCCATGATCCACCGTTTCAGAAGATGATTCCCTAATTAAGTGATTGTTGTTGTAAGGAGACGAAGTCTGCATTCCTATCTCTTTCTCACTGCCACTCAACGCCATTAATGACTCTTAAATTAGACCCTAAAAACATGCTCCATTATCAACAAGATTCAAAACAAAACAACCCAACACATGCAGTTCTAACTTACACTTGAAAACTCGGAAACCAAATGTGTTAAGTTGTATACAACCCTAAAAAGACAAGAAGCTTTACCTGAGAAGCAGCAGAAGGAGGTTGGATGATTTAGGTTATGGTGATGTTTTCATGGAGTTTAGAGAGAGAAAGAAAAGTGGTAGAGAGAGAGGGGTGTTGCAGAGGTTCCAACAGGACAAGTATGAAGGCAACAAGAGACAGGTTGGTTGCCTAAGATGAAGTTAGAATAAGAGAGAGAGAGAGAGAGAGAGAGAGAGAGAGAGAGAGAGAGAGAGAGAGAGAGAGAGAGAGAGAGAGAGTGGGAAACAACTCAACCCTAAGAGAAAGATGACATAATATGCTTAACTCTACTACATGTGAGAAGAAAGCATTTGAGTTACACATAAATAATCTCTCTTTGGAAAAAGGAAACCTACACATCTCTTACATGAAATTGAGAAAAATCCATCACCACATTAACATTATTATTAAATTTTTATCATTGCTCGTATTTATATATTTAGGACTATATATATTAACCCATAATGTTGTTTTATTGTTTTAAATAGATAAAATATAAGGATGTTCACAAATGTTACGACATGTTTTTTGTAGGATTATACAAAATAATCCAAATTTTGTAATTTAGAAAAATGTCAACCGAATCGAAAATGAGTCCTTTCGGGATCTGATATCCATGTATATCCTTCCATTTAAGTGGTCTCGTGTTTAAGAAACATATGAAATATGATACCCATTACACCTTGGAACCGTGTTTAGCATTATCTCATGCATTTAAAAAAGAAGAAGTATAGATTTGTAGTTGGAAAATATTACGGTAAACCATGTTAGTTCTAAACTCTTGATGTCCACATTTTGGTAGTTAAAATTCAAAAAATCTAGTGTCCAAAATGAAAACCCCAATCTGAAACGTGATAAAAACATTTCCAAATGGGTCAGCCTTTTTAAAAAAGCATAGGTATTATGTATATCTTAGGTTATACATCTCGTTGTTGGTAACTAGTTCAAAAAATCATAAAACACAATGTCCAAAATGTGAACCCCGGTCAAAAATCCTAAGAAAATTTCTGAAATGGGTTTACCTTTTGTTATTTGGTATGTGTTTTGTAGTTAATGCTCCTAGCCTAACAATATCATGTGTTGTCATCTTTCTTTGATGTCGAAGGTTCAAGTCTCGTTCGAAATATAAATGATATTATGACTAGTTTAGTAGAAGTATGATAGCTTTTACGTTCAAAAAGAATATAATTTCTTAGTTATGTATTATTTTCATATAAATGTGAGTGGCATTTAAATATGTGGAATCAATCCACAATCTATAGTGTTATTTCGAAATAGGAACTTGTACTTGACCGTAGCAAGTCACTATTTGTTCACCTAATGATTTTACATGAACGTTAATATGAGGAAATAATATTTATATTATAAAAACTATCAAAATTATAAATGCTTATAGAATCCACCATTAAATAGCCTCTTATTATATCCTACTAACTAAAATTTTATTTGTAGTGAGAGGCATCAATTGTGGAAACACAACCAATCCACGACAACTAAAGACAAAAATGAAATTAGAAAGATCATAAAGGGTGCTAAAATTCAAATTGAATGTAGATATAACTCCTAACAATGAGTTTGGGTCAAGCCTTGAAAAGGCCAGTATTTTATAGTATTAGTCTAGTGTACTTGTTTGGTGTTTAGAACACCATGAACTACAAATTACTTATCTAGTAGTTATAAAAAATATTATTCAGAAAAGACTACTTGTTTTATTAAAATTGGAACTTAGATATCCCATTTATCGGCCATATAAGATGAGGATCATCGACAAACAGTGGGTTGGCATATGACAATGCCTTTTGATACGTAGATGAGTGGATAGACGAGAAAAGAAAACGGATATGATGAAGGAAAAAGTAAACAACCTGATTAAACTAAGGTTAAGGTACTTCAACAACACCCATATTAACCAAATTGGTGAATATTGATGTTAATAGTGATAAAACAACAACACCACACTAACAACTAAGAATCATCTTTTTTCGTGTATGAACACTAAGAAACAACTTCATAAGTTATTGTAAATTCATTATTTAAAAGATGATTTGCTAGTACAACTTAGAACCCTGTATATAGGGCTAGAAAATTGAGAGAAACAAAACTCGTTGAAAATGAAAACACTAAAGAAAGATCAAAAGTTGGAAAGCATTTAAAGTATTATTAAAGACCCATTAAGAAAGCATTAATAGGCTGATTATGAAGACCATGTAACTCTTTTGGGCTAACAGGAAATTATACTTCTCCCTTAAGTGTTTCGAACCTAAAATAAGAATTTGAATCAAGACCAAGGTAAGTTGGAGATATGAAATAGATTGGTATTGTATTAGATGAAAATGAGATGGATGCCTCTACATTAACCTCTTCTGATTAGGAAGGATTTGCTCTCACATCTTTGGATGGAGTATCTCCAAGGTAAGGAAAAGATCCCTAACGTTGAAAGTTTCTTATATATTTGTATCCACCGTTAACTATAGTTTTTAAGCATCATCTCTATTCCCATCCAACACCTTAAATGGTCCATTTCCTCTTTCCATTAGCTTTTTTTATTTGAATGAAATCTTTGTTTCCTTAAGTGTGACCAGACGAGATATCCACGTTCAAAGAGAGCCTTTTTGTGATGCTTATTGGCCTTTTTATTTTACAAGTTATTGGCATGCTCAATCTTTGCTTAAACTTGTTCATGAATCTTCTACATTTCTTTAGCTCGAGTTGATGCCTTAAAGTGAACTTCACTACCCTTAGGAAGTTGTATCATATTAATAAGGGTGAGAGTATTTAATCCATAGTTTTCTTCAAATAATGTGAATGCAATAGCATAACTGGAAGATCGATTATAACAAAACTTAACAAAAGAAGTTATAACACCCAATATTTCAATGACTTTCTCACCATTCTTCCATTCGTTTGCAGATGATAGGCAATGTAACACCTCTTATTTTTGGTTTGATATTTAAATCATTTTAAAACATTTCAAAGTCATTAGGTATGGAATTTAGGTATTGTTCACAAAAGTTGAGCAAATTAAAGTACCCATGGGTTAAACAATCACAATATCAAAACAATAGTTTAAGTAACCACATAATATCGTGAGTTTTAAATCCCAAGTTATCCTCTAAGTCCTCATTTGCTACTACCACCTTAATACATGTGAAAATATGGGTTAGGCGTTGGGAATGCCTAGTTAGTAACACCGTGATTTTTGTGACATCCCAAATTTTCCGGTCAGAAAAAACCGATTTAATTATGCTTATTTCATTTCTGAGTATCCTTTTTAAAGAATTGTAATGCGAAATTTGTTCCCAATAACGTGAAAATATTATTACCGAGTAATTCCAAAGAAATGTTGTTTTATTAAAAATTTCGGAATATCATCGTTGTTGAATCAAGAAAGTGACCCTCTTAAACCTCAATCCGAAGTCCTCCTCTCTACCGTAAGGATGTATCTGCTACCGCAACGAGAAATGATGAAGCCATCCGCAACAACCTCATCTGAAACAAAGACTTAGTTTTTAACTTATGTATTTCCAATGTATTGTCCAGTGTGCCTTGCATGGACACTTCTTTTCAATTATAGTCTTTGTTTATTTCTACTGTATGTTCTCGGAACTCTATAAATAGGGTGTTCCGGTTCTAATGAAAAACACATCTCTTATCACATCTCTCTTCTCTCACTACCTACTCTCAGAATTCTCTCTTATCCTTAAGATCTTTCTGAACTTATAAAATCTAACTCTCAACTCTCCTTCGGATCAAGTCCTTGTGACTTCAATCACTTTAAACTAATCACATCTACTAACTAGTGTTTGGTTGCAAACCTTGTTAAGAATCAGTTTAGTGTTTACTTGATATATAACTTGTTGTCATTTATATTTCCTTACATTTTCGCAATTACATTTCCGCATCTAATCATCTAACTATCTAACAACTCTAACTTCTTATTATTGTTGAGCTTTATGATCCTTTGAGTTAAACTTTATTCTGCATTATATAACTTGTTCAAACGTTTGTTCAAGTGTGTTTCTCAAAAGTTTTTCTCTCAACAATTGATATCAGAGCCAAAGTGGTTGCTTTTTAAACAAAACTCTGATTTTGAAAAGCCCTCTATACCACTGAAGCTCATTTCTGTCTTAAAAAAATACAACAAAATCTTTCTCAAAAACAAGGAAATATGGCACAAGCATTATCACTCAATGTTTCCAACAGTGATGGAGGTTCGAATAGAGCTCCAATACTGGTGGCAAATGAGTATCATCACTGGTCCTAAAGGATGGAGAGATATCTAAGAAGACTTGGACGAGATGTGTGGAGATCTGTAGAAGAAGGACCTCATGTCCCTATTCTTACTCCAGTTCAAGCCGAAAATGCTCAAGCCAGACTAGGAGGAGGTCAACCTGCCATGAATCGTCCCACTAAGGATGATCTTGATAAAATGGATAGTGATGCAATTGCCTTTTATGAAATATCCTGCGGAGTTGCTCCTGACAACTTCGACATTATCATCAATTGCAAGTCAGCCAAAGAGATCTGGGATGTTCTCAAGAACCTATATGAAGGTTCTGAGCAGGCACAAGATAAGAAGCTCACCACCGCACTCAACGATTTCAATAACTTCAAAGCTCATGCGGGTGAAAGTCTCGAGGACTCCTTCAAAAGATTCAACCTCATTGTTACCAAGTTATCTAACGCTGGCACTGTCCGAAGCAACCATGAAACTAATCTTCAGTTTCTTAATGGTTTGGGAAAACACTGGACTACCGCGAAAATGATAGTCCAAGGTGATAGGAAGATTCACTCACTCTCTCTTTTCAAACTGTATGGAGAACTCTAAGCACATGAATCAACTGTGTTCAAAGACTATGCAGACTTCGGAGGTCCGCTTGCTCTTGTTGCTCAATCTCCGCAAAGCATAACTTTTCAACCATACTCTCTCTCCTATGAAAACCTATCGCAATCTTACGAAGCGGACACAGAGTATGATGATGAAGAGGAATTCCAAAATGATATTGCTCTTGTTAGTCAACAGTTCAACCGACTACCTCCAACCTCCTTTCGCAAAAATCAGCAGTTCACCAAACCTCCCTTTAACATAAACTTCAACCCTCAAAACAATCACCCTCGATACTCAAAACACCCTCACCAATCTCCGCAACCTCTGAATGCTCATCAAGCCAAGGAGGTATCGCAGTCTGTCAAGCCAACTGACTCCGGTCCCTCAACCGAAGTTAAAAATGATGTGGTCATTTGTCACAAATGCAACAAAGAGAATCATTTTGCTAAAGACTGTAAAGCCAATGTAGTAAAGGACAAAGCCTTTTATCTCCGAATGGCACTGGAGATGGATGATAAGGAAAAAGGAAGGGCATATGTAGCCCAGGTGTAAAGAGATCCTCAAGTATGGTAATCAGGGGATGAAGATGAAGACTTCAACATCAAGGGCAAGGGTAAGATTTGCATGCTGGCAACTGCTGACGAAGATGGATCGACTAAGCTGGAAAAGAATTACTGCTTTATGGCCAAAGACGGAACTCTTAGCATAATCGAACATGTAAAACTTATGATTCAAACTCTTCATTATAGCATGCATGATTGTCAACCATTCCTTGACAACCTTCATGACACTTGTGTTGCCGTCCTTTCATACTATAACAAGGCCCTAGATGAAAAGAACATAGCATCCCAGGAAATGTTCCATGTAATAGGACGTCTAGAAGACAAAAGACTCAAAGTGGCCATGATAGAAAGAGACCTAGTGTTAGAAAAGGATGCAAAAAGGTTATGTGAAACCCAATTAGGAATAGCTTTTGATCAGAAGGATCTAGCACAAAAATAAATTGTACGTTTGAACTTATTAATCGAAAAATTGTTTACTGAAAGTGAAGCCATTGAAAATCTTGTTAATAATGGAACCATAGACAATACATACAATTGGGGTTGGTCCAATGGGTACTCCACCGCAAAAGACTCATCACCCCGATTTAACAAAGACCGTCCCTATGTCCCTTCGGACCGAGAGTTTCACTTCCCAGTGAATGAAAAAACATATCCCGAAGACATTAGAGCCCACTTCGGTAGACTTCACAATCTGAGTAATAATTGTGTCATCGAGGAAATTCTTCCTGAAACCTCGGATCATCCATGTGATCAAATACCCATCATTGGCACAATTTATCCCAACTCTCAGGCTTCATCCGTTGTCAATGAGGAAATCTTTGTGGAAGGACCCGAAGTTCTTGTGAACTGTCCAATTTTTCCCTCAGACCGCAGTCCCTCAAACTGCTGTCTCGAACCGCAATTACCATCCATAAGGTGTCCCACTAAGGAACCATCTCTGACTTACTCTGCGGTAGTTCAATCCTCTTTACCACAGACCGAAGTCAAAAGCACTGTGACCATTCAGCCAATTCCTTATGAATTGCCCATAGAAAATTTTGAATATGGCTAATGCTCTCAAAGTCCTGTATCTTCTAATTCAAATGACTCAAGTCCTCGTTTTCAAAAGGAGTCAAATTTTTCCAGGAAACCGCAGTTAAACCTCACTGACTGCGGTTCCCCAAAAACTCAGGCAAAACAGGCTTTCAAAGAGGAACTCAAATCTCGGGGCAAAAATAGGGAAATTTTTTCAAAAAACAAAACCAAAATCTCAAAACAAAAGGGTCCTAAAAAACATGTTATCCCAAATCAGTTTTCAAAAAACACTCCAATCGAGAAAACAGACAAAAAGGAATGTACGGTTCCAAAAGTTTTTTCAAAGCCTTCTGACAAGTCCCAAAAGCGTGTCAAGTCTTCTCATAGATATCATTTTTAAAACTATTCCTCAGATGACCCAAAATGGAAAGGAATTTTGCCGACTCCTACACTTTTAAAGTCACGTCAGTTTGACAAAAGATCAAAACCTAGGAGGAAGTCTAATGCCCAAACTTTTCCAAATCCCAAGGGCAACTCAGTCAAATCTCATTCTTGGACTGGTCACAAGCCTCACACCACACCCTCTGGACCGCTGACAAGGTACAGTGTCTGGCTAAATGAGAAAAATCTTACTTTGGGATATTATCATCAGAAAAGGCCAAATCAAGTCCAACCTCGTAATCCTCCGAAACATCGCAATCCTCCCAGACCTCGTAATCACTCAAAACCTCGGACCTTTCAAAAACCTCGTAACTCTCAAAAGACCTCAAAACATCCAGTCTAGGTCTTAAAGTTGATACGAAACCTGTCCCCACAATCCCTGTTCATGCATTTAGGAAGAATTCACTTGTAACCCCGGGCTCCAAACTTGTTTGGGTGCCCAAACTAACCGTGTAATTTTTAGGCTTTGTGCAAGGAGGAACAAGAAGAGGAGTGGCTGATCGATAGTGTCTGCTCCTTGCACATGACCGGAAGGTTAGAATACCCTCAGGATTTCAGGCCTATATGTAATGGAGGACATGTCACCTTTGGTAACAATGCAAACGGTATCATCCGAGGTTACGGTGCATTAACAATAGGGAACTTCTCAATACAAAAGGTTGCTTACGTAGAAGGCCTCAAGCACAATCTCATAAGTGTAGGCTAACAATGCAAAGCAGGTCATCGGGTTGAGTTTGATAATGAATACTGCTACATCATGACAAGTGATAGAAGCACCTGCTTCATAAAATCTAAGTCCTAAGGGACAATGTATCCTTTGGATGTCTCATTGATCATTGGGAAAACGCAGTTGTGCTTTCTGTCCAAAGTAGTATCCGAAGTCAGCTGGTTGTGGCATCGCAAGCTGGCTCATCTGAACTTTCGGTATATCAACAACCTTGTCACTGGATAACTCGTCCGAGGTCTCCCAATTCTTAAGTACAACAACGATACACTCTGCCCAGCCTGTGAGTGTGGTAAACAATCAAAGGGAAGCCATCCACTAGTGATTGATTCATCAATTTCTGAAACCTTAGAACTCTTGCATATTGATCTCTGAGGTCCATCTACCGTAGCCAGTCTCCATCGCAAGAAGTACATACTGGTTATAGTTGATGACTTCATTCGTTTCACTTGGGTCTTCTTCCTGAGGCTCAAATCTGAAACACCACAGGTTTTGATCAAAACACGTGAAAAATGAAACAAAACTCGTGGAAAATGAAAACACTAAAGAAAGATCAAAAAATGGAAAGCAATTAAAGTATTATTAAAGACCCATTAAGAAAGCATTAATAGGTTGATTATGAAGACTATGTAACTCTTTTGGGCTAACAGGAAAATATACTTCTCCCTTAAGTGTTTCGAACCTAAAATAAGAATTTGAATGAAGACCAAGGTAAGTTGAAGATATGAAATAGATTGGTATTGTATTATATGAAAATGAGATGGATGCCTCTACATTAACCTCTTCTGATTAGGAAGGATTTGCTCTCACATCTTTGGATGAAGTATCTCCAAGGTAAGGAGAAGGATCCCCAACGTTGAAAGTTTCTTATATGTTTGTATCCACCGGCAACTACAATTTTTAAGCATCATCACCATTCCCTTCCAACACCTTAAATGGTCCATTTCCTCTTTCCATTAGCTTGTTTTTTTTTTCTATTTGAATGAAATCTTTGTTTCCTTAAGTGTAACCAGACGAGATATCCACGTTCAAAGAGAGCCTTTTTGCGATGCTTATTGGCCTTTTTATTTTACAAGTTATTGGCATGCTCAATCTTTGCTTAAACTTGTTCATGAATCTACTACATTTCTTTAGCTCGAGTTGATGCCTTAAAGTGAACCTCACTACCCTTAGGAAGTTGTATCATATTAATAAGGGTGAGAGTATTTAATCCATAGTTTTCTTCAAATAATGTGAATGCAATAGCATAAGTGGAAGATCGATTATAATAAAACTTAACAAAAGAAGTTATAACACCCAATCTTTCAATGACTTTCTCACCATTCTTCCATTCGTTTGCGGATGATAGGAAATGTAACACCTCTTATTTTTGGTTTGATATTTAAATCATTTTAAAACATTTCAAAGTCATTAGGTATGGAATTTAGGTATTGTTCACAAAAGTTGAGCAAATTAAAGTACCCATGGGTTAAACAATCACAATATCAAAACAATAGTTTAAGTAACCACATAATATCGTGAGTTTTAAATCCCAAGTTATCCTCTAAGTCCTCATTTGCTACTACCACCTTAATACATGTGAAAATATGGGTTAGGCGTTGGGAATGCCTAGTTAGTAACACCGTGATTTTTGTGACATCCCAAATTTTTCGGTCAGAAAAAACCGATTTAATTATGCTTATTTCATTTCGGAGTATCCTTTTTAAAGAATTGTAATGCGGAATTTGTTCCCAATAACGTGAAAATATTATTACCGAGTAATTCCAAAGAAATGTTGTTTTATTAAAAATTTCGGGATATCATCGTCAATATAGAAACATAAGAATAACGAAGATATTACATGGCTTACAATATCTAATGGCCTATATTTCTTCTAATCTCTCGTCAGATCCAAATATCAAGTACCTTCGTATAGCTACCTGTGATACAAGGAACTGAGTGGGTCAGTTAGGAAACCTAGTGAGTACATATGGTTTTCAACCCACAATATTATAATATTTAATTACATATTCTTCTACATTCAAATATCCCCAATTATCCCATTACTATTATCATCACTTTCTAATCCTAGTATGATGATCTCGAGGGATCTTACTTAAAGGACCTTTGTTAGCATGTATCTACATTTCCTAAATGATTAGGCATGGCAATATGATAATATTTTAGATAAGCACGACAGTACAATAGTACTTTGGATAAGCACGGCAGTACAGTAGTACTTTGGATAGTCACGGCAGGCACGACCGTACAATAGTACTTTGGTTTAGAACGACAGTACAAAAGTACTTTGGATAGACACGGTAGACACGGATTTATCTCACACAGTCCTATCACAACTTCTCATTTGTTATTTCACATAACCCTTTGCCACCCAGTCATATTATTAATGATGATAAAATATACTCCCTCCGTCCCATATTAATAATCCATGTTTCCTTTTTGGTTTATCCCAAAATAATAGTCTACTTCTAAAAATAAATATCTCTTTTACCAAAATACCCCTCATTATTAGTTAACATACCTTGGAATTAAATGCAACAAAAGGATGAAATTAAATGCAACAAAAGAGTACAATTGTCATTTCATTTAATCAAGTTACTGGTAATTAATGTTTTCTTAATCTGTGTATTTTTTGTTTGTGGACAATAATTTTGAGACGAAGGGAGTATATAGTTTAATTAAGTAATAACTATATCACCTTGCACATATATATTAAACACATCAAGACATCGCACATAACATTTAAGAAATTTAGAATACTTGTATATATGTGTAAGTTTGAAAGTAACTATGCACTCACATGACGAAGTGGGTGATTGATGATTCCGACAGTTCTTCGCTTCGCACTTTGAAAAGACCTAGACGCATAGAGTACTAATTCTTACTCTAGTTTCGTAATCCTGGTGACTATAATAATTATAGTCTAGATTTCTCACACAGTCCTATCACAACTTCTCATTTGTTATTTCACACAACCCTTTGCCACCCAGTCATATTATTAATGATAATAAAATATACTCCCTCCGTCCCATATTAATAGTCCATGTTTCCTTTTTGGTTTGTCCCAAATCAATAGTCTACTTCTAAAAATAAATATCTCTTTTACCAAAATACCCCTCATTATTAGTTAACATACCATAGAATTAAATGCAACAAAAGGATGAAATTAAATGCAACAAAAGGGTACAACTGTCATTTCATTTAATCAAGTTACTGGTATTTAATGTTATCTTAATCTGTGTATTTTTTGTTTGTGGACAATAATTTTGGGACGAAGGGAGTATATAGTTTAATTAAATAATAACTATATCACCTTGCACATATATATTAAACACATCAAGACAGCGCACATAACATTTAAGAAATTTAGAATACTTGTATATATGTGTAAGTTTGAAAGTAACTATGCACTCACATGACAAAGTGGGTGATTGATGATTCCGACAGTTCTTCGCTTCGCACTTTGAAAAGACCTAGACGCATAGAGTACTAATTCTTACTCTAGTTTCGTAATCCTGGTGACTATAATAATTATAGTCTAGATTTCTCACTAATCCTGGTGTCTACATCAAGATCTATCAAGTAAGGAACAAGTAGGTAGGATTATATCGGAGGTAAGGTCTGTTTGGTATACAAAGTATACTTTTTGGAAATCTCACTTTAAACACCCACTAAATTCAGGATAGACATCATCCATGTAAGTAGATTAATCTGTATAATGACTTGGAATCACTGATAAATCTTAATTATAGGTTCATAATAACAACTATAACGATAATTAAAAGTTACACTTAAATAAAATAAGTGTAGCTTAACTTACAAAACACACCGATGAAAACTGAGAATTAAGCGGGCAAAACTCTGAATCAAGAGCTTCTAATCACCAGCTATCTGACACCACAGGGATTCGCCAAAGTAACCGGAAACTCAGGAGTAAAAGAGACTAGAAGTACGAGAGAATTCTAGAGAGATTTTGTAGGAATGGGTGAGAAATGAGTTGATTTCCGAAGGATTATATAGGCTTGAAAAGGGTGCATGTCGCGCACCATGCCCCCGGCACACCGCGCATCTGGTCGGAAGTGATGACGTGTCGTTTTCTGCATGGTGCCACATGTCGCATTCTAGGTGGAGTGACAGTGCGCGCCACACATGGTGTCTGTACGTGCGGTCGCACACGGGAAATTTCTGCTTCATAGAAAGTTCATATCTTTTCCATATGAGTTCCGTTTTCGATGGGTTATATATCCACGTGTAGCTATTGGCGAGATCTACAACTTTCATTTAGACTCCGTCGGTTAGTTTTGAATTTATTGTTAAAGTTATATTTTTTACAGGCTTAGATTGTTAAAGTCCGTTAAAAATTCATAACTCTCTTATATGATATCCATTATCGACTGTCTTTATATCGACAGATAGGTGTTGACGAGATCTTCACCTTTCGTTTAGATTATTTTTCCTAACAATCGACCGATCTTGATTTTGGTTTCTGAGTTGTATACCGATACGCTAAGATATTTGAAAAATCATAACTTCTTCTCACGAAGTCAGATTTAGGTGTTCTCTACATGCACAATATCAGTTTTATGATCACTACGAATTTCATTTAGATTACTTAGGCTGATAAGCAATATATCTTCGGTTTGCTATTTACGATGTGCGTAGCTGTGCCGGTTAAATCACGAAACTTCTAAGAAGCTAAACTTCTTCATACAAAGTCGGATTTATGTGTTCCTTATATGTACGAGATCCTTGTCACTTATATTATAAATTTGGTTAAGATCATTTATCCTAAATAATCTTCTATCAGAATGACTATTTGAACACTTATAATATTCAAATTGACTAGCCCGAATCTGCGGGTGTTACAATTTTCAAACCTTTTAAGTCATAATCAAATATCATCATTAGATTCATAATCAAAATATCATCATTTTAGTCATAAAAAGAATAGAGGCAGTGTAATATGCTTCTAGCCCTATTCCAATTCATTGTTATATGTACAACCTCGATCATAATTTCCTAAAGTGAGAATTGGCTCACAAAGATATCATGGGAGAGTATATAATATATTATAACGCATCCAAGGTAACCATTATAATGGAACCCCAAAGTCATGGCTAGGATATGTACCCACTCACATATCCACATAGATGGTAGCTAGCCTTGCATACAAGTGAGGCATTGTCTACATTACCATTACTAGTCATAAGTCAAAAGACATCATCAAAAGTCATTTATCATGGATTTTAGGTTGGACGAACAAAACTCATTCCCATCCTAGCATTAATGTCCCAAATTTTCAAGCCAAATTTTTATTTTTAAATTAAAGAAAGCCATGCCTTTCAATCATAAAAGTAACATTCCAGTCGTTTTAGTAACATAAATCAGAGTTATAAAACCGTAAGTGTAGAACATCTCAAGAATCATAAAAGTGGATGCGTTGCAATCATGTCGTGACCTTCCCTTTTTTGGATTATGTGTCTAAGCCCATAACTATAATTAGTATGTACTTGACCCGAGAGTAGCATGGTCCATTTCGGGTTGCCTTCACCAGAACAATTTGACAGGATGGATATTTGAGAAAGAGATTATTTGTGATTTATTAATATATTATAAGTATAATATATTAATTGAGAAATCATATTATTTAATTAATATTAGTCAAGAATTAATTTGGAATTAATTTAGTGATCAAAAGAGATTAATTAAATTAAGGGGACTGATTAAGTAAATCAGTAATACATATAGTTTGGGCCAATGATCCATGATTGATTAGTGATGGACTAAGTTCATGTGAGAGTCCATGAAGTGTTAGTCCATAAGGCTTATTATATGGATTATTGGATTAAAGGCCCAAGGAATGAATTAGGGTTTACAAGTTGAAACCCTGGGAATTCCACACTATAAAAGTAACCCATTAGCTCCAAATTCACAACCCCAAGGGTTCTAAGAGAACCCTAGCCGATTTTGGTGGTTCTAGCCTCTCTCTCTCTCTCTCAAGGTCCTCCATTTGTTCATGGTGTTTGTGACTTGTTTGAGGCATCACACTTGAGGTGCTAAGCTATTGAAAGGCCAACAACTACAAGCTACAAATAAGAGGTGTTCTTCTAACTAGCTTTATGGTTCATGTACCAAAATTTGTATGCTAGATAGGTTTCATGCTTTGGATAATTTTTTTGTTGCATATATAACTAGAGAAAACTTAGATCCAAAGCATTAGGGTTGTATGTGCACCATAGGAGTGTTATAGTACTTAAAACCCAACAGTGGTATCAGAGCCATGGGTAGTTTTTTGTTATATAGATGCATTGTTTAATTGTTCAAAGTTGAAAAAAATTGAAAAAATTGTTGTCTGACTGCTGGACTCGACGAGTCCCATGAGTGGACTCGACGAGTTGGCTCGCATGACCATGAACTCGACGAGTCCATAGCCTGGCTCGACGAGTTAGATCATCAAATGGCAGATTTTTCAAGTTTTTGGCATGTTTTGGATTAGGATCATTACCACAAAATGTTTTGGCTCATAAAATTCGATTTTACTGATATGGTAATGATTATCCCCATCCAATAACATGATGATTGTCAAATTCTAAGATAATTACTTGATTTTGTGAAAAACTAATTATTTGTAGAATTTGAAATTATCTTTCCATATGAATTGACTTAGTTCAAATTACTAAAAGATAAAATTATATGATTATTTTATTTGTTTAGAATTTGAACTAAATGACAATGAAGAGCTTCATAACTTGCCCTCAAGTTATGGAACTTGGAAAATCTCTTTTTATGACTAAAGAGAGTTATAAAACTTGTCATCAAATTTTGGAACTCAAAAGTTTTTTTTAAGGAGTTACAAAACTTGTCATCAAGTTTGGAATTCAAGAGTTTTTTAATTAAGTTTTGGAATTTGAAAAGTTTAATTAAAAGGTTTTAATTTGAAATATTGAATTCTAAAACATCTAGTAATTGAAAGGTTTCAAAAAGGTGCAACTCTTGGGTTCATAACTTAAAAATTAATTAAATAGTTTTAATTTTGAATTTTTATAACCTTGATGCTTTGAATAGTTCAATTACACCTTATGGGCTTTATTAAATTGATTAAAGTGTTTAATTAAAAGAGAATTAATAAATCCATAATCATATGGTTTAAAGTTAATTAAATTAAGAGTATAATTTATTAATAGATTAAACCACCAAGTATTTTAAATGTGTAAAATACACCTTTATAATATATAGCATTAAAAGTTTAATATATTATATATGTATAAGTAAAAGGTCAGTCTTACCGTTAGTAGGCCTCATTCACGAAGCTGCTCTATAAGGGGTGTTTAAGGAAGTGGCCTGTAAAATGACCGCCATTGGGTATCCACTCTTATCCACCGCACCCTTGACCAGTGGAGGGTCGTTAGTCGAACGGGTTTGATAGGACATTTAAATCCTCATTAAAAGTATGATGAAATATTAAGTAACTAAACCTTTTATAAATTCTCAATCTTAGTTACTTAGGAAAAATGTGAATTTGATGCTAACCCATGAAATTTCACATTGCACCTTATTAGTCGTTAGTGGAGCATGTGTGGTTAACTGACACACTAATATGGGACTAATGAAGGATGGCAATGGGTAGCTCGTAGTTTGTCATAGATCAATGGAGCGTGTGTGGTTAACCGACACATTGATTAGGTGATAATTGACTTCGAGAGTACCAAGCTAATTTGCATGGTTATTCACACCTTGTTTGTGATCCTCGGTATCCCAATCACAAAATCGAAGGGCATAATCGGGATTAAACATGTCATTGAAAAAGTTCAATGAATCTCAAATAATCTAGGAATTTCAATTCATTTAAAGCCTAATGCTCTTTTTCGTTTTTCATGGTGGAAATTGGTAAATCGTCATTTACCTACCTTCAAATATTTTACAATTGGATTACGGCATCCCTCTTCCGAATTGTAGAATATTGTGTTGGGTCCTAGCCTTAATATTTCATTTTGGGTATTATATTAAGGACTTAAAACAACTAACTTGAATTTCTCCCCTTATAGATGTCTAGTTCTGACAACTATGGTCTTCCCGAATCTTATGGAAAAAGCTTTCCTCATGAAGATGACGTTCCCAGAAATCATACTTCACTTCCTCCACCTCCTCCAATAGTTCTCCCTAACCCACATGTTCGTCGACTTGAAAAGTTCAAGGTCACTCAAACCCTATTGGCTAGCAAACACCAAGATGGAAGGTCTGTGTGTGCACATGACTTGGAGATGAAGTCACACATTGAAAGGCTGGGAATGTTAGGAGTCGTTGGTTCAAGGAAGTTGGCTGTTGACTTGGTTCTTCAATCATTTCCTAAGTCATATAGTGAGTTATTTAAAGACTACTATGTGACAAATCACGACGTGGCCCTTTATTGATCTTACTTATTTGCTAACTGGTGCTGAATAAGCAATGATTTGGTGCACTGGTAAAGCAAACTTGATTGGAAGATCTACTTACCAAGTTTCCATGGACATTGACAATGGCGACATTGGAAGTTCAGAAAAGCTTTCTCTTCCCAATGGAAAGGCCAAGGTCAAACCGTTTGACCAAATGGTAAAGAGAATGGCTAAGTCAGAGATTGTTGTGTGTGCCATTCCGAAAGAGTCTGTTTGTTTCTATTGCCAAGAGAAGGGGCATTGGATGCGATGCTGTCGTATCTACCTGAAGGACCATAAGGATGGTAAAGTCAAAGTGTCTTACTCTGCTTCAGGTAATTTCACTATCTAACTCTATTAAGTTCCTATTTGAAGATTCTTAATAACATGATATGATAAGATTACATTTTTATGTTTTGTAGGATCGAAGAAGAGAAATGAAGCTTAAAGAAAGAGCAGACAGAGTCTGATCGCCAAGAGATGGATTTCGATCGCATGGTTCGATGATCGTATCTTTGAGCTGCTACTTAGGAGTTATGATAAATTTCTTAGAAATATGTAGTAACATAGTTTTCATTTGTAATTGCATTGTAAGGACAAGTTTATCCGCATTTTATAAATAAAGAAATTTTTTGATTTTATCTTATTTTATATTTCCTTGCAATCACATTTGTGAAAATTGATGTTTGTATGTTTCTATTTTTAGCAATATGGATTTGATTCTTTCATTTGTGGTAGTGTCCAAATTTACCAAATAAGGAAAGATTCTCATCACAAAGTTTCAATTGGATAGAAACTTGGAATCATGCGACTTGTATTGTGTGATGAATGAGAACCTTCGTCTTTGGGAAATTAAGGCTAATTCCTTGTTCACATGTATATGTGAGTCAAGTGAAGGACTAGGGGATCGGGTACACTTGATTGTGCACTGGTCAGGTCCACCATAAGACTATTCGTTATGATTTACTAAAAGTTTAGTGAATATGATTATGCTTACAAGATTAAGTATAATTCTGAATCATTGAAAAGTTTCAATGTATAGCAGAACGAATAAGGAGAATCAATCAGGAAGAAAGATAAAAGTTTCTCCAATCTAAAAGGAAAGGAAAGAACTTTAGTATCGTGTTTTATGATCATCTTAATGATTATGAAAACCATATCACAATTGATCCTCTAAGGACACCTTAGTGCACTTGTATGGCTAACAAGAGGAATCAGGAATTGATGAAAAGGTTAAATCAATTAAGGTGAGTCATACTTCGTTCCAAGATCAAGTCTTAGAGTCATAATCCAAGATTGTACATTGAGTGACATATCCTAAGAAGGTTTATAACACATCATGAAATGTGGAGTAGAAAAGTTTTCTCGCTCATGCACATTTGGAATTGGTAGTTGTGATGTCTTGGATAAGACAAAGACCAACTGAGACCAATTATATGAAGTGTCATTCTTGATAAGAATCTGACTAACTCTTGAATATTTGTTTGTCAATAAATGTTTCTTGACAAGAGAATCTTATATATCAAGAGGTCAGTGGGAGTCTCAAAGATCTTGAAAGGTTTCAAGAACTAATCAAGAGTAAACCTATTGTTTAACACTACCACGCGACTTGAGGTTTGTAACCTATCGTGTTGACATATTCTTATTTATGTGCTCATTCCAGTTAAAGTTGACTATGCATGTGAGTTCTGTGAGTTCTCAATTGTTTGCATAAGGCGAAGGACCTTGATCAGTGAAAGTTCATTGATTAGTAAGGGCGATCTGCTCAACAACTTGGAAGACATGGTAGGCCCTTGTGCTGCCAAGTGGCAAGAAATTAAGATTGAACAAGTTCAGTCCATATGAGTTTGAATTTGCCATAGACCTTATCTAATGATAATGGTTGGAAATGACATGTTCACATGGATAGGAAAACATACACCATAAAATCTAAGGTGCTGTTTGTTTTTCCGAAGTGAAACTGTCTGAAGTCTGCGGACCACCTCTGCTGCTCTCTGCAGCAGAAGAGGTGGACCAAAGTGCTGCAGACTGTAATGAGAAGCATGTTTGTTTTTTTAACGTCTGCAGACTGCTGCAAATATTAAAAAAAAAATAATACCAAAAATTTAATAATTGTAGCTATTGCTAAAAATATAAAATTAAAACATCTTTTCAAATAGATAAATGAAAATCATGAAGGGCAAATAGTAGCTATTGCTAAAAATGATGTTATCGAGATTTCATAGTTATATATAGTTATATACATCTAAATATAAATATATATTAAGTTTGGGTACAAACGTCCACATGGATCTACCCGATTGGTTATGGATGACCCAAACAAAGCCCTAGAATACAAGCATCAATAATTCATCATTCTCCTAATCCCCTCTGTATTCTTGCTGGCAAACAACACTCTCTTCTCCATCTATTTCTATCTCTATATCTCCGATTCCCTTAAACCCTACACAAAAACATCCAAACACCTAGCAATTCCAGGTGTTATATTAAATCAAACGGATTGCCTATGGGTTTGTTACCTAAAGGTGTCATCGTTCAAACTGTATCCAAGGTAATTTAATATTCCAATCTAATCACCTAACATTCCGGAGGGAGAGGAAGAGGCGCCGGTGGGGGCTGCGACGATGGGGGCTGGGCTGAAAGCAGCAGCGAGGTCGACGGGAGGTGGGAGACGAGAGCTTCTCTTGCGATCGATTTCCCGGAAAGAATGGGGGGAGGTCGGCCGCTTTTTTTAGGTTTAGGTTAGAAGAGGGCAGAAGCAATTTTCAAGTGCTGTCCCAAGCAGAGGACGGGAAGAGGTTTTTAATTTGGAAGTCTGCGAAAAAACAAACAGCTGCGGGAATAAAAGTGTTGCGCGTGTGCTGCGCCGCGCAGCACAAAGAGGTTTGAAGAGGTTTTAAATAAAAAACAAACAACACCTAAGTGTCATAAGGTTTCTCTCCAATTCATGAAAATAATTGTGAGGAAACGCTTTCTCTAAGTAAATTTTAAGGAGATAGCAGTTGTGTTAATTGCGTTCTCAAATTCGATTATGATTACGTCATCCCTCTTTATAGTTCGAATTGTGAGAAATGGCAAATAGTTTGAACATTCAGAACTTATTGTTGTAAGTTGTGAATAGTTTAGATACACATATGAGCTTTCTAATAAAAGGTGTATGAGCTTAGATAAAGGCTTATCGAAGCATCTCGTATCAGAAATCTGAACCTTGGTAAGAAAGACAATAAAGTATTGATTTCTAGAAGTCCAGCTGATTTTGGATACATGTCAAAGCTAGTGGGAGCATAAATGTTATGCTAGTAACAAAATAATTGTTATGCTAGTGGGAGAATAATTATTATTATGGTAATTGTTGCGAGTTAGCAATACTATTTATAGGAAACAAAGTTCTAATTTGCAAAGTTGCAAAGGTTGAAAAGTTGTTTCGCTATAGTAAGGGAGAGGATACTTATACTTTATTTCGAATCTAAAATTTTAGATTGGAGTATTAATCAAACTTAGTCATGGATATATGAATACCATGTTGAAATATGTCAACATTGGAAATTCTATATATGGAAATATTATAGCAAAAGACTGGTCAAGTATCATGTCTTTATGTGAGACATTATGAATCGTGTCCCATATGCTTTGGATATAGGATCGATTGCATATGCTATAATATTCACGCGTTTTAATTTTCCAAATGCCTAGGGCATTAAGAAGGAAAAAGGACAAGAACCGGATATGACTAAAGTTATTAAACAACTGTCAAGGATGATCTGAGGTTCGCTAAGGATATGTTGCTTAAGGACAGTTATAAGTATAGTAATGAATGGACCATATTGATATAATTCTAAATACATAGGATTCTATTAAGAATGGATAGTCATATGGAAATTATGGAAAAGTTTCCATAATGGGAGTTGGATATCAAGAATCTATGAGTAAGTTAGAAACTTTTATGCAAGAAGGATGTTCAAAGGAATGTGCTTTGAATATGAGACTTCATATCTATGGAATTGTCTTGTAACAATCTCCAATGGAAAGTTTTGTAATTGGCAAAGTCTCTATGACTTGTGTACATAGTCTTTACAAAAGGATCACTCCATATAAGTTTAGAATCTAACAGATTACAGTAAGTGGCAAGGACTTTGTATTCTTACACTTACGATAAGGATTTGGAATTGTGAAATGAGTGTCATTGGAAATGCTTACAATTGATCTATTTCACAAATTAAGGACCATAGGTAAACATAGTGTGCATGCATGGAGCATGGGGTGACTATTGTTTTAATTCAAGTATTAAGTTGTTCAGTCGAAACATCATACAATGAATAATATGTAATTGATATGGTGATTAAATAAAAGGTGTTTTATATATATTCAAAAGCTTTGAGACCATATTATCTTTGATTATTCTTGTGTTTCATTTCGCATGTTTTGACTTCTCGAATAATAAGATTATTCAAACCATCCACAATCGATCATTCTTTGGAAGTAGGTATTGAGGAAAGACTGTCATGAATCCGAATGTATATTGTCTAAAGTGTTAGACATAACACAAGTTTGCTGCAGTATTCATGAGTACTCCTGTAATAAGATTTGAGTATTGGATTAAACCCACACTCATCTGAATCACTTCATGGATTTTATCACGAGTGATTGTGAGACGATAATATTTTATATTCTTGAAACGGAGAGATATGAGTTGCAGTTTACAAGTCGGTTGCACATTGATGATATGTAAACTCACTAGTAACTTGGTGTTATAAAATGTATTGGTGTGTATGATTTGATGAGTAAATAGAGAAAACATATGAGTCGAATTTTATCCGTTCCTTTTACCCTAACAGGGATAAAAGCGATATTTGTGGGCCCCTCGATGATTTAGTGATGACAACCCTAAGTGCTTGGCCAAGCCTGGACTGATTTGATTTGTTCAATTACTCGGTCGTCATAAATCGGAAATCGGGAAACAACACATGGACAGAGAGAATGATTATAATCCATGTCTCATGTCCATACGGTTTCTAGAATGGAGGAATATATGATCCCTTATATAATGGATGCGTCATTGACTAGGTCAGAGTTCGACAACGGCTTTTGAGAGCTACGATTGCTAGTCGGGTTTTGAATTCGTACTTGTAGATATAGTTATTAGACTTATCCAAGTGGGAGACTGTTGGATTAGGTGTCTAAGCCCATAACTATAATTGGTATGTACTTGACCCGAGAGTAGCATGGTCCATTTCGGGTTGCCTTCACCAGAACAATTTGATAGGATGGATATTTGAGAAAGAGGTTATTTGTGATTTATTAATATATTATAAGTATAATATATTAATTGAGAAATCATATTATTTAATTAATATTGGTCAAGAATTAATTTGGAATTAATTTAGTGATCAAAAGAGATTAATTAAATTAAGGGGACTGATTAAGTAAATCAGTAATACATATAGTTTGGGCCAATGATCCATGATTGACTAGTGATGGACTAAGTTCATGTGAGAGTCCATGAAGTGTTAGTCCATAAGGCTTATCATATGGATTATTGGATTAAAGGCCCAAGGAATGAATTAGGGTTTACAAATTGCAACCCTGGGAATTCCACACTATAAAAGTAACCCCTTAGCTCCAAATTCACAACCCCAAGGGTTCTAAGAGAACCCTAGCCGATTTTGGTGGTTCTAGCCTCTCTCTATCTCTCAAGGTCCTCCATTTGTTCATGGTGTTTGTGAATTGTTTGAGGCATCACACTTGAGGTGCTAAGCTCTTGAAAGGCCAACAACTACAAGCTAAAAATAAGAGGTGTTCTTCTAACTAGCTATATGATTCATGTACCAAATTTGTATGTTAGATAGGTTTCATGCTTTGGATAATTTTTTTGTTGCATGTATAACTAGAGAAAACTTAGATCCAAAGCATTAGGGTTGTATGTGCACCATAGGAGTGTTATAGTACTTAAAACCCAACACCTTTGCCACTAGAAGTACCTGAAAATTTTAAACTTAAAACCAAAAGTAAAAAAGCTTAGTGAGTTCCAAAAATACCACATACCAAAAAATAATGGGCCTAACCCAACAAGCATATAAGCAGGCCCAACCCAAATGGTCTAACCCAAAATACATATAAGTGGGGCCTAACCCAACAAACATATAATCGGGCCCATCCCGACAAGCATATCATCATACCGGCAAGAGTCACGAAGACAACAAGCATACAGTGACACCTAGTGTCCTACAGTATAGTGAGAAGACTCACCTGATCAAAAAGTTGAAGTGACAGCACAACAAGCACACCGAATCAACTATGTGAACCACCTAATCCAAACAGTGGTCAGACCTTAGTCTACCACCTAAAACCCTAAATTCACCAAAAAGTCAAACCGGTCCAAAAGTCAATGGTTAAAGAAAGTCAACAGTCCACGCCCTTAATATCGTGACCTTCTATAGATCATGACGTGAACCGCTAGTCGATAAAATAGTCCGGAAAGTATCGACATCATGGCACGAGTCTAAGATGGCCACGACTTAATAGCCTAACTCATTAAAGACTTAATCCATAAGTCCATAACCCTAGTTACTCAGATCTGATCCCAATACAAGGTTTAATTGATAAAGTTTCCAACTTTATCCATTCTCATGCCTAGATCTATCTAAAATACAAACCCTAAATTAAGAATGGATCCAACACATGCATGGCTTAAATAGAATGCATGTAAATATATTTTTCTCTCAACCAATAAGTCCAAAAATGATCAAATCCGAGCACCAATTATGGAGTTATCCAAACTCCAAGAACCCCCAAAAGAATGGACCAAAAGGGACTAAAATGCCATAAATATCGAGATAGAGACATTAGACTCACAATAGTCCAGAAAGATGATTGCAAAGCTGGAACAAGGCTTGAACAAAGCTTCCTAAACACCACAATGGTCTTCCTTCCTCTTCAAGCTACATAAAACACAAAGGTAACCTAAAGAAAACATAGAAGATGTGATAGGGTTGCAGAGGGATGCTCTTTGAATATGGAGGTTGGTGAAATGATGAAACCCTCAAATAGGGCCCAAATATCGAGATCTAGGATTTGGCCAATCAGACCCATCACGTTGCGAACTTCATTAGAAGTCGCGCCGAGACTCTTGCTGAGTCACGTCGCTACAACCAACCCCCCCCCCCCCAAATAAACAAAACAACTCACAAAGATTAAAGGATTAAAATTACTAATAAAAAACGGATGTTACAACTCTCCCCCACTTGAATAAATTTTGTCCTCGAAATCTGTTGCAACAAACAACTTGGTATAATGCCTCTGCATCTCATCCTCTGGCTCCTACGTCCATTCTGAAACCTTACGTTGTTGCCACTGCACCTTCATTAGCCTAATCACCTTGTTATGCAAAGCCTTCGTTTTCCTCTCCAAATTTATAATTGGTCTCTCCACATAATTTAGACTCTCATCGATCTGAATGTCATCCAACGGAACAATAGAAGTCTCATCAACCATACACTTTCTCAACCAAAAAACATGGAATATATTGTGGATCTGAGTGAGCTCCTCAAGAAAATCTAAATGATACGCCACCTTGCCCACACTAGCAAGCATCCAGAAAGGTCCAATAAACCTTGGGCCTAACTTGCTCCTTTTTTCGAGAACGAATTACGCCTTTCCAAGGTGACACTCTCAAAAACACCATGTACCCGATCTGAAACTCTAACTCTGAACGAACTCTATGAGAGTAATTCTTTTGTCGGCTTCGTGTTGTCTAAAATCTCGGTCTAAACTATTAAATAAGCTTCATAGTCTTTACCACCACCTCTGTGCTCCCTATAACTCTTTGACTATCCTCTCCCCTATAGATCGGGATCCGACACTTACTCCCGTAAAGAAGCTCGAATGGAGGCGTATTGATGCTAAAATGGTAGTTGTAAAAAAAAACTCATCCAGGGAAGATAGGAATCCTAACTCCCACCAAAGTCAATAACTGTGAGAACAGTCAAAATAAGTCAGCAATCGTCAATCGCGAACATGATGAAAGTTAGTATAATTGACCTAATGTATAATGTTTGACTATTTTTGATGAGAATACGATATTATACATTGAAATACATAAGAAAAATGAGTTGAATCATCCAATTGAAAAAAATATAGACGAGAAATTTTTTGACATTGTAAACAAAAAGTGCATTAAAATGCATTTTTGAAATAAATATATCTATTGGACCTCATTTAGTATAAATGAGACCATAATCTGAAAATCCGCCTAATTACGATTCCGTGGATATAAAGAAGTCGAAAACGGAGTTCGTATGCAAAGAACGAAAACTTGTCATTATACAAAAAAAGGTAATAAAAATAAAATATTGAAATACGTATATGTATTAAGTATTTTATTTGTACAAATGATACCATATTCAGAAATTACAGGTTATTAAGATCACATGGATATAAAGAACGTTGAAAACAATGTTCGTATGCAAAAGTTATGCCAACCTGAATAGAACGAACAAGTCAACCGTCTAACACGAAACTTCAAATGCTTCGTTAGGTGACTTAGGAGATGAATTGTCAACGTATGATATTTTCCCCTCGATCTTAACGTGATTTTTCATCTAAGTATGTCTTTAACTCATTTTGCCCGAAAAATCCTTAAGGATCGAACATAACAGTAACCACTTTCCCGTTAACGACTCTTCAATGATTCGTTAGGTTATTTAAAGGACTCGTTAGAAAAAGTATCAACATTTTATGGATCAGGAAGTGATCTAGTATTTGAATCAATTCCCGGAATTTCATTTTCACAAAGTTTTGACACTTACGTGAAAAACAGTTGAAACACGGCAACCGGGAGGCCACCGTTACCATACTTTCAAAAGCTCTGTTAGTATAGTTGTGGGACTCGTTAGTTGAAAATTTTTATGTTTTACGACTCAGGATATCGAGTACTATAATCCGGCTAACTTGGAAAGTTCACAAAAAGTCATATTCTATGCCAGAGGCTCGCGGCCCGAGATCGCGCCGCACAGCTTGATGACGACCATCCATTCCAAACACCTTGGCCTATAAGTTGATACACGGGGATGCTCCTATATGCCCAAAAATCGGCCTCTTTCACTCAACAAACTCTCTCTCCTCTACCCCTTCTCTTTATCTGTCGGAACCACCACCTCTTTCACATCCGACCACCTCCAGCCACATACGAAACCCCTCCATTCACCCAACCAACAAACACCCTCCCCCCACTTTGGAGACTACCACATCTGCTCCGTTGACCCTTTTTTTTCCAACGTAACCTTGCTGGGGACGCCTCCGACAGTTTTCCCACGACTTTTCCAGTGATCTCTGACCATATTTCCGACAGAAAAACCTAGCGAGTCCTCTCCCTCTTTCCGATCACTTTCCAACTCATTTTACAGGGAAGCGTTGACCGTTCAACCGCGACACAAATAAGACGTTTTTAATGAAACAAACGTTTTTAAAAAGCACATTTCGAGTGTGAGTTTTACGGTCACTTTATTTTTTGGGGAGAATACATGTTTAACATTATTCTTTGTTTATATAAACTTCAATTGTTATTTAATTGTTTATATAAACTATCGTTTATGTATATAACAGATTAAATAACATTGTCGTTACTCTACCCACATAACTTGGATATAGTTATGCAGTGTTGCTACTCTATCCACATAAAGCGGATAATAGTTATGCAATGTCATTACGCTGCCCAAATAATTTACAAAATGATTATTCGTTATAGTTATAAACCATTATTATGATTATACACTTTGGTCTGGTAACTTAAACATTTAAAGTTAAGGCTACAATCTTTTTAGAGCTACTCACTCAATGGTTTACGTGAGGCATTTCATCACAGTAAGTGTAATACTTCGCAAAGACCCCTGACTTATATCCGATAAATCTTAAGTGAGCGAGAAAGTTATGTACAGATATATACGAGTTGACATCCACACCTGCGGTTGCTAGCTACAACCACGACAGACTTGTCACGAGTGATAACTTTCTAAACAACCACAAAGTCTGATGAAGCGTCGTCAAGGGAAAAAACTCGTTAGTAACTCAGTTATAAGAACCCACTGTAACGTTGAGATCGTTCTAAATACACGAAAATAAAAGCTGAAACCGTACTTATATAACACATACTTTTGTACAAAAGTAAAAATATTTATATAAGTTGAAATAACATTTATATACAATAAACATATACCTTTTAGGGGTTAAAAAGTATATATATATATATATATATATATATATATATATATATATATATATATATATATATATATATCCCTCCCTAATAGTAAAAATTTTACTACTTTTCGTCTTTTAATGCATTATGCCAAATGGTTTTTTGTTATTATTTTCATTTCATTTTTTTCATATGTCATTTTACAGGTTTTTTTTTATTTTATTAAATTTCACATAGTATTTAAATATAACAATAATTGCATATCAATTTAATTAATTGATTTTTATTTTATTTTTAAAATTACTAAATTAAAGCCTCATTACTTTCCTTTGTTTACTTATCTAAATTATTTGTTTAAATTTAAAAAAGAAAAAACATTTTAATTCTAATAATTCCATTTTTTTTTCACTTTTCTTAGAAATTCAAACTTTTCAAATGTGTTGAATTTCATATTTAATTTTGCTTTTAAATAAACTCATGTAATACATGGGTCATACACATATATATATATATATATATATATATATATATATATATATATATATATATATATATATATATATATATATATATATGTCTGGAACCACCATAGCTGCTTCGATGGCCCTTCTTCTTTCCGACGTAACCTCGCCGGTGACGCCCCCGACAGTTTTCCGGTGATCTCCGACCATTTTGTAACGTTTCAAAAATCACAACAAAATTAAACTTTTCAAAACAACCCATAATCATTAAATGTTTACAAAATCATTGTTTCCAAAGTGTTTATCAATATCAGAGTAATTTAAAATCATAATTCCATAAAACAGGAGGATGTGTACGATCACGCCTTCGCCTTCCCGCGATCATCAGAAGTACCTGAAACAATAAACTAAAACTGTAAGCCCAAAGCTTAGTAAGTTCCCCCAAAGTACCACCACATAAAACATATCAAACAGCAAAATGCATACATGAGCCTTCAGCCTGACTAGACTGCCTCGCAAGGCCTACAACCTATCTGGATCGCTCCCAAGCCTTCAGCATGACTGGACCGCCTCGCAGGGCCTACAACCTATCCGTACCGCTCGTCGGGCCTTTGGCATGACTGGACCGCCTCGCAGGGCCAAAATCTATCCGGACCGCCCTGGTATCTTGGCCTTCAGCACAAAGCAGAACCGCCTCAACCCAACCAACCATAACATGTCGACATACACATAACAAATTAACATATAACCAGGCATCAGACAAACAAGCTGTCACACCTCCGAACCAGACGGCGGAAACGTCCGGGGGCTTGGGTGACTTCATTTTTGTAGTATCATCACAGTGTATATAATTGAAATCAAACATCATCATCATCACACATGTAATATTACAACTGTCATTGTTTACATCAAGTATTGTATCTTAATATTACATGCCAAAATATCCAAATGTAGTGCTAACAAAACACAACAAAATATCCAGGTATTCTTGCTAACCAACCTGCTCAACGGTTCCCTGAGAATACAAGTTAATTTAAAAAGGTCAACATATATAATGTTGGTGAGTTCATAAGCATGTTTTGAGTAAAATGTTTTGTATTGTTTTGTAAACACCAGAAAATCCGATATTTTCTGAAAACGGTTTGAAATGTTTGTGTCAGATCTTCTATTAATGCATGTGTGTTAATGTTTGTGAGTGTATGAAGTGAATAATTCCAGACAACCCGATGTTGTTTGTTTATAAAAAGACGTTGTGATTTCATTACCCTAAAACTGAATACAAATGAGTGTGTGTTCCCGTATTATCGACAGATGTTGTATTCCGTAAATTTTATAATGGTGTTAATTCCTCTAAATGAGTCGTCATAACCATACTTAATAATGACAAATTCGCCTGTCATGACGTTCCTTGGGACGCCGACGGGTTTATGGTAAGGTTTGTCACCCTAGATTGGCCTAGTCTAACTGTAGCGAACAGCTCAGGTGTGGGGTGTCACCCCCGTATAGATCTATACACAAACTCTCGCTCTCCCTCCAGGAGACTCTGGTTATAACTACAGGCTACAATTGTACACTCAATAGGTGTCAACTGAAATGTCTGACAAGATCCTTAACCAAATTTACACGAATATGAAGTTGCATAGAGTATATTATTTTCATATAAGTATTTAGTATTCATAGCCCAACGTGTACGTTTGTGAATGTGTGAAGTCACCAAGCATGTAAATGGACCACGAATGCCCAATAAACATGTAAGGTATATTTCAGGCGCAAATAAACATGTAAAATAACAACTGAGGCCCGCTAAACATGTAATTTATAATCCAGACCCAATAAGCATGCAAGGTGTATTCCAGGCCAATAAACATGTAAAAGGACAACTAAGGCCCACTAAACATGTAAATTATATTTCAGGTCCAATAAGCACGTAAATGACGTAATTGATCTGTTTGATGTTACGTGGTTGTTAAGTTTAGTTATTTACCAAAATGACATTAAAAGACCCATTTTTAGTAAAAAGACGTTTTTGGTCCTTAAAACCGAAAATTTTACAATTTAAGCTCATTTTTGGTAAAAATGACACTTTAGGTCCCTTAAGGCCAAAAGTTTGTATTTAAGGCTAGTTTTAAGTAAAAATAACATTTTTAACCCTCTTTTGTCAAAAATATCATTTTTGGCTTAAATTTATGAAAATGTGCATTTTCGGCCCCATTTATAAATAAATTTATCTTTTTGGCCCAAGTTTTAATAAATTTACATTTTCAGCCCTTTTTATCGAAAATTTACATTTTTGGCACAACTTTGTTTAAAATGACACTTAAGCCCACAAAAGTCCAAAAAAATTTACAATTTTGGCCCAAAAGTCGTGAAAGCCCAAATGAGGCCCATTTGTGATAATTTACACTTTTAGCCCCTTGAAAACCGCAAATACCATAAAGATTCATGTATAGCAAAAATAAATCCTTTTTGGTCCCTTAAAACCATGAGGTATATATATAATAACCTCACTTTGATTTTTTTTTTTGTCATTTTTGGCCCTCTCATGCAATTTTCTTAGTTTTAAACAACTTTGAAGTGTTTAAAACCTTTTCTTAACATTATATGTTGTAATAAGTGTTATGTTCTATAAATATCATCATAAGTTAGTATATTTTCAAGTTTATGAAGTTTATAACACATAATCACACTTATATCATGAAAAACACACAAAATCATACATATACACATAGATCTACACAAAACAACTTGTATTCTCCCCCAAAACATAGTAAAAACCGAAAATATGGGGTATGAACTCACAATGGGTTAATGATTTGTGATGAAGAAAATGGAGAGATCTCGGCCCTTAGCAAGCTTTCTTGAGTAGATCTCGAACCTAAGATGGATCTAAGGGCATGGATCATGAAATGATGTGTTAAGGAGTGAAGATTATCATAAAATGAAGCTAATCATCATGCTTAGAGAGTAGCTTACCAAATGAGTGATGATCTTTAAAGAAGAGTTCTTGATCTTTCTCAATATACACACAAAATTTAAGAGGTGGGAATGTGAGGGCTTTTCTTGAGAGTTATGAGTGAAGTTTAGAAGTGAGAGTGTGAGGTTTGGACGCGATGAATGTAGCCGAGAATAAGAAGAAGAGGGGGAGAAGGGAGAAGTTGAGACAAGATGGTTGCATAGGAACATGAGATTAGCATAGATATTTGATGTAAAATTGCTTGGTTAACCACTAGACATTACTGAGGTGGCACTCCCTAATTATCCCATTGTTTTTCCTTTTTTTTATTAGTATAGCCGAGAATGAGGGGGAAGGAAAAGAGAAGGGATAGGGTTTGGGCCTTGTTTGCTTATTTTTGAAATTATGAGGCCCAAATTGAAAGTTTCGGCCCATTGGACCCATATGAGGGTTTACGGCCCAAAAGTGATAAGGAAAGGGAGTTTGCGGCCCATTAAGGTCCATGACAACAAAGTGAGACATTTTAGGCCCAATAAGGCCCATGAGAAGTCTTATGGCCCAAAATGCTATTTCTTAATGAATGTGGGTCTATTTAAGGCCTAAATAGGGTTCCTTGACCCAAAATAACCAAATTGAGAGTTTACTGGCCCATTAGGCCCAATAAGAGAATCCTGGTCCATTCTGAGTTTGAACCGGGATATTATGGTTTCAAACCCATAGTTGAGTATATAAGATGCATTGAATTAGGTTTTGAACTTCACTCATGAGTTTTGATTCAAATGGTTGATTTTGAATGAGCATAGTACATGACATCAACTTAGATTACAAGTTATACAAGAGTTGATTACATGAATACCGAGTTTCCTAGCCAAAAATGCTAGTTGTGACACAGGCAGATTTACAAATCACTACCGCATGCTAACATCCTATATACCAGGATACCGATCTAACAGATCTCTACAACATAATAACATACTAGAATATAAAAGGATATCCAATCCAATGGGTCGGCCTTGGTGCCTTCGCCCCATAAGTAAAGTGAGGAAGACTCACCTCACAGTCTGAACAATAGCTGATGGGGTCCCGACTCCGAATCTCAGCTCTAACTGTCACCTATCCAACCAAATGACCAATTCTCAAACACAATCCAAAATACCCTTAAGTCAAACTTGGTCAACCTTGGTCAAAGTCAAAGTCAAAACCCAGCCGAGCCAATCCGACCGAGTCGACGCAACCGAGTTTGCTAGGTGTACTCTTCTGTACGCGGGGCGTACTCGGTGTTTGACCAATTTATGGGGCGTTGACCGCGTACACGCAACGTACTCCTTGGTACGCCCAACGTACGCGTCTTGTTCAACCTTTTTTCCATTAAGAGCTTAATACTCCAGAACTTCATGTCCAAAGTCAGTTCCAAGGCTAAAATACCCTCATGAGTCATAAAGTTTCCAACTTTATGACTTTGCATGTCCATTAAGTGCTTAAAACACAAATCTTTAACATCTTAATGCATTAATACCTCCTATATCTTGCATAGAGTGGAACTAACCCTCAATACTACATTTTTATGACTCAAGACCCCTCCTAAGGTCTGAAAGGACGACTTATTGGGTCAAGAACATGCTATGCTCAAGAATCACCATTTTTGGGACAAAAAGCATCCTAAAGGAGGAAATGCCTAGATCTACTAGATGGAGTGATCAATATGAGAACTTTATACCTCCAAATGATGCCAAATGCATAAGTGGTTCTGGATCTAATGTGCTTCACTCCTCCAAAATGATCTCTACTTCCTTCCCTCTTCTTCAAGGCACCAAAACACCCACACACAAGCTCCAAAATGCTCTTAAGGTGGATTAGGGTTGCAAGGACGTTTTGAGAGGATGGAGGCTGATGAAAAAAACCAAGGTTGAGAGTTAATGAAGAATAAATAGGGTCTGAACCCTAACATTAGGGTTTGGGACTTCACCCCGTACGCCTAGCATACGCAAAACGTACGCCCAACGTACGTGGCTCCGCCCCACCATTCCAAAAGTGGCAATATTAACCCCTCCCAGCTACAAGTCTTACATTATAAGGATCAAAATATACTAAATATCCATATAAGGGTCAAAATCAAAAGTACCTCAAAACAAGATGTTACACATTTTTCCGGAAGAAAAATGCAGCGAGTCCTCACCCTATTTCTGGTCACTTTCCAACTCGTTTTATGGTGAAGCATTGCATGTTTAATCCCAATGCAAATGCGATGTTTTTAACGAAACACAAAGTTTTTAAAAAGCAGAGGGTGAGTTTTACGACCCCATTTTAAACCCTTTTACTATTTTCGGGAGAGAATACATGTTTAACATTATTATTTGTTTGTATAGATTTCAATCATTTATTATCATTTATACAAAATATATTTGATCGTTTTATTAAATTGTCGTAAAAACTATCATTTTTGTATATAACATATTAAATGATATGGTCATTACTCTGCCCACATAACTTGGATATAGTTATGCACTGTATTTGCTCTTCCCACATTACTATGATAATAGTTATGCAATATCGTTATGCTGCCCAAATAATTTACAAAATGATTATTTGTTAAAATTATAAAACATTATTATAATTATACATTATGGCCTGGTAACATAAACATTTAAAGTTAAGGCGACGGTATGGTTTACATGAGACATTTCATCACAATAACTATAATACTTAGCAAATACCCCTGACTTATAACTATTAAGTCTTAAGTGAGCAGTAGAGTTATGTGAAAATCTATACGGGTTGACACCCCTTACCTGCGGTTTCTAGCTACAACCACGACAAACTTGTCACGGGTGATAATTGTGTAAACAACTACGACATCGGATGAAGCGTCGTGAGGGGAAACAACTCGTTAGTAGCCCAGTTAAATAGGTACATTGTAATGTTGAGATCGTTATAAATACACGAATATATAAGCTCAAACAATACTTATATTCAATAACACATACTCTTGGTACAAAAGTATATATATTTATATAAATCTAAATAACACTTATATACAATAAACATATACCTTTTTAGTATAGTTGTGCATAGGCCGGTTTGGGTCGGTTTTTGTCACACCCCCAAACCGGAACGGTGGAAACGTTCGGGGGTGGATGACGCAATTGCATCATAGTAATCATAGTAAACACAACCATTACATTGAATACATACATGAAAAGGTATTTACAACTGTTTGATTCTTGTTCTTATACATCAAAAGTAATCAAAAGAAAAAGACGTGACTCTATACGCTCCGTCTTCTCAAAACTCCAGAAGGTACCTGTCTACTGATTTCCTGAGAATACAAGCAATTTTGAAAGAGTATCAGCATAAAGTTGGTGAGTTCATAAGTGATGTTTTTGTAATGAAAACCTGTTGATGAATCCGTAAAAATGTTCGCATGTTTCCAAGAAAATCCAATATTTTCTTTAGTAAAAGTGTGATAATATCAGTTCTATCTATGACTACTTAGTTCATGCTAACTATGTATAAACCAATATCGAACAGAGAGTTGACTATGTGGATCTGCCCTAAGCCCACAACCAAACAAGGAACAGGAAATAAGGCGAAAACCACACATTCCACAGTCTATCAAATATTCTCCATACGTGGCCCTAATGCCTAAACTAATTAATTATAGAAATAACTATGAATGTTTGTTACTGTATCTTGTTGTAGTATAAGAAAAACATTAGTTTGTATGCCTGGTTACTGTCAATCGTAGTAATGTGTGTATTCTTGTACAAAAACCTTTGTATAGTACATTCTGTTTGAAAACCTTGGCTACCACCAGAATGTATAGTAGTTTCATTACTTAAAATAATACTAATGAAAAATGAAATCCTGTAAACAAATGGTTAGTTTATACTATTGTGAGTCGTATAACCATGCTTAATATGACCTAGTGACCTTTACGATGTTCTTCAAGTGTCGGTTAAATGACATTTGTCACCCTAGGCATGCCTGCCTAACTGTAGCTAGCAGTTCAGTTGTGGGATTGTCAGTCCCGAATAGATCTATTCACAAATCTCACGCTCTCCCTCCAGGAGACTCTGGTTATACTATGATATGATTTAATTCAGTACACCTAAGGGTACAATTTTGAAGTAGAGTCTCGCAGTTCTGTATAATCTAGTTTACGTGTAATTCTGTAGTGTTCTCCTGTATTTGAATCTGTTGTATACTGTATAAGGTAATAATTATACTTCAATAATTATTAAATGTTGTACTCTTGTAGTAATGTATATCATAAACTAAATCTGTCATAGTTTATATGTTTACCCATGTATGTAATCTGAATCGGTAAAAGCTGTGTATTGAATTCCCCAAACTATACCCATTATAGTTTGCTTGAAATGTTATGTAATTGGTTTGTGAATTGTTCTGAAAATCATGCAATTAGGTTTCCAAGATAAAAGTGTCCCTTATGCTCAACATAGTACAAAAGGGATAAAATATCTAAATATTTATAAAACGTGGAAATCGTTTGACTGAATTAATTGCATAGTTTTTAAACTTGTTAAAATCATTTGTGTTTGGCTTGTATTCCCCCCTGAAAACATTAAAAATCATAAAAGTGTAGGGGTATGAACTCACTGTTAGTAGTGTACAAGCGTTGAATCAACGAATTGGAATGAAGACCCTCGAGTTGTAGTGTGGCACTTAACGGAATCCTAATAACAATTAAATACATATATGTATCTAAATTAGTGATTTCGTTAAATAAAGTGTTAGAAAAAACACTTGCTTTCGGTTAAGGAATGTTACCGGGACTTGATTGAATCGAGGAAAGTGGGTTTTCAGTCTAATGCACCACTTAGGAAGTGTGTACGGCCGTGAATGGGGTTTACGACCGTGAAGAGAGTTTACGGCCGTGAACTGTCTACGGTCGTGAACCGTTTACGGCCGTGAACTGCCTTTCGAAGGGTGTACGACCTTTGAAGGTTTGGAGTGTGTACGGCCGTAGACTGGTATACGGTCCATGAAGATTTGCAGACTTGAAGGGTGTACGGCCGTACACTCAAGAACGAGGATGCTGAATTCGACCAAAAACGTGTTCTAGATGCTCCGAAATGACCCCCAATGGTGATTCTCAATGTTTCCCGGAAGAATAAGGGTGTTTTTGGGGTGTACAGTCAAGAGGTAGAGAGAGAAGGAGTGAGTGTTCGGCCAGAAAAGTGTAAATGAGGGGTAGGGTCTCGTATTTATAGGGGTTCTCGTGGTCGGTGGTGGGGTCCACCCGACGCTGGCCGTAAACGAGTGTACGACCGTACACGGGTTTACGGCCGTAAACTCAGTCAGGCCGAAAACCGTTTGATTTTTCAAGAAGATTCGGGTTTTTCGCGCGATTTTTGGTTCCGACTCGTATATAAATTTAATTATATAAAAATAGATGTTTCTAAACCAAGAAGTTTGACGGAAACTTAATAAAACTCAAATTTTATTAACGGAAATCGGTTAATGGAAACGGAAAAAGGTTCGGGTTGTCACATCATCCCCCCGTTAGAGGGAATTTCGTCCCGAAATTCAAACACTGAATACAAATCATGGACTCAGAAATAGATGAGGGTACTTCTGTTTCATTGAATCTTCGTGCTCCCAAGTGAATTCAGGTCCCCGCTTGCAATTACAGTGAACCTTCACTATCGGGATACGACTTTGTTTCGTTCGTTTGACTTCCCGATCCATGATTTCTACGGGTTCTTCCACTAAGTGTAAGCTCTCGTCTAGTTTGATCTCATTGAGTGGTATCACAAGTGTCTCATCGGACAGACACTTCTTTAGCTTCGACACGTGAAAGACGGGATGTACGTTGCTAAGTTCTCGTGGTAGACGAAGTTTGTATGCTACGGGACCGATCCTAGCGAGGATCTCGAATGGTCCTATGTATCTTGGATTCAGCTTTTCATGATTTCCGAAGCATATCATGCCTTTCCAGGGTGAGACCTTCCAAAGAAGACGGTCACCAACCTGGAACTCCAAGGGTTTTCGTCTCTTATCGGCATACTCTTTTGTCTATCTCTTGAAGCCTTTAGTCGTTCCCGGATTTGTACGATCTTTTTAGTAGTTTCTCAGATGGTTTCTGGGCCTGTGAGGGTGCTATCGGGGACTTGACCCTTGACTAGCTGCGTGTCGCCCACCTCAGCCCAACACAGAGGGGATCTGCACTTACAACCATAGAGGGCTTCGAACGGCGCAACCTTGATGCTAGTATGGTAGTTGTTGTTGTAGGAAAATCCGACCAAGGGTAAATGAGTGTCCCACGACATGCCAAAGTCGATGATGCATGCTCTCAGCATGTCTTCCAATGTTTGAATGGTCCTCTCACTCTGCCTATCTGTATGTGGATGGTAAGTTGTGCTCATATCCAACTTAGTTCCAAGAGCCTTCTGTAGTGATTGCCAAAATCTCGAGGTAAACCTGCTATCTCGATCGGAGATAATGGATACAAGCACACCATGAAGACGGACTATTTCTTGGATGTAGATTCATGTCAGTCTCTCCATTTTGAAGTTTTCTTTGATTGGCAGGAAGTGAGCGAATTTAGTTAGTCGGTCGAAAATTACCCAGATGGCATCGTGCCCACTCGGAGATTTGGGCAACTTAGTGATGAAATCCATTGTAATCCTTTCCCACTTCCACTCAGGTATTTCGGGCTGCTGGAGTAGACCTGAGGGCTTTTGATATTCCGTCTTCACCTTGGCGCAAGTCAGGCACTTGCCCATGAAGGTTGCGATCTCTGCTTTCATGTTCGGCCACCAATAGAGTTGTTTGAGATCAAGATACATCTTATTTGAACCTGGGTGAACGGAGTATTTAGTCTTGTGAGCTTCGTTCATGACAACCTCCCTGTAACCACCATACTTCGGGGTCCAGATCCGGTTCATGAAATAGTAAACTCCGTCTCCCTTGACCTCTAAGTTCTTTTCCATTCCCCTTAAGGCTTCATCCGACACGTTTTCTGGTTTTAAGGCTTCCAGCTGAGCCTCTCTGACTTGAATGGATAAATGGGAATGGATGGTCATTGTCAGTGCCTTCACTCTACGACTTGAATACTCTTTTCGGCTGAGGGCATCCGCTACCACATTGGCCTTGCCAGGATGGTAGCATATTTCACACTCGTAATCACTGAGTAGCTCTACCCATCGCCGTTGTCTCATGTTCAACTCTTTCTGATTGAAGATATGTTGTAGGCTCTTATGGTCGGTGAAGACAGTGCACTTGGTTCCTGTAAGTCCCAAATCTGCTTGTGTATCAATCAGATCAGTTTGATGGTGCGGAATCCCAATCAAACGGATGATGCCAGATCTAATGAAGAAGAAGGAGAAGAAGAATAACTTGAATCTATGATGTATTCAAAGATATGAGTGATGCTCCATACACATTAGATTCTCTTACACACACTATTATTCTCTCTCACTTTCTCTCTCTACAATATGCTCTCCACTCTATCTCTCCTCTTGGCCGTACACTCACACTCACACACACACACTCCTCACCACTAATACAATATATAGTAGACATGGGCCGTGAATGGGTTTACGGCCGTAAACCTGTTCACGGTCGTAAACACAACCGTAAACACATATACAGTCGTAAACACCAAGCTGTTTACGGTCCTAGACATAAAAATACATTTTCTAGAAAAGTAAAGTATAAACCATATTTTTGACCCAACAATCTCCCCCTTGGTTTATAGCTTTCTTTTCTAATTGACCCCACAATCTCCCCCTAAAAAAGTAGCAGGCCTTTCTTGTTAATCTTCATTTGGAGCTTGACTTCAGCGTTTATCTTCGATTCCTTCACAGCTTCAAGATGAACTTGATGAATCTTCAATGAATGAATTCATATTGACCAGTTGGGATTTTCTTCAAAATTTGACATTGAACGACATTGGATGAGGAGGCTTTTTGTAGAGATTCTTGAAAGATAGCGCTTTCAGCTTGAGAATCTTCAGAGAGAATATCAGAGAGAACGAATCTTATGGATCACTTCAGCAGGTACATAGATAGCAGCAAATTGATTGAGGAGGCTTCAATGCAATCTGTCACATAATCTTCAAGAACAGCTTCACCATGCTTCTGGGGTTGAAAGATTAAATGTTGAAAGAATAGTCTTCATTTCTTTCTCCTTCGAATGAGAATTCTTCGATGATCTCGGATGAAGCTTTGGCTCAGAAATCTCGATCTCGATACAGTCTCCATTAGTCTCATCTACATCTGAATTCACTTTTCAAGACAAAGCAAAAACTAAAAGAAAACTTAGCACACAATATTTTTGGATATTTCATATTTTCTGAAAAAATAAAAACAGAAATAAACATATTTTTTGTATTTTTTTAATTTTCTGATGCATAGAGGAAAACTATGAACAAATTTAACAAAAATAAACATAATAGCTAACTTTAAGAGTGATTTGGGATCAAAGTTTTTAGACAGCCTTTATCCGTTTATCAGTACCTCTCCCTTCATGAATAGATCTGGTCAATCGCCGGTATTGTGGTCCACTTAAACACGAGAAGATTGTGACAAAATTAGGACATATTACAAGTGACAAGACAATGTGATCCTATGTTCCTAGATAATATTCCTAAAGGACCATTCAGCTGACGACGACCAAAGATATTGTTGTCCACCTAAATTGAGCAGCGAGATCTACAAACAACCTATTAAGTGTTCAATTTTAGATGTACTAGACTGTGTTTCCCGCTTCCTGATATACCCCGGTAATCAAGAACTTCCAAAGTACTCCTTACTTTAGGTGAGCAGACAATTATTATGAGAGAAGTCAGATTTAGAATGCATATGCTATACACCCAGGTCGGATCTCTACTAATCTCGCAGAGGGTGAAACATATGACTAACCATATTTAGAGGGATTGAGAAGTAGAATGGTGCATATGCTGTGTACCAGGTCGGATGTATTTCAATCACGTAGAGGAGACAACATATGACTAACAGACAGGAAGAATTGCATAGATAGAAGATGTAGAGAAATAGAATTGCATATGTTTCAGTCCAGGTCGGATGTATTTCAATCACGCAGAGGAGGCAACATATGACTAACAGAAAGAAAGCAAGAAAATAATTTCCTACATACTTACTTTATCGGAATTCCCCAGTCGTCCCATCAATACCGGAATTAAGGACAGTAGTCCGTACATCAAGGAAAAGTTAAACCACAGTTCTAGATAAAGATTATTTAGTGTATCCGCAGATTCTCATGTATATCTCCCTGCTCAACCTATCTGAGCGTCGTATTGTCAGGCCAAATGGAACTGTCTAGGTCAAGATTTTTCAAGTCTCTAGATTCCTTAAGTTCATCTATGCCTAGTCAAGTCCATTTTAAATCTTTCGTGCCTACCAGCGCATTGAACACAAGGCCTAGACAATTCAGCATTGGTACCTTACACAAAAGACGATTGCCTGTTACACTTGTTGATATCACTTCCCAACACATCACCTGCAAGCACATTCCATTAACAACATATTTTTGAATTTTCTGATTTTCTAATGTTTTTGGATTTTTTAAAATTTTCTAATTTTTTGTTTTGTTTTTATTTCTCCCCCTAAATTTGTGCATAGGAGAGAAACGAAAGTAAATGCGGAAATTTAAACTATCCTAAAACAAAAATTTGTCTTTGAAGCGAATCAGCTTAAGAAAAACTTAGGAGTATCGAGAAGAAAGCTCAAACCGTAAGTCAGCGATTGAATTTGCATCCAGAAGGTCTGGGAATGGCACGCATAATCTCAGAACAGATCCGAAAATTCTTCACGTCGTTAAGCACAAAACCCATGTGTGATCCTCTCATTTCTTCCTTTCCCGCAAAGGATACATATTCTCAAACAAAGTTCCGAGTGTTGTACAGTTGAGAGATGCATCCTATCATGTGCCTGGAACAACCACTACCAACAAACCGAAGTTTGATGATATGTCTCCATAGTTGCTCCAACACAGAGCGGGATCAATTGCTCTTTGGAACCCAATCCATTTTGAAACTGGGTTGACCTTTGTCGTCTATACAAGGTACTCTCTCCCATGACATGTCCTGCTTGTCACAAACAGAAGATGTAGAAATATTAGAAGCATTAGGAGATTTAGGAGATTGAACCTTTGGTACCCATCTGTAGTTGGGTTTAACCCATTTCTTTTTTGAGCGGATGGGTGCCTCAGTACTTGCTTTTGAACTTGAAGCCGATCGTCGAGATGACTTTGACCTAACCGTTCTTTATTTCACTGGAGCATCTCTTGGATTGGACTTCTTGGCCGGCATTCCCTTCTTGCCCTTAGGATTTTGATTCTTGGCCTTTTGCGCGTTCCAGTCGCCATTGTCTAAACGTGACCTTGAGGGGTTTTTTTTTGAAAAATCTCCCTCTTGGCGAATTTTGCCATCCTTGTGTGTAGTAGGGAATGTATGCGCGATTAGGACAATTTCTGGCAATGTGTCCAGGTGTTCCACAGTGAAAACATATCTTTTTCTTCACATAGGAAGTGTTTCTTTCTGCCCCTGGTGGCGTATCCATGCCTTGTCTCTTATTGTTCCCACAAGCACACTTGCAGCAGGCTGGCTGTTTCACTTGATTTGGTGGCCTGTATTTCTCAACAGCAGGTTGATCAGAAGTAACTGAGTTAGAAGCAACATATTCAGAGTTCAAGGAGTCATTTGTTTGATAATCATCAGAATTTGCAGAACTAGAATTAGTTATGTTCTCATTGTCCTCATCCTCTACTACTTTACCCGCACAAGAAGTAGAAGCATTAGAATTGTTCAGCTCAACACTTTCTGGCACAACCACGGCAGAATTATTAAAGATATCATCAAATATATCGAAAAAATTTGAGTCATCAGACTTTGATACAATTTTATTATCAGACACACTCTCTTCAGCTGCTTGCTTGCAATGACTTAGTGGTTGATCAGCATAAGAAGTAGAAACATTAGTACTTGCAACCTGAGGACCACATCCCGACACAAATACAACAGGTTTGCCATATTTGAGATGTGCCTCTCTGTCCATTTCCTCTTTTGTCAAAGGGTTATACTGATAGGTGTGATTAAAAGGAGGAGGCACTTTATCATACTCTAAACCCTTTGACTGATTATTTTTAAATCTCAAACTATTTTCCATCATTGATGCAACTACTTCACTCGACACATCAAATTTTCTAAAATTAAAATCTGCATTTTCAAACTTATTTTTCAATATGTCAAGTTCAGCAATTAACTCAGCAAGTTGTTCTGTCACAAATCTATAGTTTGCACATTTATTGCTATACTCTTCCTAAAGTTTCCTAAAATCTTTTGTTTTGGCTTCTAGTTGTGCTTTTAGAGATTTTTGTCCTTTCCTGAGTTGATATCCTTCGTATTTTAGGTCCTCGTTCTCTCTACGTAACAATTCTATATGCTCAAGTAGATTTTTAACATTATCAATGCATGTTTGAGAACAAGAAATTTCATTGACTTTGGTGTTTGAAGAACTCATTGTTTATCAAAAATGCCCTTTGGCTAAAAACTCAAAAGTCAACCTTAAAAGTCAAACTTAAAAAGTCAAACTTAAAAGTCAAACCGAAAAGCTAAATTTGAAAATTTGAAGGTTAAACGAGAAAGTCAAAGTTTAAAGTCAAAGGTCAAACTTGAAAGTCAAAGTCAAAATTTTAAGTAAAAAGTCAAAACTAAAAGTCAAAAATTAAAAACTAAAATTTTTGGAAGAAAATGGAATTTAAAAATAAAAGAAATTGATTTTTGGGTTAAAAGTGACAAAGTTGCGAAATTTGGAACCGAGAAAGGACTCCTTTTGAATTAAATTTCGAAGGAATGAAGCAAGAGGCAGCCTAGCCCAACTAGTAAGACGCGTGGGATGAGGAGGTAGGAGACTCGGGTTCGATCCGTGGTAGCCCCCAAAATCGGATTCTTTTTTTAAATGTACGCTACTTGCGAGGACGACTGCTGCGAATGCGAGATGCTGAGCTGGGCCGAGAACGCGATGCGAGGACGAAGATCAACCGTCGGCCGTAAACGAGACCGAACACGTGACCGAACACGTGTGACCGAACACGTGTGACCGAACACGTGCGAGGCTGCTGAACCGTACACCGAGGACCGTAAACTCAGGGCCGTAAACTGATTACGGCCGTACACGGGTCTACGGCCGTACACCCGTCAAAGGCCGAGAACACTTCGCAAATACGAAAAAAAAACAGCAATTTTTGCCCCTTTTTGCTCCAAAACTCGATCAAAAAACTCGTTTTTTTTTATCAAAAATACAAAGAACAAACCCCCCCTATTTTTCAGAGATCTATCCAAAAACGCAAAAATCATTCAAAAATACGATCAAATACGCTCCAGATCTGCAAAAATTGATTGATACAATCCAAGCTCTGATACCACTTGTAAGTCCCAAATCTGCTTGTGTATCAATTAGATCCGTTTAATTGTGCGGAATCCCAATCAAACGGATGATGCCAGATCTAATGAAGAAGAAGGAGAAGAAGAATAACTTGAATCTATGATGTATTCAAAGATATGAGTGATGCTCCATACACATTAGGTTCTATCACACACACTATTCTTCTCTCTCACTTTATCTCTCTACAATATGCTCTCCACTCTATCTCTCCTCTTCGCTGTACACTATCACAAACACACACTCCTCACCACTAATACAATATATAGTAGACATGGGTCGTGAATGGGTTTATGGCCGTAAACCTGTTCACAGCCGTAAACCTGTTCACGACCGTAAACACAACCGTAAACACATATACAGTCGTAAACACCAAGTTGTTTACGGTCCTAGACATAAAAATACATTTTCCTAGAAAGTAAAGTATAAACCATATTTTTGACCCAACAGTTCTGTAGAGATAATGTCTCCAAATCTTTAATGCAAAGACCACTGCTCCCAATTCTAGATCGTGAGTTATGTAATTGACTTCGTGTGTCTTCATCTGTCTCGAGGCATAGGCAATAACCTTCCCTCGCTGCATGAGCACACAGCCTAGACCCTGATTGGATGCATCACAGTAGACAACGAAGTCCTCCGTCCCTTCGGCCAGGAACAAGATAGGTGCGCTGCATAGGGCCTGCTTCAATGTTTGAAACGCAGTGTCTTGCTTTTCTCCCCAACTAAAGGTTACACCTTTCTGACTCAGGGTGGTTAAAGGTTTAGCAATTCTGGAGAAATTCTGGATAAACCTACGATAGTAGCCAGCGAGACCCAAGAATTGACGGATTTCTGTGGGTGTCTTCGGTGCTGACCAATTCTCAATCGCTTTGATCTTGGAAGGGTCCACGTGTATGTCTTCCTCGCTTACCACGTGACCAAGGAAAGTTACTTTTCTGATCCAGAATTCACACTTAGAGAATTTTGCATATAACTTCTCCGCCCTTAAAGTTTCCAGCACTAGCCTCAAGTGCTGACTATGATCTTCCTCGCTTCGGGAGTAGACAAGTATATCGTCAATGAACACTATAACAAACTTGTCTAGGAAAGGGCGGCACACCCGATTCATCAGATCCATGAATACCACCGGTGCGTTGGTTAGACCGAAGGGCATAACTACAAACTCGTAGTAACCATAGCGAGTTCGGAATGCTGTCTTGGGAACATCATTCTCATGAACTCGCAACTGATGGTACCCTGATCTTAGGTCTATTTTCGAGAAGTAACTGGCGCCCTGAAGTTGGTCGAAGAGGTCGTCGATTCTGGGTAAAGGATAACGGTTCTTGATGGTAAGCTTGTTCAGTTCTCGATAGTCAATGCACATCCGAAAGGACCCATCCTTCTTTTTCACGAATAAGATCGGGGCTCCCCAGGGTGAGGAACTTGGTCTTATGAATCCTTTGCTGAGTACCTCATTGAGCTGGCTGGATAACTCTTGCATTTCTGCCGGCGCTAAACGATATGGGGATTTAGCTACAGGAGTAGCTCCGGGGATCAATTCGATACGTAACTCGACTTGGCGCTCGGGAGGGATTCCGGGAAGATCTTCGGGGAAGACATCAGGAAAGTTGCAGACTTCGGGGATGCTCTCGAGGTCCTTAACTTCCTGTTTTTCGTTAATGACATGGGCTAGGAATGCATGGCATTCCTTTCGCAGATATTTCTGGGATTGAATACAGGAAATGATACGAAGGTTTGAGCTGAGTTTATCGCCGTAAACTATGAGAGCTTCGCCCGAGGGTAGATTGAGACGGATGGCTTTTTCATAACAAAGGATATCGATACGATTGGGGCTCAACCAATCCATACCAATGATGACATCGAAACTTTTTATAGAAACTGGCATAAGATCGATGGGGAAGGAATGATCGTTTAGGGTAAGGGTACAGCCTATGAATATGTCGTTAGTGCTCTCTTTCTTTCCGTTAGCCATCTTGATGGTAAATGTTTCAGTTAAAGGTTTGGGATTTACACTTGAGTAGATGTTTGAATGCATGACTAACAAAACTCCTCTCCGCACCAGAATCGAAAAGAGTGCATGCATAAGAGTTGTCAAGGAGTAACGTACCCGTAACAACGGTGGGATCAACAACTGCTTCCTCCTGGCCCATCACTAGCACTCTCCCTGTGTTGCCAGCAGTTGTTGCCTTGGGGAAATTCCTTTTGAAATGCCCAACCTCCCCACAGCCATAACAGGCTTGACCAGCGCCCGCTCCAGGAGCTTGATTGGTTGGTTGGACTGGTGCCTTGCAGAATCGAGCTGTGTGTCCCTTCTTACCACAGCTGTTGCACAACAACTCCCGACACTGCCCATAATGATGGAAGTTGCACTTGTCACACCTCGGAAGGGTACCAGCATACCTACTGGCACATGCTTGGGTGGTTGGAACAGCAGCAGGAGTAGTAGCAGCGTGGACTGCCACTGTCTGTTGTTTCTTGGAGGGCTCCTGCGAAGAGTACCCCTTTCGTTTGTTCCAGAACTTTTTCTTCCCACCACTCGCCTTTGGTGGTTCGGGAGCGGCTATCACTTCATCCAGATCAACCCCGTGATCTATTAGGGTCTGCGCCAGGCACTTGGCGCTGTCAAATGTAGAAGGCTTAGCAACCAAGACATTCCCTTGAGTTGGGGGCGTCAATCCCCAAATGTACCTTTCTATCTTTTTGCTTTCCGGGGTGACCATTCCCAGACATAGAAGAGCCAGATCGTAGAATCTAGATGTGTAAGCTGCAATGTCGGAACCCTTCATCTTTAGGTTCCAGATCTCGTGCTCTAACTTCTGCATTTCGCCCCTTGGGCAGTACTCTGCAAGCATGAGTTCTTTTAAGCTTTCCCAACCTATGGCATTTGCTACCGGCAGGGTTAGGGATTTGACTCGACCATTCCACTAGGTCAATGCTCTGTCGGTGAAGGCACAGGCGACGAATTTCACTTTGTTGGCCTCCGAACAAGCACAAATTTCGAAAATGGATTCGATCTTCTCGAACCATCGGGTTAAAGCAATGACTCCTCCATTGCCGTCAAAGGATTTGGGTTTCGCATTCATGAAATCCTTATAGGAACACTCCTTTTGATGCCCCTGATCACCGAGGTTCTGTGGATGAGTACCACCTCCGGATCTGCTAGCCCCACCGGGGTTTATTTGTGCCATTGCTGCAGTCACGGTGGCTGTAACTGCTGCTTGGAACATGGCAGGATCGAACTGAGGAGGTGGTGGTGGCGGAGGGTCGTTGTTCTTCCTGTTAGGTCTCTTTCTGGGAGGCATCGTTTTCTCAAAATAATTAGGAATAAGAGGATGGGAAGTCCCCTGGATTTTTAAATCAAGAGATATGAAACATATATATCTCATCCTGATAGATAAAGTGTTCTACTAAGCGATAAACAGAGAATGATTACTCATTCAAGTAAGCTATCGCTAGGAAGAAATAAGTAGCAACACTTGGAATGAATCTCTATACTGTATTCGACTCTAGCTAAAATACTCCTATAGTATTTTTAAGTTGTATGCTCTGTTCTATCGATATCTTGATGTATATAGCTTGGTAAGTTTTAGGCTTGCTGTAACACCATGATCACTCCCAGACACATGTTGGTCATGTCTCAAATAAATATAGTTGATCAGGCTATATTGATCCCAGACATGATTACATAACTATCCAGGTTTAACCACAGTGTCCAACATCCAAATACTTTTGTTTTGTTCTAATTGTGATATTGTTTATATTACTTATGTATACTTGTATACTTCTTATAAAATTCTTATATTTTAAAAGTATACTTTTAGTTCAGAGCACTTTGGCCCCATAGTGTTTATAGTTGTATACCATTTAAGGTTCGGTATACTTAGTTCACAATAAAAAAGATCTGATACCAATCTGTCACACCGCCAAACCGAAACGACGAAAACGTTCGGGGGTGGATGACGTCATATGTAGTATCACAACAATTGCATCATAGTAATCATAGTAAACACAACCATTACATTGAATACATACATGAAAAGGTATTTACAACTGTTTGATTCTTGTTCTTATACATCAAAAGTAATCAAAAGAAAAAGACGTGACTCTATACGCTCCGTCTTCTCAAAACTCCAGAATGTACCTGTCTACTGATTTCCTGAGAATACAAGCAGTTTTGAAAGAGTATCAACATAAAGCTGGTGAGTTCATAAGCGATGTTTTTGTAATGAAAACCTGTTGATGAATTCGTAAAAATGTTCGCATGTTTCCAAGAAAATCCAATATTTTCTTTAGTAAAAGTGTGATAATATCGGTTCTATCTATGACTACTTAGTTCATGCTAACCATGTACAAACCAATATCGAACAGACAGTTGACTATGTGGATCTGCCCTAAGCCCACAACCAAACAAGGAATAGGAAATGAGGCGAAAACCATACATTCCACAGTCTATCGAATATTCTCCATACGTGGCCCTGATGCCTAAACTAATTAATTATAGAAATAACTATGAATGTTTGTTACTGTATCTTGTTGTAGTATAAGAAAAACATTAGTTTGTATGCCTGGTTACTGTCAATCGTAGTAATGCGTGTATTCTTGTACAAAAACCTTTGTATAGTACATTCTGTTTGAAAACCCTAGCTACCACCAGTATGTATAGTAGTTTCATTACTTAAAATAACACTAATGAAAAATGAAATCCTGTAAACAAATGGTTAGTTTATACTATTGTGAGTCGTATAACCATGCTTAATATGACCTAGTGACCTTTACGACGTCCTTCAAGTGTCGGTTAAATGACATTTGTCACCCTAGGCATGCCTGCCTAACTGTAGCTAGCAGTTCAGTTGTGGGATTGTCAGTCCCGAATAGATCTATTCACAAATCTCACGCTCTCCCTCCAGGAGACTCTGGTTATACTATGATAGGATTTAATTCAGTACACCTAAGGGTACAATTTTGAAGTAGAGTCTCACAGTTCTGTATAATCTAGTTTACGTGTAATTTTGTAGTGTTCTCCTGTATTTGAATCCGTTGTATACTGTATAAGGTAATAATTATACTTAAATAATTATTATATGTTGTACTCTTATAGTAATGTATATCATAAACTAAATCTGTCATAGTTTATATGTTTACCCATGTATGTAATCTGAATCGGTAAAAGCTGTGTATTGAATTCCCCAAACTATACCCATTATAGTTTGCTTGAAATGTTATGTACTTGGTTTGTTAATTGTTCTGAAAATCATGCAATTAGGTTTCCAAGATAAAAGTGTCCCTTATGCTCAACATAGTACAAAAGGGATAAAATATCTAAATATTTTATAAAACGTGGAAATCGTTTGACTGAATTAATTGCATAGTTTTTAAACTTGTTAAAATCATTTGTGTTTGGCTTGTATTCCCCCCTGAAAACATTAAAAATCATAAAAGTGTTGGGGTATGAACTCACTGTTAGTAGTGTACAAGTGTTGAATCAACGAATTGGAATGAAGACCCTCGAGTTGTAGTGTGTCACTTAACGAAATCCTAATAACAATTAAATACATCTATGTATCTAAATTAGTGATTTCGTTAAATAAAGTGTTAGAAAAAACACTTGCTTTTGGTTAAGGAATGTTACCGGGACTTGATTGAATCGAGGAAAGTGGGTTTTCAGTCTAATGCACCACTTAGGAAGTGTGTACGGCCGTGAATGGGGTTTACGGCCGTGAAGGGAGTTTACGGCCGTGAACTGCCTTTCGAAGGGTGTACGTCCTTTGAAGGTTTGGAGTGTGTACGGCCGTAGACTGGTGTACGGTCAATGAAGATTTGCAGACATGAAGGGTGTACGACCGTACACTCAAGAACGAGGATGTTGGATTCGACGAAAAACGTGTTCAAGATGCTCCGCAATGACCCCCAATGGTGATTCTCGATGTTTCCCGGAAGAATAAGGGTGTTTTTGGGGTGTACGGTCAAGATGTAGAGAGAGAAGGAGTGAGTGTTCGGCCAGAAAAGTGTAAATGAGGGTAGGGTATCGTATTTATAGGGGTTCTCGTGGTCGGTGGAGGGGTCCACCCGACGGTGGCCGTAAACGAGTGTACGGCCGTACATGGGTTTACAGCCGTAAACTCAGTAAGGCCGAAAACCGTTTGATTTTTCAAGAAGATTCAGGTTTTTCGCGGGATTTTTGGTTCCGACTCGTATATAAATTTAGTTATATAAAACTAGATGATTTTCTAAACCAAGAAGTTTGACGGAAACTTAATAAAACTGAAATTTTATTAACGGAAATCGGTTAATGGAAACGGAAAAAGGTTCGGGTTGCCACAGTTTTGGACCCAAACCGAATTGGTTGGTTTCTTGTTTTTCAGAAACCAATAGGTTCGTTTTTTATCGGTTCGGTTTCTCGGGAATCGGAGTCGGTTTTGGCGATTTTTTGGTTTCTTAGGTTCAACCCATATACTCATGGGTTCTTGGTTTAAACCCATGGGTTTTGGGTTTTAACCCATTTTCCAGAAATGCACAAAACCACTAGATTCTTCCTGCCAATTCTATGTAATTAAAAAACACCAAATTGAAGTTAAATACTTCAAAAAACATAAGTCTTACAACCAAATAGCCTATTACAAGTTACAACCAAAGTCCGAAATAGTATATTACAACCTAAACACAGTCAAAGTAAAACACAAAGTCCGGAATAGTAAATTACAACCAAAACATGAAAACACCAATCTTCAATCCACATCCATGTGATCTCTTCACCATTTCCCAATTCATTTACAAACCAAAAAACATTAGTATTGATTATTGAGTACTAAAATTGTGTAAAAGTATAAATTTATAATTATTGAGTTATAAACCTTTAAAATTCAAGTAAAATCATCATCCATGCAACTCCCTTCACCACACCCCAATTCTTATACAAACCAAAAAACAGTAGTATTTAGTGGGAGACTGTTGGGAAGTGTGTCCAAGTTCATTAACTATTGATGATATTTCTAATAAGAACATGGTCCTATTGGGTTGCCCTCAAGACTCGAATTAAGTAGAATAAATAAAAGATGAATTATTTTATTAATTATTATGGTTTAATAATTAATTAGTAACTAATTGGAAAACAATTTGGGGATTAATTAACAATTTAATTAATAGAAGGGTTGAATATCAATTAATCAATAGTTGGTTAATCAGAAATATTCCTGAACCCTAGGAAGAAGGGTGGTGGACGAAAATTCCATTTGGATAAGGGAAATTTCGTTCATAGGATTATCCTATCCCACATGGACTTGAAGATAAAACCTTAGGAAGTATCCAAGGCTATAAATAGGGCCTTAGGGATTCATTCCTCCTTGCTCATTCTTGGCTTGATTTTTCGCCACTTCTTTCTCCATCCTTATGGAAGAACTCTCCATATAGTTCATCCCCTCCTAGTTATTTTTTATTCTACTCTTTTGAGTTCATTGGGTGTGAACCAAGAGAGTGATTCTGGTTTGGGTCCTCATCATCCAAACAAGGTGGCACGCACGAGGAGTCAAGCGCGAAGATCTTTGGCTGAAAAAGAGGTATGTGTTCTTCCTTTGCGTTTTCGGTTTTTCCTAGGGTAGATGTAATAGTATGAAACCATAGATCCATAGGTTGCATGTACACTTAGGTATATCGTTGTTTCGATTTTTCCGCTATCTAGTTTAGAGTGTATTTTATGCATACTAATCCTAACAACTAAGACCATACAAATGATACCGAGTATTCTTCAAAAGGACAACAATGACTTGCATTTTTAGAAAAGAATTTATATATGTTTTATAATTATAGTTTATAAAAACATTGTCTCAGGAATATTGCATGCATCCAACAATTCATGTACCCTTTTGTAAAATTCATATCACTTGTTATGAGATTCTTTAGGTGCCAAATAAATCTTCATTTTATTTGCCATTAGCCGCGATCAATTATATATTAAACTCCGGTATTTTAAAATTTAGTCGTAGATCAGTTTTAAGAATCGATAATAGTCTTAATAAAATTTCATTTTATACTTAAGACTTGGAGTTTTGGATGATTTCTAAAATCACAATTTTAAATTTCATTTTAACAATCAAAAAATTTTGACTTCATGAATTTGTGGATTAAACTCATTTTATTTTATAAACTCAATTTTATGCATCTTATGATAAAAGTCATATTTTGATAAACCAAAACTTGGGTGATAATACTTATGTTTTAAATCTCATTTGGCATACATAAAACATAATATCAACATGCTGCATTATGCTTAAAACACCAATATCATATATTAAGTTTCGACACAAAAATAATCACTATTTTTATTATTTGCCGTTATAACGCTATAAACCGATTTTAGTCTTTTTAATAAAAGAACTCCTTAGTTATTATAAAGACATGGAATATATATAATGTTTAAACACCTTTTAAACTATTTAAAATATTATAAAGTTGGGTGTTTATAAGCATTACAATAAAACTATTTTTAACAAAAAAATCAATTTTTAACCGGTAAAAACATTTTTATAAATATCCACTTATAAACATCTTATGTTATCTTTTAAATATTTTTTACTCAAACTCCAAGTGATATTATATTATGTTAAAATGTTATTTGACATGTAAAAATTATTTTCATACACAAAACATATCATACAATAACATAAAATAAACATCACATGCATTCATTTTAATTTGTATAAACCAAGCCATGTCTAGTAATAATTTTTGTGAGCCATCACAAATGTTATTAAGTCTTTCCTAAAGGACTTAAGGGACTCTTCAAAAGGTCTTCAAGCTCCCACTTGCCAAGTCAACTTTTGCTTGCAAAAGAACTTCAAATCTTCATGTTGTAAAAGTTGTTACACTTAAACCATTAAGACTATTATTAAGCCCAAAACCAAGAGTAGAAGCTCATGGTTGGGATTATGGTCTCAAATGGTTAAGTCATCTTCAAGGTGGTCATTTCTTGATCTTGTTACATTTAAAAATAAATATAACTAGTCTAAGTAATTTATTAAAACAAATAAACAAATGAAAAAAATACTTATTTATCTATTACATCTTATGAATAAATAAATATCAACCAACAACAACACAAAGATCCAAATGACTTGTTTATACACAACAACATATCAAATATAATAACAAACAAATCTTTGTTTTTTCTAAGACAACTTTTATATAACCAAAATGCATGAAATGGTTATATATAATAATAAACAATTTTAACCAAGAAGTTGCCAAAGAAGACAAATATGGATTTTTCTTAACAAAAAAAAATCATGCTTGTATTCCAAAAACCAAAGATTATCAAACCTGAAAAATTATTTTAACATATAAAAGATGGCTCTGATACCACCGATGGGTTTTGATACAAAATATAAGTTTGTTTTTCACAAAAAAACTGCGATGAAAGTCTTATAAAAATAACAAGTTTATTTTTACTTTATAACAAAACCAAACCATCAAGGATCCATTTATAGAGGTTAGAATGAAATAAAAACAACCAAAAAGTTTTTAGAATGACAACCTTTGAAGCCACTTGGTTTTGGGGTGTTGATGAAGATAGCAAAAATCAAAGAGTATGATTTCTCTGTGTGTATCCACCATTAAGAGTAAGGCACTTGGAATGATAGTTCCTTCTTGTAATATTTTGTTCTTAAAGCCTTTAACTAAAGTAAGACACAAAGTAATCACCAAAAAGCAAGCGACAACTTCAAATGAGTGAGAGCTCCAAGCTCTATGATGCTCACGGTTTTTAGAGAGAAAGAGAGGAAGAAAAGAGACCAAAAAACTAGCTAGTTTTTCATGCAAAGAGTCTCGTTTTATATCCCATGCAATGTAAGGGATTTAGATTTAAATACTCTAAAGTATTTATAGCCTTTAGAAGCATGGGGAGATAAAGCATGGAGGTTGACAAGCAACCTCCATATTACTTTAAAATTTCGGCCATGCCTCTCTAAAGAGGAAGAATTCATTAGTTTTCATAAACTCAAAGTTTATAAAATATAAAATTTGTCTTTAAGTGAAAGAAAAGAGAATCCAACTATTCCAAAAGGTTGTGCATGACTTATTAATTCATACCATATGAAATAATAACTAGTTATACACTCTTATAACTATTATTTTCACAAAACAATAATTATTCCCTAATTAAAATACAAGAACTGATATTATTTGTTAATAATCACATTAATGATATTTATACAAAATGTGTCAACTTGATAAAGGGGAAACCCTATATGATCATATATTATTAGCAATGTCACTCAATAATGATTCTCACTTTCACCCATTCAATTTTTTATAGATCAAACAGGATGAGTTGATCAATTTTCTTCCTCAATATATGTACCGAGTACATCCCATCAGCAAATAAATTGCATCTCCATCCCTCACTGTTTCCATTTCCTGTTTTCGTAATGACATCAGAAAGAGGGATTCCAAGTTTTAAGATTTCCTTTTTTTACCCTTGCAATGTTTTTCCATAAGCTAGGGATTTACATATTGGCAAAAGATTCCACATGCCTATAATGGAGATTGTGAATGCTCGAAATGGCCCGAATCCATAAGAGAGTTGGATTGGAGTGTAATCGCCACCACCACTTAACGATTAAGGTGATATTCGGTTCTTTAATCGAACCCACACCCAAACCTCCTTCATCTTTTGATGCTATGATTTGGTCCCAGGACACCCACCTAATTTTTGAGGCTCCATCTACTCCACCCTATAAGAAATCTCTGCGAATTTTTTCCAGGTGAGCTAATACTAATAGCGAAAGATAATAAGTGGGTAGATTACCGAGTATAGCCGTAATTTGAGTAAGCCTACACCTGAATGACAATGTTTTCGATTTCCACACCTTGAGTTTTAACATGAATGTGTCAATGATAAGCTTCCAATTCTTTTTTAGCTTCATATTAGCACCCACAAGCACCCCAAGGTACGTGAAAGGAAGGCACATTGGTTCACATCCAAGGGGAGTGACCCACCGAGTCGTCTCAGCTAACGTCGATCTAACTCCAAAAACTCTGGACTTGTTGAAACTCACTTTGAGTCCTGAAGAGATATGGAAACAACACAAAATCCTCGCTAGGTTCTTAATGTTCCTTTCCTACCATTCTCCCATAAATAGAACCTCATCAACGTATAATAGATGTGAAATCATCGGACCGTTATTTGGTAGTTTCACTCCTTTAAATATACCTTTATTACATGTAGTTTTTAACGCCACACTGAGTCCTTCCATGGCAATGCGGGATAGAAAAGGTGAGGGTGGATCCCCCTGTCTCACACCTTTTCTCCATCGAGAACTCTCTTGTAGGAACTCCATTAATGAGTACTGAAGCCCTAGCTGATTTCATACATCCTTTGATCCACAACCTCTATTTGTCCCCAAATCCCATTTGACTAAGATTTGTGTAACATCCATAAAAATCACAATAAATTTAAGCTTTTAAAATCAACCCATTTTCATAAAGTGTTTACAATCATAGTTTTCAAAACATTTACTAATCATCAGAGTCTCCCAAAATCATAAGTCATAAACAAGAGGATGTGTACGATCACGCCTTCGCCTTCCCGCAGTTATCCGAAGTACCTGAAAACATACCCCAAAACTGTAAGCCAACGCTTATTGAGTTACCCCAAAGTACCATCACATAAATATAATAACAAACAACATGCACACATAGCCTTCAGCTTGACTGAAACGCGGAACCGACCTACAGACTATCTAGAACACTCACAAAACCTTCAACATGACTGGAATGCCTCACCGAGCCTTCAGCCTATCTGGACCGTTCTCAGGGCCTTCGGCCTAACTGGTATGTCTCTCAGGCCTGAAGTCTATCCGGGACGCCCTGGGTCTCGTGGCCTTCAGTCTACACTGGTCTTCTTCAACCCAACCACAAACAACATGTCGACATATACATAATAGATAAACATGCATATAACCAGTCAACAGACAATCAAACAGATCTTACAGATCACTAATCATAGCATCATCCTATATACCAGGATACTGATCTAACAGATCACAGCAGCACGATAATATACCATCACATAACAAGATATCTAATCCAATGGGCCAGCCTTGGTGCCTTTGACCCGCAAGTAAAGTGAGGAGAACTTACCTTAGAAATTGGACACTAGCTGATGAGTACCTGACTCCAAATCTCAACTCAAACCAACACCTAATCATCAGAATGACCACATCTAAAATATAATCCAAAGTACCCAAAATATCATTAAGTCAAACTTGGTCAAAGTCAACTCACCTCAGGTCGTGGCCGGGCAGACAGTGTACCCGGTCCTATTCCCACTCGAATCGACCCACATTAGTCAACTCAGTAAAAGAAACCACCTAAACTGGCATCAAGATGTGAACACCCATTCTCACGTCGTGAGCTCCAACGGTTCTAACAGAATACGGGGATGCTCTGAATCTCACTTCATGAGATCTTAAATCTCACGTCGTGAGCGTTGTCTCAGGCTAAGGATCACCATTTTAAGTCCTTATTCCATTAAGTCTTCGAGTCTACTTCATCCAGAAGCTAAAGGGGACCCCTAAAGTGTAACACTTGAATCTTAGTTAGTTTCCCTTTTTCCCTTGCATTATTTAAATTGTCCATTTTAGTCCTTGAGTTGTAAGCAGGGCGTACCACAAGGTATGCTTAGCGTACAAGCTGTAAAGCGAGTACGCGGGGCGTACCAAGTAGTACGCTTAGCGTACTCATGTGAAGGATTGATCGTGGATCCGGAGGTGTACGTGGGGCGTACGTAATAAATTTTGAAACCCTAATTTCCGGGGTTGGCCACTATTGATGGGTTTTGCGCATTCTAACACTCCTAAGTGTACATGCAACCCTAAATACCTTGGATCTATGTTTTCTCTATTATACATGCAATTATGAACTTTCCAAGGTATTACCCTATCTAGCATACAATACTTGATACTTGGGTAATCAAATGGATAGAATACATACCTTTGTTTGATGTAGCTTGTCTTCATGAAGCTTGAGTGCCTAGTGCCCCAAGTGTGACACCTCAAATGGTTCACACAACACCAAATGCACATGGAATGACTTGAGAGAAATGGAACACTCCTTGAAATCGTCTAGCCCTCATATTCACACATTAGTGCACGATTTCTTGAGCCATGGGATTCTTTTATATGGTGGCTATTAGGGTTACACCATGTAACTCATAACTTTACCCATTCCTTATGCTCCATGGATTTTAACCTCCATGGAGTATCCATGGGTCACCCCATGGACTTAGTCCAACATGAGGAATCTTGGATCACAAGCCCACATATATAAGAATGAATGATTTACACAATCAACCCATATATTTAATTAGTCTCCTTTTGATCACTTAATTAATTCCAAATTAATTCTTGATCAATACTAATTAAATAACCTTATTAATATATTAGAACTTATAATATATTAACCAACCTTAAGTGTTATTTCTCTCATTATAGTCTATCCAAATGCATGATGCCATGCAACCCAAATGGACCATGCCGGGTCGGGTCAAGTCTTACCAATTATAGTTATGGACTTAGACATTAATCCAACAACTATATAATCATCCTTACGTACATGAAATCGTCATTTATTCAGCCTCCTTGTCCTCCTAGCCCTATACTTGAAACCCTAACTCCATAGTTAAGTGTTCTTGAGCTTAGAAGGTCTTTTGGGTGTGTTTTTGGTGTTTTGAAGGAAGGAGATCATCTTGAAGCTTCATTGGAAGAGTGGGAGCTTGTAGATCCGGGTTCTCATCATCATTTGACACTCATTTGAGGTATAAAGCTCTGAACTTGTTGTGTTATAGCTTAGATCTCCTGTGTTTGAGTTTTGGACCCTTTTTGGTCCAATAGATGACATCGTGTGGTTTATTATCATTTATGAAGCCTTGAGTTGCTACTCTTGGTGTTCTTTTGGTCCTAGAGTCATAAAGTTGTCATCTTTGAAGCTTAGAACCATCTACGCATGAGTTATGGCCATTATTATGAAAGTAGAATGTTATAAATCGAAGTTGGGATCTTTTGGGGCATGCAAACACACCAAGTCAGTGACTTTATGGTTCTAGATACTCTTTGGGACTCAGATCCGTGTTTTGGACCTTTAGACTTAAGCATTAAGAGCTTAATGGAAGAAATGGATTAATGAAGGAGTACGATGGGCATACAAAAAGCCATGCGGTGAGTACGCTTACCGTACAGCTGAGTACGCCCCGCATACTCAGTCATTTTGGGCTTCACATCTTTTGGGCCTCGGTTGGGCTACTTCTTTGGACCTTGTTGCTTTGGGCCTTTTGGGCTATCTGAAAATCAAGCTTTTGGGCTAAGGAAAATTATTAGGCTTTAGGGTAAGGCCCATATGGGGTTGGGCCCAATTTGGAAAATTGGGCCATAAGTGGCCTTAGTGGATCAATTGGTTTTGGTACTTTTTGGTTTATGGATTTGGGCCTCAGTTTTGGTTCAAGCTATTCCAGGGCTAAAATGGTCATTTTACCCTAAGTATGGATTATTGGCGATAGATTGGAACCGAAGTGTTAATGGGTGTTATTTTTGTACTGATAGCTCGGGGAGTCATCAGGACAGCAACTAGGGATTTCTTTCAGTGAGATTCAGCACTCGAGGTGAGTTTCCTCACCATGTATAGCGGGTTGAAGGCACCAATGCCGACCCATTATATGATCTGTTAGGATACCCATTGTCTCTGTGACACTAGTATATGTATGTTCTTGTATGTTTTCTGGGCGGGGCCCAATGATTATCCTGTATGTTATTAGTTGCTATATGATTTGTGTGTGGGCAGGGCCCGTTATGCGAATTAGGGCGGGGCCCGTTATGCTTGTTAGGCCGGGGCAGGAGTTCCTTCTGTAGCTGATGGCAGAGAGTGGTGTGTAGTTTGCCTTAGGAAAACCTAGGATGAGATCCAGTGCTGGGAGCCTTATATGTGAGGGGACTTGTTGTAACGCCCGTAGATCCGGGCTAGTTAATTTAGAGATAATAGGGGTCGAAAACGACTTTTCGACAAAAGATTAGATTATTTAGAATAAATAATCTTAACTAAGTTGTAGAATATGTCTCAAGGGTTCCGTACATATAAAGAACGCCGAAATCCGAGTTATAACGAAGAAGTTTACGGCAAAACCGGCACGGCACCGGGGGACATAAATAGTGAATTTACGATAAAGGACTTTTTAGACATAGTGATCTAAACAAAAGTTTTAGTATACGTTAAACCGAGAGCGTCCATAAAAAGAACGCCCAAATCTGACTTCGTATGAGGAAGTTATGATTTTTCTAAGATTCGACTTAGCAGTGCACGACCCGAAACTCGAATTTTAGTTCGAGCGGTTTTTGGCTTACACAACCTAAATGAGAGTTGAAGATCTAATTAATAGGAACTCACCGGTAAAAAGACAGACGAAAACGGAGTCCGTATGAAGGAGTTACGATTTCTTCGCGGTCATTTAACAGTCTAAACTCCTCCTACTGTTTAAACTTAAGATCGGTCAAAAATTAGCCGACGGAGTCTAAATGAAAGTTGTAGATCTTCATTTTACCTACGCGTGGAAAAAAAGAACGTCGAAAATGGAGCTCGTATGCGAGAGTTATGATTTTTCTAAGTCGGGAGGCTGATACGCGAGTTTGGGTGACGTGGCATCACCAGAAAGAGGACACGTGGCACTACCAGAAGGCTGCCACATGCACCAACTCGGCGAGTTTGTGTCAAGACTCGGCGATTCCATCAGATATTTTCACTATAAATAGAGGTGTCGGGTCTTGCCATTTCTTCACACCTCTCAAGCCTTATTTCTCTCTCTACACTCTCTCTCTAGCCCCCAAACCCCCCCCCCCTCCCCTAAGCCTAGGTAAACCCCTAGCACCTGAAGGAAGCCCCGAGAAAAGAGCCTTTCGGCTCGGGAACGCTGCTCCAGCGAAGCCCGGTTTTCGAGAAAACCCGCTGTAAGTGAGCTATGTCTACCCTATCTTTAGTATAGCTTATGTTTCAATATAGTAATGTTATTAGGACCTTATAAGGAGTACTTGGGCTATTATTATGGGTTATATAAGCATTGTTTAATGCTTATATAATAGTAATAATAGCTAGACTATTAATTAGTCTCGGCGAATAATAGACTAAACTCTAGTGGTAATAATACTAGGTTTCGCCGAAAGAAATTATTTTTAAGAAGCGAAGCGCTGTCTGAGTTCAGAATCACCACCTTTTCAACTGAGTGCATAGTCCCTTTCATCTTACACATAGATATGAAGTATTTTATATAAACTACGTGCTATGTGTGCATATTATCTGTATACATGCTATCTATGTTGGATGAACGATTTTATACAAGTTTTATATGATTTAAACTGTATATGTATTTATATCTACATAATATGTTGGGTAAAACATGGGTAGATGAAATATGAGTTGGACGATAAGTTGAGAGGTAATATAGACCATGAGGTAAGGGTGAGAGGTGGACGATGTGAGAAGCCTTTTTCTAAATGTTGGCCCCGTCATCTAGCAGAGTATGGATGACAACCACGGACTATTCTAGACAGTCCAGTGGAACACTAGCAGGCTTGCAACCTGTAGGTGTTGTGAACGATGTGTTCACCGGTGTACTCTAAAAACCCATTGACCTATATTGCGAGTGGACTCTCGAAAACGATATTGTCAATAAACGAGATCACCCTGACAGATGCGCCTAAAGGACTCTACCGGCAGAAGCGCCTAATAAGAGAACCTCATAACCCCGACAGATGCGCCTAAAGGACTATACCGGCAGATGCGCCCCATAAAGAATGTCACAGTTCTGGCTGCTACATCTTAAGTGATAGTATTAGCAGTTGTGCTTGACAGATGTGTCATTAGCAACCCTTATACTATTATAATATTTATATATATGTATAAGAGTAAGTCAGTCTTACCGTTAGTAGGACTCATTCATGAATCCGATCTATAAGGGGGGTATAAGGTTGTTGCCTATAAAATGGCAGCTTAATGGGTGTCCACTCTCACCCGCCACTTCCTTAACTGGTGGAGGGTCGTTAGCCGAACGGGTAGGACAGGACATTAATTCTCCCTTCATTAAAAGTATAATGATAAATATAAAGTAACTAAACTTTATTAAATTCTCAGTCTTAGTTACTTTAGGAAAATGTGAATTTGGTGCTAACCTATGAAATTGCACTTTGCACCTTGTTAATTCGTTAGTAGAGCGTATGTGGTTAACCGACACAGTAATCGAGACTGACAATGTGTGGCAAAGGGTAGCTTGATGTTAATCGTAGATCAATGGAGCGTGTATGGTTAACCGGCACATTGATTAGGTGGTTGTAACATTAGGTGTACCAAGTTAATTTGCATGGTTATTCACTTATTCTTTGTAATCCTCGGCATCCCAGTCACAAACTTGAAGGGCACAATCGAGATTTTAACATGCCATTGAATAGTTCAATGAGTCTCAAAAGATCTTGGAGTTTTAATTCATTTAAAACCTAATGTTAAATTTCGTTTTTCATGGTGGAAATTGGTAAATCGTCATTTACCTACCTTCAAATATTTTGTAGCTTGGATTACGGCATCCCTCTTCCAAATTATAAAATATTGTGTTGGGTCCTGGCCTTAATATTTCATATTGGGTGTTATATTATAGACTTAAATCAACTAAACTTGAATTTCTTCCTCATCGATGTCTAGTTATCACAACTATGGTCTTCCTTATCCTTTTGGATAAAGCTTTCCTAATGAAGATGATACCCCAAATGGCGATCAAGGTGAAAGATTACTCCCTTTGTTGTGCATTAATGGGACTGGAAATCATACTTCACTTCCTCCACCTCCTCCAATTATTCTCCCTAACCCATAAGTTCTTGCAAAGTGCAAGGTTACTCAATCCCTATTGGCCAACAGTGTCTATATGTGCTCACATCTTGGAGATGAAGTCACATATTGACAAGTTGGGAGAGTTGGGTGTCGAAGTCTCAAGGAAGTTGGCTGTTGACTGGGTTCTTCAAATCACTTCCTAGGTCATATAGCCGGTTCTTTAAAGGACTACTATGTGACAGACCACGACATGACCCTTATCGATCTTACATATTTGCTTGTTGCTGCTGAATCAACAATGATTTGGAACACTAGTAAAGCAAATTTGATTGGAAGATCTACTTCCCAAACTTTCATGGACATTGACAATGGAAACATTGGAAGTCCAGAAAAGTCTTCTCTTCCCAATGGAAAGGGATCGGCCATAGTCAACCCGGTTGACCAAATGGTAAAGAGAAAGGCTAAGTCTGAGATAGTCCTATGTACCATTACTAGAGAGTCCATATGTTTCTATTGCCAAAAGAAGGGGCATTGGTTGCGAAGCTGCCTTATTTACCTAGAAGTTCACTAGGATGGTAAAAGTCAAAAATTTGACTATGCTTCAGGTAAAGTCCACTATCTAACTCTATTAAGTTCCTATTTGGATATTCTTATTACATGATGTGACTAGGTCGCATTTTGATGTTTTGTAGAATCGGAAAAAGAGAGGAAAATTAGAGGAAGTATATGCTGAATCTGATAGCGAAAATGGATTTCGATCGCATGATTCGAAGATCAGAATTTTGAGCTGCTGCTAAGAGTCATGGTAAATTGCTTAGGAATGGATAACAACATAGTTCTCATATGTATTTGCATTATACGGATAAGTTTTTCTGCAATTTTAAAATAAAAGGAAAAATTTTGATTTTATTTATTTTAAGTATCCATACAATGGCGTTTGTGAAAAATTGTTGTTTATATGATTCCATTGATAGCAATATTGGAAAATGGATTTGATTCCTTCGTTTGTGGTAGCATCATAATTTACCAAATAAAGAAAGATTTTCATCACCCAAGTTTCAGTTGGATAGAAACTTGGAATCATGCAAATTGTATTGTATGATGAATGAGAATTTTCATCTTTGGGAAATTAAGACTAATTACTTTTTCACATGTATATGTGAGTCAAGTGAAGGACTAGGAGATCGGGTACACTTGGTTGTGCGCTGATAAGGTCCACCACAAAGAACGATAAGGCTATTCGTCATGATTTACTAAAGTTTAGTAAATATGGTTGTGCTTACAAGTTTAAGTATAATTCTGAAACATTGGAAAAGTTTCAATGTATGGCAGGACGAATGGGAAGAATCAAATTAGGCAGAAAGATAAAACTATCTCCAATCTGAAAAGATGGGAGAGTATTTCAGTATCATGTTTTATGATCATCTTAATGATTATGAAAAACCATATCAAATTGATCCTATAAGGACATCTTACTGCAATTGTTTGATTAAGAAGAGGAATCGTGAATTGTTGAAATGATTAAATCAAGAAGATGAGTCATACTTCGTTCCAAAACATGTCTTAGAGTCATACTCCAAGATTGTAACTCGAGTGACATAATGTTAAGAAGGTTTAAAACACTTATCAAATGTAGAGTAAAATGTTTTCTACTCTTGTACATTTGAAATTGGTGAGTTGTGATGTTTTGGATAAAACAAAGACAAACTAAGGCCAATTGTGTGAAATGTTTATCTTGATAAGAATCCGCACTAACTCTTGAATATTTGCTTTGTCAAGGAATGGTTCTTGACAAGAGAATCTTATATGTCAAGAAGTCAGTGGGAGTCTTAAAGATCTTGAAAAGTTTCAAGAACTACTAAAGGGTATTGTTTATCACTAGCACACGACTTGAGGTTTATAGCCTATCGTGTTGACATATTCTTGTTTCTGTGCCCATTCCAGTTAAAGTTGACTATGCATGTGAGTTCTATGAGTTCTCAGTTGTTTGCATAACTACTTGGAAGCAATGGCAGGCCCTTGTGCTGCCAGGTGGCAAGAAGTTAAGATTGAACAAGTTCAGTCCATATGAGTTTGGATTTGTCACTAACCTCCTCTTGTGGTTATGTTTTTGACAAATTCATATGGATAGGAACACATACACCATAAAATCTAAGTGTCATAACGTTTCTCTTTGATTCATGAAAATGATGGTGAGGAAACGCTTTCACTAAGAAGATTTTAAGGAGATAGAAATTGTGATATTTGCATTCTCAGATTTAATTATGATTACGACATCCCTTTTCATAATTCGAATTGTGAGCAATGGCAAAGGTCTAAAAATTTGAGACTATGATTACGGCATCCCTTTTCATAGTTCTAAAATTGTTTAGACACACATGTGAGCTATCTAAGGAAAGGTGTATGATTTTGGGAAGCTTAGATAAAGTCTTATCGAAGCATCTCGTATCAGAAACCTGAACTTTGGTAATGAAAGTCAATAAAGTATTGATTTCTAGAAGTCCAGTTGAATTCTGGTTACATGTCAAAGCTAGTGGGAGCAAAAGTGTTATGCTGATAAGAAGATAATTATCATGTTAGTGGGAGCATGATTATTATGTTAAGTGTTGCAAGTTAGCAATGTTAATTATAGAAAACAAAAGTTTCAATTTGCAAATTTGCAGGGTTTGAAAAGTTGTTTTGCTATAATTAAGCGAGAGGAAATTATACTTCATTCCAATTCTAAAAGCTTAAATTGAGATTTTAATCAAATTTTGTAAAGTATATATATGAATGTTATGTTGGAATGGTTCAAAATAAGGAAATTCTATATATAAAATATTAATTGCGTTCTCAATATTCGATTATGATTACGGCATCCCTCGTCATAGTCCGAATTTTGAGAACATGGCTAATAGAAAAAATTATAGAAAAAGACTGGTCTAGGATCATGTCTTTATGTGAGACATTATGAATCGTATCCCATATGCTTCGGGTACATGATCGATTGCATATGATATAATATTTCTATGTGTTCTGAATTTTCCAAATGCCTAGGGCAGTAAGAGGGAAAAAGGACCAGAACTGTATATGACTAAAATGATTAAGCAATTATCGAGGACAATTTGAGGCTTACCAAAGATTGGTTACTCATGGACAGTTGGAAGTATAGTGTTAATTTTGGAAGGACGATATTGACATATTCTGAAAAGAGGCAACTCTTGTTCAGAAGTGATAGTCAAAATGGGAATATGGAAATGTTTCCATAAGTGGAAGTTATTCTTTAAATCTGTGTAAGATTAGAAAACTTAATGCAAAAAGGATGTTCAAAGGAATGTACTTTGAATGTGAGACTTTGTTTCCATGGAATTGCTCTCCATTGGAATACTTTGTAATGTCTGTTGCCAAGTCTTTATGACTTTTGTGCATAGTCATTACAAGAGGATTATTGCATATAAGTTTAGAATCTAACAGATTTCAGTAAATGGCAAAGAATCTTGTATTCTTACATTTATCATAAGGATTTGGAATTGTGAAATGAGAATCATTGAAATGTTTTCAATTGATCTATTCCACAAAGAAAGGACCATAGGTAAACATAGTGTGCATGCTTGCAGCATAGGACAACTATTGTTTTAGTTCAAGTATTATGTTTATTATTTGAAACATTATACAATGAATAATGAGTAATCAATATGGCTCAAAGGTTTTGGGGCCACATAGGATTAGTATTATTCGTGTGTTTCACTTTGCATGTTTTGACTTCCCGAATAACTAGGTTATTCAAACCGTCCGCAGTCAATCATACTTTGGAAGTAGGTATTGAGGCAAGACTGTCATGAATGGGTTTGTAGTATGTCTAGATGTTTTAGACATAGCTGTAGTATTCATGAGTGCGCCTGGAATAAGATTTGAGTATTGGATTAAATCCACACTCATTTGAATCACTTCATGGATTTTATCACGAGTGATCATGAGATGATAATATCTTATATTCTTCAAACGGAGACGTGTGAGTTGTAGTTGCGAGTCGGTTGCACATTGACATATGTAAACGCACCAGTAACTTGGATGTTATAAAACATATCGTTGTGTGTAATTTGATGAGTGAGTACAAGCGAACATTTGGGTCGAAGTTTATCCATTCCTTTTACCTTAGAGGGATAAAAGCGATATCTGTGGGCCCTTCGATGATTTAGTGATGACAACCATAACTGCTCGGCTGGGCCTGGACTGATTTGATTTGTTCAATTAGCCGGTCGTCATAAATCAGAAATCGGGAAACAACAGATGGACAGAGAGAATGATTATAATCCATGTCTCAGTCGATATGATATCTAGAATGGAGGAATATATGATCCCTTATCTAATGGACACGTCATTGACTACATCAGAGTTCGACAGCGGCTTTTAAGAGCTACGATTGCTAGTCGGGATTTTGGAGTCATATCTGCAATAATAGTTTTAGACTTATCCAAGTGGGAGACTGTTGGATTAGGTGTCTAAGCCCATAACTATTATTGGTATGTACTCGACCCGAGAGTAGCATGGTCCATTTGGGTTGCATAACACCAGGACAATTTGTTAGGATGGACTCTTGAGAGAAGGTTATATATGATTTATTAATATATTATAAGTTCTAATATATTAATATGAAATCATATGTTTTAATTAGTATTGATCAAGAATTAATTTGGAATTAATTTAGTGATCAAAAGAGACTAATTAAATCTATGGGGACTAATTATGATAATTAGTTATATTTATATGTGTTGGGCTTATGATCCATGTTGGACCAAGTTTATGTATGGACACATAAAGAGTTGGGCCACATGAACCATGGATCATAAAACCCATGGGTATGGATTTGGGTTAAACCCATGACCCTTGGAATCCACCATATAGATATGTTGCTTCATGACCAAAAACGTGTGCATGTTTTCTTAGAGAAATATGGACGACTTTGGGTGCATGCAATTCTCTCTCAAGAGCCACCTTTGTCCTAGGTGAGTTGTGAGCCAAACACAACAAGGTTTCAAGCTCCATATAAGGTATGTCATCCTAACTAGTATTTCATATCGTTTATGTCAATTGAATGCTAGTTATAGGCTTAATACTTTGGAAATACCATTACATGTATAATTAGAGAAAACATAGATCCAAGGCATTTAGGGTTGTATGTGCACCATAGGATGTTGTAGAATACAAAAACCCAACAATATCAACCACATAAGCCAAATAACTTGCACACCCGTGCTGAATATACTGTCAAGCCCTGGCTGGCGAACAAAACCCTGAACCAATCCTGGTGTCCTCTCCATAGATAACTAGTTCTCCCCCACTTAGGGTTCGAACTACCACTCGCTGGCCCTCGCAATCAATCATGGCACCAAACCTGCTAAGCCAGTCCATACCCACTATCACACATACATCCCTCATGGGGATAAGGATCAGATCAATTGGATAAGGCACCGCAAAGATCTCCAATACAGAACCATGATATACTACTGATGTAGAAAACCCGTGTTCGTTGGCTATAGAAACCTGCAACGGACACTCTAACTCCCTAACAGGCATATCAAACTCCCTATTGAATGATGGATATATAAAGGACCGACTCGCTCCCGAGTCAAATAACACAAGAGCAGGAAAATAGTCCACTAAGAACGTACCTATTAGGAGCATAACATAAAACATAATCAAAAGAACAATAAATAGAAACATATCAGTCACGACATTTGGATCTGCTCTGGCCTCCTCGGCAGTGAGCTGAACAACACGACCCTGAGCCCTCGGAGCATCCGACCTGCCCTGACGCCTATTGGTGATCCTCAAAGTAGCTGGTGTCGGGGCCTGTGTTGACTTGGCGGCGAGAAATGGACAGTTGACCTTCATATTTCCAACCTGATCACAGTGGTAGCAAATCCTGGTACTCGGAACTGGATCAGGCTGGCGACAATCCCTCGCATAGTGCCCATCCTTGCCACATTTGTGGCATACACCGCCCAATCGACAAGCACCCTCATGAACCTTGCCGCACTTCCCACAAGTGCGGCCTCTGACTCCCAGATCTAGTATTAGCGGCCTTGAGCTGCTTCGGCATTGGATGTGACTGCACTGGGGTCTGTCTCTGCTCCCTCGTCTAAAGTTCCATCTGAATCTCCTGCCGCCTGGTGGCCTCCTGCAACTCCAAAAAATGAACCATAATGTTGAGTGGATAGAAACTGCCTGATGTCCGTATTGAGCATTCTCAAGTAACTGGTCATCTGAGCTTTCATATAAGCAACAAACTCAGGACAAAACATGGCCCTCTCCGTAAACATCTTGGTGATCTTCGTCACCGACTCAGTACCCTGTCTCAAATCCAAGTACTCCTTGGCCAAACTCTCATGCTCCACCAACAGAACATATCTAGAATGGAACATCTCCAGGAACTGCTCCCAAGTCACATCAGCCCTCTGCATAGAAGAATACAAGCTAGTAACAAGTATCCACCAATCCTTCGCTTCGGACCGTAGAAGGTTCAGAGCGCACTTGACCTTCTGGTCAGCTGGGCAAGAGAAAGTGAAAAAGCACCTCTCGATGTAAGACAACCACCTCATGGCTATGATAGCATCCTGAACTCCATCAAATGTCGAGAGCTTCGTATTGTCGAAGTCCCGATACTGAAAGGCTCTCCCAGCACCAATCCTGGCAGCAGCAACGGTTACGGTGGCAGCAGCAGCAACAGCCTCAGATAGTGCAATGTAATGCTCATCAAAGTACTCCACCATGGCGGTCTTAATAGACCCAAACATCTCTGTTAACTGCGCCCGGAAGAGGGAAACAACCTCCTCCTACATGATCTCCCTAACCCGTTCCTCAGTCAAAGCTGGCCTATCCTGGCCACCAACTCCCGATCCCGATCCGGATCCTGCCTCAAATCATCTCTTCATCACCATACTAAAAATAAACCTGGGAAATATCAGATAACACACATATCATACCAGGGGGACCAACTCCCAACAAAGCCCAAGGGGTTGTGACTTCCCTGCTACGCGTACGGGTCCTGTGCTTCTAGTAGTACAGGCCCATACTACCTTCCACACCTACCCGTATTTGTCTCAGAGGATCATCACAACAACCCTAACAATACACACTAGCATACGCATATACTCTATCCTCACTTCCTAGAGGAAGGCTACACATTACGAAACTAGTCGGCTGACCCCACACAACTTATCCATGAAACTTCCACCAACCCTGCAGCACTCGTGTATACTAATCATATATAACACTAGATCCTATAGACAGTCGAATACATGATTCTACCCTAAGCCCTTCATCAAACAAGAACAGGAAATAAGGCCAAACCAAACATTCTTAGGCTATAGAATCTTAGTTATGTACAACTATGATGCATACATTAAGAAACTACAGTAATGATGTCAAATCGATATAAAGAAGAACCGTAGGCTATCAGGCATCATATAATTAGGCAATTCTAATATGAAATTCCTGAAGATCCCTAGCATATCACTAGCATGTTGTTCTAACATATCACGATATTAAATAAAGTGTGGTAATTTGGGGTCTACTTACTGGCTCCGACTGACCGTACACATCGCATCCTCCTTGATTATTTTGAAAACAATTTGAAAATCATTTTTTTTAAATCTTTTTCTTTAGTTTGAGACTGGATTCACACGAATGTTCCTCCAATTCACTCAAACCAAGGCTCTGATACCAACTTGTAACATCCATAAAAATCACAATAAATTTAAGCTTTTAAAATCAACCCAATTTCATAAAGTGTTTACAATCATAGTTTTCAAAACATTTTCTAATCATCAGAGTCTCCCAAAATCATAATTCATAAACAAAAGGATGTGTACGGTCACGCCTTCACCTTCCTGCGGTCATCCGAAGTGCCTGAAAGCATAACCGAAAACCGTAAGCCAACACTTACCGAGTTCCCCTAAAGTACCACCACATAAACATAATAACAAACAACATGCACATAGAGCCTTCAGCCTAACTGGAAGGCCGCACCGGCCTACAGACTATCTGGAACACTCACAGAACCTTCAGCATGACTAGAACGCCTCACCGGGCCTTCAACCTATTTGGACCGTTCTCTGGGCATTCGACCTGATACGCCTCTCAGGCATGCAGTCTATCTGGGACGCCCTGGGTCTCTTGGCCTTCGGTCTACACTCGTCCAACTCAACTGAACCACACATAACATGTCAACATATACATAACAGATAAACATACATATAACCAGTCAATAGACAATCATACAAATCTTACAGATTACTAATCATAGCATCATCCTATATACCATGATACCGATCTAACATATCACTACAACATGATACTATACTGTCACATAACAGGATATCTAATCCAATGGGCCGACCTTGGTGCCTTCGACCCGCAAGTACAGTGAGGAGAACTCACCTCAGAAACTTAACGCTAGCTGATGAGGTCCTGACTTCGAATCTCAGCTCAAACCGACACCTAATCATCAGAATGACCAAAGCTCAAACATAATCCAAAATACCCAAAATATCCTTAAGTCAAACTTGGTCAAAGTCAACCCACCTCACGTCGTGGCCAGACATTGGTCACGTCGTGACAGTGTACCCGGTCCGATTCCCACTCGACTCGACCCAAACTAGTCAACTCAGTCAAAGATACCACCTGAAATGGCATCACGACGTGAGCACCCATTCTTACGTCATTAGCTCCAAGGGTTCTAACAGAAGACGGGGATGCTCCGAATCTCACGGCGTGAGATCTTACACCTCACGTCGTGAGCGCGGTCTGAGGCTAAGGGTCACCATTTTAAGTCCTTATTCCATTAAGTCTTCGATTCTACTTCACCCAGAAGCTAGAGGGGGCACCTAAGGTCCATAAAAATGTTTTCTTTATGGTCATGCATGAACTAAACATGATCATCCACTTTTTAGGTCAAAAAGGGAAGAAATGAGCTTCAACCTTTCATACATGCCTCAAATCCACACCATCTTTCAGATCTGAACAATATTATTCTCTAGGGACTCTTAGAATCCATAAATTTGCCAACTTTATGGATTTACTCCACTCAAGCATGCAATAACATCAATAAGATGGACAAAACTCAAGATCTATCCATGATAAGCAATAAAGTTGGAGCCTTTGATACTTACAAGGGTCCAAAAGCAGGAAAAGATGGTGATGATGATGATACTTTGCCCACACCACCACTAGAGCACTTCCTTCTTCTTTTCTTCTTTTTCAAGCTAGAAATGCACCCAAATGACAAAGGATCTTAAGGAGGACTAAGATTAGGGTTTCTAGAGGTCTAGAGAGTGAGAGAGGCCGAGGGTAAGCAACCCTATCCCTCTTATTCCTTTAAATGCCGAAAAATTTGGGTATTGGTCAACAGCCGCCCTCGCGTCTTGAGCCTTAAAATGATGCACGGGTCTGAATCACCCCTCACAACGTGAGAAGGCATTCATCACGTCGTGAGAAGGGCTAATATTGAAACTTTTAACTTCACAATATTGAAGATAATGTGCACCTGATCCGGGTGTTACAATTTGAGTCTAAATATTTCCAATTCACCGATTCAAATGCTTTGTCAAAATTGACTTTGAAAAGCAGTACCTTCTTATTAGACTTTTTTTTCCCAAGAGCATACTTCATTCACAATCTTCGGTCCATCCAATATGTACCTGCCTTCGACATAAGTTGATTGTACGTTATCGATGCATTTACCTATCACCCTTTTGAGGCGAGAGGCAAGGATTTTGAAAATATTTTTATACATGCATCCAATCAGGCTAATTGGGCGAAAATCACTAAAGTTGATCGGATCTTTAATTTTGGGGATGAGGGAGATAAATGATGAACTGCATTCAGAGTCACGCTTGTCGTAACGTTCAAAATATTTAACGAATAATGCAATGTCCCCAAATAGAATATCCCAGTAGGATTTGATAATTTTGAAAGTGAATCCATCGGGTCCTGGTGCCTTTTCACTTCTGCACTCCCACACAACAACCTTAATTTCCCCCAATGAAATTGATTCTTCTAGGTAAGTCCTCTCTTCCTCATATATGCGAGAGAACAAAGGGTTGCAGAACTTTGGCCAAGATGGCCATTTTTCTTTAAATTTATCTCTAAAAAACCTGTAAGCCTCCTCCTTAATCTGAGTTGGGTCCGTACTCCAGCAACTATTAATCGTGACTCCATTAATGCTATTTTTCCTGTTCTTATTGCTGACATACCCGTGACAAAAGCTTGTGTTTTAATCTCCATCGATGGCCCACTGTATCCTAGATTTCTGTTTAAGATCGAGACTAGCCATATTTTCGAGTTCAATTAATTTTTTTTAATATCATATCTTCTTTCCGCTCACTCCATTTCGGAGAGAATCCATGTTTCAACAATACTATCCAAAGAATCCACTTTGCTTTTAATATTCTTTAAACCTCCTCTTCCTTGGGGAATTTTGATGCCCTCCATTCTTTGAGTTTGTTCTTTAAATGTTTGAATTTGGCAGCCAATATGCAATCATCCGTGCCATATCCTTGGAAGTCAAGCCACGCCTTAGCAACAATGTTTGCAAAACCTTTCCTATCCATCCAAGAGTTAAAGAAACGGAAGGGACGGGGTCCAAAGTCCACATAATTCGTTGAAAGGAAAACAGGGCAGTGGTTCGATGCATCCCTCTAAAGAGCAGTAACAATCACATTAGGAAAAACTTGAAAGAAATCAGAGCAGACCAAAAATCTGTCCAATTTGCTTAATTTTAGATCGTCCTGGCAAAAATATGTAAACCTATGGCCACCCATTTTGAGATCATTCATGTGACAACCGTCAAATTCTAGTCAAAGTCAAACAAGTCAAACCGGTCGAATTTAATCAGTGCTTGTACGTTAGATGTTATTCTATGAATAAAAATGTGCATTTGTATGTCAAAAATTTAAGTGTCTCGAAAAATCAATGTGTTAACAACGTGAAAACCCTAAAAAGAGAGTAAAACGCATCAAAACACGACTAAGGACCCTTTCGGGGACTTAAAACAATCATAAACGAAGCATAACAGGGTTCACGAACCTTGCATTACGAGATTTTACGATAATAATGGCTAAGATGAAATCTCTCCCAAATCTCTCCAAGTATGTGAAATCTCTCCCAAATCTCTCTAAGTATGTGAAATCTCTCCAACTATGTGAAATCTCTCCCAAATCTCTCTAAGTATGTGAAATCTCTCCAACTATGTGAAATCTCTCCCAAATCTCTCCAACTATGTGAAATCTCTCCCAAATCTCTCTAAGTATGTGAAATCTCTCCAACTATGTGAAATCTCTCCCAAATCTCTCCAAGTATGTGAAATCTCTCCCAAATCTCTCCCAAAATCTCTCTCAAACTTTTTATAGTCATCCGGGTCATCCCGACCCCTAACTTGGTCAAAAATCACGCAAAACGGAAAGATTTCTCGAAAAACAGCCATATAGAACCGAAACTCCTCTTAGGAACCGAAACTCCTCTTAGGAACAGAAACTCCTCTTAGGAGCCGAAAATGTCAGAACCGAAAGTGTCAGAAGCCCCTTCGGACCGAAGCCAGCAGCGAGGACCGAACCTCGGCCCCCCCATGCGAGACCTCGGACCTTCGGACACCCACTTCGGATCTTCGGTCTACTTTCGGTCCTTCCTTTCCCTACTCTCGGTTCTTAGCCCTTTAGAGCCGAACCTCGCAGGTTCGGTCCCTAATGCCGGTTTTTGACTACTTTCGCCTCCTAAACCCGTTTTTGACGTTTTTGACGGGATTTTTTCACCAAATTCATATTTTTACCATTTTTAACCCCCAAAACTCATATTTTATTTATTTTTCAAGGATTTTTAATTAAAAATCATTATTTTATTATAAGATGAGTATTCTACCCCACAAGTGGGTCAAGTGTGCCCACTTGCCTCCATGTGTCATCCTCTCATTAGCTAACCTTATCCACATCACACAAACCAAGGCACACATCACTTCAAACTCACAAGTTGCTCCAGCAACCTGCTATATAAAGAAATCCCTGGAGGATTTCTTGATTTACTTACTCATTTCAAAAACTTTCACACTTCTCATATCACCCCAAGAAAGCTTATTTCTCTCTACATTCCACCACCTTGTGCAAGTGTTCTTGAGTTGCTACTGCACTTTTTGGTAAGTATTCCATCTAAACTCAAGTATTATTCCATAACTTCATAACACTCTTGGATCATTTACTCGTACCTTAACGCCAAAAATCGTTCTTAGGGTCATCCAAGTCCTCACGTGTTCACCAAGTGCCCTTGACTTGATATTTCTTAACTTCAACCTCCCACTCTTCAAGTCATCACTCAAGGTGATTTCATACCCCTACATTTTCTAGTTTTCTTCAGTTTTCAGGGGGGAATACAAGCTAAAACACCAAAACATATTAAAAACTTAACTTGACAGCTTACAACAGAAAAGTTGTGACATGTTCACGAACTGTTTTACCCAACTTAAACTTAATATTTTTCAAAACTGTTCAATATGAAAATGGTTCAGGTTTATACCTTTAAAATGACTACTTGCACATCTCCATACGATTTTTCTACAATATTTGGTGATTTTTACAAAACTGCCTATCACTGCAGCAACGAAATCAGACCAGGTCGTGAAAATGAACATTTTCACACTGGTTTGAGACCACCAAAAATTATAAGAAAATTTGTGAACATAGTAGACTCTTTTTCAAAACTCTCCGAGTTTACGGATTTAGTTTTCAACTTACGATGATTTTTCTATAAATAAACTAAAACAGTGACAGTTAAGAGTTAAATTGTTAAAACAAGTTTAAGAGTTATTCACACCTTGTAACATGCTGAGCAAGGTGTGTAAGATTTTATACCTAGCATTTTAAATGTTATTTTATTGAAATACAAGGTCATGCATAACAAGGTTTCATTCATCTAAAACATTTTTACAAAACTATAATAGGTATAGTTTGGACACCTCATTTAACAAAGAAATGGTAATACTATCGATTTACAAAGCGAGTGTTTTCTACAAACTACGTGAACATGTTAATGAATAAATGTGTGAGACATTCATCTTCGGAGTACTCTTTAGTACAACAGAAAAGTCCTGTAGTTATAGCCAGAATCTCTTGCAGGGAGAACGTGATAATTGTGTATAGATCTATATTGGGTTTGACAACCCGCACCTGAGCTGCTTGCAACAGCTAGACCGGCAGGTCTGTGGTGACAAGTGTCATAACATTCCGACGCTTGAAGAACGTCGAGTACGAGGTCTTCGAGTCATAGTATGGGTATAACAACTCACATGGGAAATTAACAAACACACCGTTCACGGGAATTTAAGGGTTTCACCAAAAGGATTTTTATTTAAACATAAAACCACATATAAGTATGATGATTTACTTACATATACTAAGTCTTGGTTCAGTTAAGACTACAATAAACCTTTTAGAAAATATTGGATTTTCTGGAAACAAACGGGTAACAAACTTTAAGGAACAATCTGCATTTTTCATTCATAATTGCTTATGAACTCACCAGCTTTAATGCTGATACTCTTTCAAAAACAACTTGTATTCTCAGGTAATCAGTAATACAGGTAACCATAAGACTTTTTGAAGGCAAGACGCTAAGGCGTAGATTTCTTTTGAACTATTTTGATATCATATGTAATTTATTTGGAAACATGTATTTTGCAACGATGTAACCTTTTAAATTATATTTATGATGGTTGTGTTTACTTTCTTCATTATGGTTATGATACTGAGCATGACGTCCTCCGCCCCCGAACGTTTCCGCCGTTCCGGTTTGGGGTGTGACAGATTGGTATCAGAGCTTTGTTTATAGTGAACTAAGTATATCGAACCACATAAGATATACAAACTATAAATACAACGGGACAAAATTCTATGACGTAGCCTTTCAAAAATACCTTTAAAAATAAAAATTCGTATTTTTATAAAAGTATACGCACATACTAATTCAGTATCATAATGGCAATAACATAAAAGTATCAAGACCAGTTGAACACCATGATTCAGCTTTGGGGTATGTAGTCAGATCTTGGATGAATATAGCATGATCAACTATATTTAGCCAAGGTAGGGCCAATGTATGCCGAAGAAGGATAATGGTGAGCAACAAGTCTGCAACTTACCAAAAATTCCAAGAATCAAACTAAAAATATATATATATATATATATATATATATATATATATATATATATATATATATATATATGTATATATATATTATAGGAGTATTTTAACACAAAAAGTCGTAATCACAACTTCTTTTTCCCAAAGTTTCTCGTGACATTCCTCGTTACCCCCATTCTCGTACAGGTACGATGGCAGGATTTCATTTGCCAGGTGACCCCTACTTTCCCAACCAAGGGAATGCCGGTTGGATTGTAGAAGACCCAGAGGAAGATTCCGAAGAGGAACCCATGGAGGATGAGGAACCCATGGAGGATGAAGAACCCATGGAAGAGGAAGAATCCGTAGACGGTGAAGAGGAAGAAGACTCAGATGGAACCAACTCCGAACCCGAAGTTTACAATCCACACCCAGCCCCTATTCCTCCACAACACTACCAGGGCCCGACGCCCCAATGGGCTGAAACTATACATCGATGGAGCCGAGAGCAAGGTCAACGACCCCCCTATGGCATGCAACGAGGTTTCTACGATCTCAGCAGAGGAGGGTCAGCCGACCGAGCCCTCCCTTTCATAGTTCACCGTGTCACACGTCACGAAGAGCAAACAAGAGTTAACACCCGACATCTCATGGAGGTTGGTGCCACCAGCCAAGTCAACTCCGTTCGTATTCGCCGGTTGGATGATGACCACGATCGAACTCGAGACCGCACCGAGCTTCTTCGACAGGAGATGGCCGCGACCCGAGCTGAAGTACAAGAACTCCGAGCACACCGAGCTACTCTAGAAGGACGTCTGACAGACACAGAACGCCAGGCGGCTGAATCCAGAGCCGAAATGAGGAACTTCGTGTCTTCATTTCGTGATCAGCAGAGCTTCAACCACCGCAAGTAGTACTTGCACTGCTCGCTTCAGCTTAATCTAGTTTTGCGGATAGATATTACTATTATTTTCTAGTATGTTATGTCCGATCCCGCGATTTAAGTGTTTACACTTCTGGGATCTATTAGGCGGTCAAAATTTTTCCGTACATTGATGTAACATAGACCCTTATAGGGTCAATTTTTTCCCAATATTGTATACTAAGTTATATCAATGAAATTGACACGCAATTTGCTTTATCACATCAAGTTCATGACAAGGATTATTTTCAGACTAAATTTACTGGTGTCCGATTTATGATTGTTTGATTTATAAGCAAAGTTATATGTAATTGAGACCATGTCGACCTAGAAAATGGTGGTTCCGCCTTGGATCCTGTTCCTTGTTTGGTTGTGGGCCTAGGGCAGAACCATTAGATTCGAAAGTTATTTAATCTTAATTACATGTAAATATTATACATCAAGTGATTATTGGTTGGACCCGGTATGGATACTATCACAGACATTTCATGAGAATCAATACTATCGAAATTCATAAAGTCTATATTTCATTGTTTATAGACTTCTAGTATGAATAAATTCTTACAACATTTTTACAAGTCGGAATCATGATGCATATAAAGAACTAATAATGATTAGTTTAACACTCAACTTGTATCAAAGACTTATTGTCTTTCCATTCTTGTAAAATGGCAGAAAATGCCACCTCGTAGAAATCCTAGACGCGACGAAGTAGCTGGGACTGCACCACCCCCACCACCACCTCCTCAGTTCGACCCAGCCATGTTCCAGGTTGCGATAGCAGCCGCAGTGGCAGCCGTGATAGCCCAAATCAACCCCAGTAATTCGGGAGGTGCAGGCAGTGATGCCTCGAATTCTAATAACGGGGACGGCCATGGACGCTCGAGAGAGTGTACCTACAAAGACTTTACTAACTCCAAGCCCAAAACCTTCAACGGGAGTAGAGGTGTCATAGCGTAGCTACAATGGTTCGAGAAAACCGAGACCATTTTCGAAATATGTGCATGCCCTGAAGTAAGCAAGGTCAAATTTGCTTCATGCACATTCTCCGAAAGGGCCCTCACCTGGTGGAAGGGTCACGTCAAGGCACTAACGCTCCCGGTGGCTAATGCGATAACATGGGAAGATCTGAAAACCATGTTAATGAAGGAGTACTACCCCAGGGGTGAGATACAGAAGCTGGAAGAAGAATTTTGGGGTCTTAAAATGAAAGGCTCTGACATCCTGTCGTACACCTCGAGGTTCAACGATCTAGCCATGCTGTGTCCCGGGATGGTTCCTACTGAAAGCAAGAAGGTGGAAAGATATGTGTGGGGATTATCTCAACAACTTCAAGGGCACGTATTGGCCTCAAAGCCAACTACCTTCGACAGTGCCAAGGAACTGGCACAACAACTCATCGACCATAACGCCAGCCATGGCACTGTAACGACCACCTCCGAGCAAACAAAAGGGGGAAACAACAAAAGAAAATTCTGGAACAAGAAAAAGGGCCAGCCTACTCAAGACCCTGCCAAGAAACAACAAGTGGTTGCAGTGTACGCTGCCACAACCACTGCCAACCCCACTCCGATAAGGCAATACGCCGGGAACCTGCCAAAGTGCAACAAATGCAACTTTCACCACAATGGCGCTTCCGTGAAATGCATTGCACCAACTGTAAGAGAAAGGGGCACACCGCTCGATTTTGTAAAGCTCCAGTCCAACAAAACGCACGAGCTGCCAACGCCGGAGCAAGTCAAACCTGCTATGGTTGTGGAGAGGCAGGACACTTCAAGCAGAACTGCCCGAAGGCAAGAAACCCCAACCCTGGTGGAGTGGGCAGGGTTCTGGCGATAGGTCATGAGGAAGCAGTTGCAGACCCAACTGTGGTCACCGGTACGTTTCTCCTCAACAATACATACGCATGCATTCTTTTCGATAGTGGCGCGGAGAAAAGCTTCGTGAGCCATCAATTCAAACGCTTGCTTAAACAAAAACCACAAACACTAAAAAGTACATTCACTTTAGAAATGGCTAACGGAAAAACAGAGAACACTAACGACATTTACATCGGGTGTACCCTCACCCTAAATAATCACTCTTTCCAAATCGACCTTATGTCGGTCACCATAAAAAATTTTGATGGCATCATTTGTTGGGTTATGAACATTCTAACACTTCTAAGTGTACATGCAACCCTAAATACCTTGGATCTATGTTTTCTCTATTATACATACAATTATGAACATCCAAGGTATTATCCTAATCTAGCATACGAAATAATAAATATAACAAGATAGAATACATACCTCTTTGATGTAGAATGTCTTCATGAAGCTTGAGTGCCTAGTGCCCCAAGTGTGACACCTCAAATGGTTCACACAACACCAAATACACTTGGAATAACTTGAGAGAAACTTGAACACTCCTTGAAATCGTCTAGCCCTCATATTCACACATTAGTGCACGATTTCTTGAGCCATTGGATTCTTTTATATGGTGGCTATTAGGGTTACACCATGTAAATCATAACTTTACCCATTCCTTATGCTCCATGGATTTTAACCTCCATGGAGTATCCATGGGTCACCCCATGGACTTAGTCCAACATAAGGAATCTTGGATCACAAGCCCACATATATAAGAATGAATGATTTACACAATCAACCCATATATTTAATTAGTCTCCTTTTGATCACTTAATTAATTCCAAATTAATTCTTGATCAATACTAATTAAATAACCTTATTAATATATTAGAACTTATAATATATTAACCAACCTTAAGTGTTATTTCTCTCACTATAGTCTATCCAAATGCATGATGCCATGCAACCCAAATGGACCATGTCGGGTCGGGTCAAGTCTTACCAATTATAGTTATGGACTTAGACATTAATCCAACAGTCTCCCACTTGGATAAGTCTAAAACTATTATTGTGTATGACTTCAGGAACCGATCAGCAATCGTAGCTCTCAAAAGCTTCTGTCGAACTCTGACCTTGTCGATGAACTCTGACCTTTGTCAATGACTTGTCCATTAGATAAGGGATCATATATTCCTCCATTCTAGATATCATATGGACTGAGACATGGATTATCAATCATTCTCTCTGTCCATTTGTTGTTTCCCGATTTCCGATTCATGATGACTGACTGATTGAACAAATCAAATCAGTCCTGGCTTGGCCAAGCACTCACATGTATCATCTTTAAATCATCGAGGGGCCCACATATATCGCTTTTATCCTGAAGGTAAAAGGAATGGATAAACTTCGACTCATATGGCTTGTTCTGCTACTTGTTGAATCATACACAAAGGCACGTTTTATAACATCGAGTTACCAATGCGTTTTCGTGCAATCAATGTATAACCAACTCATAGTAACAACTCATATCTCTAGGTTTGAAGAATATAATATATTATCGTCTCATGATCACTCGTGATAAAATCCATGAAGTGATTCAAATGAGCGCGGGTTGAATCCAATACTCAGAACTTATTAGCACTCATGAGTGTTGTAGCACCACTTTGTCCACCAACTTGGACCTCTACAAACCAACCCATGACAGTCTTGATTCATATCTACTTCCAACATATGACCGACTGTGGATAGTTTGAATAACTTAATCATTCAGGAAGAGCGACTTAGTTATTCTGGAAGTCAAAACATGCAAAGTGAAACACAAGAATAAATGAATCAAATATGGTATCAAACCCTATGAATATAAATAAACACTTTTATTTATCACCATACTGATTACTTATTATTCATTGTTTCGGTTTTATCAACTTTATACTTGAATTTAAAACAATAGTTGTCCCATGCTCCAAGCATGTACACTATGTTTTCTAAACACTAGTCATGCCATACACCAAGTATGCATACTATGTTTGTCTATGATCTTTACTTTGTAAAATAGATCAATTGAACATCACTCCAATGATCCTCTTTTCACAGTCCCAAATCCTTACTGCAAATGCAAGAATTCCAAATTCATGCCATTTACTGAAATCTGTTAGATTCTAAACTTATATGCATTGATCCTCTTAATGATTATGCACGAAGTCAGAAAGACTTGACAACAATCATTACAGAGCATTCCAAAGGAGATCAGCTCCTTGGAAACATCCTTCTTTCATTAAGTTTCCTAATCTTACACAGATTGAATAATTTCTAACTTTGAAACATTTCCATATTCCATTTTGACTACACTTCTGAACAAGAGTTGCCTCCTTACAGATTATGTCAATATGGTCCTTCCAGAATTAACATTATACTTCCAACTGTCCTTGAGCAACCAATCTTTGGTAAACCTTAGATTGTCCTCGACAATTGCTTAATCATTTTAGTCATATCCAATTCTAGACCTTTTCCCTTCATAATGCCCCAGGCATTTGGAAAATTTTAGAAAGGATGAATATAGCACATGTAATCGATCCTATATCCGAAGCATATGGGACACGATTCATGATGTCTCACATAAAGACTAAACCAGTCTTTTGCTATAATATTTCCATTTCAATTTGCCAAGTTCTCAAAATTCAGATTATGAAAAGGGATGCCGTAATCATAATCGAATTTTATAACGCAAATAATGGACCCATATATAGAATTTCCTTATGTTGAGCCATTCCAACATGAAATTCATATATATATATATATATATATATATATATATATATATATATATATATATATATATATATCCTTGATTAAAAATGATTAAGGTCTCAATCTAAGCCTTTAGAACTGAAATGAAGTATATCCTCTCCCTTAATTATAGCAAAACAAAATTTTCAATCCCTGCAGCCTCACGAATTGAAACTTTTGTTTTCTATAATTAACATTGCTAACTTGCAACACTAACCATAATTATCATGCTCCCACTAACATGATGATTATTAGCATAACACTTATGCTCCCACTAGCTTTGACATGTACTCAGAAATCAGCTTGACTTCTAGAAATCAATACTTTATTGACTTTCTTACCAAAGTTCAGATTTCTGATACGAGATGCTTTGATAAAACTTTATCAAAATCATACACCTTTCCTTAGATAGCATGCATGTGTGTCTAAACAATTTCAGAACTATGAAAAGGGATGTCGTAATCATAGTCTCAATTTTTTAGACCTTTTGCCATCTGCTTCAAATCTACTTGGTGGAAGTGTTTCCTCACCATCATTTTCATGAATCGGAGAGAAACCTTATGACCCTTAGATTTTATGGTGTATGTGTTCTTATCCATGTGAATCGTCAAAACCATAGTCATAAGACAAGGATAATGACAAATCCAAACTCATATGGACTGAACTTATGCAATCTTAACTTCTTGCCACCTGGCAATACAGGGTCTGCCATTGCTTCCAAGTTGTTATGCAACCAATTGAGAACTTTCAGAACTCCTATGCAAAGCCAACTTTAACTAGAATGGGCACAAAATATGTCAACACGATAGGTTATAAACCTCAAGTCGTGTGCTAGTGAAGGACTTTAGGTTTTATTCTTGATTAAGTCTTGAAACTTTCAAGAGCTTTAAGACTCCCACTGTCCTCTTGACATATAAGACTCCCTTGTCAAATATTCAAGAGATAGTGCAGATTCTTTATCAAGACTAACACTTTACACAATTGGCCTAAGTTGGTCTCTGTTTTATCCAAAACATCACAACTTACCAATTTCAAATGTACAAGAGTAGATAACCTTTTACTCTTACATTTGACTAGTGTTAACAAACCCTCTTTAAGATATGTCACTCAAGTTACAATCTTGGAGTATGACTCTAAGAATTGTTTTGGAACGAAGTATGACTCATCTTTTTGATTTAACCATTTCAACAATTCATGACTCCTCTTCTTAGTCATAAGAATGCACTAAGATGACTTTAGAGGACCAATTGTGATATGGTATCTTAATCATTAAGATGATCATAAACATGATACTAAAGTACTCTCCCATTTTTTCAGATTTGAGAAACTTTTATCTTTCTGCCATACTTTGATTCTTCTTATTCGTTCTGTCTCACATTGAAACTTCTCCAATGCTACAGACTTATACTTAAACTTATAAGTATAACCATATTTACTGAACTTAAGTAAATCATGACGAATAGTCTTCTTGATCTTTTGTGGTGGACTTGACCAGTGCACAAGAATGTGTACTCGATCCCTTAGTCCTTTCCTTATTCACATAAGGAATTAGTCTTAATTTTCCAAGCTGAAAGTTCTCATTCATCATACTATACAACTTGCATGATTCCAAGTTTCGGTCCAATTGAATCTTGGGTGATGAGAATCTTTCCTTATTTGGTAATATTAGACACTACCACAACCGAAAGAATCAAATCCATTTTTCCAATATTGCTATCAATGGAATCTTATAAGCAACAACTTTTCACAAATGCCATTGTAAGGATACTTAAAATAAATAAAATCAAAACCTTTTTCTTTTATTTTAAAACTTTGCGGAAAAACTTATCCTTACAATCCATATGAAAACCTTGTTGTTATCTATTCCTAAGCAATATAAATATCATAACTCTTAAGTAATAGCCCAAAATTCTGATCACCGAACCATGCGATTGAAATCCATCTTCGCGATCAGAATCAGCATGTACTTAATAGAGTTAGACAATGGACTTTACCTGAAGTAGAGCCAAACTTATTGACTTTAACATCCTTAGGTAAATTTGGCAGCTTCGTAACCAATGCCCCTTCCTTTGACAATAGTTACCTATGGACCCTTGATAATGGGACTATCTCAGACTTCGCCTCTCTCTTTACCATTTGGTCAACCGAGTTGACTATGGCCGATCCCTTTCCATTGGGAAGAGAGAGCTTTACTGGATATCCAATGTCATCATTGTCAATGTCCATAGCGTTTTAGGAAGTTGATCTTAGCAAATAGATAAGATCATTAAGGGTCTTGTCTTAGTCTGTTTCATAGGATTCCCAAAAGAACTCACTATGTGACTTAGAAAGTAGTTGAGCCACCAACTTTCTCAAGACTTTGACACCCAACTCTCCCGGCTTGTCAATATGTGACTACATCTCCAAGATGTGATCACACCTAGACCTTGCCTTGCCAATAGGGCTTGAGTGACCTTAAACTTTTTAGGAACTTGTGGGTTAGGGAGAATAATTGGAAGAGGTGAAAGAAGTATGATATCCATGGGACATCATCTTCATTTAGGAAAGCTTGTTTCAAGAGATTTGGGAAGATCATAAATGTCTAGACCAGACATCTTTTTGGGAAATATTCAAGATAGTTGATTTAAAGTCCTTAATATGACACCCAATATGAAATATTAAGGCTAGGACCCAACAAACTATTTTATAACTTAGAAGAGGGATGACGTAATCCAAGCTATAAAATATTTGAAGGTAGGTGAATGACGATTCACCAATTTCCATCATGAAAAACGAAATAATTTATTAGGTTTTAATTGGATTTGAAAGTCCTAGATCTTTGAGATTCATTGAACTGTTCAAAGGCATGTTTCAATCTCGAGTGTGCCCTTCAGGTTTTGTGACTGGGATGTCGAGGATCACAAAACAAGGTGTGAATAACCATGCAAATATACTTGGTACCCTTAATATTTACCCCTTAATCAGTGTGCCGGTTAACCACACACGCTCCACCGATACTATGATAAATATTAAGTTACCCTTTGCCTACCTTGTTAAGTCCAGGTTAGTGTGCCGGTTAACCACACACGCTCCACTAACGACTTAAGCAAAGTGCAAAGTGTAATTTCATGGGTTAGCACCAAATTCACATTTTCCTAAGTAACTAAGATTGGGTATTAATAAGAGTTTAGTTACTTAGTATTTATCATTAATACTTTTAATGAAAGGAGAATTATAGTCCTTGTCCTACCCGTTCGGCTAACGACCCTCCACCAGTCAAGGAAGCGGTGGGTGAGAGTGGACACCCATTAAACTGCCATTTTATAGGCAGTAACCTTATACCCCCCTTATAGACCGGCTTCGTGAATGAGGCCTACTAACGGTAAGACTGACTTTACTCTTATACATATATATAAATATTATTAACTTATAATATTATAAAGTATAAGGGTTGAATTTTAACTTTTAAAATTCTAAGGGCTAACTTGGAATTAAAGTATTCATAAGTGAAAACTTTTCAAATTCCAAAACTTGAGGGCAAGTTTTAAAACTATTCAAAACTAATTAATTCCATAACTTATGAGTTTAAAGTAATTTTAATTAAAAAAAATAACTTATGGAAGACTTTAAACTAATTAATAAAAAAAATAACTTTTTTTTATTGTAACTTATGGAACTAATTAAGGTTACATTTTTTTTTTAAATTTAATGAAGAGACTCTTGAACCTCCATAACTTGAGGACAAGTTATGGAATCATAAAACCATTTAATTAGAACTAGACTCTTCATTTTGTAACCTTTGCCAACTTTTATGAGTTTTATGATTCTTAAATGTGACTTTTCATATAACTTGAGGACAAGTTACAAAAACACACTTTGGAATCAACTCTTAGATTAAAATGGATTGAAAACAACTATTTCACACAACTTTTCTATTAATCTAAGAACCTCATAAGAACAAGATAATTCAAATCATCAATCTTTAAGAATTTAGCATGAACATACAAACTAATACAAATCTTGAAATTATGACAATTATCTTAGAAATTGGATTAGCATGAACATTACCACATCAAAAACAAGTTTATAAGTCCAAAAACATCTTAGGGTAATGTTCCTAGTCCAATTCCAGCCAAAACAATCGGATATATGCATCCAACTCGATTTTTCAGCTACTTTTGCAAGTATAACAAGAAAACAAGCCTAGGCTCTGATACCACTGTTGGGTTATGAGCATTCTAACACTCCTAAGTGTACATGCAACCCTAAATACCTTGGATCTATGTTTTCTCTATTATACATACAATTATGAACATCCAAGGTATTATCCTAATCTAGCATACAAAATAATAAATATAACAAGATAGAATACATACCTCTTTGATGTAGAATGTCTTCATGAAGCTTGAGTGCCTAGTGCCCCAAGTGTGACACCTCAAATGGTTCACACAACATCAAATACACTTGGAATAACTTGAGAGAAACTTGAACACTCCTTGAAATCGTCTAGCCCTCATATTCACACATTAGTGCACGATTTCTTGAGCCATGGGATTATTTTATATGGTGGCTATTAGGGTTACACCATGTAACTCATAACTTTACCCATTCCTTATGCTCCATGGATTTTAACCTCCATGGAGTATCCATGGGTCACCCCATGGACTTAGTCCAACATAAGGAATCTTGGATCACAAGCCCACATATATAAGAATGAATGATTTACACAATCAACCCATATATTTAATTAGTCTCCTTTTGATCACTTAATTAATTCCAAATTAATTCTTGATCAATACTAATTAAATAACCTTATTAATATATTAGAACTTATAATATATTAACCAACCTTAAGTGTTATTTCTCTCATTATAGTCTATCCAAATGCATGATGCCATGCAACCCAAATGGACCATGCCGGGTCGGGTCAAGTCTTACCAATTATAGTTATGGACTTAGACATTAATCCAACATCATTGGCATGGATTGGTTGTGCCCTCACCATGCCGAAATCCTATGTCACGAAAAGGCCGTTCGCCTTAATCTGCCAAATGGCGAAACCCTCGTCGTCTATGGCGACAAACCCAGTTCAAACTTTCAGATCATTTCGTGTGTCAAGGCCCAAAATTACCTCCGCAAGGAGTACCACGCCTTCCTAGCCAACGTCGTGGATAAGAATCAAGAAGCTAAAAACATAAAGGACATTCCGGAGGTCTGTAAATTCCCCGACGTATTCCCGGAAGACCTTCCAGGAGTGCCCCCTGCTAGACAGGTCGAATTCCGAATCGACCTAATTCCTGGAGCTACTCCTGTAGCCAAATCGCCATACCGTCTAGCCCCAGCCGAAATGCAGGAATTGTCTAGTCAATTGAATGAACTACTAAGCAAAGTCTTCATAAGGCCAAGCTTCTCGCCCTAGGGAGCACCAGTCTTATTCGTCAAAAAGAAGGATGGGACGTTCCGCATGTACATTGACTACCGTGAACTAAACAAACTCACCATTAAAAATCGATACCCTTTGCCTCGAATCGATGATCTCTTTGACCAGCTGCAAGGAGCAAGTTTCTTCTCAAAGATTGACCTTAGATCAGGGTACCACCAATTGCGAGTTCAAGAGGAGGATATTCCCAAGACAGCCTTCAGAACGCGCTATGGTCACTACGAGTTTGTAGTGATGCCCTTCGGCTTAACAAACGCACCCGCGGTGTTTATGGACCTGATGAATAGGGTGTGTCGACCTTACTTAGATAAGTTTGTGATTGTTTTCATCGACGATATACTAGTCTACTCCCGAAGTGAGGAAGAACACAGCCAGCATTTACGTCAAGTCCTGGAGACACTGAGGGCAGAGAAATTGTATGCAAAATTCTCAAAGTGCGAGTTCTGGATTCGAGAAGTGGATTTCCTCGGACATGTAGTCAGCAAGGAAGGAATACATGTGGACCCTTCAAAGATCAAGGCAATCGAAAGTTGGGCAGCGCCAAGAACGCCCACAGAAATCCGGCAATTTTTAGGACTCGCCGGTTACTATCGAAGATTCATCCAAAACTTTTCCAAAATCGCAAAACTGCTCACCAACTTGACTTAGAAAGGAGTAACTTTCGTCTGGGGGGATAAGCAAGAGGTTGCGTTTCAAACACTGAAGCAAGCTCTGTGCAGTGCTCCGATCTTGTCCCTACCAGATGGAACAGAGGACTTTGTGGTTTATTGCGATGCATCAAACCAAGGTCTTGGATGTGTGTTGATGCAACGAGGAAAGGTCATTGCCTACGCCTCAAGACAGCTGAAGACGCACGAGGTAAACTATACGACGCACGATCTCGAACTAGGAGCGGTAGTTTTTGCCCTAAAAATCTGGAGGCATTACCTCTACGGCACCAAATGCACTATCTTCACCGACCACAAAAGCCTTCAGCATATCCTCAACCAAAAAGAACTCAACATGAGACAAAGACGATGGGTTGAATTGCTAAACGATTACGAATGCGAGATTCGTTATCACCCCGGAAAGGCCAACGTGGTTGCAGACGCTTTAAGCAGAAAGGAGTACTCGGGCCGCCGAGTAAAGGCATTAACCATGACCATCCACTCATACCTGTCCGCACAAATCAAGGAAGCTCATAAAGAAGCCTTGAATCCAGAAAACGTAACGGGTGAAGCATTGAGAGGAATGGACAAAAATCTTGAAGTCAGGGATGGCGGAGTTCGTTGTCTCATGAACCGAATTTGGACACCAAAATTTGGTGGATTCAGGGACGTTGTCATGAATGAAGCACAAAAAACTCGCTACTCCGTGCATCCCGGCTCAGACAAGATGTACTTAGACCTCAAGAAGATGTATTGGTGGCCGAACATGAAAGCTGAAATAACTACCTTTGTGGGCAAGCGCCTGACTTGCGCGAAAGTTAAGGTAGAATATCAAAAGCCCTCGGGACTACTTCAACAACCAGAGATACCCGAGTGGAAGTGGGAGCGGATTACGATGGATTTCGTTACCAAGTTACCTAAGACCACGGGTGGGCTTGACACCATCTGGGTAATCGTCGACAGATTAACCAAATCCGCACACTTCCTACCAATAAAAGAGACAGACAAAATGGAGAAGCTGACAAGGATTTACGTTAGAGAAATAGTGCGCCTTCACGTAGTACCGATATCCATCATCTCCAAAAGATAGTAGGTTCACGTCACGATTCTGGCAGTCACTACAGAAAGCTATGGGAACTAGGCTGGACATGAGTACAGCCTACCACCCACAGACCGACGGTCAGAGTGAAAGAACCATTCAGACGTTAGAGGACATGCTAAGAGCTTGTGTGATAGACTTTGGTAAAGCGTGGGATACTCATTTACCTCTTATCGAGTTTTCCTACAATAATAGTTATCACACTAGCATCAAAGTTGCTCCGTTCGAAGCCCTCTACGACCATAAGTGCAGATCACCCCTGTGCTGGGCCGAGGTGGGCGATACGCAACTAGCAAAAGGGCAAGTCCCTAACAGCACACTCACTGGCCCGGAGATCATAAGGGAAACAACCGAGAAGATCGTCCAAATTTGAGAGCGAATAAAGGCTTCCCAAGACCGACAAAAGAGCTACGCGGATAAGAGACGAAAACCCTTGGAGTTCCAAGTGGGAGATCGAGTACTTCTGAAGGTATCACCTTGGAAGGGATTAATACGTTTTGGGAAACGTGGTAAATTAAATCCAATGTATATCGGGCCATTCGAAATTCTCGCCAGGATTGGCCCGGTGGCATACAAGCTACGATTACCACAAGAACTCAACCACGACCATCCTACCTTTCATGTGTCAAACCTAAAGAAATGTTTGTCTGATGAGACCCTCGTTATTCCCTTGGAAGAAATTGAGATCAATGAGAACCTCCACTTCGTAGAGGAACCTGTTAAAATCATGGACAGAGAGGTCAAATCGACGAAACAAAGCCGCATTCCCATCGTAAAGGTCCAGTGGAACGCCAAGCGAGGACCCGAGTTTACTTGGGAATGTGAGGACCAAATAAAGCAAAAATACCCACATCTTTTCCCCGACCCATGAAGTCCCACTCAAAATGCAAAAATTTCGGGACGAAATTCCTTCTAACGGGGGGATACTATGACAACCGTCAAATTCTAGTCAAAGTCAAACAAGTCAAACCGGTCGAATTTAATCAGTGCTTGTACGTTAGATGTTATTCTATGAATAAAAATGTGCATTTGTATGTCAAAAATTTAAGTGTCTCGAAAAATCAATGTGTTAACAACGTGAAAACCCTAAAAAGAGAGTTAAACGCATCAAAACACGACTAAGGACCCTTTCGGGGACTTAAAACAATCATAAATGAAGCATAACAGGGTTCACGAACCTTGCATTACGAGATTTTACGATAATAATGGCTAAGATGAAATCTCTCCCAAATCTGTCCAAGTATGTGAAATCTCTCCCAAATCTCTCTAAGTATGTGAAATCTCTCCAACTATGTGAAATCTCTCCCAAATCTCTAAGTATGTGAAATCTCTCCAACTATGTGAAATCTTTCCCAAATCTCTCCAACTATGTGAAATCTCTCCCAAATCTCTCTAAGTATGTGAAATCTCTCCAACTATGTGAAATCTCTCCCAAATCTCTCCAAGTATGTGAAATCTCTCCAACTATGTGAAATCTCTCCTAAATCTCTCCCAAAATCTCTCTCAAACTTTTTATAGTCATCCGGGTCATCCCGACCCCTAACTTGGTCAAAAATCACGCAAAACGGAAAGATTTCTCGAAAAACAGCCATATAGAACCGAAACTCCTCTTAGGAACCGAAACTCCTCTTAGGAGCCGAAAGTGTCAGAACCGAAAGTGTCAGAACCGAAAGTGTCAGAAGCCCCTTCGGAACGAAGCCAGCAGCGAGGACCGAACCTCGGCCCCCCCATACGAGACCTCGGACCTTCGGACACCCACTTCGGATCTTCGGTCTACTTTCGGTCCTTCCTTTCCCTACTCTCGGTTCTTAGCCCTTTAGAGTCGAACGTCGCAGGTTCGGTCCCTAATGCCGGTTTTTGACTACTTTCGCCTCCTAAACTCGTTTTTAACGTTTTTGACGGGATTTTTTCACCAAATTCATATTTTTACCATTTTTAACCCCCAAAACTCATATTTTATTTATTTTTCAAGGATTTTTAATTAAAAATCATTATTTTATTATAAGATGAGTATTCTACCCCACAAGTGGGTCAAGTGTGCCCACTTGCCTCCATGTGTCATCCTCTCATTAGCTAACCTTATCCACATCACACAAACCAAGGCACACATCACTTCAAACTCACAAGTTGCTCCAGCAACCTGCTATATAAAGAAATCCCTGGAGGATTTCTTGATTTACTTACTCATTTCAAAAACTTCCACACTTCTCATATCACCCCAAGAAAGCTTCTTTCTCTCTACATTCCACCACCTTGTGCAAGTGTTCTTGAGTTGCTACTGCACTTTTTGGTAAGTATTCCATCTAAACTCAAGTATTATTCCATAACTTCATAACACTCTTGGATCATTTACTCGTACCTTAACGCCAAAAATCGTTCTTAGGGTCATCCAAGTCCTCACGTGTTCACCAAGTGCCCTTGACTTGATATTTCTTAACTTCAACCTCCCACTCTTCAAGTCATCACTCAAGGTGAGTTCATACCCCTACATTTTCTAGTTTTCTTCAGTTTTCAGGGGGGGGGGGGGGAATACAAGCTAAAACACCAAAACATATTAAAAACTTAACTTGACAGCTTACAACAGAAAAGTTGTGACTTGTTCACGAACTGTTTTACCCAACTTAAACTTAATATTTTTCAAAACTGTTCAATATGAAAATGGTTCAGGTTTATACCTTTAAAATGACTACGTGCACATCTCCATACGATTTTTATAAAATTTTTGGTGATTTTTACAAAACTGCCTATCACTGCAGCAACGAAATCAGACCAGGTCGTGAAAATGAACATTTTCACACTGGTTTGAGACCACCAAAAATTATAAGAAAATTTGTGAACATAGTAGACTCTTTTTCAAAACTCTCCGAGTTTACGGATTTAGTTTTCAACTTACGATGATTTTTCTATAAATAAACTAAAACAGTGACAGTTAAGAGTTAAATTGTTAAAACAAGTTTAAGAGTTATTCACACCTTGTAACATGCTGAGCAAGGTGTGTAAGATTTTATACCTAGCATTTTAAATGTTATTTTATTGAAATACAAGGTCATGCATAACAAGGTTTCATTCATCTAAAACATTTTTACAAAACTATAATAGGTATAGTTTGGACACCTCATTTAACAAAGAAATGGTAATACTATCGATTTACAAAGCGAGTGTTTTATTACAAACTACGTGAACATTTTAATGAATAAATGTGTGAGACATTCATCTTCGGAGTACTCTTTAGTACAACAGAAAAGTCTTGTAGTTATAGCCAGAATCTCTTGTAGGGAGAACGTGATAATTGTGTATAGATCTATATTGGGTTTGACAACTCGCACCTGAGCTGCTTGCAACAGCTAGACCGGCAGGTCTGTGGTGACAAGTGTCATAACATTCCGACGCTTGAAGAACGTCGAGTACGAGGTCTTCGAGTCATAGTATGGGTATAACAACTCACATGGGAAATTAACAAACACACCGTTCACGGGAATTTAAGGGTTTCACCAAAAGGAGTTTTATTTAAACATAAAACCACATATAAGTATGATGATTTACTTACATATACTAAGTCTTGGTTCAGTTAAGACTACAATAAACCTTTTAGAAAATATTGGATTTTCTGGAAACAAACGGGTAACAAACTTTAAGGAACAACATGCATTTTTCATTCATAATTGCTTATGAACTCACCAGCTTTAATGCTGATACTCTTTCAAAAACAACTTGTATTCTCAGGTAATCAGTAATACAGGTAACCACAAGACTTTTTGAAGGCAAGACGCTAAGGCGTAGATTTCTTTTGAACTATTTTGACATCATATGTAATTTATTTGGAAACATGTATTTTGCAACGATGTAACCTTTTAAATTATATTTATGATGGTTGTGTTTACTTTCATCACTATGGTTATGATACTGAGCATGACGTCCTCCGCCCCCGAACGTTTCCGCCGTTCCGGTTTGGGGGTGTGACAATTCAATCCACCCTCATGAATAAATATGTTGAAACCAAGTGGAGTGCGTGCACAAAACATGGAGTTGAATATTTCTTCCTTCCTCCTGACCGCATTGAAGTCCCCAAATAGTATCCAAATTCCCTCTCTGATCGATTTTAGTCTGAGAAAATCGTCCCACAGTTTCTCTTTATCAGGGGTGGATCGTGGTCCATAGATATTAGCTAGAATAACAAGTTTATCAATCCCAACCCTATTGCCGATGTTGATTAGGCGATGTCGCGATTTGATGACTTCCAAGGATGAAAAAACCATTGGGTCCCATATGTTTAAAAGTCCCCCAGGTCTACCAGTCACGTGCACCCAATTTGCCTCTCATTGTTTTGAGCCCCAACAACTTTCCACATTGATAGCATCCGAGTGCACCAATTGAGTCTCTTGAATGCCATTAAAAGATAATTTGTGTTTTCTTACCAATCTACGAACCAACGACACTTTGCGATCTTCCCCAATCCCCCGAATGTTTAAAGTTAACAAATTCATTAGATAGCAATATTCTCACCATATATACCCATGACTTATGCAAGAATGGGATCCTCAGTTGACATATCAAAACCAATTTCGTTCCCAATCTTGACAGTCATCTCAATTTCATTTAGCTCGACACCATTTAAGACTTCCGTTCCATCTAATTCTGATCCCTGGTTTGGGGGGGGGGGGGGTCAGGTACGTGATTTAGGTCTATTGCACCAGTGGGTGAATTCGTTGTTACAGGGGAAGGAATCGTTGCGACAATATGGGTACAAGACGATTGAACTGGGGGAGTAGAATCACCAATTAAAACAACGGTGGTTGAGGCATCAATAACGACAGAGATTGAGTTCTTCTTTTACGTGAAGCTATATCCTTTGAAGGTTCTGGATCAGGATCTACTTGACTCCGGAATGGAAATTGTATTGGACCATTGGAATTAAACGGGCCAAACTACCCAAGTGGGGCATTTTTTAATAAGACATTTGTGGGCTCGTCACTTGAGTCCATGTTGCGTTCAACTACCTGGGTCCCACTGTAATTATTTGCATGAAAGTTTTCGTGCATAGCCTCCAACGTAGCTTATTCGTATTCATTAATTAATAACCTCGACTCTTTGGATTCCGTTGCTTTTCCAAAATTGTGCCCATCGTTTGTAATTATGGCAACTGGTACATTCGTCGTAGGTTCCGCCCCTTCATCCCTAGAATTCACCGGTGTGGTTTCTATCTCTTCTGCCACGGTTTCACCTTCTTCCACTTCATTGGCTTCTGATTGCGAAATACCATGATTCTCATTATCTTGTGCCTTTTTCGTTCCCTGTACCATATCCAATCTATTTTCGATATTTGAAACATACAGTTGCTTCTCTTATTCGAAAGAAAAGGGTTTTTCAAACTCCACAGTACCGACCATCACAAACTTGCCTCCGATTTATACCGATATCTCAACATTATTACTTTTTCTATGCTTAGTGATGATGCCAAGTGTGGTACATGACAGATCAGTACGGTGTTTGATATCATTAAACGGAACAATAATTCTTCCAAACTGTAGAGTGATTTTCTCGAAGTTTGATTTTCTCGAGAATCTGAGTGGTAACACCACAATCTTTATCCATACTATTCTTTCAAAGCTTACATTTGATAAGTCGCCATCTGAGATCCAATTGAATAGTTCCTTTCAAACTCCTTCATTCTGTAGGAATTCTTGAGCTGATTCAGCCTTGTCAAATCTTAAAAGAATCCTTGTATTTAACTTAAACTGGTTTGTCATAGTGAATAGATACCAACGTCGGCATATGGGCAAGGTGTTGTACAACTTTAGCCTCGCCCAACAAGACCCTACACTGTAACCAACGATCCATTGATTCATCTATTTGTAATTGTTTAGGAGGTGACGATACCTTAAGAGGGGCGGTGGATCATGACTGTGACTAGTTACTTCCGCGAAGGACCTCCCATCCCTAAAACCACCCCCAACTTTTCGGGTGGGGTTCCCCCCGCAATTGATGGTGACTTTGGGGGTGATAGGCACCTGTTTACTTACTTACAACGTGGGATCCTTTCTTTTATGTCTTTCGATGTTCACCTCCAAGGAATTGTTCCTGCACTTCGTCCAGTTTAGTTTGTGTTTTAATTCCTTCACATCCGATACGCAAGCAAATATCATAAACCCAAAGTTTTTCCCGTTTCTGCCTTCTCTCTACCCCCCCCCCCTCGAAATATACGACTGATAGTCTTCCAAATGATGAAAATATATTCTTAAACTCTGTTTTGGTGACTCCGTTGGGAATGTTTGTGACGAAGAAGTTTATTACATCCCAGTCGCCATTGTTTGCCAAAATGTTCGGCGAAGTTTTCCGTCTTTGGACTTGCGACCATCCGTCTTCTTTAGAGAGCATTTTTAGTTTAAGCTAGTTACATTGTATCATAGTTTTAGATTAATAAAATATATATATATCGTTAGGTTATATATATATATATATATATATATATATATATATATATATATATATATATATATATATATATATATTGTAGGTTTAAATATATAGATAAAGATACTGTGATGAGAAGTGTGTTAGATTTAGCCGACGGATGGTTTTTAATTTTTATGTAAAAGAATAAAATTTTAAATTGAAATGGTGAAAAAAAAAGGAAAATGGACAAAAAAACCGACAAAGTCACGTTGAGGGTTCTCACCCACGCCCTGCAAACTTGGTCCCATCCCACAAAAACCTTCCTTCGCTTCTTTCCTTCCTTCATTATTGCCTCTTTTTCCCCCTCTCACTTATTTTCTTTTTACTTTTGACACTTCTAATTATTTTTTATATTTTTTACTTTTTATTTTTAAGGCTTAAAGTTCTCACACCACCCCTTGTTTTGATTCTTTTTTACAGTTTGAGGTGACCCATCATCAACTTTTATGATCTTCCATTATATATATCAAATCTAACATAAAATAAAATTCAATCATTGTTATTTATCACCAATTTATAAAAACTATAATGATAAACTTCATGTCTGATTTTACTTAATATCACACTTCAATTTTTTTATTTCTCCTGGTTCAATTTTTCCATGCTAACTGTCAACTGATAATTGGTGAAGGTGAAGGCATCCAAGATTAATGGTTCTCACCCATATTTATTTATTTATATGTATATTTATATTGAGTGAAAATCATAAATGTTTAATATATGCGTCAGCTAAGGTAAGATTGATGTTGTTGGACCATCTGTAAAAGATCATAACAGTATACATATACCTATGAAGGCATGCATAAATCATATATGTTATTGGTTAGATGACAAAATGCCATTGTTGTAGACCATGTGTGTATTGAACTTTAGAAGACAATGTACGTATATCAATTAGGTGGCGAAAATGGGTTAGTGTAGGCCAATATGTGTGTTGTGCATTGACTAGCTGGCGAGATATGACTAACGTGTATGTATCTATCATACACATATATTCATCGGATAACGTTATTATCTTCTAATTAAATGCATATATAACATACATATATATATATATATATATAATCATTGTATCCTTTTTCATCTTTTAAATCGAGAAATATGGGTCAGATGCAAATGATATGGGTCAGATTGATCGATGCTAATGAATATCGTTAATTTTCCTTATTCAGCATGCTATTGTTTTTATAATAAGAGGTATATATATGTTCCTAGTCCAATTTCTTACATCGATGGGGTCTAAACGAATATGTTTATTTTAAACGTAATAGATTATGATTATAAAATAAGATTTGATCCATTAATGACATCTTATATGATATATGGTATTACATTTGAAATTTTGTGTCAATCGCAGTTGAATCAAGTGATTAAGTACACATCTACATATATAGTTCAGATTAGATAACAAATACCGAAGATTGTATACAACAACAAGCTAAGTCCCGAAAATCCCATTTGGAATTGAAGACCCCGAAAATCCCATTTGGAATTGAAGACCCCGAAAATCCCATTAAGATGAGGTAGAGAAGAAGACTGTATGTGCATACAAATTATGTAAACCATGTGTGTATCTTGATTAGGTTGAAAAGGTGAACATAAATGAGTAGCTAATGTGTATATCATATCCGTATGACAAGAGTATGACTCAAGTAGACCATGTACGTATGTATGTAAAGGTCTAGACCATGTGGATCAATGTATATATGTATCAACTCATTAAATATATATAGTATATGATATATCTTATAAAATATTAATAAAATGAGTTAGATGTATGAGTATGAGTATGAGCATGCATTAATGGGGAGCCAAAACCAAGATGCATGATTGATTATTGAGAAAGAAGTTAATGAAGGATTGGTCCACTGGTGTCTGAAATTTTGCAGAAGAGACCACTATTTACTTTCTTTCTCTTTCTCTTTCTCAATCACACAAAAACTGTGGTGTGTAGTGTGGCTTCTGCAAAATCTCTGCCACCTTCCCATGCTTTCCCCCCAAACCTAATATGTCTTTTACCTTCTTTCTTTCTTACTTTCTTTCTTTCTTTTTTTCTTTCTTTCTTTTGCGTGTGTGTGATGTAATCGATGCCCTCTTTTTTACTCTCTCTCCTTCTCCCTCTCTCTCACACACTAATCACACCCCCATAAAACACACACACTCTCTCTCTCTCTATGAGTCTGCACATTTCACCTTCCTCCATGTCTGTGCATTGGTACTTGGTTATTAAATCCTGCTAGCTGCTACTGTGCTACTGCTGTATGAGTGTGTGGCCATTGTACTGCATGCAGAACAACTGACAACTGGGAAACCATGACCCAGGTTTACAAGCCATCTCCCTTTCTCTCTCTCTCTCTCTCTCTCACTCTCTTTCTTCCTCTCTCTCATCAGCAGCTAGGGTTTAGTGTTTGATCCATATTTAAAGTAATTAATTAATGAACTTGTTTGTTTAGGGTATATAGTGGTGGCTGTTACTGTTAACCCAAAGGTCTGATCAGGTTACCTGATCATTTGAGTTTAAGTAATATTAAATCTTTTGTTTGGATTCTACCGGATATATGATATATGCTATCAATCGAAATTAAAGGTGTATAAACTTTATCTGTTGTCTACAGGACCATGTTGACAGTTCTGTTATTTTTTTGGTTTTATCTTTTCAAGATTTGTTAATTGTATATATTTGCTTTTAATTGGATTCTTTTGTTTTTCGGAACATAATTATCATGATCCACCGTATAAGAAAATCGAAGGGAAATATTATTATTTTCTTGAAAATCTTGTATGTTATTTTCAGGGGTCAATGATCTAGAAAGGTAACAAACTTTGATATTTGTCCATATTTAGATAATCATGTTTTTTCGTTCACATTTGACTATTAAACTTGTTTGACCTGTTCATAATAGGGTAATATTACCGTAATTACGGTAATTTTACTCTATTATAAACAGGTCAAACAAGTTTATTGGTCAAATGTGTACGAAAAAAACATTGTTACTTAAATATAGACAAAAACCAAAGTTTCTTACCCGTTTTGGTAATATTGGACAAGAACCGTCTCAGGGACTGTGCCTTGGGATCAGGCTCTGACAGTCAATGAACAATTAGGTTAGGCTTCGTAGCTAGGTTGTGTTGCTAGGTCTTTAAAGCGTATACAACCTAACCCCTTAAACGTATACTAGCTGGGCCTAAACTGGGTTGGTCCAAGACTTGACCATCTCCTCATACACAAAGACCGAACAACCCAATTTCATGTCACATCAATGAGTCTTATGACTACTTGTAATTAACATAAAGAACCCAATATTATCAAAATGGGTAAAGAACTTTGGTTTTTGTCTATATTTAGGTAACCATACCTTTTTCGTACACAATTGACAAGTAAACTTATTTGATCTGTTCATAATAGGGTAATGTTACCGCTAATTACCAATCATATTACCTTATTTTGAATTGGTCAAACAAGTTCAATGGTCAAATATATACGAAAAAAACATGGTTACCTTAATGTGAACAAAGACCAAAGTTCGTGTTACCTTTCTAGTTCATTAACTCATTTTCAAGGGATTTTGGGGAATAACTTGCATGAACGTAATTGGCGCCATTTCATAGTACATTTTTGCAAGCGGTTCTTTTAATTTGTGGAATAAAACCACCAGCCGAACACCCCCCGTCCAAAAAAACGAACAAATAGATTTTTTTTTTAAATGATGTATTAGACATAAAGGGTGTCATGTCATGGTTCTATCATGACAAAGACGATCCATCTCCACCTCACTTTACCATGTTTGCCACATATCAGAAATGGTATATGGTATACCAAAAAGAGAAGGAAAAGAGAGAGGCATTTGAAGAGAGAAAGAGGATGAAGTATGGTAGCTTCTAGTCGAGCTCTGCACTACTGCATTGGAAATTGTAGACCTGACACAGTTTTCGACGTAGTCTACGTGACGAACTCAACCGCATGAGTTTATCGCACTCACACACCATAGCCTTAAAAGATGATGAATATAATTTCGTGATCAAAGCAGTTAAAAATGATTAAATTTAGAACATTAATTTAAAAACCAAGTTTAATATTTACTTAAATCTAAAGTTATTTAGTTTCATATTTCATATGTTCTAAAGGTAAATGATTGTAAATGGTACGTCCACGATTAACAGGGAAGGTTTAATTAAATCACACTAGTGCCATTTAGATGTTTTATGTTTTTATTTCTTTTAAGAATATTATCATGATTATTTTTTGGTTGTCCCGTACAAACAATGTGTAGACGTTTTCTTTTGCAAACTGTTTGTTATTTAGAAAACTGTTGACAGTACAGACAACATGTAGACGTTTTCTCTTACAGATTATTTGTTATTTATAAAACTGTAGACAATAAAGAATCTAGAAAATAATATTAGGGTTTGTATCCTTATGAATTTGAAAACAACATATATATGTTCGCCTACAACTATAAAATTCATGTTTATATCCAAACTACTATTTAAATTAAAATTGAACCATTTTAATATTAAAAAACTTATCTAATATCCAAAATAGTATATGATATTACTAAACTACCTTCTCAATTCAAAATTAATATTAAACCAGTTTAATTAGAATTAAAACCAATTTAATCTTTAAAAACTTGAAGCCTTCAACATTAATATTAAACCAGTTTAATTAGAATTAAAACCAATTTAATCTTTAAAAACTTGAAGCCTTCAACGTAAGAAAGCTTTCGATAATATATATATATATATATATATATATATATATATATATATATATATATATATATATATATATATATATATATTCAAAATGTAAAAACATGTTAATAAATTGAGAAAAATCATAAATCATATTATTTAATATAAATATTAACGTAAAATAAGTCTAGAAAAAACAAAATTCTTGTGATGCCAATTTCGATTCAAATTGTTTGATACTGTTAACTTCATTAATCAAAAACCGACATAATCTTATTCAATCGACTCGATACCCATTTTTGTAATTGATGATCTATTTTTTAACTATGCAATTGATTAGCGAACAATATCAAATAATCTTGTTTAACTGACTCGATTCTCATATGTTTAAGGATTATGATGATGCATCCTATTTTTTGTGTTTATTACCACTAAATCACATGTTTGAATTTCCCTATATATGGTTCATGTATATAGTTTTTTGCAATTAGCTATTTTTAAGGATGATTTCTCATAGATGGTTACATGCATTTTTTCATACATAACATTTTTTTAAAACAATTTGAATATTGTTTCAGTTGATTGATTTTATTTATGCATGAATATTATTTTCATGGCTATAGTGTTCCATTTTCACAACCAAATTTTCTATTTTTAAATTAGGTAGAAACATTGGATCCATAAAACCAAGTCAAGAAAAATCGTAAGTATCAGAATACAGTCATCCCAAAAATGAGAGTCTCATAATAATGCGAAATCACAAAAGTTGTCTATGAGTGTGTACAATCAAGCATTTGCCTTCCCACGATCATTTGAAGTACCTGAAACACATTTACATACACAATTGTAAACACGAAGTTTACTGAGTTCCCCAAAATATCACATACATCACAACATAATAATCAACTATGGGTCATTAGCAACCCTGAGACTATGAGCAGTCCTGAAGACTATCAGCAGTCGTAAATATCACATACAACACAACAATATAAACATCTATGGGTTATCAGCAACCCTAGGACTATCAGTAGTCCTATGGGCTCACAGCAACCTTATGGGTTATCAGCATCCATGCAGACTATCAGCAGTCCTAGAGTTATCAGCAACTCAATAAATACACATAACAGCAATCAACAAATAAGACTCAACTAGTCTAGCATGCACAATACTATGACGTAGGTAATATAGTGAGAAGACTCACTGCCACATACAGGGTCTCGTACAACACACTACGCCATAAATAGCATATCGCCAATGAATGCATAGCTATATATAATTAGAGGTGAGATAGACAGTCGAACATGTGATCCCGCTCTAGAGCCACAACCAAACTAGGAAATGGTAAGAATGCCTAGATCAATAGTTCTCAAGCTATCCTACACGACTACATACAACCCCTAGGGCACTCAACTAGATGATCACCGACCTCCTGGTACTCTAACCAACATATCTACTCTTATATCCTATCCTACAAGGATATACAATGTAACATATAGAATACTGAGGAAACTCACCTGAATCGAAGACCCAAGGAAGCACAACAACACCTTCAGTCCTTGTACCAATCACTATCGCGAACCAGCTAGCACCAAACAAAGATAAGTCATCAATCAATAAACCAAGTCTTCCAAGTTCAACCTAAAGTCAAACTGGTCAAAATTCAACGATCAACGGTCAACAAAATTCAACGGTTAACCAAGTCAATGCTCACCATGACGTGTAGACCTATTGGCCACGTCGTGGGTATATCAGGACAAAATATGTAACGACCCAATTTTTCAAAGAAAATTTTTCATTTTTAATTAATCAAAAATGAAAAAATTTCTTTGAAAAATTGGGTCGTTACAAGTTGGTATCAGAACCTTGGTTTGAGGGATTCGGGCACACTCTCGGGTGTGTCAGGACTCAAACTAAGGAAATGGTAAAATTGTTTTCAAAAATAAAAGTTAAAAACTTTTGAGACTGGAAAAGAGGAGAGTGCAACGCACGTGATCAGTCGAGCCAAGTAAGTAGTTCCCCAATATGTTAGCCATGCATACTGATATTTGAGTTGTGATAATCATATGGAACTTGCTATGTGTATGCTTTTAAATTGTATACGGTTAGGAGCTTGTAGCCTTAGAATGATTGATTTGGCCTTATTTCCTGTTCCTTGTCTGGTTGTGGTCCTAGGGTAGAATCTTTTATTCCAAAGTCTATTTGATCCTTTTTTGTGTATCATTTTCATGCATAAAGGCAACCTGTTATGATTGGTCTGATTGACGTGAGTAGAGCAAATCTTAGGGCAGCCTAGGATTTGAGATATGCGGTAGTTTGTGGGGTATGGTTATTTGGGACGAACTGGAGTTATCAGGTAGAGCCTTGGGGAAAGGTACAGGTAGGTGTGGAAGGTAGTATTGGCCCGTACTACTGAAAGCACAGGACCTGTACCCGAGCCAATGCTTGATCTGACAGCTCTAAGGAGGACCGGTGTGGGAAGATCCCCTATATAGATGTCCTGATTATTATGGTTTATGACATTTCAGTTCAGCATGGTGGTGACACGATTTGGGACAGGGGGATCAGGATTTGGATCCGGATCGGGCAGCGGTGCAGAGCCCATCGATAAGAGGTTGCGCGAGATCATTGCAGCCGAGGTTACGAAGGGTATCCTTGACGCTACCCCAATGATCTTTGGGACGGTCAAGGAGGGTATTATGGAGATCATGGAGGAGAGGCTCAGGTTATTTAGAGCTGAGATTGTTGCAGGCCAGATCGGGGCCCGAACTCCTTCGTTTCGGGAGTTCAAGGCGTGTGGAGCGCCAGAGTTTTTCGGGGTCAAGGACCCCATTGTTAGCCGATGCTGGGTGGCAGATATCGAGAACGCCCAGCGCACGAGTTCTTGCCCGGATGCGGCAAAGGTGGGTTTCGCTTCATGCATGTTGAGAAACAGAGCCCGAGACTGGTGGGGCGAGGTGACTAGTCAAATGGGAGCAGCCGGTGTGGCTGAGATGATGTGGGCCGAGTTTGTTCGGCGATTCGACTTGGAGTTTGCACCACCCATTGAGGTGCTACGGATGGTGAGGGGGTTCCAGGAGCTCCAGCAGACCACCGAGACTGTAGCGGAGATCGCCGCCAAGTTTCGGGAGCGAGCTTTGTTGATCCCACAGTACGCTACGGATGAGGATATGAGGCGTACAAGATATCTTTCCATGCTGAGGGATGATATCCGGGAGTTTGTGAGCTTTACAAGGTGCAAAACCATGAACGATATGGTGGAGAAGGCCCGTGAGCGGGAAATGGAGTTGGACTTCCGCACCAAGCGGAAGCCGGAGCAGGCACAGGCAGTAGTGGGTCATGCTAAAAAGCCAAAGACCTCAGATACTTCCAGCAGGGGCCAGCAGGGCCGGGGCCGTTGTGCCAAGTGCGGTAAATCGCACGGTAGGGCTTGTCGTACAGCAAGCTCAGGGTGTTATGCATGTGGCCAGCAAGGCCACTTGAGCAGGGATTGCCCCGAGAAGGGCTTGATATGTTTCCACTGCAACCAGACTAGCCATAAAAAGGCCGATTGTCTGAGGCTGCAGAGAGGGGGAGGAGCGGTGGCGGCGCCTGCGCCCACCACAATGAGGATTACTGATGGCCGTCCTGCTAAGGCGGATTCTCCAGCAGTGAAGAGCCGCGCATTTCAGCTGACTACCAAGGAGGCTCGGACAGCGCCAGACGTTGTGGCTGGTACGTGTCTATTATTCTCTACCCTCTACTTATTTGTATTGCTTATATGTGCATGGTGCTTATGTATAGGGACCTTTTTGATTAATGGTATGTCGGCTCATGTTTTGTTTGATTCGGGTGCTACCCGATCGTTCGTATCTCTTGCACTTAGCAAGAAATTCCGAGATGCGCCGGGAACTTTGGATTCCCCGCCCAAGGTAGAGATTGCAGACGACCGCACTGTGAGTGCGGCGAGAGTGTATCAGGACTGTGTCCTGAATGTGCTGGGGGAGAGATTTAGTGTTGACTTAGTTCTGATACCGGTGCGAGGGTTGAAGGTGATTGTCGGGATAGATTGGTTGGGGGCCAATGGAGCTATGATCGACTGCGAGCGCCAGTTTGTGAGGGTTTGAACCCCAAGTGGGGGAGAACTGGTTATACATGGTGAGAGGACCTCGCAGGGGCCGACCCTCTGTTTGGCTGCGAGGGTTAGGAGATTTCTACAGTAGGGATGTATGGGATTTCTGGCTTATATATCAGATACGAGGGTCGAGACCACGACAGATATGGGTAGTGTGTCGGTTGTACAGGAGTTTCGGGATGTCTTTCCCGAGGAGTTACCAAGAGTGCCTACGGAGAGGCAAGTGGAGTTTCGCATCAATTTGGTGTCGGGTGCCACTCCGATAGCGAAGGCACCATACCGGCTAGCACCTCCCGAGATGCAGGAGCTATCTGCGCAGCTTCAGGAGCTGCTAGACTGAGGGTTTATCCGTCCGAGCAGTTCCCCGTGGGGAGCTCCGATCCTGTTTGTGAAAAAGAAAGATGGATCGCACATGATGTGCATTGATTATCGAGAGCTAAACAAAATAACGGTGAAGAACCGTTATCCATTAGCGAGGATCGATGATTTGTTCGATTAGCTGTAGGGTGCGTCTTGGTTTTCCAAGATCGATCTTTGGTCGGGATACCATCAGATGAGGATTCGGGATGAGGATATATCGAAGACAGCTTTCAGGACTCGGTATGGGCATTACGAGTTTGTGGTGATGCCATTTGGGCTCACCAATGCCCCAACAACGTTCATGGATCTTATGAACAGGGTGTGTAGACCGATGCTGGATCGGTCAGTAATCGTTTTTATCGATGATATCCTGGTCTATTCTAAGACCAAGGAGCAACATGAGCAGCATTTGAGGGAGGTATTGGAGACCTTGAGGGCGGAGAGGCTATATGTCAAGTTCTCCAAGTGTGATTTTTGGTTGCGGGAGGTACAGTTTTTGGGGCACATCATCAACCAGGAAGGTATTTCGGTTGATCCAGCCAAGGTGGAGGCGGTGATGCGGTGGGAAGTACCGAAGAATGCTTCCGAGATCCGCAGCTTCTTTGGTCTAGCGGGCTATTATCAGAGATTCATACAGGATTTCTCCAAGATTGATGTTCCCTTGACCCTCTTGACCAAGAAGAATGTGACATTTCGATGGGGGTGCGGATCAGCAGTTGGCCTTTGAGACCCTGAGACGGAGATTATGCGAGGCTCCGATTCTAGTGCTACCCGAGGGATTAGATGACTTGGCGGTGTACTGTGACGCATCGATTTCAGGGTTAGGAGCGGTACTGATGCAGAGGGGGCATGTGATAGCTTACGCCTCGAGGCAATTGAAGCCTCATGAGGTGAATTACCCCACTCACGACCAAGAATTGGGGGCAGTGGTGTTTTCCCTCAAGATTTGGAGGCACTACTTGTACGGAGTGAGGTGCACCATCTATACTGATCACAAGAGTCTGAAGTATTTTATGGATCAGCAAAACCTCAACATGCGACAGAGGAGATGGTTAGACGTGTTGCATGACTACGATTGTGAGATCCTATACCATCCCGGGAAGGCCAACATGGTGGCCGACGCTTTGAGCCGCAAGGCGGCGGGTTCCCAGATTGGGAACGTTTGTTTGAGAATGACTGTGATCCCTCCATTTTTGGATATGATCGAGGAGGCTCGGGTCGAGGGGGTGAAGAAGGAGAATTGGAAAATAGAACGGATTCGGTGGCAGTATCCTTTGTTTGTTAAGGATAGTCGTGGCCTTTTGACACAGTGTGGCCGGATATGGGTACCGATGACTGGGGGAGTGAGGCAGAAGATATTGGAGGAGGCGCACAAGTCCAAGTTCTCTATACATCCAGGGGCTACGAAAATGTATAGAGACTTGAGACTGAGTTATTGGTGGCCCGCATGAAGCAGGAGATCGCCTGGTTTGTGGAGCGGTGTTTGACCTGCAGGAAGGTCAAGGCCGAGCATCAGTGGCCTCATGGTAAGGTTCAGCCGCTACTCATTCCCATGTGGAAATGGGAAGATATCACTATGGACTTCATTACAAAGTTACCTAGGACGGAAAGGGGTGTGGACACCATATGGGTGATCGTAGACAGACTGACGAAGAGCGCCCATTTCATTCCGATCTCTGAGAGTATATCCACCAAGAAGTTGGCGGTTATTTATGTGCGAGAAGTGGTGGCTAGACACAGGTTACCAGTATCGGTAGTCTCGGACAGGGATGTTCGGTTTACATCCAGATTCTAGAAGAAGTTCCACGAGGAACCGGGCACTTAGCTACATTTTAGTACGGCGTATCACCCCCAGACAGATGGCCAGAGTGAGAGGACGATCCAGACACTTGAGGATATGTTGCGAGCATGTGTGTTGGATTTTGGAGGGAGTTGGGATGCGTACCTTCCACTGGCATAGTTTTCATACAATAACATTTACCATGCCAGTATCGACCGACCTCCATTCGAGATGTTGTATGGCAGGAGATGTAGGACTCCGGTTTGCTGAGACGAGGTTGGACACCGGGTCATGGGGAGCACCGAGGTGGTGCTCAAGACTACCGGGCTGATTCAGCAGGTGCGCGACCGGTTACGAGTTGCGCAGAGCCGTCAGAAAAGTTATGCTGACCGGCGGCGATCGGATCTTGAGTTCCAGGTGGGGGACTTTGTGCTACTAAAGGTGTCGCCATGGAAGGTAGTCATCAGGTTTAAGAAGAGGGGCAAGTTAGGGCCCCGAATATATAGGCCCTTTCAAGATTACGGCCGGGGTGGGCAAGGTAGCTTATCGCTTGGAGCTATCGGATGAGCTTAGCTAGATTCATAATACCTTCCATGTGTCACAGCTTCGGAAGTGCGTCACTGACGAGGCCGCAGTCGTTTCGTTGGACGATATCTAGGTGGATGAGAGCCTGAACTACATCGAGAGACCGGTTGCAATCTTAGATAGGAGGACTAAGGTTCTTCGGAACAAGGAAGTGAGGTTGGTAAAGGTGCAATGGCAGCACCGAAGGGGCTCCGAATGGACTTGGGAGCCAGAGGACGAGATGCGAGACCACTACCCGGATTTGTTTGGGTCAGCAGACTTCTAGGACGAAGTCTAGTTCAAGTGGGGGAGATTTGTAACGTCTGTTCCAAGCATTACTTAAATTATTTATTTAAGTTTAAGGTTCTGTGCATGGACTCGGCGAGTTGGGAGTTCAACTCGTCGAGTATGATACTTAAGGGTTGACACGGGATCGAGACCTACTCGACGAGTCGGCAGGCCGACTCGACGAGTAGGAGCTGTAAAGAGAAACCCTAATTTTAAAGGGTTTGCACCCTATATAAAGAACATACCCTGCCCTTATGGCCTCCCTTAGCACCTTATTACCCTGAGAAGAGAGTTTTCGGCCGTAAACCCCTCTTGAGTGAGAGAAATAGTCTTTGTGTGCAATTTTGGAGTAATTGTGAAGGGATTTGGAGCTTGAAGAAGAAGGAGACAAGAGAGGAACAGTAGATCCAACATCTACTTCATATTGGCCATCATCCTAAGGTATAAAGCCATGAACTTGACCTCTAGTTGTTTAGATCTCTCTTCTTGGAAGTAAATGGCCATTCATGGTGCAAAATGGAGTCAAACTTGGATCTGGACTTATCACAAGGATAGGGTCACAGATCTGGACCTATTTAGGTCCCAAATACCATAAAGTTGCTTCCTTTATGCAGTTTGGTCTCTTCCCATGCACAAAAACCTTATAAGAAGCCTAGTTTTGAAGTTATAGCCTTGAAGGACCTTGCATGCACGTAAAGTTTGCAACTTTACGTGGTATCTGCATTAGGAGAGCTTGGATTTGGAGTTTGGGACCCTAGATCCCACTAAAAAGGGCTGAACTTGAAGAAGACTGAAGGAACTCGTCGAGTCCCTTAACGGACTCGACGAGTCGAATAAGGTTTACCCGTTTTCGGGTCTCCAGAGCGTTTTCGGTTGTCATGATTTTTCGGTTATGGACAAGGAGGGACTCGGCGAGTTACACAGGTAACTCGACGAGTGGATGAATTACTCAGAAACTCGACGAGTTGCTGGATGTACTCGACGAGTTAAGGTCAACATGGACTATTGACCTTGACCGGTGACCTTGACTTTGACCAGGGTTGACCAGAGTTGACCTTAAGGGCAATTATGGGATTATGACAAGTTAATCACATAATGATTATAGGCAGCTGAGTGGGAGCAGCACGTGGGACATATCTAATTCTAGTTTGTCAGTTCAGCATCCGAGAGGTGAGTCTTCTCACCATACCAATGGGTCTAAGGCACCAAGGTCGGCCCATTTTATGTTATGTGGTACACTAGCTGTAGTAGAGATATGTGGTATGATAGTTAGCTTTATGCTAAGTGGTATGCTAGTGATTATATGATATTTGCATGGAAGACCCCGAGGGGAGCCCGTGGCAGTTGGATATAAGACCATGTGGGGAAGCCCATGGCATTCCTAGGTAAAGACCATGTGGGTGAGCCCATGGCATGATGATGTAAGACCCTGGGGGGAGCCCACGACATCCTTTTTTTTGTTTATGCATGTGTTATGTAGTATGATAGATACTTCTGTGATATATGATATGCTAGTTGATTATGTGGTTATTGCATGGAAGACCCCGGGAGGGAGCCTGTGGCAGTTGGATATAAGACCATGTGGGGGAGACCATGGCATTCTTAGGTAAAGACCATGGGGGGAGCCCATGGCATGAAGGTATAAGACCCTTGGGGGAGCCCACGACATCCTTATAGGTTAGTATGCATGGCTTATATGGTAGAGATAGCTTTTATAGCTAATATGATATGTGTTATGTGGATTGTGTGTGGGGTATGCTCTGGGGGACTCACTAAGCATTAGCTTACAGTTTGTGGATTTGTTTCAGATACATCTGATCCCAAGGGCAAGGGCAAGGCGTGATGGCGTGGCGTGCACTCTCTCGGACACGTTTATGGGATCTTCTGATGTTTTGAAATAAAATTGTAAACGATATGAGTTTTGAAAACAATTGTATATGGATTCCACGGTTTATGGAAATGCATTTTGATTAAATAAAAATGAAAAAATTTCTTTGAAAAATTGGGCCGTTACAAAATAGTTGACATGCAGAACACCACCACGTCGTGGCAATCCCTTAGCCATGTCGTGATTCCTGGCAGAAATCAATATTCTTCATTAAGAGCTTAATCCTTACATATCTAAACCCATAACTTCAGATCTAGTCTTTTTCAATTACTTAATGGATAAAATTTCCAACTTTATCCATTAGGACCTCACCCCAAGTGTAACATCCCAATAATCACGGTAAAATTTTTATTTTTCAAAAACAACCCAATGACTATAACTGTTTACAAAACACTGTTTCCAAAAGTTATAATTACAAATCAGAGTATCCCAAGATCGAATATCATAAAATATGAAGGATGTGTACAATCAATCCTTCGCATTGCCCCGATCATCTGAAGTACCTAAAACAATAAACTAAAACTATAAGAACGAAGTTGAGTGAGTTCCCCCAAAGTACCATCACACAACATATAACATATACAATCATGCATGTTAGGTCCAATCAATCATCGGACTGGAATACCCTCGGGTCCACAACCTCTCGGTTGGATTACCCTGGTCCACAACCTCCCGGTTGGATTGTCATACATATTACATATTGGGTCCACAACCTCCCGCTTGGATTATCCTTGGCCCACAACCTCCTGGTTGGATTGCCCTGGCCCACAACCTCCCGGTTGGATTGCACCGGGTTTGTTGACTGGCAGCACAAAGCAGCACAGTCTCAACCCAAACATACTATATCTACATGTGCATCAGATAAACATATAACCAATTAGCAGATAAACAAGCGGATCTACAGATCAGTACCACATAGCAACATCATATATATCAGTATACAACTCTAACATATCACTACAACATTACAACATCCTATATACCAGGATACATAACCTAGTAGGCCAACATTGGTTCATTCAACCCACAAGTACAGTGAGGAAAACTCACCTGAATCGAAGAACTCTGAAACACTGCGATACGATCCCTATTTTGCACTACTTGCACCCACGAATCCACTAACACCAGAAGCAGATAAAATCTTATCAATAGCCCAAATCCTCAACTTTGACGCAAGGTCAAACTTGGTCAAAATCCAACGGTCAACAAAAGTCAATGAAAGTCCAAGTCTAAGACTGGCTACGTATGCCCAGCGTACTCCACGTACGCCCAACGTACGCGATTCAAGTCCAGTACGCCAAGCGTACTCCCAGGTTCGCCCAACATATGATGGTTGATACCAACATTCCATTAAGCACTTCATCCCTTAAGACCTTTTGTCTAGAGCTCAGATCAAGACTCAAAACATTGACTTAAGTCAAAAGGTTTCCACATTTATGACTTCCCATGGCTAGAAAAGGTCCAAAAGCGAAAACCCTAACTTATTAATCCATTAAGACATCATAGCTCTTGCATGGAAGGAATAGAGGGACCAAGATCACATTTTTATGGTTCCTAATAGCTCCATAATGGATAAAGTTTCCAACTTTATCTATTAGAATGGTCCAAGCAACCAAGATCTAGTCTTTTAAGTTTCAAAGGGACCAAAAGTGCATCTTTCTTACTCAATCCATTAAGTCCAAGTTTCCAACCTTCAGATCTGAATCAAAATGATATTTAAATGGATAAAGTTTCCAACTTTATCCATAACAATGTCACAAACTTTCAAAATCTAAACTTTATTCACTAAAGTGACCAAAAGCTCATAACATCCAAAACTAGCTAGATCTAACAAACGCATCATCAAGATTCAAGCTTTATAACTCCAGAAGAAAGATCAAGGTGAATAAGGTATGGATCTACAAGCTCCAATGCAACCAACACTTCTCAAATGAGCTCCTTCTTCTTCAAGATGCACCATGAACACTCCAAAGCACTCAAAAACACCTTCTTTTGCTCACAAGGCTCAAACTAGGGTTACGGATTCAAGGGATGGTGTTGGAGAGGTGGAGGCTGAGAATGGAATGGGTTTGGGGAAGTTAAGGAGATTAAATAGGGATCAAACCCCGAAAATAGGGTTTGGGTTATGATCGCGTAACCCAGCATACTCCTGGTACACCCAGCGTACCAGGGATGCGTAGTACGCCCAACGTACATCCTGTACGCCCATCGTACTAGACTAAGCCCAAAACCTTCTTAACTTCTAACGGTCATAACTTCTTCGTTCTAACTCCGTTTTCGACGATTTTATATCTACAGAAAGGTATTGAAGAGCCCCACAATATTTTCTAGATATCTTGGACTAAAAACTTCTCGAAAAAAATCCATATTTCATGCAAGACCCCAACCTATGATTTTCCCTTTTCTACCCTTCGACCTGAAACACACTTCAAAGTTTAAGATCTCGCAACCATCATTGTCTCTTTCCAAAAGGTCTAAACATTACCTCCTTAAGGCCCAAAGCCTTTACACAATCGACTTCCGGCCCACGGCCCTGAAATAAGAAATGACAGGAAACATGATGTTACAATTTTCCCCACTTAATTTAGATTTTGTCCTTGAAATCAACTCTCGCTTCCACTTCATGATGCAACCCCTCACAACAACCAAGCTGTCCGAAAACCCGCAGACTTGATCAGCACAAAACCTTCTCGACCAAACGTCGTCACGCTAATCCGCACCTAACTGCACCATCGCAACGAAGACTAACTTATCACATGCTAAACTAGATCACACTCTTACTCGGATCTGACAGCCCAACTCAGCTATCCACTGACAACACTTAGGCTCACCACCGATCCAGTAACTTGGTGATGAAATCCATGGTAACAAAGTGCGTAAGGATGGTCAATCCAAGAATCCGCACGTTGTGCCAAAATCCCTCATCAACACAGGTGTACATCCACCTAACAAAATACTCAAGATATCTACAACGAACTTCATGACTCGAGATTCCATAATCGATACTCAACCTTGGTAACCAAACTCCTAATAAACAGCTCGCAAACAAATGGGGTTCATAATGCAAACAATTTGCAAGGGACTTCTGACGCAAAACTATTATTCCCAACAACCTTTAACTGCCCACATAATCCACATCAGTAGGTCAGTAAGTCTCCCGACTTCCAACAATTCACTAACACCGAAAGTACCATACGCGAAAAAAAATAAACAATCATGATCACTGGGCCCACAAGCTATGTCCGGAATATCCCTACAAGGACCTCAACATAAGTCTGGATTGCCTCCGAGCCCATAACATGAGTCTGGAATTCCCTTTTCGACCCTCAGCCCATGTCTGGAATGCTCCCGGTATCACGCCGATCTTGTCGTCATTCCATCACTCTCCTAAAAACTCATGACAAGTACCACAAGGGCCTAAGGATACTGAACATCATTCCACCGCCTTGCAGGAACCTAATTAACATCCCTCTCAAAGATAACCAAACACAACACTGTCATACTCTTCTACCACACACAATTCCTTCCACGGTACAGGCTGATACCAACGCAAAATCCGATGAAAACATGGTCGCACACGACCCGAGAATAGGATACACGATCGCACTCTTGCTCCAATTCAAAGGCTATAACCCAAATAAGAACCATGCATATAATTCAAACAAAGTGCTCCATTGCTATCTTACCCAGCCCACATACACCTCTCACGACAATATCTAATGAACTTATCTCCATACACACCCTCAAGAGAATCTCATAACCAACCCTGGATCTATTGCATTACTCCTTACTCATAACCTTACCCATAGGGTGTGGTACCAGTACATATAACCGAAATGATGAACCTCAACCGCTAACAGAAACATTCTCGTGGATGGTCGAACTAAGATCCCACACCTTGATTGAAACCGAAAAGATCCTACCATCACGTAACTAGCTCGATAAAACTTCCGAGGAACCTCTGCTATTGACGATAAACGAATGACCAACGATCGAGAATGCATTGACGACTAATTCAATGATCCAATACACTTTGGAACGAAGCCCATGCAGAACTAAACATACCAAACTCTGAAACTAATCGACCAAACAAAAACTGCCCATCCTAGAGTATATATATAAATATATTCAACAAGCTGACAAATCCCTCAACAATCGATACTCAACCTGAGCGCCCAAACGCCTCTTGAACTATTCCTCGACATTCCTGAAAGGTACCACTAGCTACAACGAGCTCCTTGTCCAACAGCTTCTTTCCGCAAAGGCGACTCTTGCATTCCCGAACACATACATCTGATGGCAACTTGCTCCGCACCCCGTCTTGACCAAATCCTGAACCAAGGTTTCGCATAACCGAACCAAAAACCTCTATCACCCATTCTTTTGTAACCCTAACTTGAAAAGTTCGTTGATCCTCTAAGAAGAATATCCATCTCTCCCCCACTTACGGTTCGAACTACCATCAACTGACAATGCAAACCAAACCATATCTCAAATCGGCTCAACCAGGTACAAACCATATCTGACTCTATGAATGTATAACCTACGCAAGATGATCTTACAGATAACGACCAAGAAAACCCTAAGAGATTCTGAATCTCAGATGAAGACTTCATAAATTTCCAATCACAACCACTTCTGACATTAAGAACCCCGCACAGATGCACAAGAAATAATTTTGACAATCCATTAATAACACCGATTTTTAATCATGAAAGAAATGGATTACCACTTACCTCGCCCATAATTCCCAACCATCAATCTGGTACCTGACTTGCCTATATCCAAGGAAAACAGACCCTTGATCGCATATCAAGGCAACCTATCCACAAAAATCCTCTTGTGCATTCCCACACTGCCATATTGTCGTTAAAAACCGCAATCACATAGCCCCATGCTGGGTCTACATCCTAACTCCGAAAATCACATGTCTGCTCTCTCTCTCTCTCTCTCTCTCTCTCTCTCTCTCTCTCTCCTCTGAACACAAAAGGCTGGAAGAACAAGCCCCTGCAAAAGATAGTGATATTCCAATCCATCTGCCAATCGCTCTGCATCTAGTTGCAATCCTCTAGCCGATCATAACAATCGCTTTTTTCTTGAATCCCACGACTCAACTGACATTACCTCGAGCAAGGTCTTCGATACCTCAAAATCAACTAACTCACCTAGTTCTGCACCATTCAAACCCCAAATTGACATGTCCACTAAGGCCCACACAATCACCAGACCCATCCTCATGCCTGAACAACCATAACCAAAAGATCGACAGATATAGAATCACTGCTACGAATCATGGTATCAAACCATGCTATCTTTCCCGACCAGCTCCTTAGAATCCCTGAAATTTTTCTCGATTCGAGTACAGATCCTATTTTTCCAATAGTACGGGCCCAATACCACCTTTCACACATATCCATACTTTCCTCAAGAATCATCCCGAGTCCTCTAAGTCATCTAATCATAGTAATACTCCCAATACCTTCTAAACAGCATATCTCCCGCATTAAAACACTTCCTAGGCTCTCTTAGGATCCCCACCTCACCGTGCCATCAGCTATTGAAAACTCCCTATTAATGTCAGCTAACTAGTTCATGAATACAATTACATGCGGCAAAACTTAAATAATTCTTCGACTAAAAGACCCCGCGCTACAACGGTTAGACTCAGAAAAGTGTTGTACAATAGGGCCGAATCAATCATTCTAAATTTATTTAACCTTTGCAGCATGTAATTTAACATATTCATTTGATAGCTAACTCACATCAACATGGGTTCCACAAAGCACAAAGCAAGCAACATTCGAGTAGTGAAACCAATTGGCACTAAGACACCAAAAATCAGGCAGATTCTTACACACAATCCTGGACCACTATGTCCAAACATCAAGGATACACATACATCCTGCATCTACTCTCTCAAGAGTGGCTAATCATTCCTCACGCTGGCCTGCTATAAACTGTACTCACTCATGAAACATCCACCAACCCTATAGTCACTCGTGCATGCTAATCATACATAACGCTAGATCCCATAGACAGTCGAATACCTGGTTCTACTCTAAGCCCTTTATCAAATAATAACACGAAATAAGGCTAAATTAGACATTACCAGTTTATAAAATCTTAGTTATGTACAACTATGATGCACACACTAAGCAACTACAGTAATGATGTCAATTTCATCTAGCATACAAGAAATTCTCCTAGGCTATCAGACATCATACATCAGGAAATTCTAGCATGCAATTCCTGAAGATCCCAAGCCTACTACTAGCATGCATTTCTATAATAATCATCATAAGCAAATAACAGTGTGGGTATCTTGGGGTACACTTTCTTGCTCCGACAGATCGTACACATCTCATCATTCTTTGGTTACCTTTGAAAACAATTTGGAAAACAATTCTGAAAACAACTTTGAAACTATTTTGAATTTTTTTTGAGAACTTTTATAGATCCTTAGCTTGAGATTGGATTCACACGAATGCTCATCCAATTCACTCAAACCATGGCTCTGATACCAATTTGTAACATCCCAATAATCACAGTAAAATTTTCATTTTTCAAAAAAAAAACCCAATGACTATAATTGTTTACAAAACATTATTTCCAAAAGTTATATTTACAAATAAGAGTATCCCAAGATCGAATATCATAAAATCTGAAGGATGTGCATGATCAAGCCTTCGCGTTGCCCCGATCATTTGAAGTACCTGAAACAATAAACTGAAACTATAAGAACGCATCTTCGTGAGTTCCCCTAAACTACCACCACACAACATATAACATATACAATCATGCATGTTGGGTCCAATGGGGCAATGATTGACTACGAGTAGCAGTTGGTACATATTCGGATCCCAAGTGGGGGAGAGTTAGTGATTCAGGGAGAGGGTGTTCAGCACGGTCCAGTTCTATGTTCAGCAGCTAGGGCCAGACGCTATCTTCAACAGGGTTGTTCCGGATTTATCGCCTATGTAATGGATACCCGGGAGAAGGGTAAGGCGAATGTGGATGACGTACCAGTTGTTCGGGAATATTTGGATGTGTTCCCATATGATTTTACTGGATTGCCTCCAGAGAGGCAAGTGGAGTTTCGGATTGACTTGATTCCCGATGCGGCTCCGATAGCCAAAGCACCTTACCGGTTAGCACCTCCAAAAACGCTAGAATTGTCTACACAACTGCAGGAGCTGTTAGACAATGGATTTATTCAGCCGAGTAGTTTGCCCTGGGGAGCGTCGATCCTATTTGTGATGAAGAAGGATGGGTCGCATTGGATGTTTATCGACTACCAGGAGCTGAATAGGCTAACGGTGAAGAACCGTTACCCCTCCCGAGGATTGACGGTTTATTTGACCAACTTCATGGTGCATCTTGGTTCTCCAAGATTGATATGCGTTCATGTTATCATTAGATGAGAGTCGTAGAGGAGGATACGCAGCAGACGACCTTCCAAACTCGTTATGGTCATTACGAGTTCGTGGTGATGCCCTTGGGGCTCACCAATGCTCCAGTCGCATTCATGGATCTCATGAATCGCGTATGCAAACCTATGTTGGATCGATCTGTGATCATGTTTATTGATGGCATCCTGGTCTATTCCAAGAACCATGAGCTGCATGAGGAGCATCTGAGGGAGATATCGGAGACTCTGAGGAAGGAAAGACTGTATGTGAAGTTCTCTAAGCGTGAGTTCTGGTTGCGCGAGGTGTGGTTTCTGGGGCACCTTGTCAACCAGAACGGTATTTTGGTCAATCCGGCCAAGGTCGAGGTAGTGATGAGGTGGGAGGTTTCGAGGTCTCCATCTGAGATTTGGAGTTTCCTTGGACTGGCATGCTACTATCGGAGATTCATTCAGGATTTCTCCAATATAGCGGTTCCTCTGACTCGGTTGACGAAGAATACTGTCACATTTCATTAGGGGCCTGAGCAGTAGACAACATTTGAGACTCTGAGGTAGCGATTATGTGAGGCTCCGATTCCGACCCTGCCTGAGGGTGTTGAGGATTTTGTGGTTTAATGTGATGCGTCGATCACCAGTTTGGGAGCATTGTTGATGCAGCAAGGTCGTGTTATTGCTTACGCTTCAAGGCATCTGAAGCCTCATGAGGCGAACTATCCTACACATGATTTGGAGTTGGGGCTGTGGTGTTTGCCCTCAATATTTGGTGACATTACCTCTATGGGGTCCGTTGTACTATCTATACGGATCATAATAGCTTGAGGTATTTGATGGATCAGTCGAATCTAAACATGAGGCAGCATAGATGGTTGGATGTGGTGAAGGATTATGATTATGGGATCCTTTACAATTCGGGTAAGGCAACGTGGTGGCTGATGTGCTCAGTCGCAAGGTAATCACGACTCTGATCAAGGATATGTGTTTGAGTATGACGGTGATTACTCCACTTTTAGAGCAGATCACAGAGGCTCAGGTTGAGGCTATGAAGGAAGAGCACCGGAAGAGTGAGTGTATAGTGGATCAAGTGGCTTCCTTCGATTATGATATTCGAGGGTTGTTGACCCTTCACTGGAGGGTGTGGGTTCCGTATTTGGGTGGTGTGCTCCATGTTTTGATGGAGGAAGTGATGGGTTTTGAGCATTCTAACACTCCTATGGTGTACATGCAACCATATAAACCTTGGATATATGTTTTCTCTAAAATACATGCAAATAAGAATTTCCATGGTTTACATCCTAACTAGCATGACATGGGGAACTTGAATCATAAAATTACTAGTAGATTGACATACCTTTTAGTAGTGGTTGATTGCTTGGAGTTTGAGAGCCTAGCACCAATAGTGTGGATGCCTCAAATGGAAATCACAAATCACCACAAACTTTAGTAAACTCTTGAGAGAATAATGCACACTTTTGAGATCGGCCACCACTCTTGTTCACACACAACTACTACCAAATCAAGTGCCAAAGACTCATTTATATAGTGTGGAGGATTAGGGTTACATCCATGTAAACCCTAATACCCATGACTCTACCTTTCCAAGGATCCATGGGTTAAAAGCTCCATGGACCATCCATGGACTCCCATGCAAGCCTAGCCCATACTAAATAAGCATTAGCCCACACTATATAAATACAAGAGCCCATATTTAATTAGTCACCTTTTTTATCACTAAATTAATTCTCAATTAATTTAAGATCAATACTAATTAAATAATATGATTTCATATTAATATATTATACCTTATAATATATTGATAAATCATAAACATACTATTCTCAAAAGATTATCCATACAAATTGTTCGGGTGAAGTGCAACCCAAATGGACCATGCCGGGTCGGGTCAAGTGCATCTCAAATATTGTTATGGACTTAGACACCTTATCCAACAGTCTCCCACTTGGATAAGTCTAATAACTATATTTGCAGATATGACTTCAGGAACCAACCGGCAATCGTAGCTCTCAAAACTCTGTTGAACTATGAAGCGCCATTTTAGATAAGTGATCATATAATCCTCTGTTCTCAAGATATCAGCCGGACAAATACATGGAACAACGTCGTACTTATTGTCCAACAGTTTGTTTCCTGATTTCCGATTTGTTTGACATAGAACTAAATTGAACACATCAATTAGATTCTGACCGGGCCCGGTACATAGGTCAAAACAAAATCATCGAGGGGCCCAGATATCGCTTCTAATCCTCCAAGGACTAAAAGGAACAAATAAACTTCGACTCATATGCTTGTTCTACTACTTGTTGAATTATACACAAAGGCACGTTTTATAACATCAAGTTACTGATGTGTTTTCGTGCAATCAATGTACAACCAACTCATAGGTAACAACTCATATCTCTAGGTTTGAAGACTTATATGATATTACCGTCTCACGATCACTCGAGATTAATTCCATGAAGTGATACAAGTGAGCGTGGGTTAAATACAATACTCAGAACTTATGAGCACTCATGAATGTTGTAGCAACTCTTACTATGTCTAACACCTTAGACATCTACAAGCCCAATTCATGACAGTCTTGATTCATACCTACTTCCAACATATGACTGACTGTGGAGAGTTTAAATAACTTAGTCATTCGGAAAGAATAACCTAGTTATTATGGAAGTCAAAACATGCAAAGTGAAACACAAGAATAATTGAATCCAATATGGTCTCAACACTTATGAATATAAATAAAACACCTTTTATTCATCACCATATTGATTACACATTATTCTGTTTCGATTTATCAACTTAACACTTGAATTAAAACAATAGTTGTCCCATGCTCCAAGCATGTACACTATGTTTTCTAAACAATAGTCATGCCATACTCCAAGTATGCAAACTATGTTTGTCTATGATCCTTACTTTGTGAAGTATATCAATTGAACATGATTCCAATGATGCTCATTTCATAATCCCAAATCCTTACCGTAAATGTAAGAATATCAAATTCTTGTTTTTTACTGTAATCTGTTAGATTTTAAACTCATATGCATTGATCCTCTTGCAATGACTATGCACAAAAGTGACAAAGACCCGACAACAGACATTACAAAGTATTCCAGTGGAGATCAATTCCATGGAAATGAAGTCTCACATTCAAAGTACATTCCTTTGAATATCCTTCTTGCATAAAAGTTTCTAACTTTCTCATAGATTCTTAAAATCCAACTCCCAATATGGAAACATTTCCATATTCCCATTTTGACTATCACTTCTGAATGAGAGCTACCTCTTTTCAGAATATGTCAATATGGTTCCAAAATTTAACACCATACTTCCAACTGTCCATGAGAAACCAATCTTAGGTAAACCTCAGATTATCCTCGACAATTGCTTAATCATTTCAGTCATATCCGGTTCTATTCCTTTTTCCCTCTTAATGCTCTAGGCATTTTGAAAATTTAGAACGGATAAATATTATTGCACATATGATCGATCCTATACCCGAAGCATATGGGACACGATTCATGATGTCTCACATAAAGACATGATGCTAGATCAGTCTTTTGCTACAATATTTTTTTTATTTGCCATGTTTTCAAAAAATCGACTATGAAGAGGGATGTCGTAATCATAATCGAAATTTGAGAACGCAATATATATAGAATTCCCTTATGTTGAGTCATTCCAACATAAAATTCATATATATATTCTTGACTAAAGATGATTAAAATCTCAATCCAAACTTTTAGCATTTGAAATGAAGTATAATCTCCTCTCCCTTAATTATAGCAAAACAACCTTTCCCAAGCGAAACTTTTGTTTTCTATAATTAACAATACTTATCATAATTGATTATGCTCCCACTAGCATAATTATTATTTAGCATAACAATTATGCTCCCACTAGCTTTGACATATACTCAGAAATCGACTTCTAGAAATCAATACATTATTGACTTTCATCACCAAAGTTCAGACTTCTGATACGAGGTGCTTCGACAAAACTTTATCTAAGCTTCTCAGACTCATACATCTTTCCTTAGATAGCTCATATGTGTGTCTAAACAATTATGAAGAGGGATGCCGTAATCATAATGTTTAGACCTTTTTTCTATTTCTCACAAGTCCATGTTAGTGTGTCGGTTAACCACACACGCTCCACTAACGACTTTGAGAATGCAAATATCACAATTGCTATCTACTTAAAATATACTTAGTGAAAGCGTTTCCTCACCATCATTTTCATGAATCGGAAAGAAACCTTATGACACTTAGATTTTATGGTGTTGATGTGTGTTAAACCAACTAGTTTTAATCCTACTTTTTAAATATAAATTTATCACACAAAAAGCAGTGTACCTGTCAATTGGTGGTATAATTAACTAAGCAGGGTATCGAACACAGAGAACGGCAAATTAAACTAATTACTAATATTTTCTAAAACAAATAATAAAATAGGAGGGGTTTTCTCTAGTTTTGCAAGACTAGAAACTTAACTAAAACTTAACTAATCAACTAACGGCTGAACACACGTAAAAACCAACTAAATTTAATGATCAAAAGGGTTTCTGTTTAAGTTCAACTCATTTACTCATATGGTTAATTTTTATGGTACGATTAATTGTTATTTGGATACCGAGTAAGGTGATTAGATTCACATTCGTTATTACCAATCCTTAGAAAATAGATTAATTTAAGCAGTGATCAAGTGGTTAAACTAATAAATTCCCTAGTTTAATTATTCGGGTTAAATAAGACTTGTAGTTAGTGTAACAACCAAGAATTCCAACCAATTTAAAACATTTTATTTCATTCAAAAACCATTAAGTTCATACATCTTGTTTTCAAAATAGTTTAGACATCAGAGTATCCCCCAGAACCCTATCACATAAATCATAAAACATGAGGAGCGGTACGATCACGCCTTCGCCTTACCATGATCTCCTGAAGTACCTGAAACAATAAACCACAACTGTAAGCCCGAAAGCTTAGTGAGTTCCCCCAAAGTACCCATACACACATAAACATAAGCATACAACACAGAACAACATACTATGGGTCCAATCAACCTTCCGGTTGGAATACCCCTGGCCCTCAACCATCGGGTTGGAATGCCTACATACTACGAGCCCAATCATCCTACCGGGATGGAATACTCTCGGCCCACAACCATCGGGTTGGAATGCCCATACACCTATACGTACAACAATAACTACTATGGGTCCAATCATCTCGCAAGATGGAATACCCCACGCCCCTCAACCATCGGGTTGGAATGCCAACATACTATGAGTCCAATCATCCTACCGGGATGGAATACTCCTGGCCCACAACCATCGGGTTGGAATGCCCCACTTCCTATACATACAATAACTACTACTATGGGTCCAATCATCCCTCAGGATGGAATACCCCAGGCCCCTCAACCATCGGGTTGGAATGCCAACCTACTGACCTTGCCCAACACACTTAGCTGAGGAGTTCTGATGGGATCCGATGCATTAGTTCTGGTATGATTGCACCCTATAGGTCTACGAAGAAGGCACCTTTCAACCAAAATGTTTAAAGGTGAGACGATAATGAGTCTTTAGAATGGCTATACGTCGCGAGTTTTCCAACTAAGTTTATCTTAGTTCAAATTGTAACATATTCCGGTGCTTATGGTGTTCTGAAAGCAATTCATAATGAAAGTCTATATATAATAAACCCATGTATTTTAGTAGTTCTGAATCCAAGTGAAACCTTGTAATTTGATCCAAGCTAGGTCCTTCTTACGACCAATTGATGTATGCTTAGTTATATAATTAAGACTAAATAGAACTTCAAGTCTATTAGGTATGTCCTAAGCCCATCTAGTTAATATGATTCTAGTAATTATGATTTCAGAAAAAAATTTTGACCTCGATGCAGGTCTACCTCACATCCATGCAAGGAAAAGTTTTGATAGCAAATAGATTTCTCGATTAGTATAACCGCTTAAATCGCAGTGTTGAGCTTACACATAGAATAGAGTAGCACCAATGCATACTCATGAACCTAATCTACAAGGTCTTGTCAGCAGTATGAACTCTACTCACGACGATCCGTCCCTTGCGATGCCTGAGGCAAGGTCGATGCACCTTGCAGCTCTGCCAATCGACGCTTGGCTGCAACCATTCTCTCTTCGAATGCCGTGTGTCTACCCTGTTACTCTTTTGCCTCTGCCCGAGCGGCGATAAGGTCCTAAAAAGGAAAGTTGGTCTCTGAAATAGCAGTCTCTTTCCAAGTCTTGGGTACGTAAGATGGTAGGGTCTGTAGTAGCGCGCAGTTTCCGAACTCAGTTTGTAGTCTCCCTGTTTTAATCCCCGATGTTCGCGATCTGCTGGGTCTTCTCCGGGAGGGCTCTGTCAGTCGGTCCCCCGTGGTTGAGGTCATAGCAATCTCGTTGGTCTCCAAATGGTAACTGCTGTCATTGCTGTCGACTCCAACCCTCGATCACGGTTGCTCAACGGGGCACATGTCCGATGTAGTCGAAACGGTGAGTCTTTAGAATGGCTATACGTCGCGAGTTTTCCAACTAAGTTTATCTTAGTTCAAATTGTAACATATTCCGGTGCTTATGGTGTTCTGAAAGCAATTCATAATGAAAGTCTATATATAATAAACCCATGTATTTTAGTAGTTCTGAATCCAAGTGAAACCTTGTAATTTGATCCAAGCTAGGTCCTTCTTACGACCAATTGATGTATGCTTAGTTATATAATTAAGACTAAATAGAACTTCGAGTCTATTAGGTATGTCCTAAGCCCATCTAGTTAATATGATTCTAGTAATTATGATTTCAGAGAAAATTTTGACCTCGATGCAGGTCTACCTCATATCCATGCAAGGAAAAGTTTTGATAGCAAATAGATTTCTCGATTAGTATAACCGCTTAAATCGCAGTGTTGAGCTTACACATAGAATAGAGTAGCACCAATGCATACTCATGAACCTAATCTACAAGGTCTTGTCAGCAGTATGAACTCTACTCACGACGATCCGTCCCTTGCGATGCCTGAGGCAAGGTCGATGCACCTTGCAGCTCTGCCAATCGACGCTTGGCTGCAACCATTCTCTCTTCGAATGCCGTGTGTCTACCCTGTTACTCTTTTGCCTCTGCCCGAGCGGCGATAAGGTCCTAAAAAGGAAAGTTGGTCTCTGAAATAGCAGTCTCTTTCCAAGTCTTGGGTACGTAAGATGGTAGGGTCTGTAGTAGCGCGCAGTTTCCGAACTCGGTTTGTAGTCTCCCTGTTTTAATCCCCGATGTTCGCGATCTGCCGGGTCTTCTCCGGGAGGGCTCTGTCAGTCGGTCCCCCGTGGTTGAGGTCATAGCAATCTCGTTGGTCTCCAAATGGTAACTGCTGTCATTGCTGTCGACTCCAACCCTCGATCACGGTTGCTCAACGGGGCACAGGTCCGATGTAGTCGAAACGGTTCGCGGGAACCCTGGCTATGCATGGAGGGTTGATTATCTCCGGTTCCGCTTCTGATTCTTCTCATAACCATCCACCATTTCCCTGGTTGGGAAAGTAGGGGTCGCGTGGTAAGTAGGATCTTGCTATGTTATACGTGCGAGAATAGGAGGGGTAGAAGAGATAATTAATAGACGTCTAATCCTATAATTACTTATAGGGGTGATCCATATTAGTCACGTCTATAATCACATAGTGCATACCAGTTATACATAATCTGAGATAGAATAGACCTTCGAATAAATGACTCTACTCTAATTCCACAACCAAACAAGGAACAGGAAATAAAGCAATAGTCGTAGATTCTGAGTCTATAATATCTTTAATTATGTATAAACTTAGCGTATGCACTCAGTCATTATAGACCTACTAATAGGGATCTTTAGTTTTCACATAAGTTGGTTAGAGAATCACCAAATACTCCTATAGTATTTTAATGTTTGTTTTATGTTTTCGATGTTTCTTTGTAGATAGAATTGGTAAGTTTTTAGACTTGTTGCAACATCACAACCATTCCCGGGCATATGCTAATCACTTCTGGGATGGACATAGTTGATCAGGCTATGTCACTCCCAGACCTGACTATACATCCCCAAGCCTACTTGTGTCATTCAACAATCATTACTTTTGTTTTGTTCTAGTATGATGTTGTCCTTAGTATATATGCATGCATGTATACTTTTAACACGAAACTATTTATTTCTAAAAGTATAGTCTTTTGAAAATGTTTAATCAGAGACTTTAGTCCCAATGCATTTATAGTTTGTATATCTTATGTGGTTCGATATACTTAGTTCACTATAAACAATGCTCTGATACCAATCTGTCACACCCCCAAACCAAGGATGGCGGAAACGTCCGAGGGTGGAGGACTTCATGTATAGTATCACAACAACGAGTATAATAGTGGTCAAAGTAAATACAACCATCATAAATATAATTTAAAAGGTTACACCATAGTATATGTTTACATGTTTCAAGATCAATTACATTATGATGACAAAATGAACTGTTTGACGATCAAACGTCCCATCCTTAAAATGCTGTTTATTTCCTGTATCACTGATTCCCTGAGAATACAAGTAGTTTTGAAAAAGTATCAACAATTAAGTTGGTGAGTTCATAAGAGTTTTGTTTGAGGAAAAAGCCGTTTTCCTTGTAAAAGTGATAGAGTGTGATTCCAGAAAAATCCAATATTTTCCTTATAAAAGTCATGTAGTCCTAAATCCCAGGACTGAGAATATATGTGTGTTTTGTACTTATAATGTTCATAATAGTAATGTGTTTCCAAAGAAAATCCAATATTTTCCTTATAAAAGTCATGTAGTCGTGAATGTCAAGACCGATATGTACAAGTATTTTTCCATACTTAAAGTAACTCATGCAAGTTTAAATCGACATAAACTCGTTTAATTTAGAAGTAAAACCCCTTTTTAAAGTAGAATTTTCCATGTAAACTTGAAAGATTGTTAACTCCCTATGTGAGTCGCTATAACCATACTGTGACGAGAAATAACCTGCACAACGTTTTTCAGACGTTAAGATACTATGACTCTTGTCACCCGCAGACCTGCCGGTCCGGCTGTAGCTAGCAGCGAGGTGTGGGGTGTCAATCCCAATATAGATCTATACACAATTATCACGCTCTCCCTACAAGAGACTCTGGTTATAACTTACAGGAATTGGAATCCCGTACTCGAACGTACGGGGAGAGAATTGCCTCACAACCTAAGTTAACTAGTTTACACATAGTTTGATATTAGAACCTCTTCCGTGGAGGAAGTAAAATCACCTTTTATGAATAAATTAGTGATATGAAATCCTTAAACTATTACTATTATAGTTTATCATGTAGTATATGAAAAACCCATTTGTTTTGAGAGTAAAACCTTTTTCATGTAGTAAAAATCCATAAACTATGCTTATTGTAGTTTATTATATGTGTTCGAAATGAATGAGTAAACATTATCATGAATGACTAAATTTCAGTTTATGATGATAAACTAACAAGAAAATACATTCAATACTTAGAACTTATGGTTATACACTTTGCTCAACATACTACAAAGTGTTATGAAAGTTGTAAGTTGTTAACTAGTTTTTAACCTTTCAGCACTGTTTTAGAAAGATCATAGAAAAATCATACGAAGTCGAAAACTGAATCCGTAAATTCTGAGAGTTCACAAAATGTGTCTAGTTTATTCATAATTTTTTTATTATGATTTTTAGAAGTCTTTAACTTGTGTTAAAATGTTCATATTCGCAGAATGGTCCGAATTCGTTTCTGAAATGATAGGCAGTTTTGTAAAAATCACCATAAATCGTAGAGAAATCGTATGGAGATGTGCAAGTAGTCATTTTAAAGGTATGAAGCTGAGCTATTTGCATAGTAAACAGATTTGAAAGATATTAAGTTTAAGATAGTCAAAACAGTCTGTGAATAAGACTCAACTTTTCTGTTGAAAGCTGTTGTTTGAGTTTAGTTAAGTTTTTGGTGTTTTAACTTGTATTCCCCTCCTTAAAACTTGAATAAAACATGAAAATGTAGGGGTATGAACTCACCTTGAGTGATTTTAGTAGATGGATGATGGAGAAAAGAAGTGTTCAACTCAAGAACACTTGGGAGATGCTTGAAGATTTGAAGATCTAACACAAATATGACGATGTTTGTGTAAGCAATCTATGATTTGGATGAAGGATAGTAGAATATCTAAGTGTAGGAGGAAGATACTTACCAAATGTGGAAGAAAAGTCTGAAGAATAGCCTTGAATCTCGAAATTTAGAGAGAGAAAGTGAGAGAAAATGAAGTTTGTTCTTTGGTGGAAAATGAGGGGAATGAGGGAAATGTGAGGAGAGGGGAGGGCTTTCCAGCTCTTGACCAAGTGTATGGCTGAAAAATGGTTGGAAAAGTACTATGGAATGACTAGGTATGGTGGAAGGACAAGGGTGGTTCATGGAGTGGGCATGGGGTGGTTGCTTGTGTCATACACTAAAGCAAAGTCAACACTCCACCACAAGTATCTCACCCACTATATTTTTATTCCTAAGTAAGGATTTTCTTAAAAATATAATTAAATATGAATATTTAGGGTTTATTATGTTAAAATACGAGTTTGGGTGAAAATCCCGTGTTAAAATCTCGAAAAACGGGCTCAAAACGTTAAAAATATTGGAAACCGGGCAAAAACTGCCAATTTCCGAAGTTCAGGGCCGGAGGTTCGGTCCTAGCCCTTAGAACCGAAAGTAGAAGAGGAACCGAAAGTAGAAGAGGAACCGAGAGTAGGGTTCGGCTGCGCAGGGTCGCCTCTCTGACCGAAGGTGCAGTCCTCTCGGACCGAAGGTGGGAAGGGGGAGAGTCGAAGGTCAGGTCTCGGTTCGGAATGGTCAGGGGACCGAAATAGACCGAACCCTCGTTCCATTTCAACTGAGAGGGTTTCGGTTCTGATGCAAGGTTTCGGCTCCTAAGAAGGTTCGTTTCTCAGGAGGTTTCGGTTCCTTAAGGGTGGTTCGACTCCTTAAGAGGTTTCGGCTCCTTAAGGCTGTTTTTCGCGTAGACTTCCGTTTTCGAGCTGTTTTCGACTAAATTAAGGGTCGGGATGCCCCGGGTGATTATAAAAAGTTGAGAGATATTTTGAGAGAGATTTGGGAGATATTTGACATACTTGGAGAGATTTGACGTATAGAGAGAGATTTGGGAGAGATTTCACATACTTGGAGAGATTTCTCATTCAGAGAGAGATTTGGGATAGATTTCACATACTTGGAGAGATTTCTCATACAGAGAGAGATTTGGGAGATATTTCACATACTTAGAGAGATTTGGGAGAGATTTCACATACTTGGAGAGATTTCTCATACAGATAGAGATTTGGGAGAGATTTCACACACTTGGAGAGATTTCTCATTCAGAGAGAGATTTAGGAGAGATTTACATACTTACATTTGGGAGAGATTTCACATACTTAGAGAGATTTGAGGTAGAGAGAGATAGAGTGAAAGAGATTGGGAGAGACTTCTTCTGTGACCTTTTTGAGTGTTTGGCTTTGTAACGCAAGGTTTGTAAACCTCGTTAAGTCTCGTTATGATTGTTATATGCTCCCGAGGGGTATGGAATAATGTTTTATCAAGTAGATTCATCACTTACCCTGATTAGGGTTTAGAATTTCCGAACACGCGAGAATTCTAAGTGATACTTTGTATTAAGATTGCGAGTAGTACAATAAGAATCATAATAGAACCCTATATACAAGGGTTAGACGAGTTGACCGGTTTGACTTGTTGACTTTGGTTGACTTTGACTTGACCAAAAATTGACGGTTGTCACACTACTTGCTCCAAGATCCATGATACATGCCAAGCCCTTACTACAACTGAACCGCCTCATTGCACCACTCCAATGATCAACATTCAAACCGCGACAGGTAACACTCTACACCCAGCAACTCATCCGAGAATTTCCAATTCTCCCCCACTTAGAGCACTAGCTATTATACACAAGCGGCGAGGCTGACATGCTGCTCAATCGAACCCCACTAATACACCGAACTTCAAGGAACCTAAGTTCCTGCTGAAAGTTTCCAATTCCCCGAATCATGACCTTCCTTTCTCATGAATTCCACACCGAATATTATCTCTCTAAAAACTCTCAATACTAACTCTTCTCTAACACATACAACACTCTATATCTCATGCGAGAAGCAACAACACATAATCATAACATAAACGAGATAAAGAAGAAAAACATACCGGCTGACACCTCTGGTGTTGACCTGATCTCCTCGGTCACAAGCTGATAAGCACGCCCTAGAGCCTTCGGAGGCTCTGCTCGACCCTGACTCCCGTCAGTAAGTCTCAAAGTGGCTGGCGCTGGGGCCTGCACTGACCTGGCAGCCAGCAGAGGACATTGGGCCTTCATATGGCCCACCTGATCACAATGATAACAAAGTTGGACTCCTGCAGCTGGAGTCGACTGCCTGCAATCTCTGGCTATGTGGCCCTCCTTGCCACACTTGTGGCACCCCGAAGAAGAACGACAACTTCCATCGTGCACCTTGTCGTACTTCCCGCAAGTGCGACTCCTCTGACCTCCCTGTCGATAATCAGCGGGCCTCATCCGCTTCGGTGCAGGCTGCGACTGCACCGGGGCTTGCCTCTGCTCTCTCAACTGGAGCTCAATCTCTAACTCGCGCCGCCTAGCGGCCTCCTGCAACTCCAACAAGGTACTACACCTCTGTGTGGATACGAACTGCCTGATGTTCGTCTTGAGCATGCTCAGATATCGAGTCATCTGAGCCTGCTCCGAAGCAAACTCAGGGCAAAACATCGCCCTCTCCGTGAACATCTTGGTGATCTCCGTCACCGACTCAGAATCCTGCTTCAGCTCCAAAAACTCCTGAGCCAATCTCTCCCGCTCCACCTGCGGAACATAACGATGACTGAACATGTCTCGGAACTGGTCCCAAGTAACCGCAGCTCTCTGCGAATCAGAATACGATCCTGTGGTCAACCTCCACCAATCCTTTGCCCCGAGCCTCAACAGGTTCAGAGCACACCTCACCCTCTGATCAGCAGGGTATGAACATGTGAAGAAACATCCCTCCACATCTGACAACCATCTCATGGCTACAATCGGATCCTGAACTCCATCAAAAGTAGGGGGCTTCGTATTGTCGAAATCCCGATACTGAAAGCCCCGACTGGCTCCTCCCCCTGCCGCTGCCACAGCCGTTGAGGCTGCCGCGACCGCTGTCTCTGCCAGAGCTGCATAGCGCTCATCAAAATACTCAACCATGGCGGTCTTGATCGAGCCAAACAGTTTCGGTAACTCGGCCCGGAACATAGCAGCAACCTCCTCATGCAGGATCTCACGAATCCTAGCATCCAACTCATCCGTCCTCATCTGACCAATAACCTCGGGTGGTGCTGATCCATCCTGACCACCCTCTCCCGATCCCGAACCGGATCCTGACTCGAAACGTCTCACATCCGCCATACTGTAATAAACCACAAGAACCTCAGATACCTCACATAACCGCCGCGAACTAACCTCTAACCAACAACCTAGGGGTTGTGACTTCCTTGACACACGTATGGGTCCTGTGCTTTCAGTAGTACGGGCCCATACTACCTTCCACACCTACCCATATTTGTCTCAAGTATCACCACAACGCCCTAAGCACAAACATACATAGCAAGCACTCAATCCTCACCCCTAGAGGAATACCGAATATCTCATATCAAGAAAACCCTAGGCTAGCAGGCATCACAAATCAGGCAATTCTATCATGCAATTCCTGAAGATCCCTAGCCTAGTACTAGCATGATGTTCTAACATATCACCTAAACAAATAACTTGTATGGTATTTTGGGGTAACTTACTGGCTCCGGCTGATCGTACCCTCTGCGTCCTCCCTTACTTATTTTGAAAACCATTTGAAAACTATTTTTGAAAATCTCTCCTTGATTTGAGACTGGATTCACACGAATGTTCCTCCAATTCACTCAAACCAAGGCTCTGATACCAACTTGTAACAACCAAGAATTCCAACCAATTTAAAACATTTTATTTCATTCAAAAACCATAAGTTCATACATCTTGTTTTCAAAATAGTTTAGACATCAGAGTATCCCCCAGAACCCTATCACATAAATCATAAAACATGAGGAGCGGTACGATCACGCCTTCGCCTTGCCACGATCTCCTGAAGTACCTGAAACAATAAACCACAACTGTAAGCCCGAAAGCTTAGTGAGTTCCCCCAAAGTACCCATACACACATAAACATAAGCATACAACAAAGAACAACATACTATGGGTCCAATCAACCTTCCGGTTGGAATACCCCTGGCCCTCAACCATCGGGTTGGAATGCCTACATACTACGAGCCCAATCATCCTACCGGGATGGAATACTCTCGGCCCACAACCATCGGGTTGGAATGCCCATACACCTATACGTACAACAATAACTACTATGGGTCCAATCATCTCGCAACATGGAATACCCCACGCCCCTCAACCATCGGGTTGGAATGCCAACATACTATGAGTCCAATCATCCTACCGGGATGGAATACTCCTGGCCCACAACCATCGGGTTGGAATGCCCCACTTCCTATACATACAATAACTACTACTATGGGTCCAATCATCCCTCAGGATGGAATACCCCAGGCCCCTCAACCATCGGGTTGGAATGCCAACCTACTACGAGTCCAATCATCCCACCTGGATGGAATACTCTGATGGGTTTTGAGCATTCTAACACTTCCTAAGTGTACATGCAACCCTAATAACCTTGGATCTATGTTTGTCTAATAATCATGCAAAGTTGAATTCCAAGGTTATATTCCTATCTAGCATACATGGGGAACATTTTTAACTTGAATGAAAGATAGAATAACTTACCTTGTTGTTGATTATGATCCTTGAAACCTTGTGAGCCTAGCACCCCAAGTGTGATGCCTCAAATGCTTCACACAACACCAAATGCAAAGGAGTAAACTTTGAGAGAATCTTACACTTGCAAAATCGGCTCTAGCCCTCTTGTTTCTTAGTGTACACGATTTTGGTGGAGAATGGGTTTCTTATATAGTGTTGACACATCTAGGGTTACACCATGTAAACCCTAACGTGTCATGACTCTTCATTTCCATGACCCATGGGTTTGTAACTCCCATGGAGCATCCATGGAGCATCCTATGGGTGGAACCCAACTTGATAATCCATGGAGCCTCTTAGCCCACTATATAAGATATGGAAGATTTACATAATCTACCCATATATTTAATTAGTTATCTTTTGATCACTTAATTAATTCTAAATTAATTCTTGATCAAAATAATTAAATAATATTATTAATATATTAGAACTTATAATATATTAATAAACCATAAGTGTTATTTCTCTCATTTTAGTTTATCCAATTGCATGGTGCCATGCAACCCAAATGGACCATGCCGGGTCGGGTCAAGTACATACCAGAAATAGTTATGGACTTAGACACCTTATCCAACAGTCTCCCACTTGGATAAGTCTAATAACTATAACTGCAATACTTCAGGAACCGATCGGCAATCATAGCTCTTTCAAGGTCTCTCGGAACTGAGAAGATGATGATACGCCATTTAAGATAAGTGATCATATAATCCTCTGTTCTAGATATCAGCCGGACAAATACATGGAACAATGTCTTACTTATTGTCCAGCAGTTTGTTTCCCGATTTCCGATTTGTTTGACAAAGAACTTAATTGAACACATCAACTTAGTTCTGACCGGGCCCGGTACATAGGTCAAAACAAAATCATCGAGGGGCCCAGATATCAGCTTCTAATCCAAGAAGGAACCGATAAACTTCGACTCATATGTTTATTCTACCACTCATTGAATTATACATAAAAGCACGTTTTATAACATCGAGTTACCAATGCGTTAACGTACAATCAATGCATAACCAACTCATAAGTAACAAATCATATCTCTAGGTTTGAAGACTTATATGATATTACCATCTCACGATCACTCGAGATAAATTCCATGAAGTGATTCCAGTGAGCGTGGGTTGAGTCCAATGCTCAGAACTTATGAGCACTCATGAGTGTTGTAGCCATGTCCAACAACTTAGACCTCTACAACCAATCATGACAGTCTTGATTCATACCTACTTCCGACATATGACCGACTGTGGAGGTTCGAATAATATGATATACCAAACATAATTATTTTGGAAATCAAAACATGCAAAAGAAATATAGTAAACGATCGACAAGAGATAGCAACACTTTACTCATAAATAAAACACCTTTTATTCATCATCTAATGTCAATTACACTTTACAAATTTCAAGGTTATCTAACTACTAAATCTAATATCATCCTTCAGCCCTATGCTCCGAGCATGCTGGAGATGCTTAACCCGAGTCAGTCCCTTCGTGAGGGGATCTGCTGGATTCTCATCCGATGATATCCTCTTTGCCACGAGGAGTCCTTCTTCTATTCGATGTCTTATGAAATGGTATTTTCTGTCGATGTGTCTGGATCTCCCGTGATCCCTTGGTTCCTTGGCTAAGGCAACTGCACTTTCACTATCACAGAAAATTTCCATTGGCTCTTTAATAGCTGGTACAACTCCAAGGTCTCCAATGAAGTTCTTCAGCCATATCGCCTCCTTTGCTGCCTCGCTAGATGCTATATACTCTGATTCGCAAGTTGAATCAGCCACTGTCTCTTGCTTGGAACTCTTCCAAGAAATTGCTCCTCCATTTAAGGTAAAGACCCAGCCTGACTGAGAGCGGAAATTATCCCTATCAGTCTGAAAGCTAGCATCACTATACCCTACAACTCTCAAGTCTTCACTCCCACCGAGGGTAAGGACCCAGTCCTTAGTCCTCCGTAGGTACTTGAGGATATTCTTTACCGCAGTCCAGTGTGCCTTGCCAGGGTTCCCCTGATACCTGCTAACCATGCTCAAAGCAAAGGCTACATCAGGTCGAGTACACGTCATAGCATACATGATCGATCCTACTGCCAAAGCATAAGGTATTCGACTCATTTCTGCTATCTCAGCCTCAGTACTAGGGCTTTGTGTCTTACTCAATCTGGCGTTACTCTGGATGGGTAACTCTCCTTTCTTGGAGTCCTGCATGCCGAATCTCTTCAACACCTTATCCAAGTAAGTACTCTGACTAAGTCCAATTAGTCTTTTACTCCGGTCTCTCAAGATCCTTATCCCTAGAATATAGGCAGCTTCTCCTAGGTCCTTCATAGAGAAACACTTCCCAAGCCAGGACTTAACTTCCTGCAGAGTTGGGATGTCATTTCCTATGAGTAGTATGTCATCCACATACAATACCAAAAAGCTAACTATACTCCCACTAGCCTTGACATATACACAAGATTCATCTTCACTCCTAGAAAAGCCAAATTCCTTGACTTTCTCATCAAAGCAAAGATTCCATCTGCGAGGTGCTTGCTTTAACCCATAAATGGATTTCTCAAGCTTACACACTTTATTAGGGTACTCTGTATTGACAAAACCCTCTGGCTGACTCATGTAAACATCCTCAGCCAACTTTCCATTAAGGAAAGCGGTTCTGACATCCATTTGCCATATTTCATAGTCATGAAATGCAGCTATGGCTAACAGAACCTTAATAGACTTAATCTTGGCCACTGGAGAAAAGGTCTCATCATAATCAACTCCCGGAGTTTGTGAGAAACCCTTTGCAACCAGTCGTGCCTTATAAGTGTGTACATTACCATCCATGTCGGTCTTCTTCTTGAAGATCCATTTGCACCCTACAGTCTTACGACCTGGTACATTCTCAACCAAGTTCCAAACTTGATTGTCATACATGGATTGTATCTCGCTGTCCATTGCCTCTTTCCACTTGGCTGACTGAGGGCCTGCCATGGCTTCCGTGTAACTGTTAGGTTCATCCAGACCTATCAGCGTCTCATCACTGATAAGTGTATCACCTTCCGCGTAACTGTTAGATTCTCACTAGGTCTGTAGAAGAGGTAACCAAAGGATTTCTGTGGGTAGCCGATGAAAATACACCTCTCACTTCGAGGTTCGAGCTTATCATGAGTCTCGCGTCTCACGAAAGCCTCGCAACCCCAAATCTTAATGTGGTCTAGTTTGGGTACTTTACCAGTCCACATCTCATGAGGAGTTTTGGCAACTTTCTTTGTGGGAACTAGATTAAGGATATGGGCGGCAGTCTCTAAGGCATACCCCCAAAATGAGATTGGTAGCAAAGCTCGACTCATCATGGAACGAACCATATCCAACAAGGTTCGATTACGCCTCTCAGCTACACCATTCAACTGCGGTGTCCTGGGAGGTGTCAATTGTGAGACAATCCCACATTCCCTAAGATAGTCGAGGAACTCTAAACTAAGATACTCACCACCTCGATCGGATCGAAGCATCTTAATGTTCCTGCCCAATTGATTCTCGACTTCCTGTTTAAACTCTTTAAACCTCTCAAAAGTCTCTGACTTATGCTTGATTAAGTAGACATATCCATATCTATTGTAATCATCAGTAAAAGTCAAATAATAACGATTAGCATCCCTTGTGGCATGTTTGAAGGGCCCACACACATCCGTGTGTATAAGATCCAACAAACCTTCACCCCTCTCACAAGAGCCTGTGAAGGGTGACTTTGTCATTTTTCCAACTAAGCTTGATTCGCAACTATCATCTGACTTTAGGTCAAATGACTCCAATACTCCATCCTTTTGGAGTTGGCCTATGCGTTTCTTGCTTATATGTCCAAGACGACAATGCCATAATGATGCTTTATCCAAGTTATTATCATTAACAGAATCAATACACAATACATTATTTCCTAAGTTATCAACCACAAATTCAGTTTCATACACACCATCACAAGGTAATGCTTTAAAATAAAGAACATTATTAAAGAAAGCATTAATCGAACCAACTTCATTATCAAATGAAAAGGTGAAACCTTGTTTATACAATGCATGAAAGGAAATAATATTTCTTGCCATTTCTGGCGAATAACAACATTTATTCAAATCTAAACTAAACCCACTACTTAGCGATAAATTATAAACTCCAATCTTGGTGACAGGTAAAGCTTTCGTATTCCCCATGATTAAGTTTATTCTTCCATGCTCCACATTCTCACTTCTTCTTAGTCCCTGCAAATCAGAACAGATATGAATACCACAACCGGTATCAAGGACCCAAGAGTTAGAATGGGGTGAGTTATTAGATAAGATAGTGTAAATACCTGCATGGTTGGGTTTAACTTTCCCATCCTTCACATCTTGCTGGTACTTTGGGCAGTTCCGCTTCCAATGTGACTTTTCATGGCAATAGAAGCATTCAGCCTCTTTAGGGTCAGAAGAAGGAGTGACAAAACCTTTCTTGGTTCCACTTGAAGAAGAGCCATCAAGGGTCCTAGCCTTGGTACCCTTCGAAGAGCTCTTCCTCTTCTTCCCTCTACCTTTCCCGATTGCCAAAACCGGGGCGGAGTTTGGAGTCGGAGTGTTAACAACCGACTTACCCTTAAGACCTGTTTCTGCGGTCTTGAGGAGTCCCTGAAGTTTGCTGAGTGTGACCTCTTCCTTATTCATGTGATATGTCATGCAGAATTGATCATAGCACGATGGTAAGGAGTGCAAAATGATATCTATTGCAAGCTCCTCAGGGAAGTTCACATTAAGCTTCAGCAACCGATCCACATACCTTTGCATTTTCTGCATGTGGCTCGTGACGGATTCCCCGTCCTTCATCATGGTTGTTATGATAGAGCATATGATTTCATACCTCTCTTGTCGTGCACTTTGATGGTATCTTTCCATCAGATCTTGGTGCATTTCAAAAGGGTAGAAGTCCTCATAGGACTTTTGGAGTTCTGCTGTCATGGTGGCCAACATGATGCATGCCACTTTTGTAGCATCCCTTTCATGTGCCCGGAAGTCAGCGATCTCCTGGGGAGTTGCAGTGTTCTCATCAATCTCCTTAAGCTCCTTGTCAAGGACATATTCTTTGTCCTCATAGTGGGTAATCATCCTGATGTTTCTGATCCATTCATTGAAGTTGGATCCATCAAAAGTGACTTTCCCACACAAGTTCATAAGGGTAAAGGAGCCATTAGGATTAGAGCCAGAAGCAGCATTGTTTGAAGACATCTGAAAGAAGAGAACAAGATTAGTTTAGATATTAAGAGAGTCCTTAATAAAACACCCAAATGTAATATTAAGGCTAGGATCCAATCACAATATATTATAACTTAGAAGAGGTATGTCGTAATCCAACCTATAACATATTTGAAAGGTAGGTGAATGACGATTCACCAATTTCCACCATGAAAAACGAAATATAAATATTAGGTTTTTAATTGGTTCTTAGAAATTCCTAGATTCTTTTGAGATTCAATGAACTTTTCAAAGGCATGTTTCAATCTCGAGTGTGCCCTCCAAGTTTTGTGACTGGGATACCGAGGATCACAAAACGAGGTGTGAAGTAACCATGCAAATCACTTGGTACCCTCAAGGTTTATCACTCAATCGATGTGCCGGTAAACCACACACGCTCCACCGATGCTATGGTAAACCTTAAGTCACCCTTTACCTGCCTTGTTAAGTCCAAGTTAGTGTGTCGGTTAACCACACACGATCCACCAACGACTTAAACAAAGTGTAAAGTGTAATTTCATGGATTATCACCTTATTCACATTTTCCTAAAGTAACTAAGATTGGGAATTTAATAAAAGCATTTAGTTACTTTATAATATTCATCATACTTTTAATGAGAATTTATAAGTCCTTGTCTTACCCGTTCGGCTAACGACCCTCCACAGATCAAGGAAGCGGTGGGTGAGAGTGGACACCCATTAAGTTGTCATTTTATAGGCAACAACCTTATACCCCCCTTATAGACCGGCTTCGTGAATGAGGCGTACTAGCGGTAAGACGACTTGTTGTTATACATATATATATTAGTAACTTATAATATTATAAAGTATAAGGGTTGAATTTTAACTTTTAAAATTATAAGGGTTGGAACTAAAGTTTTAATCAAGACTTTACATGTTCCAAAACTTGAGGGCAAGTTTTGTAAACTTCCAAAACTTTTCATTTCTTATAACTTATGAATTAATTGAGTAATAAAAATGAAGACTCTTTATTTTTATAACTCTTGTGTTCTTTTAATGGCTTTAATAAAAGTGAGACTTTTGGTTTTCCATAACTTGAGGACAAGTTATGGACTCCATTAAAACACATTATGATCATAAATTAAACTACCATGTGTTGGGTTATGAGCATTCTAACACTCCTAAGTGTACATGCAACCCTAAATACCTTGGATCTATGTTTTCTCTATTATACATACAATTATGAACATCCAAGGTATTATCCTAATCTAGCATACAAAATAATAAATATAACAAGATAGAATACATACCTCTTTGATGTAGAATGTCTTCATGAAGCTTGAGTGCCTAGTGCCCCAAGTGTGACACCTCAAATGGTTCACACAACACCAAATACACTTGGAATAACTTGAGAGAAACTTGAACACTCCTTGAAATCGTCTAGCCCTCACACTCACACATTAGTACACGATTTCTTGAGCCATGGGATTCTTTTATATGGTGGCTATTAGGGTTACACCATGTAACTCATAACTTTACCCATTCCTTATGCTCCATGGATTTTAACCTCCATGGAGTATCCATGGGTCACCCCATGGACTTAGTCCAACATAAGGAATCTTGGATCACAAGCCCACATATATAAGAATGAATGATTTACACAATCAACCCATATATTTAATTAGTCTCCTTTTGATCACTTAATTAATTCCAAATTAATTCTTGATCAATACTAATTAAATAACCTTATTAATATATTAGAACTTATAATATATTAACCAACCTTAAGTGTTATTTCTCTCATTATAGTCTATCCAAATGCATGATGCCATGCAACCCAAATGGACCATGCCGGGTCGGGTCATGTCTTACCAATTATAGTTATGGACTTAGACATTAATCCAACAATCTCCCACTTGGATAAGTCTAAAACTATTATTGCGTATGACTTCAGGAACCGATCAGCAATCGTAGCTCTCAAAAGCTTCTGTCGAACTCTGACCTTGTCGATGAACTCTGACCTTTGTCAATGACTTGTCCATTAGATAAGGGATCATATATTCCTCCATTCTAGATATCATATGGACTGAGACATGGATTATCAATCATTCTCTCTGTCCATTTGTTGTTTCCCGATTTCCGATTCATGATGACTGAGTGATTGAACAAATCAGATCAGTCCTGGCTTAGCCAAGCACTCACATGTATCATCTTTAAATCATCGAGGGGCCCACAGATATCGCTTTTATCCCGAAGGTAAAAGGAATGGATAAACTTCGACTCATATGGCTTGTTCTACTACTTGTTGAATCATACACAAAGGCACGTTTTATAACATCGAGTTACCAATGCGTTTTCGTGCAATCAATGTATAACCAACTCATAGTAACAACTCATATCTCTAGGTTTGAAGAATATAAGATATTATCGTCTCATGATCACTCGTGATAAAATCCATGAAGTGATTCAAATGAGCGCGGGTTGAATCCAATACTCAGAACTTATGAGCACTCATGAGTGTTGTAGCACCACTTTGTCCACCAACTTGGACCTCTACAAACCAACCCATGACAGTCTTGATTCATATCTACTTCCAACATATGACCGACTGTGGATGGTTTGAATAACTTAATCATTCAGGAAGAGCGACTTAGTTATTCTGGAAGTCAAAACATGCAAAGTGAAACACAAGAATAAATGAATCAAATATGGTATCAAACCCTATGAATATAAATAAACACTTTTATTTATCGCCATACTGATTACTTATTATTCATTGTTTCGGTTTTATCAACTTTATACTTGAATTTAAAACAATAGTTGTCCCATGCTCCAAGCATGTACACTATGTTTTCTAAACACTAGTCATGCCATACACCAAGTATGCATACTATGTATGTCTATGATCTTTACTTTGTAAAATAGATCAATTGAACATCACTCCAATGATCCTCTTTTCACAGTCCCAAATCCTTACTGCAAATGCAAGAATTCCAAATTCATGCCATTTACTGAAATCTGTTAGATTCTAAACTTATATGCATTGATCCTCTTAATGATTATGCACGAAGTCAGAAAGACTTGACAACAATCATTACAGATCATTCCAAAGGAGATCAGCTCCTTGGAAACATCCTTCTTTCATTAAGTTTCCTAATCTTACACAGATTGAATAATTTCTAATTTTGAAACATTTCCATATTCCATTTTGACTATCACTTCTGAACAAGAGTTGCCTCCTTACAGATTATGTCAATATGGTCCTTCCAGAATTAACATTATACTTCCAACTGTCCTTGAGCAACCAATCTTTGGTAAACCTTAGATTGTCCTCGACAATTGCTTAATCATTTTAGTCATATCCAATTCTAGACCTTTTCCCTTCGTAATGCCCCAGGCATTTGGAAAATTTTAGAAAGGACGAATATAGCACATGTAATCGATCCTATATCCGAAGCATATGGGACACGATTCATGATGTCTCACATAAAGACTAAACCAGTCTTTTGCTATAATATTTCCATTTCAATTTGCCAAGTTCTCAAAATTCAGATTATGAAAAGGGATGCCGTAATCATAATCGAATTTTATAACGCAAATAATGGACCCATATATAGAATTTCCTTATGTTGAGTCATTCCAACATGAAATTCATATATATATCCTTGATTAAAAATGATTAAGGTCTCAATCTAAGCCTTTAGAACTGAAATGAAGTATATCCTCTCCCTTAATTATAGCAAAACAACTTTTTCAATCCCTGCAGCCTCACGAATTGAAACTTTTGTTTTCTATAATTAACATTGCTAACTTGCAACACTAACCACAATTATCATGCTCCCACTAACATGATGATTATTAGCATAACACTTATGCTCCCACTAGCTTTGACATGTACTCAGAAATCAGTTGACTTTCTTACCAAAGTTCAGATTTCTGATACTAGATTGTTTTGATAAAACTTTATCAAAATCATACACCTCTATTAGATAGCTCACATGTGTGTCTAAACAATTTTAGAACTATGAAAAGGGATGCCGTAATCATAGTCTCAATTGTTTAGACCTTTGCCACTTCTCATAAGTCCATGTTAGAGTGCCGGTAAACCACACACGCTCCACTAACGACTTTGAGAATGCAAATATCATAATTGCTATCTAGCTAAAATCTACTTAGTGAAAGTGTTTCCTCACCATCATTTTCATGAATCGGAGAGAAACCTTATGACACTTAGATTTAATAGTGTATGTGTTCTTATCCATGTGAATTTGTCAAAACCATAATCACAAGACAAGGTTAGTGACAAATCCAAACTCATATTGATTAAACTTGTGCAATCTTAAATTCTTGCCATTTGGCAGCTCAGGTGCCTGCCATTGCTTCCAAGTAGTTGTGCAACCAATTGAGAACTCTCAGAACTCCTATGCAAAGCCAACTTGAATAGGCACAAAAATTTCAACACGATAGGTTATAAACCTCAAGTCGTGTGCTAGTGAAGGACTTTAGGTTTTATTCTTGATTAGTTCTTGAAATTCTTTTTAGGATCTTTAAGACTCCCACTATCCTCTTGACATATAAGACTATCTTGCCAAATATTCAAGAGATAGTGTGGATTCTTTATCAAGACAAACACTTCACACAATTGGCCTTAGTTGGTCTTTGTTTTATCCAAAACATCACAACTTACCAATTTCAAATGTACAAGAGTAGGACACTTTTACTCTTACATTTGACAAGTGTTTTAAACCTTTCTTTAAGATATGTCACTCAAGTTACAATCTTGGAGTATGACTCTAAGAATTGTTTTGGAACGAAGTATGACTCATCTTCCTGATCTAACCATTTCAACAATTCATGACTCCTCTTCTTAGTCATAAGAATGCACTAAGATGACCTTTAGAGGACTAATTGTGATATGATTTCTAAATCATTAAGATGATCACAAACATGATACTAAAGTACTCTCCCATCTTTTCAGATTTGAGAAACTTTTATCTTTCTGCCTAATTTGATTCTTCTTATTCGTTCTGTCTCACATTGAAACTTCTCCAATGCTACAGACTTATACTTAAACTTATAAGTATAATCATATTTACTGAACTTAAGTAAATCATGACGAATAGTCTTCTTGATCTTTTGTGGTGGACTTGACCAGTGCACAAGAATGTGTACTCGATCCCTTAGTCCTTTCCTTATTCACATAAGGAATTAGTCTTAATTTTCCAAGCTGAAAGTTCTCATTCATCATACTATACAACTTGCATGATTCCAAGTTTCGGTCCAATTGAACCTTGGGTGATGAGAATCTTTCCTTATTTGGTAATATTAGACACTACCACAACCGAAAGAATCAAATCCATTTTTCCAATATTGCTATCAATGGAATCTTATAAGCAACAACTTTTCACAAATGCCATTGTAAGGATACTTAAAATAAATAAAATCAAAACCTTTTTCTTTTATTTTAAAACTTTGCGGAAAAACTTATCCTTACAATCCATATGAAAACCTTGTTGTTATCTATTCCTAAGCAATATAAATATCATAACTCTTAAGTAATAGCCCAAAATTCTGATCACCGAACCATGCGATTGAAATCCATCTTCGCGATCAGAATCAGCATGTACTTAATAGAGTTAGACAATGGACTTTACCTGAAGTAAACTTATTGACTTTAACATCCTTAGGTAAATTTGGCAGCTTCGTAACCAATGCCCCTTCCTTTGACAATAGTTACCTATGGACCCTTGATAATGAGACTATCTCAGACTTCGCCTCTCTCTTTACCATTGGGTCAACCGAGTTGACTATGGCCGATCCCTTTCCATTGGGAAGAGAGAGGTTTACTGGATATCCAATGTCATCATTGTCAATGTCCATAGCGTTTTAGGAAGTTGATCTTAGCAAATAGATAAGATCATTAAGGGTCTTGTCTTAGTCTGTTTCATAGGATTCCCAAAAGAACTCACTATGTTACTTAGAAAGTAGTTGAACCACCAAATTTCTCAAGACTTTGACACCCAACTCTCCCGGCTTATCAATATGTGACTACATCTCCAAGATGTGATCACACCTAGACCTTGCCTTGCCAATAGGGCTTGAGTGACCTTAAACTTTTTAGGAACTTGTGGGTTAGGGAGAATAATTGGAGGAGGTGACAGAAGTATGATATCCATGGGACATCATCTTCATTTAGGAAAGCTTGTTTCAAGAGATTTGGGAAGATCATAAATGTCTAGACCATACATCTTTTTGGGAGATATTCAAGATAGTTGATTTAAAGTCCTTAATATGACACCCAATATGAAATATTAAGGCTAGAACCCAACAAACTATTTTATAACTTAGAAGAGGGATGCCGTAATCCAAGCTATAAAATATTTGAAGGTAGGTGAATGACGATTCACCAATTTCCACCATGAAAAACGAAATAATTTATTAGGTTTTAATTGGATTTGAAACTCCTAGATTCTTTTGAGATTCATTGAACTTTTCAATGGCATGTTTCAATCTCGAGTGTGCCCTTCAGGTTTTGTGACAGGGATGCCGAGGATCACAAAACAAGGTGTGAAGTAACCATGCAAATATACTTGGTACCCTTAATATTTACCCCTCAATCGATGTGCCGGTTAACCACACACGCTCCAACGATACTATGATAAACATTAAGTTACCCTTTGCCTACCTTGTTAAGTCCAGGTTAGTGTGCCGGTTAACCACACACGCTCCACTAACAGCTTAAACAAAGTGCAAAGTGTAATTTCATGGATTAGCACCTTATTCACATTTTCCTAAGTAACTAAGATTGGGAATTTATAAGTGTTTAGTTACTTAGTATTTATCATTATACTTATAATAAAGGGAGAATTATATTCCTTGTCCTACCTGTTCGGCTAACGACCCTCCACCAGTCAAGGAAGCGGTGGGTGAGAGTGGACACCCATTAAACTGCCATTTTATAGGCAGTAACCTTATACCCCCCTTATAGACCGGCTTCGTGAATGATGCCTACTAATGGTAAGACGACTTGCTCTTATACATATAATATATTAAACTTTTAATATTATAATAGTATAAGGGTGTATTTTAGACATTTAAAATACTTGGTGGTTTAATCTATTAATTAAACTATACTCTTAATTTAATTAAATTTAAACCATGTCATTATGGAATTATTAATTCTCTTTTAATTAAACACTTTAATTATCTATTAATAAAGTCCATAAGAGTTAATTGAATTATTCAATAAAAACATCATAATTCCAATTATTAAATTCAAAATTAAAACATTTAATTAATTGTTTAAGTTATGAACCCAAGAGTTTTAGAATTCAATTCTTTTTTTTTTATCATAAAAAACTTTTTCCAAATTCCAAAACTTGAGGGCAAGTTTTGTAACTCTTGAAAACTTTTGAATTCCATAACTTATGGAGTTAAATACTTGTTTTATGATGAAACTTTTCATGTTCCATAACTTAAGAAGTTATGGAATTCTTTAAAACATTAAGACCAAGTTTTGTAACTCCATAAAAAACTTTGAATCAATTTTTTTAAAAACTTTTTCATATCCATAACTTATTGAGGTTTCAAAAAACTCTTTAGATCAAACTTTTAAAACTAATAAAATAATCATATCATTTTATCTTTTACTAAATTTGACCTAATTCAACTCATATAGCAAATGATTCAAATTTTACAAATAATTAGTTTTTCACAAAAACAAGTAATTATCTTAAAATTTGACAAACGTCATGTTTTTTTTTCTTTTTTTTTTTCAACTTGAAAATAAAACATTTGCATCAATATAACAGAAAACAACCTGGCTCTGATACCACTATTTGGTTATGAGCATTCTAACACTCCTAAGTGTACATGCAACCCTAAATACCTTGGATCTATGTTTTCTCTATTATACATACAATTATGAACATCCAAGGTATTATCCTAATCTAGCATACAAAATAATAAATATAACAAGATAGAATACATACCTCTTTGATGTAGAATGTCTTCATGAAGCTTGAGTGCCTAGTGCCCCAAGTGTGACACCTCAAATGGTTCACACAACACCAAATACACTTGGAATAACTTGAGAGAAACTTGAACACTCCTTGAAATCGTCTAGCCCTCACACTCACACATTAGTACACGATTTCTTGAGCCATGTGATTCTTTTATATGGTGGCTATTAGGGTTACACCATGTAACTCATAACTTTACCCATTCCTTATGCTCCATGGATTTTAACCTCCATGGAGTATCCATGGGTCACCCCATGGACTTAGTCCAACATAAGGAATCTTGGATCACAAGCCCACATATATAAGAATGAATGATTTACACAATCAACCCATATATTTAATTAGTCTCCTTTTGATCACTTAATTAATTCCAAATTAATTCTTGATCAATACTAATTAAATAACCTTATTAATATATTAGAACTTATAATATATTAACCAACCTTAAGTGTTATTTCTCTCATTATAGTCTATCCAAATGCATGATGCCATGCAACCCAAATGGACCATGCCGGGTCAGGTCATGTCTTACCAATTATAGTTATGGACTTCGACATTAATCCAACACCATGAAGGTTACATACAATTCCTATGATCATCTAATCTTCATAAGTTCAAGAACATGAATATGAACACTTTCAAGAATCAAAAATTACACTTAAAAAAAACTTGTAATTTTAATAATTGACATTGTAAATGGATTAGCATAAACATTACACCATCTAAAACAAGCTTTAAAACATCAAAATAGTTTAGGGTAATGTTTCTAGTCCATTTCCAGCAACAAATGTGCAAACTTTCATACGAGCAGAAAACAGAAAAACGATTTTTTTTTTCAAGCTGTTTGCACACAAAAAAAAACAACAAACAACAAACAAACCTAGGCTCTGATACCACTGATGGGTTTTGAGCATTCTAACACTTCGTAAGTGTACATGCAACCCTAATAACCTTGGATCTATGTTTGTCTAATAATCATGCAAAGTTGAATTCCAAGGTTATATTCCTATCTAGCATACATGGGGAACATTTTTAACTTGAATGAAAGATAGAATAACTTACCTTGTTGTTGATTATGATCCTTGAAACCTTGTGAGCCTAGCACCCCAAGTGTGATGCCTCAAATGCTTCACACAACACCAAATGCAAAGGAGTAAACTTTGAGAGAATCTTACACTTGCAAAATCGGCTCTAGCCCTCTTGTTTCTTAGTGTACACGATTTTGGTGGAGAATGGGTTTCTTATATAGTGTTGACACATCTAGGGTTACACCATGTAAACCCTAATGTGTCATGACTCTTCATTTCCATGACCCATGGGTTTGTAACTCCCATGGAGCATCCTATGGGTGGAACCCAACTTGATAATCCATGGAGCCTCTTAGCCCACTATATAAGATATGGAAGATTTACATAATCTACCCATATATTTAATTAGTTATCTTTTGATCACTTAATTAATTCTAAATTAATTCTTGATCAAACTAATTAAATAATATTATTAATATATTAGAACTTATAATATATTAATAAACCATAAGTGTTATTTCTCTCATTTTAGTTTATCCAATTGCATGGTGCCATGCAACCCAAATGGACCATGTCGGGTCGGGTCAAGTACATACCAGAAATAGTTATGGACTTAGACACCTTATCCAACATACTCCTGGCCCACAACCATCGGGTTGGAATGCCCCTACACTAGCAACCATGCACACATAACAGGCAACCACATAACACTCTACAGAACCAACATACTAGGGCCCTATCATCCTACCGGGATGGAATACCTTCTGCTACTGCTCAACATACATATCCCGCAGGTAACCTCCTAGCAGCGTACATAAGGCAAGACCAACTACAGGTCTATAAATATAACCACTACCCAACTACCAGGGTGCTGATCCAACAAAACTTGCCATCACTTAACTACCTTATCCTCCAGGATACTAAGCTAACAGAGCATAACATCATATCATTATCCTATCTACCAGGATACTAGCAAGCATATCATCACAAAAGCATAACAAGCTCTAAACAACAATTCAAAGGGCCGGCCTTGGTGCCTTAGACCCTTGAGTACAGTGAGGATAACTCACCTGAAACGAAGAACCGAACCACGAAAGCACACTCCCGAAGCACTGCTCCAAACCCCAACACCTATTGCCATCAATGGACCATTAACATAGATAGCCAATTACCATAACACCCATGAAGGTCAAAGTCAAAGTCCAGGCCAAAGTCAAACTTCATTACTGACTCTACTCGCCGAGTCAACCCGTTGACTCATCGAGTCCTTATACTCTGAAAACTCTTAGAACACGACTCAACTCGCCGAGTCACCGCAAGACTCGTCGAGTCCAACGATCTCCGAGTCCCATCCTGCTCAACTCACCGAGTCACCTCCCGACTCACTGCTTCGAGGTTTAACCAGAAGAGATTGGGGTTCTGCGACCAGACTCGCCGAGTCCAAGAACAGACTCATCGAGTACAAGGCAATCTTCAACAGACTCGCCGAGTTGTTCTTCCAACTCGTCGAGTCCATACACATGTCCATACAACTCGTCGAGTACACCCATGTGACTCGCCGAGTCTCTCCAGTTCTCAATCCATACAATGGCTTTTCGAACCATGCAGGGGCTCCAATCCATAGATCCACTCTTCTAAAGTCTAACCCTCACATAAAGTGGGGCAAACTTTACGTGAAACCAAGGAGATATAGGCCCAAAACACTCTAGGGCTAGGGTTAAGGACTAGGGGGCTTCACCAACAACTCTTAGACAGCAGCTTTATGACATTTTGGACCATCACAAGCCTAGATCTGAGGTAGCAACCTCAGATCTAAGCCTCTAACTCGAAATAACTCTCAATCATACCAAAAATGCCCCAAATCTCAAATGATAAAAGATCTAGATGCAAAAGAGCCCAAACAACAAATTATTACCTCCAATATAAGCTCCAAATGAAGTAGATCCCGGATCTACACCACTCCTTTGCAGCAAGCCTCTTGATCTTCAAGCCCCTTTCCAAGATTTCCTCCTCCAAAGCTCTATTCTCTCTATTAATGGAGGCTCACTCGATTTTAGGGTTTCTGGATCTCAAAAGGGTAGTAAAGAGGCTAAGGGTGGGTTATAATGTTCTTTATATAGGGCACAACCCCTGGGATTAGGGTTTTCTCTCTACAGCACCAGCTCGTCAAGTCCAAGCCGCCGACTCGGCGAGTTGACCACTAAAACCACGACAGAATCCCGCTCCGACTCGGCGAGTAAGCAGACCTACTCGTCGAGTCCCTTCTTTTATTTACACTTTTGGCCCTTCATTGAACTTCTGAAATTTCGGGATGTTACAGTTAGCTAATTAAATTGGTGATTCAATTAACCTCTTGTTGATGGTGTATCACACAAGCTCACACATTAATTTACCCATTCTCTAGTTAATCCTAGTTTCATATTCACTAATCCTAGGCATATAGCAATGTGTTCACATGAATCATACGAGATAAAGCAATTAAGAGATGTTCATGCAGCTTAATTACTTAGCAATTAACAGAAAATAGTTATGGTTAATGCATAAGGGTCTTTAACAAGCTTAAATTAACAAGATTCACCAATAACAATTAATCAAAATAGTAAATTAATCCATAGGAGCAAACTTGTCTACCCTAAACAGAAACTAACGAAATTAGTTCATAATTGCAGTAGATAACAAACTAAAAACGAATTCAAACAAGCTAGACATAGTTCTATTCAAAGGTGAAGTGGAAAATTAAACCTAAATTGCCTTAGTCTTCTTAGAATTGAGGATTAGGGTTCTTCTCACGTTCTTCAGATCTCCAGCAGTCTCCTTAGTCGCTAAGTAAGCTTCCTAAAAGCCAGAGAGAGCCTCAATTCGGTTTGTGGCTTCTATTTATAGATTTCTCAAAACAGGGGCTACGCGTCGAGTAGACAACTGACTCGTCGAGTCCCCTTGAGGAATCCGTATACGGAAAGGACTTTATGTGTTGCTTCGAGAATCTTCGTATGTCCTCGTCGAGTAGACGTCCCTACTCGCCGAGTAGCTTCAGGATTTAGCATTTTTCTTCTTTCTTCAGTTCCCGAGCTTTCGATCGTACCTCCTGCTTCCTTTTACCTCCGAGCTTTTCTTTTGAGCTGAAAATACAATTTGAACACTATTAAGTACCTTTTGTCCATAATATGTAAATAATTAGCTAATAAATAATGAAAATCTATACTAAATATATAGCTAAATATGCACATATCAAAATACCTTACACTTGACTTTTGCTTGCACCCAAGCAAAACTGAATTTTTGCATACTAATATTACATAAGACAATCCCAATCAAACCCAGCCATTATGCCAAGACCGCAACGCATGCATTTGTGTCTAAAGTTTTTCCTAAGGACCCCCCTCAATTCTAAATACTCACAATCCTCATAAACACTCGCCCACTTCTTTTGAACAATGCTCATTTTATGCATCCCTCCGAATCCATCCGCAGAAAGCCTCCTAACCTCAAGGTATTTTTGGTTGAGCAACCCAAGCATACATAACTAGAAAATTACAAATTTTCGATACCACTATGGAGCTATTTTTGGAATTCTTCACTCTTTGATAACTTGATCTTTATTTCTTTGAATTCACCAACTTTTGGTTTTTGGTATCTTTAACTTTTGATCCTTCAGAATTTTGATCTTTTGATCATTACTTTAATTGCTCCAAAATTCTTCAAACTTTTCTTGTAATTCTCTCTTTTTTTTAACATGTATCTCAGTTTTTTTTCTTTCACTCAAAACCCTACATGCTTAAGCAGGGGCGCTCAACTTCAACCTTTATTGGTTAAAGATAAAAATTTTCCTGGATACATTTCAAGTACACGATGCTAAACGTGTTGCATCCCTCAAACTAAGCGAGGTTATGTTTTTGTCCATGATTTCACTAGAACAAAGGGGGCCACTAATGCACTATAACGTGTATAGGATCAACTAAACATTTGGGTCTTCTTGCAATCATCAAACATAACACTTAGCATGATTCCTAATTGCTTTTTACCAAAATCTTCTAACTTAAATCCTAGCAATTTTAATGGAAAATTTTCTAAAATTATTCAAAATTTAAGTAAAGTTTCAACTAATATAACCAACCCCCTACCCCACACTTAGTTTATGCAATGTCCCCATTGCATGTTATGCATGAAAAAGAACAATAAAGTAAAGAGGGAATTGGAACAAACTCCCCCGGGATAGTAGTGGCGAGGTTGATCTTCTTTAAGCTCCATCTTCAATTGACTTTAGACATGGGAACAGCTCATCCATGTCTTGGGTGACGAATCTCGTGTGGCACAGCTCCAAATATGCAGGACAATAGTCTTGAAAAGTCTTCGGGAATTAGCCTTTACAGAATATGAGTAAACCCGTAGCATATGTGGTCAGAATCCAAGGTGTGATAGTGGAATATTGAGAGACTCGCCGAGTAATTATGGCTGCTCGACGAGCAGAAGGGCTTTAAGCAGAAAAACATGGATTCGTAGGTAGACTCGCCGAGCCCAAGTTATGCACTCGGCGAGTACATCGCTGAGTGATAAATAAACCTTCTGCTTCTGAATCCGTTTTTGTTGTGGTTGGGTATGACAATTTAGTGTCTTTCCTTCATCTCTACTTCATAAGCAACACTCTTAAACCCTCTTTGACAACGGACTCGACCTTAGACTCAAAATTTTCACATTCTCATCTAGACCCGACCCTTACTCTTAGCCTTGCATTTTGAGACTCTTGACTCTTGCATGCTTCCTAGCCTCAATCTGAAAAATAAGAGCAACCACAAGTGATAAAAAAAACAAATTCCTACTTAATCGTCCTACAAAGAAAATAAAAATCCAAACACACAAAACAAATAAAATTGTCTTCAAACAACCAAATAAAAAAAACATCAATCTTCATTGTCCTCCTCATTTTCTCCTGCCCCACTCCCACTTGCTTGGTTCCTCCTTGCTTGCACTCGTTCCTCCCAGCTTGGCACATAAGGGAATCCGGGTCCGGGCCTTGGCGCGATGTTCATTTGTTCAAATAGATAAACAAATGACTCGTTGTTATAGTTCATACTTCTACCAAGGTCGTCTTGGTACCTTCTTGCTTCAACATTGTACCAATCCATGGGTAACTCATCATCCACCAGAATCACCGGTGGGTCTTGCCGAACTTGCTCCCGCCTTTGCCTTACCCTTCTTCCTGGCTCCTCCGGCACTAACACCTCATCCGCATGAGGGATGCTAAAATGTCCTCCACTAAAATCTTCCATGATTCTTGCCCTCCTAAATAATGTAGTGCTGAAAGGAGGAGTAGGAATCATGGTCAACATTCGAGCGGCCCCTTGTTCCAAAATACCATATGTCCTTGCTAATCTTGTGACAAACATACCCCCATTAATCTTGGAGGTGATCCGTTCCTTGACTGCACCATCTGCTAAATACTTTGCCAAACAATAAGGCAAGTTGCAGAAAATATCGGGAGTGATAATACTCCACATGTAGAAAATGTCAAGGGTTGGCACCTTATCATCATCCTTGCGCATATTAAAGGTACTTGCGACAAGATGATGAATTATGCGATGGATTGGGGAACGGATACTCCCCTCTTGAGCTGATGATGGAATATAGACCCGGTTGGCGATTTTGTTCCACCAGGTTGAGGCAGCCACTTCCTCGGGCAGGTCTTTGTGACAATGTTCTAAAAATGTTTCAAAATTTTCAGCCATTATCACTTCTTGATCATAAATCTCTATCCTCCATGCAAGCTCTGCAATGCTGCATTGGCGCAGCTCCCCTCCAAGACAGAAAGATAGAATGTTTGGGTTGTAATAGTCATTACCTCCTCGAAAGGAGATGGTAGCAAAGAACTCCCAGCACAACTCGTGATAAACGGGCTCTTGAATCTTAAAGAGTCGGTTCCAGCCATCGCAAATTATTGATATCCCATCTTTGTTGAAAGATTTGACCAAATAAGGGGTCAACTCCTCCTCCAACCCAACTTGACCAATCCAGTGCCAGTCAATGCCATTAGGGACATATATTTCCTTGCGCTTTAACGCTTCCAGTTTGTTTTTTGCTCGAGCAAGGGAAGATTTTGAGGTAATGCTTGAAAAGTTTAGCCATGGAAGATCCCCATAGCCACCTCCCCTGGAACTCTGCCCTCTTCTAGACATTCTTCCTGCAAAACACAACCAAACAAACCAAAAACAAAACATAGAAAGATTAAAAAAACATAAAAATTTATGGCTTCTGCAACCTGGACTCGCCGAGTCCACGAACCGACTCGACGAGCAGGACGAACTGTGCGAGTCCAGTTCTGTTTGAAGGAATTATCCGGCCAAATCTAAAAATTACTCCAGGGGTTTGCTTCGGTATGTTCCAGGAGCATAAATATGTAAGAAATTTTGTCTAAAACGTCCTAATTTAACAAGAACTCAAAACCCTAAAATCTAAGTTTAGTCAAAATCGGGATTTTGCAAAAATTAAGAGTATAACTTCACCAAAGATTGAAACTTTTAACAGATTAAGAGTGAAAATGGTTACCTTTGAGTTGGAATTGCAAGAAAATGAAAGAAATCAAGATGAGTGCTTGAGAGGATTTTGCTCGTCGTGTAGGGCGGCTGCTATGTGAAATGTTTGAAGTGTTTTACAATTAGGGTTAAAAACCCCCTTTTACTGAATGTGAAAAAAAAAATTCGGGTAAATACGTAGACTCGCCGAGTAGGTGTACCTACTCGCCGAGTAGTTTCGCGATTCCACATTTAATCGGGATTTCTTAAATGGACTCGCCGAGCAGGTTTAGGGACTCGACGAGTCGTTTATTCAGAAAGCTAAAAACATCAAGTTTTTAAGTTGTATGCCACACCCCACACTTGAACATTGATTGCCCTCAAGCAATCATCAGAAGCTCAGAAGAAGAATGATAAAAGCAGATCCTAAGAAAAACTTAAAATAAAAATGAAAAATAAAGGAAAAAGAAAGCAAACTCTAAACTCGGGTTGCCTCCCGGAAGCGCTTCTTTTTAAGGAGTCATTAGCTGGACTCCTTCCCGCTCTAAGTTTCTGTAGTTCCTCCTAGAAGCAGCCCTTCTTCAAGACCTTCATCTCTTGAAAATCCTTCTTCATATTTCTTCACTCTATGTCTATTCACCTTGAAAGGAGTTCCGTCTCTCGATATAAGTTCAACAGCTCCATGTAGAAAAACTTGCTTCACTATAAATGGACCATCCCATCGTGTCGTCAGCTTGCCCGGGAAAAGTTTGAACCTTGAATTAAAGAGTAGCACTTTTTGTCCTTCATGAAAGTCCTTATTACCCTTTAATCTTTTGTCATGCCAACTCTTTGTCTTTTCTTTGTATATCAAGGAACTAGTGTAGGCCTCATTTCTAAGCTCTTCAAGGGCATTCATTTGCATCAACCGGTTGGTTCGAAGTTCAGCCAAATCAAAATTGCACATCTTTAGAGCCCAAAAGGCTTTATGCTCAATTTCTACCGGTAAGTGGCAATTCTTTCCATAAACTAGCCTATATGGTGTAGTACCAATCGGTGTCTTGAAAGCTGTTCGAAAGCCCCAAAGTGCATCATCTAATTTATCCGACCATTCCTTTCGATTTCCTCCAACCGATCTCTCTAAAATCCTCTTTAACGCCCTATTTGTCACTTCAGTTTGGCCACTAGTTTGTGGATGAGAAGATGTGGAGAACCTATGATGTACCCCATATTTTTTTTAATACTTTGGCTAATTGATCGTTTGCAAAGTGAGTGCCCCGGTCACTAATAAGAGCTTTAGGAACTCCAAATCTTGAAAATAACTTCTTTAGAAATCGCACCACCACCCGAGCATCATTAGTTGGTAATGCTTGTGCTTCCGCCCATTTAGACACGTAATCGACCGCCATCATGATGTATTTATTCCCTTTGTACATTGGGAAAGGTCCCATAAAATCAATACCCCACACATCAAATATCTCACAAATTTGAATACTATGTTGGGGCATCTCATTTTGAGATGATATATTTCCCGCTCGTTGGCACGAATCACATTCTTTGACGAATTTAGTAGCATCTTTAAAAATTGTGGGCCAATAAAACCCAATATCAAAAATCTTCCTAGCTGTGTAGTGTGCTCCATGATGTCCTCCGGTGGGCCCGCTATGACAGTGTGCCAAGATTTCTCGACTTTTTTTCCCGAATACACATCTTCTTATCATCCCGTCTGCGCAGCTTCGGAAGAGATACGACTCATCCCAAAAGTAGTACTTAATTTCTGAAAAGAATTTCTTCTTTTGTTGGTGGGTCAAGTCTTTTGGAATGTAATTGGTTGCTAAGTAGTTAGCTATATCCGCAAACCATGGCATTTCTCCGGATACTACTAAAGATATTCATCGGGAAAATCGTCTCCAATCTTGTTTTCTTCCAACTCCTCCAAATGCGGGTTCTCTAATCTTGACAAATGGTCAGCAGCTACGTTTTCCATTCCCTTTTTATCTCGTATTTCAATGTCAAACTCTTGCAAAAGTAAGACCCATCGTATCAATCGGGGCTTAGCGTCTTATTTAGTAAAAAGACACTTTAGGGCTAAATGATCGGTAAAAACTATGGTCTTGGACAATACCAAATAAGGGCGGAGCTTATCAAAAGCATATACCCTAGCAAGTAGCTCCTTCTCGGTAGTGGTGTAGTTCTCTTGAGTTGGATTCAAGGTTTTGCTTGCATAGTAGATCGGCTGAAAATGCTTGTCAACTCTTTGTCCCAAAACAGCTCCCACCGCATAGTCACTAGCATCACACATTAGCTCGAAAGGAAGATTCCAATTTGGTGCTATCATGATAGGAGTAGTGGTTAATATTTCCTTTAACAAATGAAATGCTTCATGACATTCCTTGGAAAAATCAAATGGGGCATCCTTTAAGAGTAATTGAGTCAACGGCCCAGTAATCTTCGAAAAATCTTTAATGAAGCGCCGATAAAATCCCGCACGGCCAAGAGAACTCCTTACCCCTTTCACATTAGTTGGAGGGGGTAGCTTAGCTATTGTGTCCACTTTTGCTCTATCCACTTCTATCCCTTTCCTTGAAACTTTGTGACCCAATACTATTCCTTCTTTCACCATGAAGTGGCACTTTTCCCAATTGAGGACCAGGTTTGTCTTCTCACATCTAACTAGCATCAAGTCCAAATTAGATAAGCAATCTTCAAAAGATGACCCGAACACCGAGAAATCATCCATGAAGACTTCCATAAACTTCTCGACCATATCATGAAAAATGGCCATCATGCACCTTTGGAAAGTAGTTGGTGCATTGCATAACCCAAAGGGCATGCGTCTATAGGCAAATGTTCCACTTGGGCATGTAAAAGTGGTCTTCTCTTGGTCTTGTGGGTCTATTGGAATTTGGAAATACCCTGAAAACCCATCAAGAAAAAAATAATATAAATGGCCGGAGAGTCTTTCAAGCATTTGATCGATGAATGGCAATGGAAAGTGATCCTTGCATGTGGCGTCATTCAATTTCCTATAGTCAATGCAAACGCGCCACCCGGTTACTGTTCTTGTTGGAATTAACTCGTTATTTTCATTGGCCACCACCGTTATTCCTCCTTTCTTTGGTACCACTTGCACCAGACTCACCCATGGGCTATCGGAGATTGAATAAATGATTCCGACATCTAGTAATTTAACCACCTCCTTCTTCACAACCTCTTGCATGTTCGGGTTAAGTCTTCGTTGGCGTTGTACTACAGCTTTAGCTCCATCTTCTAAGTTAATCTTGTGAGAACAATAAGCTGGACTAATTCCTTTAATGTCGGTGATCTTCCATGCTATAGCACCTTGCCTCTTCCTCAATACGCCCACAAGACTTTCTTTCTCATGTTTGGCCAAATCAGCAGCTATAATTACAGGTTTTTGTTGGCCATCTTCAAGAAACGCGTACTCTAAGTGATCCGGTAGTGCCTTAAGTTCAGTTTTCGTGTTCTGAATGTTGAACACGTCGAGTCCAGTGAGGGGACTCGTCGAGCCCTTCGTAAGATTCGCGACTGATCGGGATTCTTCGGCTGGACTCGTCGAGTCTGTCGAGGCGACTCGGCGAGTCGGGTGTTCTGCACTTCTGATTAGATCGTCATACTCACCTTCCTCGAGCATTCTTTCTAATTCCAGCAGGTCTCTTTCCGCATCAAATTATTTTTCATATGTGACGGTGGACTTGTTCGGCTCATTTTTCGTTCCATTCCTCCATCAATTCTTCCAACATGTCAACCGAAAATGCTGTGTCATCGCTATTCCTTGGATGTTTCATGGCTTGATCAACTCCAAAAGTGACTGATTCGTCTCCTACCCGAAGGGTAAGTTTAGAATCTCGCATGTCAACTATAGCACTTGCGGTGTTAAGAAAAGGTCTTCCAAGTATTATCGGGACTTGAGGATCTGCTTCCATGTCTAAAACTATAAAGTCTGCGGGAAATACGAACTTATCAACCTTCACCAATAGATCTTCACATATTCCTCTCGGAAATGTGACCGTTTTATTTGCTAGGTGAATTGCCATTCGAATTGGCCTTGGCTCCGGAAGATCTAATTTCTTGAAAAATGAGTATGGCATGAGATTTACGCTTGCTCCTGAATCAGCCAATGCATAAATGGTGGCTAAGTTTCCAAATTGGCAAGGCAATGTTAAGCTTCCCGGGTCACCTTTCTTCTTAGGTAGTATATTCAACATGGCAGCTGAACAATTCTCGTTTAGGACCACTTTCTTCACTTCTTCTATCTTCTTTCTATTAGTTAGAAGCTCCTTGAGGAATTCGGCATATTTCGGCATTTGTGCTACCGCTTCTATGAATGGCATATTAATTTGGAGAGTCTTTATGTGTTCCAGAAACTTCTGGTAGTCAACTTCATTTTTTTCTTGTCTAGCTCGAGCCGGAAAGGGAAGTGGAGGCTGATATGGCTTAACAGGAGGCTGGTTTTTCATGTTCAATATGAAACAGATGGTGATCGTCGAGTCCGTATCGTCGACTCGGCGATTCGAGTCAGGATTATTCGATTCTTCATGTTCTTCTTTATCCTCTTGCACCAATTTAGGATCTTCTTGCTGAATAGGGGTCAGAGGAGTTATAATCTTCCCACTCCTAGTTGTCACAATATTTATATGTGCACCTTTCGGGTTACTTTCGGTATTACTAGGAAGTCCACCCGGTATTCTCTCATTCACTTGTTGTGCAATTTGCCCCAGCTGTTTTTCTATGTTGATAATAGATGCTTGCTGATTCCTAAGCAAGGCTTGTTGATCTTTCATCATAAGTTGGTGTTCTCTCAACATATTTTTTTGATCTTTGAGTGTAGCGTCGGTATCATTATGTCTTTTCTCGGATGCGGCCACGAATCTTGTAAGCATGTCTTCCAAATCTGTTTTCTTTTCATGCACCGGTTCCTCCTTTTGATAAAAGCCTCTCTCCTTTTGCTTATACTTTTCTTCTCTTGTCTTTTTGTACTCATCATAAGGTAGTCATTCCTTCTTTGGTTGTCATCAAACCGATCACCACTTGAATAGCACACTTGCACCTTCCGATTCCCGTTCTTGTCAAGATCACAATCTTTAGTTAGGTGGGGCCCCCTACAATTCTCACATCCCACTCTTATGGCGTGGATGGATTGGTCCATCTTTGTCATTCTTCGATCCATGCTTTCCAACTTTGCCATCATTACTGCCATGTCATCCGTGATGGAATTTACCGCCCCTCGAGTCATGTCATTCCTTGGGTTGTGATATTCTCTAGAGTGCTTAGAGAATTCTTCAATTAAAGCCTTTATCACCGGGGGTGCATTCTTTGTGAGTGGTCCTTGCGAATCAAGGAGTTGCCTAGTTGTCACATTTACTACATCATAGAAAATGGAGACTTCTTGTTGGCTGTTTAGATCGTGATGTGGGCAATTCCTTAGTAAGCCTTTGTACCTTTCCCACGCCTCATATAGTGACTCTCCAGCTTGTTGTTCAAAATTAGCTATGGCTTTCTTCAACTTGGCTATTTTTGAAGGCGGGCAAAACTGGTCTATGAATTCTTCTTTCATTTTAGCCCATGTAGTGATGGATCCTGGGGGAAGTGATTTCAGCCAATCCTTTGCAGCTCCCTTGAATGTGACAGGTAGCATACGAAGCAAGATAGTGTCGCGAGCCACATTAGGGACATTGAAGTAGTCAGCTATGTCATTGACTTCGTCAAGATGTTTGTATGCGTCTTCGTGATCCTTCTCGTAGATTGGAATCTCCTAAAGTTGAGCAAGTATGTGGCCTTTAAGTTCAAAAGTGGCAGTTGCGGGAATCGCGGGTTGCACGAGTCCTGGCTGGTGTCGTCACGCAGCCTTTTCTTCCATTCACTCATGGGAACTTCATCGATGTTCGCCATGGTGTTTGCTAGTTCGATTTCTATGTCGCTTCCTCCTTCGGATTCGCTTTCTTCTTTCTCGGATTCGTAAACAATATCGTCCTTATTCGGGTCCCCATCCGCCTCTGAAAATATGCTGGATTCTCCTACTTTCTTGCTCTTTTTCTTACTAAAAACAGCTTTTAGATTCTTCAACGGTGAATTCGTCGATGTTGCGGTTTCTCCTACGTTCTTGCCTTTGTTTTTCCTCAAGGTTGCTTCCGGGTCTTCAAGCGGTGGGATCAAAGGTGTACCTCCTCCCCTGGTCATAAACGAACTGTAAACAAAACAGAAAACACGCGTAAAAAGAACAAAAATAAAATAAAACCGAAAATGAGTTTCAGCGATGGACTCGTCGAGTAGCTTCGAGTGCACTCGGCGAGTTCAAGGCTAAAACTGAAAAAAAATCAAATAAAAATTCTAACAAATCAGTGAAAATTAAAACTAAACCTAATACCTAGACTACTAAAGCAGCAACTTTGTGCAAGATTAATCTTACACAAAGGATCGATAATACTAGAAATTAGAATAAATTTTTGAACCGTTCCCCGGCAACGGCGCCAAATACTTGATGTGTGTTAAACCAACTAGTTTTAATCCTACTTTTTAAATATAAATTTATCACACAAAAGGCAGTGTACCTGTCAATTGGTGGCATAATTAAGTAAGCAGGGTATCGAACACAGGGAACGGCAAATTAAACTAATTACTAATATTTTCTAAAACAAATAATAAAATAGGAGGGGTTTTCTCTAGTTTTGCAAGACTAGAAACTTAACTAATCAACTAATGGCTGAACACACGTAAAAACCAACTAAAGTCAATGATCAAAAGGGTTTATGTTTAAGTTCAACTCATTTACTCCTATGGTTAATTTTTATGGTACTGTAATGGATTAATTGTTATTTGGCTACCGAGTAAGGTGATTAGATTCACATTCGTTATTACCAATCCTTAGAAAATAGATTAATTTAAGCAGTGATCAAGTGGTTAAACTAATAAATTCCCTAGTTTAATTATTCGAGTTAAATAAGACTTGTAGTTAGCTAATTAAATTGGTGATTCAATTAACCTCTTGTTGATGGTGTATCACACAAGCTCACACATTAATTTACCCATTCTCTAGTTAATCCTAGTTTCATATTCACTAATCCTAGGCATATAGCAATGTGTTCACATGAATCATATGAGATAAGCAATTAAGAGATGTTCATGCAGCTTAATTACTTAGCAATTAACAGAAAATAGTTATGGTTAATGCATAAGGGTCTTTAACAAGCTTAAATTAACAAGATTCACCAATAACAATTAATCAAAATAGTAAATTAATCCATAGGAGCAAACTTGTCTACCCTAAACAGAAACTAACGAAATTAGTTCATAATTGCAGTAGATAACAAACTAAAAACGAATTCAAACAAGCTAGACATAGTTCTATTCAAAGGTGAAGTGGAAAATTAAACCTAAATTGCCTTAGTCTTCTTAGAATTGAGGATTAGGGTTCTTCTCACGTTCTTCAGATCTCCAGCAGTCTCCTTAGTCGCTAAGTAAGCTTCCTAAAAGCCAGAGAGAGCCTCAATTCGGTTTGTGGCTTCTATTTATAGATTTCTCAAAACAGGGGCTACTCGTCGAGTAGACAACTGACTCGTCGAGTCCCCTTGAGGAATCCGTATACGGCAAGGACTTTATGTGTTGCTTCGAGAATCTTCGTATGTACTCGTCGAGTAGACGTCCCTACTCGCTGAGTAGTTTCAGGAATTTAGCATTTTTCTTCTTTCTTCAGTTCCCGAGCTTTCGATCGTACCTCCTACTTCCTTTTACCTCCGAGCTTATCTTTTGAGCTGAAAATACAATTTGAACACTATTAAGTACCTTTTGTCCATAATATGTAAATAATTAGCTAATAAATAATGAAAATCTCTACTAAATATATAGCTAAATATGCACATATCAGGTGTATGTGTTCCTATCCATGTGAATTTGTCAAAACCATAATCACAAGACAAGGTTAGTGACAAACTCAAACTCATATGAATTTAACTTGTTCAATCTTGATTTCTTGCCTCTTGGTAGCACAAGGGCCCACCATTGCTTCCAAGTTGTTATGCACACAATTGAGAACTCACAGAACTCACATACATAGTCAACTTTACCGGAATAGGCACAGAAACAAGAATTATGTCAACACGATAGGTTACAAACCTCAAGTCGTGTGCTAGCGATAAACAATAGGTTTTACCCTTGATTAGTTCTTGAAACTTTCAAGACCTTTAAGACTCCCACTGTCCTCTTGACATATAAGTTTCTCTTTGTCAAGAACCATTCCTTGACAAACAAACAAGTATTCAAGAGTTAGTGTGGATTCTTATCAAGATAAACATTTCACACAATTGGTCTCAGTTGGTCTTTGTTTTTATCCAAGACAGCACAACTTACCAATTTCAAATGTTCAAGAGTAGAAAACATTTTACTCTACATTTGATAAGTGTTTTAAACCCTTCTTTGTGTCACTCAAGGTTAGCATCTTGGAGTATAACTCCAATAATTGTTTTGGAATGGAGTATGATTCATCTTCTTGATTTTAACCATTCCAACAATTCATGAATCCTCTTCTTAGCCATACAAATGCACTAAGATGTCCTTAGAGAATCAAATTGTGATATGGTTCCATAATCATTAAGATGATCATAAAACATGATACTAAAGTACTCTCCCATCTTTTCAGATTTGAGAAACTTTTATCTTTCTGCCTAATTTGATTCTTCCCATTCGCCCTGCCATACATTGAAACTTTTCCAATGTTTCAGAATTGTACTTAAACTTGTAGGTACAACCATATTTACTAAACTTTAGTAAATCATGACGAATAGTCTTATCGATCTTTGTGGTGGACTTTGACCTGCACACCCCCAGTGTACCCAATACTTTAGTCTTTCACCTGACTCGCATATACATGTGGTCAGGGAATTAGTGTTAACTTTCCAAAAAATGAAAATTCTCATTCATCATGCAATACAACTTGCATGATTCCAAGTTTCGGTCCAATTAAAACTTGGGTGATAAGAATCTTTCCTTATTTGGTAAATTTAGACACTACCACAGATGAAAGAATCAAATTCATTATTGCTAGAAACATACAAACATTAACTTTCCATAAATGTCATTGCAAGGAGATATAAAATAAAGTAAAACAAAAGTTTTATTTATTTATAAAATTCGGAAAAAACTTTTCCCTTACAATGCAACTTTAAATGGAAACTATGCTATTACATATTTCCTAGCAATCTATCATAACTCCTAAGTAGTAGCTCAAGCATCCGATCTTCGAACCATGCGATTGAAATCCATCTTCACGATCAGATTCAATATACTCTTCTTTTAAGCTTCCTTCCCTTTGCTTGATCCTGCAAAACATTAAAATGAAACCCAGTCACATCATGTATTAAGAATCAACAATTAGGAACTTAACAGAGTTAGATAGTGGACTTACCTGAAGCAGAACCATACATTCTGACTAAAGATCTCAGGTAGTCAGGGCAGCTTCGATTCCAATGTCCCTTTCTTTGGCAATAGAAACACACAGGCTCGTCTGAGCCAGCACATAGAGCAATCTCAGAAATGGCCTTTCTCTTATGATCATCACTTTTGACCATGGCCAATTCCTTCCCTTTAGGAGAAGGAATCATTTCTGGGATGTCCATGTCAGCTTGGGAGGCAAACCTTCCAATCAAAATTGCTTGACCATTGCGCCAAATCATTGTTGATTCAGCAGCAATTAGCAAATAGGTAAGATCTATTAGGGTCATGTCGAGATCTGTTACATAGTAGTCTTTAACAAACTCACTATATGACTCAGGAAGTGACTGAAGAACCCAGTCAATAGCCAACTTTCATGGGAACCCGACACCCATCATCCTTAGCCTGTCAATGTGTGCCTTCATCTCCAAGACATGTGCACACACTGGCTTTCCATCCTTGTGTTTACTATCCAATAGGACTTGAGTGAGTTTGAACTTTTCAAGTCTTCGAGCTTGTGAGTCGGGGAGAATAATTGGAGGATGTGGAGGAAGTGAAGCATGATGTTTTGGGACATCATCTTCAAGAGGAAAGCTTGTTCCAAGAGATTTGGGAAGACCATACTTGTCTGAACCAGACATCTACAATGGGAGAGATTCAAGTTAATTGATTTAAAATCCTTAATATAACACCCAATATGAAATATTAAGGCTAGGACCCAACACAATATTTTATAACTTGGAAGAGGGATGCCGTAATCCAAGCTATAGAATATTTGAAGGTAGGTGAATGACGATTCACCAATTTCCACCATAAAAACGAAATAAAATTAGGTTTTAATTGGTTTGAAACTCCTAGATCTTTTGAGATTCACTGAACTTTTCAATGGCATGTTTCAATCTCGATTGTGCCCTTCAGGTTTTGTGACTGGGATGCCGAGGATCACAAAACAAGGTGTGAATAACCATGCCAATTCACTTGGTACCCTTAATATTATCACCTAATCAATGTGTCGGTTAACCACACGCGCTCCACCGATCTATGATAAACATTAAGTCACCCTTTGCCATCCTTACTAGTCCAAGTTAGTGTGCCGGTTAACCACACACGCTCCACCAACGACTTGGTAAGGTACAAAGTGTAAATTTCATGGGTTTGCACCAAATTCACATTTTCCTAAAGTAATTAAGATTGGGAATTTATAAAAGGTTTAGTTACTTTATATTCATCATTATACTTTTAATGAGAATTATAGTCCTTGTCCTACCCGTTCGGCTAACGACCCTCCACCGGTCAAGGAAGCGGTGGGTGAGAGTGGACACCCATTAAGCTGCCATTTTATAGGCAACAACCTTATACCCCCCTTATAGACCGGCTTCGTGAATGAGGCCTACTAACGGTAAGACTGACTTGCTCTTATACATATATATATTATTAACTTATAATACTATAAAGTATAAGGGTTGAATTTTTAACTTTTAAAACTCTAAGGGTTGGAACTAAAGTGTGTGTGAGACTTTACAAATTCCAAAACTTGAGGGAAAGTTTTGAACAATTCAAAAACTTTTGGATTTTCATAACTTATGAGTTTAATTAAGGTTAAAAAAAACTTTTAATGAAGAGACTCTTGGACATCCATAACTTGAGGACAAGTTATGGAGTCCATAAAACTATTTATGATGAAAAAGACTCTTCAACTTGTGTAACCTATGGTTTTTAATGGGCTTTAAAAGAAAAACTTTTGGTAATCCATAACTTGAGGACAAATTATGGATTCCATTAAAACACATCAAGATCAAAAATTAACTAACAAAGAATTTGCAAATAATTCCTATGATCTAACAAAACTCATAAGTTCATGAACATCCATATCAACAATTTTAAGAATCATATGAACACATACAAAACTTGAAATTTTAATAATAGCCTTTGAAATTGGATTAGCATAATCATTACAATATCAAAAACAGGTTTTATAAGTCCAAAACAGTTTAGTGTAATGATTCTAGTCCAATTCCAGCTAAAAAAATCGAAAATCTGCACTCGCGGCCTCCTACTCGTCGAGTGCATGAACCTACTCGACGAGTAGGAAGAAGATATGCTTGGACTCGTCGAGTCCCCCCATGGACTCGGCGAGTCCACTGTCCAGACAGCAAGATTTTTTGATTTTTCAACAGTTTGCATCAAGTATTCAAGAAAACAAGCCTAGGCTCTGATACCACTGATGGGTTTTGAGCATTCTAACACTCATATGGTGTGCATGCAACCCTATAAACCTTGGATCTATGTTTTCTCTAAAATACATGCAAATAAGAATTTCCAAGGTTTACATCCTAACTAGCATGGCATGGGGAACTTGAATCATAAAATTACTAGTAGAATGACATACCTTTTAGTAGTGGTTGATTGCTTGGAGTTTGAGAGCCTAGCACCAATAGTGTGGATGCCTCAAATGGAAATCACAAATCACCACACACTTTGGAAAACTCTTGAGAGAATAATGCACACTTTTGAGATCGGCCACCACTCTTGTTCACACACAACTAGTACCAAATCAAGTGCCAAAGACTCATTTATATAGTGTGGAGGATTAGGGTTACATCCATGTAAACCCTAATACCCATGACTCTAGCTTTCCAAGGATCCATGGGTTAAAAGCTCCATGGACCATCCATGGACTCCCATGCAAGCCTAGCCCATACTAAATAAGCATTAGCCCACACTATATAAATACAAGAGCCCATATTTAATTAGTCACCTTTTTTATCACTAAATTAATTCTCAATTAATTTAAGATCAATACTAATTAAATAATATGATTTCATATTAATATATTATACCTTATAATATATTAATAAATCATAAACATACTATTCTCAAAAGATTATCCATACAAATTGTTCGGGTGAAGTGCAACCCAAATGGACCATGTCGGGTCGGGTCAAGTGCATCTCAAATATTGTTATGGACTTAGACACCTTATCCAACATGAAGCACACAAGTCGAGGTTCTTTATTCATCCCAGAGCGACAAAGATGTATAGGGATATCCAGCTCGACTAGTGGTGGCCATGCATGAAGCGAGATCTGGCCTGGTATGTGGAGAGGTGTCTGATTTTCAGGAGAGTCAAGGCTGAGTGTCAGCGACCTCATGGAAAGTTGCAACCATTAGACATTCCCATTGTAAATGGGAAGAGATTACCATGGATTTCATCACGAAATTGCCACAGACGACGCGTTGAGTGGATTCAATATGGATCATCGTGGATCGATTGACCAAGAGCGCGCATTTCATTCTGATTTAGGAGAGTATCTCTGCGGAGAAGTTGGACAACATCTATATCATGGAGGTTGTGGCACGGCATAGGGTGTCGGTTTTGGTGGTTTCAGACAAGGATGTCCGGTTTACTTCCAGGTTTTGGAAGAGGTTTCACGAGGAGTTGGGTACTCGTCTGCATTTCAGCACAGATTTCCACCCGCAGACTAATGGACAGAGTGCGTGGACTATCCAGACCTTGGAAGATATGCTTCAAGCATGTGTATTGGATTTCAGTTGGAGTTGGGATACGTATCTTCCTTTGGCGGAGTTTTCATATAACAACAACTACCACACCGTTATTGATCTCCCTCCTTTTGAGATGCTCTATGGGAGGAAGTTCAGGACCCCGATATGTTGGGGTGAGGTCGGTCAGTGAGTCATGGGTAGTACTAAGGTGGTACTCAAGACTACCGAGTTGGTTCAATAGGTTTGGGGTAGACTTCAGACAGCACAGAGTCGGTAAAAGAGCTATGCTGACAAGCGCATATCAGATCTAGAATTCTAGGTTAGGGATATGGTTTTTCTGAAGGTGTCACCTTAGAAAGGTGTCATCTGATTCAGGAATAGGGGCAAGTTGGGACCCAGGTACATCGGTCCTTTTAGGGTTTTGGCCCGGGTGGGCAGGGTTTCTTATCGCTTGGATCTACCCAAGGAGCTAGTCAGATCCATATCAAGTTGCACGTATCTCAGTTGCGGAAATGTTTGGTTGATGATTGTGTGGTGGTTCCATTGGAGGATATCCAGGTGGATGATTGCCTGAATTATATTGAGAGACTAGTGGTGATCCTCGATCGGAAGATGAAAGTTTTGAGGAACAAGGTTGTGAGCTTGGTGATGGTGCAATGGCAACACTAAAAGGGATCAGAATAGACATGGGAGCCTCAGGATGAGATGAGGGAGAACTACCCAGAGTAATTTTCCAGTTGGGGAGAATTGTAGCATATGAATCCTTGAGGTACTTAAATTATTGAATTCTTGCATTTTGGGAGGAGGTCGCACGACGTGAGCCATAATGGTCATGCCGTGAGTGACCTTTGACCAGTTGACCCGCATTCTAAAAGCTCACGACGTGAGCATGAGGCCTCACGACGTGAGTAAGGTTTGATGATCCAAACCCCTAATTTTTGAGTATTTAATGGAATGAGAGAGCTAGGGTTGCCCATCCTCAGCCTCTCTCACTCTCAAGCCTCCTGAAAACCCAAGATTCGACCTCCTTGGGACTTTTGGCCATGGTTGGTGACCTTGAAGAGCTTATTTGGTGGTTTTTGGTCTATTGAAGTGGAAGAGGAATCTTGTGGTGCTTCATTTTGGCAATCTATCTTCTACCTCTTGGTCTTGCTGAGCTTTTGGACCTCTGTAAGTCATAAAGCTCTTACCTTTTTGTCTCTTGCATGCTAGATCTAGATCTTGGGAGCTTTCCTTGCATGGTTAGGTGGTGTAGCATGCATAGGATCCATAAAGTTGGCAACTTTATGGATCATTGAGACATCTTCTATATATGGGGCTTTGGATCTGAGTTTTGGTGTTGGTTTTAGACTCCAAGCATGAGTCTTGATCTTATTACCTTTATTTTGACATAGTTAGTATCTAAGTCATGCATTGGACATGCATGACTGAAAATCTATGATTTTTATAGTCCTTATGGTCGAAGAAGGTGCTCTGGAAGGTCCCATTGAATGCCTTAAAGGATTAAGAGCTTAATGCTCAGGTACGACGTGACCAAAGATCAGGTCACGACGTGAGGGTCAACTGATGGGAATGTTGACTGTTGACCTTAGGCATTGACTTTTGATCAGAGTTGACTTTTGGTCAAATATTGGTTTTGATGGGTAGAGTAAAGGTTTTGCCTTGTATGATTATCTAGGTGTGGTGTAGCACCGGTGCAACTGACCATGAGAGCAACAATAGTTGGTTAATCGAGAGGTGAGTCTCCTCACTGCGCTTGGCGGATCGAAGGCACCAATGTTGGCCCATGATTTATTATGATTAGGATGCTAGTTGTTTGTGTGACTCTTTCATGTGTGGTATGTGATATTTATACCGGGCGGGGTCTGATGCCAGTAAGGGCCTGATGAGTGTATTGTATGTTATTTATCTTAGTGATTCTTGTATTTGATTTTATGTGTATGTATGTATGTCGGGCGGGGACTGACGAGTGTGATGGGGCGGGGCCCATTTCATGTTATTGACAGATATGTTCCGAGCGGGGCTCGATGCCAAGCGGGGCCTGATGGTTGTTGGGCATGGCCCATCATATGTTAATATGTATGGTACAATGTGTTTTGCGGAACTCACTAAGTTCCGTGCTTACGGTTTTCAGTTTATGTTTCAGGTACTTCCGGATCGAAGAGGAAGAGCTAGGGATGATCGCATCGCACACACCACGATTTCTGTTTTATTTGACTTTGATGTATTGGAATGATCGATTGACATACTCTGATTTTCTTGTATGGTTTTATGAACATGATTTGGTTGACAATTTATTTATTAAGAAAACGAAAATTGTAGCTTTAAATTTTGGGACGTTACAAAAAACATGGAATACGAAAACTCGTGAAATGTGATTTGATTCGCGGATATGTTTAAGGAAAAATACAATAGAATATCATTTACGTAATATATATAAAATGGTATAACGGTTCAAAACATGTAGAAAATTCAATGACAAATACCTATTATTAGTTCGATTTTTTTTGGAAACGACAAATGAATTAACGGAGCCTACACGTACTTTTAAACGTGCACCCCAGGTTCGAGCTCCGCAAAGCGGGCAAACCCAGCCCCTGACGGAATTTCCAGGGAAAATTCCCCCCCAAGGAGCATTTAAAGAGGATTTATGGAGTCCCAAAGATTCGAACATCCAACCTCACCCCACTGTGGGTTATAAACCCAGTACATCACTACCAGCTAGGCTGGAGATCATTTGTTATTAGTTCGATTAAGCATCAAGAATGTTCTATCATATTCGTTTTTTTTTGTTGATTTATATCTGTATAGATTGAAAAAAATGCTTGCGGCTTGCGAGTGTAGAAAAATAATCAGGTCAAGATGTGAAAAATATAATAAAATATTGAGAAAATGTAGTAAGGGAACTTAGCAAAACAATTTGATTTTCGCGAATTGTGTAAAATTTTGAGTGAAAAAACAAATATTTTACTTGTTAGAATAACAATTTTGTGAATGATATCTGTAAAATCTAGTTCGGATAATACAATTTTCGAGAGCATTAAGAGGAACAATATATCGGTAAGACTCTTAAAATTACTCTTAATCAAAGTGTTTGATTTTATAGTGAGAACAAGTGAGACCATCGATTACTAGAATAACAAATTCATGAATAAATTTTAATGGATCACATGATTAGTTTATGATATATCGTACTCTATATATTAATCTCTTTATTACCATTTAAATTAATAACTCCAAATTATTTTGACAAGTTACACGATTAAATAATTCGTGTCCCTCAATTCCTTTGGGTTTTACGAGTTCAAATTAGAAAACTAAAGTATAGGGTGTTTTATGCACTTGTGCAAACCGTAGGGGTAACTGTAACGTCCCAATAATTAAGACTAAAAATTTCAATTTCTAAATTAGTAAAACCATTATCCAAGACAACATCATCAAAACATAGTGAATCAAAGTGGATCAATAACATCCAAATATATCAGAGTAATATAAAATTATGAGCGATGTGGTGTGTGCACTGCAATCATCACGGGCTCTTCCCCTTCGAACCAGAAGTACCTGAAACATAAACTGAAAACCGTAAGCACATAGCTTAGTGAGTTACCCAAAATACCACATACCAAATAAACATACTGCCAAGCATATATGTGTGCTTGCCTACCCCTTCGGTTTATTTCAACCGGATTATCAAGCATATTTGGGTGCTTGCTACCGCTTCGATCTATTTCAACTGAACACTATCAAACATATATGGGTGCTTGCAATCCCTTTCGATCTATTTCAACCGGATACCGTGTCTATTTCACCCCCTACTACTACCATATAATATCATAGCAAGAATCATAGTGTCATCAAGCTAATACAGGCATAACTGACAATTGCCACAAAGATAATCATCAAACTACATCGTAAACTAATGGGCCGGCATTGGTGCCTTCGACCCACAGATAACAGTCTGAAAGAATAGTTGCACCGATCACTGCTCTAAAAGCTATTTCTACCAGTCACCTATACAATTAACAGGAACCCAAATCTCAAACTATAAATCAAATTACCCAAAATGCCCTTAGGTCAAACTTGGTCAACCCTAGTCAAAGTCAAAGTCAACGTTCAAGGTCCAAAAGTCAATATTTCTTCCCAGCGGAGTACACCTTGCATACCAAGAGAGTACACCCAGCGTACTCTAATGTTGACCAAAAGCAGGGTGCTGACCGTGTATGCACAATGTGATGGGTTTTGAGCATTCTAACACTTCCTAAGTGTACATGCAACCCTAATAACCTTGGATCTATGTTTGTCTAATAATCATGCAAAGTTGAATTCCAAGGTTATATTCCTATCTAGCATACATGGGGAACATTTTTAACTTGAATGAAAGATAGAATAACTTACCTTGTTGTTGATTATGATCCTTGAAACCTTGTGAGCCTAGCGCCCCAAGTGTGATGCCTCAAATGCTTCACACAACACCAAATGCAAAGGAGTAAACTTTGAGAGAATCTTACACTTGCAAAATCGGCTCTAGCCCTCTTGTTTCTTATGTGTAGCCTATTTTGGTGGAGAATTTGTTTCTTATATAGTGTTGACACATCTAGGGTTACACCATGTAAACCCTAATGTGTCATGACTCTTCATTTCCATGACCCATGGGTTTGTAACTCCCATGGAGCATCCTATGGGTGGAACCCAACTTGATAATCCATGGAGCCTCTTAGCCCACTATATAAGATATGGAAGATTTACATAATCTACCCATATATTTAATTAGTTATCTTTTGATCACTTAATTAATTCTAAATTAATTCTTGATCAAACTAATTAAATAATATTATTAATATATTAGAACTTATAATATATTAATAAACCATAAGTGTTATTTCTCTCATTTTAGTTTATCCAATTGCATGGTGCCATGCAACCCAAATGGACCATGCCGGGTCGGGTCAAGTACATACCAGAAATAGTTATGGACTTAGACACCTTATCCAACAGTCTCCCACTTGGATAAGTCTAATAACTATAACTGCAATACTTCAGGAACCGATCGGCAATCGTAGCTCTTTCAAGGTCTCTTGGAACTGAGAAGATGATGATACGCCATTTAAGATAAGTGATCATATAATCCTCTGTTCTAGATATCAGCCGGACAAATACATGGAACAATGTCTTACTTATTGTCCAGCAGTTTGTTTCCCGATTTCCGATTTGTTTGACAAAGAACTTAATTGAACACATCAACTTAGTTCTGACCGGGCCCGGTACATAGGTCAAAACAAAATCATCGAGGGGCCCAAATATCAGCTTCTAATCCAAGAAGGAACAGATAAACTTCGACTCATATGTTTGTTCTACCACTCATTGAATTATACACAAAAGCACGTTTTATAACATCGAGTTACCAATGCGTTAACGTACAATCAATGCATAACCAACTCGTAAGTAACAAATCATATCTCTAGGTTTGAAGACTTATATGATATTACCATCTCACGATCACTCGAGATAAATTCCATGAAGTGATTCCAGTGAGCGTGGGTTGAGTCCAATGCTCAGAACTTATGAGCACTCATGAGTGTTGTAGCCATGTCCAACAACTTAGACCTCTGCAACCAATCATGACAGTCTTGATCCATACCTACTTCCGACATATGACCGACTGTGGAGGTTCGAATAATATGATATACCAAACATAATTATTCTGGAAATCAAAACATGCAAAGAAATATAGTAAACTATCGACAAGAGATAGCAACACTTTACTCATAAATAAAACACCTTTTATTCATCATCTAATGTCAATTACACTTTACAAATTTCAAGGTTATCTAACTACTAAATCTAATATCATTTTATTCTGCTTCCAGGGATCGGAAGTATTTGCAGCATGGATGTATGGGATACCTTACGTATGTGGTTGATACTCGGTTCAGGAAGGAGGTTTTGGTTTCGGGTGTGCCCGTAGTCAGGGATTTCCCATATGTGTTTATGGAGGAATTACCCGGTGTGCCTCCTGAGAGGCAGGTTGAGTTCATGATTGATTTGGTTCCCGGTGTGGCCCCGATTGGTAAGTCTTCATATAGATTAGCACCACCAGAGATGCAGGAGTTGTCCTCTCAGCTTCATGAGTTATTGGGCAAGCAGTTTATTAGACCGTGCAGTTCGCCTTGGGGAGCGTCGATCTTATTTGTGAAGAAAAAGAATGGGTCTCACTGCATGTGTATTGATTATAAGGAGTTGAACAAGTTAACGATGAAGAACCGTTACCCACTTCCTCGGATTGATGACCTCTTCGATCAGTTGCAGGGTGCATCTTGGTGTTGAGGATTTTGTTGTATATTGTGATTCATCCATCACCAGTCTTGGGGCGGTTCTTATGCAGCGAGGAAGGGTTATCACATATGCTTCTCGGCAACTGAAGTCGCATGAGGTGCGTGTTGGATTAGGTGTCTAAGCCCATAACTATAATTGGTATAAACTTGAATTGATAGTAGCACAGTCCTTTTGGGTTGCCTTCAAACCTGACAATTGAATAGGATGACTGTTAGAGAGAGAAGAATGATTTATTAATTTATTACTTAGTTAATAAATTAATTAGAAATCTAAATAAATGATTTATTAATGTCTTATGGAAATAATATATTAATCAGAAATCATATTGTTTAATTAATATTTAATTAGAAATTAATTTGGAATTAATTTTGGGATTAAAGGAATTAAACAAAACTGCAGGGACTAAAGGTGACAATGTTGAATAGTTGAGCATTGGGCAACTCTAGAACCTCCCAAAGGGGGGGGGGGTGAACGAAATCTAGATGATCCTAGGGTTTCCTTGGGCTCTAAGGGTGCCTTGGATGCCTTCGGGAGGAAGTTAAGGGATTAGGGTTATCTTCGATACACCTGCCTTATCCAATACCTTCCTAACACCTATCTAAACCCTTCCTAGGGTTGGATTTCGTCCATGGACTCCATAAAAAGGCTTAGAGCCAAAATTCTTCTTCCCTTCTCTCTCTATAGTAATCCTTGGTTGCTTGAGTTTGTTTGTGAGCCATTAGAGGCGTGACACTTGTGGCGCTTGGTACCAAAGGTCTTTCAAGCAAGGTTTTTAGATTGTTATTACAACATAACAATCAAGGTATATATTTTAATCCATATTACGTGAATTTCGATTGTAATACATAGAACCTAGGGTTTCTTCTTTTGTGTTCAAGTTTGCATGTTCAATTAGAGAAAACCTAGATCCAAAAGCATTACGGTTGCATGCACACATAAGAATTGTTGTTATGCTCAAAACCCATCAGTGCGGTATCTTATGCATGATATGAAGTTGGGGGCATTGGTGTTTTCCATCAAGATCTAGAGACATTATATGTATGGGGTCTGGTGTACCATCTACACGAATCATAAGAGTTTTAGATATCTCATGGATGAGCTGAATCTGAACATGCTACAGTGTAGGTGGCTTGACGTGGTCAAGGATTATGACTGCGAGATACTGTACCACCCGGGGAAGGTGAATATGGTCGTTGATGCTTTGAGTCGTAAGTCACCCTATTCTTCTGTTGGTAGCTTATGTATGAGGATTTCGATTGATTCACCACTTCTGGGTTTGATTAGAGAGGCTCGGGCTGAGGGAGTCAAGAAGGAGAATTGGAAGCAGGAGCAGATCAGGGGTGAGATCGACATGTTTTGTACCGATAGTCGTAGATTATTGACCCGGTGCGGTCGGGTTTGGGTACCATATTTTGGTGGGATCAGGTAGATTGTGTTGGAGGAGGCATATAAGTCCATATATTCGATACACGCTGGAGCCACCAAGATGTATTGGGATTTGAGACTTAGTTATTGGTGGGCATGTATGAAGAGGCAGATAGCCTGGTATGTTGAGAGGTGCTTGACCTTTCGGATGGTCAAGGCCGAGCACCATAGGCCGCATGTCAAGCTTCAACCTTTTGAGGTTCCCATGTGGAAATGGGAACATATCACCATGGGTTTCATCACCAAGTTACCTTGGACGACTAAGGTATTTGATGCGATATGGGTTATAGTGGACCGTCTGACCAAAATTGCCCACTTTCTAGCCTTAGGGAGAGCTCCTCGGGCGAGAAATTGGCCGATGTTTATGTGCGCGAGATTGTCGCTCACATGGTGTTCCAGTTTCCATTGTATCTGATAAATATGTTCGGTTCACTTCTCGATTTTGGCATAGGTTCTACGATGAACTGGGTACGAGGTTGCATTTTAGCACTACTTATCATACGCAGACTGATGGCCAGAGCGAGAGGACCATCTAGACGCTCGAGGATATGTTGAGAGACCGTGTTATAGATTTCGGTGGGAGTTGGGATTCCTACCTTCCTCTGGCTGAGTTTTCTTACAACAACAGTTATCACTCTAGTATCGGTGCGCCCACATTTGAGCTTCTTTATGGGAGAAGATGTCGTACACCAGTCTGTTAAGGAGAGGTCAGTCACAGGGTCATGGGAAGGACCGAGGTAGTTCTTCAGATGACAAACCTTATCCAACAGATCAGGCAGAGGTTGCAGACAACTCAGAGTCGGCAGAAGAGTTATGCTGACAGACGTCGATCTGAGTTGGAGTTTCAGGTCGGAGATATGGTTTTACTGAAGGTATCACCCTTTAAGGGTGTAATATGCTTTAGGAAGAGGGGACAATTTGGGCCCCAGTATATTGGGTCGTTTCGAGTGATTGTTACGGTTTGCAGGGTAGCCTATCGATTGGATTCGCCCGAGGAGCTCAGTCAAATTCACAACACATTTCACGTCTCTTGGCTATGGAAGTGTGTAGCTGATGATTCATCAGTGGTTCCTTTAGATGATAATCAGGTTGATGATCGCCTGAACTATGGTGAGAGACTAGTGGCGATTTTGGATAGGAAGACGAAGACCTTGCGCAACAAGGTGATATCTTTGGTCAAGGTCCAGTGGCAGCATCAGAAGGGTTCTGAATGGACTTGGAAACCCGAGGCAGAAATGCGAGAGCATTACCCTGACTTATTCGTGTTAGATTAGGTGTCTAAGCCCATAACTATAATTGGTATGTACTTGACCCGAGAGTAGCATGGTCCATTTCTGGTTGCATATCACCAGGACAATTTGATAGGATGAACTTTTGAGAAGAGGTTAGTTATGATTTATTAATATATTATAAATTCTAATATATTAATATAAAATCATATGATTTAATTAGTATTGATTAATAATTAATTTGGAATTAATTTAGTGATCAAAAGAAACTAATTAAATTAATGGGGACTAATTGTGTAAATTAGTTATATATATATATATGGTTTGGGCTTATGATACATGATGGACTTAGTTTATGGATAAATCCATAAAGAGTTAGCCCACTTGAATCATGGATCATGGATAATAAGCCCAAGGGTATGGATTAGGGTTTAACCATGACTCTTAGACTATATATAGAACACCCCATAGCTAAAATTGGTTACCCTAGTGTTCTTGGAGTTCCATAAACGATTTTGAGTGCATAGAACCTCTCTCTCAATTCATCCAATTGTTCAAGGGTGTTTTGTGAACCGTTTGAGGCATCACACTTAGGGTGCTAAGTTCTTAAAGGCCAAATACATCAAGCTACAACTTGGAGGTAATTATTCTTACTATATTTTATGATTCAAGTATCAAATCATATGCTAGTTGTAGGCTTATGCTTTGGATATTTCATTGCATGTATAATTAGAGAAAACATAGATCCAAAGTATTAGGGTTGTATGTGCACCATAGGAAGTTGTAGTATACTAAAATCCAACAGTGGTATCAGAGCCTAGGATTGTTTTCTATTATATTTGATGCATGGCGTAATTTTCAAATTTGAAAAAATTGATTTTCTGGCCTCTGACCGATGAACTCGCCGAGTCCACTGGCCGACTCGACGATTCCACTCAGTAAAAGGTCAACTCGGCGAGTCATGATCATGTACTCGACGAGTTGATGCTTCTGATGGCAAATTTTCGGGATTTTTGGCCTATTTTGGATTAGGATCATTACCACAACATGTTTTAGTTCATAAAATTTGATTTTGTTGGTATGGTAATGATTATCCTCATCAAATTAAAAGATAATTGTCAAAATTTCAATATTTGTATTAGTTTATATGATTAGACTAATTTCTTGCAAATTGTTGATATGAATTATCTTGACTTATGAGTTTAACTTGATCATAGATAAGTTTATTTGATTATTTTGTTAATTGAAATAATTGATCTTAAATGTTTTTTAAAGTCCTCTATAACTTGTCCTCAAGTTATGGAACATGAAAAGTTTTTTCATAAAAACCATATTAACTCATAAGTTATGGAAAACCAAAAGTTTTCAAGAGTTACAAAACTTGCCCTCAAGTTTTGGTATTTGAAAAGTCTCAAATTAAGAAACTCTTGTATTTAAAAAGGTGTAACTCTTGGGTTCATAAATTAAAAAAAATTAATTAAATAGTTTTAATTGTGAATTTTTATTTAGAACCTTGATGTTTTTAATAGTTCAAATTACACCTTATGGACTTTATTAAATTAATTAATGTGTTTAATTAAAAGAGATTAATAATTCCATAATGACATGGTTTAAGTTTAATTAAATTAAGAGAATAATTTATTAATAAATTAAAACTATCTAGTATTTTAAAAGTTTAAAATACACCCTTATACTATTATAATATTAAAAGTTTAATTATTATATATATGTATAAGACAAGTCAGTCTTACCGTTAGTAGGTCTCATTCACGAAGCGGTCTATAAGGGGGGTATAAGGTTACTGCCTATAAAATGGTGGTTTAATGGGTGTCCACTCTCACCCACCGCTTCCTTGACTGGTGGAGGGTCGTTAGCCGAACGGGTAGGATAGGACATTAATTCTCGTTAAAAGTATAATGATAATAATAAAGTAACTAAACACTTTATAAATTCCCAATCTTAGTTACTTTAGAAAAAATGTGAATTTGATGCTAACCCATGAAATTGCACTTTGCACCTTGCCAAGTCATTAGTGGAGCGTGTGTGGTTAGCCGGCACACTAAATTGGACTAACAAGGGTGGCAAAGGGTAGCTTGATGTTTGTCATAGATCAATGGAGCGTGTATGGTTAACCAACACATTGATTAGGTGATAAATGACATCGAGAGTACCAAACTAATTTGCATGGTTATTCACACCTTGTTTGTGATCCTCGGTATCCCAGTCCCAAACTTGAAGGGCATAATCGAGATTAAACATGCCATTGAAAAGTTCAATGAATCTCAAAAGATCTAGGAATTTCAATTCATTTAAAACTTAAAAATCAATTTCGTTTTTCATGGTGGAAATTGGTAAATCGTCATTTACCTACCTTCAAATAATTTGCAATTGGATTACGGCATCCCTCTTCCGAATTGTAAATTGTTATGTTGGGTCCTAGGCTTAAAAATTCATTTGGGTGTTATATTAATGACACAAATCAACTAAACTTGAATTTCTCCCTTGTAGATGTCTAGTTCTGACAACTATGGTCTTCCCGAATCCTTTCTTTATAAATATGATATTCCACAATATGATCAAGGTGAAAGATTAATCCCTTCTTCGTGCTGTAGTGGTACTTCACTTCCTTCATCACCTCCAATAGTTCTCCCTAACCCACAAGTTCAAAGACTTGAAAAGTTCAAGGTCACTCAAGCCCTATTGGCTAGCAAACACCAAGATGGAAGGTCTGTGTGTGCACATGTCTTGGAGATGAAGTCACACATTCACAGGCTGGGAATGTTGGGTGTCGTTGTTTCAAGGAAGTTGGCTGTTGACTTGGTTCTTCAATCACTTCCTAAGTCATATAGCGGGTTCTTTAAGGACTACTATATAGGAGATCACGACATGACCCTTATTGATCTAACATATTTGCTTGTTGATGCTGAATCAACAATGATTTGGCGCACTGGTAATGCAAATTTGATTGGAAGATCTATTTCCCAAACTTCCATGGACATTGACAATGGCAACATTGGAAGTCCAAAAAAGCTTTCTCTTCCCAATGGAAAGGGATCGGCCATGGTTAAGTCATTTAACCAAATGGTAAAGAGAAAGGCTAATTCTGAGATAGTCATGTGTACCATTCCCAAAGAGTCCATATGTTTCTATTGCCAAGAGAAGGGGCATTGGTTGCGAAGCTGCCGTATCTACCTGAAGGACCACAAGGATGGTAAAGTCAGAGTGTATGACTCTTCTTCGAGTAAGTCCACTATCTAACTCTATTAAGTTCCTATTTGGAGATTCTTAATACATGATGTAATGTAATTACATTTTGATGTTTTGTAGGATCGAAGAAAAGAAAGGAAGCTTAAAGGAAGAGTAAGCTGATTCTGATCGCGAATAGATGGATTTCGATCGCATGGTTCGATGATCATAATTTTGAGCTGCTACTTTAGAGTTATGATAGATTGCTTAGGAATAGATAACAACATAGTTTTCATATGTATTTGCATTGTAAGGATAAGTTTTCCGCAATTTTTTTAAATAAAGAAATTGTAACATCCGGGATTTTTCCAGGTATTATGATTATTTACCTTAATTAAATGAGGGAATTGTTTGGTTGGGCTTTGACCTTGGGCCCTTAAGAGTGGTCTGAGGAACATCGTATGTGGGGCGTACATTGCCATGTACGCTCAGCGTACTCATGAGAAGGAAATGCGGAAGCCATGCACGTACGCCCAGTGTACCAGGAGTACGCCCAGCGTACGTGTGCAGATCCTTAAACCTTAAAATTAGAGTTTGCTCCCTATATAAAGAACATAACCCCTGTTGGTTCAGCCTCCCTTCACTCTTATCCAGCCACCACGAAAACCCTAGCTCCCTTTGTGTGCCTTTGTGTTCTATAAGCCATTTGAGAGTGTTTGTGTGTTGCTTTAGTGAGAAAAGAAGAAAGGAGCTTGAAGAAGAAGCAAGGATCCACCAAGAGCTTGTAGATCCAGAGGATTGACACCATTTCTGACTCTTTTAAGGTATCAAGTTCCATACTTGACCATTGTATGCTTAGATTTGTTTATTTGGGGTTTTGATGTCCTTTTTGACCCCATGGTTGGGAGTGCTTAAGTATTGTTGGTTCCAGAGCATAAGAGTTGTCCTTTTGGACTCTTAGAAGCACCTAGGGTCACAAAAATCGGATCTTGGTGGTTAAGCCAAAACCATGCAAGTGTTAGTTGGTCTTAAAGCTTGTATAAAGGACCAAAATCATGTTTTGACCCCAACCATGCATGCAAGCACCTAAAGTTCGTAACTTTATGGCTTAGGAGGCCTTATGGATCTACATTTTAGACGTAAAGACTTAATGGATTAAGTCGGAAGTGAAGTCCTAAGGAAACTAGGTTGTACGCTAAGCGTACACCCTGGTACGCTATGCGTACTAGGGTGGTTCACGTTCACGGTCCGTTGTCGTTTACGGTCCATTAACGTTCACGGTCAGTTACCGTTTACGGTCAACCTCCGTTTGCGGCCAAGAGTACGCTGGGCGTACTTGCCAGGTACGTCGCGCGTACGTGTGCAGAATGACAACCATGGGTTTTGGGCATTAAGGATCTGGGCCTGGGCTTTGGGCCCTGTGGCCCACTGAGAAGTATAACTTTGGACTTAGAAACTTGGAGCTAGAGCATTGGGCCTGTTAGGCTAAGATTGAACCCTTTGGAATTATTACATTTGGACTTGGAGGTTTTGGGCCAAATTAGGGGGATAAGGCCCAATTCAGGAATTGGGCAATTAGTGGGCCTTAAGGAGTCTTTAATGGGCCATTGGAGGACTGGGCTTAATAGGTTAGAATTGAGACTCTTGGATGTCCCAATTGGACCAAGGGGTAAAATGGTCATTCTACCCTAAGTTGTGTTAGAGACTCTGATCGGGTGTTAATGTGTTTATGTTAGCCGGGAGTCATCAGAGCAGCTGTTAGAGACTATTTTCCGCGAGATTTGACACGCAGTTTTCGAGGTGAGTTACCTTCCAGTAGAGGTGGGTCTACGGCCACAATGTCGGCCCACCAGTAGGGATTGTCTTTAGATGATTGTCTTTGTGATAATTATCTAGGTTGCTATTACCATATGTGCTTTATGTGCCAGCATGATATGTTGTATGTGATAGCGGTAGTAGGAGGGGAATAGTCCCCCGCCTCGGTTGTTAGGACCGAAGGGTAGGTCAGTACCCCAGGAATGCTTGATAGTATGATTATGACAGTATGATTATGACAGCATGATTATGATAGTATGATTATGATTTGCTAGTAGTAGGGGGTGAAATAGTCCCTGTTGCCGGTTGAGATAGACCGGAGGGTAGGTCAGCACCCCAGAACTGCTTGACATGGGTAGGCCGGGCTCCCCAGAATTGCCTGGCAGTATATATGTTGTTTGGTATGTGGTATGATGGGGGAACTCACTAAGCTTTGTGCTTACAGTTTTCAGTTTTGGTTTCAGGTACCTCTTCATCCAAGGGGAAGGAGCCGGCGGGGTAGCAGCGCATCACATACACACATGATTTCCGTATTGAGAACCCTGGGATTGTACTCTGACATTTTACTAATTGCTATTATGTTTTCGAGACTTGTGATCTGTGACTTGATGTTTTGAAATGATATTAATGATGTTTTCTGTGAACAATTTCTAAAGTAATATAATTAAACAAAATTTTTTGGGTCTCGATTTTAGGATGTTACAGAAATTTTTGGAAATTTATTTTATTTTAAGTTTCCTTACAATGGCATTTGTGAAAATTGTTGCTTATATGTTTCCATTGATAGCAATATTGGAAAATGGATTTGATTCTTTCGTTTGTGGTAGTGTCATAATTTACCAAATAAGGAAAGATTCTCATCACCCAAGTTTCAGTTAGATAGAAACTTGGAATCATGCAAGTTGTATTGTGTGATGAATGAGAACCTTCGTCTTTGGGAAATTAAGACTAATTCCTTGTTCACATGTATATGTGAGTCAAGTGAAGGACTAGGGGATCGGGTACACTTGGTTGTGCGCTGATCAGGTCCACCACAAAGAACGATAAGACTATTCGTTCTGATTTACTAAAGTTTAGTGAATATGGTTATGCTTACAAGATTAAGTGTAAATCTGAATCACTGGAAGAGTTTCATTGTATGGCAGAACGAATAAGAAGAATCAAATTAGGCAGAAAGATAAAAGTTTCTCCAATCTGAAAAGAAGGGAGAGTACTTGAGTATCGTGTTTTGTGATTATCTTAGTGATTATGAAACCATATCACAATTGATCCTCTAAGGACATCTTAGTGCGTTTGTATGGCTAAGAAGAGGAATCGTGAATTGTTGAAATGGTTAAATCAAGAGGATAAATCATACTTCTTTCCAAAATCAAATCGTAGAGTCACACTCCAAGATTGAGCCTTGAGTGACATAATCTTAAGAAAGGTTTATAACACTTATCAAATGTAGAGTAAAATGTTTCTACTCTTGTACATTTGAAATTGGTAAGTTGTGATGTTTTGGATAAAACAAAGACCAACTAAGGCCAATTGTGTGAAGTGTTTCTCTTGATAAGAAACCACACTAACTCTTGAATATTTGTTTGTCAAGTAATGTTCCTTGACGAAGTGAATCTTATATGTCAAGAGGTCAGTGGGAGTCTTAAGGATCTTGAATAGCTTCAAGAACTAATCAAAAGTAAACCTATTGTTAATCACTAGCACACGACTTGAGGTTTGTAACCAATCGTGTTGACATATTCTTGTTTCTGTGCCCATTCCAGTTAAATTTGACTATGCATGTGAGTTTTATGAGTTCTCAGTTGTTTGCATAACAACTTGGAAGCAGTGGTAGGCCCCTGTGCTGCCAGGTGGCAAGAAATTAAGATTGAACAAGTTCAGTCCATATGAGTTTGGATTTGTCACTAACCTTGTCTTGTGATTATGGTTATGACAAATTCACATGGATAGGAACACATACAATATAAAATCTAGGTGTCATAAGGTCTCTCTCCAATTCATGAAAATGATTGTGAGGAAACGCTTCACTAAGTAGATTATAAGGAGATAACAATTGTGTTATTTGCATTCTCAAATTCGATTATTATTACGGCATCCCTCTTCATAGTTCGAATTGTGAGAAATGGCAAAAGGTCTAAACATTTGAGACTTATTGCATTAAGTTCTAGAATTGTTCAGACACACATGTGAGCTATCTAAGGAAAGGTGTATGAATTTGAGAAGCCTAGATAAAGTCTTATCGAAGCATCTCGTATCAGAAATCTGAACTTTGGTAAGAAAGTCAATAAGTATTGATTTCTAGAAGTCCAGCTGATTTCTAGGTACATGTCAAAGCTAGTGGGAGCATAAGTATTATGCTAATAAGGATATAATTATTATGCTAGTGGGAGCATAATTATTATGGTAAGTGTTGCAAGTTAGCAATGTTAATTATAGAAAAACAAAAGTTTCAATTCGCAAAGTTGCAAAGTTTGAAAAGTTGTTTTGCTATAATTAAGGGAGAGGAATTCATACTTCATTTCAAATCTAAAAGTTTAGATTGAGATTTTAATCAAATTTAGTCAAGGATATATATGAATGTTATGTTGAAAAGATTCGCCATAAGGAAATTCAATATATGGAAATGTTATAGCAAGAGACTGGTAAAGTATCAGGTTATGAATCGTGTCCCATATGCTTCGGATATAGGATCGATTGCATGTGCTATAATATTCTCCTGTTAAAAATTTTCAAATGCCTAAGGCATTAAGAGGGAAAAGGGACTAGAACAAGATATGACTAAAATGGTTAAGCAATTTTCGAGGACAATCTGAGGTTTACCAAAGATTGGTTGCTTATGGACAGTTGGAAGTATATTGTAAATTTTGGAAGGACCATATTGACATATTTTGAAAAGAGGCAACTCTTGTTCAGAAGTGATAGTTAAAATGGGAGTATGGAAATGTTTCCATAAGTGGAAGTTACTCTTTAAATCTGTGTAAGATTAGGAAACTTAATGCAAGAAGGATGTTCAAAGGAATGTAATTTGAATGTGAGACTTCATGGAATTGCTCTCCATTGGAATACTTTGTAATGTCTGTCGCCAAGTCTCTGTGACTTTTGTGCATAGTCATTACAAGAGGATCCTTGCATATAAGTTTAGAATCTGACAGATTACAGTAAATGGCAAGAATTTGGTATTCTTACATTTACGGTAAGGATTTGGAATTGTGAAATGAGTGTCATTGAAATGCTTTCAATTGATCTATTTCACAAAGAAATGACCATAGGCAAACGTAGTGTGCATGCTTGGAGCATGGCATAACTGTTGTTTTAATTCAAGTATTAAATTGATTAATCGAAACATTATACAATGAATAATGTGTAATCAATAATCAATATGGTGATTAGATAAAAGGTGTTTTATTTATATTCATAAGTTCTGAGACCATATTGGATTCAATTATTCTTGTGTTTCACTTTGCATGTTTTGACTTCTCGAATAAGTAGGTTATTTAAACCATCCACAGTCAATCATACTTTGGAAGTAGGTATTGAAGCTAGATTGTCATGAATGGGTTTGTAGATTGTCTAAAGGCGTTTAGACATAGCACAAGTTTGTTGCAGTGTTCATGAGTACTCCTGGAATAAGATTCGAGTATTGGATTAAACCCACGCTCACCTGAATCACTTCATGGATTTTATCACGAGTGATTGTGAGACGATAATATCTTATATTCTTGAAACCAAGACATGTGAGTTGTAGCTTACAAGTCGGTTGCACATTGACATATGTAAACACACCAGTAACTTGGTGTTATAAAACATATTATTGTGTGTGATTTGATGAGTAAGTACAAGCAAGCATTTGAGTCGAAGTTTATCCATTCCTTTTACCCTTAGAGGGATAAAAAGCGATATATGTGGGCCCCTCGATGATTTAGTGATGACACCCGAAGCGCTTGGCCAAGCCTGGACTGATTTGATTTGTTCAATTAGTCAGTCGTCATAAATCGGAAATCGGGAAACAATAGATGGACAAAGAGAATGATTATAATCCATGTCTCATGTCCATACGATATCTAGAATGGAGGAATATATGATCCTTTATCTAATGGATGCGTCATTGACTAGGTCAGAGTTCAACAACGGATTTTAAGAGCTACGATTGCTAGTCGGGATTTTGGAGTCGTACTTGCAATAATAGTTATTAGACTTATCCAAGTGGGAGACTGTTATGTACTTGAACCGAGAGTAGCATGGTCCATTTCGGGTTGCATATCACTAGGACAATTTGATAGGACGGACTTTTGAGAAGAGGTTAGTTATGATTTATTAATATATTATAAGTTCTAATATATTAATATGAAATCATATGATTTAATTAGTATTAATCAAGAATTAATTTGGAATTAATTTAGTGATCAAAAGAAACTAATTAAATTAATGGGGACTAATTGTGTAAATTAGTTATATATATATATATATATATATATATATATATGGTTTGGGCTTATGATACATGATGGACTAAGTTTATGGATGAATCTATAAAGAGTTAGCCCACTTGAATCATGGATCATGGATAATAAGCCCAAGGGTATGGATTAGGGTTTAACCATGACTCTTAGACTATATATAGAACACCCCATAGCTAAAATCGGTTACCCTAGTGTTCTTGGAGTTCCATAACCGATTTTGAGTGCATAAAACCTCTCTCTCAAGTCATCCAATTGTTTAAGGGTGTGTTGTGAACCGTTTGAGGCATCACACTTGGGGTGCTAAGTTCTTAAAGGCCAAATACATCAAGCTACAACTTGGAGGTAATTATTCTTACTATATTTTATGATTCAAGTATCAAATCATATGCTAGTTGTAGGCTTATGCTTTGGATATTTCATTGCATGTATAATTAGAGAAAACATAGATCCAAAGTATTAGGGTTGTATGTGCACCATAGGATGTTGTAGTATACTAAAACCCAATAATTCGCACACCGGACTTCGAGGACGAATTCTGATTCAATTGGGGGAGAATTGTAACACCCTTGATCGAGGTATTTTCCATTTATACCCTTAGTATGAAATTTATTTGCAAATTGGACCCTTAGCTCCATAAGTGAAAAACGTGTAGGTTTGTTATGTACGTTGGGTGTACTCGATGTACGCTGGGCGTACTTGGCAAAAACTCAAACCCTATTTAAGCATCATTATCTCATTGAGACCCCTTCATTCATCATCCTCCATCTCCCCAGAAGCCCCTTGCAAACCCTAATCTGTTGTGTGTTCATTTTGAGCTTGAAAGTGTGCTTTTTGTGATCTTGAAGGACAAAGAAAGAAGTGGAATCAACTTGGAAGCTCAAGGCATCTTAGATCCAGAAGTATCTTGCCTCCAAGCATCATTTGGAGGTATAAAGCTAAGATCTTGATTTGTTATTTGCTTAGATCTTGTTAGCCTTGAATTTATGTTCATTTTGGTCCCATAAGATTGGTGTTCATGAGTATGGATTACTCTAACCAGAAGAGTTGTCCTTTCAGACGTTTTTAGGTGTTAGGAACCATAACAATGTGATCTTGGTCCTTCTATCCCTTCCATGCAAGAGTTATGATGTCTTAATGGATTAATAAGTTAAGGTTTTAGCTTTTGGACCTTTTCTACCCATAGAAAGTCATAATGGTGGAAACTTTATGGCTTAAGACAATGTTTTGAGTCTAGATCTAAGTTTAGATGGAAAACCCTTAAGGATTAAGCACTTGATGAGAAGAAATGGGCTTAGACAACGTACGTTGGGCGCACCAAGTGGTACGTTGCGCGTACGGGGTTTGTGTCCTTGTATTTTGGCTGAAGTCTTGACTACGCTCGACGTAAGGGCTGAGTACGTTGGGCGTACTCAGTCAACATTGACTTTATTTGACTTTTTGTCTTGCTGACTTTGACCTTTGACCAGGGGTTGACCAAGTTTAACTTAGGGGCATTTGATGGGTTATGTGCATAACATCAATACTATGGTGTACATGCAACCCTAATTGCTTTGATCTAGGTTTTTCTAAGTAAACATACAACATTGAATACCAAAACAATAAACCCTAAGAACTAGCATACTAATTTCAAAAATCATATGTAATTAGGGTTTGGAATCTTACCTTGATTGTTATATAGCAATAACAATCACAATCCTTCTTGATCTGGACTTCTGAAAGCTTAGTGCCTCAAGTGTTGCACCTCTAATGGAGTCACAAACACTCAAGCAACAGGATGACTTTTAGAGAGGGAAGATTTTCGGCCCTTAGGGTCTCTTGAAGCATTGGACGAAAATCCCTTATTCATGAGGTCTATTTATACTTGTGGCTGCTAGGGTTTTAGGTGGAAACCCTAATATGACTGCTTAAGCCTTAAGCAACCCATGGACTCCTTCCTTAGAGCCCTTTGGACGAAATCTTATTGGGCTTCCCCATAGATTTCGTCCACTCCACTCTATGGAGTCCATCAGCCCATTTATGCAACTATCAATGATTTTCATAATAGTCCCCAATTATTTAATCAGTCTCTTTTGACCACCAAATTAATTCCAAATTAATTTCCGATCAATAATAATTAAATAATATGATTTCCAAATAATATATTAATCTTGTAATATATTAATAAAACCATTTTGAGTACGAATTTATTATTCATATAATAAATTCTACTCTCTCTCCTCTTGTCATCCTATCAAGTTGCATGAGTGAAGGCAACCCAAAAGGACCATGCTCATAATCGGGTCAAGTACATACCAAAATAGTTATGGGCTTAGACACCTAATCCAACAGTCCCCCACTTGGATAAGTCTAATAACTAGTTTGCAAGTACGACTTTAAAACCTAATTAGCAATCGTAGCTTTCATAAGCCGCTGTCGAACTCTGACACGTCCTTTAGATAAGGGATCATATATTCCTCCATTCTAGATATCGTATAGACATGAGACATGGATTATAATCATTCTCTCCGTCTATGTGTTGTTTCCCGATTTCCGATTTATGACGACTGACAACAGACTACAATTGAACACATCAACTTAGTCCAGGCTTGGCCAAGCGCTTAGGGTGTCATCACTAAATCATCGAGGGGCCTACATATATCGCTTTTATCCCTCTTAGGGTAAAAGGAACGGATAAAATTCGACTCAAATGCTCGCTTGTACCTACTCATCAAATCACACACAACAATATATTTTATAACACCAAGTTACTGGTACGTTTACATATTATCAATGTGCAACCGACTTGTAAATTACAACTCACATGTCTCGGTTTCAAGAATATAAGATATTATCATCTCACTAATCACTCGTGATAAAATCCATGAAGTGATTCAAGTGAGCGTGGGTTTAATCCAATACTCAAATCTTATTTCAGGAGTACTCATGAACACTGCAGCAGAATTTTGCTATGTCTAAACGCTTTAGACAATCTACAGTCAGATTCATGACAGTCTAGCTTCAATACCTACTTCCAAAGTATTTATCGACTGTGGATGGTTTGAATAATCATATTATTCTGGAAGTCAAAACATGCAAAATGAAACACAAGAATAATCAAATCCAATATGATCTCAAACTTTTGAGTATAAATAAAACACCTTTTATTTAATCACCATATCGATTACACATTATTCATTGTATAATGTTTCAGATAATCAACTTATTACTTGAATTATAACAACAGTTGTCCCATGCTCCAAGCATGCACACTATGTTTACCTATGGTCCATAGTTTGTGAAATAGATCAATTGAACACATTTCCAACGATACTCATTTCACAACTCCTAATCCTTATCATAAGTGTAAGAATACCAAATTCTTGCCACTATTAGAATATGTTAGATTCTAACATTTTATGCAAAGATCCTTTTGTAATGTCACAACACCAAAGCCACCAAGACTTTGCCAATTATATTACAAAGTGCTCTATTGGAGATTGTTACAAGGCAATTCCATAGATATGAAGTCTCACATTCAAAGTACATTCCTTTGAACATCCTTCTTGCATAAAAGTTTATAATATAGACATAGATTTTAGATATCCAACTCCCATTTATGAAAACATTTCCATATTTTCCATATGACAACTCATTCTAAATAGAATCCTATCTATTCATAATAATGTCGATATGTTCCATCCAATACTATACTTCCAACTGTCCACAAGTGACCAATCCTTGACGAACCTTAGATTGTCATTGACAGTTGTTTAATTATTTTAGTCATATCCGGTTCTGGTCCTTTTCCCTCTTAATGCCCTAGGCATTTGGAAAATTTAGAGCGGTCGGATATTATAGCATATGCAATCGATCCTATACCAGAAGCGTATGGGATACGATACGTAATGAAAACATGATACTTTACCAGTCTCTTGCCATAATATTGCCATATATAGAATTCTCTTACGTTGAATCTTTTCAACATAACATTTATATATGTCCTTTGACTAAATTTGATTAAAATTTATCGATCCAAGCTTTTAGATATTGAAATGAAGTATAATATTCTCTCCCTTAATTATAGCAAAACAACCTTTCAACCCCTGTAATTTTGCAAAGTGAAACTTTTGTTTTCTATAAATAATATTGCTAACTTGCAACATAATAATCATGCTCCCACTAACATGATAATTATTACTTTACTAGCATAACACTTATGATCCCACTAGCTTTGACATGTACTTAGAAAACAGTTGGACTTCTAGAAATCAATACTTATTGACTTCCAAAGTTCATATTTCTAATATGATATGCTTTGATAAGCCTTTATCTAAGCTTCTCAAACTCATACACTTTTCCTTATATAACTCATATGTATGTCTAAACAATTTCAGAACTTACAACAATAAGTCTTAATTGTTCAAACTAATTGCCAAATCTCACAATTCAAACTATGAAGAGGGATGTCGTAATCATAATCGAATTTGAGAATGCAATTTATACAATCGTTATCTCCTTAAAATCTTCCTAGTGAAAGCTTTTCCTCACAATCATTTCCATGAAGCGGAGAGAAACCTTATCACTTAGATTTTATGGTGTATGTGTTCCTATCCATGTGAATTTGTCATAACCATTATCACAAGATAATGTTTGTGACAAATCCAAACTCATATGGACTGAACTTGTTCAATCTTAATTTCTAGCCACCTGGCAGCACAAGGGCCTACCATTGCTTCCAAGTTGTTATGCAAACAACCGAGAACTCATAGAACTCACATGTATAGTCAACTTTACTGGAATGGGCACAGAAACAAGAATATGTCAACACGACAGGTTACAAACCTCAAGTCGTGTGCTAGTGTTTAACAATAGGTTTACTATTGATTAGTTCTTGAAACTTTTCAAGATCATTTTGACTCCCACTGACCTCTTGACATATAAGATTCTCTTCTCAAAAAAACATTCCTTGACAAACAAATATTCAAGAGTTAGTGCGGATTCTTATCAAGATAAACACTTCACACAATTGGTCTTAGTTGGTATTTGTCTTATCCAAGACATCACAACTTACCAATTTCAAATGTAAGAAACTTTTCTACTCCACATTTGATAAGTGTTATAAACCTTCTTAAGATGATGTCACTCAAGTCACAATCTTGGAGTATGACTCTAAGACTTGATTTTGGAACGAAGTATGATTCACCTTTTAATTAAACCATTTCAATAATTTTTGATTCCTCTTCTTAACCATACTAGTGCACTAAGGTGTCCATAGAGGATCAATTGTGACACGGTTTCAAAATCACTAAGTTAATCATAAAACACGATACTTAAGTACTCTCCCATCATTTTAGATTGGAGAAACTTTTATCTTTCTGCCTAATTGATTCTTCTTATTCGCTCTGCTATTCATTGAAACTTTTCCAATGCTTCAGAATCATACTTAATCGTTTAAGCATAACCATATTTACTAAACTTTTAGCAAATCATGACGAATATTCTTGTCGTTCTTTGTGGTGGACCTGGCTTAGTGCACAACAATGCATACTAGATCTTTTAGTCCTTCACTTGACTCACATACTTATGTGAACAATGAATTAATCTTAATTTCCCAAATACGAAGGTTCTCATTCATCATACAATACCAGTTGCATGATTCCAAGTTTCTGTCCAATTGAAACTTGGGTGATGAGAATCATTCCTTATTTGGAAATTTCTGACACTACCACAAATAACATCACTAAGAATAGAAACATACAAACATCAATTTTTTCACAAATGCCATTGCAAGGATATATAAATAAGACAAAAACAGAAATTTATTTTATTTATAAAAGTGCGGAAAAAACTTGTCCTTACAATGCAATTCCAAATGAAAACTATGTTACTAAATATTTCTAAACAATCTATTCTAACTCTTAAACAACAGCTCAAAAATCCAATCATCGAACCATGCGATCGAAATCCATTTCTTCACGATCAGACTCAGCATACTTTTTCCTTTAAGCTTCCTTTCTTTTCTTCGATCCCACAAAACATCAAAATGTAATCATATCACATCATGTATTAAGAATCTACAAACAGGAACTTAATAGAGTTAGATAGTGGATTTTAACCTGAAGCGGAGTCATACATCTTGACTCTCCCATCTCTTAGATCTCTCAGGTAGTTAGGGCAGCTTCACAACCAATGCCCATTCTCTTGGAAGTAGAAACAAGTAGACTTTTCTGGAATGGCACACAAGACTATCTCAGACTTAGCCTTACTCTTGCGTAGAGAAAACTTTTCTGGACTTCCAATGTTGTCATTGTCCATACAAGGTTGGGACATTGATTTACCAAACAAATTTGCTTGACTAGTCCGCCAAATCATTTCTTATTCAGCAGCAATAAGCAAATAAGTCAAATCAATGAGGGTCACGTCGTGGTCCATCATATAGTACTCTCTAATGAACTCACCATATGAGTCAGGAAGTGATTGAAGAACCAAGTCAACAACCAGCTTCCTAGAGACTTCGACACCCAACATTCCCAATCTATCAATATGCAACTTCATATCCAAGACATGAGCACATACAAACTTTCCATCTTTGTGTTTGTTTGCCAATAGGGCTTGAGTGACCTTGAACTTTTCAAAGTCTTCGAACACGTGGGTCAGGGAGAATTATTGGAGGAGGTGGAGGAAGTAAAGCATGATTTCCATTTCCACAATCCAATCGTGGAACATCATCTTCATGTGGAAACCTTTTTCCAAGGGATTCAGGAAGACCATAGTTGTTAGATTTTGACATCTACAAAACGGGAGAAATTCAAGTTAGTTGATTCAATCCTTAATATAACACCCAAATGAAATATTAAGGCCGGGATCCAACACAATATTCTACAATTTGGAAGAGGGGTGCCGTAATCCAAATTGCAGAACATTTGAAGGTAGGTAAATGACGATTTACCAATTTCCACCATGAAAAACAAAAATTGAAAATTAGGTTTTAAATGAATTAAAATTCTTAGATATTTTGAGATTCATTTAACTTTTCAATGTCATGTTTAATCTTGATTATGCCCTTCAAGTTTGTGACTGGGATGCCGAGGATCACAAACAAGGTGTGGATAACCATACAAATTAGCTTGGTACTCTCGAAGATGTCTATCACCTAATCAATGTGCCGGTTAACCACACACGCTCCATTGATCTATGATAATCTACGAGCTACCCATTTCCATCCTTCATTGGTCTCATATTAGTGTGCTAGTTAACCACACACGCTCCACTAACGACCAACAAGGTGCAATGTGCAATTTCATAGATTAGCACCAACTCCACATTTTTTCTAAAGTAACTAAGATTTGGGAATTTATAAAAGTGTTTAGTTACTTCGTATTTCATTATACTTATAATGGAAGGTTTGTGTCCTATCCTACCCGTTCGACTAACGACCCTCTACTAGTCAAGGGTGAGGTGGGTAAGAGTGGATAGCCAATGACGGTCATTTTACAGGCCGCTTCCTTAAACACCCCTTATTGACCAGCTTCGTGAATGATGCATACTAACGGTAATACTGACATTTACTCATACATATATAATATTAAACTTTTAATTTTATATAGTATAAGGGTGTATTTTATACTTTTAAAATACTAGGTGGTTCAATTTAATAAATTAAACTTTTAATTTGATTAATCTTGAACCATATTATTATGGATTTATTAATTTTCTCTTTTAATTAAACACTTAATTAATTTAATAAAAACATAAGGGTGTAATTTGAACTTTTTCAAAACACTAGGGTTCTAGAATTTAACATTTCAAAATTAATACATTTTAATTAAATTTTAAATTCCAAAACCTGAGGACAAATTTTGAAACCTTTCAAAATATTAGTGTTTAACTATTTAAATTTCAAAAACTAAAACTTTTAAGTTCAAATTTAAACTATAAAACCTAAAGGGTGTAAATTGAAACTTTTCAAACTTACTAGGTCAAATATTTGAATTATAATAATCCTATATTATCCATATTTAACCAAATCCATCAATTTTGATAAGGATAAACATTCCAAACATAAAAAATCGATTCTAGGTAAGAAAAACGAGTTTTAGAAGTAATCCTCAACAAAATCTGGCCAGAAAATCGAAAATCCCGACACCAGACCCCGGGACTCGTCGAGTCCACTATGTAACTCGTCGAGTAGGACCTACTCGTTGAGTCCATACATGGACTCGGCGAGTCAGCCAGTCAGAAGGCAAAAAATTCGATTTTCTTGAACTTTGGCAATTCACTTTTGCATCTATTCACTAGAAAAACGACCTAGGCTCTGATACCACTGATGGGTTATGTGCATAACATCAATCCTATGGTGTACATGCAACCCTAATTGCTTTGATCTAGGTTTTTCTAAGTAAACATACAACATTGAATACCAAAACAATAAACCCTAAGAACTAGCATACTAATTTCAAAAATCATATGTAATTAGGGATGGGAATCTTACCTTGATTGTTATATAGCAATAACAATCATAATCCTTCTTGATCTGGACTTCTGAAAGCTTAGTGCCTCAAGTGTTGCACCTCTAATGGAGTCACAAACACTCAAGCAACAGGATGACTTTTAGAGAGGGAAGATTTTCGGCCCTTAGGGTCTCTTAGAAGCATTGGACGAAAATCCCTTAGTCATGGGGTCTATTTATACTTGTGGCTGCTAGGGTTTTAGGTGGAAACCCTAATATGACTGCTTAAGCCTTAAGCAACCCATGGACTCCTTCCTTAGAGCCCTTTGGACGAAATCTTAATGGGCTTCCCCATAGATTTCGTCCACTCCACTCTATGGAGTCCATCAGCCCATTATGCAACTATCAATGATTTGCATAACAGTCCCTAATTATTTAATCAGTCTCTTTTGACCACCAAATTAATTCCAAATTAACTTCTGATCAATACTAATTAAATAATATGATTTCCAAATAATATATTAATCTTGTAATATATTAATAAAACCATTTTGAGTACGAATTTATTATTCATATAATAAATTCTACTCTCTCTCCTCTTGTCATCCTATCAAGTTGCATGAGTGAAGATAACCCAAAAGGACCATGCTCATAATCGGATCAAGTACATACCAAAATAGTTATGGACTTATACATCTAATCCAATAGCATTTTGGGTTTTTTGAGCTGTAGTTTGAGTTTAGATCATTGTTTGGTTTATATGTGATCTGTAGAGTTGACTCTTAGAGTAACGTTCTTTTCTGCTATCTTTTCAGACTGTGAGGTGAGTTTTCCTCACTGTACTTGTGGGCCGAAGGCACTAATGTCGACCCACTAGGTTATGTATCCTGGTATATAGGATGTTGCTATGTTATATTGATCTGTATGATTATCTGTTTGCTAGTTATATGTTTATCTGTTGCATATGTCGACATAGGGTGGTTGGGTTGAGGTTGTATTGCTTTGTGCTGTAAGCCAACAAACCTGAGGCAATCCAATCGGAAGAATGTGGGTCAGAGTGACAATCCAACCGGGAGGTTGTGGAACCAGTATGGCAATCCAACCGGGAGGTTGTGAACCCAACATGCAATATGTATATTTGTTTGGTTGAGTGTGGTACTTTGGGGGAACTCACTAAGCTTTGACTTACAGTTTAAGTTTTATATTTCAGGTACTTCAGATGATCGGGGCAATGCAAATGATTGATCCTGCACATCCTCCAGATTTTATGAGATTTGTTCTTGGGATACTCTGATTTATGATTTTGACATTTTGGGAACTATGTTTTGTAAACATTTATGGTTTTGAAAAAAATGAAAATTTTACCTTGATTTTTAGGATGTTACAATTAAAAACATGGAATACAACAACTCGTGAAATGTGATTTGATTAGTGAATATATTTAAGGAAAAATACAATAGAATATCATTTACGTAATGTATATAAAATGGTATAACTATTCAAAACATGTAGAAAATTCAATGACAAATACCTATTATTAGCTCGATTAATCATCAAGAATGTTATGTCATATTCGTTTTCTTGTTGATTCGTTTTTTTTGTTGATTTATATCCATATAGATTGAAAAAATGCTTGCGAGTTGTGAGTGTAAAAAATAATCAAGTAAATATGTGAAAAATAGAATAAAATATTGAGAAAATGTAGACAAGGGCACTTAGCGAAACAATTTCATTTTCGCAAATTGTGTAAAATTTTGAGTGAAAAACGAATATTTTACTTGTTAGAATATCAATTTTGTGAATGATATTTGTAAAATCTAGTTTGGATAATACAATTTTCAGGAGCATTAAGAGGAATAATATAACGGTGAGACTCTTAAAATTACTCCTAATTAAAATGTTTGATTTTATAGTGAGGACAAGTGAGACCATCGATTACTACGATAACAAATTCATGAATCAATGGATCACATGATTAGTTTAGTTTATGATATGTCGTACTCTATATATTAATCTCTTTATTATTATCATTTAAATTAATAACTCCAAATTATTTTGACAAGTTACACGATTCAATGATTCATGGCCCTCAATTTTACGAGTTCAAATTAGAAAACTAAAGTATAGGGTGTTTTATGCACTCGTGTAAACCGTAGGGGTAACATTTGTAAAGTTTCTATAAGATGTCGAGAAAGAAAAACCCTAGCAAAAAGCCTTCACTCGCTACATGGTGTAGTAGTAGTATCTGGACTTGACGAAAACGGAGCGTTCTGCTACTGCTTGATTGCTTTCAGGTGAGGATTTTTATTTTCATATGTAAGAATCATATGTTTTAGTGATCGATATGTGTATTTTGTGATTACATTTTCTAATAATTTTGCAGCTTTTGTCATTGCAAATTGGATGCACTAGGGTTTTTTTAGCTGATCGTACATGCGGCATTGATGGATATCTGATTTATTACAGTTCAGAGATGAAAGTGCAATTTTCTGGTTAAGAAAATTTCTGGATAAATCAGTTTGATTTTGATTTTTCGCTTTGTCTGTCGTTCTAACAGAAAGATCAAGGGTTTAGAAAATGAATCTGAAGCATTTCTTATCGAGACTGACAATTAACAAGGTGTCAAGATTTAGCGGTAGAAGAACTCCATCATGGAATTACAGAGAGGTTTGCACCAGTCGTTGTATTACCCCTCTGATTTACCTTCCAGAATATCATAAAGACGATTCACGGATTGGAAACCCTAAAACGCCGATGGCACATTCATTATTCTATAGATTTGTTCATTCTGGCCAAGAAACTGTTCCGAGCAGTACCAATGCTGTAGAGACTGTTTCTGTAGACTCAGAGGACGATGATGATGTGGTAATGAATGAATTCTTATCTAGATTCGTTTGGATCATGAGAGGAAAGCTTACAGAGGTTTATACCAATGCTGATAAAAAAGAAATCGATGCAATGCTTCATATCATTGTTGAGAAGGTTGTATCAGAAATGGAGGCAGGTCGTCTAGAGTCTTTTCTTGGCTCTGAAACAGCCTCTGTGTCCCAAGATTTTAGTGAGGATTTATGGAAAACAGTGTGGGAGGTTAGCAACATTGTTGTAGAAGATATGAAGAAGGCTAAAAAGAAGGAAAAAATGAAGAGTTTTCTTCAGTCTGAAGAAGTTAAAGATATGGCAAGATTTGCTGGTGAAATAGGGATACGAGGAGACTTGCTGAGAGAGCTTAGGTTCAAATGGGCTCGTGAGAAATTGGAAGATAGTGAGTTTTATGATTCATTGGAGCTTTTAAGAGAAGAAGCTAAGGAACCAGAACCAGAATCAGAAACAGAAAAAACCGAATTTCATGAAGATAGCATTGAGAAAGAAGATGATGCTGAGGAGATTTCTTTACCCAAAAGGAGTGGAAAGATTAAATACAAGATCTATGGCCTTGATCTTTCCAAACCCAAATGGGCAGAAGTGGCTGATCATATCCATGAAAATGGAGGCTCTGTATGGCCTCAAGAACCAAAACCATTATCTGGAAAATCAAAGATTGTTACAGAGAAAATACTTTCATTACAAGTAGATGATGATCCTTCACCACTGATTACAGAATGGATAGAGCTACAACAACCTAGCAGGATTGACTGGATTGCATTGCTTAACAGATTAAAACAACAAAATGATCAACTATACTTCAAGGTATTCTTCTCTTAAAACATGTATTTCAAAAGTTTTCAATTACTTGACTTCTGTAATCTTCTTCTTCTCTTCACAAGGTTGCAGAACTTCTACTCGATGAAGAATCTTTCCAAACCACCATAAGAGATTATTCACAACTAATCGATGCATACGCCAAGAACAACCAATTAGACAATGCAGAAAGAATCATCAAGAAAATGACCGAAAAGGGCATATCACCAGACATCCTAACAAAAACCACAATGGTCCACATGTACAGCAAAGCAGGCAATCTGAATCTTGCAAAAGAAGCTTTCGATAGCTTAAGAAGCTTAGGCTTCCAACCAGACCTCAAAGTTTACAACTCCATGATCATGGCTTACATCAACACAGGTGATCGAAAATCCAGTGAAGCTTTAATGAGAGATTTAGAGTCACAAAACTTCAAACCCTCTGAAGCCACATTTCTTGCATTACTCAAATCCTATGCTCAAAATGGAGATCCAATTGGAGCACATAGAATCTTCACACGTATGGAATTTGCAGGATTCCCACGAAGTCTTGAATCATGCACTTATCTTGTTGAAGCCTACAGCAGAAAAGGCAACCCTGATCAAGCAAGAACACATTTTGATGACATCATCAAACTCGGGTACAAACCAGATGACAACTGCATTGCTAGAATGATTTCAGCTTATGCTAAAAAGAATCTTCTAGACAAAGGTCTGCAACTTTTGCTACAGCTTGAAAAAGAAGGAACTGAACATGGTGTCGCGACTTATTCTGTCCTCATAGATTGGTTAGGGAAGTTGCAATTGATGGAAGAAGTGGAGGGTATTTTGGGGAAGTTATCTGAGAAAGGTGTGGATCCTTCATTATCAGTTCATTTAAGTCTGTGTGATATGTATGCGAGAGGTAGAGAAGAGAAGAAGGCTCTTCAAGCACTTGGTGTTGTTGAAGCTAATAAGGAGAAGTTGAGAGGTGATGAATTTGAGAAAGTTATAAGTGCTCTTATTGCTGGTGGATTTAAGCAGGATGCTGAAAGGATACATAACATGATGAAGGAGCAAGGGTTTAAAGTGTCTGAACAGTTGAGTGTGACTTTACAAGCTGCTCAGACGTTTAATCGTAAGAGACCTTCTTTGATGAGATAGTTTGGTAAGTTATATTCTTGTTTAATGAAATATTTTGTTGGATTTTATCATTTTTAGTAATAACTTGTGATCTTGAAACTAAGATGGATGGGTTATTGGATCATTTGATTTGATAATATGTTGGTTTATTTATTATTATAAAAGTTGTTAGAGTTTAGCATAGAAAAAGATAGGATGGTTGACATTTTTGCTTGGATGTAAAACTTGTTTCTTATTTCCATCTTTTGGAAATGGTTTGTATCTCACTTTTTGTTTTTTTATTTTTATTGCTTTTCATGAAATAAATTCAGCGAAATAAATGTTGAGATTAAGACAAGTTGCATGAATATGTGTGATTTTGATAATATGTTGGTTTTTTCTGGACTGCTACCTGTTATCTCAAGTTGAATATGTCATGCCTTTTTAAAATTTTATATTTTTGGCCCAAATTTTAAATTTTTTTTACAAATTTGGTCCCAATTTAAAATTTTGATAAAAATTTCATGTCAAATGTAGTTTTTTTTAAAAATTTATTTTCTACAACTTTTTAAAGACTTCTTTATAGTGGCTTATAAAATTTTTATCTTAACTTTTTTTTTCCCAATTTTTTTTAAAAAAATCTTTTATAATTTTTTTTTAACTTTTTTTATTCCAACTTCTACATTGCCTCGTATGCAAACTAGTTTTTTTGAAATAAATAATTTTACAAAATTGTTTAATTTTTCCTCTGATTTTAAATAATTCTGCATATGTTATTTCATCAAATCCAATTGTGCACAATCAACGAGAAAAATTGGTTTCCCAATGTATGTGAGTCGATGCAAGAGTTGGAAAAAATTTTAAGAAATTATCCTAATAGATTTTTTTTAAAAGCTGGAAAAAAGTTGAGATTTTTTTATAAATCATTATAAAAAGTTGTAGAAAAATAAATTAAAAAAATAAAAATTAGGGTGAATTTGTAACTAAATTTTAAATTCAGATCAATCCTTCCTAATAAATAAAGATCTTTTTTGCTACATGTCACATTCTTATTTATTTTGCCACATGTAATTTTGTGGTTATTTTAAATTAATTTTTATTTCATATGTCATTTTATGGTTTTTTTCACTTTCTAAAATTCCAGATAGTATTTAAATGCAATAATAAGTGCATACCAATTTCATTAATTTACTTTTCTTCTAATTTCAAAATTACTAAGTTAAAGATTCATTAATTTTCTTTATTTATTTATCTAAATTATTTGTTTAAATTTAAAAAAAAAAAACACTTAAATTTTTATAATTCAATGTTTTCTTACTTTTCTTATAAATTTAAACTTTTCAAATGTTTAAAATTTTATATTTAGTTTTTCTTTTAAATAAACTCATATAATATATAGGTATCACACCTAGTTCATATTAAAATTTAAAATCTAAATCAAAAATATAAAATTTGAAAGAGGAATAACCTATTCAACCTAATTGTATCCATACAGAAAACATGAGTTAATTACTAATTACCTATTTAAAACATAAAATTGGTTATTCTTCAACTTTAAAACATTTTGAAAAGTTAGTTTAAAACAATGATAACTCTTACACAAATATATTTACATCAAACCCAAACAAAAATAAAAACATAAATCGTGATAATATTATCACAACAATTAGTACAATTTTCATTCACATGCGGGTTTAGTATCAAAACTACTTAAACAAATCGCAAACGCTTGAAAAGCCGACAACGGGTACCGATAATCCATTGTAAAAATATCTTTCCCAATCTTCCCAAACTGCAACACCACATCATCTTCTTCCACACCTCCGCCACTATCAACCGCCAACTGAAAGTTCTTAACCGACGCCACTGTAACCCGCCCTTTAAAATTCAAACACCAACACTGCAACTGCTCGTGCCACCTCGGCGCCTTGTTTCTCAAAACCAACGAATCTTTCCTTTCCACAACCGGAATCGGAATCACCGATTCCGATTCCGGTGTCTCGTGTTTCTTTCCGGTTTGATCGGAAACGGGGATGGAGTTCATCGTGCAATTCATTCTTCTTGGTCCTCTTGTGCGTAGAACATTAAGCTCGTAAGATATGGTGACCACTTTGGACTTAAACACTCGTGATATTTTTTTTAAACCAAATTTTGGTATTTGTTTAATTGTTGAAGAGTCGTAAGAAGGTTCCACATCGTGAATTGCGAATTTAGTGCCGAGAAAATTGGAACTGTAAATGGTTTATTCAAATTAACAGTCAGTCCCTCAGTCAACATGAAAAAGTAAATCACAGTGTTTTAAGAGTTTCGCAACAAAAAAAACCTAGATTTGGACATGTGATGTGACTACAAGTATGTGGGGGTAAAAATGGAAATTAATAGGGTGAAAGAAAGAAGATAACCTTAGCTTTCCAACATAAGTAAGGCTAGATTTGGAAAATTCGTCAGGAGTTAAGGAGATTGAAAACTCTGTCCCTGTGGCTTTTCTCACCTTCTTTGCAGCCAATAGTAACTTACTTGCATCACCGGCTAACGCTGTAATTTTAATTTACAGAAACTGTAAATTTTTTTTAATTTTTAAAAGGAAAACAATCAATTATCCTCCAAGTTTACTTTATTATCCTTTTAGTCACTCGATCAAAAGTTCAAAACCCAAAAGTAAAAAAAGTAAAAAGTAAAAAACACATTTTTTTTTTACCTGGGCTCAGCCCTAGATACAACCGGAATATCGAATTAGCTCTATCTCGCCTTATAAAGCATTGAATCGGATCCTTTCTCGATCCAGGCTAAAACGAAGTAATTCAAACATATCGGAGTTAGAACACTAAATTGATTTGAGATTTGAAGATGATTGATTGATTGATCGAAGTACCTGTTTTAGCGACATGGGGAATGTGATTAATCCGCATTGTTCAGGTGTTCTAACGATTTGCTTTACAGTGTTTCTCCAGAATCTGCAAACCGAAGCACAAGCGACCATATCTCTCCTAGCTGGCCATGAGCTTTCACCACCTTCCACTCGCCGGATTATGTCAAGAAGCAATTCGCCGGGGAAATCGTCCCATTTGCTATCTCCGATTGAAGAAGGTAAAGATCTTGGAACTGAATCGTAGTTTTCTGGAACAATATGTGATTTCCCATTTTTCATGATCTGAATTCTCTTGTTGGTATTGCTTCCAAGTAAACAACTGAGTGACATATTCAAGAACATGAATTTGGAAGTATACACGATAGTTTACTTGTTGGGTAACATAATGATAAAAAGATTCAGCAGTGTTGTAGCGTAAATTGGTTCAGGCATTATAACAAACAGATGGTGGGTATGCACCACACTCCTCATGCATATGAATTGCATGATTACACAACATGATGGAATAAACAAAATAATTGAAGGACGATAAGGAACAGTATCGTTTTCCTTTTTCGAATATTTAAACATGGTTTTTATACAATCAAAGAAAAGGGAATTAAGTGCAACAATAAAGAATCTTAATTGAAACTGTAGATGAAGAATAAACGTTACCTGTACGTTAAGCATTTGGTGAGAGATCCCGAAAATTTGTTAATCACATCTCGTAAAAAGGTTCAAAAACAGGGGAATGAAATCTCTCACGTTATGATGTTTCCCGTGTAGCAACAAATTACACGAATTTCCGCACATGTGGAACGAGCTTCGATAATTTTTGATGGGAAGGATCGAGAAAATGGGGAATAAAGATCTCTTTTTCAGTTGTCAAAATATTTATCCACGGAAATGAATCCCCCCTGTTTTTCTCGAGTTGCTTCGTTTTCGAGTTTTGGTTAATTCAAGAAGTTGGTGGCCTTTGAAGCCTTGAAGGTACGTGACCTTATTGATATCCGCCATCAACGCCACCGTGACAAGGAATTAAAGCCATGCCGGCGACGCAGGCAGCAGCACCAGCTTTTCTGTAACATTGATCTTCAAAGCTTGCTCATTTATTGCGCGAAGGTTCTAAATACAATTATAGAGCAATATGTAATATATTAAATAGTTACAAATATATTCAAAAGAGAAACCATCCCAATCCAATTCTATTTTTCACACCGTGTAAAAATGATATTAACACTTTTTCATCTCCGACCTACATTATTTTTATATTATTTACATCATTTTTGTTGTAGAATCTTCGTGAAATATATTTACTACACAATAAAAAACAAATAAACATATAAGTTAAGGGACTAAAAGTAACATATGAAACTTTGACAAGGTTTAATTGAGGTTGGAGATGATCTTATACCATTTTGATGTAAAAAAAAAAGGTTTTGGTCTTGGTTTGGAGATGTCATTCACAATACATGAATATCAAAAGATATACTAACACACCCTCTAAAACTTAAGTGGGGAACATATGATCCAACTTGAGTTTGAAAACTAAAAACCAAAAATGCCTAGGCAAGTGTGTCTAGGTGAAGATATTTGCAGGCTGATCAATTGTGTCGATCGGAAGGAGATGAATTGGTTTAGCTAGCCACATGTTGACACAAAAAGGACATTCAATCTCATGTGTTTTGTATGATCATGTAAGGACCTCATTATGGTAAATGTGCATGGATTCGTTGGGGGGGATATATCACCTTGGAGGGAGGTATTTATTTATTTATTTTTTTCAATTTTTAGGCCTTGAGGTCTTTATAAACAAAACGCCAAAATAAACTTTAGTAACCAAGATGATAAATAAAGTTAGGATACAAGTTAGATGTTGGATGAAACCATACAATCACTTGGACCCAACTATATAGGAAAGGATCCCATAAGAGGGTGTATAATATATAAGAACTACACAACCACATGATCTATACTTTAAATAAAGTACATCAAGGAGTGGGTATGTACGATGCAATACAATTAGTCAAATACAAAGTAAAGAAATACAATACACCAATTACAACATGAAAGAAAGAGAAACAAAAAACAAATAGACACAAATATTAAGTGGTTCACACTATACTACGAAAGGTTACTCCGAACGATGGAAATATTACATCTAGTGATTTCATTCCCGACTTCGCTCCATCAAAATATGAGTCCTTTTAGGCAGGTCACTAATATGTGCAATGTCAATCCAAAATTCATGAAACACTTTCTATAAGTGATAATGTTGATCTCTCTATTTCTCACAATATTACAACATTTGTCTTTGTTTTACCTTTAATAATTGCTCAACCAAGTAATCTCGACAAATGATCAATGTAACAATATATAAGAAGATTTGTAAGTATTTTTCAAAGATTTGTTGCAAGGTTTATTCAAGAAAATAGAAAACAACAGTATAAAATAAAGAGAAATATAAGAAAAATGTATGTCACAATTCATCTAAAAAACTCTACCTATAGGTGCACATGGAACGAATTTTATCTTACCAGGTTTTTAAAACCATGTTATGTTTTATGGAGAATAGTATAAAAAAAAGGGTTGGGCCAAATATGGTTAGAAACCGATTTGAGAGGTAAAATATGACATCTTATGTAACCCATTTCAGAGATAGGTTTGAAACCGATTTTTAAAAATCGGCCTAAAAATTATGTACTTTGTCACTTTCACAATATTTTGCTGAACTTGATTTAAATGTCAGAATTGAATGACATTTTAATGGTTGGCTAGAAAACGACCATAAACGTAAGCTAATTTGGGTCGTTTTGGCTCGTTCAAATGGTCAAACTCGTATTTCTATACTTTCAATTTTTTTTGAAACGAAAAATATCTTTAAAAATCCATGATTAGCAAGTAGATAAATGAAAACATAGGAGAAACAAAGAAAAATAAAAAACTAAAAAACTAAAAGGGGGAAGTAGATAAATGAGCAAATGGCGAACAACTCCACTCAACCAAACCGCCATAATTCAGGCGACTCCTATGCTTACACCATGAGTATGAGTTTGAGATAATATTATCCACGATCTTCGGATGAGCAACTCGAATATTCTTGAAGATCTTATCGTTCCTGGCGAACCATATGTACCATACTACTCCAAATAGAATAACATCACCAATCACTTTCTTCCTTTGACAATTGTCCCATATAGTGTTTGTAATAAGAAATCCAGTGTTACTAGAGAACCCTCGAACAGTAATACCGGACCATTTAAAATTCCAGAAGTGAACCTCCTTGGCGAATTCACAGTGCAGAAAAAGATGATCCACCGATTCGACATCCTTGTTGCATAAAGTGCACATCATTTGATACTTGTAGCCCTCGTGCTATTAGATTGTTTGCTACTGGAATTCTTCCATGCACGACTCTCCACACGAAACACCTAACTTTTAATGGTATTAATTTTGACCAGGAGATCCGCAACCCTTTCAAGAGGATCAGTTTCGAGTCTATGATATGCCTCATACAGTTTACCACGTAATTACCGTTTTTTGTCGGCACAAAACAAAAACCGTATGGCGAAGAATCCTCCGAGTTATTCAGGTCACCAATATCCTTGTATAGTAGAAGCATGTAACATCCATAAAATTTCATAAAATTTAAACTTTTCAAAACAACCCTTTTTCTATAGAAGTGTTTACAAAAACCGTTGTTCCCAAAACATTATTTAAAAATCAGAATCTCTTTCAACATAGTTTTCAAAACATTCACATTATCAGAGTTTCCCAGAAATCATAAGTCCAAAACACGAGGATGTGTACGGGCATGCCTTCACCTTGCCACGATCCACTGAAGTACCTGAAACCATAAACCAAAACTGTTGGATATAGTGTCTAAGTCCATAACTATATTTGGTATGTACTTGACCCGACCCGGCATGGTCCATTTGGGTTGCACTTCACCCGAACAATTTATGGATAATCTTTTGAGAATAGTATAAGTTATGATTTATTAATATATTATAAGTTATAATATATTAATATAAAATCATATTATTTAATTAGTATTGATCTATAATTAATCTAGGATTAATTTAGAGATCAAAAGTATGACTAATTAAATATGGGCTCTTGTATTTATATAGTGTGAGCTAATACTTATTTGGAATGGGCTAGGCTTGCATGGAAAGTCCATAGATACTCCATAGAGCTTTAACCCATGGATCTCATGGAAATGAAAAGACATGGGTATTAGGGTTTACATGGATGTAACCCTAATCCACCACACTATATAAAGGAGGCTTTGGTTCTTGAAATCACACTAGTTGTGGTGAGTAAAGTAAGAGGGCCGATTTCAAGAAAGGTGATTACTATTCTCTCAAAATTCCAAGTTTGTGGTGATTTGTGATTTCCATTTGAGGCATCCACACTATTGGTGCTAGGCTCTAAAACTCCAAGCAATCAACTACAACTACAATGTAAGTAATTCTACTAGCTTTATTTGATTCAAGTTCCCCATGCCATGCTAGATAGGATAAGAACCTTGGAAAAATAATTATTTGCATGTATCTTAGTCAAACATAGATCCAAGGTTTCTAGGGTTGGATGTACACCATAGGAGTGTTAGAATGCTCAAAACCCATCAAAAACTGTAAGCACGAAGCTTAGTGGGTTCCCCCAAAATACCAACACCCAAACAGATAACATATACACATAACAACATGTATTGGGTCCACAACTAAAAGACTGGATTACCCCTTGAGCCCACAGTATGAGTCTGGCTTGCCTATCAGGCCCACAAGTCATATCTGGATTGTTCTCGAGCCCACAACATAAGTCTGGTTTGCCCTTGGGCCCACATCTTATGTCTGGCTTGCTCCATCAGTCCTTGGACTGGAATACCAATGAGTTGCCCTCAGTACGAGTCTGGCATACCACCCGGTCCTCAGCTCGTATCTGGAATACTAATGAGCCCTCAGTATGAGTCTGGCATGCCCTCCCTGGCCCTCAGCTCATATCTAGAATGCTAATGAGTCCTCAGTATGAGTCTGGCATGCCCTCCCTGACCCTCAGCTCATATCCAGAATGCTAATGAGTCCTCAGCATGAGTCTGGCATGCCCTCCCTGGCCATCAGCTCATATCTGGAATGCTAATGAGTCCTCAGTATGAATCTGGCATGCCCTCCCTGGCCCTCAACTCATATCTGGCATACTCCAGGGATTGTTGCTACAACACAAAGCAGTACAATCTCAACCCAACCCACATAATATGTCGACATATAACAGATAATATCATATACAGATAAACAGAAAGTAACACAGTCAGTCCTACAGATCTACCAGACTAACATATCAAGACTAGCATAACCAAACTAGCATGCGTATCTATTCCATACTCGACATATCAACAATATAAGGCTATCAACCAAAGGTCCGACCTTAGTGCCTTCGACCCCAATGTACAGTGAAAAAAACTCACCTTGAATGCAGAAGCTCCCCGAAAGAAAATCCTTAGCTGCTGCACTGCCGGCTTCCCGAGCTATCAATACCAACAACACACCCAATTAGCAATTGGGTTTCATGCTATAATCCATAATCCATACTTGGGGTAAAATGACCATTTTACCCCTGGCTCAACATGAACCAAAACTGAGGCCCAAAACTAAAAGATCCACAAAGGCCCACTAATGGCCCAATTTTCCAAATTGGGCCCAATCCCATTTGGGCCTTATCCTAAGCCCATACCTTTCCTTATTACAATTCAGATTACTTCAAGCACCCTTGGGATAAACTTGGTCAAAGACATAAATCTGAAAGTCAAAGTCAACGGTCCAAGTTGACCCAACTCATCGAGGTGTCCTTCAACTCATCGAGTTTCTCCATCATTCTGCATAGAATAGGAAAAACCAAGTCAACTCGCTGAGTTGACCCACAAACTCGCCGAGTTCCTCTATCAATCTGAAAATATCGGGGAAAACCGATCCAACTCGCCGAGTTTATCCAACAAACTTGCCGAGTTCGCCAGAAACCCACCTCTTAACACATTAAGCACTTAATACATGAGGACATGACTCCAAAACATAGATCTGACTTCCTTGAGCTGGAAAACCACGTAAAGTTTCCAAATTTAGGTTCATGCATGTCTAAATGAAGCTCTTAAGCTTGGAATAGACTTAATAATTGACTTAATGCATGCATGACACCAAAATCCTCATAAATTTTGCACCTTTAAGCTCAAGGGTACCAAAACCAACTCAGATCTGAAGGAACAACCCCTAAAATGTCACAACTAGCATTTTTAGCTAGGAAATTCTATTTTCATGAAAACATCAACTATTGTAAGACTTTTACTCTAAGTGAAAATCATATTATATGCTAAAATGAAATCATCCATTTGAATCAAAATTCCTGAGTGAAGTTCAACACCTAATACAATACATCTCATATATTCAACCACAGGTTGAAAACCCTAAAAATCCCGGTTCAAATTTATTATGAACTAGGATCCTCTTATTGGGCCTAATGGACAAGTAAACTTTCAATTTGGCTATTTTGGACCAAGGAACCCTATTTGGGCTCTAATTGGACCCACATCCATGGAACTAAAGTATTTTGGGTCATGTGGGCCTAGAATGACTCATCTTATCCCTCATGGGCCATGCTGGGCCGTAAATGGTTTCATAATCCCTAATGGGCCGTAAACTAGTTTCTTGGGCTTCATTGGGCCGTAAACCCTTTCCCTGATCACTATTGGGCCGTGAACCCTCATGAGGGCCCAATGGGCCGAACACCTTCATCGTGGGCCTCATAATTTCGAACTAAACCAAGAAAATGCCCAAACTCTTTCATTCTCTTTTTCTTTCCCTCATTCTCGGCCCAACAACAACAAAAAAAAGAAAAACAAATGGGAGGGAAGTAGAGTTTGACACCTCAACATTACCTAGTGGATATCCATGCAAGATTTCATGTATCCATGCAACCCTCAAATCACTATCTTCATAAGTCAACACTCCCTTCTCTTATCTCTCTCTATCTCTCGGCCATAGAGTGTCTCACCACTCTCATCCTCTTTCATTTTAACTCCACCAAAAATCTCTCTAGAACATCAAGAATTCACTCATCATATCTCCAAATTTTCGAGTGTGTCTTGTGAAAGATCAAGAACTCTTCATCAAAGCTCATCACTTTTGGTAAGTTCTTGTTTGACTTTATGGTTTAACTTTAAGATTACACCAAAAATCTCTTCTTAACCCACATCATTTCATGATCTATGCTCTTTTGAACTTCATAGATATCGAAAACCTTCTCAAGAAGCTTACTAGGGTTGAGATCTTCTCATTTCCTCACCAAAAACCGAAAAATTCAAAGCAAAGTGAGTTCATACCCCCTATTTTCGATTTTTACTATGTTTTGGGGGAGAATACAAGTTGTTTTGTGTAGATCTATATGTGTATGCATGATTTTGTGTGTTTTTCTAGTTATATATGTGTTTATGTGTTGTAAACTTCATGAACTTAAAGATCTACTAAAATATGATGATATTGGTATAACATAACACTTATTTCAACTTATCTTACAAGAAAAAGGTTTAAAACACATATAAGTTACTTAAAGCTAAGAAAAACTTCATAAAAGGGGCTAAAAGTGACAAAATGACAAAAGAATGGGTTATTTGTGTAACTCACGGCTAGTAAGGGGTTCAAAAGGATTTTTTTGCTAAACATGGCAAATTTCGACATTTAAGACCTTACAAGGACTAAAAATGTAAAAATTTTCATAAATGGGCCTTATTTGGGCTTCTCACCATTTTGGGCCCAAAAATTGTAATTTTTGATCTTTTGTGGGCTTAAATGTCATTTTCAAGAAAGTTGTGCCAAAATTGTAAATTTTTGATAAGAAGGGTTAATGATGTGAAATTATAAAAATTTGGGCCAAAAAGATGAAATTATCTATAATGGGCCGAAAATATATACATTTATAAAAATCAAGCCAAAAATGATGTTTTTGACAAAAGTGAGTTAAAAATGTTATTTTTACAAAAACTAGCCTTAAATGCAAGTTTTGTCCAAAAAGGGGCCTAAAATGTTATTTTTACCAAAATTGGACTTTAATTGTAAATTTTTGGCTTAATGGGCCAAGAATGTCATTTTTACAAAAGGTTGGCCTTTTATGTCATTCTGGTAAATAATTGAGCTAAAACTAGCAATATAATAACAAACGGGCTAATTATGTAATTCTCATTGTTATTGGGCCTTGGTGACCCATTTATATGCTTGATAGGTCCTGAATACTCTTTATATGTTTATTGGGCCTCATTGACCCATTAACATGCTCGACGGACATTGGATACTCTTTGCGTGCTATTTGGGCCTGTAAATACCTTACATGTGAAATGGGCCTTAGTTGTCATTTTACATATATTTTGGGCCCATGTTATATAATCTCATTCCTTTCGGGTCCGGAAATGACTTACATGTTTAGTGAGCCTTAGTTGTTCACTTACATGGTTCATTGGGCCTGGAATGTGTTTTATATGTTTCTCTTCGTGTAAATTCGATTAAGGATCTACTGAGACGTGTCGGTTGACACCTATTGAGTGTACGATCGTAGCCTGTAGTTATAACCAGAGTCTCTTGGAGGGAGAGCGGGGGTTTGTGTATAGATCTATACGGGGATGACACCCCACACCTGAGCTGTTCGCTACAGTTAGACTAAACCAGTCTAGGGTGACAAAAACCTTATTCTATTTTCCGTCAGCGTTCAACAACGCTAAGACAGACGAAATTGTCATTATCTAGTATGGATATAACGACTCACTTAGAGGAATTAACATTATGAAATTTACGGGAGACCATTCTCTTTTCTCTTTGGATTACTCGGGAACATACTCGTGCCGGTACTCGACCTCGGGGGTTGACATACCAGCATTCTCTTTTACAGGCAACATAGGGTTGTCTGGGGGCATTCTCTTTACATTCTCTTTACATTCTCTTCATTCACTTTTGGAATTTTATTAAACAATAACACACATGCATTAATACAAGATCGGACACAAACATACTAAACTATTTTAAGAAAAATACAAGATTTTCTTGTGATTACAAAGTTATACAAATCATTTTCTCAAACATGCTTATGAACTCACCAACATTTTTATGTTGACCTTTTTAAATTAACTTGTATTCTCAGGAAACCGTTGAAGCAGGTTGAGCTGAATAAACTAATGGATGTTTTGTTATATTTTATTTCATCATACTTTAATTATTATGGCATGTAATATTCAAACACAATACTCGATGTAAACAATGTATGTTGTTATATTACATGTGTGATGACGATGATGTTATGTTTCAATTATATACTATGTGATGATACTACAAGGATGAAGTCACGCACAAGCCCCCGAACGTTTCCGCCGTCTGGTTCAGGGGTGTGACATAAAATGACTTTACTCCATCATCATCCCCAAAAAGAGGCCAAAACACAACAAAACCCAAAATAAGGACATCTAATCATCTATAAGTCAAGGTATGAACTTGATACCTTAAAATGACTGCAAGAAATGGAGTGATTTTGGATCCAAGACTTCCTTCTCCAAGCTAGAAACTTCAAGATCTTCTAATTCCTTCACAATGCACAAAATGAACACCAAACTTCCTTCCAAGGCTCCAAAAACTTGACAATGGAGGCTACAACTCGATTTAGGGTTTGGACAACAATGGAGGCTGATAAGGAGGCCAGAAGAAAGACTTAAGGACTTTAAATAGGGTGCAAGACCCTAAAAATTAGGGTTTCCTTCCCAGCTGCCAACTCGTCGAGTTGAGGCTCCCCAACTCGTCGAGTTGGTTCATTAATCCCCCGCGATCCTTCCATCTTCAACACGACGAGTTGATCCCTACAACTCGTCGAGTTGACCAAGAAATGGGGTTATTCTCAACAATTTCTCTTCAAGATTTCGGATGTTACAACTCTCCCCCACTTAAATTAGATTTCGTCCTCGAAATCGCTCCTTACTAACACTCATAACCAAAACAACACTTGAGGAACGTATCCGAAAATTCTGCACATAAACTAACTTCCCAAAACAATCAAACCCAAATAGAAACTGCCAACCTGAAGAAGAACAACCCATGATCCCATGCAAAGACCCAACCCTATATATCCGTACTTAGGTATCGAATTAGTCTGACTCCCGGACAGACCTCCCAAACTGATTCGATTGCTAGAACCATGCCACTTATCCATCGAACAATCTATCCAACCTTTGCTGTTAACAATTCCATAAACACACAAGAGACATAAAATACAGACTTCCTCGATTGTCGGGCCGATACACTGCTGCTAAGAGCCCGAAACCTCATCACTTGCTCTTCATTCACAAGATGAAGCCACCCTAGAGCGCAGACACATAAACTAGACTCTGAATCCTCCAACTGATGCCTTTGATATACAGATTTCTTAACCCCCTCCGTTCAGGATACGGTCCTTGCACAGTCCCACTCACGATTCCCAACACGAGTTTCCACCAAAAGCCCGCTCGAAAATGGATACCCATGATACCTCCTCATGGAATCTTCCCTAAAACTGATGAACATCCATTTGAATTTACCCCCAGTCCCTAACTGGGGCATTACAAGAACCATGAAGAATGATCTTCGAAACACACCGTCCGTGAACTTATCCCAAAACCGAACCATATGATGAACCCAAAATCTTAACACCCTTGACTCTTTGCTATGACATTACCGACCACTGCTTTGACGAGAAACGATGATCAAACCATGAACTTTTACGATACATCCCACCCTTACCGACTCCGGTGCACCCCCACCTGGGCACCCACTCGATACAATCACCAAGAACTTTATGACTTACGACTACATAAGGAATTTCCAACTTGAGAATCACAAATCTAACAACCTCTAGCGAGCAACTGGAATTATTGCATACAACATGCCGAGACTTTCTGATACCTGACTGATACTTCCCTTAATCCTTACTGTTTCCCTTATCCAACCAACAGATTTACGATTCGCCCGACCGCCAGTCAACGCGTCCACACCGGAAGAACTACAAACAGAAGAAATGAACCATCATGGTCACTAGGCCCACATCCTATGTCTGGAATACCCCTACAAGGTCCTCATCATAGGTATGGATTACCTATGAGCCAACAACATGAGTCTGGTATGCCCTCCCTAGCCCTGAACCCATGACTGGAATGCTTCGATAACCTACCGATACTGTCGTCCTCGCATCATTGGCCCAACACTCCGGGCTTGAAGATACCCACTTCATTCCATTACCTTGAAGGGACCTAAACAACTCCCTTACAATGCCAACTAAGGCACCACAAAATAGCTACCAAGCAAAACCTTATGAAAACAAAGTCGCACATGATCCGTGGATAGGATAATGGTTGCACTATTGATCCAAATCGGAAGCTGAAACCCAAGAGAACCATGCACATAACTCGAACCAAAAGCCCCAATGCCATCTTACCCATCTCACACGGAATACCCCCATACACATACTTAAGAGACCCAAAATCTCATCCAAAGAGAAAAGAAGCACCAGAGATAATCGAAATGCCACCTTAATCAAAATAGAAAAACATCTTCAAGGTTGGTCAAAACAAGACCCCATACTGGACTGAACGGATTCCATCACTACACCACTAGCTCGAGAAAACCTCCAAGATGATCCTAAAGGCTACCAAAACCTGAGTTTGTTATGAACCAAGCTCCCACTCTACCATTGAGGGTAACCACACCTGAAGTCCAAAGGAACATAGAATATACTGAACAGGATGGTAGTTGACGCATTCCTTGAACTTTAACTGACACCACTTAAATCCCTCGGAGAATTCCCACTGAATAACGGACTCAGCGACCAATGGTCTCGAATACCTTGACACCCAAACCAGAGAAACCACAACCCACCTGGAGCTGAACATACCTACTTCTGAAAAGGGTTCACCGACCAACATCTGCCTAACAAATATGAAAGCAGCGAACTGACAAAACCCTCAATGACTGACGTTCAACCTGAGAATCCCAATTCTCCCCCACTTAGAACTCGAACCACCACCCACTGGTGGTGAAACCAAAACATAACCCAAGCAACCGATCCAGGTTCAACCATACTGGACCATGAAATGAATGCCATCCGCAGAATGGTCCTCCAGATACGAATCAAACGAACCCCACGAGAAACCCGAATTACAGCGAAAAACCTCGGAACTTCCCATAATATCCACTTACAAAGCATAGGAAACTATCAATTTTCGATCCAAACATACACCCTTGCATGCAACCCACACGACAATCCGACACCTGACTTTACCATCTCCCACGGATACGGCCCTTGCTCACATCGCTAAGGTACTCATGCCACATCAAACCACTTGTGCACGCCCGCGCTGACATGCTGTCGCCAACTACTGCGACCAACATACCCCAAGATGAGAATCCAACCTAGCTCGAGAGATCACACACCTACCCACTCCTTCTAACTCAAAATAGAACAAAAGAGCAAGATCCTTGCCACAGATAACGACAACCCAATCCGACAATCTGCCACTTAAATCCCAGATACTATTTCCAAGCCGCTCATATCAACCACTTCCTCCCCGTGTCTCGAGGCTCGAGGCACGATCCCTAACAAAACCCTCGATACTTACAATCAACATACTCATCTGGGTATGAACCACTCAACCCACATCAAAATCGCCACAGGGGCCCAAACAAACACAAAACCCATCCTCGTTTGGGCAGCCTACGCCAAAAGACTGACAGATACGGAACCACTGCCTCGAACCATAGTATCCAACCATGCTATCTTCCCTGACCAGCCCTTAGATTTCCCGAAATATTCCTTGAATCGAGTATGGATCCTGTGCTTTTAGTAGTATGGGCCCAATACTACCTTCCACACCTATCCATACTTTCCTCAAGAATCATCTCGGGTCCTCTACGACCTAGTCACAAAATATTCCTGAAACTTGCTCAACAGCGAAACAACCACACTAAAGGACTCCCTAGGCTATCCTAGGGTTCCACACTTCTCTGCCATCAGCTGCTGAAGAACTCCTCACAGTGTCAATTAGCTATTCCATGAATACAATCACATGCACCAAAGCTCAGATAATCCTTCGAGTAACAGACTCATCCCTACAACGGTTGGACTCAAACAAGAGCTGTGCAGTAGAGTCAAACCCGTCACTCTAATATTATCCAACCTCTTTCACATGTGACTTGACATATTCACCAAATAGCTAACTCACATTACTCATGAGTTCCACAAAGCACAAAGCAAGCAACATTCGTGCAGAGGATCCGACTGACACTAAAATGCAATAAAATCAGACAGATCCTCATACGAAATCCTCGATCTTCAACTCCCCATACCACGATTACATCTTCGCCCTGCTCTCACTCTCCCTAGAGTGTCTAATCATTCCTCGTGCTGGCCCGCTAAACACTGGACCCTCTCATGAAACTTCCACCAACCCTGCAGTACTCGTGTATGCTAGCCATACATAACGTTGGATCCTATAGACAGTCAAATACCTGATCCTACCCTAAGCCCTTCATCAAACAAGAACAGGAAATAAAGCCAAACCAAACATTATCAAGCTATAGAATCTTAGTTATGTACAGATATGATGCATACACTGAGTAACTATAGTAATGATGTCAATTTCATATAAAGAAGAATCCTAGGCTATCAGGCATCATATAATCAGGCAATCCTATCATGCGATTCCTGAAGATCTCTAGCCTATCACTAGCATGCTGTTGTAACATATCACAATATCAAATAACAATATGGCATTTTGGGTCTACTTACTGGCTCCGGCTGATCGTACACATCACATCCTCCTTAAGTATTTTGAAAACCATTTGAAAATCATTTTGAAAGTCTTTTTCGTTAGTTTGAGACTGGATTCACACAAGTGTTCCTCCAATTCACTCAAACCAAGGTTCTGATACCAACTTGTAACATCCATAAAATTTCATAAAATTTAAACTTTTCAAAGCAACCCTTTTTCTATAAAAGTGTTTACAAAAACCGTTGTTCCCAAAACATTATTTAAAAATCAGAATCTCTTTCAACATAGTTTTCAAAACATTCACATTATCAGAGTTTCCCAAAAATCGTAAGTCCAAAACGCGAGGATGTGTACAGTCACACCTTCACCTTGCCACGATCCACAAAAGTACCTGAAACCATAAACCAAAACTGTAAGCACGAAGCTTAGTGAGTTCCCCCAAAATACCAACACCCAAATAAATAACATATACACATAACAACATGTATTGGGTCCACAACTAAAAGACCGGATTACCCCTTGAGCCCACAGTATGATTCTGTCTTGCCTATCAGGCCCACATATCATATTTGGCTTGCTTTCGAGGCCACAACATAAGTATGGCTTGCCCTTGGGCCCATAAATTATGTCTGGCTTGATCCCTCAGTCCTTGGACTGGAATACCAATGAGTAGCCCTCAGTACGAGTCTAGTATACCACCCGGTCCTAAAATCATATATGGAATGCTAATGAGCCCTCAGTATGAGTCTGGCATGCCCTCCCTGGCCCTCAACTAATATCTGGAATACTAATGAGTCCTCAGTATGAGTCTGACATGCCCTTCCTGACCCTCAGCTCATATCTGGAATGCTAATGAGTCGTCGTTATGAGTATGGCATGCCCTCCCTAACCCTCAGCTCATATCTGGAATGCTAATGAGTCCTCAGTATGAGTCTGACATACCCTCCCTGTCCCTCAACTCATATCTAGCATACTCCAGGTTTTGTTGGCTACAACACAAAGCAATACAATCTCAACCCAACCCACATAATATGTCGACATATAACAAATAATATCATATACAGATAAACAGACAGTAACACAGGTAGTACTACAGATCTACCAGACTAACATATCAAGACTAGCATAACAAACTAGCATGCGTATCTATTCCATACTCGACATATCAATAATATCAGGCTATCAACCAAAGGGCCGGCCTTAGTGCCTTCGACCCGAAAGTACAGTGAGAAAAACTCACCTTGAATGCAGAAGCTCCCCGAAAGAAAATCCTTAGCTGCTGCCCTGCCACCTTCCCGAGCTATCAATACCAACAACACACCCAATTAGCAATTGGGTTCCATGCTATAATCCATAATCCATACTTGGGGTATAATGACCATTTTACCCCTGACCCAACATGAACCAAAACTGAGGCCCAAAACCAAAAGATCCATAAAGGCCCACTAATGGCCCAATTTTCCAAATTGGGCCCAACCCTATATGGGCCTTATCCTAAGCCCATAATTTTCCTTATACAATTCAGATTACTTCAAGCACCCCTTGGGATAAACTTGGTCAAAGAAATAAATCTGAAAGTCAAAGTCAACGGTCCAAGTTGACCCAACTCACCGATTTGTCCTTCAACTCGTCGAGTTTCTCCATCAATCTGCACAGAACGGGAAAAACCAAGTCAACTCGCCGAGTTGACCCACCAAATCGCCGAGTTCCTCTATCAATCTGAAAATATCGGGGAAAACCGAGCCAACTCGTCGAGTTTATCCAACAAACTCGCCTTGTTCGCCAGAAACCCAACTCTTAACACATTAAGCACTTAATCCATGCGGACATGACTCCAAAACATAGATATGACTTCCTTGAGCTGGAAAACCACGTAAAGTTGCCAAATTTAGGTTCATGCATGTCTAAATGAAGCTCTTAAGCTTGGAATGGACTTAATAATTAACTTATTGAATGCATGACACCAAAATCGTCATAAAGTTTACACCTTTAAGCTCAAGGGTACCAAAACCAACTCAGATCTGAAGGAACAATCCCTAAAATGACTTTAATCCATCATCATCCCCAAAAAGAGGCCAAAACACAACAAAACCCAAAATAAGGAGATCTAATCGTCTATAAGTCAAGGATGAACTTGATACCTTAAAATGACTGCAAGAAATGGAGTGATTTTGGATCCAAGACTTCCTTCTCCAAGCTAGAAACTTCAAGATCTTCTAATTCCTTCACAATGTACAAAATGAACACCAAACTTCTTTCCAAGGCTCCAAAAACTTGACAATGGAGGCTACAACTCGATTTAGGGTTTGGACAACAATGGAGGCTGATAAGGAGGCCAAAAAAAGACTTAAGGACTTTAAATAGGGTGCAAGACCCTAAAAATTAGGGTTTCCTTCCCAGCTGCCAACTCGTCGAGTTGAGGCTCCCCAACTCGTCAAGTTGGTTCATTAATCCCCCGCGATCCTTCCATCTTCAACACAACGAGTTGATCCCTACAACTTGTCGAGTTGACCAAGAAATGGGGTTATTCTCAACAATTTCTCTTAAATATTTTGGATGTTACAAAGTAGTTCGTGAAGTTCAGATGAAGTGGAAGGTGACTGTTTCCAACACCACATAAAACCATTTGTTGATACACGATGAGAAAGTTTACAGCTTTTGACCAATTCAATCTTATATAAATGGGGAATTTTTTCTAGAAACAGGACCGAACCGCACCACACGTCTTTCCAGAACAAGATATGAATATCTGATCCAGGAATGATTTTGAATATCTAGTAAGAATCGGCACCCAGATCACCCAAGGATTTAACTGCCCTTTGGATGTTGCACTACAGCCCATTGGAGGTTTTTCTAGCAATGAAGTGTGCTGATTTCTTACTCAAATTATGTAGACTTGTAATGACATTCTTCCAAAGGCTTCCTTTCTCGTTTATCAGACACCAACACCATTTGATTAAAAGTGCCAAGTTTTGTACTTCTAGAGTTGATACCCCCAAACCACCATCAGAGATAGGGGCTGCGATTTTAGACCAACTAATCCAATGTATCTTACGTTTTACATCACCACCACCCCATAGGAAATTTTTTCTAATTTTTTTCCAAAGAATCAGTAATTCCTTCTGGTGCTTTAAACAGAGACATAAAGTAACTAGGCAAGCTGTTTAGGATAGATTTGATTAAAGTAATGACCCCCAAAGGAAAGAGATCTGGCTTTCCAATCAGATAGACGAGTTCTAAACTTGTCTATGATTGTTTTCCAATGCTTTTTCATTCCCATATTTTCCCCGACTGGTACACCCAAGTACCTAATAGGAAAGGAATCTTCTACATAGCTCATAATTCTAGCCATGTCTTCCAATTCGGTACCAGAGGTACCAATAGCGAATAACCGTGACTTATGAAAATTGACCTTTAGTCCTGATGAAACATCCCAAAAATACAGACCACAAATTTCATTTTAAATCATTAAGAAAACCATAGACATCCAAACATCATATAAAAACCATAAGTCATGTATCTCAAAATATCATAATATTTGTCAAAATATATCAAAGTATATGTAACATCCCAAAATTCAAGACCAAAAATTTCATTTTTAATTAAGTTATTATAAAACCAAAAGTATAAAAACATCCATAGTATCATCCCATATCAAAACCATTATGTCAATAATCAAAACATGTTATAATGAAACAATATCAGAGTATAATCCCAAAGATCTCATGTGTGGAAAACATGGTGTGATGCGTTGCGACCATGCCATCTCCTTTCCTTTTGAAGAAGAAGTACCTGAAACCAAAACTGAAAACCGTAAGCACGAAGCTTAGTGAGTTTCCCTATCATACCACATAATCACATACTGTCAGGGATATTTGGGTGCCCGGCCTACCCTGTCAGGCATATCTGGGTGCCCGACCTACCCTGTTGAGCATACCTGGGTGCTCAACCTACCCATGTTAGGCATATCGGGGTGCCCGACCTACGCCTGTCAGACATACCAGGGTGTTCGACCTACTCCTGTCAGGCATATCTGGGTGCCCGACCTACCCTCCGGTTTATCTCAACCGGCTACGGGGACTGTTTCACCCTTACCACTACTACATAATAACATATCATAAACATAATGCTAGGCATATATGGGTACTGTCTACCCTTTCGGTCTCTTTCAACCGGTAACCGGGAACTATTTCACCCCTCCTATGTGACAACCCGAAAATCCTTGTCTTGTAAAGTTCAGCTATTCAACTCAGCCGAGTGTCAGCCTTCGTTTTGCTATCTTTCAACGAAATTGTGGGTCTATATGAGTGTTCTAGGCTTAGTATAACCTAGATATGAGTCTTGGGAAGGGTTAGAAAGTGTGTAGCATCACAAAATCGGGCCAAACACACCAAAAAAGGTGTGTGTGGCCGCACAACCGCGTATGCGGCCAGCCAGCCGCACACCCAGCCGCACACCCACCCTCCAGCCGCACACTCACCCTTATATATAGGAGGAGACCCCTTCATTCACTCTTTTCCCATTTTGGCTGCACTCTACTTTCTCTCTCTACTTTCTCTCTCTAAAAACTTCATCCAAGAACACTCTAAAGGCCTCAAGAACGTGAATTACTCCATCATTCAGCTTGTTATAGGGGTAAGACACCTCAATCTAAGCTTAAACCTCATCATGTTCTTCGTGTTCTTCGTCACTTGAAGGTGTACGGCCGCACACCTTCATAAGGTGGCCGTACACACCTCAAAGACTCTCCAAGGTGAAGAGTTTGGCCTTCATTTGCTAGTTGGACTTGGTATTGGCTTTGAAACACCCGAAAATCGACATTTTGTGCATGAATGAAGAGTGTACGGCCGCACACCCCTATGTACGGCCGCACACTCCCATGTACGGCCGCACACTCTTGTGTGCAACCGCACACACATGCTGGCCGCACACTCCCATGTACGGCCGCACACTCTTATGTGCAACCGCACACACATGTTGGCCGCACACTCCCATGTACGGCTGCACACTCTTGTGTGCAACCGCACACACATGCTGGCCGCACACCCTGGCCGTACACCTGGCCGCACACACATAAAAGTCAAGTTTGGTGGAATTACACTCAAATCTAAGGCCCTACACTCATTTAGAGACTTCAATAGGTGTTTGTAACACTTAATTCTAAGTGTTCTAATGTCCCTAAGGTGTGTCCATGTGTCTATTAGTGGTTATATACCCTAAGTGTATTCATATATGTGTTATTACATGATAAACTAGGATCCGTCTGTGCTCACGACTTCATTCGACACCCGACGATCCTATATCAATCTTTCTTTCGAGTTACTCACTTCAGGTGAGTTCATACCCCTTAATCAACCTTTGAAATGATTTTAAATGCTTTTATGGGGGGGGGGGAATACAAGTTGAACTATTAAGTTATTATATCAATCGCATGTGATTAATAACTGTCAATCAAATAGATTTTTGCATGTTAAACTGTTTTATTCAGCTAAAGGTTTTCATATATTACTTTCAAATCTCTTTTAAAGTACTATAATATCTTTTTAAATTACTAAGCTTTTATCAAAGTCTTTTAAACTTATATTCTTGTTAGATTCATGTCTATATAGATATAGTTATACAAGTAGGGTTTGAAGGACTTAGGACTGATAGCCCGCTTTATTTCCTGTTCCTTGTTTGGTTGTGGACTTAGAGTATCCAGTTATTTGTCCGAGTGTCGTTGAAGTCCTAGTTATATATTATGTATATCTGTTTAGATATTAAGACTCTTACTCCAGTTCAGCGCCTTTGGGTAGCAAAGATACCTAGATAACCTGTCAAGTAAACTATAATAGGTATAGTTTAGAAATCAACAATAACTTTTATGAAGAGAACTAGCTTGAAGGGTCCAGTTAATGGTTTGGTCTAGGCTTTCATTGTATTTTGTTGGGTATGAGTCTGTAATACAGTTTGTGAGTTGTTTATGTGTTTTTGGTCAGAAAATGTGTTTGCGACCGTAAACAGAGTTTACGGCCGTAAACAGAGTTTACGGCCGTAAACACGTTTACGGCCGTAAACCCAGTTTACGGTCGTAAACCCTGTTTGCGGTCCTGTCTAGTATAAATAGCAGAGGTGTAGGTCATTGTGCGGTTGTTGATGCCATTGCATTTACAGAGTGTTCCATCGAGTTGTACTTGACGTTTTTCTGAATATAAACGTGTGCAAGCTCGATTTCTTTTCTTCTTATTCTTCTTTCTGTGATTGTTTGTTGCTTGATCATTGGTAAAGATCCTTTTCAGGACCTTACAGTTGGTATCAGAGCCAGGTTATGCATGTCAGCAAACTTAAGACTCGCCATTGATCTGCACTAAACCAGGCCAAGTAAGAAAACAAAGTATTTAAACAATTCAAGCTTTAAGTTTTCTTAATTAAACAATTTTATTTTGGCCTTAAAAAAAATTATTTTGATCAAAAAATTGGAGTTTACGGTCAATATTGATCAAACATTGAGTTTACGGTCCAAAGTGGGTTTACGACCGTAAACCCATTGCAATGGTCACCTGACCGTAAACTGAGTTTACGGTCATAAACTCAGAGGAGTTTACGGTCGTAAGCCCAGAAGGAGTTTACGATTCTTGAATCTCCCCAAACCGTAAACCCTCCCCAAACCGTAAATGCCGACGAACACATAAACGACGATTAATCCTCCAGTTTCAGTCGAATCGATGAACAAATAGCTTTTCCCCAGTCGGTTTTAGCATACCTTCGAAGTGAACTTACTGATTTCGCAAAATCTCACAGAAAATTTCGAGGATGAGAGAGAGTAGAGAGAGAAAGAGTTTGCGGCCGCAAGGAGAAAAGGAAGGTGAAAAGGGTTTACAGCAGTAAACCCAACCTTTTATACCTCCTTAGAGTTTATCTGTCTCCCACACAGTATTATGCACAGTCCAAATCCCGATTAAATTTTCAAAAATAAAACCTTTTGAGGATATTAAAATAAAAGTAAAATTAAAATTAAACTAAAAATAAAATAAACTAATTTCTAAAATTCAAGAATTAAAAGATTTAAAAGTTAATTTTTTTTTACAATTATAAAAATAAAATTAAAATAAAATAAAAATAAAAATAAAATTAGAATAAACACAGACAAAATTTATCTCAAAATTCACTGAAAATTATCTTGTGACACTGGGATCAAAGTTGTTAGACAGCCTTACTCCACTTGTCGGTACCGTCTATCTTTACGTCTTTGTCTGGTTGATCGCTGGTATTGTGGTCCACTTAAACACGAAAAATTGTGACAAAATTAGGACATACTATTAATTATAAGACAAAGTGATCCTAAGTTCCTAGATACTATATCTTAAGGACCATTCAGCTGATGACGACCAGGGATATTGTTGTCCACCTAAATTTAGCAGCGAGATCTATAGACAATCTGTGAGTGTTCAATTTTAATTGTACTGGAACATGTTTCCCGCTTCCTGATATGCTCCAGTAATCAAGGACTTCCAGAATACTCCTTACATCGGGTGAGCAGACAATCATTAACAGAGAATATAGATTTAGAATGCATATGCTATACACCCAGGCCGGATCTCTTCCAATCACGCAGAGGGTGGAACATATGACTAACTGAAGTTTTAGAGGGATTGAGAAGTAGAATGGTACATATACTGTGTACCAGGTCGGATTGTGAGTCACGCAAAGGAGACAGTATATGGCTAACAGATAGAAAGAATTGCATAGATAGAAGATGCAGAGAAATAGAATTGCATATGTTACAGTCCAGGTCGGATTTTGAGTCACGCAGAGGAGGTAACATATGACTAACAGACAGATAGAGAAAGAAAACAATTTTCTACAGACCTAATTCATCGGAATTCACCAGTCACCCCATCAATACCGAAATTAAGGACAGAATCCGCACATCGAGGAAAAGTTAATCCACGGTTCCAAGTACAGGTTCTTTAATGTGATCAGTAGATTCCCATATATATCTCCCTGCTCAACCTATCCAAGCGTCGTATAGTTAGACTAAACGGATCTAACTACGTCAAGATTTGTCAAGTCTATGAATTCCTTAAGTTCAACTCTGCCTAGTCATGTCCATTTTAATCTTTCGTGCCTACCAACGCCTCAAACCCAGAGCATAGACCCTTCAACTTTGGGTACGTTACGCAGACTCAGATTGCCTGTTATCACTTGATAATATCACTTCCCAGTACTATATCAACAAGCAAAACTGAAAGCGACAATATTTTTGATTTTTCTGAATTTTTAATGTTTTTGGATTTTTGAATGTTTTCTGAAAAAAATAAAACAGAAACAAGATGTTTTTGGATTTTTTAAATTTTTAATTTTTCAATTTCTTTGTTTGGTTTTTGTTTATTTCTCCCCCTAAATTTGTGCATGGGTGAGAATGAAAACACTAAAATGCGCAAATTTAAACTAACCTAATGAATAACAAAAATTTAATCCTCAAAACGAATCATTTTTAAAAATCCCACAAGCACATCGAATCGAGCTTTGTTAAAAGGCTTGGTGAACAGATCCGCCACATTATTGGCAGTGGGAACCTGTTCTAGCCTAATGAGCGAGCGCTCATAACAATCTCTGATAAAGTGAATTTTGATATCAATGTGCTTGGTCTTGGAGTGTTGGACAGGATTTTTAGTTATTTGAATTGCGGCCTCATTATCACAGTGAATTGGGGTTTCTAGATAATTCAAACCGTAGTCCAACAGCTGATGTTGGATCCAGATAACTTGAGAACAGCAGGCAGATGCAGCAACGTATTCCGCTTCTGCTGTTGAGGTAGAGACGATATGCTGTTTCTTGCACTGCCACGACACCAGCCTATCGCCAAGGAATTGGCACCCTCCTGATGTTGATTTCCTGTCAAGCTCACAGCCTCCATAATTACTGTCAGCAAAAGCATATAAATCAAATTCAGAATTTTTCGGATACCAAAGACCCAATTTTGGGCTGCCTTTGATATACCGAAAAATTCTTTTGACAGCAATAAGATGAGAGAGTTTAGGATTAGCCTGATAGCGAGCACATTGACAAACTGCAAACATGATGTCGGGACGACTTGCAGTAAGATACATCAACGATCTGATCATCGATCTGTAGTGTGTCTGATCTACGGATTCGCCATCAATATCTGGATTCAGCAGGGGTCTTTCAGCCATGGGTGTCGATGCAGGTTTTGCGTCTTGAAACCTGACCTTCTCAAGAATATCCTCCACATACTTAACTTGATGTAGCAGGATTCCGGTTGAATTTTGTTTGACCTGAAGCCCCAGAAACATGGTCATTTCACCCAGTGAACTCATCTCAAACCACTTTTTCATCACGCCTTCAAACTCTATGCAAAGCTGTGGACAGGTAGACCCGAAGATAATGTCGTCAACGTAGATCTGGACTAGTATCTGATCATTACCAACATGCTTGATGAATAAAGTTTGATCAATAGTGCCGCGAGAGTATCCATGCTCGAGCAAATGCTTTATTAGAGTCGCATACCATGCTCGAGGAGCTTGATGTAACCCATAAAATGCCTTGTCCAACTTGTAGACATGATTAGGAAACTTGGAGTTAACGAACCCAGGGGGTTGATCAACATAAATTTCTTCCTTCACCTTGCCATACAAGAAGGCAGTCTTGACATCCATTTGGTAGACCGTGAAGTTCATGTAGGAAGCATATGCGAGAAAGATACGAATAGCCTCCAATCGAGCCACGGGAGCATAAACCTCGGTATAGTCAAGACCCTCAACTTGTCGAAACCCGCGAACCACCAACCTTGCTTTATTGCGCACTATTACACTAGAATCGTCTTGCTTGTTACGATAGACCCAACGCGTGTCAAGAGACCTTTTGCCCTTCGGTAACCCAACCAACTTCCAAACCCCGAGCTTTTCAAACTGATTTAGCTCTTCATGCATCGCATCTACCCAGCTGGGCTCATTCAAAGCCATGTCAACGTTCTTGGGCTCTATTTGAGATATAAAGCAAGAATAGAGACATGCATTGACATCTCCACTCTGACTTCTGGTGTTAACTCCGTAACCCAGCTGGCCAATGATGTTATCGATAGGATGATCGCGTTGAATTCTTGAAGGAATGTCTTGGCTGATATCATTGAGTGAAACAGGAAGAGTGTGAATGTTGAAACCTCCATCATTTGCTGATTGATCCACATTGGATGGATCTGCTATAAACTCATTAGCAATTTCTTCAGGAAAGAGTAGTTCCATAAAAGTTGGATTGACAGCGGAAGCATCTCTAGACATGAACTCTCTTTCAATAGGGGTAAGAGGTGTAGCATCAGCATCAGGAGTTCCATCTTGAACTTTAGACTCTGGACTATTAGGTTGGTCAGATGACTCCCCCTCAGGTGGAGCAGAGGACTCCCCCTCAGATGGAGCATAGGACTCCCCCTCAACCGTTGGAGGTCTGTAAACAACTTCTTCGTCTTCGTCTTCAGAAACAATCTTCGAATTAGAAGAGGATCCATTTAAGCCATCTGAAGACACATTTAAGGATTTGAAAAGCGATGTGTAATCAAATAACCAGTCAGGACCCACTCGAGCATCTGTTTCATTCTCCTCCAACCAGCGCACGTCATAGGATTCAACAATCTGCTTAGTCTTCTTGTTGTAAACCCTATATGCGGTGCACGCAGCATATCCTATAAAGTAACAATCATCGGCTTTGGCATTGAATTTAGGGTTGGATTCCAAGTGAAGAAGGGTGCCAGGGCAGCTAAATACACGGAAATGGCTGACTGAAGGCTTGTGTCCATAGAGAATCTCGTACGGTGTCTTCATCTGTGCTTTGTTGATTAGAACACGATTCTGCACGTAGCAAGCAGTGTTAATCGCCTCGGCCCAAAAGAAAACAGGTAATTTTGAATCACAAAGCATTGTCCTTGCAACGTCTTTTAAAGTTCTATTTCTCCTTTCAGCAACACCATTTTGTTGAGGCGTGTGATCAGAGCTGTATTGACGCACGATCCCCTTCTCTGCGCAAAAATGGTCAAGAACCACATTCTTGAACTCAGTTCCATTGTCAGTACGAAGCGCCTTCACCTGGTTGTTGGTTTGTTTATCAATCATCACAATGAACTTCTTTATCAGATCAGCAACCCCCGCTTTGTTGGATAAGAAAAAGACCCACGTAAAACGAGAGAAATCATCGATCACAACTAGACAGTACGAGCTTCTGTTGATGCTCAGGACGTTGACCGGACCAAATAGGTCCATATGCAATAGTTGGAGCACCTGACTGATTGAGTTGACTTGCTTGGGCAGGTGTGGTTTGCTATGATGCTTTCCTTGGGCACAGGACACACACTTCTCAAATGTAATAAAGTCTCTGACAGGTAAGCCTCGGACCATCTCATTCTTAGCAAGGCGATTCAGGTTTTTCGCATTAGCATGACCAAGTCGTCGGTGCCACAGCATTGTGTTTTGTTCGGAGACTTTTGAAAATAGGCAAGTGACTTGTTCAGGGATGTTGTTGTTCATGTCAATAATGTAAGCATTCCCATCCCGCTTAGATTTGACGAGAATCCAATCTTCCGGGATGACAATGCCTGGCTTGAGAATCATGCATTCTTTATCTGTAGAATGGGTAGAATAGCCTTTGTCGCAAATTTGGGAAACACTCAACAAGCTGTGCTTTAACTCGGGAGCAAAGTTGACATTCTCAAAGCTTAGCACTCCATTTGTAACAGTTCCCCTTTGAGTAATCTAGCCACCATCTCCGCCCGCGAAGGAAACAGACCCCCCATTAAAAGATTGAATGTCGTTCAATTGGGAGATGTCTCCAGTCATATGCCGGGAGCAGCCGCTGTCGACGTACCAAGGACGGACGACATTCCTCCACAACTGTCCCTGCAAAATGAGCGGGATCATTTAGATTTGGGAACCCAGGTCATCACTGTCCTGGGTTTCCTTTTCGCTTTCTCTAATTTATCTTTTAAAGATTTCAAATTAGGATCCTCGTTCCTAATCACTTCAGAGGATGGAGATGATGGATTGGAAATTGATTTGGGCATCCAATGATATTTAGGTTTTACAACAGTCTCAGGTGGTTTTGAAATAGGTTTCTTATGAGTTTGCACAGAGCCTCTGGATGTTCTACCCGAAGTGGTTGAAGATCCAAAATTGTTTTTTGACGAAACCGATCTTGGCGGAGCCTTGTTCGGTTTTGGCAAACTATTTTGAGCTTTGTTAGTAAAAACCTTTTTATTCTTTTGGAAAACAACCATTTTTCTGCTTCGATCATCTTTCCAATCATCATTTCGAGAACGAGTTCTTGAGGATTTTCTAATTAAAGACCTTCCTCGAGATTCATTCTCTCCTCTTGGTGACATATTGTTCACAAAGATCCTATTTTGACAATTCCTAGCTATATGACCACCAACACCACAATTAAAACAAATTTGTTTATTATTTGAACTTGTACTACATTTCTCAGATTTATTTTCTTGACAGACACTCTTACTCTTCTCAGAAGAACATGCATGAGAAATAGGTTGTGAGATAAGTGAGGGTGCCTCAGAAGGTGTGACTTGAGGAATTGATGGGTTTTCATGAGAATCACAAGCATCAGAATTACCAAACAATTCATCAAACATATCAAAGAAATTAAGTTCAACAGTAGCAGAAGTAGAAACATCACACGAAACATTATCAGTCTTAACATCAGAAACAAAGAATTTTTCATTTGAAACAGAAATATCAGAATTAGAAACAGAAACAGAAACAGAATCTCCAGCTTCACACTTTGCCTGATCTAATGGTTGATCTGCAGGGGAAGTAGAAATGTTAGTACTTTCAACATTAATAAATCCGCCTGTAACGAAACCAGATGGCTTGCCATAAACCATAAACGGTTCATTGGCAATCTCATCCTTGGATATGGGTTGATACTGATATGTATGATTATAAGGCGGAGGTACACTATCATATCCTAAACCCTTTGACTGATTTCGTTTGAACTGCAATTGAGTTTCAAATAAGGACTCGACTGTCTTACTTGACGCAGTATAATTTTTGAAACTAACATCTGTTTTTCCACATTTAATTTTCAAAGCGTCAAGTTCTTCAGTTACAGCATCAAGTTGTCTTTTAATATGATCATACAGTTCACATTTTTCACTATATTCTGTTTGAATTCTCTTAAAGTCCTTTATTTTTGTTTCTAGCTGGGCTTTAAGAGGTTTATGTCCCTTCCTAAGCTGATAGCCCTCATATCTAAGGTCCTCTACTTCTCTACGTAATAATTGAATTTCATCATGAAGAAGTTTGACATAATCATTACAAGCCTCAGAACAAGATGGTAGATTTACCTCACTTTTCCTGGGCTCGGAAGTAGAGGACACCATTAGAGCAAACTGCAGCTCCATCATTTCTGCTTCGGGATCAACTGCATCATTCTTCAAGGAAGCATCATCAATTTGTGCCAGGTGAGCATTTTCTGGCCCTGAGATATTCAAAGCTTGAATCTGGTCCTCTCAGTCAAAGGATTGAGCAACCATAGCAGTTTCACCATTTACCGCAGCACCTGCACGATTATTTCCCACTGCAACCATTGTCCTGTTGTTGTTTATCCTGCGATCTGGCGTTGGACACTCACGAGCAAAATGACCCGGCTCGTGGCAGTTGAAACATCGCAGCATGCCCTTGTTGAATCCCACCTTCTTATCAGCATTCATGCCCCAGTTGCTCTTCCCTGTCTTCTTAGCAAACTGCTTGGCCCTGAAAACAGCCATAGCAATCTGCCATGTAATGTCCATCTCCTCCACATCTTCAGGATGAATCTGATCCAGGTCGGCAATGATAGCTGAGGTGGAAGCTCTCCAGCTACAAAGGCATTGTAGCAGTTAACAAGCCCAGTGGCTAGAGCCAGATTTTCATCAGTGTCTTTAGTGTTTGAGGAAGAGGCTACAACAGGCACATTTGGAGAGGGAACAACTTGTGGAGTGATAAATGGCTGACTTTATGGAATGGATGATGCAACAGCAAAGGTTTGAATCTGAGGTTGTTGAGCAGCAAACACTTGGCCTGAGGAAGTCATGATTGATGAGAGAGCATTGTTGGATGAGATTCCAAGATTCGCAGTAGAGTACGAGTTCACATGGTTTATTTCTCTCTGTTTGTCATCAATATCACAAGCTTTGATGATCGGCATGATTTCAGCAAGAGTGAGGCGATTTAGATCCTTGGTCTTCTTAATCACAGCAACATTCATGTCCCATGATCTAGGAAGAGCATTTAGATGCTTCTTTTTAATCTCTGACTTGTTTAAGAAAATCCCAGATATGTTCATGTTAGTGGTGAGAGTTGTGAACCGCTGCAGCTGAGCCTCAAGAGTCTCTCCTGGAATGTAGTTGAACATATTGAACTTTTGTCTCAACATGTCCTGGCGACTCTCCTTCATATCTTCATTGCCCTCATATACCTCAATTAGGGCTTCCCACAAATCTTTAGCTGAAGTGTACTCTCGGAACCCTTGAGCAATATCAGGAGATAGTGCCATGGTTAGAGTGGCTAAAGCCCTTTCCTGCTCTTCAACTTTCTCAAACTCCTCATCAGTGTAGTTTTCAACAGCCTTGTCAATCACTTGGCCTCCGACTATCATAGTGATTCTAACAGGGCCTCTGAGAATGCTTCTCCAGACTTTGAAATCCTTCATTTTAATGTATTTTTCAATTCTGTACTTCCACTCAGGAAAACCATCTGCAGACATTAATCTTGGAATACGCGTAGTAGTGCCCATGACAGTATCAAGTTCGTGAAAATGATTTTGACTTTGAGATTCCATTTAAAATTAAAGCAGATTGAAGTCACAAAAGAGTTTAAGGTTGATGATGATTACGACCGTAAACTGGGTTTACGGTTGAAGAGTTTACGACCGTAAACTTGGTTTACGGTTTAAGTGATTACGCCCGTAAACTGGGTTTACGGTTGAGCTGTTTACGACCGTAAACTACGTTTATGGTTGATGAGTTTACGGTTTGTACGTTTACGGTTAATGAAGCTTGGTTTACGGTTTTTGAAGATTCACAGTTTACGGTTGTTGAAGATCTTGAGTTTACAACCGTAAAAAGGGTTTACGGTTGGCAGTAAACTCCCAGAAAGCCTTCAAAAACACGTTTTTGCAGTAAATTCAGTTCCTTTAACCACTAAAACACTAAAACCAATCTTCGAACAACAAGAATATCAGTTTAAGCACCCCAAATCTCGATTGAATGAAGCTTTGACACCGGTTTTTGCTCTGATACCAATTGTAAAACATCCTCATGACGCTGATTTCACCGTTGTCGAGTTGGTAACCAGAGTCTTCTGGAGTGAGAGCAGGCATTGTGTGTATAGATCTATACGGGACAGACCATCCCACATCTTGACTGCTAGCTACAGTCCCGGCCGACCAAGCCAAGGGGTGACAAATGTCACATTTATTTCGACGCCAACAGAACGTCGTGTTTACATCCGTCAATCAGTATGGTTACGAGTATCTTCACATTTACCTTATAATTCATGGCCTTAAGGTAATTAGTACCACGGTAGTTTCTACATATAAAACTACGGTACTACAATATTTTTCCTTAATACATTAAACTTGGAACGTTTTGACATAAAACGATAATGTAAAACTATATTTTGATAATGATAGTAACGTTTGGGAAAAATGCTCTTTAAACATGAAACAGTCAGGTCTTGGTAGAAGACTGCTTTTAGTGGGGAAACTCATTCTTTTAAACATGAAACAGTCAGGTCTTGGTAGAAGACTGCTTTTAGTGGGGAAACTCATTCTTTTAAACATGAAACAGTCGAGTCTTGGTAGAAGACTGCTTTTATCAGAAAATATAGGATTTTCTGGAAGGAATTCAACTACTTTTTAAGTTTTTATCACCATCATCTAATGAGATTATTTTGAGGAAAAACATGTATTTATATCAATGTCATTAAAATACTTATGAACTCACCAGCATTAAAATGCTGATCCTCTCTTTCAAAATAACTTGTATTCTCAGGTCGTCAGTAGACAGGTACACTCCGGGAGCTTTTGCGAAGTCAGCCTTGTACCGAGCTGCATCTTATGTTATTCCCTATATCTATTTTTGATGTTGTTGTTAAATGTAACCTATGTAAAAAGTTATACTATTAATACAATGGTTGTTGTACTTTGATTACTATATTTCATGTGTTGTGATACTTGACATGATGTCACTCCGTCCCGGAACGTTTCCGCCATCGGTTTCGGGATGTGACATCCTACCACTATCACATAATATCATAGCATCCTAGCACATAAAGCATAACAGATAGTGACATACTAGACATTTATCACAAAGACAATCATCTCAACTATAAACAATTACTAGTGGACCGGTATTGGTGCCTTCGACCCACTTCTACTAGAAGGTAACTCACCTCACACTGCTGAAGTCCCGCGGACAAAACTCCTGCTGCTGGATGACAGATTCCCAAACTGTCAACATCAAAATAACACCCAATTAATAATTGGGTTCCAACACATAACCATAAGTCCATGCTTGGGGTAAAATACTACTTTACCCCTAACTTAGCTTGATTCAAGCCCAAGGCCCAATCCAAAGGTCCAAAAGTCAAACTATGAACCAAAGCCCAACATATGGCCTAATTTTCCAAATTGGGCCCAAAACTTTACATGGTCTTACCCTAAGGCCCAACCATTTATTCCAGTCCAAACATTTGGCATTCCAATGGTCCAATATCTCATAATCATCAAGGCCCAATTATGGCCCATCTATGGCCCAATTTTCTAAATTGGGCCCAAGCCTTTCTAATGGGCCTTATCCTAAAGCCCATCTAAATATTCTAGTCCATATACTTGCTCTTGGATGGCCCATCAATAGTCTAATCACCAAAGCCCAATAGAAAGGCCCTACTCAAGGCCTAAAGAAAATTAGGGTTTTCACATAAAATGACGATTAGGGTTTAATTAAAAACACTTAACCCATTAAGGACTTAATCCATTAAGTCTATCAATCTACTTGGCCATTCATATGATATAGTCGGACATAATTAAAAATTCCAATCTAACAGTCCAAATGCGGGTCCCGACAAATCCCAAACTAACATTTCCAAAATTAGGGTTTTCTAAACCCTAATTAGGGTTTCCAACCCAATCGCGTTCCAATTGGTCCATTTGTTAAGTTTTTAGGTTAATTAATGTTTTATTAGGTCAACTAGGGTTTCATTAGGTCGAGCACTACCCACTACCACCTCGGGCGGTGGTGGTCGACGGCAGCCACCACTTCACGGTGGTGGTTAAAGTTCTAGTCCAGTCATGTCCAAGCATCCCAAAAGCAATATAAACAAATGCAGACGCACACCGCCACCCAACACGGCTGCTGGTGGCGACAGAAGGCGGCAGCCACCACCTCACGGTGGTGGTTATGAATTTCTTGATTATTCCGGTCACCAATTACAATTATACAACACCATCCAAATGAACACACATACACGAAATAACACACACAGCCACACTCAGCCATCCTTGTGGCGGCAGGCGGTGGTTGGAGGGTGACAGCCACTACCTCATAGTGGCGGTGATGGTTTTCTTGCAATAGCCGACTAAGCAAACCATACACACGCCATACACCAACAACAGAACACACACATATACGCTTTGCCCAGAACAAGAACACAACCACCCACCTGGTGGCGTACGGCGGCGGCAGTAGCACGATTGGCGGAAACAGAAGCGGCACCACCGGTGGCAGCCACAATGGTTGGCCGCCATGGTGGTTCTTCACGATTTCTGCTCAGGTCAAACGCACACACGCACACACTGAAACGAAAGCACGACCGCAACCACATTTTTCTGACGGTAAGAGATGGACTGAGGCAACATTGTCGCGACGAACGCGTGGGACGGCGCCGGCGGTCCCGAGCTACGGCGTAGCGACGGGAGAAACGGGGAAGGAAATAAGCAGCTGCCACAGCGAACACAGTAGCATCCGCAAACCTCAACGCTCCGATCAATACGTCGGGTACGCGACTCTTCCTCTTTGTTGGCAGTGAGACGGGGCGATGGGCGTTCCGGTGCTCCTTCGGTGGTTTCCGGCTTCAACAAACAAGGAGGCGACGGCCAGAAATCGTAGAAACAGAAGTGGCGGCCGGAGGTGAAGGGAGGTAGAAGGGTGGTGGTGGCGGCTGATGAGGTTACCATTAGGGTTAGAGTTACCGGGGGTGACGGGTTAAATACCCCGACCACCATAAAACTTCCTTCCATAATGATGAAATCAGTCCCTCCTTCTTTTTTTTTTCTTTCAAATCAAATCCATAATTTACTCTTTTAGCCCCAGCCTCTAAAAATCTTTTCATAACAAGCCCAATATTTTACCAAACAGTCCCTCCTCTACAAATTATTTTCAAATGAGGTCCATATATTATCATTCAACCCCTCAGCCTCCAAAATCTTTAAATTTAGGTCCAATATTTACCAAAAACTCCCTGACCTCTGAAAATCTTTACAAAATAAATACTGGAATTACAGTTTAACCCTCGGAAACCCAAATTATATCATTTGGCTCCCCGAAACCAACACCCCGCTAAATATTATGGATTTTAGGGCTACTATTCATTCATTAATTTGTCTATTTATTTATTTAATAAACGGGATGTTACAACTCTCCCCCACTTAAATTGGATTTCGTCCTCGAAATCATTCTTTACCATTCCTGTCACGCCAAGCCACTCAAGTGACATGGCCACAATACCGGGCACACCCTAGCCTTCCCAGGGTAACCGTAACCAACCCTCGCAGGGTTCTAAAACCCGAAGATAAACGGATTCCTTGCAACATGATCGCCTTTACTCAATCTGAAATCTGGATTTCTCGAGATGGTCTGACTCCCTGACAGACCGCCCATATAGAATCATTATTGTTGAATCCCTGAAGAATCCTTATACTTGACACTAGGCTTAGATAATCGTTCGAGTCGGAGACTCATCCCTGCAACAGTTAGAATCAGACGAGAGCTGCGCAACAGGGTCAAATCAATTACTCTGAGATTATTCAGCCCCGCTGTAAGTGACTTAGTATCACCCAAGCAATCAGATACTCCATCCATACGAAAAACCAAATCGCTAATACTACCCTAAACCCAGAAACTGTTCGAAACAGTATGCTGCTTCCTGGCTGCTCTCCAAAATCCACCGAGACCTCCCTGGTCTCAATTCGTTCGCTACTCATCTGAAATACCGGGTTCCAGCCTGGTCGCTGAGCTTAAAGGACTCCCACACAGTCGCCCCCACACGACTTTCGAATGATATCCTCTTCTGTCAATAATTACCATTAGTTAGCTTACGACTATGGCTCTAACGACCTCCTGATCCAACCAATCGGGTCAATGCGTTGAATCCGACGTCACCAAATCCAAGGCTAAAAGTGATTGCTACAAGACCAATGGTAGCCTTATATCACAAACGACCTTAAGTAGTCCATTTCTTCCTTGATCTCATAAATATAGTGGCGTTCCTACGGTCTTATCACTAGCTCAACCAGGTCTAATTAATCTGAGTAAATTCATAGACCAATCCGTGGATTTTCCACGCCCTCACTGCTGCACCCGAACTGGTGGGTACTACTGTTCCTTACGCGATCTAACAACAATCCCATGCTATCTACCAACGTAGTGAATGCTACGGCTACACCGGCAGTCTTACAACACTCTAGCACTATATGCCAACCTTGTGAATGCTACGGCTACACCCACAGACTTACAACACTCTAGCACTATCTACCAACCTTGTGAATGCTACGACTACACCCGCAGACTTACAACACTCTAACACTATCTGCCAACCTCGTGAATGCTACGGCTACACCCGCAGTCCTACAACACTTTCCATACTATCTAACCGCTTGTGAATGTTACGGCTACCCCCGCAGTCTTACAACACTTTCGCCCTAACATAATCGCAACCTGATGCCTTACCCCTAATCTATCAATTCGAAACGCACACAGGGTCGAGCACGCACTTGACCTAACACTCAACTGAACTTGAGTCCTGACTGGAGCTCTAACCTGGTCCCCGAAACCTGCTATGCGATGCCAAGAAAAATGTGAACCAAATGTTGGAACGTCTTCCGAAATCCCAACTCACACAATCCTTAAACCAACCAGCCACTTGGGCTGCCCTCCTCCTTGACGGGATGCAAAAACTCATCCTAGTTTCACACCTATTTCTACTCCTGAATAACTGATCGATTCTCCCCTACTTAGATTCGACTAAGTCTTCACGATACGTGAGAATTGAAGGATTCCCAGTCCTTCTTACTTTTTTTAATAATCCACTGTTGACAACCTGTGCTTACCATTGCTAGCGTTCCATTACCAGTCAAACCCTAAGATCATTGATCCTCAGAAATCTTGAAGAGTACTCTTGAAATCTGGTCCAGTCCGGTACCTCAATCCACATCCCATACTGGCGACCGAAGGCCTTAATCTTTACCCTGGCTGACGAATCCTCGTTCGCACTTCCATCCTCACAGCACCGCTGAACTCTAACCGAACACAATCCATGCGAAAATACAATTATCTTGAACATCCAATAACCAAACACCTATACGTCTAACACCCGTATCTTCCTGCTACCGCTCCTCTCCTAGTGTCAGTAGTGCTAGAATCCAGAAGTTCTGCCATAGGCTACCACCGATCATACCAGAACAGATGATGAAACCACAATGCCCCATCGATACAGGGGGACTAGCCCTGATGAAGCTAACCCTAGACCTTATACATAATACCCCTAACCGATCTCTACTACGAACCGAGAGAACACTGAACACCCCGATCCAGCAAAAGGGAAACGACCTTTTACCTACCACTCAGTAATTCACGGTATGCAATTGGGTCTTTTCCCGAGACTCTCTACTATATGCACCTAGCATGACCCTCTCTTACCAACGTGCTCCAAGTCGATCTCGCGCCCTCTGAATCTGGAAGTCATATCCTTCAGGGTCTGACACCCTGTCACGCTCACAAACTCGCTTGCCAACGGCTGAACTGCAACAACTGGAACATCCTTTACCCCAAACTGGGTCACAAACTCCTCCTAAGACATAGTCTCCAATTCGTAAAGCGCAACAGATCGCGCAATCAATTTCCAGCAGCTCCTTGCCGCCCAATACAAGACATCCAAGGCGAACCAAACCTTGGCTCTATGGGGACTAGTGCGGAAAACACCTTCCATCTCCTCAATCCAATGCGAACTCAAATCTTGGCAGTCCTTCCCTCGACTGGCTCACCATGTGAGCCGAGACCTAATCCTGAACCAGTACCATCTCCCTGAGTGCTCATCTCTAAACTGAAAAACCATCAAAACCACTAATCAAGACATACTCAAGGATTCTCCTCCCCGAAGCTTCTCAGATTCTCCAAGACTCTCACCGATTCGAGTATGGATCATGTGCTTTCAGTAGTACGGGCCCAATACTACCTTCCACACCTATCCATACTTTCCTCAGCAATCCTCCCGAATCCTCCAAGTCACTTCCTCAAAATGATGCACCCACGTCTCACTAAACCTCACTACTAATCCATTGAAGCATATCCTAGGCTTTCCTAGGTTCCCGAACCCACCCAGTCCTCAGTTGCTGAAAGATTCCCAGTAATGTCAACTAGCTACCTCATGAATATAGCCACATGCAACATAGATCAGATAATCCTTCAAGTAAAAGACTCAGTCCTAGAACGGTTAGACTCAAACGAGGGTTGCACAATAGGACCAAGTCCATCACTCTGAGATTATCCAGCCTGTGCCACATGTGACTTAGCATATTCACTTAGTAGTTATCGCACATTGCTAAGAGTCCCTCAAAGCACCAAGCAAGCAACATTCAAACAATGGAAATTCTAACCAACATGATCCATTCAAACTATTCTATCCTCTTATCAGGAATCTATACTGGCATGAGATTCTAAAGCTCATATAATCAGGCATAACCTAAACAGGTCATCCTATCACTGACTGACCAATACTAGCATGCAGGTCTACAAGCACATATAATAGGCATATAAGGCATCCTTCCTAGATCCTTAGCCCTAATCTAGCATGCAGTTCACATATTTTCAATTCATATCATAACATAGCATAACATGTATGGTTATCTTGGGGAAAACTTATTTGAGCTCGGCTAATTGCATGAATCACACTCCTTGTTCTTCATCAAAAACTCTTTATTTTAAATTTTAGAAAAATTATTTTCTTGTAAAAATCTTTCAAACCCTCGATTTGAGTCCAGACACCCCCGAAGGTGTGTCCGAATCCCTCAAACCAAGGCTCTGATACCAACTTGTAACATCCCAAAAATCAAGACCAAAAATTTCATTTTTAATTAAGTTATTATAAAACCAAAAGTATAAAAACATCCATAGTGTCATCCCATATCAAAACCAGTATGTCAATAATTAAAACATGTTATAATGAAACAATATCAGAGTATAATCCCAAAGATCTAATGTGCGGAAAACATGGTGTGATGCGCTGCGATCATGCCGACTCCTTTCCTTTTGAAGAAGAAGTACCTGAAATCAAAACTGAAAACCGTAAGCACAAAGCTTAGTGAGTTCCCCCATCATACCACATAATCACATACTGCCAGGCATATCTGGGTGCCCGACCTACCCTGTCAGGCAAATCTGGGTGCCCGACCTACCCTGTTGAGCATACCTGGGTGCTCAACCTACCCATGTTAGGCATACCGGGGTGCCCAACCTACCCTTGTCATACATACCGGGGTGTCCGACCTACCCCTGTCAGGCATATCTGGGTGCCCGACCTACCCTCCGATTTATCTCAACCGGTTACGGGGACTATTTCACCCCTACCAGTACCACATAATAACATATCATAAACATACAACTAGGCATATTTGGGTACTGTCTACCCTTTCGGTCTCTTTCAACCGGTAACCGGGGACTATTTCACCCCTCCAACCACTATCACATAATATCATAGCATCCTAGCACATAAAGCATAACAGATAGTGGCATACTAGACAATTATCACAAATACAATCATCTCAACTATAAACAACTACTAGTGGGTCGTAATTGGTGCCTTCGACCCACTTCTACTGGAAGGTAACTCACCTCACACTGCTGAAGTCCCGCAGACAAAACTCTAGCTGTTGGATGCAGATTCCCGAACTGTTAACTTCAAAATAACACCCAATTAATAATTGGGTTCCAACACATAACCATAAGTCCATGCTTGGGGTAATTATGAACCAAAGCCCAACATATGGCCCAATTTTCCAAATTGGGCCCAAACCTTTACATGGTCTTACCCTAAGGCCCAACCATTTATTCCAGTCTAAACATTTGACATTCCAATGGTCCAATATCTCATAATAATCAAGGCCCAATTATGGCCTTTTTTTCTAAATTGGGCCCAAGCCTTTCCAAAGGGCCTTATCCTAAAGCCCATCTAAATATTCTAGTCCATATACTTGCTCTTGGATAGCCCATCAATAGCCCAATCACCAAAGCCCAATAGAAAGGCCCAACTCAAGTGTTGAATCATAAAAAGTGACCATCTTGAACTACAGCTACCGCAACCTCTTCAGCTACCGCAGCCATCCAGCACCCGCAGTCAACTTCTTCATCAGCAACCGCAACTGGAGTCTCTTGCTACCGCAGTCACTTAACTAGATTACTTTACTTGTCTTTTATTGTAACACTCTCTTTTGTCCAGTATGCCTTGCATGGCCACTCTTAGAGAGGTAATCTAGTGTACATCATGAGTCTCTATAATTAGAGCTCATTCTCTTTGTATTAAAAAAAACACGCATCTATCTATTCTGAATACACTTCTCTGAAGTTATCTTTTCTATCCCTCTATCTACGCATCACTTCTTACTCTCAATTCTTACTAGACCATAACTGATTATAACCTCTCTCCGGAGCAAGTCTTCTGTGACTTAATCACTAAGTTTGATCTTCCTTATTAACTTGGTTTGAATGCATTCCATGTTATGAATCAACTTAAGTGTATACTTGATATAATCGTTGTTGTCATTTCTATTACTTTACTTTTCCGCAACTAACTCTCTAACTTATTAATATTATTGTTGAGCTTTTAGATCCTTCGAGATTAACTATTCCGCAATACTACTTGTTCTAACGTTTTTTCAAGTGTGTCTCTAAGTTTTTCTCTCAACAATTGGTATCAGAGACATAGTGGTTGCTTTTTGAAAACGGAACTCTGATTTTCAAAAGGCCTTCTATACCACTAAAGCTCATTTCTTCAAAAAAAAAAAAACAATTTCAAATGGCACAATCGTTATCTCTGAAAGTCTCCAACAATGTTGGTGTTTCTAACCGAGCCCCAATACTGGTAGCAAATGAATATCATCACTGGTCACAAAGAATGGAAAGATACTTAAGGAGACTTGGTAGAGATGTATGGCGATCCGTAGAAGAAGGACCTCATGTCCCAATCCTTACACCAGTCCAAACTGACGGCGCTACAACCAGACTAGGAGGAGGACAACCAGTCATGAGCCGTCCCACCAAGGATGATCTCGATAAAATGGAAAATGATGTTGTTGCTTTTTATGAAATCTCCTGTGGAGTTGCTCCTGACAACTTCGATATTATCATAAATTGCAAATCAGCAAAATAGATTTGGGAAGTTCTCAAGAATCTGTACGAAGGCTCAGAACAAGCACAAGACAAGAAACTTACTACCGCACTCAATGAGTTCAACAACTTCAAAGCTCATACCGGAGAAAGCTTGGAAGATTCCTTCAAAAGGTTCAACCTGATAGTCACCAAGTTATCCAATGCGGGCACCATCCGCAGTAACCATGAAACAAATCTTCAGTTTCTTAATGGTTTGGGAAGACATTGGACTACGGCTAAGATGATAGTCCAGGGCGATAGAAAGATTCACTCTTTATCACTCTACAAGCTCTATGGACAGTTGCAAGCGCAAGAATCCACCGTACTCAAAGACTGTGCTGACTTCGGAGGACCACTTGCTCTCATAGCACAAACCCCACCGCGGTCATCCTACTCTTCCTCGTATGATACTCCACCGCAGTCATACGAAGCAGATTTAGAGTATGACGATGAAGAAGAATTTCAGAAGGCTATCGCTCTGGTTTGCCAACAGTTCAGCCGTCTAGCACCTCCTTCCTACCGCAAGAATCAACATTTCAACAAACCTCCATTCAACCGTAACTTCAGTCCACAGAATAATCATTCTCGTTATCCAAAAGGTTCTCATCCACCACCGCAATCTCAAAATTCTCAACCAAAGGAGGTACCGCAGTCTACTCCAACCACTGACTCCGGTACTACCTCTGAAGACAAGATTGATATTGTGATTTGTCACAAATGCAACAAAGAGAATCACTTTGCAAGAGATTGTAAGGCCAATGTAGTAAAAGACAGAGCATTCTATCTTAGAATGGCTCAAGAGTTAGAAGATAAGGAAAAAGCAAGGGCATACGTAGCCCATGTCAAAAGAGACCATCAAGTTTGGTCATCCGGAGATGAAGATGAAGCCATCAGCAGTGTCAAAGGAAAAGGGAAAATCTGCATGCTGGCAACTGCGGATGATGATGAGTCTACAAAGCTGGAAAATAACTACTGCTACATGGCAAAGGATGGAACTCTAAGCATCGTCGAACAGGTAAAACTCATGATCCAAACTCTAAACTATAGCATGCATGACTGTCAACCATACATAGATGATCTTAATGACACTTGTGCTGCCGTCCTTACAGAATATAACAAAGCCTTAGATGAGAAGAACATTGCATCCCAAGAAATGTTCCATGTGAGAGGACGCCTGGATAACAAAAGATTCAAAATGGCTATGTTAGAAAAAACTTAGAGTTAGAGAAAGATGCAAGAATGCTGAGTGAAACACAATTAGAGATAGCTTTGAACCAGAAAGATTTAGCTCATAGTGAAATTGTACGCTTAAATCTTTTAATCGAAAAATTGTTCAATGAAAGTGAAGCTATTGAAAATTTGGTAAATAATGGCACTGTGGACAATACATTCAATTGGGGTTGGTCAAATGGATATCCTACCGCAATGGATTCCTCACCTCGGTTCAACAAAGACAGACTATATGTCCCTCCAGACCAAGAATTTCATTTCCCAGTCAATGACAAGACCTTCCCCGGAGACATCAAAACTCACTTCGGTAGACTCCATAATCTAAGCAATAATTGTGTCATTGAGGAAATTATGCCTGAGGTTTTGGGTCACACAAGTGATCAAATTCCTATCTGTGGCACCATTTATCCAAATTCTCAAACCTCATCCGTAGTTGATGAAGAATTTGTCATTGAGGGCCCCAAAGTCTCAAAAGACTTTCCATCTCTGCCCTCAGACCGCAGTGTCTCATAATATAGTCAAAAATCCCTCAAGAGTCCCACTGAAGTCCCAACTAAGACTTACTCTGCAGTAGTCAAATCTTCACTACCGCAGTCCTTAGTAAAAGGAACTGTGACCCTTCAGGCGATTCATCATGAATTACCTATAGAGAACTTTGAAGTGGGTCAATGCTCACAGACCCTACAATCTTCAAGTTCGGATGACTCAAGCCCATGTTTTCAAAATCATTCTAAGAATTCCAGGAAACCGCAGTTGAACAACAATGACTGCGGTTCACCAAAATCCTTGGCCAAAAAGGCCTTCAAAGAGGAAATTAGATCTCGAGGCACAAATAGACACACTTTTTCAAAAAATAAGAAGCATGTCAGAATTCCAAAGTCCAAGAGTCCAGAAAAATTTGTTTTCTCACACTACTTTTCAAAAAACTCTCCCACCAAGAAAACAAACAAAAGGGAAAGTCCATCTTCAAAAGTCATTCCAACTTCTTCTGACACAACCGAAAAGGGTGTTCAGTCTTTTCAAAACAATGGTTTTCAGGTCTATTCCTCAAATGATCCAAAATGGAAAGGGATTTTACCCACTCCAACACTTTCAAAGTCACGTCACAATTTCAACAAATGGAAGGGTATTCTACCAAATCCACCAAAAAGGACTCAAAGATTTGCACGTGCTAAACCTTGTCAAAAACAAACTTTTTCAAAATCCAACAACTTTCATGTCAGGGATTACCAACCTCGGACCGGTAACAAGTCCAATTCATCCTATAGACCGCTGACCAAGCATAGTGTCAGATCAAAAGACAAAATCTCTTTTTGTAAATGTCAGTATAGTTGTCAAAAGGATTCATCCTATGTCAAATCTAGTCGGAGTCAGAAACCTCGTACTTTTTCGAAAACTCACAACACTCCAATTCTGCACAAACATCCAGGACTAGGATTAAAAGTTGACAAGAGACCCGTCCCTGCAACCTCGGTCCATGCATCATTCTGCAATTCACCAATTGCCCCAGGCTCCAAACTAGTTTGGATGCCTAAACTAACTGTATAATTCTCAGGCTTTGTGCAAGGAGGAACAAGAAGAAGAATGGTTAATTGACAGTGCCTGCTCCTTGCACATGACCGGAAGGTTAGAATACCTTCGGGATTTCAGGCCTATATGCAATGGTGGAAATGTCACATTCGGCAACAATGCGAATAGGGTCATCCGAGGTTACGGTGTTCTCACTACGGGGAATTTCTCTATTCAGAAGGTTGCCTATGTAGAAAGCCTTAAACACAATCTCATCAGTGTAGGCCAACTATGTAAGGCAGGACATTGAGTTGAATTTGATGATCAGTTCTGCTATGTAATGACTAGTGACAGAAACACCTGTCTGATCAAATCCAAATCCGAAGGTACCATGTATCCCTTGGATTTCTCTCTGATCATTGGCAGACCGCAGTTGTGTTTCCTGTCCAAAGCTGTATCCGAAGTCAGCTGGCTATGGCACCGCAAGCTAGCTCATCTTAATTTCAGGTACATCAACAACTTGGTCACAGGAGAACTAGTCAGAGGTCTCCCTATTCTCAAATTCAGCAACGATACTCTTTGTACGGCTTGTGAATGTGGTAAACAGTCCAAAGCAAGTCACCCTCTGGTAATGGACTCTTCAATTTCTGAACCACTGGAGCTATTGCACATTGATCTCTGCGGTCCATCTACCATAACCAGTCTCCATCATAAAAAATACATACTGGTTATTGTAGATGACTTTACACGCTTCATATGGGTCTTCTTCCTCAGACTCAAGTCAGAAACACCGCAGATTTTCATCAACTTCATCAAAGAGATCGAACTTCAAATCAAGCTTCCAGTAAGAAGGATCCGCAGTGATAATGGAACCGAGTTTACTAATCATCTCCTCAATATTTTCTTGGTGTCCAAGGGCATCTCTCACAACTTCTCAGCTCCCTACACACCGCAACAAAATGGGGTAGTAGAGAGAAGGAACCGCACTCTAATAGAAGCAGCCAGATCTATGCTCAACTTCGCACACCTTCCTCTCTACTTCTGGGCTGAAGCCGTAGCCACCGCATGCTTTGTTCAAAACCGAAGCATTGTGTGCAAACGTCTCAATAAAACACCATATGAGGGCCTTAACAACCGCAAGCCAAATGTTCGTTTCTTTCATATCTTTGGGTGTAGATGTTTCATGATCAACAACAAAGATCAGCTTAACAAGTTTACACCGAAGTCTGATGAAGGCATTTTCCTTGGTTATTCCACTAACAAGGTTGCTTATCGAGTGCTCATCAGACGTACAAGGCTGATCATTGAAATCTTCGATGTGAAATTTGATGATTCTCACATCCGCAACGCCCCTCCATCCACTGAAACCACCGCAATCATGGAAAGCGATATTCCTGCCTCTTCAGGTCCTTTAAATCTAGTTGAAGTCAATTTTGACGATCTTTTCGATCTTGTTGAAACGGCGAAACTATCCGAAGTTCTTGTGTCACCCGCAGCTCAACAACAACACGCTGATGTTTCTGAAGTAGCATCTCTCAATACTTTCACCTCTCCGGTTGAGGGGGAAAGCTCTACTCCGGATCTAGCAACAACCGTCGAGGTTCCAGTACTTGATGCTACTCAAGTTCCTATCCGGAGAGAATCATTACCATCAAACGTATCTTCGGATTCGAATGATGAACTCATAGAGAACATTAACACGAGAACCGATCCAAGGATTATCACTCTCCCATCTGCAATCCAGGGGAAACTTCTTCCAACTGCTCAAGAAAATTCCATTCTCGTTCCAACAAACCAAGATGACTCAGCAGGATGTTCTCAAGTCCAGGGGGAACTGCCATCTCCAACCGCAGATTCTTCTGATATTCAAGATATTCCCTCTACCGCAGCTGCTGATCATCTGCAGCCCCGTCTACACGTATGGACGAAGGACCACCCACCAGGTCAAATCATTGGCAACCCATCCGCAGGTATCCAGACTCGATCTTCCAAGGACCTATCTGACCACTGCCACTACGTAGCATTTATGTCCTCGGTAGAGCCCAGAACGATCAAAGAAGCATTACTCGAACCGGGCTGGATAGCTGCAATGCAAGAAGAGCTAGAAGAATTTCAAAGAAACAAAGTTTGGTAGTTCGTTCCGAAGCCACATGGTTACACCATTATTGGTACTAGATGGTTGTTCAAAAACAAGCTGGATGAATCTGGTGCGGTAGTCAGAAACAAGGCAAGGCTATTTGCAAAGGGGTATAGTCAACTTGAAGGCATTGACTACGATGAAACGTATGCTCCGGTAGCACGCATGGAAGCTATCCGGATCTTCCTAGCATACGCAGCCCACAAGAACGTCAAGGTACACCAAATGGACGTTAAGAGTGCCTTTCTCAATGGGGAATTAAAAGAAGAGGTTTACCTTCAACAACCTCCAGGTTTTGAAAATGTTGAATTCCCAGACCACTGCTACAAGCTTGAAAAAGCAGTCTACGGTCTGAAGCAAGCCCCAAGAGCATGGTATGAGACTCTCTCTGAATTCCTTGTCTCATCCAGGTACAAGAGAGGAGTGATTGACCCCACGTTATTTAGAAAAGCAAATGGTAACCACCTTATGCTCGTTCAAATATATGTGGACGACATCATCTTTGGATCAACTGATCAAGAAATGGTGAATGAATTTGCTAAGCTCATGACCAACAAGTTCAAAATGAGCATGAATAGAGAGATTAACTTCTTTCTAGGGCTTCAAGTGAAACAAGTTCCGCAAGGGATATTCATTCATCAAGAGAAATACACCACCGAACTGTTAAAGAAATATTCTATGGATAATTGTTCTTCGGCTAAGGTCCCCATGGCCTTCGGTTATAAGATCTCTGCTGATCCTTCAGGAGAACTTGTGGATCACAAGACTTATAGAGGTATCATTGGCTCTCTAATGTACCTCACCGCAAGCCGACCAGACATTGTCTTTGCAACTGGTGTATGTGCAAGGTATCAGGCTGACCCAAAAGTGTCACATATGACCGCAGCCAAACAGATACTACGGTACCTGAAAGGAAGCAAATCTCTTGGTCTGTGGTACCCCGCAAGCAATGACTTCAGCCTGCAAGCTTTCACAGATGCGGATCACGCTGGATGCAGATTAGACCGCAAAAGCACCTCAGGAGGATGTCAATTTTTGGGTGGAAGAATCGTCAGCTGGTCTTCAAGGAAACAAAGTTGTGTATCTCTATCTACCGTAGAAGCTGAATATGTGGCCGCAGCCAGCTGCTGTTCACAAGTCCTATGGATGAAGACACAACTTATGGACTACGGATACAGAATGTTGCGGATACCGATATATTGTGACTCTGAAAGTGCTATTGCTATTTCTCATAATCCTATTCAGCACTCAAAGACTAAGCATATTGAACTACGGTATCATTTCATCAAAGACCATATCTTGAAAGGTAACATTGAACTCATCTTTGTCCATACTCATGAAGAGATTGCTGATTTGTTCACAAAAACGCTCGACTCCACAAAACTTAACACCTTCCTGCAAATGTTAGGAATGATGAATCCCGACCCGCAATTCTTCTTGAATTGATAGATACCGCAGACCATCCTTGGTCTCCGTTGCGGTTCTAACTGAAAGTTACTTATGATAGATGGTTTTAGTACCGCAGTCTAGGTACCGCAACCATATATCATACTTATTTTTCATGGGTCCTTATTGTTTGTTATTACTAACCTTTTGTACAAGTGCTCTCCTCAGTTTCTTCTACTACAGTCATAAATATACCCATCCGCAATGACACCTGGTCATCCGCAATAAAGTTTCCATCCGCAATCACGTTGATAATTTCTCAACTGTTTCATCTACTCTTCAATCTTTGTGTGCTATTTAATGATCCTTCATTAAATAAAACATTAAATAACAAAAAAAAACATTCCCTTGAGAAATTGTCTCATTCTCTTTCTGAATAAACCTTGTGTCAGACCTATTTTTAGGTATGATGACAAAAAGAACGTTTTTCCATAATCACATCCTTAATTTGTCTTTTCCGCTTACCCAGAACGTCCCATCCGTTACAACTTCCTTTCCCCTCACCACTCTATCACCTGACGTGTTGATGCACGTCTGACATTTCATTAAATGCAAATCCCTTTTTTTTGGTAAAATTTCAAAAACCTTTTTAAACCGTTTCATAATTATGTGGCTGAGATTTATTTGCCAATTCAAAAGATTCCCCCCAAACGACCATTTACCTTATCCTTTCTTTTTACCTTGGGTAAAAACAGTGATCGTTCCAATTCACCACCTATATAAACCCTTCGTCTTCCCCAAAATCACTTTACGCTTTCTGAACATTGAATCTTTTCTCTCAAATCCTTCAAGAACTCTGTTTCTCTACTCATTCTCTCAATCTTCAACAATGGTGAAATCCGGTGTCTCCAAGAAACAGTCAAAGACATCTGGATCAGTGAACCCCACTGGTTCAGAATCTGCTTCATGGCAACTCACACCCACGATCGCGTCAAGCAACTTCAGAGCGGTGTTCGAAGATCATCCCTCCTACAATGCCCCGATCAAGCTGATGATCAAGTTCTTGAAGAATCACCCCCTGTTTGGCCCCTTTGATGCTTTCACAGATGTTTTCCCAATCTCAACCCTTTTTAAATGTGCATTCTCCGCTTATCGCCCAATCAAAAACCCCCAAGAAGTTCATCTTAACCTAGTTAATGATTCTTTGGTCATTCTGTCCAAAGAAAAGTTTCTTTCTGCCATAAATCTCCTTGTTCATCCCTCCATCAAGATTTTCACCCCCTCCATGACAGACGTCACTTCTGCTCTTTATCAAATGGGATACCAGAAGAAGATTAAGGGGATTGGGGAATTCAAGAAAAACCAATTGCCTGCAGTGTGGCAATTCGTTTGCCACTTCATCATCCGCAGTCTATCCGGCAGAACCGGAGGCACAGACAATATGGGACTGAAGCTTCTAGAGTTGGTATGGAGCATATTCAAAGGACACGATGTAAACTACGGGCAGATCCTATGGGACGACTTTCTACAATACATTCCCAAGGAGAACGTAAGGGAAAACCCAACCGAGCTCGCCTTTGCAAGGTTCTGGTCACTCTGCATCTCAGACCTTCATGCGGATGCAGGAATCGACATGAGTAGTGACATCAATTTCTTTGTCACTAAGGATCTTAAAAGGTACAATCCATCTTCTGATCAATCTCTTTTTGGACCAATTAGAAGACTTCCCACCCATATTCTTTCTACTCTGGGTCTTGAGACTGCTGATGTCTTAGACCATATTGAGGCTACGGAAGGTATTGCCCAATACCCTCCTACCCCGCCTCTTCAGAACCCATCCGCAATCATTAACCCTGAAGGTACCGCAGTCCCTTCTTCCACTACTCTCTCCAATCTTTCTCAAAGAAGAAAGCAATTGGCCACCAGAAGAAACAAAGAACTCCCAAGAAGGATGCTCCCAAACGAACCGCACCCACCAAGAAACGGAAAACCAAACCCACCGCAACCACACCTGATAGTGATTCTGATGAGGATAGGCAACCAATTGCTACCCTTAAGAAAAAAAACAGATACCTGTGGCCAAATGCGTGACCGGACCGATACTGAAGCGTCTCAAAAGGCTTCGGTAGTCCTTGGGGTGGCCGCAGACCCATTCATCACTACCATCATTTTCCAATCAGACTCAAAAAGTGAGTCTGATTCACAACATCGTGGAGACTCCCCCCCCCCCAGTTCACTCCCAAGAGGATGACACTGGTGCATGCCCTAAGGTCTCCAGGGCTTCCCGACTGCATTTCTTTTCCCCTGAGGAGTTGCACTCCATCCTTTTGCATGTCACCCATACACTACAAACACCTTCCCGACCGCAGGGCACTTCTTCCGCCCATGCCAGAACTGAGCCGAGGCCAAACTTGACCACGGGTCAAGGAGACCAAGGAAGCTCAGGAAATCCTACTCTGCTTACATCCGCAGCAGGGGGTTTAGGCACGGTGAGCACAAACGTGCAAGGATCCGTGGACCCGAAGGACACTTCGGTGCGATTTCATGGATTTGAAGGCGATGAATCAAAATAATCATGGTTACGCTACACTCCGGTAACCGATTCAGAAATAAAGAAACATGCCGCTTTCAGAAGGGCATTCCAAGCCCGCAAGGAGCAACAGATCAAGCAACAACAACAGAAGGAGCAAGAAATCCAGTCGGTGGCTAAGTATTGGGCAGATGCAATAAATAATGCCAATACCGTAGCCACCATTCTCAAAGTTCAAGACTGGATGACCGAGATGACTGAGACAATCCTCAAAGCTCAAGCAACTGGTGAAGGTGCAGGTACCTCCAGAGTAACTCCAACTCCTACTCCAACTCCAAATCCAATTCCAACTCCAACAGTTCATGAATCACAAGACGAAGGAACTGCAATAGAGGTCAGTTCTGCTCCCACCTTCGGTCTTGATGATGAAGACATTCAAGAGGTAAATAAGCCCAGCCCTTCTGATGATGACCTCATGATGTTCGATGAAGAGGAGGAATCTAGTGGCTCTCACCATTCAACTTCTAAACCCAAAGAAAAGAAGAAAAAGAAGAAGAATGCGGTCACGAGAAAGGAGTTTCTGAGCTTACAAGCAAAAGTCGATCAAATCTTAGCTGCGGTCAAGCCAACTCAACCGCAACCAGAAGACACCCCAGGGCCGCAGTCTCTGATCGAACGAATAGAGCGCTTGGAAACGCGTGAGCGCTTGGCTGCTGAGAGAATTTCTCTCAAAGTTGAAATGGGGATCCGGTCCCTTGACAACAACCGCAAAGCAGATCACAAGGACTTTATGGATGCTGCGGAACGCCTCATCTCTGAGGTGACCGCAATCAAGAAAGATCTCCAAGCAGCCATTGCGGATCAAGCCACTCAGTCTCAAAAACTGATAGATGATACTCACACTGCGTATGAGTCCACTATCTTAGTTCTTCAAGCCACCATAAACAGACTGCAACGATCCCTGTCCTCCAACTTCCACGGTCCTGAAATCCTTCAACTCACCAAAGAGATTCACATGCTGCTCTTCAACCCCTCTATCCCCAACAATCAACAATTGGCAGAAGCCCTCAAAGCTCAATTTCAAGAAGTCTATGCCAAGGTTGATGGCCTTAAACAATGGCTTGAGGAAGCTCCTCCGCTGCATTCCTCAAGAGGGGGAAGTGAAGAAGAATAAGTCCATCACTCCGATCAATTAATCTCTCAACATCAGAGCCCCCCCATCATCACAGAAAAAATTCCTACACCGCAACCCTCACCGCAACCATCTCACCATACTCCACCTCCTCATACTTCACTACAAAAGGAGAACACTCCTAACAAGCCAGAGACCCCTCCTCACTTTAAAAATCTGGTGGAGCATATGTCCTCTCCAAGCTCAACTGACTCTCCTGCCACCACCCAAAGGAAGAAAGATTGGAAGGCAGCCAAACTGGCTGAGCTAATATGGAGAGAATGCGGTTTTGACACGGTCATGGATGAATCCTTGATCAACTCTTGGATCGATCCTCACCGCAGACTGCTGTATGAAGATTACAGACCTCACCTCACATATGTTGAACCTCCTTCGGATGGCTATTGGGATGTTCCAATCTCCCCAAATGCTAAGTACTTCACAGTTTTCGAGCCATTCGACCGCAGCCTTCCAGACCACAAGAGACTGCCAATGGAATTCGAGAGACTTAGTCTTTTCTATGCTAAGCATGCCTCTCCCATTGAGAAAATATGGTCTAATGATAGACCATCCGCAGTCAAGAACTACAAACTTCGGAAGTTCATGAAGGCTGACTTCATCCAGTACACCCTCACCAGAAAAGAACATGACTACGTCCGCACCCAAGCTGACTTCCCTTGCATGAATCCGGAAGAAGTCTTTCTCATTGCTAAGGTGTTTCAAAACAAGTCAGAAAAGCACCCGAAAATGAAGATTGCGCTTGAAAGGGCCAATACCTTTTTGAAGGAAACTGTCTGCGATTTTGCCAAAATCGACGCAGACATCTACCCCACTATTGCCAAGAAGTTTGTTCTACCACCTCTCGATCCTGCACCGATGCCTACCAAAGGTTATGAAGAAAGATCCTTAGGTGCAACCAAATTTCCTGAACTTGGAGTCATTTTCAAAAGGAAGATCGATAATGTCAAATGCTTCATTCCAATGACTGCCATGCATCGCCTCACCAAGAAGCAACTTGACATCTGCCGAATCGCAGTTGAAAGATCGAAGCACACTACCGCAGAAGTCAAGTTCGAGATCTTAAGAAGAATCATCTGGCTGGAAAACATCAGGACGTTTTGGTGGATCCTGATCAAGTTTCTCAAACTTGATAACTGATCAGAAGTTAAAGAGGTCACTTAGGGGGAAATTGTTGAATCATAAAAAGTGACCCTCTTGAACTACAGCTACCGCAGCCTCTTCAGCTACCGCAGCCATCCAGCACCCGCATTCAACTTCTTCATCAGCAACCGCAACTGGAGTCTCTTCCTACCGCAGTCACTTAACTAGATTACTTTACTTGTTTTTTATTGTAACACTCTCTTTTGTCCAGTATGCCTTGCATGGCCACTCTTAGAGAGGTAATCTAGTGTACATCGTGAGTCTCTATAAATAGAGCTCATTCTCTTTGTATTAAAAAAAACACGCATCTATCTATTCTGAATACACTTTTCTGAAGTTATCTTTTCTATCCCTCTATCTACGCATCACTTCTTACTCTCAATTCTTACTAGACCATAACTGATTATAACCTCTCTCCGGAGCAAGTCTTCTGTGACTTATTCACTAAGTTTGATCTTCCTTATTAACTTGGTTTGAATGCATTCCATGTTATGAATCAACTTAAGTGTATACTTGATATAATCATTGTTGTCATTTCTATTACTTTACTTTTCCGTAACTAACTCTCTAACTTATTAATATTATTGTTGAGCTTTTAGATCCTTCAAGATTAACTATTCCGCAATACTACTTATTCTAACGTTTGTTCAAGTGTGTCTCTAAGTTTTTCTCTCAACATCAAGGCCCAAAGAAAATTAGGGTTTTAACATAAAATGACGATTAGGGTTTAATTAAAAACACTTCGGCCATTAAGGACTTTATCCATTAAGTCTATCAATCTACTTGGCCATTCATACGATATAGTCGGACATAATTAAAAATTTCAATCTAACAGTCCAAATGCAGGTCCCGACAAATCTGAAACTAACGTTTCCAAAATTAGGGTTTTCTAAACCCTAATTAGGGTTTCCAACCCAATCACGTTCCAATTGGTCCATTTGTTAAGTTTTTAGGTTAATTAATGTTTTATTAGGTCAACTAAGGTTTCATTAGGTCAAGCACCACCCACTGCCACCTCGGGCAGTGGTGGTCGACGGCGGCACCCGACGGCAGCCACCACCTCACGTTGGTGGTTATGGTTCTAGTCCAATTATGTCCAAGCATCCCAAAAGCAATCTAAACACACGCAGACGCACACCGCCACCCAACACGACGACTGGTGGCTGCAGAAGGCGGCAGCCACCACCTCACGGTGGTGGTTATGAATTTCTTGATTATTCCGGTCACCAATTACAATTATACAACACCATCCAAATGAACACACACACACGATGTAACACACACAAACCCACACTCAGCCATCCTTGTGGCGACAAGCGGTGGTTGGAGGGTGATAGCCACCACCTTACGGTGGTGGTGATGGCTTTCTTGCAATATCCGACCAAGCAAACCCTAGACATACACCAATAGTAGAACACACACATACACGCTTTTCCAGGAACAGGAACACAACCACCAACATGGTGGCGTACGGCGGCGGCAGTAGCGCGATTGGCGGCAATAGCAGCGGCACCACCGGCGGCAGCCACCATGGTTAGCTGCCATGGTGGTTCTTCACGATTTCTCCTCAGGTCAAACGCACACACTGAAATGAAAGCACGACCACAGCCACCCTTTTTTGACGGTAAGAGATGGCCGAAAGCAACATTATCGTGACGAACGCGTGGGACGGCGCCGACGGTCATGAGTTGCGGCGTAGCGACGGGAGAAACGGGGAAGGAAATAAGCAGCAGCCACAACGAACACAACAACATCCGCGGACCTCGACGTTCCTATCAATATGTCGGGTACGCGACTCTTCCTCTTCGTCGGCAGTGAGACGGGGCGATGGGCGTTCCGGTGCTCCTTCGGTGGTTTCCGGCTTCAACAAATAAAGAGGTGGCGGTCGGAAATCGTAGAAACGGAAGTGGCGGCCGGAGGTGAAGGGAGGTATAAGGGTGGTGGTGGCGGCTGATGTGGTTACCATTAGGGTTAGGGTTACCGGGGGTGACGGGTTATATACCCCGACCCCCATAAAACTTCCTTCCATAATGACGAAATCAGTCCCCCCTTCTTCTTTTTCTTTCAAATCAAATCCATAATTTACCCTTTTAGCCCCAACCTCTAAAAATCCTTTCATAACAAGCCCAATATTTTACCAAACAACCCCTCCTCTACAAATTATTTTCAACTGAGGTCCATATATTACCATTCAACCCCTCAGCCTCCATAATCATTAAATTTAGGTCCAATATTTACCAAACATTCCCTGGCCTCTGAAAATCTTTACAAAATAAATCCCGGAATTACACTTTAACCCCCGGAAACCCAAATTATATCATTTGGCTCCCCGAAACCAGCACCCCACTAAATATTATGGATTTTAGGGCTAATATTCATTCATTAATTTGTCTATTTATTTATTTAATAAACAAAATGATACAGTATAAACACCCCAGGCTAAACAAATGGTATGTGTACTGCAATCATCCCGAGCTCTTCCCCTTGCTACCAGAAGTACCTGAAACCAAAACTAAAAACTGTAAGCACGAATCTTAGTAAGTCTCCTCAAACTACCACATACCATACACATAATCTTATGATCACATAATAACATAACATGGGCCTTGCCCTCTACATCGGGCCCCGCCCGACATCGGACAATGTACAACATCGGACCCCGCCCGGCATAGGGGCCTTCGCCTGGCATCAGACCGAAGTCCGGCATCGGGCCCCGCCCGACATTAAGCAAAGATCGGTATACATATAAACATATCAACAATTACACATAAATAATCACATAACATAAAACGTATAAACATTCCTCGTGCCCCGCCTAACATCAGACCGAAATCTGGCATCGGCCCCCCAGCATCGAGCAAAGCTCAATATACATATCAACATATCAAGACTTACACATAATAAGCACATAACATAAACATATAAACATTCCTCGGGTCCCGCCCGACATCAGACCGAAATCCGGAAACATATAACATAGCATATAAACATTCCTTTAGCTTTCCCCAGAATCGTACCAAATTCCGGAAGATATAAACAAGCACATCCAAGAATTATGAAGACATCAAGCATACATACATTCCTTGGGCTTTTCACGACATCGGATCGAAGTCCGGAAGCATATAAACACATAAAACTACATCGGGCACTCCCCGACATCGGACCGAAGTCCGGCACATGCTAACATATATAAACGGGTCGACATTGGTTCCTTAGACCCATTCCTAGGAGGAAACTCACCTCACACTGCTACAGTCCCGCGAATAACACTAGTACAAAAATGACCTACGGTCACACTTTCCGAAAACCCGCCTGTCACAATTTTTATTAAAGGTGTGGCCAAAGGTCATTAAAAAAATTTACAAACTGTTTTTGGATACATTTAAATTAGTTTGTGTGGCCATTGTATAGATAATCAAAACTTTAACCACACTTAATTATACCAAATGTGACAAATATTAGTCACACTCGAACATTGAGGCCATAGGTCACAATCATCCACATGTTTCGATTAAGATTGTCATAGTTTTTTTATAAGAGACAATAGATAAACGTATTGTGACATGAGGCAATTGTATGTGTGTCTATAACATGGTGCCTTTTTAGACACATAACAGACAACGTAGCTAAAAGGTGATACATATGGTCACACTAAATATTTGTGTGTCCATAGGGCAGTTCAGTACTAGTTGTACTTAGTTAACGCAAGAAAAGAAAACAAGTTAGTATTGGTTGTTTATGGTCATGTACCTTTTTTTATGTGTGTCAAAATATGATGAATTGACTTTGAGAAGAAACAAATATTGTGAGTGTAGGTAGCATTTAGTTATGATTACAGCTATTATATGTCTCTATATGTAAATATAGTTATAAAAGAACAATAATGTCTTATTGGTATAATTAGGGGTCGTTCATTGAATATGTTGCTATAATTATGTAATGTTCATTCTGGTTGTACTATTGTATTTGTAAGTTTAAAGAATAGTCTTCATAAAATGAAAATTTGTTGCTGTTAAACTGAAATTGTTTTTTGGTTAAGTTATTATATAACAAAATGACAATTTTAGACTTTTTGGAAGACTCATAAATTTGACCATTTTTTTCTTTGATATCATTTGGCAGAATAAAAAATGAACAAAAAGGTCAATCATGCCATTTTAAAAAAGTACATTGCTTTTTTTGCAATTAATGGGTTGTATAAATTAATGAAAAAAATTGAATGGTAGTTTTGTAAAGTTACCTCAACATAAACAATTTCTGAAAAAACCAAAAAAAAATAATAATAAAAACAAAAACAAATAACAATATAGTTGTATTGAATAAGAGCTATAAGAAAGGACCACATTGCCCTTTTTGTCATCTATTCTTTTAATTGCACCAGATCATACACCATTAAAAATGAAAAGAATACAACTTTCTTTAACATAAAAGTATGATAAATAAATGAAAAGAATACAACTTTGTCTAACATTGCATAACGAAAGTACATTGCTATAATATGCAGTTTATGTTATAACATGTCATCCACAATTACAGTAAAAAACTGAAAAAATTACCTTTGTGTTATAACAATATTGCACCAGAAAAGTTTGATGGTATAATATGGTAAAAAGATATTAAGGAAAGTACATCGTCATTTTTTGTCATTTTCTTATTCTCCATGTAACGCTAGCCGCTAGGATCAAGGTTTGGCCTTTGCCTTCTACAAACAAAAATAAATTAAGATCATTATATGTTAAAAGAAGGAAAAATAGTATCGCTACAAATGTAATTCATGACATTAAGAAACACATACCGTACGTATAAGAATACCATGACAATCCGTACAAAAATAATCATTTTCCTTCTGCAAGTCAACTGTGTCTACACGTGGCAATATATTGTCATTATGAGGAACTACAATACTAAATTCTTCATCTACATCCTCATATGTATCTCTATAATTTTTGGGAGGTGTGTTGAAGACAATAGACATTTTTTGATCGAGCGGGTCTGTCACGTAAAATACGTGTTGTGCTTGTGAGGCCAATATGAAGGGATCACCTTTATGGCCTAATCTTTTTAGTTCAACTAGTGTGTACCCCAATTTATCCTTTTTTACCCTATTTCTATTGTCAACCCAGTCACACATGAAAATTGGAATTTGTTTAAAATGATAATCTAGTACCCATATATCTTGTAAAACACCATAATAAGTGTTTTTGGCATATGTTACAACTTCTTTACTGATGTGTGTGTCAGTTGCAACGACACTAACCCCACTGTTTTGGTAAACTTTACCTTCACGAGCTTTTGTACGAAAAATATATCCATTAATAGCATATACATCGTATTTAATAATGTTCTTATTGGGTCCATGTGAAATCCATCTCATTGTCTCTGTTATACTTTCTCTACAGACCCCTAACTCTCTTTCTACCTGAATAGTAATTAGATTATGAATTTAAGATATAAAGAAATACATAACAAAGAACACAACATATATGAAAACAATATACCTCCTTTCGTAACCAATGACCAAATGTATTACTGTGCTCTTGCTCTAGCTGTGCCTTTCGTTTAGTAGGGTGTTGATGTTGCAAAAATTCCATGCGTCATTTGTCAATACGTTAATGTTAATATTATAACAAAAAAATATACATGTAAAAAAAACTTACTTGATATACGGGAGTACTTCATTTGTATTTTGCAATACAAAGAAATGTGCTTTGCTGAATAGTTCTGCAGAGACTTCTACCGATTTAGCAGCTGATAGAGGAGTACCGTCCGTAATAGAGCTACTATCTACACCTTTCTGAATTCCACATGTGTTATGATTGTCAGGTGGAATACCAACATCATCCATCTTTTTGAGGAATTCACTAAAAAACTCAATCGTCTCTTCTGCAACATTCTCTTCTGCAATGCATCCTTCTGGTCTATTTTTGTTTCGCACGTGCCCCTTAATAACCTTCATAAACCTTTCGAACGGGTACATCCATCTAAAGAATATTGGACCGCATAATTTTACTTCCCTAGTTAGATGAACGGTTAAATGAATCATCACATCAAAAAATGATGATGGAAAGTGTTTCTCAAGAAGGCATAAGGTTACACATAACTCCTCTTGCAACTTATCGAGCTCATCCAGTTTGATTTCTTTGCTACATATTGTTTTGAAAAAGAAACAAAATCTTGTAATAGCAACTCTGGTGGGTGGATACATAATAGATCGAATTGCTATGGGCAAAAATTGTTGCATGAGCATGTGATAGTCATTTGATTTTAGTCCGATCAACTTCCTATCCTTCAGACTCACCAAACTAGAAAAATTAGAACAATACCCTTGAGGAACCCTTATGTTGTATAAAGTCTCACATAATTTGTCTTTTTCCTCTTTTGTCAATGTACAACCTGCTGCGGGAAGTGTTGTGTTGTTCCCTTCTATCTTAGGATGCAACTCTGGTTTTAAACCATAATGAACCAAATCCGATCGAGCTTTATAACCATCTTTCGTCTTCCCGGGAACGTTCAACAAAGTTCTGGTTAAACTCCCGCCCACATTCTTTTCGACATTCATAAAATGTATACAATGTGGAATCAAATTGTCGCGCCAATACCTTAGCTGTCTATACCATATATTAAATTTCTTCCAGTATGTATTATTTTGCTGGCCCACATCTGAAGTACCCACTTGGTTTGATTTTCTCTTGTTTTTATTAATCTTCCCACCTCTTCCAGTTGTAGATTGTTGGATTTCTACCTCCTTGCCCTTAGACACCTTTCCCCATTTATTAATTATAAATTTGACCTTGTTATATATTTCCTCCCCATTCATAGGTTCTGGAGAAGGTGAGAACTCTTGTTGTCCATTGAATGCCTTTTTTGTCTTCTGAACGGGTAATCATACGGTAGAAATCGTCTATGACCAACGTAACTTTGCTTATTCGATTCAGGGAGTCTAATGCAGTGTGTTTGTTCGCCACACACAACACAACCTTGAAATCCGCTGTAAGGACAACCACTTAATGTACCTAGAGCAGGATAATCATTAATAGTCCATAACACAACTGCACGTAGATTAAACTGCTCTTGTGCATATGCATCGTATGTTTCAACTCCAATATCAAATAATAATTGCAGATCATCAATCAAAGGTGCTAGGAACACATCAATATCGTTTCCTGGTGTTCCCGAAATCAATAACGAAAGCATGATGAACTTTCTCTTCATACACAACCATGGTGGAAGGTTGTAAATGACAGTTAAAATAGGCCACACACTATGATTCCTATTTCCTCTATTCACATCGAATCCGTCAGCCGAAATGCCTAGCCGTAAATTTCTTGGTTCGCTAGCAAAGTCAGGATATTTGTCATCAATGGAAGCCCATGCTGGTGAATCAGCTGGGTGACGTAAAACACCAATATCCACCTTTCTGTCTGTTGCGTGCCATGTTAAATCTTTTGCAGTAGTCTTAGACTGAAAAAGTCGTTTCATACGTGGATTAATTGGAAAGTACCACAAAACTTTTGCAGGAATATTCTCGTAAATTTTATTTTTTTGTTCATCGACCTTCCATCTTGATTTACCACAAGTAGGACATGTTGCCATGTCTGTGTATTCATTTCTATAAAGTATACAGTTGTTGACACATGCATGTATCTTCGTATACCCTGAACCCATTGCTTTGAATGCTTTTTTGGCCTCGTATGTACTACTGTACATTTCGTTTCCTTCTGGTAACATATTTTTGATCAAAACTAATAATTCTGTAAAGCACTTATCTGATACTCCATACTTACTCTTCAAGTTGAGTAGTTGTATGATTGTAGATAACTTTGTGTAATTAGGACACCCTTTATATAGGGGCTTCTCGACATCTTCTATCAGTTCTATAAATTTCTCAGGGTTCCCCATAAAATTTTCTTCCACAACTTCAACCATCTCTACTGTTTCTGCAGCATCTGCTGGCATTTCTGTATTCATGTTCGTGGAATCAACAACGTATGACGTGTCCATGTCAAAATTATGTTCATATATATAATTTATGGGTGGTTCCTCTGTTTCTCCATGCTTATTCCAATTCGTGTATGTTTGATCAATTCCATTCCTAAGTAGGTGATCATCTACCACATCCACCGAATGAGATATGTGGTTTACACACTTGACACATGGACATGGAATTCTTATCTTTTGTTTTTGGTATCTACAGGATCCATATTCTTAGAAATCTTGTAATTGTGTACTGCATATTTCAAAAATTCCTGCAACACCCTTTACATACGTTTCTGATGTTCTGTAGGCTCCCATCCAAGACTTATCCATATTCAGTTTACAACAGCATCAACAAGTAATATATGTTTCCTTTTCATTGAAGTATTTTAACAAACAGTTGGTGTGCATAAATGAAAAAGATCACATTACAAATAAATCCAATAAATGGAAACCAAATACTTGTTAATTCTAGAATATATAATGATACACATCATGACCAAACGAAATAGCAAAGATTCATATTATGAGGATAATTGTTTTTTATGTCCCTGTAGAATTTAATGTTGTATGTGCACCTGTATGAATTTCAGGTTGAAGTATCAATTTCTGGTTGAAGTGTAAACGTAGTTGCAATGCATTTTGTAGTAAGCAGATAATGTTTCGATGGGAATTCATATTGTCTCAAAATTCATATTTACGTAATGGGTGTTGATGATCAAGGAGATATCGAGAAAAAAAAAAGAGATATTTTCTTAATGATTGTTTTACCGTCTGACATATTTAAAAAGTTATGTACATTATAAAAAAAATTGTTACTAGTGGGGTTCGAACCCATGCTATTTCAAAGTATATCATTAACTACATGTACACTGACCAACTAAGGTGACTGGTTCTTTGTAAGTTATTAGGTTACTAAAAAACAAAACAATGATTTAAAAGAGAAACATTTGACGAAAATACACATGCTTCTTCATGAACCGATCTAACACAAACACAGGTAGAATCATTCATACTTTCCTCATTTGATAAAATAAATGTAATTGTGGTTGCACATTGTTTTTAATTAGCCTTCACAATTGGAAATAAAAAAATGACAAAAATACCCCTGATTCCTCTCACACTTATTTTGTTTAATTTTAGTTATGAACATCATATATGTATCCAAGATTAACTTATTTTTTTTATCATTTCTATGTGTTTGATGATGCATACCCTTAGGTGCTGTTTCCTTTTTCTTTTCATTCTCTATACTAAATGACCATTTTACCCTTCCATCTCAAACACAGTTTTAACAGTATTCATTAATTTCTAACAGTAGTTTGGAGTGGTATAACATTTCCATTAACATAAATAAAGATACTATACCCCTGCAGACACAAAAGCATCCTCAAATGGAAAATTATAACATTTTCTTTGTTTTATGATAATACCAAATAATTGACGGATATACCCCTGCTTTAGCATAATCTCCATATGTTTAAAACATACATGGTACATAGTAACTGATCTAACCAAAAACATAAGTCTAACATGGAACGTAGTTGCATACACTTAGGTGCTGTTTCCTTTTGCTTATCCTTTTCTATACAGAATGACCATTATACGCTTACATCTCAAACACAATTTTAACAGTATTCATTAATTTCTAACAGTAGTTTGGAGTGGTATGAATATAGATACTATACCCCTGCAGACGCAAAAGCAGCATACAATGGGAAATTATAACATGGGACAAACTAACTAATCTAACCAATAACATAACTCTAACATGGAACTTAGTTGTAAAGTACATTGCTTTTTTTACAAAACAATGCACCAAAACAGAGACAAAACTCATGCAGTTAAAAGTCAAGGTACTCACATCACTTGTTGAAGCAACTTATGATGAATTCAAGCCACCATGGTGCAAATGTCGGATATACCCATGGAACTTAAATCTGACCTGGAACTTAGCCTTAAAACCCAATTGATAAGTATGAAATACACTCAAGATTACAATATAAAATTAATATTTTTTCATTACTTCCCATTTTGCCCATAAGACAGTTAGAATCAAAACAACATTAACATATAGACACATCATATATAACATTAAACAAAAAAAGAGTTTCATATTTCTTACAAAAGAGGATGTTCTATTCCATCCAATATAAACGACATATATACTATGTCTTAAACATGAAATGGATTACAGAATAGGTCGCCTACATTATGTTTTTCCATGCAATCACATTCTCCTTGGCCATGTCCATTGCATCTTCCATTTTTCCTCTAGGAATGGTCATGTTTAGCATATGCTTGATGTATGCTATTCCATCATCAACTGTTTCCATTGGGTGTTCTGTTACAAACATATGAATAAGCTTCTCAACTCTTTTGGATGGTGAGTTCATCATGAAGTGGGGGAAATTGATTGGAACATATACAGGCATGTGTTCAACATACATATGTTCAATCTCTCGGAATTGGTGTGCTCTAACGATCATTTTGAAAGTTCCCAAACAATCATCGTTCAAAATTGGAATCATGGACAAACCATAATTTTCTTCAGTTGGCATATGATACCAATTACCCATGGTTGTATAACCCAAGCTTTTGGAAAAACGACCAAGCATTTCCATGTTGAGCAAATCGATGTTGACAAAAGTAATAAAGTGAACTTTTGTCTTTTCATACGATTTACCTGGATAGTCGGTAAAATACCCGCCATGAACAACTCTAATGGTGAATCTCCTATCATTTGCTTTCCCATACTCTACTAATGGTGTGTTTTTTTGGTGGTTCACTGCTTACACTCCAGAGTTGGAACCTCAGATTTGCCCATGGATCAACATTCATCTTTGTTTCCATTGATCGTCAAATTTTTTTCACAGAGGAGGAGCAAATCAAACTTATCGTAGGTTGGTAATGAAGATGTAAGAACGACGGCTGTGATAATGATTACCGATATCGTGTTATGCATTAATATAATATTTACATTAATATATATAATATTAATTAAGTGTAATATCCATACTTGCTTTGTTTTTATTATTACCATACAAAATATAAATTAATATATAAATTAATTAGAAATATATAAAATCATATTTTTAATTAATAGGGTACGGGTTGCAGGTGGTCGGTTGGTGGTACGGGTTGATCGTTACTAGGTCATGTAGGGGTGTTGGTGCGATTTTGGGACCGAAATAGATCTATAATAGGGGTACGGGTTGCAGGTGGTCAGTTGGTGGTTCGGGTTGATCGTTACTAGGTCATGTAGGGGTGTTGGTACGGTTTTGGGACCGAAATGGATTTATAATAGGGGTACGGGTTGCAGGTGGTCGGTTGATGGTACGAGTTGATCATTACTAGGTCATGTAGGGGTGCTGGTACAGGTTTAGGACCAAAATGGGTGTATAGTAGGTGTACGGGTCCCAGGTGGTCGGTTGGTGGTACAGGTTGATCGTTACAATGTCAGGTAGGGTGTTGGTACGGGTTTAGGACCACAATGGGTTTATAGTAGGTGTACGGGTCCCAGGTGGTCGGTTGGTGGTACGGGTTGATCGTTACAATGTCAGGTAGGGGTGTTGGTACGGGTTTAGGACCGAAATGGGTTTATAGTAGGTGTACGGGTCCCAGGTGGTCGGTTGGTGGTACGGGTTGATCGCTACAATTTCAGGTAGGGGTGTTGGTACGGGTTTAGGACCGAAATGGGTTTATAGTAGGTGTATGGATTTTTTTTCTTACTTAATATAAAATAAAATAAAAAATCTTAACAAAGTGTTCACACGGAAAAATTAGTAAGCTAACTAGACCTTATTCTTATTTTCGTTTTATTATACTATTTTCCCATTGTATATACATAATTAAATGTTAAATATATTTTATTTCCAATAGTCATATAGTTGTATCCTAACGTAAAATTGTTAATTTACAATGCCCAAATTTGTAACATTTCTATTAATATCAAATAACTCGTAATAATGTTTCAAAAGCCAGAACATGTTTCCAAACCACGATTTATGCTTCTCATCGTGTGGGTTCACTATCAGATCAAAATTTGGAAAACATTTGAACTCGTCAATCAAAATTAAGCAAATATAATGTGGGGCAAACATTTTTTCCATTTTGTTTTGGGCTCCAAATCAAGGCGGGAATTATTCAACTATCTCACCGCCAAAACTATGAAGATCAATCCATCCGATCAAGGAAATTCCGGTAAATTTGGTAACAACCCTCAATTTAGGACGTAATAACAATGTAATATTTAAAAGACTTTGATTTTTTCAACCATTGTATGGTTTTTCTCTAGGTTATATCCCAGTTGGATTATAATTCAGTTCATCATTCGACAACATTCATCACGCATTTCTACTGTAAGTATATTCTCTGTGTATGGTGTCAATGTTATTGATTGTATTGATTAGGGGATTATACATAAAACAGAAAAATTTTGATTCTTCATATTATTGTGCTTGTTGCACGCCAAATGTTCGATGAAATGTGTATGTGAAATTTTGTATGTAATATAAGTTAGTCATACCTTTTCATTAAACATATAAATAATCAAACTTATTTCATATGTTTCATGTCAACAGAAGAATCATGGAGGTGAACAAGGAACAACATAAGGATATGCCCGACTATGATATGGAATATGAGCAAGATGATGGAACCCAAGTTTATGAATCGGACACAGAAGATGGTGAAAATAAGGACATTGACTACAATAGCCATTCAGATTCGGAAGAAGAAATCCAAAGCACAGTTCCTACAAGGTCACCTAGGAAGAGGGGCCTGACTCGATTGCCAAAGCTGAAGACCGAGTATGTCAATTCTGGTGGTAGAAAAAAACGTGTCAAGTTTGATGAATTCGGTAAGTTTACAGGGAAGAATAATGCAGTGTTTGTTAGTTATTTGGGAGATCTTGTCCGCGAGAAGGTGGGATTAAGTGCTCTTTGCTGGAAGAAAGTAAAACCAGAAGTGAAGGACAAACTTTGGGAAGAGATTACAGTAAATATTTTTTTCACTTTTTTTAACTGCATCTCATATTTTATTTACAAATCATGTATTAAATACTAACAAATTCATTATTGTTTCATTTTAGCGCTATTTTGAAGTTGATGAAAGTAGAAAACAATTTGTGATGAATAGGCTTGGTATCCTTCTACGAAACTTCAGTAGGAAATTGTATGCAGCTTACATCAAGCCACATCTAGGCAATTCCAAAAAGCTTGGAGAAATCCCTATTCGATATCGTGCAATAATTACTGAAAAAGATGATTGGAACAAATTCCTGACATATACACATTCTGAAGAGTTTAATGTTACAACTTTTTCCCAAAACTTCTTCATTTATTTATTATAAAATTACCAAAAAGTGCTTGACAAATCTTTTTTTTACATGTTGTGTCACAAAAGACTATCAAAGCGCGAAAGATGTCAAAGTATGCTCATCGGATGGGACGAGGGGGGTATACTACTCTTAGGCGGAAGTTGGTAAGCTTTGTTTTTAGCTATATGATCCTATTACATTACCTTCATAGCATTGTACTTAACAGAATTTTACTTTATATTGTTTACAATTTAATTTTTTTTATCAAGATTGAAGAGAACGTGATTTCAAAGGAAGAAATTCCCCCAATGTCAATTATGCGGTGTAAAGGACGTGAAAGTAAAGGAGAATTTAAGGATGAAGATGTTAAACTCATGGCGGATAAACTAGTAACTTCAATAAACGTTTTTATTACTATTACTGTAAAGATTTTAATCAGTTTTATTAGGACAATAACTATTAATATTTTGTGTGCTAGATGGAACAAGAAAATAAGATAAAAGAAGGACAAGTAAATGTTGAACCAGGCACGGATGCCATGACCTTAGTTTTTGGCAAGGAAAATGGAGGATTTTTAAAGGGTGTCGGCACAGGAGTCACTTACAACAGATATTTCAATGTTCCTTGCAGCAAATGATCATCTAAGGAAGAAATTAAAGATCTTAAAGTTGCACTGCATAATGGAAAACTTGAGCTTGAGAAAAAATATGTTGAACTCAAGGCTTTGTCTACAAAGGTTAATGAACAAGATCAAACACTAAAGCTAGTTTTGGCTCATCTTAATGAAAACGGAGTTGACTTTCCAAATCTGTCTCATACAGTTGTAAGTAATCTTATTAACAACATCTATTGTCAATATTACTTGTAAATTGCATTTCTTTTAGACATTTTCCCCGTTTCTTTATATTTGCTAGGGTATTTCAAGTGACAAGATTGTTGAAAGTAGTGAAACAACTCCTGTTAGTCTCAAAACCAAGGAACCATCAGAACCTGTAACACCAGTATGTTATCATCTTACAAAATCATCATTGATATACTTTTTTTGGTACTAATTTCTGTTTTTTCACTTGGGACTTTAACTTATTTAGGTTATTGCAAAACCCACTAAGAAACAAGTTCAAACCAACTCTGCAATTGCAACTCCCGATACACAATTGATTTCCATGAAATCTGCAACAGTAGTATATACTAACTTTACAATTTTCAATACTTTTAATTTATCTTTTATATTAAAATATAATTTTACATATATGTCTTAAATCTTTATATTAGGCAAATACAAAACCCACCAGAAAAGTTGTTGACTCTAAGACTGTCACTATCAATCCTGACATACCAACAGTTTCACCAAATAAACCCCTTCACCAGGTAAGTGTTTTTTACATGTTGAATATACATTTCTGTCTTTTTTTTTTCTGATTCTAATATTACTTATCATTGTAGCCAATCAAGTATAGTCTATCACATCCGTATAAAAGGAACATCGTTGCTCGTGGTACCGTTCACTTATCATTAGAAAGACAATTCATTCATGGAGTTCCTCTACAAGATGATTGCTATAAAGTTTCCATTGATGAAGTGGTAATAAAACAAGCATTTCTACCCCATAAAACTGGAGAATTCACATTAGTTGAGGATGCATATAAAAGTTTTGTTCCATGGCCAAAATACCTTGTGCAAACCGAGTCAAAGGTTTGTTTAATTATGTTCACTACTTTGTGCATTACACTTTATTTTCTTCATAAAGTAGTATACTAAGTTTTTTGATGAACTCATTTTTTTGTTTCAATGTTGTTGTTATAGGCACCAGAAATTATATCACATCAAGAACATCAACATCAAAACTCATAGAAAAGGAAACCAACTTACATATCATCTAATGCCCTTCTCAAGAAGACAAGGAGCAATACAGATAAGAAGAATGCCTAGTTATGTTTAGGTTTTGGTTTATGATGTGTTTGATTTTTTTACCATTATTTAAATTCTTGAAATTAGGACAATTTTCTTTTTTTTTTTGGTATTTTAATTAGGAATTTAATGTATTGATTTGGATTTCAATTATTACTAATATCAAATTATGAATTTTGCTTTTGTTTCATATTGTTGGGTTTGGTTACTTTAATTTAATTTTGATATGTCTACAATGTAGAAAAAGCAACAATAAATATTAAATTAAAGTGGCTTTAATATAAATTTGGCCATGTTTTATAGGTTTTCAATTTCTCTAACATTATACAATGGTTACTTTACATCATTTTTTAACGTGTGGCTAAATGGTTAACAATAGCCATAATATACAAGAATTATGAGTCTACAGTTGTTTTAAAATGATGTTTATTCTAAAGTTTTTGTGACTAAGTTAAACAATAACAACATCAAAAACAATTTATGTGGCAAATAAATACCATAATTGATTGTTGTTGTGACTAAATACTAGCAAATCGTCACTTACAAAATTAATTATATGTGTCCATTTACCGAACATGGTCATGTTCACCGTAATTATATGTATCTAAAATATACCCAATAGTCTTATTACGATACCAAATAGTCCTTAATTTTAACAAAATGTGTGTCTTTATAATACTTATGATTGTATTTCACTTAATTGTGTGTCTCTATACGATAGACTATAGTCACAAAAATTGATTGTTTTTTGTGACTAATTATTAGCAATTCGCCACTTATGGAATTAATTACATGTGGCCATTTAGCAAACATGGTCATGCTCACCGTAATTATATGTTTACAAAAGATACACAATAGTCTTAACAAAATTTAAACTGTGTGACAATATAAAAGAAAACAACTACATTAAAACATCATGAATGTCGCAAGTTGGTGATATACAGTCACCACAGTTACTAAATAAATGTGTCTATTTACGGTTTAACGCTACAATATTGGATATTTAAGGAACAAAATTCCGTACACATTTGCCACACTTTTATAATACGACCACATGTTTTCATATCATACGGACACTACATTTTAAAGTGACCATAAGACTCATACAATGGCTTCACCTTCAGTTACATTTTCAGTGAAAAAATAAAATATCACTATACGCATATGGTCACACTTTTTTGGTGTGTCTGTAGGTCATTTTTGTACTAGTGTAAATCTCTGGCTGCTGGCTGACAGATCCCCGAACTGTCAACATCAAATCGACACCCAATTAATAATTGAGTTCCAATACATAACCAAATGTCCATGCTTGGGGTAAAATACTACTTTACCCCAACTTAGCTTGATTCAAGCCCAAGGCCCAATCCAAAGGCCCAAAAGTCAAACAATGAATCAAAGCCCAACATATGGCCCAATTTTCCAAATTGGGCCCAAACCTCTACATGGTCTTACCCTAAGGCCCAACCATTTAGTCCAGTCCAAACATTTGGCATTCCAATGGTCCAACATCTCATAATCATCAAGGCCCAGTTATGGCCCATCTATGGCCCAATTTTCCAAATTGGGCCCAAGCCTTTCCAATAGGCCTTATCCTAAAGCCCAATCCAAATATTCTAGTCCATATACTTGTTAATAGTTGGCCCATGAAGAGTCCAGACATCTAGGACCATCAGAAAGGCCCAACTCAAAACCCAACACAATTAGGGTTTTCACATGAAATGACGATTAGGGTTAATTAGAAACACTTAACACATTAAGGACTTAATCCATTAAGTCCATCAATCTACTAGGTCAATCATACAGTGTGGTCGGGCTTAATTTATAATTCCAATCCATTCGTCCAAAATGCGGGTCTCAGCAAGTCCAAATTATAATCTCCAAGATTAGGGTTTTCTAAACCCTAATTAGGGTTTCTAACCCAAAACACGCCATTTAGGTCCAAAATCTAAGTCTTTAGATCAATTAGGGTTTTATTAGGTCAACTAGGGTTTCATTAGGACGGGCACCACCCACTACCGCCTCGGTAGTGGTGGTTAACGGCGGCGGCCACCACCTCGTGGTGATGGTTATGATTTTTTTGGCTAAAAAAATGTCCAAGCATCCCAAAATAACAATCACACACACAAAAGCACACAACCACCTAAGGTGGCGGCTGGTGGCGACAGAATGGCGGCGTGAGGTGGCAACCACCACCTCACGGCGGTGACAGGTTGTTTTCCTTGAATAATTCGGCCATACAATGTACATACAATATTACACCATCAAACACACGCCTAATACACAATGAATCACATACGTACAGCCACAATCAATAATATACATGATATAGCCACCCTTGTGGTGGCAGGTGGTGGCCGGAGGCGATAACCACCACCTCACGGTGGTGGTGATGGCTCCTATTGTGGTGTTTGGCCAAACAAAGCACACACACGATATACACATCAACAGAAGAAGCATACACGCACCTGTCTATTTCTCGTGAAATGAACCCCAATCGCACACCTGAGGCGTACAACGAATCGGCAGCAACAGTAGCGCCTATAGCCGGCGTTGTCGGCGGCAACAACAACTTCTTCTTCAAAGGGACGGCGCACTGCCAGAAGTATGAGGAAGAGATGTGGTGATCGCGAACGACAAAAGAAACGACAGAGGGACGGAAACCCGCTGGTGGTCTTCGTCGTCACCGGCAAAAGGAACAACGACAACGCTGGATAGCGGCTCATAATGTGGCATGGTCGTTGGCTGATGACGACAGTTGATCGGAGCTTTGACAGGTCGGAAATGAAGGAAGTCAGGTGGTCGCTTGGTGACCGCTAGCTGGTCGGAAAACGAACCAAGTGAATGGTGTCGGCGGCCGGAGTTGGTTGAGTGAGGGTAGAGGCTGAAAGAGCTCCTAGGGTTAGGGTTATGGGACGGGTTATATACCCCGACTCACACAAAACTTCCTCCCATAATGCCGCAATCGGTCCCTCATTCTCCCTTTTCTTTCAAATTAAGCCCAAATGTAACCAAATAGCCCCTCCTTTCCAAATTACTTTCAACTTAAGTCCATATATTACCATTCAGCCCCTTAGCCTCCAAAATCTTTAAATTTTAAGTCCATTATTTACCAAACCCTCCCCGACCTCTGAAAATCTTTACAAAATAACTCCCAAAATTACACTTTAACCCCCGAAAATCCAAATTATATTATTTGGCTCCCTAAAACCAACACCCCACTAAATATTATGCATTTAGGACTACTATTAATTTATTAATTTTATCTATTTATTTATTTAATAAATGAGATGTTACACATGATGAGATATGAAAATATTTCAGAATTGGTGAGAGGTTTCTGATACTCGATCTGTCTCATTCACCTGCAAAAATGGCATCATCCGCGTAGAATAAGTGAGATAAGTGCGGACCATTGAAAGGAAGCTTAACCCCATGTATCAGGGAGTTTTCTTTGGCACTCTTGACAACAATATCCATACCCTCCATTGCAATGATAAAAAGGAACGAGGAGAGAGGATCTCCCTGACGGACCCCTCTTGTTGTAGAGATTCATCAATGGGTGATCCATTTACTAACACGAAGGTTCTTGAGGAGGATAGACGACCCAACATCCATTGTCTCCATTTGTACCTAAAATTCATTTGGTACATGATCGAATCCAAGTATTGCTAGTTAATAGAGTCGAAGGCCTTTTCAAAATCCACCTTAAGAAAATACATCTTTTTTTGCTCTTCTTGGCCCATAAGGAAATCTCATTCATAATTAGGGGTCCGTTGAGAATGTTTATGCCCTCTACGTATGCTAATTGCACTTCATCTACCACCGAGCCAACCACTTGCTTTAAACGAACAGTAATGAGCTTGGCTAAAATCTTGTATAGACATCCGATTAGGCATATGGGTCGATAATCCACCAGATTGAGTGGGTCTGATACTTTTAGTATTAGAGTAATAAAAGAAGAGTTGCAACCGGTGGATATGGAACCGTTCATTCAAAGTGTTTGATGAAACTGATAATGTCCCCACTCATCAGATCCCATTTGGATTTTATGAGCTTGAAGGTGAATCCATCGGGACTCGAAGCCTTCTCCCTCGCACAACACCATACTGCATATTTGATCTCTTCAGTAGTGAAAGGGGATTCCATGAAACAATTCTGATCAATCGATAACTTTCTGAATCCAAAGTTTATGAATTTCGACCTGTTCGGCCAGAATTCATGAAACTTTTCAGAGAAAAATCTTCTCACCTCCTTGACTTCTTTCGATTCAAGAACCCATACTCCATTAATTGTGAGACCATGGATCCTGGTTTTCCTATTCTTGTTTTGTAGCGAACCATGAAAAAATCGAGAATTTTCGTCCCCGTCTTGGATCCACTTGACTTTGGCTTTCTGAATCAGATCCAACTTGGCAATTCTTTCCAAGTCTAGAATCTTCGGCTTATCTTCTCTCTAGGAGGATCTTTCAAAGGAAGAGAGCTCCCTAGATTCAATAATTTTTTCCATATTATCCACCTTAGTCTTTAACTGAGCCAGATTACCGTTTTCTTTTAATCGTTCAGCTGCAATCCATTCACTTATAGTTTTTTTTACATATTTCAGTTTCGCTAGCAGGTATCTGTCCGGCGCTCCAAAACCTTTGTATGAAATCCAAGCATTGTGAAACACATCATCAAAGTTGTCCCTGGATAACCATGAGTTGAAAAATCTGAAGGGAGGAGGACCAAAGTCAGCATTGGAGGGTTTAAGAATCAAGGGAGAATGATGAGAGTGTTCTATGGGGAGAGAAAGAATTGAGTACATCGGCTTAAGGGAGACAAATTTGGAGCATACGAGGAATCTATCTATTTTGCTGAGTTTGAAGCCATCTTCTCTAAGGTAAGTAAATTTATGACCACCCATTTGGAATTCTTGTAGTCCGACATCTGTGATAAAATCATTAAAATCTTGCGTTGATGTTTTACAGAATTTCGAGTTGAATCTATCTTCAGGTATCCGTACTGCAATGAAATCTCCAAAAAATACCCAGATGCCGGAAGAGGCCCTTTTTAAATCCAATAGTTTAGCCCAAGGAGTTTTTTTGTTGGATATTAATTTAGGGGCGTATATATTGACTCGTGTTGTAATTCCTGGATATCCTTTTCAATGACCGGAGATGGCCAAGTAAATCCTAGAGGATATTGAGCTAATTTTGGAGAAAATACCAGGATCCTATATACTCAAAAGGCCACCAAATCTACCAGTCGGATTAACAGCCTCAAAACACGAAATTATTTGATCCCCAACATCCACTGATGTCAATTTTGTTGTAATCTGATACACGCATTTCCTATAGTCCAACAAAATCAATGTTATGTAATTGTTTTAATTTCCTGATCCATTCCACTTTGTGGGATTCACCCACCCCCTTGATGTTCAATGAGAAAGCATTCATTGGAGACCGTTGTTGACTCAGTCACCCTGAACTTCATTGTCGAGAATCTTAGATAAGACCTCAGTGTTTTCGGCATCTACTTGAAATCCGACAGCCCTACCAACATTGGCAATGAAATTGACTTCGTTGGAGGTAGAGGAGTTTGCTTCACAAGAGAAATTGGAGTTGTGATTTGAGACAACCACATTTAGGTCGAAGTCTCATTCCAATCGACGAGGGCAAATGGGGACTTGAGTGTGAATTTAGGTATCATACCCATTAAATTTTCTTTTTTGTTGGTGGATCCATCGAATTTTCTTTGAGAGATATCAATTTCACCTGGTGGCTGCCTATCATCCGAATTGGGATTTGTGGAATGGATGTGTTGATTAATTGGGGTGGGATCTGGCTGATGGACGAAATGAGTGAAAATGGGCATGCGAGTTAGGATAATAGAATTAGGTAAAGTTGACGGAAACCTATCACGTGCAACCGCCATGTTGGAATTATTGGTGGGACTTTTTGGCTCCAACTCCCTACATGACCGATCGTCTTCATCATTAATTGAATTATCGGCGATGGTGTTCGTCGGAATCGGAGAGCCACCGGAATTTGCTACTATCTCACCTTCTTCCACATCATTGATCCAGATGTCGTAAATACGTTCACTGTTGTAATATTCAGATGCAGATTGATCATTGATTTCTTCATCTTCTTCCAAATCGTTATTTTCCTCATTTTGTTTCTGGGGTCAAACTTGTTTGAAAATCTTTCAAACCCTTGTATAAACAACTATATAAAGAAGTAGAAGATAATATAACATTTTTATCATAGATTTAAAAATCTTGTTTTATCTTGTTAAAAAACCGAATTAATAAAAACCAGAGAAAATACAAGGGAAAAATCAAGTTTCCCATTTTTTTAATACTCAATCCCTTATTTGACGGATAAGACATATCCATACCGATTTTATTTATTTATTTTTTAAATCCAAATCCCTTGAAAACCAGTAGATTAGCTATTGTTTATTTATTTATTTTTATATTTGTGATCCTCTAATTACAACTAGGGGATTATATACTGACCGAGTTTCGCCCGAATCACTGAGCTTCCTACTTTTAGGCTGTGTTTGACACGCTATAACTAGCTTATTTTTCGAGTTTTTTTTTAAATTGTCATGTTTGGCATGCCAAAAAGTAGTTGATAAGCTAGCTTTTTAAAAAGCTACTTTGAGTAGTTTTTTAGGAGATTTTTAAAATTTTCTCAAATATACCCTTAATTAATTACAAAAAACGTATTCTTCTAAATGTCTTTTTATGTCATTTTATATCTTTCAGCTAGCTTATCAGTTAGTTTTACCAAACGTTATTTTTTGTCAGCTAGCTTATAAACTAGCAGCTAACTTTTCAGTTATCAGTTAGTTTTTCAGCTATTGTACCAAACATAGCTTTAATTCCAATAAATTGTTATGTGATGTATAATTTATAAAGATTCATATTTTTTTTTTAAGAAAACCCTCTAGAGAAACGAATTAAAATCATTTTTACAGTGTAAAACATCTTCATTTTATATCTTATGATTTTTTATTTTTTTATTATTAAATATGTTCATTTTTATATATAAAAACATCTTATAATTTCAATTTAAATCCTCCTCTCATCTTTGATCAAACGTTAAAATATAAATGGAGAATTACCAACAACGGAAACTTATAAATAAAATATTTTTAATGTGCACTCGGATTAACTTTCTCTTCGATCTTCCAATAACCTTCGCGTCTAGCACAAAACATAAATGCTGACGTCTTTTTAAGCTAAACGGTGTGGTGATAATTTTGTTTGTAAAAAAAGTGTGTCATATACGCGTCACGTAAACTTTTATCATCTTTGCCACAATTTATTTATGACTAGAGTGTGATAGAAGTTTTTGCCTACCACTATTAACTTTTCTAATGCATAAAAATAAAAGTTTGTAACACATTGCTTCATTCTCTTCATTTATTATTCCCAGCGGCAAAAATAGAGAGAGAAAATGGCAACAATATGCCCTCGGCAAAAAAAAAGAAGTAAGGGACGGTCACCAACGGCAATAATATCCACGTGGGTTTGCCATTAGCAAAAACTGCACTACACAGTGCAGTGTCTTGAGCAAAGACAAAATATGTTCCTTGAAGATTGGCTTGTATTGACACTTGAAATATTTGAACCTTTGATTAAAAAAAATACGTTCCCTTTAAACAATAATATCTTTAATCTTGAACACTTTGGAATCTTTGAGTTTTTATGACATGATAATATGTAAACATAAAAGCTAATGTTCTAAAATATCTGTCTATCGCCATGACTCTAAGACCTGTATTTGACGCCAAATTTTAATAAAATATCGTCTTAAACCGTATATATATATAAAAATGAATAATAATACTATATATATATATATATATATATATATATATATATATATATATATATATATATATATATATATATATATATATATCAGGGCCGGTCCTGAAAATTAAATATTCTTAAAGGCTCAAGACGAATAAGAAAAAAGTGGTCATTATCTTTATTATAACTTTGTATTTTTAAATAAAGATATATAATGAAAAAAATTAGGCCCTGTGCACCCGCCCACTTTGCCCCCCTTAACGACCCCCATGATATATATAATATAAAATTGTCTCCATAAGTCACGCCTTACAAATGACGTAACTCGCCACAACTCGTAAAAACTTGAGGTTTGATATTTCCGCCAAGTCACGCTTAACATTATTTAGAATCATGATAAAAACTCAAATACTTGCTATTTTAGTTATATAGTTTTTCTATAAAAGAAATTAATATTTTTATTTTAGAAAATATATAATTTTTGATGATATTGTTCTCATTTATTACTTTATACCTAGGTGATGCATACAAAGTAGAAATTTCATATTACTTCGAATGTTTGGCTTCAAAACCTCGTCTTGAACACTTTAATGTGATTGTTTTGTTTTTCGTTTTAGTTACTTCTCGTTTTTTTTTTCTTTTTTTTTTTCTCGATCCTTCCAATTTTTTTTAAGTATTGCTATATTTTATGAAAAATAAAATCAGAATTTATAAATTTTGAGAGAGAGAGACATGATGTGGATGTTGTGCGGTTTACACTCATCATCTTTGTTTCACGTGCATCTTTGCATTCCATTTCATTGCTTTCTTAATGGTAATTTGTTGATTATCGTTGTTAATCATTTAATTATTGGTAAGAATACGATGTTGAAATATATTTAGATATTATTATCATATTATGTTAGAAAAATAAGATAAAAATAGAATATGATAATCATTAGATTCTTCAAGGGTCGTGTAGGTTCACTTTCCGAATCGATATTTTTCTCCTATATCTGGGTTACGAGAAATTCGACATTTAGATAATCCTCAAATGAGATTCTAAGCATAGAAAATTGATCAAGAACGATAGAGTATATGGTGTGTGTGTGTAAATTTTGTATGTTTGAGGGAGAGAGAGAGAGAGTTCTAATCTCTCAAAATTCGAATTTTATAATTGCATTTTGATAAGGTGGTTTAGGATTGAAAATCATATACAATTATATTAGAACCCCTAGAAATTCAATAATTTCTATTCAGATCCGTCTAAGCAATTTTGTATTACTAAGTGTGCACTTCGTATTTCGATCATGCATTGTTGAAAATCATACATAATTAGTTAATTACACACTAAACGGCACAAATGGTGCCTGTGATTAGCTCAAAATTGTCACTTTGGTCCAAAAAGGTTTGGACTAGCACCATAGGTCCAAACTTTTCATTTTTGTTGTTAGTTTGGTCCAATTTGCTTTGAACTTTTTTCAAATGACGATTTTGCCCCTATTTTTTTATTTTTCAGTTTTTTATTATTTTTATTAATTTCTTTTTCCATTTTTATATGACAATAACTAAGAAAAAAATATTGAGTGTTTATCCCCCACCCCATTCCTTCTCTCTCTCTCTCTCTCTACATTACATATGAAGAACACTGAAACTCTAAACCTGCACATCACCGAACCTCCAACTCTGACAAAGGCTGAACCGTCGGACCATCACCCTTCTCGTCGGACCTCCCTCTTCTCACCGGAACACGACCTGTTCGAAACCACCAACGCCAGGCGGAAACCGCCACCACAACTGCCGTTCTCTCTCCACTCTGTCCCTCTTTCTCTCCACCGTCTCTCTCCTTCTCCGGCGTTGCCTACCCGACGTTGAAACAACTCTTTCTGATTTCGTTGGAGTTTCGTTGAGAAAACCCTTCTCGCCGATCTTTTTTGAAGATCTTTTCGTCGGAGATCTGGAACACCAACGATCTGCAACACGATCATCTTCTTGTAAGCTCCAACTCCCCACCATCTCCAGAGACGAATGGATCTAATTCGAGACAACAACAGAACCTGAGGGTAGCGGTTAAGGAGGAATCCAAAGTGGTTTCCAGTGAAGTCGAGTTACAGGAGGCGACGACGCTGTCCCCCCTCCCAAACGACGAAGACGATGGCGTTGTCAAGAACGACAGAGGGGGAGAGAGGGAAGGGGAGGCCTTCATATTCTCTGTTGCCCAGATCTATAAATAGAACCATCACCACCGTCCATTTAGGGTTTTCTGACAATAGATTTGAAACCCTCGTACTTTCCGACGAGCATTTTGACTGCTCTGACGGTTGTATAGAGAAGGTGATCGAAGTAGCAGAAAAAAGAGAAAGAGGATGGCACTGGGAGTGGTGGTTGTGGCGATGGTTTCCGGCAGGTGGCGGCGATTTATGGTGGGTGGCGTTTTTTTTCCGGCAGGTGGTGCTGTTTTCCGTCTGGAGGCGATGATTTCCGGCGACACAGTGGAGTGAGAGAGATACATAGTATGTATGTCAAAGAGATAGTGGGTGGTGTAGTAGTATGGTGAATTTTTTTTCTTAGTTTTGTTTTTAAATATGAAAATCTGAAAAATAAATAAGAAAATGGAAAAAGAATTAATAAAAATAATAAAAACAAACTGAAAAATAAAAAAAATAGGGACAAAATCGTCATTTGAAAAAAGTTCAAAGTAAATTGGACCAAAATCGCAACAAAATGAAAAGTTTGGATCTGTGGTGCTAGTCCAAACCTTTTTGGCCAAAGTGACAATTTTGAGCTAACCACAGGGACCATTTGTCCAGTTTAGTCTTAATTACATTAAAACCCCTTTGACCTTTGCTCTTTTGGTTGTATAGGGATGATTTAGATTTATACAAGTGTACACTCTCCGCATTCAATTTTATATTAAAACTAAATATAATCCCCTTTCAAATATACATAAATCTTATTACATACTGAAATTACCGACATATTAAACATATTAGATTGGATATTAAAATAAAAGACGCATAAAACAAAAATTACTCTTACAATTGACATAAAGTTAAGACAGAGGGATCTAGAAATATCCGGTTTATCTTTTCAGAGCGAAACTGGGTGAGGTAAGCCCATAGAATTCGATGATGCCTATCAATATCACAAATAATATTCAACTATGTAAATATTCAATAATCATCTTTTCATAAAAGATATTATAAAATATTTATATACCTTCAAAAATCGATTGTAATTTATATTATTCTGTAAGCTTAGTTAGTTGACTACTTGACTGACTCGCTCATCGACCTGATCTCTTGTAATAAACCATGTTATGAAGTTGGATCAGTACTGCAATAGATATTTTGTGCAATGAAAGTTACGATTCTAAATACATAATCGATCATGTCGATTCGGATATTATTATATATTCGAGTTACACTATATATAAATTTTATTAAATATTTTGTATTCCTGAAGATAAGACCAGAATATAAAAAAAAGATATATATCATACCCACTAACATCCGCCGTCATGATCGTTTTCAACATTTCAACCATATCCTTAAAACACATAGTATATATGTATATGCATACATATAATTAAAGTTACACCGCCACTACTTAATATTGCGCTTGTGAAAACACAAGAATAATTCGAAATAGTTTTGAGAAGAATTGAAATTAATTAATGGGTTCATTAATGGCAGGTTGGGATTCACGAGTTCGAGACCCTAAATCCAGTAAGTTTTTTCTTTTCTCTTTTATTGTTTTAGTAGTAACTCGATTGTGGAATTTCATGCATCAAAATCGTACATGTTAATTTGTCGAATTTTAATTATGGAGATCACTGGTTAATATATTAAATCCTTTGATCCATATATGCGATGTTAAATGACTTCTTTTAGTACGTATATGTATGATGATTTATGCATGTTCTTTAATCTCACCTCTGATTTGTTTCAGTAAATCTAAAGAGGAACATGTCGATGACCAACGAAGAAATCGCAAATTATTGGAGATCAAAGAAGAACGACGAACAAGTACATGCAGGTGTTCTTACATCTTGTCAGACGTTTTCGAAGGAAGATTATAAGGTGAATATATAAATAAACGATGATATTGGTGAGAGATAAATGTTATATTATAACACTTTTTAATATACTTTATCAACTAATTAATTAATGTTGTTTTCTAACAGAAAAAGGAGATGGAAAATATATATAGTAGATCAAATTCCCTTCCGATCACAAAAGAATATTCCGTTGTAGAAACTTCAGAAGAAGAGGAAGAAGAAGACGAGGAAAAACTTTTCAAGAGCCATGGCTGGTAATTTATTCTTCATTTCCAGGTTTTGTTATATTCTGAATAATCCATTTTCTAAATACAAATTGTTATTAATATATGTATGATCATATATACATGCAGGTGGATGAATAGCAGATGGGCGTTTTTGAATGAACCACCTGTTATTGCATCGGAAACACCTGTGGTCAGATATGCTTCACAATTCCATGTTGCTCAAAAACACATCAACGCCTCCGACTCCGACCACCATGCTGCCACCAACGGCATTAGAACTTGAGTTTAACTTTTTTTTTTAATGAAAAACATATATAATGTCATATGTATGATGCGTGAAAAGTTGGTGTCGTTTTGGTTTATGAGTTCATAAGTTATAATTTTTAAATATAACAACTATATGTCGTGGTTGATAATTAAAAATGTTCAATGTATTGTAGTAACTGTAACAGATTGTCGGATGCTTTTGTATTAATATATGTCTTTATATGTAAAGTTAATTTATACGAATGTATTCACGCCTATCTATGGTTGTTTCATGCTCGAATATGTTATTGTGTATGTACTTTGCAGTTTCTTACTATTGCAGATAGCTAGATATCATAAAAACCAACTGTTCAAACCATTTGTTGGGGAATTCAGTATATGAAAGTTCAGTGATGATGAAAACGGGAATGGACTAGCATGGAAGCACTGTAAATGGCTTTTTGGTTGAAAGAACTATTAAAATGCAAATGCATGAACCATTAGGATCTTTTGTATTTGAATATTTTATTATTTTAACCTTCTAATTAAAATAATTTTAAAATACATTAGATTAACCAACATTAAGATTCAAAATAGCAAAATTACAAAACATAGTATCGGAAATAATGATTCACTAATAAAATTATTTAACTCTTAATTTCTAAAGTCGGTGTAAGACACATAAACTTCATTTGGGTTTTTATTTTCAAAACTAAAATCATTGAAAACAGATCAAATTACAACTTTTAAAACATTCGGTACATAGTGCAAAATAAACATTGTTTTGGAGATTACGAGATATATAAGTATAAGAAGTCCATCTATACATACACATAAGCTCTTCGATAAAAGATCAATTTATATATAATAATTTGCACTGTAACCGATATAGTTTAGTGATAAAAGTTTGACTCGTTCTATTAACCCCTTAATGGTTAAGGAGTCTTTCGGTTTGATTCATATTCAGATCAAAAACTTACATTACCATTTTCTGTATGGTCGTAGCAGGTTTTTATATTAAAATTTTTGCCTTCAAGTAATTTTGATCTAAAAAATTTCATTCCTTATAATTTTAAAATTAAATTATTAATGTTTTATAAGTTGCATTTTTAATCTCTTACTATATTTTAAAGTTATGTTTTAGTCTCTTAATGTGACGTCCCAATTTTTATGGTTAGAAAAGACGATTTATTTATGTTTATTAAATCAGAATATTCTTTTTAAAAAAAATATTATGCGGAATTTCCCAAAAACATGATAATAATATTATCAAAACATTTTCGAAAAAATGTGTTTTATTTATAAAACCCGCGATGTCATTGTCAATACAGAAACATAAGAATAAACGGAGACCTTACATTAATTTACACTAATTATTTAAATCTCCTTTAATTTCTCAGTATAATGTATCTTCGCATCGATACCTATGATACAAATTAAGTGAATGGGTCAGGTTGGGAAACTTGATGAGTGCATAGGGTTATCAACCCATAGTAATATAGTTAATGTGTTTAATCATCAAACAAACAATTATCCCAATTACCCATCCTCATTTTCTTATTTATTATTCCCTAAGGGGTTATCCTAAGGGTCATCACCTACAACGCGTTTACCTATCATCGCCTACATCGCATTTCCTTATATGCTTATTGCTAAGGACCTTTCCTAAGGATCATCGTATAGACAATACTATTTCGGGGATTACTCCCCCAATACGTGTCAAGTATGGGTTAGAGTATCATCGCATGAATACGTAGTTACTACATCGCCTGAACTCGTAATTAATCACCTACAGGTTATGAGCCTGTCGGTGTTTCCACATGACTTGTTTAAATTAGTCAGTGGTCGTCATCTATACTCTGGTAGATGACTACATCGCAACATCGCAAGTCAAGGTCAGGGCATCTCCTAATCATCTCCTATTTATCATTACTTATCTACCATCACCTATCTATCATCTCCTTATCTACCATCCCCTATCACTACCAATACATATTTATAAGTGTATAATACTTTTATGATTAAATCAATTTAAATGTCACCTCATACTATTTTATCTAACACATAACATTTTCGGCACAAATAATAAGCACATAAAGCAGATCATTATCTAGATACTTCATATCTATGTGTAAGATAAAAGTAACTATGCACTTACTTAATAAAGTGATGACACGAAACTCAGACATCACTTCGCTTTAACACTTGGTTTTCCCTTTGACATGACCTAGGTTCAGTTAACATTAAGTCTTAGGCTAATATTCCTTGTAAATAAATATAGCCCAGATCCATCATTAATTCCAAAGTCTACTGATTTATAGCTAATAAGGGATAACGAGGTAAGATCATATCAGAGGTAGAGTCCGTTTGGTATACATAGTATACTGTTTGGAAATCACACTTTAAACATCTCACTAAATTCAGCTTAAACATCATCCTCGTACGTAGATCAGTCAGTATAATGACTTGGAATTACTAATAAATCTTATTTATTGGTTCATAATAACGACTATGACTATAAATATAAGTTACACTAAAAGTAATACGAGTGTAGCTTAACTTATAGAGATTTCTTAGACAAAAGTCTGGAAATTGCACTAGCAGAGCTTCTACTTGCTAGCTATTACTACTTTAGGGATCGCAGGGATTCACCGCAGACTCAAACTAAGGGAAAACGGGCTAAAAGTTGAAGGGACTCGAGACAAATGAAATGGGAGAGTGTGAGGAATGAAATGGGGGCTGGAGCTCAATTTATAGCCAAATTTTGGGTGCACGTCGCGCATTTTTAGGCTACGTCTCCCCAACCACTTTGTGCCACGTGTCAGGCTCACGTGGTTCGTGTTTTCACCTTCTAGAAGCGCGCGGTGTGCACCCGGCGCGCACTGCGCGGGGTGCAAATCACAGATTTTGTAAATGTCATAACTTCTTCATACAGTCTCTGTTTTTGATGTTTTTTTCCACACGTAGCTCTCGACGACTACTACAATTTTCATTTAGACTCAATCGGCTAATTCTGACTTTATTTTTAGCCCTTATTTTTATATGATTTAATGGTTTTGTAAAAATCATAACTCTCTCGTACGGACTCCAGTTTTGGTGTTCCTTTTATCAAAATTTCTATCTTAAAGAGTACTACGACCTTCATTTTGACAACTTTATCCAAAAATCAACCATTCTCTTCGTACAGTTTAACGTCACACATTCATTGTGCGCGACTGCCTTTATATCTTTATAAAAATCATATCTAATTAATACGGAGTCGGATTTCTACGAAATTTATATTTTCGGGATCGGGACGACGTGTACTTTCTATATATATATATATATATATATATATATATATATATATATATATATATATATATATATATATATATATATATATATATATATATATATATATATATATATATATATATATATATATATATATGTTTCGGCGCACTTATTTTTACGATTTACGGACGAATCTGTTGATTTTTCCTATATTTCTTACTACGAAACTTATATTATATAGTCTACAGCGTGCACGACTATAGATTATCCTAATCAAGGATTATAATTACTACTTTTTATATATTAATTGTCTCGCCCGAATTTCGGACGTTACACCTACACAGTTTGCTTTTATAGTTTTTTGTTTTTATTAATTACTTTTTAGAGAAAATGACAAAAATAGCCAATTAACCTAATCACTTTGCGGAAAATAGCCAAAAAAAATCGAAATTGCAAAAATGGCCACGAAAATCGCAGATGGCAATGGTCCATCTGCGATTTCCCTTTTCCATCTGCGAATGTACAAGTACCTAAAGCACAACTGTGCTTTAGGTACTTGTACATTCGCAGACGGAAAAAGTCCATCTGCGATTTACACTGTTCATCTGCGATTTTCGTGATGAAATTCTATAAAAGGATTTTTTTTCCTCATTTTTCACTCTTCAATATAGAAAAACTCTTTCTCTCTCTCGGGGATTCCTTTTGACGATTTTTGAAGAAAATGGACGATTACTTCAACAATCCCGAAAATATGGTTAGATTTTAACTCTTTTTAAGTTTTAATTAACATTTATTTAGTATATGTCTTTATTATTTTATTATTTATTGTATTAGTTAGTGTAAAAAAAAGAAATTATATTGTTTGTGATAGGGTAATTTTGTTGTATTTGATAGTTATAATATTTGTTATTATTAAACTTGAAGTTTAAATGCTATTTTGTTAGTGGTTGTATGAATGTACAAATACAGACTGCGTAGAGTGTGCATCGGGTAGTTGTACATTTAGTAAAATGGTTAGAATATGCTTATTTTTTTAAGTTAATAGTTAAATAAATTGTTAGAATAATGTTTACAATATGTTTGGTTAGTTGTTTACAATATGTTTGGTTAGAATATGTTATTTTATATATTTTGAAACTTAAAAATTGTTTTTATATTTGTCGTATAAGTTGAAAAATTGTTAATTTAGTTGTCGTTTTAGTTGAAAAATTGTTTGTTTATATGGTTAGAAAATGTTATTTGATATAATTAGAAAGAAAAAAATTGTTTGTATATTTGTCGTATAACTTGGAAAATTGTTTATATAGTTGCCGTTTAAGTTGAAAAATTGTTATAGTATGTTATTGTTTTTGAACGTAAATATATAAATTATTTATTAAATATTTGTATTTGCATTGTTATTATTGTTTATGTTATTATTGCATTTAATCTCTAATAATATATTTTAAAATGAAATAGTTGTTTAGTTTTCTAATATGTTATTGTGTTTTTTGCAGCATAATTATAATAACTTCGATGTGAAAACTATTGTAAACTTAAATGGATCGGGGTGTAACATATGAGAAGTATTTGAAGTGTTAGATGGTGTGAGACGTGATATATTTAGAGATACAGTATTTGGTTACTTGTTGGACGTCCCTCGTTTACAAGGGGACGGATTACTGTTCCACAAAATGTTTCTTCATCAATACGGTCGGACGGTGTTTTTATCTCCAGATGGAATAAAACGGTTATATTTTAGAGTAGGTGATACGAAAATGGTTTATGGGCCGGAAGAGTTTTGTATGATAACCGGGTTGAAATTTGCGGAATATCCAAAAAACACCGGGAAAAAAGTGTCAGAAAAAACTGTTAGTAGTAAAAAAAGATGTTTATTGCGTGAGCGGCTATTTCCGAACCATACAAATAGTTCGGTGAAAATCGGTGACCTGAAAAGTTTTATTTTAAATCAACCATTCTTAGAAGTTGACAATGCGGATGCAGTTAGAGTATGTTTGATTTACATTTTATGTGAAGGTTTTTTGGGAAAAGAAATAAATGATCGCGTGCCACAAGATTGGTTTTTTTTGGCGGAGAATTTGGATGTTTGGAACAGGTTTTTTTTGTTTACTTTGAAAGTTTTATATTATTAATGTTAATTTATATTATAACTAATTTTTTTTTGTTTTGTTAGTTTAGCTTGGGGTAGCTATTTATGGGATTTTACGTATGATGACCTTGAGGATACATGGAACAAGATAAATAAATATTTATCACTTCCTGAGCGTCGTCAAACTTTAAAATACACCGTCTCAGGATTTACGGCTCCAATTAGGGTATAAAAATTTACTTATATTTAAATGGTTTTATTGTTATGTTAGTTATTTTAATTTTAACTTTTATTACTATAATTGTAAAAATTGTAGATATGGATATATGAGATGCTTCCGGCTGTTCGTGCCTATGGATTTGTATTGAGAAAAAATAGAGACATGCCTCGGATGAAACGATGGAGTGGGACAAAAAAATTGAAATGGGTTGATGTGAACAAGATTTTTTCAAAGATACAGGTTTATAGATTTTTTTAATTATTAATAAAACTCATTATTATACTTTTATATGCATTTTTAATATGTTCAATTTTTTAGGAGGGACAACCACCAAGAAATAAAATGTCACCGAGTGATGATGAGATGACATCTTTTTATTATATGTCATTTCAAGAGTATGTATATGGTGAACGGAAATCAGTTCCATCCCCAGTACGGGACCATTTTAGGAGACAAGACGAATCTTCGTCTAGTATGTCGTCTAGTGGTCGCTCTCATGGTAGAGGTGGGCGCAGTGGAAAACCCAACCTAGAGGAGGTGTTGAAACGGCTACATGCACTGGAGCAACATGTGTTTACGAACCGAGAACCTACAGAGGTGTTTGTTGAAGAAGTGAATAATGAAGATCTATGGAATAACATCAATTTTGAGGAGCCTGCAGTATTCCAAACAAATTTTGATGAACGGGTTAGTTACACGCTACATTATTTTTTTTAATTTATTAACATATATTAATATTTGTGTTCATATTTTATATTTGCAAATTTAGGTTGTAGAAGATGAAGTGATGAATAAAAATAATACAAATGAAAATATTTTTGGTGATATTGAAGACGACAAGGTTATTATAGATATTACATTTACGATTTTAATAATTAATTTTTAATGTGTCTTTCGTTAATAACTATAATGTGTTAATTTTAATGTAGGAGTTGGAGGAGAGGAATGAAAATGCGGGTTGTAGTAGGAACAAATTTGATGATGATGTGTTTGATGTAAATGATAATGAAGCTAAAGAGGTTGTTATACTTACATTTATTTTAATTTTTATTTAGTAGATTGAAACATGTTTTAATTAGAGATTTTTGCTTATTAATTTAGGTGTCGGAGGAAGATGAAATACAAATTACGGGAAATGTAAATTATTATGATGCTTATGGTTTTGATGGCAAAGAAGTTACACCTGATAGACCGAGGGCTCGAAATCCATCAAAGTATTTGTGCCCTCCGTACACCGAGGTATTCGTTTAATTTAAAAACTTATATCGTAATAATAGAATTTTTTTATGTGAATTATTTGAATAATAGAGATCTAAACATTTCAATATTGTTTTAGCTGCACACAACACCGAAGCAAAAAAGAAGAGCAAAAAGGAAGGTTGATATGAAATCAACAAGCCCCGTTCCTCCTCCATCATTTGCTGTTGCTCACGACTTCTCAGTGTTGCGCCTGCAACCTTACGTAGCAGGCGGTGAGGTTGTGATCCAGAATTATTTATTTCATTCATATGACATGCAGCATCGTTTGTTTAATTTGGTGTTAGATAGAGAATTTTGGAGCGCCTTGTTTGGGCATACACACGATGGATGGTTGGAGGCAACGGTAAAATAATACTTAATTTATTTTTTTTAAAGTATTTTCTTTTTTAGTTATTAACAAAAGTATCATAATTTTGTGCAGCATATCACCCTTTGGTATAGACTACTGATGGAGAGACGTTTTGATAGCGACCGACATACAATAATGCCGCCAAATTTTTTTGTTTGCCATGCTCTGGAGGAAGGGCAGGATTAGAGGGCGTTTATGGCTGGTATTGCTAAATACCCCAACTTCATGGTTGCTTGGTGGGATGTCGATACGGTAAACTAAATTTTATTTTTTGAAAATATTATCGTTATTGTCGTTATGTTTTTGTATTCTTATTTCTAAACAAAAATTATTTCTTTTTTATCCTTATACAGGTCCTATTTCCGATTCATTCAGCCCCTAATCACTGGTTATTTGGGGAACTACGATTGGCGAATATGGAAGTCCATATTTATGACAATCTCGGTAGAGGGGCTTATGAAAAATTCAACTCTGATGGAACCTTTACCAAATTTGAGGCTCGGGTGACGGATTATTTAGACAAGATTAGATATTGGGCTCGAAGGAACATCCCAAGGATTCCATTGAATATGCAATTCATATTCGAAACAAATGTTCCCCAACAAAGTAGCCATTTGGGAGATTGCGGTGTTTTTGTTTGTATGTTTATGGAACAATTAGTTTCAGGCCAACCAATACGTGAACTTATTGACCCGAGGAACGCAGCTTTAGAGTTTCGCCAACGGATGGCAAAAATTTATTGGGGGTCGAGTCTTGGTCCTATGTAGTTGGATTATATATTTGTATATGTAATTGTATGTTGGATTTAATGACCTAGTAATAACTTAAATACTTACAACATAAGAACGACACCACCATTTGTTTTAAAGTAACAAGTACAATGCTCTAAACATAACAACAAATACAACAATTTATTGATGTAACAACCTAAAAACTATCAAAACAATACTAAAAAGCTTACAACTTGTAAATAATAATTGCCAAAAACAACACCCAACTACAAACCAAGGCTATCTTTAACTGTTTATTTTCTGATTGAAAGAGCTTGTTACTGTTAGCTATTTTAGCTATTATGATAGATGATTGGTCCTTCTCTTCATCAACCCAACTGATAAACCCGCATTTTGGTCCCTGTAAATTTAAACATTGACAATAATAATTGTTGCTATATAATGATTAGGGTGTAAATATGAATGAGGTTAAGAACATGATACCATATATGGGCAAGCGTAAAATAATCTTCCTGGGTTTTTAGTTGTACCTGAAATCCTAATGATACGTTCACCTCCGCAATTACAGTATGCCATTCGCCTTTTTTAGTCTATCTAATATGAATTAATTTCACATATAAATTTAATGGAGTTACATTACACCCATTTATAGAAGAAATTTTATTACAAACAAGTATCTTTGACTATGAAATGAAATGGTTTGACTACGAATTTATAAAATTGATCTATGAACTGCATACAAGTACATTGTCTTGTCTTGTCGGTCAGTGATGTTTGACTATGAAATGAACTGGTTTGACTACGAAATTAAAAAGTTGAACTATGAACTGCATACAAGTACATTGTCTTGTCTTGTCGGTCAGTGATGTTTGACTATGAAATGAACTGGTTTGACTACGAATTTAAAAAGTTGAACTATGAAATATGAACTGTAGAGAAACACCAACTTGTATATAATTAAAATTGTATTTGTGTGATGATTATAATACACTTTCATTTCTTGTGAAAATGAGTACTTACACCGAAAGAAGCTTTACTCAGCTACCATTATTCCTGCATAATCTACAAAGAACAAATCCTAATACCTTCACACCCATCAAGAAAATGGATACCAACCGCTTTCAATTCTGTTTTGTGGCTTTAGGTTGCGTGGTATAACATATTAGTTTTATTGACTTAATTAAGATTTCTTGCTAATGTATCTCGTGTACTCTTTACTTATCACTAATTTATGTTTGTTTTTTATGCAGATTCGTACCTTCCTTAGGTGCATGATACCGTTGATATATGTGGGTTATTTACCCCTTCTTGGGAGCTATCTGACAACAATGTACTTCGCAGTGGCTTTGGATGGAAATCATGAACCCCTACTCTTAGCAATTGGTTTGGGAACCTTAGAGTGTGAAGAATCATGGAGATGGTTCATGATGAGGTTAAAAGAGTGTTTAGGTGAGGATACAGAGGTTGGTTTCATAAGCAACCTATGTGATAAAATAGACTTTGGTGTTCAGAGTGCCTACCCGGATTCGTATCATGGATATTGTCCTAAAGATATAGCTCGAAAAATACGTGAGTCTGTCGGACATAACGATACGGAAGTCGAATCGTTGTTTTGGAAGTCATGCAATGCATATAGTGTTCATGATTTTTACTTGTGCCTAGAAAGGTTGCAAAGTGCATGTAGGAAACCACATTTCTGCACCTTGCTTAGGAGTCCAATTTACTGGCTTGACGATATAGCAATTTCAAAATGGACACGAGCATTTTTCCCAAAAGTACGTTACAATGTTAAATCGATTGATGTCCCTGAAATGTTGCAATTTATATCCACACGTGAGTTTCTTATAACAACGATAATTGAGTTAATCAATACGTCGATACAATCAAAGTATGGTGAACGGGCTGAAGTGGCGGGTAAGGGAGATTGTTATATTTAGTTTTTTTCTTGTGTTATTATTTTTCTAAAATTATCAAATTTTCCAGGGAGGTTGGCTGGTGGGTTGACCCCTTATGTTGAGAGTAAGGTTCAAAAACGTGTCAACAAGTCATATAATTGGATGGCAAGACGTTTGTATGGGGATACATTTGAAGTCGATGACAATTTTGCCACCAGCAAAGTACAACTTGAACGAAGGGTATGTAGTTGTGGGAAATGGCCAAAAAGCGGTATACCATGTGGCCACGCTATAGCATGTCTAAGAACCCGTACGTCTGAAGCCATTCATGAAATGGTTGATTACAAGTTCACTGCTTTCTTGTATCGACTTGCATATGGATCTGAGTTGGTGAATTCTATACCATCACATGTGCCCTGGAAAACACCAAATGAAACGGTGGTCCTGTTACCTCCCTCAATGAAGTAGTTATTCATGTACCCCGTTTGTATTTTATGTCGTATTATGTACCCCGTTTGCATTTTATGTCGTATTATGTATTACTTATTCATGTACCCCGTTTGCATTTTATGCCGTATTATGTATTAGTTATTTATGTACCTGTTTTGTTAATTCTTTTTTAATTGCGATTGAGGAAACAACATACATTAAAAGTAAGGGACATTTATTAAATAGTCACAAAACACACGTACAACAACAAGCAACTTAACTAACGAAAAACAATTAACTCAACCAACATGCATATTAAAAATGAGGGACATTCTTTAAAAGATTCCATGCATCTGCGTGGGTAAACTCGCTACCATCATATTCAAAACGGTATAGTTCCAAGGCCACCTGTCGCAGAATGTCTTCATCCGTATTTGCATCTTCATTATCCAACTCGTTATAAATACGTTGGAATTGTTTCACCTTTATTTTCAAATCCAGAAACTTCGCTTTGACATCTCTTCTTCTCGATATTGAGTACGCCCCATTAAATGGTGAAACAAATGACAGACACGAGACCAAAATGATCCAGCGCGAACTTGTGGGGGACCCGGTGGAAAATCCTCCTCTACAGTTACAATCCAAGCTTGAACCAAAGCGACCTCCTCTTCGTTCCTCCATATATGTGGTACAGGTGAGTCCATAATTGCAAGGGGAGAAGTAATACGATACAATTAAAATGGATATTAACAACTATTTATAGTGACTCCTTATTTTCCCGGTGCAATGGCTTGTCAACTCAAGTAGCAGTGTATTGTGTTGTCATTCGACGGAATGACTTGTCAACTCGAACAGTGATCTGTTGTGTTATCACTTAGTACACTGCGTTCGTCAGTTAAGTTTGACTATGAATTGCAGACATATTAGAGGATTGGACTGCGATATTGTGTATAAACTACTATAAATTGACATTAAGTTAAATAAATAGTTTACTAAACGATGTTACAGCTGTTCATATATTATTTTTGAGATTTTACTCTCTTTGTTTCAATCAAAATGAGTTCTATACCATGGAGCAATGACGAGTTCTTGGTTCTTACACGTGCTTATATTCATGTGTATGAGACCAGCAAGTTGAACGATCCAATGTTTTGGAGTCGTTTAACCAATATTTTCAACGCTGAAAACCGAATGACTACAAGAAACGATCGTGACGAACTAGACATCTTAGCAAGATGGTATGAAATGAAAACCGAAGTTCTATTATTCAACGATGTTTATACCAAAATTGACGACACCCGTTTAATTGCTACTGAGGAGGTCATCTTGGAAGCTGCTAAGGAGGAATACAAGTCTTTAAGTGACGGGTTGGAATTCCAGTTTGAAGCCCCTTGGAATATTTTGAAATATATCCCGTTTATTTAAATTCATTTTCAGTTTATTAGGTGAGTACTAGGTTATTTTCATGTATTACGTATGTATTCGATGCATCTTCTATGTTTAATTTTAATTAATAAATGCCCATTCCATTAGTTTTCACAATACATTAGAATACATTACTAACAAGAATTCCATGAACCATTGCAAACATTACAACAATTACATGAAAAACAATGACATACTACAAACAAAGCATTAAAATAAAAAACAAGTCCATGGGTTATTATTAACGGAAATTAGAGCGGTCTACATGAAATACTGATTATTTTTTACAACCTTCCAAACTTCCTCATATTCGAAGTCTCTACCGTCATGCTCACAGATGTAAAAATCTGTAACAACTTCCAATAACTCTTCTTCGTCCCGACAACAAAGTTTGGTACTTTTCGCATAATTACACGCTCGATTGAACCATGTCACTTCTTCATTTACATCTATCCATTTAGTAACAACATCTGATTGTTCTCGTTGTTGTCCTTCTCCCATCTCATGGTTGAACAAAGCTGTTATGCGAGTCTATTCATCACCTACTAGGCAATGCGGGGGAGCAAGTAACGATACATCATCCTTAACACTTAGCCAGCATCGTGTAAGAACCAACACCTCGTTTGTCGTCCGTGGCCTTTCAGAATTTGAACCAGGTACTTCATTCGAAGAACTTGCTGCATTCGACGACATTTCTAAATATGGGAGTTCGTTTCGTTTAGGTGATTTGGGTGTTTGGTTTTTAGATCTTAAACATCTATTTATATTAATAAATACAGGACTATGAATTACAACTTTGACTACGAAATGGTTGCATTTGTACTACGATTTGCAGCTTTCTGCAGTGACTTATCATGTCAAACAGTCATTTATGTCTTGTCACTTAAGAGTTGACTACGATTTGCAGGTTATTGCAGTGACTTGTCATTAATGTCTAGTCATTTCAAAGTTGGACTATGAATTAGAACTCTGACTACGAAATGGTAGCATTTAGACTAGTATGTATAAATACCACTTATAGCACCAGTTTATTATAATGTCGACTTTATTATGAATTCCTCACACAAATTCGAAGTTTGCTCATGCAACGAAGTAGATTGTTACTACTGTGATTCAGTCGACCCTTTTTTTACACCCTCTTCAGCCGGGCCATATATGTCAGATGAAAATTTTGAAGAATTGAAGAAGGCTGAAGAACAACAAGAAGAGGACAAAGAGTCATCCCGACTTCTCACTCAACATGGTAATGATATTGCATCGGAATGCAAACAAGCTCAAGAATGGATAGACCTCAATAAAAACAAAATCAAAGAGCATGAAGATTGGATAAAAAAGACTAATAAGGCAATCAAAACGACTGAAAAATGGCTTGCTGAGAAGGACGAGCAGTTGATACACATTATGGTGCAAAAGGATCGTTTGGAAGACAAAATGAGAATTAAGGATGACTATATAACAATGGAGAAAGAGAAGTACCCATTGCAGTTCCCTGAGTTTAAAAATTAGTTACAAAATTGTTGTAATATTATCATGATACATATTAGGTTGCAAAAGGATCGTTTGTTGTTTTTTTAAATAACATGTTGTAATTGTTATAATCTGCAAACTAAATTTTATAATATAAAAGCTTCATTAATTGTTATAATCTACAAACTAAACTAAAATATGAAAGCATAGCAATGTCTTGTAAGATTTAATAAAAAAATTACAATACATAATAAGTTAACAACTCTTCATTTCAAGGTTGTTTTATATCAAAATCAGCGTCATAGGTTTGTGAGCAACTCGCTGAACCACCAATATTAAATGCCATTTCTGCAGTAGAAATTGTGCGACGTGCTCCACTACCGGACGCCCTTCCAGTACAATTGTTTCTCGTGTGTCCTAGTTGACCACATGTAGAACACTCTTTTCTAATTGGACCCTCGCCTTGGGATGGAATGCGGTCTGTGTTTCTTGGCATGCCTGGCTGACGTTTATCCATTATAGGTGGCTTAACAATCATCAAATCATCGGGGATATCCCATTCGGATTCCTTTGGCAAAGGATTTATTGATTCCTCATACGTTTTCCTCAGTGTTTCGGTAAAGTAAGCATTTAATGCATACCTCGAGCAGTCTTGGTAATTGTTCCCTGTTAAACATCTTATGACATGACCACAAGGTATCCCATCAAGTTGCCGATGCCTACATGTACATGTCATATGTTGGAACTCAACAATCACATTTTGTGCCCCCTTTTTGACCTCGCATTTCGTATTTGAGATCATGCGAACATCCCACTTAGTAAAAGTTTTTTTGTTTTCTTTTACAATTTCATTGGCCCAAGGGGTAAGTATTGTTGTTGCTTCCGCTAAAAAAACAGGCAAAATGAAGAAGTTAAGATCAATAACATTAAATTAATAAAACATTAATATTAAAAATTAACTTAATACCTGCAAAGTTACGTCTTTGAAACCACCATTGTTGCATTGTTGCACGAAAAAAAATGATCAACATAAGTATCGGCACCTTACGTGCGTGTCTAGATAATGCATTTATAGACTCCGCACTGTTGGACGACATAAGATTGTATCGGTTCCCTTTAAAGTGTGCCCTTGACCAAGTTTCTGGATTTATACTTTTTAAGTACTCCCATACTGGTTCTTATGTCTTTTTCATAACATCCATGGCAGCGTCAAAAGCATCAACTGTGTACGCCCTACAAGCCTCCCAAAAAATTCCTTTAACTGTGTTACTCTTCTCGAATCTAGATATTATGTTGAAATACAAATGGACACCACATATTCCATGATGAGCGTGAGGAAAAATGTTGGCAACGGATGTTGCTATAGATGGAGACCTATCAGATATAATTGTAAGCCCCTGCATATTTCCTATGCAATCACGTAGTTTTTGAAAAAACCATGTCCAAGAATCGGTACACTCATTTTTGCATATACCATATGCAACCGGTAATATTTGGTTTTGTCCGTCCTTAGTAACTGCAAGTAACATGGTACCTTTGAACTCGCCCTTTAGGTGGGCTCCATCTACTACTACGGTCGGTTTACAAAATTTGACAAAAGCGCGTACCTACAATACATTGTATATCTATTCAAATACACCAAAATAAAAATGAAAAAATTAATAAAATATTATAATACTAACCGAGCAACCGAGTGCGACGTACAAAGCTCAAAGCGATCATCACCATCTGTTTTAATATGTACCACCGTACCCGGATTATGTTCGACCAAATTGTGACAATAAGCTGGAAGTTTGGTAAAAGAATCCTCTTTCGTACCCCTTAACAACAACAATGCATATTGTTTCGCACGCCATGCCTGATGGTATGAGATATTGATATTCAATTGAGCATTCATATCATTAATAATATCTTTTCCCCGATAAACTCTACTATAGTCTTCAGCCAAAACATCAGCAAGATATTCACCCAAAACATATTTGTTTGCTTGTCGATGATTAGGTTGCAAAATTGTTGAAGAACATGTGTGTACATCAACAAATTTATTCACTTGGAAAAGTCCATCAGAATTTTTAATTGCTTTTGCTCTTAGTAACCAAGAACAATTTTTCGAAACACACACAACTTCATACCTTGATTTGGTAGATCTACTTGTCCTCGTCTGAAAACCTTCTCGAAGACATTTTTTACCAATACACCGCTTTAAAAGTTCTTTGTTCTTAAATATACTCTCACATTCAATCTTTTGAAGATTCATGTCTACCATCTGTGTTGGGATATCTTCATTAATATCTACTGGGCATGCTGGTACAGGGGGCATACCGTAAAAAAGGTTATCGGGAAACTTAGCTTTAACTTCATCACCCAACTCATCTCTATCTGAATTGCTTTGTTGGTCGGTTATATCTAAACGTACATCAGCAACATCAACATAATCCCCGTAAACATGTTTTTTTTCATTTTTTTGACTCGAAATTTTTTTTTTACTTTTATCTACTACACGCCTATTCATAACTTTAACTTCTTGTTCGGCACCATCATCACAACGACCACCCACATCATTAAGATATTTACCAACATCATCATCACCAACATACTTGTAATTCTCAGGATCCACATAGTTAATAGGTGAATAAATAACATTAACATTTCCAGCAACACTGTGAAACTGATGTACACTAGGAGTATTGAAAGTACCTATCGGATCGTTGCTCCCTTTATAGCAGCATAAATTACCAACCGACTGATTTCCACTGTGACCAGCCTCATTAACCTCATCTCCTTCATCAACCACCACAAACACTTTGACAGCCCTTCCTCCACTACATTTGATTACATTTATCAACATTCTAACATCCATGTCTTCAACTATAGCTATATAATAATTCAATTCAGGATGATGGAAACGAAGACTAATTCTATATTTGTCTAACAAACCAATTTTGCTTCTCACCAAAGATACAAAATCATTATAACTAATATACTCAGAAAATATCAAAGCGAATTCAGAAATACGTCCCTGTGGACATACGTATTCCAGATTTATTTCAATAACTTGTCATCTCCCACCGGTTACAAGACAAACCAAATATTCAATCATTTTTTTAGAGAGATTTTAGAGAAATTTCCTAAACAAATAACAACTAAACAGATAATTTTCTACAAAAGTTTATATATAGTAACATTATTTCGTAGTCAAACCAATTGATTTCATAGTCAAATTAAAATAATAATAATAATAATAAAAACGTAAATTCGTAGATGGAATGCAGAGAAAATCACAGATGGACACAGTCCATCTGCGATTTTAAGCCTGAAATGCCCTATATATACAGAAAAAAAAATTAAAAAAATTCAATCCACCTGCGAATGTACAAGTGGGTAAAGCACACTTGTGCTTTAGCCACTTGTACATTCGCAGATGGAATGTGCAAATCGCAGATGGACCATTCCCATCTGCGAATTTCGTGGCCATTTTTGCAAATTCGATTTTTTTTTTGCTATTTTCCGCAAAGTGATTAGGATAATTGGCTATTTTTGTCATTTTCTCTACTTTTTATCATTATGCTTTCTTAAATAATTATCATTTGTGTTATTGTACCAATTAACATATATTTTCAAACATTATTTTTGTCAGTTTTCACAATACATAACTGTTCGGAGCAAAATTTTATTTTTATACGGAGTATTTTTGTGGTCTACTTTACAAAAGAGTTCTCTGTCGCAACGTATGCAATAACTAAATACTAGTTTATGTTCAAAAGGGAAAAAGTATATAAAACTCAATGGTTTGAATTGCGATTATCACGGCAAAGATCTTAATTATAAGTTTGTATGTAAATAATGATTCACTAAAAATAACCCCTTCACGTAAAGCCTAAATCAAACTCGATGCAACAATCATACTTTTTGTAAAATAAGCATACACCATTTTTATATTAATGAGATCGATCGATCTAAAAGAGACACATCTATACACTTATAGACACGAATGAGATTGATCTACAAGAAGCAAAGTTGAAGAGAATTTAATTAACACTCAAGGAAATAACTATTAGTTAAATAAAACCTATAACCTTCCTCCATCATATGAGAATCACCCACCAAGTTTAGAAAATCAAAATCCTAAAATAAGACATACCCAACTCAAATTCAATAAGAATTCGAATACCCATAAACAATTTAAAAAATAATCTTAAATTCCATAAACATAAATCATGATTACCTAAAAAAAATCCTTCTGTCTTTCTATTGATGGAAACAAAGATCGAAGAGGGTAATGAAGCAATGGGAGGAGGTCGTGCTAGTGCATGCTAGGGCTTTTTCACCGGAGACAACATTAGTGTTAGGGCTTCTTCGTCGGTCATTGTAGGGAAGGAGGAGGCATTATGTTCTTTGTCTCCATCTTTCTCGCTAAGGAGGTGTTGTTGGTTGTGTTTGTCTCGCTGGTTGCAAGAAAAAAAATAGTGCAATAGGGCAAAATGGTTCAGAGTAGTTGTGATGCATGAATCATTATGGGGTTTTTGACCCTCTAATTCGGTTGTATGCACATTTTAACCAATCTTAATGTTGAACCACTCAGAGGTTATAGTTGTAAGCTGTTTTTATTTGTATAAAAGTGCTTGGAAGTTGTAAGTTGTAAAGAGCAATCAAACAACCCTTAAGGTTTTCCTTATTGGTGGTTGCCGGAAGTTGTAAGTTGTTTTTATTTTTGTAAAAATGTTTGGAAAATTAATTTTTTTGGAGATGTAAAATAACATAAAATTAAAAAAAAATCTAAAACTTTCAATAGCTACTTGAACTATCTTTTTATTTGCATTTTTTTGTTTAAACTAAAATTTTTAAGCTTGTTCATCTGAAAAACATTTTCTTTAACTCAAGTTTTTTAAAAGGTTAAAAACTTTTAAAAGATCATTGCCGAACACACCCTAAGTGTAACACTTGGTTTTAGTAATGTTCTAATTTCGAGACGTTGGGTCGAAATTTGATCAAGTGATGGTGTTGGGTGTGTCAACCGTCAAAATTCGAGATAATTCTAGATTTGAATAAACTTAGTTTCACGTGTAGGCACGACATATTTTAGACTTAGTAACTAGAAGTTAAGTTATATCCTACTAGAAACTTGGAAACAATTAGAAACGGGGGATATGTACTTAGATTTCACATTGATATGTGACTTCTATAGCTATTTTAACTGTAACAACTATCCAAATTCGGGTCATTCATGTAACTCCCGTGTTTCGAGGCTAAGCATTGATGCGATGATGTAATAGTTAGGTCAACAAATGTAACTCATTTTGAAGTAATAAAAAGGAATTATTTGAGTATTATATGAATTATGTGAATTTATGTATTTTTACTTGTTTATAATGATATAATAAATTAAGAATGAAAATAAGCATCAAATATAAAATGTTAGATAAACTCGATATCTATAAAGAAAGTTGTAGTGGTCGCGACAAAGATTCCGGAGATATAAAGAACGCCGAAATCCGAGTTATAACGAAGAAGTTATGACCTGTCGAAATTTCGCGAAAAAACCGGCACGACGCTGTATGACGTAAAAAGTGAGTTTATGATAAACTGCTTTTTAGCCTTAGCAATCTAAATGAAAGTCGTTATATATGTTAAACCGAGAGCGTGCATAAAAAGAACGTCCAAATCTGATTTTGTATGAGGAAGTTATGAATTTTCTAAGATTTGGCATATCAGTGTACAACCCAGAGTTCGAATTTTAGATCGAACGATTTTTAGCCGACACAACCTAAACGAGAACCGAAGATCTCGTCAATATTAGCTCAACGATAAAAAGACAGACGAAAACGGACATCGGATGACAAAGTTATGAATTTTTAACGGACTTTTCCTGTCCCGGCCTATAAAAAATAAAACTTTAAAAATAAAGTCAAAATTAGCCGACAGAGTCTAAACGAAAGTTGCAGAGTATGTCTCTACCTACGCATGGATATAAAGAACGTCGAAAACGGAGCTCATATGCGAAAGTTATGAATTTTAGAAGTTGGGAGAAGAAAATGTGAGTGATGTCCGAAGGGGAACGCCACGCGTAGAGGGAAGGAACACCCCGTGTTCGGATACTAGGTCCGGAGTTAGCCACATCGCCCCGTACGATGAGTGACACGCATTCGTACGGACCTCGAATACCGAACCCGCTCCTACGCGCTACGTACAAGGGTACGCCCTGCGTACCGAGGAACGCGCTGCGCTCTTCCGCAGGAACGCCCCGCGTAGACCGAGGCTTCGGCCCTATAAATAAGATGCGAAGGCTGCCTCATTTTTCACACCTTTAGCCATCTCTTTCTCTCTCTACTTTCTCTATAAGCCTCCCAAACACCCCCCCCCAAGCCTAGGAAACCTCTGTAGCACTAGAAGAAAGCCCCAGAGCGCCCGAAGACTCCGAGAAAAAGAGTTTTTCGGTTTGGAAAGCCCTGCCCCCACAGAGCCCGATTTTCAAGCTAACCTCCGGATTTCGTCGAAGCGAAGCGTTGTCCAAGTTGGAATCACCACCTTATCAAGTGATTGCATAGTTACTTTCATCTTACACACATATATATATATAAAGTATTTTATATAAATTACGTGTTATGCGTGAATATTATCTGTTTACTTGAGATCTATCCTGATGAAAGATTTAAACTTCTTTTTTTTCAGATCTAAACTGTATATGTATTTTATATCTACAAATATGTTGGGTAAAACATGGGTAGATGAAATAGTTGATTTGTGATGAAATAAAATGAAGAAAGGCCTCGACGTTGACGATGATCCAGTCATCTAGCGAAGTATGGTGACGACCACAGATTTTTCTAGACAGTCCAGTGGAACGCTAGCAGACTCGCAACTTGTATGTGTTTGTGAACGATGTGTTCACCGGTGTACTCCATCCCCCTCATGGTTGCCTTACGGACATTTATTGCTGAGGAACCCCCTTAGCAATAGTGTCCATCCCGATGAAATTCCTTAGGATAGGTCCCTTATGATAGATGTTTTAGGGACGTAAAGTGAGGATAACGGGAACGGTTAATCGGGTTGATTTATTTGATGAAGTTAATAAACTTAACTATTGTGGGTTGAAAATCCTATGTGCTCACCAAGCTCTCAAGCCTGACCCACTTAATTTTTGTATTACAGGTAGTGACACAAGAGCATAGATGCGATGATCTGATGAGAGATTATAGATTATAAGCCAGTAGAAATAAATATAATGTTGTTTTTGAGGCCTATGTTGTTTTGTGGCCTGTGTTGCTTTGTTTATGCTTTTGATTTGTATTGACAATGACATCCCGTGGTTTGTAATGTAATGAAAACACATTTCTTCGGAAATGCTTTGATAAATTATTTATCATGTTTTTGGGAACAAATTCCGCAACATTTTTCTTTAAAAGTATACTCTGATTTTAAAATAAAGCATAAACAAATCGGTCTTTTCTGGTCGTGAATTTGGGGATGTCACAGTTGGTATCAGAGCGTTAGTTTAAGCGAACTAGGAATTTGTAGGATTTCTAGACTTAAACTTAGAATGCTAAGCGATGATTGTGAGATGAGTATCCACTATCTCAAATGGAATCACAACACACCTAGACAAAGGATAACTTGAGAAGAGATTCCTTGCACACACAAATCGGCTAGCCCTCTAGTATTCCACTTAAGTGCCGATTTCATGAGCTAGACGGGTTATTATATAGTGTGGAAAACTAGGGTTACACCATGTAAACCCTAATGACTTTCCATATCCCTCATGCTCCATGGGTTAAAACCTCCATGTAGTATCCATGGGTTACCACATGGATTTAGCCCAACATGAAGAACTATGGATCATAAGTCCACTTTATAAGAATGAATGATTTATCAAATCAACCCCTTGTCTCTTTTTTATCACAAAATTAATTCCAAATTAATTCTTGATCAATACTAATTAAACAATATGATTTCATATTAATATATTAGAACTTATAATATATTAATAAACCATAAATAACTTCTTCTCAAAAGTCCATCCTATCAAATTGTCCTGATGATATGCAACCCAAATGGACCATGCTACTCTCGGGTCAAGTACATACCAATAATAGTTATGGACTTAGACATCAATCCAACAGTCTCCCACTTGGATAAGTCTAATAACTATCATTTCCAACATGACTCCAACCCGACTAGCAATCGTAGCTGTTAAAAGTCGTTGTCGAACTCTGACCTAGTCAATGATGTGTCCATTAGATAAGGGATCATATATTTTTCCATTCTAGATATCATATGGACTGAGACATGGATTATAATCATTCTCTCTGTCGATCTGTTGTTTCCCGATTTCCGATTTATGACGACCGACTAATTGAACAAATCAAATTAGTCCAGGCCTGATGTCATCACTAAATCATCGAGGGGCCCACAAATATCGCTTTTATCCACATGGGGTAAAAGGAACGGATAAACTTCGACCCAAATGCTCGCTTGTACTCACTCATCAAATTACACACAACGATATGTTTTATAACAACCAAGTTACTGGTGCGTTTACATATGTCAATGTGCAACCGACTCGTAACTACAACTCACACGTCTCCGTTTGAAGAATATAAGATATTATCGTCTCATGATCACTCGTGATAAAATCCATGAAGTGATTTAAATGAGCGTGGGTTGAATCCAATACTCGAATCTTATTCCAGGAGCACTCATGAACACTGTAGCAAACTTGTGCTATGACCAAAAAACACTTCTATATACCCACTCATGACAGTCTTTCCTCAACACCTACTTCCAAAGTATGATCGATTGTGGATGGTTTGAATAACCTAGTTATTCGGGAAGTCAAAACATGCAAAGTGAAACACAAGAATAATACTAACCCTATATGGCCCCAAAATTTTTGAGCCATATTGATTACTCATCATTCATTGTATAATGTTTCAAATAATCAACTTAATACTTGAATTAAAACCATAGCCATGCCATGCTCCAGTTGTGGCAAGTGCGGCAAGAGTCATGAGGGATATTTCCGAGCAGGGATTTGCTATAAATGCGGTAAGGAGGGGCATATGGCGAAGGGCTGCCCCAAGGGATTTTCAGTTTGCTTTCATTGCAACCAGACTAGCCACTAGAAGGCCGAGTGTCCTCAGCTCACTCAGGGATCAGCCCAGGCTTCTGCTGCTGCTGCTTTGTGTTGGATTAGGTGTCTAAGCTCATATGTGTCGGGCCCGGTCAGGACTGAATTGATGTGTTCAATTAAGTTCTATGTCAGACAAATCAGAAATCGGGAAACAAACAGCTGGACAATAAGTATGACTATTTTCCATGTGATTGTCCAGACGATATCTTGAGAACGGAGGACTATACGATCCCTTTATCTATAGGACGTGTCAGAGTTCGACAACGGCTTTTGAGAGCTACGATTGCTAATCGGATTTTGAAGTCGTACTTGCATTTATAGTTATTAGACTTATCCAAGTGGGAGACTGTTGGATTAGGTGTCAAAGCCCATAACTATATTTGGTATGTACTTGACCCGGTAGTAGCATGGTCCTTTTGGGTTACCTTCACCAAAGCAACTTGACTGGATGAATAATGGAGAAAGAAGATAAAAGTGATTTATTAATATATTATATGAATAATATATTAAAAGATAATTCATATTATTTAATTAACATTGGTCAATAATTAATTTAGAATTAGTTTTGTGGTCAAAAGAGGTTAATTGAATTAAGGGGACTGATATTGTAATTATGTAATAATTGCAATATAGGCTGAGGAACCCTAAAGAAGGGATGGACGAATTCTATGGGGAAGCCCACATAGAAATCGTCCATAGGGGCCTTCTGGAAGGATCCTGTGGACTGCTTAAGGCCTAAGCAATCTAATTAGGGTCTTGACTAAAACCCTATCAGCTCACCTATATAAGGACCCTCTTGGCTTCACTTTTTCGGCTCCCACAACCTTAGAAGGATTCCAAGAGCCGAAAATTGCCTTTCCTCTCTCTCCCTCTCTCTCTCTCTCTCTCTCTCTTGTATTCTCCAATTGCTTTGGTATTTGTGATCTATGAAAAGCATCACATTTGAGGTGCTAGGTTCTCAAAAGCTCAAGGTTATCAAGCTACAATTGAAAGGTAACATTCTTACTTGTTTATTTATGTTGATTTCGATTTTTGTATGCTGGAATTGGGGTTTATGAGCTTTGGATGATTATTGTATGTACAAATAGTAAAACCTAGATCCAAAGCTTTAGGGTTTGCATGTGCACCATAAGATTGATGTTTTGCTCATAACCTAACAGTGGTATCAGAGCCTAGGTCGTTTTTCTATTGTATTTGATGCATAGCTAATTTGTTCAAAGCTTGAAAAATCGAAAATTTTGCTTCAGCCTGATGAACTCGTCGAGTCCCCTCATGAACTCGACGAGTCCAGTTAGTGACTCGGCGAGTGGGGTCGTCTGTTAGCAGATTTTTCAGGATTTTGACTCTAATTGGGTTGGGATAATTACCATAAACGTTTTTAATTGATAAAATCCGATTTTTTCAATACAGTATTGATTATCCTCGTTCAATTAGAAGATAATTGTTAAATAATAAGATAATTACTTGTTTATATGATAAAATAAATTATTTGTATTATTTAAAATGAATTATCTTGCCATAAATTGAATTAGGTCAAATTTAGATAATCACAAATTATTTTATTAATTAAATTATTTGAAATTTGATCTAGACGGTTTTGAAAAGTTTCAAAATTTGCCCTCAAGTTTTGGGATTTAAATTTTTGATTAATAGTTTTAATTTGGAAATATTTAAATTCTAAACCCTAGAGTTTTAAAAGTTTAAAAATTCAAACCTTATACTATTATAATATTAAAAGATCAATAATTATATATATATGTATAAAATAAGTCCGTCTTACCGTTAGTAGGCCTCATTCACGAAGTCGATCTATAAGGGGGGTATAAGGTTACTGCCTATAAAATGGTGGTTTAATGTGTGCCCACTCTCACCCACCGCTTCCTTGATTGGTGGAGGGTCGTTAGTCGAACGGGTAGGATATGACAACTAATTCCTCATTAATAAGTATAATGATTATATAAAGTAACTAAATGTTTTATAAATTCCCAATCTTAGTTACTTTAGGAAAAATGTGAAAATGTATGCTATTCCTTGAAATTACACTTTGCACCTTGCCGAGTCGTTAGTGGAGCGTGTGTGGTTAACCGACACACTAATTTGGGACTAGCAAGGGTGGCAAAGGGTAGCTCGATGTTTTTCATAGATCAATGGAGCGTGTGTGGTTAACCGGCACATTGATTAGTTGGTAAATGACATCGAGAGGACCAAGTACATTTGCATGGTTATTCACACCTTGTTTGTGATCCTCGGTATCCCAGTCACAAACTTGAAGGGGATAATCGAGATTTAAACATGCCATTGAAAAGTACAATGAATCTCAAAAGAATCTAGGAATTTCAATTCATTTAAAACTTCAAATCCTTTTCGTTTTTCATGGTGGAAGTTGGTAAATCGTCATTTACCTACCTTCATATTATTTGCAATTAGATTACGGCATCCCTCTTCTGAATTGTAAATAATCATGTTGGGTCCTAACCCTAATTTCTCATTTGGGTGTTTAATTGGGGATTATTATCTAATCTAAACTTTGCTCCTTTTCTATTTTAGATGTCTACTCAAAACAACAATGCTTCTGGCTCGACCCCTTCTGGCTCATTCTCACTCATGAACTTGTGTAGGAGGGTGATATTTGATGGAACCAATTTTAATGATTGGATTTGCAACATACGCATGGTCACCCGCTACGAGGACAAGGAGTATGTTCTCGACAAGGAGCTTAAGGAGGTTAACGTGAACACTGCTACTCCCAAGGAAATTGTTGCGTACGAAACTCATGAGCGAGATGCTATGAGGGTTCATTGCATCATGCTCGCAACAATGACTGCTGAACTCCAAAAGTCCTACGATGACTACTATCCATACGAGATGCACCAAGATTTGATGGAAAGGTACCATCAAAGTGCTAGGCAGGAGAGGTACGAGATCATCGCCTCGATGATCACTACCAAAATGAAGGATGGAGAGTTCATCACGGCCCACTTGCAGGAAAATGCAAAGGTTTGTGGACCGCTTGCTAAAGTTGAATGTGAACGTCGACGAGGAGCTGGCCATAAATATCATTCTACACTCGTTGCCTCCTTGTTATGACCAGTTTTGTATGACCTATCATATGAACAAGGAGGAGGTCACTCTGTGTTGGGTCTAAAACTATGGTTTATACTTTGCTTTTCTAGACAACTGTATTTTTCTGATGTGTAATATGTGTTTGCGGCTGTGTTCACGGCCAGGTTGGTGTGTACGGCCGTAAACGGGTTTACGACCGTAAACCCGTTCACAGTCGTGAACCCGTGTACGGCCCATGTTTTATATATATATATATATAGGTGTAAGGGGTGAGGAGTGGTACAGGAGTGTGAGGCATAGAAGTGAGACCATATTGTAGAGAGAGAAACTAGAGAGAAGAGAGGAGCTTTAGTGTGTGTTAGTGTGTGTGAATCTTGTATCTGGATCTTCATTCTAATCATCAATACATTAGATTCATCATCTTCTTCTTCTCCTTCTCCTTCATTAGATCTGGCATCATCCGTTTGATTGGGATTCCGCACCATCAAACGGATCTGATTGATACGCAAGCAGATTTGGGACTTACAAGTAGTATCAAAGCTTGGTTGTATCAATCATTTTTGTCAGATCTGGAGCGTATTTGATCTTATTTTTGAAGGATTTATGCGTTTTTGGATAGATCTTGGCAAAATAGGGGGGGTTTGTTCTTCGCGTTTTTGATAAAAACGAGTTTTTGATCGAGTTTTGGAGCTACAAAGTCGAAAAAACGATGTTTTTGGTCGTAACCAGCGAGGGGGTGGCGGCGTGTACGACCAACAGCTAGGGTTTCCGAAGAGTTTGCGGCCGGAAACGATTTACGACCTCGGATTTTACGGTTGGAGTTTATAGCCTCGCTTCGGGTTTACGGCTCAGCAGCATCGCACGTGTACGGTCGGGGTTTGCGGTCCTCGCCTCGGATTCGTGGTCAGCCTCGCATAGGGTCCGAAGTTCGCACTGTATTCATTTAAAAAAAAGGGGGGAACCAATTTTGGGGCTGCCAGGTTTCGAACCCTGGTCACCCGCATCCACTACAAAGGCGTCTTACCAGTTAGGCTAGACTGCTTGTTGATTTAAACCTTTGCGTTTTAATTGAAAAGGCTTCTCCAGTTCGACTAATTTCGCATATTTGACACTTTTAGCCCAACATTCAAATTTCTTTTATTTTTAAATTCTATTTTCTTCCAAAAATTTTAGCTTTTAATTTTTAAATTTCTAAATTGACCTTTGACCTCGAATTTTGACTTTGACTTCCAAAATTTGACATTTGACTTTAAACTTTGACCTTTTCGTTTAACTTTCAAATTTTCAAATTTAATTTTTCGGTTTGACTTTTAAGTTTGATTTTTTAAATTTGACTTTTGAGTTTTTTTAGTCAAAGGGTATTTTTAAAACAATGAGTTCTTCAAACACCAAAGTCAATGAAATTTCTTGTTCTCAAACATGCATTGATAATGTTAAAAATTTACTTGAGCATATCGAATTATTACGCAGAGAGAACGAGGACCTAAAATACGAAGGATATCAACTTAGGAAAGGTCAAAACCCCCTAAAAGAACAATTAGAGACCAAAATCAAGGACTTCCGAAAACTACAAGAAGAAGATGATGAATCTAATGTATTGATGATTAGAATGAAGATCCAGATACAAGATTCACACACACTAACACACACTAAAGCTCCTCTCTTCTCTTTAGTTTCTCTCTCTACAATATGGTATCACTTCTATGCCTCACACTCCTGTATCACTCCTCATCCCTTACACCTATATATATAGGAAACATGGGCCGTACACGGGTTCACGGTCGTGAACGGGTTTACGACCGTAAACCCGTTTACGGCCGTACACACTAACCTGGCCGTGAACACAGCCGCAAACACATATTACACATCAGAAAAATACAGTTGTCTAGAAAAGCAAAGTATAAACCATAATTTTAGACCCAGCAATCTCCCCTTGGTTTATAACTTTCTTTTCTAACTGACCCAACAAACTCCCCCTAAAAAGTAGCTGGCTTTTCTTGTCAATCTTCATTGGGAGCTTGGCTTCAGCATTAATCTTCAAATTTTTCACAACTTCAAGATGAAATTGATGAATCTTCAATGAATGACTTCATCTTGAGCAGTTGGGCATTTCTTCAAAATTTGACATTAAACGCACATTGGGTGAGGAGGCTTGATGTACTGATTCTTGAAAGATAGCGCTTTCAGCTTGAGAATCGTCAGAGAGAATATCAAAGAGAACTAATCTTCTGGATCACTTCAGCAGGTACAAGATAACAGCAAATTGATTGAGGAGGCTTCAATGCAATTTGTCAAATAACCTTCAAATGCAGCTTCACCTTGCTTCTGGGGTTGAAGGATTGAATGTTGAAAGAATAATCTTCATTTCTTGCTCCTTCGAATGAGAATTCTTCGATGATCACGGATGAAGCCTTGGCTCAGAAATTCTCCGATACAGTCTCCATGAGTCTTATCTACATCTGAATTCACTTTTTAAGACAAAACAAAACTTAGCACAAAATATTTTTGGATTTTTTTTTTGAAAAAAATAAAACAGAAATAACACTATTTTTTGGATTTTTTTTTAATTTTCTGATTTTTGTTTGGTTTTTGAATTTTTTTTTAATTTTTAATTTTTGTTTGGTTTTTGTTTATTTCTCCCCCTAAATTTGTGCATGGGTGAGAATGAAATTAAAATGCGCAAATTTAAACTAACCTAAAGCAAAAATTAGTCCTCACAACGTATCATTTTCAAAAAGCTCGAATGCACATCGAATCGAGCTTTGTTAAACGGCTTTGTGAACAGATCCGCCACATTATTAGTAGAGGGAACCTGTTCCAGCCGAATGAGCGAACGCTCAAAACAATCTCTGATGAAATGAATTTTGATATCAATGTGCTTGGTTTTCGAATGTTGGACTGGATTTTTAGCAATCTGAATTGCAGCCTCATTATCACAAAAAATAGGGGTTTCTAGATAGTTCAAACCGTAATCCAACAGCTGATGTTGGATCCAGATAACTTGAGAACAACAAGCAGAGGCAGCAACATATTCCGCTTCTGCTGTTGAGGTTGAGATAGTGTGCTGTTTCTTGCACTGCCACGACACCAGACGATCACCGAGAAATTGACATCCTCCTGAAGTTGATTTCCAGTCAAGCTCACAGCCTCCATAATTACTGTCAGCAAAAGCATATAAATCAAATTCAGAATTTTTCGGATACCAAAGACCCAATTTTGGGTTGCCTTTGAGATACCGAAAGATTCTTTTGACAGAAATAAGATGTGAAAGTTTAGGATTGGCCTGATATCGAGTGCATTGACAAACTGCAAACATGATGTCTGGTCTGCTTGCAGTTAGATACATCAACGATCCGATCATCGATATGTAGTCGGTCTGATCTACGGGTTCGCCATCAGTATCCGGAGTCAACAGGGGTCTTTCGGCCATCGGTGTCAGTGCAGGTTTAGCGTCTCGGAACCTGAACTTCTCTAGCATATCCTCCACATACTTGGCTTGATGGAGCAGGATTCCGGTTTACTTCTGTTGGGCCTGAAGCCCCAAAAACATGGTCATTTCACCCAACGAACTCATCTCAAACCTCTTTTTCATAACGCCTTCAAACTCCTTCCATAGTTGCGGACTTGTAGACCCGAAGATAATGTCGTCAACATAGATCTGAACTAGAATCTGATCATTATCCACATGCTTGATGAATAAGGTTTGATCGATAGTGCCACGAGAATATCCATGCTCGAGCAAGTGCTTTGTGAGAGTTGCATACCACGCTCGAGGAGCTTGATGTAACCCATACAACGCCTTGTCCAACTTGTAGACATGATTGGGAAACTTCGAGTTAACAAACCCAGGGGGTTGATCAACGTAGATTTCTTCCTTCACCGTGCCATACACGAAGGCTGTCTTGACATCCATCTAGTAAACCGTGAAGTTCATGTAGGAAGCGTATGCAAGGAAGATACGGATAGCCTCCAAGCGAGCTACCGGAGCATAAACCTCGGTGTAGTCAAGACCCTCGATCTGTCTAAACCCACGAACCACCAATCTCGCCTTATTGCACACTATGACTCCGGAATCATCCTGCTTATTGTGATATACCCAGCGTGTGTCAAGAGACTTTTTGCCCTTAGGTAGTTCAACCAGCGTCCAAACCCCGAGCTTTTCAAATTGATTTAACTCCTCGTGCATAGCATCTACCCAACTGGGCTCATTCAAATCAATTTCAACATTCTTTGGCTCAGTTTGATAGATAAAGCAAGAAAAGAGACATGTATTAACATCTCCACTCTGACTTCTTGTTCTAACACCATCACCCAGCTGGCCAATGACATTTTCGATCGGATAATCGTGTTGAAGACGAGAAGGTATCTCCTGGCTGATGTCATTGATTGAAACGGGAAGATTGTGAATGTTGATAACTCCATCATTTGCCGAATGATCCACTGCAGACGAACCTGTCTCGTTAGAAGGATCTGCCACAAACTCATTAGCAATTTGCTCAGGAAAGAGAAGTTCCATAAAAGTTTGAGTAACAGCGGAAGCATCTCTGGACATGAACTCTCTTTCAACAGGAGTAAGAGGTGTGGAATCAGCATCTGGAGCGTGTTGTTGACTTGGGGATTCTGGACAAGTAATTGGAACAGATGACTCCACCGTAGGAATTGCAGAAGGCACCATCGGCGGTCTGTAAACAACTTTTTCGTCTTCTTCTTCAGGTATAGTCTTCGAACCAGAAGTAGAACCAAATAAACTATCTGAACACACATTGAACGATTTGAACAAAGATGTGTAATCAAACAGCCAATCAGGACCCACTCTAGCATCCGTTTCATTCTCCTCCAACCAGCGCACATCGAAGGATTCTACAATTTGCTTTGTTCTTTTGTTGTAGACCCTGTACGCAGTGCGAGCAGCATACCCCACAAAATAGCAGTCATCAGCTTTGGCATTGAACTTCGGGTTGGACTCCAGGTGAAGAAGGGTACAAGGGCAGCCAAATACACGGAAGTGACTGACAGATGGCTTGTGACCATATAGAATTTCGTACGGAGTCTTCATCTGAGCTTTGTTGATCATAACACGATTTTGAACATAACATGCTGTGTTGATCGCCTCAGCCCAAAAGAAAACTGGAAACTTTGAGTCACACAACATCGTCCTTGCAGCGTCTTGCAATGTTCGATTCCTCCGTTCAGCAACACCGTTTTGTTGAGGCGTGCGAACGGAACTATCTTGATGCACAATTCCCTTTTCTGCGCAAAAGTGATCAAGAACCACATTCTTGAATTTTGTTCCATTATCAGTTCGAAGCGCCTTCACCCGGTTATTGGTTTGGTTCTCTATCATTACGATGAACTTCTTAATCAGATCAGATACCCCAACTTTGTTGGATAAGAAGAAGACCCACGTGAAACGCGAGAAGTCATCGATCACAACTAGACAGTATGAATTTCTGTTGATGCTTAGGACATTGACCGGACCAAATAAATCCATATGCAATAATTGGAGCAACTGGCTGATTGAATTGACCAGTTTTGGCAGGTGTGGTTTTCTGTGTTGCTTTCCCTGGGCACATGACACACACTTTTCGAATGTTATGAAGTCTCTGACAGGTAGGCCACACACCATTTCATTTTTAGCAAGACGATTCAGATTCTTAGCGTTCGCATGACCGAGTCGTCGGTGCCACAACATAGCATTTTGTTCTGTGACTTTTGAAAAGAGGCAGGTGACTTGTTCAGGAATGTTGCTATTCATGTCGATGATGTATGCATTTCTATCCCGCTTTAATTTAACAAGAATCCACTCATCCGCGATGACAATGCTTGGCTTCAGAATCAGACATTCCTTATCAGTGAAGTGAGTTGAATAACCCTTGTCACAAATCTGAGAGACGCTCAACATGCTATGCTTTAACTCGAGAGCATAGTTGACGTTCTCAAAACTCAGCACTCCATTTAACACAGTTCCTTTCTGAGTGATTTTTCCGCCTTCTCCGCCCGCAAAGGAAACGAATCCCCCATTAAAAGTTTGAATGTCGTTCAACTGGGAGATGTCTCATGTCATATGCCGGGAGTAGCCGCTGTCGACATACCAAGGTATGACAACATTCCTCCGCAACTGTCCCTGCAAAATGAGCGGGATCATTTAGATTTGGGGACCCAGGTCATTACTTTCCTGGGTTGACCCTTTACGATCACAGATTTATCTTTTGAACTTTTTGATTTTGAATCATCATTTAAAACACTTTCAGAGGATGACGATGATTGGTTGGAAGTTAATTTAGGTACCCACTAGTATTTAGTTTTTTTAAAAATCATGGGTGATTTTGAAACATTTTTCCTTCCCGTTTGCTTTGGGCATTTGGATTTTCTACCAGAAGTGGTTGAAGATCCAGATCCGCTCTTTGACGAAACCGACCTCGGCTTAGCCTTGTTCGATTTTGGCAAACTATTTGTGACTTTATTATTGAAAGCCTGTTTGTTCTTTTGAAAAACTGCCCTTTTCTTGTTTTGATTAGCCTTCCAATCATCATCTCGAGGGCGAGATCTCGAGGACTTTCTAGTTAAAGACCTTCCTCGAGACTCGTTCTCTCCTCTTTGAGACGGAAAATGCACAAATGCCCTATTAGGACAGTTCCTAGCGATGTGACCGGCAGTACCACAGTTAAAACAAATTGGCTTATTATTATTGTAACTGGTACTGCCTTTGTCTGATTCACTTTCTTTACTGACACCCTTACTTTTCCCACAAGAACATGTGCAAGAATCAGATTGTGTGATTGATGAGGGTGAACCATGTTGTGTGATTGGTGAAGTGGATGTGCTTGAAACAGAAACATCGGTATTGTCAAACAAAGCATCAAATATATCGAAAAAGTTTGAGTTATCATTTTGTGATGCAGAATCATCACAAGATACATCATTTATTTTAACATCAGAAACAAAAAGTGTTATCATTTGAAATAAAAACAACAGGTTCAGAAATATTTTTATTTTCAGAAACACATCCTTCAGCTTCTTGCTTTGATTGACTTAAAGATTGATCTGCATGGGAAGTAGAAACATTAGTATTTTCAACATTAATAATACCTCCTGACACAAATCCATATTTAAGAAATGGCTCTCTGTCCATCTCTTCTTCAGTCAATGGCTTAAACTGATAATTATGATTAAAAGGAGGAGGCACTTTATCATATCCTAAACCCTTTTGCTGGTTATTTTTCAAAGATCAATATCATTAAACAAATCATCATCATCTCCTTCATTTTCAGTTGCATCCTTCATCGTTCCCTCATTGTAGTCACTCTCAACATGCACAGATTGCAAGTTATGCTCTTTAGCCACGATAGCAACAGGTGTAACTACATTATCTTCGTGATCTGATACAGGAATAACATCTTCTTCGGGAATGACATCGTCTTCAGAAGTTACGCAGTCTGAAGACTCATGAGACTCAGATGCCTCGCTTGAATCGGCAAACAAACCAAACTTCACTAAGGGATACTTTCCTTGAAAAGTAACTTTTCCCCTTCGGTTTTGCTTGATTAGCCCGACAGTGTTTGGCCCAAGAGACTTCATGTCTAGAGTTTCTCCTTCTTTAACCATCACAGGAAATTGCTCATTTATGAACACTTGAATGAACCTTGGATACATCAAGAACTTATCCCTTGTTTTTCCTTTGATGTTTACAATCAGCTCGTCAAGAATGAACTTGGAGAAGTTGAAATCAAATCCAGCAGCAAGGGCTGCAATAGCTCCTGTGTTTCTTAATGAAATCTCATCTGCACCCGATCTTCTTCCTGATATGCAGCTCACAAATACATGAGCTAAGAACCTCCAGTAAGGTGGTAGCAGCTTCTTGATTGTCAGAGGAAATTCGCCTTCATAGCCCATCTTGTTGAGAAGTTCCTGAACTTTATCGATTTCAATCTCAATAGGGAAGGTAGATTGATCGTCGATTTTCAGAACGTCCCTGATGAATTGTTCTGTTATGATGATTTTGCAACCTTTTACAATAGCTTCAACAGATACAGATCCATCTTCTCCTTTCTTTACGTCAGCTGACCTCCAGAATTCTTTGATTATGCCTTGATAAATTGTTGGATTCACAGTAAGAGCAGTGGTCAGGCAACATTCCCTTAATCCATGTATCATTGACTTGAACTCTCCATGAGCAACAGGAGGATCAGCCAAAAGAATTGCCAAGTTGTGACTGTCAGCGAATTCTAGATCTTCCATTTCAACCTGCACAAACCAAGCCAAGTGAGAAAACAATTTATTTAAACATTTAAAATTGATGTTTTAATCTTGTTGCAGTTTAATTAGGCTCTTAAATGAAACAAATGAAGAAAATATCAAATTTTGTTGACCAAAACTGAGTTTACGGTCAGGTGGTCAATGGCCGTAAACAACCAATGACCGTGAACAGCCCATTGACCATAAACAGTCAATGGTCGTTAACTCCTGGCCGTAAACAGGCTGACCGTAAACACTGGCCGTAAGCTCATGGCCGTAAGCTCATGGCCGTAAGCTTGTGGCCGTAAACACCGACAGTTCGAATTTCATCGAATAAATCCTTAATACAAGTCGATTTGATGCGCGAATAGCCTATTTAGGATCGAAATTAGCATACCTTCAGATTCAAACGATCAATTTCACGAAAAATCACGAATTTTTTTTGAGAGAGAGAGAGAAACAGGGTTTACGGCCGAGAGAAACAAAATGAAGAGGTAAAGAGTTTTCGGCTGGAACAAAACCTTATATACTCGGTCCAAAATCAATGAGCTGCAACCCATAATGCTTTAAAAAAAGTCCAATACCCAAAAATTTTAAAAATAAAAACATTTTGAGGACTAAAAATAAAATAAAAATAAGAATAAAATGAAACAAATTTTTAAAAAAACAAACTAAAATATTATTATTATTTTTTAATTAAAAATTTTTAATATTTGAAAAAATGAAAATAAAATAAACATAAAAATAAAAGATAAAAATAAAATAAAATTGAAATTAAAATGAATTAACACTAATTTCACCTCAACTAACGCTAATAATATTTTTGTGATATTGGGATCAAAGTTGTTAGACAGCCTTAATCCACTTATCGGTACTTCTACCTTCATGTCCATGTCTTCGGAAGTGAATTCAGCAGCTTTTTGTTTATCTCAGACTTAGTCACATAAATCCCGGCTGAACTCATTTCAGTGGTGAGTGTGGTAAAACGTTGCAACTGGGCTTCTAGAGTTTCTCCAAGAACATAATTAAACATATTGAATTTCTGTCTTAACATGTCTTGGCGACTCTGATTTATGTCTTCATTACCCTCATAGACCTCAATTAAAGCTTCCCACAATGCCTTGGCTGAATCATACTCTCTGAATCCTTGAGCAATATCAGGAGATAAAGCCATAGTTAAAGTAGCCAATGCCCTATCCTGTTCTTCAACTTTTTCGAAGTCTTCATCAGTATAATCAGCATACACTTTGTCAATTATTTGTCCATTCGCGAGAGTAGTAGTGATTCTGACTGGTCCTTTGAAAATGCTTCGTCAAACCTTAAATTCTTTCATCTTGATGTATTTCTCGATCCGGTATTTCCATTCTGGGAACCCTTCTGCAGATAACAAGCGTGGAATGCGAGTGGTTGTTCCCATGATTGAATCCAATTCATGATGAATTGTTGGGTTTTGAGAATCCATTTTTGTTTTTGTTGTTGTTTTTTTTTTAAATTGAAAATGACTTAAAAAATAAACTAAAACACCAAAAATCTAGTTTACGGTCACAAGATTATGACCGTAAACAAGTTTACGGTTAGCTGATTACAGTTGATGAGTTTACGGTTGAGGCTGTTTACGGTTGGCTGATTACGGTTGAGGCAGTTTACGGTTGGTAGTTTACAGTCTTTGAAGATTGCCTTTTTACGGTTTCTGAAGATACACAGTATACGGTTATTGAAGATTGCTAGTTTACGGCCGTGAATAGGAGTTTACGGCCGTGAACTCTTGACCGTAAATGCCCAGATTTTGACGAAAACACGAATTTTAAGCAGATCTGATCCCCTTTTGCTACGAAAACACCAAATCAGGCCTCAAACAATGACGAAACTAAGCTCCTTTGACCGTGAACTTGATTGTAAAATGATTTGACACCGGATTTTCTCTGATGCCAATTGTAAGGCCCTGAAATCTAGGATCCGAGCCAGTGATCAAACAAATAACAATCAAACAAGATTAGAATGGAGTAGAAGAATATCAAACCAAGCTTTGCACATGTTTATATCAAAGAAACGTCAGGTACAACTTGGACACACACACATAGACCATAAACTGTATGATTCGACAACAACAACTGACAGACTCTGACCAACCCTATATAAAGGGGAAAGACTGGCCGTAAACAGACTTTTGGCCGTAAACACATCCAAACAACTCTATTACATGACAAAAGACCCATTAAGACCTATACATCAGATAGCCTATCCCAAACCATAAACTAGACCCTTCAACCAATAGTGGTATCAGAGCCGAGGGTGTTTTCTATTATATTGATGCAATTGTGTTATTTTCAAAGCTGAAAAAATTGGAATTTTGGACTCTGACTGCTGGACTCGACGAGTCCTATGATTAGACTCGACGAGTTGGATGATTTTGGTGATGAAATCGACGAGTCCATTGTCAGACTCGACGAGTTGGATCATCAGATGGCAGTTTTTTCGAGTTTTTAGTCAGAATTGGATTAGGATCATTACCAAAAACTATTTTGATTGATAAAAATTGGTTTTTATAATAAGGTAATGATTATCCTCATCCAATTAAAGGTTGATTTTCATATTTTTAATAATTACTTGATTTTGTAAAAAATGTTAATTTTTTGTAGATTTGAATTATCTTGCTATGAGTTAAATTATAGGTCAATTTGGTAGATGATAAATTATATGATAATTTTATTAGTTAAATTTGATCTAAATGTTTCTTGAAGAGTTTCATAACTTGCCCTCAAGTTATGGAATTTGAAAAGTCACATTCATGAAACATTAACTCCTTAAGTTATGGAATTCAAGAGTTTTTGAAGAGTTTCAAAACTTGCCCTCAAGTTTTGGAATTTGAAAAGTCTCATTTACGAAACTTTAATTCTAAACCCTAGAATTTTAAAAGTTTAAAATTCAACCCTTATACTATTATAATATTAAAAGATTAATACTTATATAATATGTATAAGACAAGTCAGTCTTACCATTAATAGGCCTCATTCACGAAGCTGGTCTATAAGGGGGTATACGGAAATTGCCTATAAAATGGTGATTGAATGGGTGTTCACTCTCACTCACCGCTTCCTTGACTAGTGGAGGGTCGTTAGCCGAACGGGTAGGATAAGACATTAATTCTCATTTAAAAGTATAATGATAATTATAAAAGTAACTAAATTATTATAAATTTCCAATCTTAGTTACTTTAGGAAAAATGTGAAAATGGTGCTACTCCATGAAATTGCACTTTGCACCTTGCCAAGTCGTTAGTGGAGCATGTGTGGTTAACCGACACACTAATTTGGGACTAACAATGGTAGCAAAGGGTAGCTCAAGAATTGTCATAGATCAATGGAGCGTGTGTGGTTTACCGGCACATTGATTAGGTGGTAAATGACTCGAGAGTGCCAAGCACATTTGCATGGTTATTCACACCTTGTTTGTGATCCTCGGTATCCCGGTCACAAACTTGAAGGGAAAAATTGAGATTTAAACATGCCATTGAAAAGTTCAATGAATCTCAAAGAATCTAGGAATTTCAATTCATTTAAAACCTAATCTTTATTTTCGTTTTTCTTGGTGGAAATTGGTAAATCGTCATTTACCTACCTTCAAATATTTTTCAATTGGATTACGGCATCCCTCTTCCGAATTGTGAAATATTGTGTTGGGTCCTAGCCTTAATATTTCATTTGGGTGTTATATTTAGGATCCTTATCTAATCTAAACTTTGTCTTTCTTTTCAGATGTCTACTTCGAACACTGCTTCAAACTCAAATGCTTCTGGCTCTTTCTCCCTCATGAACTTATGTGGGAGGGTCATCTTTGATGGATCGAATTTCAATGACTGGATTCGAAACATCTGCATGGCTATTCGATACGAGGAAAAGGAATATATCCTCGACAAAGAGCTAAAGGAGGTTGATGAGTCTACTATCACTCCTGAAAATATAGTTGAGTATAAGGCTCATGAGAAGGACGCCACAAAGGTGTTGTGCATCATTACAGTCACTATGACTCCTGATCTGTAGAAGTCATATGAGGACTTCTGGCTTTACGGGATGCACCAAGACTTGATGGAGAGGTACCATCAAAGTGCTCGACAGGAAAGGTATGAGATCATTGCCTCAATGATCACAACAAAGATGAAGGATGGAGAGTCCATCATGGGCCACTTGCAAAAGATGCAAAGGTTTGTGGACCGCTTGCTGAAGTTGAATGTTAACTTCGATGAAGAGTTGGCTATTGACATTATCCTACACTCTTTGCCTCCTTGTTATGATCAGTTCAGAATGACTTATCATATTAACAAGGAGGAAATCACTCTTAGCAAGCTTCAAGGCCTTTTGAGGACTGCTGAAAGCAGTTTAAAACGCAAATTTGTTGTGTCTACTCCTACTACTGTTGCCCCTGTCTTGGCAATTGGACATGGGAAGGGAAAGAAGAGGAAAGCTTCCTCAAAGAGCCACAAGGGAAAGTCCCATGATGGATCCTCTTCTAGTGGGTCCAAAGGTGGTTTTGCTACTCCCTCATCCAATCCAAAGGAAGCACAGTGCTTCCATTGTCATGAAAAGGGGCACTGGAAATGAAGTTGCCCTAAATACTTGCAGGACATAAAGGATGGAAAGATCAAGCCCACCTTTGTAGATATTTACACTATTCGTTCTAATAACTCATCACATCCTAATTCTTGGGTCCTTGACACAGGATGTGGTTTTCACATTTGTTCTGATTTGCAGGGTCTAAAAAGAAGTATGAATGTGGAGCACGGGAAGATGAACTTAATCATGGGGAATAGGAAAGTGTACCCTGTCACCAAGATTGGAGTTTATACTTTATTGCTTAGTAGTGGGTTAAATTTAGAGTTGAATAATTGTTGCTACTCGTCTGATATGGCGAGAAACATTATTTCCTTTCATGGTTTATATAAACAAGGTTTTAGATTTTCGTTTAATAATGAAATTGGTTCTATTAATGCTTTTTCTAATGGTACTTTTTATTTTGAAGCATTGCCTTGTAATAGTATATATGAAACTGTGATGGTTGTAGATAACCTAGGAAATAATGTGTTGCATATCGATTCGTCCAATGGTTTGGACAAAGCATGCTTATGGAATTGTTGTCTTGGACATGTCAACAAGAAGCGCATAGCCCAACTCCAAAAGGATGGAGTGTTGGACTCATTTGACCTAAAGTCAGATGACACATGTGAATATTGTTTGCTTGGAAAGATGACCAAGTCACCCTTTACTGGTACTTGTGAAAGAGGTGAGGGTTTGTTGGATCTCATACACATCGATGTGTGTGGACCTTTCAGATCCGCCACAAGGGATGCTAACCGCTTCTATGTGACTTTTATTGATTATTATAGTAGATATGGTTATATCTACTTAATCAAGCATAAGTCAGAAACCTTTGAAAAGTTCAAAGAGTTTAAGCAAGAACTGGAGAATCAATTGGGCGGGAAAATAAAGGTGCTCCGATCCGATCAAGGTGGGGAGTATCTTAGTATTGAGTTCCATGACTATCTTAAGGAATGTGGAATTATTTCACAATTGACGCCACCTAGGACACACAGCTTAATGGTGTGGCTGAGAGGCGTAATCGAACCTTGTTAGACATGGTTCGTTCCATGATGAGTCGAGCTTCGTTACCTATCTCATTCTGGGGATATGCCTTAGAGATTGCCACCCATATCCTTAATCTATTCCTGACTAAGAAGGTTGCCAAAACACCTCACGAAATGTGGACAGGGAAGGTTCCATCGTTGGCACATATAAAGGTTTGGGGTTGCGAGGCTTTCATAAGATGAGAGACTCACGGAAAGCTCGAACCTCGTAGTGAGTGTTGTATTTTCATCGGCTACCCACAGAAATCATTTGGATATCTCTTCTATAGACCGAGTGACAATGTTGCCTTCGTTGCGAGGAGAGGGGTTTTCCGCAAAAGAGAACTCATATTCCAAGAGGACAGCCTGAGGAGGAAACTCCAGTTGAACCAGTTGACGAGTCCTTACCTATGAGACGTTCCAGTAGAGTTAGAATGGCACCTGAGTTTTATGGTTTCCATATTACTACAGATGGTGATACATTTATCAGTGATAGCACACTGGTAAATTTGGATGAACCTAACAACTACAAGGAAGCCATGGCAATCCCCGAGTCTACAAAATGAAAAGAGGCGATGGACAGCGAGATTCAGTCCATGTATGACAATCAAGTTTGGAACTTGGTTGACAATATACCAGATCGTAAAACAGTCGGGTGCAAATGGATCTTCAAGAAGAAGACCGACATGGATGGGAAAGTACACACTTATAAGGCGCGATTGGTTGCGAAGGGCTTTACTCAAACTCCTGGAGTTGACTATGACGAGACCTTTCCACCAGTAGCAAACATTAAATCTATAAGGGTTATGCTAGCCATAGCTGCATTTCATGATTATGAAATATGGAAAATAGATGTCAAAACCGCTTTCCTTAATGGGAAGTTGGATGAAGATGTTTACATGAGTCATCCAGAGGGTTTAGTCGATGCAAAGTACCCTAATAGAGTGTGTAAGCTTGAGAAATCCATTTATGGATTGAAACAAGCATCTCGAAAATGGAATCTTTGTTTCGATAAGAAAGTCAAAGAGTTTGGTTTTTCGAGAAGTGAGGATGAGTCATGTGTATATTGTTGGGTTTTGAGTATTCTAACACTCCTATGGTGTACATGCAACCCTATAAACCTTGGATCTATGTTTTCTCTATTATACATGCAAATATTAACTATTCCAAGGTTTCATCCTAACTAGCATATTATGAAGCACCTATACTACAAAGTTCTAGTTAGATGACATACCTTTTGATATAGCTTGATGTCTTCAAGCTTTAAGAGCTTAGCCCCAATAGTGTGGAAGCCTCAAATGGAATCACAAATCACCAAAACACCTTGGAAGAACTTGAGAGAATATGTATGCACTAAAATCGGCCCACTCTTATTTTCACACACTTGTGCCAATTTTATGAGCCAAGGACCCCTTTATATATTATGGAGGATTAGGGTTACTTCCATGTAAACCCTAATACCCATGACCTTTCATTTACATAGGATCCATGGGTTAAAAGCTCTATGGACCATCCATGAAAGCTTAGCCCAACCTAAATGAACTTGGCCCATTCCATATATATAAGAGTCCATATTTAATTAGTTCTTTTTGATCACTTAATTAATTCTAAATTAATTCTTGATCAATACTAATTAAATTATATGATTCCATATTAATATATTAGAACTTATAATATATTAATATAAATCATAAATATACTATTCTCAAAAGACTATCCATATAAATTGTGCCGGTGAAGTGCAACCCAAATGGACCATGCCGGGTCGGGTCAAGTACATACCAAATATAGTTATGGACTTAGACATTAATCCAACAGTCTCCCACTTGGATAAGTCTAAAACTATTATTGAGTATGACTTCAAAACCTAACTGGCAATCGTAGCTCTTAAAGCCGCTGTCGAACTCTGACCTTGTCAATGACTTGTCCATTAGATAAGGGATAATATATTCCTCCATTCTAGATATCATATGGACTGAGACATGGATTATAATCATTCTCTCTGTCCATTTGTTGTTTCCCGATTTTCGATTTATGATGACTGACTGATTGAACAAATCAAATCAGTCCTGGCTTGGCCAAGCACTCACATGTGTCATCGCTAAATCATCGAGGGGCCCACAAATATCGCTTTTATCCCGAAGGTAAAAGGAATGGATAAACTTCGACTCATATAGCTTGTTCTACTACTTGTTGAATCATACACAAAGGCACGTTTTATAACATCGAGTTACCAATGCGTTTTCGTGCAATCAATGTATAACCAACTCATAGTAACAACTCATATCTCTAGGTTTGAAGAATATAAGATATTATCGTCTCATGATCACTCGTGATAAAATCCATGAAGTGATTCAAATGAGCGCGGGTTGAATCCAATACTCAGAACTTATGAGCACTCATGAGTGTTGTAGCACCACTTTGTCCACCAACTTGGACCTCTACAAACCAACCCATGACAGTCTTGATTCATATCTACTTCCAACATATGACCGACTGTGGATGGTTTGAATAACTTAATCATTCAGGAAGAGCGACTTAGTTATTCTGGAAGTCAAAACATGCAAAGTGAAACACAAGAATAAATGAATCAAATATGGTATCAAACCCTATGAATATAAATAAACACTTTTATTTATCACCATACTGATTACTCATTATTCATTGTTTCGGTTTTATCAACTTTATACTTGAATTAAAAACACTAGTTGTCCCATGCTCCAAGCATGTACACTATGTTTTTCTTAAACAATAGCTTTGCCATACACCAAGTATGCACTCTATGTTTGTCTATGATCCTTACTTTGTGAAATAAACCAATTGAACATAATTTCAATGATTCTAATTTCACACTCCCAAATCCTTATCGAAAAATGTGAGAATTTCAAATTCCTATCATTTATCGAAATCTGTTTAGATTTTAAACTTATATGCACTGACCCTCCTGTAATGAATATGTACAAAGTCACAAAGACTTGTCAACAGTCATTATAAGGTATTCCAATGGAGATCAACTCCATGGAAACTAAGTCTCATATTCAAAGTACATTGCTTTGGACATGCTTCTTGCATTAAGTTTTCTAATCCTACACAGATAACTTCCACCTATGGAGTCAACTCCATATTCTCATTTTGACTATCACTTCTGAACAAGAGATGCCTCTTTTCAGAATATGTCAATATGGTCCTTCCAAAATTAGCACTATACTTCCAACTGTCCCTGAGCAACCAATCTTTGGTAAACCTCAGATTGTCCTCGACAATTGCTTAATCATTTTAGTCATATCCAATTCTAGACCTTTTCCCTTCTTAATGCCTCTGGGCATTTGGAAAAATTTAGAAATGACAAATATTATAGCACATGCAATCGATCCTATACCCAAAGAAAATGGTACACGATTCATGATGTCTCACATAAAGACATGATTCTAGACCAGTCTTTTGCTACAATATTTTTATTTGCCATGTTTTCAAAATTTGACTATGAAGAGGGATGCCGTAATCATAATCAAATTTTGAGAACGCAATATATAGAATTTCCTTAAGTTGAACCAATCCAACATGAAATTCATATATATATATATATATATATATATATATATATATATTATTGACTAAAGATGATTAAGGTCTCAATCTAAGCCTTTAGAACGCAATTACATTTGACAAGTGTTTTAAACCTTTCTTTAAGATATGTCACTCAAGTTACAATCTTGGAGTATGACTCTAAGAATTGTTTTGGAATGAAGTATGACTCATCTTCCTGATCTAACCATTTCAACAATTCATGACTCCTCTTCTTAGTCATAAGAATGCACTAAGATGACCTTTAGAGGACTAATTGTGATATGATTTCTAAATCATTAAGATGATCACAAACATGATACTAAAGTACTCTCCCATCTTTTCAGATTTGAGAAACTTTTATCTTTCTGCCTAATTTGATTCTTCTCATTCGTTCTGCCATACATTGAGACTTTTCCAATGTGTCAGAATTATACTTAAACTTGTAAGTATAACCATATTTACTAAACTTTAGTAAATCAAATAGTCTTAACGAGCTTTGTGGTGGACATGACCAGTGCACAAGAATGAGTACTCGATCCCTTTAGTCCTTCACTTGACTCACACATCCATGTGAACAAGTAATTAGTCTTGATTTTCCAATGCTTGAAAGTTCTCATTCATCATACTATTCAACTTGCATGATTCCAAGTTTCGGTCCAATTGAAACTTGGGTGATGAGGAACTTTCCTGATTTGGTAAATTTAGACACTACCACAAATGAAAGAATCAAATCCATTTTTCCAATATTGCTGTCAGTGGAATCATATAAGCAACAATTTTCCACAAATGCCATTGTAAGGATACTTCAAATAAACAAAATTAACAATTTTCTTTTATTTTAAAACTTTGCGGAAAAACTTATCCTTACAATCCACATGGAAAATTGTTGTTATCTATTCCTTAGCAATATTTCATAACTTCTTAAGCAACTGCTCAAAATTCTGATGCGATCGAAATCCACCTTCGCGATCAGAATCAGCATATACTTCCTTTAAGATTTCTCTCTATTCTTTGATTCTTAAAACATCAACATGTGACCCAGTCACATCATGTAATGAGGATCTCAGAATAGAACTTAACAGAGTTAGATAATGGGCTCTAGCTGATGTAGAGTCAAACTTATTGACTTTAACATCCTTAGGTAAATTTGGCAGCTTTGCAATCAACGCCCCTTCCTTTGGCAAAATAAACATATGGACCCTTTGGTAATGGGACTATCTCAGACTTAGCCTTTCTCTTTACCATTTGGTCAACCGGGTTGACTATGGCCAATCCCTTTCCATTGGGAAGAGAATGCTTTTTCTGGATTTCCAGTGTCACCATTGTCACTGTCCATAAAGTTTTTGGGAAGTTGATCTTCTAATCAAATTTGCTTCACTATCGTTCCAAATCATTGCTGATTTAGCAGCACCAAGCAAATAGATATGATCATTAAGGTTCATGTCATAGTCTGTATCATAGTAGTCCCAAAGGAACTCACTATGTGACTTAGAAAGTGATTGAACATCCAACTTTCTCAAGACTTTGAAACCCAACTCTCCCGGCTTGTCAATATGTGACTTCATCTCTAAGATGTGATCACACATAGACCTTGCTTGCCATTAGGGCTTGAGTGATCGTGAACTTGTGGGTTAGGGAGAATAATTGGAGGAGGTGGAGGAAGTAAAGTTCCAAGAGATTTGGGAAGATCATAGATGTCTGAACTCGACATCTTTTGGGAGATATTCAAGATAGTTGATCTAAAGTCCTTAATATAACACCCAATATGAAATATTAAGGCTAGGATCCAACAACCTATTTATAACTGGAAGAGGGATGCCGTAATCCGAGTTATAATATAGTTGAAGGTAGGTAAATGACGATTTACCAATTTCCACCATGAAAAACGAAATAATTTAATTAGGTTTTTTACTTGGATTTGAAACTCCTAGATCTTTTGAGATTCATTGAACTTTTCAATGGCATGTTTCAATCTCGAGTGTGCCCTTCAGGTTTTGTGACTGGGATGTCGAGGATCACAAAACAAGGTGTGAAGTAACCATGCAAATATACTTGGTACCCTTAATATTTACCCCTCAATCGATGTGCCGGTTAACCACACGAGCTCCACCGATACTATGATAAATATTAAGTTACCCTTTGCGTACTTTGTTAAATCTAGGTTAGTGTGCCGGTTAACCACACACGCTCCACTAACGGTTTAAACAAACTGCAAAGTGTAATTTCATGGATTAGCACCTTATTCACATTTTCCTAAGTAACTAAGATTGGGAATTAATAAAAGGTTTAGTTACTTAGTATTTATCATTAATACTTTTAATGAAGGGAGAATTATAGTCCTTGTCCTACCCGTTCGGCTAACGACCCTCCACCAGTCAAGGAAGCGGTGGGTGAGAGTGGACACCCATTAAGCTGTCATTTTATAGGCAACAACCTTATACCCCCCTTATAGACCGGCTTCGTGAATGAGGCCTACTAATGGTAAGACGACTTGCTCTTATACATATAATATATTAAACTTTTAATATTATAATAGTATAAGGGTGTATTTTAGACATTTAAAATACTTGATGGTTTAATCTATTAATTAAACTAGACTTTTAATTTAATTAAACTCAAACCATATATTTATGGATTTAATAATATTCTTTTAATTAAACGCTTTAATTAACTATTAATAAAGTCCATAAGAGTTAATTTGAACTATTCAACAAAACATCATAATTCCAATTATTAAACTCAAAATTAAAACCATTTAATTAATTGTTTAAGTTATAAACCCAAGAGTTTTAGAATTCAATTCTTTTTTTCATAAAAAACTTTTCTCAAATTCCAAAACTTGAGGGCAAGTTTTGTAATTCTTGAAAACCTTTGGATTCCATAACTTATGGAATTAGTGGTGTTTTATGATGAAACTTTCCATGTTCCATAACTTAAGAACAAGATATGGAATTCTTTAAAACATTAACACCAAATTTTGTAACTCCATAAAAACTTTGAATCAATTTTTTTTTAAAAAAAAAAAACTTTCATATCCATAACTTATGGAAGTTTCAAAAACCCTTAAGATCACAACTTTAAAAAAAACTTTTGAGCTCCAAAATTTTATGACAAAATTTGTAACTCCTTAAAACATTTAGATCAAACTTTTAAAACTAATAAAATAATCATATCATTTTATCTTTTACTAAATTTGACCTAATTCAACTCATATAACAAATGATTCAAATTTTACAAATAATTCGTTTTTCACAAAACAAGTAATTATCTTAAAATTTGACAAACGTCATGTTTTTTTTTCCTTTTTTTTCCAACTTGAAAATAAAACATTTGCATCAATATAACAGAAAACAACCCATGGCTCTGATACCACTGTTGGGTTTTGAGCATTCTAACACTCCTATGGTGTACATGCAACCCTATAAACCGTGGATCTATGTTTTCTCTATTATACATGCAAATATTAACTATTCCAATGTTTCATCCTAACTAGCATATTATGAAGCACCTATACTACAAAGTTCTAGTTAGATGACATACCTTTTGATATAGCTTGATGTCTTCAAGCTTTAAGAGCTTAGCCCTAATAGTGTGGAAGCCTCAAATGGAATCACAAATCACCAAAACACCTTGGAAGAACTTGAGAGAATATGTATGCACACTAAAATCGGCCCACTCTTATTTTCACACACTTGTGCCAATTTTGTGAGCCAAGGACCCCTTTATATATTATGGAGGATTAGGATTACTTCCATGTAAACCCTAATACCCATGACCTTTCATTTACATAGGATCCATGGGTTAAAAGCTCCATGGACCATCCATGAAAGCTTAGCCCAACCTAAATGAACTTGGCCCATTCCATATATATAAGAGTCCATATTTAATTAGTTCTTTTTGATCACTTAATTAATTCTTGATCAATACTAATTAAATAATATGATTCCATATTAATATATTAGAACTTATAATATATTAATATAAATCATAAATATACTATTCTCAAAAGACTATCCATATAAATTGTGCCGGTGAAGTGCAACCCAAATGGACCATGCCGGGTCGGGTCAAGTACATACCAAATATAGTTATGGACTTAGACATTAATCCAACATATATGTCAAAGCTAATGGGAGTATAGTTAGCTTTCTTGTATTGTATGTAGATGACATACTGCTCATAGGAAACGACGTTCCAACTTTGCAGGATGTTAAGTCCTGGCTTGGGAAGTGTTTCACTATGATGGACCTTGGGGAAGCTACTTACATTCTAGGGATAAGGATATTGAAAAATAGGAGTAAAAGACTAATAGAACTTAGTCAAAGTACCTACTTGGATAAGGTGTTGAAACGTTTGAACATGGAGAATTCCAAGAAAGTAGAATTGCCTATCCAGAGCAATACCAAACTGACTAAGACTCAGAGTCTGAGTACCGATGCCGAAATAGCATAAATGAGTCGAATACCATATGCTTCTGCAGTTGGCTCGATCATGTATGTTATGACATGTGCTCGCCCTGATGTAGCCTTTGCTTTGAGCATGGTTAGTCGATATCAATAGAATCCTGGTAAAGCTCACTGGACTGCAGTTAAGAACATTCTTAAGCACATGTGAAGGACTAAGGACTGGGTCCTTACCCTCGGTGGGAGTGATGACTTGAGCGTGACAGGGTATAGTGACGCAAGCTTTGAGACCGACAGAGATAATTTCCGCTCTCATTCGGGCTGGGTATTTACCCTAAATGGAGGAGCAGTAACATGGACAAGTTCCAAACAGGAGACTGTAGCTGATTCAACGTGCGAATTAGAGTACATAGAAGAAAGAAAAGCGTCGAAGCAGGCAATATGGCTGAAGAACTTCATCGTAGACCTTGGGGTTGTACCAGCTGTAAAGGAGCCTATGGATATTTTTTGTGATAACAAGGGTGTGGCCGCCTTAACCAAGGAACCAAGGGATCATGGCAGATCCAGGCACATCGACAGAAAATATCACTTCATAAGACATCGAGTAGAAGAAGGACTCCTCGTAGTGAAGAGGGTATCGTCAAAGGAGAACCCTACAGATCCCCTTATGAAGGGACTGAATAGGGTTAAGCACTTGCAGCACGCTAGGAGTATCGGGCTGAAGGACAATATTAGTTTTAGTGATTAGATATATATTTAGAAACTTGTAATAGCTAAAATGTAATTGACATTTGATGATTGAATAAAAAGAGTTTTATTTATAAGTAAAGTTACTATCTTGTGTCAATTGTTTACTATTGTTTCACTTTTGCATGTTTTGACTTCCAGAATAATAATATTATTCCAACTATCCACAGTCGATCATACTTTGGAAGTAGGTTATGAGGCTAGACTGTCATGAATGGGTTTGTAAGATTGTCTAAGGTGTTAGACATAGCAAAAGTTTGCTACAACATTCATGAGTGCTCTTGAAATAAGATTTGAGTATTGGATTAAACTCACACTCACATTAATCACTTCATGGAATTAATCACGAGTGATTGTGAGACGATAATATTGTATAGTCTTCAAACGGAGATATATGAGTTGTTGATTACGAGTTGGTTGTGCATTGATAATACGAAAACGCATCAGTAACTTGATGTTATAAAACGTATTGTTGTGTATGATTTAACGAGTAGTTAGTACAAGCATATAAGTCGAATTTTATCTATTCCTTTTATCCTAAGAGGATTAAAAGACATATCTTGGTCCCCTCGATGATTTTGTTTTCACTTATGTGTCGGGCCTGGTCAGGACTCAATTGATGTGTTCGATTAAGTTCTATGTCAAACAAATCAGAATTCGGGAAACAAATTGTTGGACAATGAGTATGACTTTATTCCATGTCTTTGTCCACACGATATCTTGTACAACAGAGGATTATATGATCCCTTATCTAAAGGACGCGTCATTGACTAGGTCAGAGTTCGATAGCGGATTTTGAGAGCTACGATTGCTAATCGGTTTTTGAAGTTACATTGGCAGTTATAGTTATTACACTTATCCAAGTGGGAGACTGTTGGATTAGGTGTCTAAGCCCATAACTATAATTAATATGTACTTGACGCGATAGTAGCATGGTCCTTTTGGGTTGCCTTCACCGGAGCAATTTGACAGGATGGATATTTGAGAAAGAGGTTATTTGTGATTTATTAATATATTATATGAATAATATATTAATTGAGAAATCATATTATTTAATTAGTATTGATCAAGAATTAATTTGAAATTAATTTAGTGATCAAAAGAGACTGATTAAATTTGCGGGGACTGATTAAGTAAATCAGTAATACTTATAGTTTGGGCTAATGATCCATGTTGATTAGGGAGGGCTAAACCTATATGAGAGTCCATGAAGATTTAATCCAAAGGGCCTAAGAAATATGAAGAGTCATGGTGAGTTAGGGTTTGCATGGAAGAAACCCTAGCAATGCCACACTATAAAAGTAACCCCTTAACACCTAAAATCGGCTTAAGGCATCCTAAAGGAGAACCATAACCCATTTTGTGCTTCCTAGCCTCTCTCTCATAAGCTTCCTCTTGCTTTTGGTGTTTGTCACACATTAGAGGCATCACATTTGAGGTGCTAAGCCTTTGAAAGGCCAATAACTACAAGCTACAAATAAGAGGTATTCTTCTAACTAGTTTTTATGTTTTATATCTCCAATTGCATGCTAGTTAGGGTGTATGCTTTGGAAAATGAAAGTGCATGTATAATTAGAGAAAACTTAGATCCAAAGCATCTAGGGATGTATGTGCACCATAGGAGTGTTATAGTACTTAAAACCCAACAGTACAGTGTCCTTGCCAAACTTCATATTAAGCACTTAATACATTAAGACATTTCACTCAAAGCTCAAATCTTGTTCCTAATAGCTCCATAATGGATAAAGTTTCCGACTGTAACATCCTGTTTCAAGAAGTTCTTATTTCAGGATTGTGGACAATAAATGGATCACCTAGAGGCCTTGGGCTTCAATGGAATTGATTTTAGACCCTATTGGAGGTGTATGATGATAGATGGGTGATTTGAACCTTGGACTGTTCGATGGAAGTTAAGGGGTAAAATAGGAAAGGTTATGTATCGGGGTTCTTGCATAAATTAAGGATTTTAGTTTGAGGTGTTTTAGAGTCATATGTCACACCCCCAAACCAAGGATGGCGGAAACGTCCGGGGGTGGAGGACTTCATGTATAGTATCATAACAACAATTGTAATAGTAATTGAAGCAAACACAACCAACATATATATAATTGAAAAATTGACATCATTGTATGAATTACATGTTTACGAATCAATTACAATATGTTGACAAAATATGAAATAGTAGACGCCTTAGCGCCCCATCCTCAAAAGCACTTGGTTACCTGTTTAATGATTTCCTGAGAATACAAGTTGTTTGAAAAAGTGTCAACACAAAGGTTGGTGAGTTCATAAGTTTTTGTTTGGTATTATTAAAAGCCTTTCGTTTGTAAAAGTAGTATTTGTGTTAGAAAATCCAATATTTTCCTTAATGTGTAAATGTAGTCTTAAAACCCAAAGACCGAAATGTACAAGTAATTTGTCATATTTATAGTAAAACAATACAAGTTTAAATCGACATAAACTCGTTAAATTTTAATGAAGTTCCCGTAAATTCCAATGTTTATTAATACTTTATGTGAGTTTATTATAACCATACTATGACCAAGGTTGCCTAAAACGACGTTCTTCAGGCGTCGGAAATGTTATGACATTTGTCACCCCAGACCTATCGGTCTAACTGTTGCATGCAGTTTAGGTGTGGGTTTGTCAAACCCAATATAGATCTATACACAACTATCACGCTCTCCCTCAAGGAGACTCTGGTTACAATACAGGACTTAATGGTAATTTGAAGTAAATGTCTCACAAAGTCATTAACAGAATTACGTGTTATGAAAACTTGGTACCGTATGGCCGTACCTTGCTTAATGAAAATATCCTTTGTATAAATGTACCCTTTTTAAATGTATGTGTTATGTAATGTATCATAAACTATACCTATTATAGTTTATCAACCAAGGGTAGTACGTAGTAATGTATGCAAACTATATTCAAAATAGTTTATTAAATGTTTGAATGTATCGGTTGTACTTTGATTATAATCACTTGTTATTCTTTATATTTTATATGTCCAAATCCATTTGTAAACTGATGTGTGTCAAAATATTAATATAAAATGTCATATATTGCAATAACATATAATCACATAAAGATATACACCTTGCTCAACATGTTACAAGGTGAAATGAAATTGACAGCAACTTTTCGTTGAATACAGTTTCTGTTACTGTTCTTAGAAAATTTATAGAAAAATCATCAAAGCTCCAAATCCAAATCCACAAATTATGAGAGTTTGGAATATGAGTCTAGTTTGTTCATAAAGTTTATCATGATTTTTAGTGATCTCTAACAGAGGTCAAAATGTCCATAATCACAGGCTGGTCCAGGTTTGCCTCTAAAATGATAGGCAGTTTTGTAAAAATCACCATAAATTGTAGAAACATCATATGGAGATGTGCAAGTAGCCATTTTAAAGCTAAGAGTTTGAACTACTTGCACCTGGAACAGTTTTGAAAACTAAAATATTTAAGTTGACCAAAACAGTCCGTGATTAAAGTCCATCTTTTCTGATGTAATATGTTAGAAAAAGTTTAATTGTGTTCTTGATGATTTTACTTGTATTCCCCCCTTAAAACTTCAGAAAACATGTAAATGTAGGGTTATGAACTCACCTTATGTGATTTCAGTAGATGAAAGTGAGATAGAGGAAGTGTTCAACCCAAGAACACTAAGAAGATGTCTTGATGATTCGAGAATCTAACACCGAATAAGATGGAATTTGTGTAAGATATCAATGATTTGAGTAGAATGGAGTTTAATAATTATGTGAATGATGAAGATACTTACTAATTGAAGGAAGAAATCCCTGGAGAAAGCCTTGAAGTTCTTGAAGTTGAGAGAAAAGATGAGAGAATTTTGGAGAGTGTCCTTTGGTTGCTAAGTGTAGAATGAAAGAACTTTATGGAGAATGAGGAGAGAGGATCAATCCTCCAGCTCTTAGAACGTGGGAAGAGCTGGAGATTGGGTGTAAAGGTCCACTAAGGTGACAAGGAGTAGTGGGAAAGAGTGGATGATCATAGAGTGAGGTGGTGGTGGCTTGCTTTTGTCATAAAATAAGGAAAAGCAAATATTCCCTCAATAATTATTCCAACCACCAATTCTTTTAATACATTTTTATAAAAACCCTGGAGATTTATATATTTTGGGGCCTTAGTTTATAAAATAAAGTTTTGGGTGAAAATCCCACGTTAAAATAATGAAAAACGGAGTTAAAACGAAGTCGTAGTCGAAAAACCGGTAAAAATGGGCCGTCTTTGGGAGAGATTTGGGAGAGATTTCAAATAGAAAGAGATAGAGTGAAAACGATTTAGAGAGGTTTTGTTTGTGATTAATTTGAGTGTCCGGCTTCACAACGCAAGGTTCGTAAACCCCGTTAAATCGTGTTTTAGTGTCGTATACAATCCCGATGATTGTGCAATAGTGTTTTATCGCTTTGGTTCGTTGTTTAGCACTGTTAAGGCTAAGGAAAATCAAACACATGAACTTTCCAAATGATGATTTCTCATTAAAATAGCGAATTGTATAGTGATTACATAACGTAAACCCTAACATACAAGGGTTATTGGAGTTGACCGGTTTGACTTGTTGACTTTGTTTGACTTTGACTTGACCGAAATTTGACGGTTGTCACATCATCCCCCCGTTAGAAGGAATTTCGTCCCGAAATTTTCATTTTGACTGGGATTTCAAGAGTTTGGGAAGAGATGTGGATACTTTTGTTTCATCTGATCCTCGCGTTCCCAGGTGAATTCGGGTCCTCGTTTAGCGTTCCAACGGACCTTCACGATGGGAATACGACTTTGTTTCGTTCGTTTGATTTCCCGATCCATGATTTCGACTGGTTCCTCCACGAAATGGAGATTTTCGTTAACTTCGATTTCGTCAAGTGGTATTACGAGTGTCTCATCAGACAAACACTTCTTTAGGTTCGACACGTGAAATGTGGGATGTACTTTGTCGAGTTCCTGAGGTAATCGAAGTTTGTATGCTACTAGCCCAATCCTAGCAAGGATTTTGAATGGCCCGATGTACCTTGGATTTAGTTTCCCGCGTTTGCCGAATCGTATCATTCCTTTCCAAGGGGAAACTTTTAGTAGTACACGATCACCCACCTGGAATTCCAAGGGTTTGCGTCGTTTGTCTGCGTAACTCTTTTGCCGATCGCGAGACGCTTTCAGTCTTTCTCGAATTTGAACGATCTTTTCTGTGGTTTCCCTTATGATTTCAGGGCCAGTGAGGGTGCTATTAGAGACTTGCCCTCTAGCTAGCTGTGTATCCCCCACCTCAGCCCAACACAGGGGTGATCTGCATTTGTGACCGTAAAGAGCTTCGAATGGAGCCACTTTGATGCTAGTATGATAGCTGTTATTGTAGGAGAATTCGATAAGCGGTAGATGGGTATCCCATGCTTTACCGAAGTCTATCACACAAGCTCTTAACATGTCTTCCAACGTTTGAATGGTTCGTTCGCTCTGTCCGTCGGTTTGTGGGTGGTAGGCCGTACTCATGTCAAGCCTAGTTCCCAATGATTTTTGTAGAGACTGCCAAAACCGTGAGGTAAATCTACTATCTCTATCGGAGATAATGGATATCGGCACACCATGGAGTCGTACAATCTCTTTGATGTACGTTCTAGTCAGCTTCTCCATCTTGTCGGTTTCTTTTATCGGTAGGAAGTGTGCTGATTTGGTCAATCTGTCTACGATTACCCATATGGTGTCAAGCCCGCCCGATGTCTTAGGCAGCTTGGTTATGAAGTCCATGGTTATTCGTTCCCACTTCCACTGAGGTATATCCGGCTGTTGTAATAGCCCGGATGGTTTCTGGTATTCGATTTTGACCTTGCCGCAAGTCAGACACTTGCTCACATAGGTAGCAATCTCAGCTTTCATGTTCGGCCACCAGTATAATTTCTTGAGGTCCAGATACATCTTATCCGACCCGGGATGGATGGAGTATCGAGTCTTGTGTGCTTCATTCATGACGACGTCTCGGAGTCCACCGAACTTCGGTGTCCAAATCCGGTTCATGATATAACGTGCTCCATCATCCTTGACTTCTAAGTTTTTATCCATTCCCCTTAATGTCTCTCCTGCCACCTTTTCTGGTTTCAAAGCTTCCAGTTGAGCTTCCTTGATTTGTATGGTCAGGTGGGAATGGATTGTCATTGTTAAGGATTTTACTCGGCGGCCCGAGTACTCCTTCCTGCTTAGAGCATCGGCCACTACATTGGCCTTGCCCGGATGATAACGAATTTCGCACTCGTAGTCATTCAGCAACTCTACCCATCTCCTCTGTCGCATGTTGAGCTCTTTCTGATTGAGGATATGCTGAAGACTTTTGTGATCAGTGAAGATAGTGCATTTCGTGCCGTAGAGGTAGTGTCTCCAGATCTTCAAAGCGAATACTACTGCTCCTAATTCCAGGTCGTAGGTAGTATAATTAACCTCGTGCGTCTTAAGCTGTCTTGATGCATACGCGATAACTTTCCCTCTCTGCATGAGCACACATCTGAGGCCTTGATTCGAAGCATCACAGTACACTACGAAGTCTTCGGTTCCCTCTGGGAGAGACAAGATCGGTGCGCTGCATAGGGCTTGTTTTAACGTTTGGAAAGCAGTTTCTTGTTTATTTTCCCACTTAAATATCACACCTTTCTGCGTCAAGGTGGTGAGTGGTTTCGCAATCTTGGAGAAGTTTTGTATAAATCTTCGGTAGTAGCCAGCAAGCCCAAGGAATTGTCGAATTTCGGTTGGCGTCTTGGGTGCTGACCAATTCTCGATTGCCTTGATCTTGGAGGGATCCACATGTATGCCTTTCTCACTTACCACATGGCCAAGGAAATCCACTTCTCTAATCCAGAATTCACACTTAGAGAACTTAGCATAAAGCTTCTCCGCTCTTAGTGTCTCTAGCACTTGGCGTAGATGTAGGCGATGCTCTTCTTCGCTTCGCGAGTAGATCAAGATATCGTCGATGAATACGATTACAAACTTGTCTAGGTAGGGTCGACACACTCTATTCATTAGGTCCATGAATACCGCATGTGCGTTTGTTAAACCGAAGGACATCACCACAAACTCGTAGTGCCCATAGCGAGTTCTGAATGCAGTTTTGGGAATATCTTCTTCTTGAACTCGTAGCTGATGGTAACCTGACCTTAGGTCGATCTTTGAGAAGAAATTTGCTCCTTGGAGTTGGTCGAAAAGGTCGTCGATTCGGGGTAGAGGATATCGGTTCTTGATGGTGAGTTTGTTTAGTTCCCGATAGTCGATGCACATGCGAAAGGATCCGTCCTTCTTCTTTACAAAAAGGACTGGTGCTCCCCAAGGTGAGAAGCTTGGTCTGATGAACCCTTTGCTCAAAAGCTCGTTCAACTGACTGGACAACTCTTGCATTTCTGTTGGTGCGAGGCGGTATGGAGCTCTGGCTATGGGGGTAGCTCCGGGTATTAAGTCAATTCTGAAATCGACTTGTCGTGCGAGTGGTACACCAGGAAGGTCTTCTGGGAACACATCCGGGAAGTTACACACTTCGGGGATGTCTTTGATGTCTTTCACGTCTTGTTTCTTGTCTACTACGTGGGCCAAGAAGGCGTGGTACTCCTTCCGGAGATACTTTTGGGCTTTGATGCATGAGATGATTTGTAAATTCGCACTAGGTTTGTCACCATAGATGAGAAGGGTTTCGTCATTTGGTAGATTGAGGCGAACGGCCCTTTCGTAACATAGAATGTCGGCACGGTGAGGAACTAACCAATCCATCCCGATGATTACGTCGAAGCTTTTTATGGTGACCGGCATCAGGTCAATTTTAAATGTATGGTTGTCTAGAATGAGAGTACACTCTGAGTATATATCGCTAGTGCGTTCTACTTTCCCATTTGCCATTTCTACTACATAAGTATCCTTTAGTGCTTGGGGATTTTGTTCAAGTAATTGTTTATATTGGTGGCTCACGAAACTCCTCTCCGCTCCACTATCGAATAGTACGCATGCATAAGAGTTATTGAGGAGAAACGTACCGGTAACCACCGCGGGATCCTCAACTGCTTCCCCATGTCCTATTGCCATAATTCTTCCAACTCCACCAGCATTAGGGGCTTGTGCTTTGGGGCAGTTTCTTTTGAAGTGACCGGCGTCTCCACAGTTGTAGCAGGTTCGGGTTGCCCCCGTACTGGCGACTTGGTTGATTGGTCGAGCTGGCGCTTTACAGAAACGAGCAGTGTGCCCCTTCCTGTCGCAGTTATTACAGTGCATCTCCTTACAAGCACCATTGTGGTGAAAGTTGCACTTGTTGCACTTAGGTAGGGTTCCAGCATATGGCTTCGGTGGTGCTGGAGTAGTAGCAGTAGTGGCAGCATTAGTGGCAGCATGGACAGCAACAGTTTGTTGCTTCTTAGCGGGGTCCTGTGCTGGTTGGCTCTTCTTTTGGTTCCAGAACTTCCTTTTGTTGTTTCCCCCTTTTGATTGGTCAGTGGTGGTGGTTGTAGTATTATGACCGGCTCGGTGGTCAACAAGTTGTTGTGCCAGCTCCCTGGCACTGTCAAAAGTAGTTGGCCTTGAAGCCAGGACACTACTTTGCACTTGGGGAGACAGTCCCCAAAGGTATCGCTCCACCTTTTTCTCCTCCGGAGTAACCATTGTTGGGCAGAGGAGAGCCAATTCATTGAATCGGGTGGTGTAGGTTTCAAGGTCGGAGCCCGTCATCCTGAGGTTCCAAAGTTCTTGTTCCAGCTTTTGAATTTCACCTCTCGGGCAGTACTCCTTCATCATCAAGGTTTTTAGTTCTGCCCAGGATATGGAGCTAGCCACTTCGAGAGTAAGTGAATTAATCCGACAGTTCCACCAAGTAAGGGCCCGGCCGGTGAAAGTGAAGGCTGCGAACTTAACTTTGCTCGCTTCGGGGCAAGAGCACACTTGAAAGACTACTTCAGTCTTTTCAAACCATTGCATTAAAGTGATGACTCCCCCGCTCCCATTGAAGTTGTCGGGTTTGCCATTGGTGAAGTCTTTGTAGGAACACTCTCTTGTACGCCACGTACTGTCTCCGTGGTTAGAGTTTGTAGCACCCGATCCAGAACCACCAGCTCCGTTTGTCCCTATCTGCGATATTACGGCCGTTACGGCTGCTGTTACTGCAGCCTGGAACATCGCAGGATCAAACTGTGGAGGCAGCGGCGGAGGAGGTGTTGCTGTGTTGCCGGAAGGTCTTGGTCTTCTCCTTGGCGGCATGGTTCTTTCATAAGTCGTAAACCAATGTACTTTTAGTAAAAGTATATTTATAGGAAGAGAAATCTTTTATACATAAAGTATATTATTACGTTGTTTTCCGGTATGTTTACGATACATACGATTTTATACTTTTAATTGACCCAATACATTGGGTTATGAGGTAAAATGAAAGTATAAAATATTTTATTTGAGTTTCCTTGTTTCCAAGTATATGACTGTTTGTAAAAGTTTTACATATACTAATTTAGTCGGGACATAATTAATATATTATATTTTAAAATGATCTTTATCGGTTACTTAATTAGTTGCAAAGTGCATACCAGTCATATGTGATTAAGATATAATAGTCCTTCGAATAGATGACCCTAACTCCAAGACCACAACCAAACAAGGACAGGAAGTGAAACAAAGATACATAAATTCTAAGTCTATAGCATCTTAGTTACATATGACCTTAGCGCATCCACTTAGCAGCTATTGATCTATAAATAAAGACCTATTTAATTCTCAGATAATTTATTATAGTAACACAAAATACTCCTATAGTATTTGTAAATGTTTAGTTTTGAGTTCTTAAAGTATCCTTTTGTAGTGTGTTATTAGGTTTGTTAGATTTGTTGTCCATCCTGACCATCCCCCGGTATATGCAAGTCAATTCCCGGACAGATATAGTTGATCAGGCTATATCCTTCCCAGATTTAATCCACATATACTAAGGCATACTCAAAATGTTCAACTCTTCTTCTTTTGCTTTATGTTTTCGCTAGTTATGATACCATGCGAGCATGTAATGTATGTATGTATACTTTAATCAAGAAAATCATTTATTTTCTAAGAGTATATTTATTTGAAAAATGCACAAATCAGAGACTATTAATCCCAATTGTGTTTATAGTTTGTATATCTTATGTGGTTTGATATACTTAATTTACTATAAACTGTGCTCTGATACCAATCTGTCACACCCCAAACCAAGGATGGCGGAAACGTCCGGGGGTGGAGGACTTCATGTATAGTATCATAACAACAATTGTAATAGTAATTGAACCAAACACAACCAACATATATATAATTGAAAAAGTGACATCATTGTATGAATTACATGTTTACAAATCAATTACAATATGTTGACAAAATATGAAATAGTAGACGCCTTAGCGCCCCATCCTCAAAAGCACTTGGTTACCTGTTTAATGATTTCCTGAGAATACAAGTTGTTTGAAAAAGTGTCAACACAAAGGTTGGTGAGTTCATAAGTTTTTGTTTGGTATTATTAAAAGCCTTTCGTTTGTAAAAGTAGTATTTGTGTTAGAAAATCCAATATTTTCCTTAATGTGTAAATGTAGTCTTAAAACCCAAAGACCGAAATGTACAAGTAATTTGTCATATTTATAGTAAAACAATACAAGTTTAAATCGACATAAACTCGTTAAATTTTAATGAAGTTCCCGTAAATTCCAATGTTTATTAATACTTTATGTGAGTTTATTATAACCATACTATGACCAAGGTTGCCTAAAACGACGTTCTTCAGGCGTCGGAAATGTTATGACATTTGTCACCCCAGACCTATCGGTCTAACTGTTGCATCTAGTTTAGGTATGGGTTTGTCAAACCCAATATAGATCTATACACAACTATCACGCTCTCCCTCAAGGAGACTCTGGTTACAATACATGACTTAATGGTAATTTGAAGTAAATGTCTCACAAAGTCATTAACGGAATTACGTGTTATGAAAACTTGGTACCGTATGACCGTACCTTGCTTAATGAAAATATCCTTTCTATAAATGTACCCTTTTTAAATGTATGTGTTATGTAGTGTATCATAAACTATACCTATTATAGTTTATCAACCAAGGGTAGTACGTAGTAATGTATGCAAACTATATTCAAAATAGTTTATTAAATGTTTGAATGTATCGGTTGTACTTTGATTATAATCACTTGTTATTCTTTATATTTTATATGTCCAAATCCATTTGTAAACTGATGTGTGTCAAAATATTAAGATAAAATGTCATATATTGCAATAACATATAATCACATAAAGATATACACCTTGCTCAACATGTTACAAGGTGAAATGAAATTGACAGCAACTTTTCGTTGAATACAGTTTCTGTTACTGTTCTTAGAAAATTTATAGAAAAATCATCAAAGCTCCAAATCCAAATCCACAAATTATGAGAGTTTGGAATATGAGTCTAGTTTGTTCATAAATTTTATCATGATTTTTAGTGATCTCTAACAGAGGTCAAAATGTCCATAATCACAGGCTGGTCCAGGTTTGCCTCTGAAATGATAGGCAGTTTTGTAAAAATCACCATAAATTGTAGAAACATCATATGGAGATGTGCAAGTAGCCATTTTAAAGCTAAGAGTTTGAACTACTTGCACCTGGAACAGTTTTGAAAACTAAAATATTTAAGTTGAACAAAACAGTCTGTGATTAAAGTCCATCTTTCCTGATGTAATATGTTAGAAAAAGTTTAATTGTGTTCTTGATGATTTTACTTGTATTCCCCCCTTAAAACTTCAGAAAACATGTAAATGTAGGGGTATGAACTCACCTTATGTGATTTCAGTAGATGAAAGTGAGATAGAGGAAGTGTTCAACCCAAGAACACTAAGAAGATGTCTTGATGATTCGAGAATCTAACACCGAATAAGATGGAATTTGTGTAAGATATCAATGATTTGAGTAGAATGGAGTTTAATAATTATGTGAATGATGAAGATACTTACTAATTGAAGGAAGAAATCCCTGGAGAAAGCCTTGAAGTTCTTGAAGTTGAGAGAAAAGATGAGAGAATTTTGGAGAGTGTCCTTTGGTTGCTAAGTGTAGAATGAAAGAACTTTATGGAGAATGAGGAGAGAGGATCAATCCTCCAGCTCTTAGAACGTGGGAAGAGCTGGAGATTGGGTGTAAAGGTCCACTAAGGTGACAAGGAGTAGTGGGAAAGAGTGGATGATCATAGAGTGAGGTGGCGGTGGCTTGCTTTTGTCATAAAATAAGGAAAAGCAAATATTCCCTCAATAATTAGTCCAACCACCAATTCTTTTAATACATTTTTATAAAAACCCTGGAGATTTATATATTTTGGGGCCTTAGTTTATAAAATAAAGTTTTGGGTGAAAATCTCACGTTAAAATAATGAAAAACGGAGTTAAAACGAAGTCGTAGTCGAAAAACCGGTAAAAAGGGGCCGTCTTTGGGAGAGATTTGGGAGAGATTTCAAATAGACAGAGATAGAGTGAAAACTATTTAGAGAGGTTTTGTTTGTGATTAATTTGAGTGTTCGGCTTCACAACGCAAGGTTCGTAAACCCCGTTAAACCGTGTTTTAGTGTCGTACACAATCCCGATGATTGTGCAATAGTGTTTTATCGCTTTGGTTCGTTGTTTAGCACTGTTAAGGCTAAGGAAAATCAAACACATGAACTTTCCAAATGATGATTTCTCATTAAAATAGCGAATTGTATAGTGATTACATAACGTAAACCCTAACATACAAGGGTTATTGGAGTTGACCGGTTTGACTTGTTGACTTTGTTTGACTTTGACTTGACCGAAATTTGACGGTTGTCACATCATAAGTATCAAAATAGAATTGTAGAGCTTGTTGATACCTTTTTGTGGATATAAAGATCATCGAAAACGGAGTTGAAACGAAGAAGTTATAGTTGTTTGAAGTTAAGCTGAAAAAATGGAGTCTGGCAGTATGTTGGGTGTACACTAGGAGTACGTTAAGCGTACTAGCTGAGGGGAGACACGTTTTTAAGGGGTTACGTTGAGCGTAACTTATGGTACGCTAAGCGTACCTTCACAGTGTTAAAACCCTAATTTCGTGGTTTTGAGCCCTATTTAAGGACTCTAACCTCTTTCCCTTCCTAAAATCAGCCACCACCCTCGTGAGCCTCCAACTCAAAACCCTAGCCCCTAGAGAAAATCTTGAGCCTTTTATGTGTTGTGGATGCATTTTGGAAGAAGAGAAGTCCAAGCTTGTTGATTATTGAAGCTCAAACTTGTGTATCCAGAGCCTACATTGCTTTTCTCAACTCCAGAAGGTATAAAGCTTGAACTTTGATGACTCATTTGTTAGATCTAGCTAGTTTTGGGTTTTATGAGCTTTTTAGTCCCATAATCTTGGTATTCATGAGTATGGCTTACTTTAATCCATATGAGTTGTCATTCCAGACGTTTTTTTTGGGTGCTTTGAGTCATAAAAATGTGATATTGGTCCTTTTCCTTTCTTCATGCGTGGGTTATGAGATTTTGGTTTGTGTATTAAGTTAGGGTTTGGTTGTTGGACTCATTCTAGCCATAGGAAGTCATAAAGTAGGAAACTTTATGACTTAGAATGTTATTTGGGACTAAATCTAAGCTTTAGATGTAGTAGCTTAATGGAATAAGCTCTTAATAAAGGAAAAGAGGCTCAGTTGAGTACGTTGAGCGTACCTCGTGGTACGTTGCGCGTACCTGGTTGATGCCCCAGGTCTTGGCCAAGGGTTCACTACGTTGGGCGTAGTTACTGAGTACATTTAGTGTACTCAGTCTATGTTGACTTTCTTTGACTTTTGACTTTATGACTTTGGACCTTTGACCAGGGGTTTGACCAAGTTTGACTTAGGGGTATTTTGAACAGTAGTTGAGTTTAGGTCACTATTTATTGTATAGGTGACCGGTAGATTCAGCAGTTAGAGTAGTGATCTGTTCAGCTACATTTCAGATTGTGAGGTAAGTTTCTTCTCATTGTACTCGTGGGTTGAAGGCTCCAATGTCGGCCCACTAGGTTATGTATCCTAGTATATAGGATGATGCTATGCTGATTATATGTTAGATTGGTAGATCTGTATGATTACATGTATTTGCTAGTTATATGTTTATCTGTACTTGCTAGGATGATGTTATGTTGATTATATGTTATATGTTTATCTGTTACCTGTACTTGGTTTTAAAAATCAAAATTTTACCTTGATTTTTGGGATGTTACACCGACTTTATCCATTCAGATGGTCCAAACAACCAAGATCTAGTCGTTAAGTCTCAAAGGGACCAAAAATGCATCTTTCTTAACTCAATCAATTAGGTCCAAGTCTCCAACCTTCAAATCTGAATCAATATGATGTTTAGATGGATAAAGTTTCCAACTTTATCCAAAACAAGGTCACAAACTTCAAAGATCTAAACTTTATGCACTAAAATGACCCAAAAGTGTTAACACAACTTGCATGGCTTAATGAACTAGCACCAAAGCACAACTTTAAAAGTCCAATAAGCCCCAAGAGTGTTCCATATAGCTCAAATGATGTTGGAGTTGCCTCAACTCCCAAAACACAAGCTCAAGGGACCAAAAAGTGACAAATAAGACAATTAACAAGATCTATGAAACCAATGAGCAAGTTTGAAGCTTTTTACTCACAATGATCCAGGAATTAAGTAACCTTGATGGATCTATACTTGAACCCTTCTTCTATACACTTTTCCAAAACCTTGTTCTTCAAGATTCCACCTTCCAATGGAGAAATAAGCTCATAAATGATGCCAAGGCTCAAAAAAAGTGAGAGGAGGCTAAGGTTTCTCAAGGAATGATCTTAGGTGATGGAGGTTGGTCATGAGAGAGTTTCCCATAAGTTAAAGCCCTTAAATAGGGTTCAAAACTGAAGAATTAGGTTTTTGATCTGTTGTGATTACGCTCTGCGTAACATAACCTACGTCATGTGTAGGTTATTAAACCTATGACCATAAATTAGCAATTTATGCCCTGTATAATTTTTAGTTATGCCATGCGTAACAGCTACACCCTGCATAACTTTTCCTACGCCCTCCGTAGAACAAAACCCCCAATTTCCACTTCACCTTCAAACAGTCGCAACTTCTTCATTTTAACTCCGTTTTCGACGTTCTTTATATGCACAGAAGGGTATTGAAGAGACCCACAATTCTATCTAGTTACCTTTTACTTAAAACATACCGAACTAAAATCCTTAATTCATGAAAGAATTATGAAACATCACTTTTCCCATTTTACCCTTTGACTCCAAAACACAAACCAAGGGCTTGGATTTCATAACCAATATTATCAACATCTAATAGGATCTAAACCCTATTCCCTTGAAGCCCAAGGCCTTTAATTGATCCATTTATTTTCCATAATCCCGAAATAAGAAACTTCTCAAAACAGGATGTTACATTGGTGTTTGTTCATTAAACCATGCAAGTTGTGTTAGCATTTTTGGTCATTTTAGTGCATAAAGTTTAGACCTTGAAATTTTGTGACCTTGTTATGAACAAAGTTGGAAACTTTATCCATCTAAACATCATATTGATTCAGATTTGAAGGTTGGAGACTTGGACTTAATGGATTAAGTTGAGAAACATGCATTTTTAGTACCTTTGAGACTTAAAGACTAGATCCTGGTTGTTTGGACCATCCTAATGGATAAAGTTGGAATCTTTATCCATTATGGAGGTATTAGGAACCAAATCCGATAATTGGATGGTTAACTTTATGTATTAAGCAGTTAATGGGAAAAGTTGGACAACAACTTATTAAGCGGGGCGTAATTGCCATCTTGGGCTCTACGCTGGACATAGAGTCGGTACGTTGGGCGTAATCAGGCTGGATGTTGACTTTGACTTTTGACCATTGACCGTTGATCGTTGACTTTGACCAAGTTTGAATTTAGGTCATTTTGGGTATTTTTGAGTATTAGATTGAGGCTTGGTCCCTGTTTGTCGTATATATGACCTGTAGAGCCGGTATTTGGAGCAGTGATCAGTTCAACTATCTTTTGGACTTTGAGGTGAGTTTTCCTCACTGTACTCGTGGGTCGAAGGCACCAATGGCGACCCACTAGGTTGTGTTATGTAACCTGGTATATAGGATGATGCTATGCAGTAGTGTTATGTTAGATTGGTAGATCTTATGATTACCTGTGTTTACTGGTTATATGTTATCTGTTTCATATGTCGACATAGTGCGGTTGGGTTGAGGCGATACTGCTTTGTGCGGAAGCCAACAAACTCGGGAGCAATCCAGAAATAAGTTGAGGGTTGGGAGAGCAATCCAGACTTATGTTGTGGGCTCAAAAGCAATCCAGACATAAGCTGGGGGTCGGGAGGGCAGTCCGGAATTATGTTATGGGCTTAGGGGTAATCCAGTCCGATGACTATGGACCCAGGGTAATTCAGTCCGATGACTATGGACCCAACATGTATGTTTGTATATGTTCTGTTGTGTGGGTTATTTTGGGGGAACTCACTAAGCTTTGGCTTACAGTTTGACTTTATGGTTTCAGGTATATCAGATGATCCGGGCAAGGTGAAGGCATTATTGAACACATCATCCTGGGATTTATGTTGAGAGATGTTTTTGGATACTCTGATTTGATAACTATGTTTTTAGAAACAATGTTTTGTGTGACTTATGGATTATAAATGGTTTTAAAAAATGAAAATTTTTACTATGATTTTTGAGACATTACAAGTTCGTATCAGAGCCCTGGTTTGAATGACTTGGATGAATACTTGTCTGATTCCAGACTCAAACTAAGGATATATACAGAATATTTTTCAAAATTAACTCTAAAAAGACCAAAAAAGAGGATGTGATATGTACAATCAGCTGGAGCCAATGAAAGTATTCCCCAAGATACACACACTTGTTTATGTGTATTACTGATATGTTAGAAATGCATGCTAGAAGCTAGAATAAAGATTTGTTCAGGATTGCATGATAGAATGCCTATTAGGAGAGATGCCTATTAGGGAAGATGCCTTTCGATTCCTTATTGCACATAGAGTTCTTCTGCTTGAATGTTGCTTGCTTTTTGATTTGTAGGACTCATACTGATGTGAGTTAACTATTAAATGAATATGTTAATTTATGTGCTACAGAGGTTAAATAATCTTAAACTGATCGATTTGTCCCTATTGTGCAACTCTCGTTTGAGTCCAACCGTTCTAGGGTTGAGTATTTTAGTCAAAGGATTATTTAATCTTGGTTGCATGTAATTGTATTCATGAAGTAGTTAGCTAACATTGGTCGGATCTTTCAGCAGTTGATGGCAGGGTGAGGTGGGGATCCTAGGAGAGCTTAGGAAGTGATTTAATACAAATAGTGTGTTGTTTAGTTATTGGTTTAGACACCTTAGTCCAATAGATAAGAGTTGCAAAACCGAATGCGCCAAAGGCGAAGGCATTCCAGTTGATCTTGGATGTAGAAGCAGATGACGCCTAAGGAAGACAGGAGAAGGAAGTCACTTCTCCAAAGTTCAAGACACGAAGTGATCGTCCTATATAGATAGTAATAGGGTGTGTAGCCTAATATAAGAGGCATGAAGTATGAATAAATGTTGTAATCATTTTCAGAAGTTATAAAATGTCTAGTTATGTTACATTGTTCGTTGTGTGACAATAAGAAATTATGATTTCAATATAATGGGTTGGTTAAGAATAAATTATGGTATAGTGTGCCTTGTAGGCAGGATACTACATGAGAAAGAATTTATACCAAGGAATTAGAAGTGGAATTGCGGTTGAAGATACACATGGAAGAAATCTTAGTGGAGTCTAGGGAATTTGTTGTATATGATTTCTTGGACAAATTCATATGTGTTAAGTTGCTTTCGTGTTTTTTTAGTAATGGTGACTTAAGAACTGCGAGACAATTCTTGGGATAAGTATGAATAGGTGTGGAAGGTAGTATGGGCCCGTACTACCAGAAGCACAACATTCGTACTTGAATCAGGATGAGTCACAAGGTTTATAAGGCACTAATAGTTAAATTTGTTTTTTCATGTTCGTCATTACCATCGTTTCACTGATGGCTAAAAAGATGAATGTTATTCCAAACCTAGTGGATATTACAAATCGAGTCTGACTAAGATAAAATCTACAAAGTTAGTTACGTGGTTCAGATAACTAAGTTCGATGTAGCATCCGACTTTAGTCAAAAGATTGAAGGGAAGGGTAATCGAAGCAATCGACAGAAGCATCGCAATTGTCGTTAAAGACGAAGTAGCCAATAGATAGAAATTCTACCTACAAGAATGTGGTTATACCACATTAGAATATGAACGAAGGTATCCTCCATGCTAGATTATGACTTAAAGAGACTTGAGTCTAGCCATTACGTCATGCAATGGAAGGTCATTAGAGTGTGATCCATAAGTCTGTTATGATAACCAAAGTAAAGACCTATTCAGGGATCGAGTCTGTTTGGCTTGTATGACATCTCCATTTTCACGGCCAGAAAAGACCGATTTTTTTTATGCTTTTATAATAAAAATCAGAGTAATATTTCAAAGAAAAGTGTTGCGGAATTTGTTCCCAAAACAAAATATGACAAAATTTATCAAAGCATTTCTTAAAGAAATGTATTTTCATTACATTACAAAACCTCGGGATGTCATGTTTCGATACAGACCAAAAGCATAAACAGTACGATATAGGCCTTACAACATTTATTTACATCTAATAGCCTATAATCCAAAATCCCTCGTCATCAACCAACTATGCTCTTGTTCCACTACCTGTAATACAGAAAGTTGAGTGGGTCAGGCTTGGGAGCCGGGTGAGCACATAGGGTTTTCAACCCATAGTAAATAAACTTATTAATTTCATCAACCAACAATAAGTTTATTAATTTCATCAACCAATAATAACCCTGATTACCCATTCCCGTTATCCTCACTTTACGTCCCTAAACACTTATCATAAGGGACCTAGCCTAAGGATCATCATCGGTATGGACAATAATGCTAAGGGGATTCCTCAGCCATATATGTCCGTAAGGCATCCATGAGGGGGATGGAGTACACCGGTGAACACATCGTTCACAAACACCTACAGACTGAGAGTCTGCTAGCGTTCCACTGGACTGTCTAGAAAGATCCGTGGTCGTCATCTATACTCCGCTAGATGACTGCAACATCAACAACTTCGACGCCTCTCATCATTTTTATTTCATCACACATCAACTATTTCATCTACCCATGTTTTACCCAACATATTTGTAGATAAAAATACATATACAGTTTAAATCATTATAAACATGTATAAAACATTCATTCAACATCCATCTCAAATAAACAAACAATATATATACACATAACACGTATTTTATATAAAATATACTTCATATCTATGTGTAAGATGAAAGTGACTATACACTCACCTGATAAGATGGTGATTGGACAACACTTCGTTCCTTAAAACAATCTTTTTCGATGAAACCGGTGTAGGGTTTTGTATACTACAACATCCTATGGTTCACATACAACCCTAAATACCTTGGATCTATGTTTTCACTAATTATACATGCAATAATGTTTCCAAGGTATTAAGCGTATAACTAGCATGCAATTGACATATACCATAGAAGATACTAGTTAGGGTAACATACCTTTTATGTAGCTTGAAGTCTTGATGTATTTGGCCTTAAGAGCTTAGCTCCAATAGTGTGGAAGCCTCAAATGAAGTCACAACACATCATGAACAAAGGTGGAACTTGAGAGAGAATTTCATGCACCCAAAAAAACACCTCCATGAACTCCAAGTATAAGTATTTTTGTGTTTGGCTATGAATGGACATATTTATATGTAGGATTCCAAGGGTCATGGGTATAACCCAAATCCATACCCATAGGTGTTATGATCCATGGTTCATGTGGCCCAACTCTTTATGTGTCCATACATAAGTTTGGTCCAACATGGATCATAAGCCCAACACATATAAATATAACTAATTACCATAATTAGTCCCCATAGATTTAATTAGTCTCCTTTGATCACTAAACTAATTTCAAATTAATTCTTGATCAATACTAATTAAAACATATGATTTGATATTGATATATTATAACTTATAATATATTAATAAATCATAAATAATCTCTTCTCTCAAAAGTCCATCCTAACAAATTGTCATGATGATATGCAACCCAAATTGACCATGCTACTCTCGGGTCAAGTACATACCAATTATAGTTATGGGCTTAGACACCTATTCCAATAGTCTCCCACTTGGATAAGTCTAATAACCATTATTGTAAGTACGTCTCCAAAACACGTCTAGTAATCGTAGCTCTTAAAAGCCGCTGTCGAACTCTGACCTAGTCAATGACGTGTCCATTAGATAAGGGCCAGTGAGGGTGCTATTGAACGATCTTTTCTGTGGTTTCCCTTATGATTTCAGGGCCAGTGAGGGTGCTATTAGAGACTTGCCCTCTAGCTAGCTGTGTATCCCCCACCTCAGCCCAACACAGGGGTGATCTGCATTTGTGACCGTAAAGAGCTTCGAATGGAGCCACTTTGATGCTAGTATGATAGCTGTTATTGTAGGAGAATTCGATAAGCGGTAGATGGGTATCCCATGCTTTACCGAAGTCTATCACACAAGCTCTTAACATGTCTTCCAACGTTTGAATGGTTCGTTCGCTCTGTCCGTCGGTTTGTGGGTGGTAGGCCGTACTCATGTCAAGCCTAGTTCCTAATGATTTTTGTAGAGACTGCCAAAACCGTGAGGTAAATCTACTATCTCTATCGGAGATAATGGATATCGGCACACCATGGAGTCGTACAATCTCTTTGATGTACGTTCTAGTCAGCTTCTCCATCTTGTCGGTTTCTTTTATCGGTAGGAAGTGTGCTGATTTGGTCAATCTGTCTACGATTACCCATATGGTGTCAAGCCCGCCCGATGTCTTAGGCAGCTTGGTTATGAAGTCCATGGTTATTCGTTCCCACTTCCACTGAGGTATATCCGGCTGTTGTAATAGCCCGGATGGTTTCTGGTATTCGATTTTGACCTTGCCGCAAGTCAGACACTTGCTCACATAGGTAGCAATCTCAGCTTTCATGTTCGGCCACCAGTATAATTTCTTGAGGTCCAGATACATCTTATCCGACCCGGGATGGATGGAGTATCGAGTCTTGTGTGCTTCATTCATGACGACGTCTCGGAGTCCACCGAACTTCGGTGTCCAAATCCGGTTCATGATATAACGTGCTCCATCATCCTTGACTTCTAAGTTTTTATCCATTCCCCTTAATGTCTCTCCTGCCACCTTTTCTGGTTTCAAAGCTTCCAGTTGAGCTTCCTTGATTTGTATGGTCAGGTGGGAATGGATTGTCATTGTTAAGGATTTTACTCGGCGGCCCGAGTACTCCTTCCTGCTTAGAGCATCGGCCACTACATTGGCCTTGCCCGGATGATAACGAATTTCGCACTCGTAGTCATTCAGCAACTCTACCCATCTCCTCTGTCGCATGTTGAGCTCTTTCTGATTGAGGATATGCTGAAGACTTTTGTGATCAGTGAAGATAGTGCATTTCGTGCCGTAGAGGTAGTGTCTCCAGATCTTCAAAGCGAATACTACTGCTCCTAATTCCAGGTCGTAGGTAGTATAATTAACCTCGTGCGTCTTAAGCTGTCTTGATGCATACGCGATAACTTTCCCTCTCTGCATGAGCACACATCTGAGGCCTTGATTCGAAGCATCACAGTACACTACGAAGTCTTCGGTTCCCTCTGGGAGAGACAAGATCGGTGCGCTGCATAGGGCTTGTTTTAACGTTTGGAAAGCAGTTTCTTGTTTATTTTCCCACTTAAATATCACACCTTTCTGCGTCAAGGTGGTGAGTGGTTTCGCAATCTTGGAGAAGTTTTGTATAAATCTTCGGTAGTAGCCAGCAAGCCCAAGGAATTGTCGAATTTCGGTTGGCGTCTTGGGTGCTGACCAATTCTCGATTGCCTTGATCTTGGAGGGATCCACATGTATGCCTTTCTCACTTACCACATGGCCAAGGAAATCCACTTCTCTAATCCAGAATTCACACTTAGAGAACTTAGCATAAAGCTTCTCCGCTCTTAGTGTCTCTAGCACTTGGCGTAGATGTAGGCGATGCTCTTCTTCGCTTCGCGAGTAGATCAAGATATCGTCGATGAATACGATTACAAACTTGTCTAGGTAGGGTCGACACACTCTATTCATTAGGTCCATGAATACCGCATGTGCGTTTGTTAAACCGAAGGACATCACCACAAACTCGTAGTGCCCATAGCGAGTTCTGAATGCAGTTTTGGGAATATCTTCTTCTTGAACTCGTAGCTGATGGTAACCTGACCTTAGGTCGATCTTTGAGAAGAAATTTGCTCCTTGGAGTTGGTCGAAAAGGTCGTCGATTCGGGGTAGAGGATATCGGTTCTTGATGGTGAGTTTGTTTAGTTCCCGATAGTCGATGCACATGCGAAAGGATCCGTCCTTCTTCTTTACAAAAAGGACTGGTGCTCCCCAAGGTGAGAAGCTTGGTCTGATGAACCCTTTGCTCAAAAGCTCGTTCAACTGACTGGACAACTCTTGCATTTCTGTTGGTGCGAGGCGGTATGGAGCTCTGGCTATGGGGGTAGCTCCGGGTATTAAGTCAATTCTGAAATCGACTTGTCGTGCGAGTGGTACACCAGGAAGGTCTTCTGGGAACACATCCGGGAAGTTACACACTTCGGGGATGTCTTTGATGTCTTTCACGTCTTGTTTCTTGTCTACTACGTGGGCCAAGAAGGCGTGGTACTCCTTCCGGAGATACTTTTGGGCTTTGATGCATGAGATGATTTGTAAATTCGCACTAGGTTTGTCACCATAGATGAGAAGGGTTTCGTCATTTGGTAGATTGAGGCGAACGGCCCTTTCGTAACATAGAATGTCGGCACGGTGAGGAACTAACCAATCCATCCCGATGATTACGTCGAAGCTTTTTATGGTGACCGGCATCAGGTCAATTTTAAATGTATGGTTGTCTAGAATGAGAGTACACTCTGAGTATATATCGCTAGTGCGTTCTACTTTCCCATTTGCCATTTCTACTACATAAGTATCCTTTAGTGCTTGGGGATTTTGTTCAAGTAATTGTTTATATTGGTGGCTCACGAAACTCCTCTCCGCTCCACTATCGAATAGTACGCATGCATAAGAGTTATTGAGGAGAAACGTACCGGTAACCACCGCGGGATCCTCAACTGCTTCCCCATGTCCTATTGCCATAATTCTTCCAACTCCACCAGCATTAGGGGCTTGTGCTTTGGGGCAGTTTCTTTTGAAGTGACCGGCGTCTCCACAGTTGTAGCAGGTTCGGGTTGCCCCCGTACTGGCGACTTGGTTGATTGGTCGAGCTGGCGCTTTACAGAAACGAGCAGTGTGCCCCTTCCTGTCGCAGTTATTACAGTGCATCTCCCTACAAGCACCATTGTGGTGAAAGTTGCACTTGTTGCACTTAGGTAGGGTTCCAGCATATGGCTTCGGTGGTGCTGGAGTAGTAGCAGTAGTGGCAGCATTAGTGGCAGCATGGACAGCAACAGTTTGTTGCTTCTTAGCGGGGTCCTGTGCTGGTTGGCTCTTCTTTTGGTTCCAGAACTTCCTTTTGTTGTTTCCCCCTTTTGATTGGTCAGTGGTGGTGGTTGTAGTATTATGACCGGCTCGGTGGTCAACAAGTTGTTGTGCCAGCTCCCTGGCACTGTCAAAAGTAGTTGGCCTTGAAGCCAGGACACTACTTTGCACTTGGGGAGACAGTCCCCAAAGGTATCGCTCCACCTTTTTCTCCTCCGGAGTAACCATTGTTGGGCAGAGGAGAGCCAATTCATTGAATCGGGTGGTGTAGGTTTCAAGGTCGGAGCCCGTCATCCTGAGGTTCCAAAGTTCTTGTTCCAGCTTTTGAATTTCACCTCTCGGGCAGTACTCCTTCATCATCAAGGTTTTTAGTTCTGCCCAGGATATGGAGCTAGCCACTTCGAGAGTAAGTGAATTAATCCGACAGTTCCACCAAGTAAGGGCCCGGCCGGTGAAAGTGAAGGCTGCGAACTTAACTTTGCTCGCTTCGGGGCAAGAGCACACTTGAAAGACTACTTCAGTCTTTTCAAACCATTGCATTAAAGTGATGACTCCCCCGCTCCCATTGAAGTTGTCGGGTTTGCCATTGGTGAAGTCTTTGTAGGAACACTCTCTTGTACGCCACGTACTGTCTCCGTGGTTAGAGTTTGTAGCACCCGATCCAGAACCACCAGCTCCGTTTGTCCCTATCTGCGATATTACGGCCGTTACGGCTGCTGTTACTGCAGCCTGGAACATCGCAGGATCAAACTGTGGAGGCAGCGGCGGAGGAGGTGTTGCTGTGTTGCCGGAAGGTCTTGGTCTTCTCCTTGGCGGCATGGTTCTTTCATAAGTCGTAAACCAATGTACTTTTAGTAAAAGTATATTTATAGGAAGAGAAATCTTTTATACATAAAGTATATTATTACGTTGTTTTCCGGTATGTTTACGATACATACGATTTTATACTTTTAATTGACCCAATACATTGGGTTATGAGGTAAAATGAAAGTATAAAATATTTTATTTGAGTTTCCTTGTTTCCAAGTATATGACTGTTTGTAAAAGTTTTACATATACTAATTTAGTCGGGACATAATTAATATATTATATTTTAAAATGATCTTTATCGGTTACTTAATTAGTTGCAAAGTGCATACCAGTCATATGTGATTAAGATATAATAGTCCTTCGAATAGATGACCCTAACTCCAAGACCACAACCAAACAAGGACAGGAAGTGAAACAAAGATACATAAATTCTAAGTCTATAGCATCTTAGTTACATATGACCTTAGCGCATCCACTTAGCAGCTATTGATCTATAAATAAAGACCTATTTAATTCTCAGATAATTTATTATAGTAACACAAAATACTCCTATAGTATTTGTAAATGTTTAGTTTTGAGTTCTTAAAGTATCCTTTTGTAGTGTGTTATTAGGTTTGTTAGATTTGTTGTCCATCCTGACCATCCCCCGGTATATGCAAGTCAATTCCCGGACAGATATAGTTGATCAGGCTATATCCTTCCCAGATTTAATCCACATATACTAAGGCATACTCAAAATGTTCAACTCTTCTTCTTTTGCTTTATGTTTTCGCTAGTTATGATACCATGCGAGCATGTAATGTATGTATGTATACTTTAATCAAGAAAATCATTTATTTTCTAAGAGTATATTTATTTGAAAAATGCACAAATCAGAGACTATTAATCCCAATTGTGTTTATAGTTTGTATATCTTATGTGGTTTGATATACTTAATTTACTATAAACTGTGCTCTGATACCAATCTGTCACACCCCAAACCAAGGATGGCGGAAACGTCCGGGGGTGGAGGACTTCATGTATAGTATCATAACAACAATTGTAATAGTAATTGAACCAAACACAACCAACATATATATAATTGAAAAAGTGACATCATTGTATGAATTACATGTTTACAAATCAATTACAATATGTTGACAAAATATGAAATAGTAGACGCCTTAGCGCCCCATCCTCAAAAGCACTTGGTTACCTGTTTAATGATTTCCTGAGAATACAAGTTGTTTGAAAAAGTGTCAACACAAAGGTTGGTGAGTTCATAAGTTTTTGTTTGGTATTATTAAAAGCCTTTCGTTTGTAAAAGTAGTATTTGTGTTAGAAAATCCAATATTTTCCTTAATGTGTAAATGTAGTCTTAAAACCCAAAGACCGAAATGTACAAGTAATTTGTCATATTTATAGTAAAACAATACAAGTTTAAATCGACATAAACTCGTTAAATTTTAATGAAGTTCCCGTAAATTCCAATGTTTATTAATACTTTATGTGAGTTTATTATAACCATACTATGACCAAGGTTGCCTAAAACGACGTTCTTCAGGCGTCGGAAATGTTATGACATTTGTCACCCCAGACCTATCGGTCTAACTGTTGCATCTAGTTTAGGTATGGGTTTGTCAAACCCAATATAGATCTATACACAACTATCACGCTCTCCCTCAAGGAGACTCTGGTTACAATACATGACTTAATGGTAATTTGAAGTAAATGTCTCACAAAGTCATTAACGGAATTACGTGTTATGAAAACTTGGTACCGTATGACCGTACCTTGCTTAATGAAAATATCCTTTCTATAAATGTACCCTTTTTAAATGTATGTGTTATGTAGTGTATCATAAACTATACCTATTATAGTTTATCAACCAAGGGTAGTACGTAGTAATGTATGCAAACTATATTCAAAATAGTTTATTAAATGTTTGAATGTATCGGTTGTACTTTGATTATAATCACTTGTTATTCTTTATATTTTATATGTCCAAATCCATTTGTAAACTGATGTGTGTCAAAATATTAAGATAAAATGTCATATATTGCAATAACATATAATCACATAAAGATATACACCTTGCTCAACATGTTACAAGGTGAAATGAAATTGACAGCAACTTTTCGTTGAATACAGTTTCTGTTACTGTTCTTAGAAAATTTATAGAAAAATCATCAAAGCTCCAAATCCAAATCCACAAATTATGAGAGTTTGGAATATGAGTCTAGTTTGTTCATAAATTTTATCATGATTTTTAGTGATCTCTAACAGAGGTCAAAATGTCCATAATCACAGGCTGGTCCAGGTTTGCCTCTGAAATGATAGGCAGTTTTGTAAAAATCACCATAAATTGTAGAAACATCATATGGAGATGTGCAAGTAGCCATTTTAAAGCTAAGAGTTTGAACTACTTGCACCTGGAACAGTTTTGAAAACTAAAATATTTAAGTTGAACAAAACAGTCTGTGATTAAAGTCCATCTTTCCTGATGTAATATGTTAGAAAAAGTTTAATTGTGTTCTTGATGATTTTACTTGTATTCCCCCCTTAAAACTTCAGAAAACATGTAAATGTAGGGGTATGAACTCACCTTATGTGATTTCAGTAGATGAAAGTGAGATAGAGGAAGTGTTCAACCCAAGAACACTAAGAAGATGTCTTGATGATTCGAGAATCTAACACCGAATAAGATGGAATTTGTGTAAGATATCAATGATTTGAGTAGAATGGAGTTTAATAATTATGTGAATGATGAAGATACTTACTAATTGAAGGAAGAAATCCCTGGAGAAAGCCTTGAAGTTCTTGAAGTTGAGAGAAAAGATGAGAGAATTTTGGAGAGTGTCCTTTGGTTGCTAAGTGTAGAATGAAAGAACTTTATGGAGAATGAGGAGAGAGGATCAATCCTCCAGCTCTTAGAACGTGGGAAGAGCTGGAGATTGGGTGTAAAGGTCCACTAAGGTGACAAGGAGTAGTGGGAAAGAGTGGATGATCATAGAGTGAGGTGGCGGTGGCTTGCTTTTGTCATAAAATAAGGAAAAGCAAATATTCCCTCAATAATTAGTCCAACCACCAATTCTTTTAATACATTTTTATAAAAACCCTGGAGATTTATATATTTTGGGGCCTTAGTTTATAAAATAAAGTTTTGGGTGAAAATCTCACGTTAAAATAATGAAAAACGGAGTTAAAACGAAGTCGTAGTCGAAAAACCGGTAAAAAGGGGCCGTCTTTGGGAGAGATTTGGGAGAGATTTCAAATAGACAGAGATAGAGTGAAAACTATTTAGAGAGGTTTTGTTTGTGATTAATTTGAGTGTTCGGCTTCACAACGCAAGGTTCGTAAACCCCGTTAAACCGTGTTTTAGTGTCGTACACAATCCCGATGATTGTGCAATAGTGTTTTATCGCTTTGGTTCGTTGTTTAGCACTGTTAAGGCTAAGGAAAATCAAACACATGAACTTTCCAAATGATGATTTCTCATTAAAATAGCGAATTGTATAGTGATTACATAACGTAAACCCTAACATACAAGGGTTATTGGAGTTGACCGGTTTGACTTGTTGACTTTGTTTGACTTTGACTTGACCGAAATTTGACGGTTGTCACATCATAAGTATCAAAATAGAATTGTAGAGCTTGTTGATACCTTTTTGTGGATATAAAGATCATCGAAAACGGAGTTGAAACGAAGAAGTTATAGTTGTTTGAAGTTAAGCTGAAAAAATGGAGTCTGGCAGTATGTTGGGTGTACACTAGGAGTACGTTAAGCGTACTAGCTGAGGGGAGACACGTTTTTAAGGGGTTACGTTGAGCGTAACTTATGGTACGCTAAGCGTACCTTCACAGTGTTAAAACCCTAATTTCGTGGTTTTGAGCCCTATTTAAGGACTCTAACCTCTTTCCCTTCCTAAAATCAGCCACCACCCTCGTGAGCCTCCAACTCAAAACCCTAGCCCCTAGAGAAAATCTTGAGCCTTTTATGTGTTGTGGATGCATTTTGGAAGAAGAGAAGTCCAAGCTTGTTGATTATTGAAGCTCAAACTTGTGTATCCAGAGCCTACATTGCTTTTCTCAACTCCAGAAGGTATAAAGCTTGAACTTTGATGACTCATTTGTTAGATCTAGCTAGTTTTGGGTTTTATGAGCTTTTTAGTCCCATAATCTTGGTATTCATGAGTATGGCTTACTTTAATCCATATGAGTTGTCATTCCAGACGTTTTTTTTGGGTGCTTTGAGTCATAAAAATGTGATATTGGTCCTTTTCCTTTCTTCATGCGTGGGTTATGAGATTTTGGTTTGTGTATTAAGTTAGGGTTTGGTTGTTGGACTCATTCTAGCCATAGGAAGTCATAAAGTAGGAAACTTTATGACTTAGAATGTTATTTGGGACTAAATCTAAGCTTTAGATGTAGTAGCTTAATGGAATAAGCTCTTAATAAAGGAAAAGAGGCTCAGTTGAGTACGTTGAGCGTACCTCGTGGTACGTTGCGCGTACCTGGTTGATGCCCCAGGTCTTGGCCAAGGGTTCACTACGTTGGGCGTAGTTACTGAGTACATTTAGTGTACTCAGTCTATGTTGACTTTCTTTGACTTTTGACTTTATGACTTTGGACCTTTGACCAGGGGTTTGACCAAGTTTGACTTAGGGGTATTTTGAACAGTAGTTGAGTTTAGGTCACTATTTATTGTATAGGTGACCGGTAGATTCAGCAGTTAGAGTAGTGATCTGTTCAGCTACATTTCAGATTGTGAGGTAAGTTTCTTCTCATTGTACTCGTGGGTTGAAGGCTCCAATGTCGGCCCACTAGGTTATGTATCCTAGTATATAGGATGATGCTATGCTGATTATATGTTAGATTGGTAGATCTGTATGATTACATGTATTTGCTAGTTATATGTTTATCTGTACTTGCTAGGATGATGTTATGTTGATTATATGTTATATGTTTATCTGTTACCTGTACTTGGTTTTAAAAATCAAAATTTTACCTTGATTTTTGGGATGTTACACCGACTTTATCCATTCAGATGGTCCAAACAACCAAGATCTAGTCGTTAAGTCTCAAAGGGACCAAAAATGCATCTTTCTTAACTCAATCAATTAGGTCCAAGTCTCCAACCTTCAAATCTGAATCAATATGATGTTTAGATGGATAAAGTTTCCAACTTTATCCAAAACAAGGTCACAAACTTCAAAGATCTAAACTTTATGCACTAAAATGACCCAAAAGTGTTAACACAACTTGCATGGCTTAATGAACTAGCACCAAAGCACAACTTTAAAAGTCCAATAAGCCCCAAGAGTGTTCCATATAGCTCAAATGATGTTGGAGTTGCCTCAACTCCCAAAACACAAGCTCAAGGGACCAAAAAGTGACAAATAAGACAATTAACAAGATCTATGAAACCAATGAGCAAGTTTGAAGCTTTTTACTCACAATGATCCAGGAATTAAGTAACCTTGATGGATCTATACTTGAACCCTTCTTCTATACACTTTTCCAAAACCTTGTTCTTCAAGATTCCACCTTCCAATGGAGAAATAAGCTCATAAATGATGCCAAGGCTCAAAAAAAGTGAGAGGAGGCTAAGGTTTCTCAAGGAATGATCTTAGGTGATGGAGGTTGGTCATGAGAGAGTTTCCCATAAGTTAAAGCCCTTAAATAGGGTTCAAAACTGAAGAATTAGGTTTTTGATCTGTTGTGATTACGCTCTGCGTAACATAACCTACGTCATGTGTAGGTTATTAAACCTATGACCATAAATTAGCAATTTATGCCCTGTATAATTTTTAGTTATGCCATGCGTAACAGCTACACCCTGCATAACTTTTCCTACGCCCTCCGTAGAACAAAACCCCCAATTTCCACTTCACCTTCAAACAGTCGCAACTTCTTCATTTTAACTCCGTTTTCGACGTTCTTTATATGCACAGAAGGGTATTGAAGAGACCCACAATTCTATCTAGTTACCTTTTACTTAAAACATACCGAACTAAAATCCTTAATTCATGAAAGAATTATGAAACATCACTTTTCCCATTTTACCCTTTGACTCCAAAACACAAACCAAGGGCTTGGATTTCATAACCAATATTATCAACATCTAATAGGATCTAAACCCTATTCCCTTGAAGCCCAAGGCCTTTAATTGATCCATTTATTTTCCATAATCCCGAAATAAGAAACTTCTCAAAACAGGATGTTACATTGGTGTTTGTTCATTAAACCATGCAAGTTGTGTTAGCATTTTTGGTCATTTTAGTGCATAAAGTTTAGACCTTGAAATTTTGTGACCTTGTTATGAACAAAGTTGGAAACTTTATCCATCTAAACATCATATTGATTCAGATTTGAAGGTTGGAGACTTGGACTTAATGGATTAAGTTGAGAAACATGCATTTTTAGTACCTTTGAGACTTAAAGACTAGATCCTGGTTGTTTGGACCATCCTAATGGATAAAGTTGGAATCTTTATCCATTATGGAGGTATTAGGAACCAAATCCGATAATTGGATGGTTAACTTTATGTATTAAGCAGTTAATGGGAAAAGTTGGACAACAACTTATTAAGCGGGGCGTAATTGCCATCTTGGGCTCTACGCTGGACATAGAGTCGGTACGTTGGGCGTAATCAGGCTGGATGTTGACTTTGACTTTTGACCATTGACCGTTGATCGTTGACTTTGACCAAGTTTGAATTTAGGTCATTTTGGGTATTTTTGAGTATTAGATTGAGGCTTGGTCCCTGTTTGTCGTATATATGACCTGTAGAGCCGGTATTTGGAGCAGTGATCAGTTCAACTATCTTTTGGACTTTGAGGTGAGTTTTCCTCACTGTACTCGTGGGTCGAAGGCACCAATGGCGACCCACTAGGTTGTGTTATGTAACCTGGTATATAGGATGATGCTATGCAGTAGTGTTATGTTAGATTGGTAGATCTTATGATTACCTGTGTTTACTGGTTATATGTTATCTGTTTCATATGTCGACATAGTGCGGTTGGGTTGAGGCGATACTGCTTTGTGCGGAAGCCAACAAACTCGGGAGCAATCCAGAAATAAGTTGAGGGTTGGGAGAGCAATCCAGACTTATGTTGTGGGCTCAAAAGCAATCCAGACATAAGCTGGGGGTCGGGAGGGCAGTCCGGAATTATGTTATGGGCTTAGGGGTAATCCAGTCCGATGACTATGGACCCAGGGTAATTCAGTCCGATGACTATGGACCCAACATGTATGTTTGTATATGTTCTGTTGTGTGGGTTATTTTGGGGGAACTCACTAAGCTTTGGCTTACAGTTTGACTTTATGGTTTCAGGTATATCAGATGATCCGGGCAAGGTGAAGGCATTATTGAACACATCATCCTGGGATTTATGTTGAGAGATGTTTTTGGATACTCTGATTTGATAACTATGTTTTTAGAAACAATGTTTTGTGTGACTTATGGATTATAAATGGTTTTAAAAAATGAAAATTTTTACTATGATTTTTGAGACATTACAAGTTCGTATCAGAGCCCTGGTTTGAATGACTTGGATGAATACTTGTCTGATTCCAGACTCAAACTAAGGATATATACAGAATATTTTTCAAAATTAACTCTAAAAAGACCAAAAAAGAGGATGTGATATGTACAATCAGCTGGAGCCAATGAAAGTATTCCCCAAGATACACACACTTGTTTATGTGTATTACTGATATGTTAGAAATGCATGCTAGAAGCTAGAATAAAGATTTGTTCAGGATTGCATGATAGAATGCCTATTAGGAGAGATGCCTATTAGGGAAGATGCCTTTCGATTCCTTATTGCACATAGAGTTCTTCTGCTTGAATGTTGCTTGCTTTTTGATTTGTAGGACTCATACTGATGTGAGTTAACTATTAAATGAATATGTTAATTTATGTGCTACAGAGGTTAAATAATCTTAAACTGATCGATTTGTCCCTATTGTGCAACTCTCGTTTGAGTCCAACCGTTCTAGGGTTGAGTATTTTAGTCAAAGGATTATTTAATCTTGGTTGCATGTAATTGTATTCATGAAGTAGTTAGCTAACATTGGTCGGATCTTTCAGCAGTTGATGGCAGGGTGAGGTGGGGATCCTAGGAGAGCTTAGGAAGTGATTTAATACAAATAGTGTGTTGTTTAGTTATTGGTTTAGACACCTTAGTCCAATAGATAAGAGTTGCAAAACCGAATGCGCCAAAGGCGAAGGCATTCCAGTTGATCTTGGATGTAGAAGCAGATGACGCCTAAGGAAGACAGGAGAAGGAAGTCACTTCTCCAAAGTTCAAGACACGAAGTGATCGTCCTATATAGATAGTAATAGGGTGTGTAGCCTAATATAAGAGGCATGAAGTATGAATAAATGTTGTAATCATTTTCAGAAGTTATAAAATGTCTAGTTATGTTACATTGTTCGTTGTGTGACAATAAGAAATTATGATTTCAATATAATGGGTTGGTTAAGAATAAATTATGGTATAGTGTGCCTTGTAGGCAGGATACTACATGAGAAAGAATTTATACCAAGGAATTAGAAGTGGAATTGCGGTTGAAGATACACATGGAAGAAATCTTAGTGGAGTCTAGGGAATTTGTTGTATATGATTTCTTGGACAAATTCATATGTGTTAAGTTGCTTTCGTGTTTTTTTAGTAATGGTGACTTAAGAACTGCGAGACAATTCTTGGGATAAGTATGAATAGGTGTGGAAGGTAGTATGGGCCCGTACTACCAGAAGCACAACATTCGTACTTGAATCAGGATGAGTCACAAGGTTTATAAGGCACTAATAGTTAAATTTGTTTTTTCATGTTCGTCATTACCATCGTTTCACTGATGGCTAAAAAGATGAATGTTATTCCAAACCTAGTGGATATTACAAATCGAGTCTGACTAAGATAAAATCTACAAAGTTAGTTACGTGGTTCAGATAACTAAGTTCGATGTAGCATCCGACTTTAGTCAAAAGATTGAAGGGAAGGGTAATCGAAGCAATCGACAGAAGCATCGCAATTGTCGTTAAAGACGAAGTAGCCAATAGATAGAAATTCTACCTACAAGAATGTGGTTATACCACATTAGAATATGAACGAAGGTATCCTCCATGCTAGATTATGACTTAAAGAGACTTGAGTCTAGCCATTACGTCATGCAATGGAAGGTCATTAGAGTGTGATCCATAAGTCTGTTATGATAACCAAAGTAAAGACCTATTCAGGGATCGAGTCTGTTTGGCTTGTATGACATCTCCATTTTCACGGCCAGAAAAGACCGATTTTTTTTATGCTTTTATAATAAAAATCAGAGTAATATTTCAAAGAAAAGTGTTGCGGAATTTGTTCCCAAAACAAAATATGACAAAATTTATCAAAGCATTTCTTAAAGAAATGTATTTTCATTACATTACAAAACCTCGGGATGTCATGTTTCGATACAGACCAAAAGCATAAACAGTACGATATAGGCCTTACAACATTTATTTACATCTAATAGCCTATAATCCAAAATCCCTCGTCATCAACCAACTATGCTCTTGTTCCACTACCTGTAATACAGAAAGTTGAGTGGGTCAGGCTTGGGAGCCGGGTGAGCACATAGGGTTTTCAACCCATAGTAAATAAACTTATTAATTTCATCAACCAACAATAAGTTTATTAATTTCATCAACCAATAATAACCCTGATTACCCATTCCCGTTATCCTCACTTTACGTCCCTAAACACTTATCATAAGGGACCTAGCCTAAGGATCATCATCGGTATGGACAATAATGCTAAGGGGATTCCTCAGCCATATATGTCCGTAAGGCATCCATGAGGGGGATGGAGTACACCGGTGAACACATCGTTCACAAACACCTACAGACTGAGAGTCTGCTAGCGTTCCACTGGACTGTCTAGAAAGGTCCGTGGTCGTCATCTATACTCCGCTAGATGACTGCAACATCAACAACTTCGACGCCTCTCATCATTTTTATTTCATCACACATCAACTATTTCATCTACCCATGTTTTACCCAACATATTTGTAGATAAAAATACATATACAGTTTAAATCATTATAAACATGTATAAAACATTCATTCAACATCCATCTCAAATAAACAAACAATATATATACACATAACACGTATTTTATATAAAATATACTTCATATCTATGTGTAAGATGAAAGTGACTATACACTCACCTGATAAGATGGTGATTGGACAACACTTCGTTCCTTAAAACAATCTTTTTCGATGAAACCGGTGTAGGGTTTTGTATACTACAACATCCTATGGTTCACATACAACCCTAAATACCTTGGATCTATGTTTTCACTAATTATACATGCAATAATGTTTCCAAGGTATTAAGCGTATAACTAGCATGCAATTGACATATACCATAGAAGATACTAGTTAGGGTAACATACCTTTTATGTAGCTTGAAGTCTTGATGTATTTGGCCTTAAGAGCTTAGCTCCAATAGTGTGGAAGCCTCAAATGAAGTCACAACACATCATGAACAAAGGTGGAACTTGAGAGAGAATTTCATGCACCCAAAAAAACACCTCCATGAACTCCAAGTATAAGTATTTTTGTGTTTGGCTATGAATGGACATATTTATATGTAGGATTCCAAGGGTCATGGGTATAACCCAAATCCATACCCATAGGTGTTATGATCCATGGTTCATGTGGCCCAACTCTTTATGTGTCCATACATAAGTTTGGTCCAACATGGATCATAAGCCCAACACATATAAATATAACTAATTACCATAATTAGTCCCCATAGATTTAATTAGTCTCCTTTGATCACTAAACTAATTTCAAATTAATTCTTGATCAATACTAATTAAAACATATGATTTGATATTGATATATTATAACTTATAATATATTAATAAATCATAAATAATCTCTTCTCTCAAAAGTCCATCCTAACAAATTGTCATGATGATATGCAACCCAAATTGACCATGCTACTCTCGGGTCAAGTACATACCAATTATAGTTATGGGCTTAGACACCTATTCCAATAGTCTCCCACTTGGATAAGTCTAATAACCATTATTGTAAGTACGTCTCCAAAACACGTCTAGTAATCGTAGCTCTTAAAAGCCGCTGTCGAACTCTGACCTAGTCAATGACGTGTCCATTAGATAAGGGCCAGTGAGGGTGCTATTGAACGATCTTTTCTGTGGTTTCCCTTATGATTTCAGGGCCAGTGAGGGTGCTATTAGAGACTTGCCCTCTAGCTAGCTGTGTATCCCCCACCTCAGCCCAACACAGGGGTGATCTGCATTTGTGACCGTAAAGAGCTTCGAATGGAGCCACTTTGATGCTAGTATGATAGCTGTTATTGTAGGAGAATTCGATAAGCGGTAGATGGGTATCCCATGCTTTACCGAAGTCTATCACACAAGCTCTTAACATGTCTTCCAACGTTTGAATGGTTCGTTCGCTCTGTCCGTCGGTTTGTGGGTGGTAGGCCGTACTCATGTCAAGCCTAGTTCCCAATGATTTTTGTAGAGACTGCCAAAACCGTGAGGTAAATCTACTATCTCTATCGGAGATAATGGATATCGGCACACCATGGAGTCGTACAATCTCTTTGATGTACGTTCTAGTCAGCTTCTCCATCTTGTCGGTTTCTTTTATCGGTAGGAAGTGTGCTGATTTGGTCAATCTGTCTACGATTACCCATATGGTGTCAAGCCCGCCCGATGTCTTAGGCAGCTTGGTTATGAAGTCCATGGTTATTCGTTCCCACTTCCACTGAGGTATATCCGGCTGTTGTAATAGCCCGGATGGTTTCTGGTATTCGATTTTGACCTTGCCGCAAGTCAGACACTTGCTCACATAGGTAGCAATCTCAGCTTTCATGTTCGGCCACCAGTATAATTTCTTGAGGTCCAGATACATCTTATCCGACCCGGGATGGATGGAGTATCGAGTCTTGTGTGCTTCATTCATGACGACGTCTCGGAGTCCACCGAACTTCGGTGTCCAAATCCGGTTCATGATATAACGTGCTCCATCATCCTTGACTTCTAAGTTTTTATCCATTCCCCTTAATGTCTCTCCTGCCACCTTTTCTGGTTTCAAAGCTTCCAGTTGAGCTTCCTTGATTTGTATGGTCAGGTGGGAATGGATTGTCATTGTTAAGGATTTTACTCGGCGGCCCGAGTACTCCTTCCTGCTTAGAGCATCGGCCACTACATTGGCCTTGCCCGGATGATAACGAATTTCGCACTCGTAGTCATTCAGCAACTCTACCCATCTCCTCTGTCGCATGTTGAGCTCTTTCTGATTGAGGATATGCTGAAGACTTTTGTGATCAGTGAAGATAGTGCATTTCGTGCCGTAGAGGTAGTGTCTCCAGATCTTCAAAGCGAATACTACTGCTCCTAATTCCAGGTCGTAGGTAGTATAATTAACCTCGTGCGTCTTAAGCTGTCTTGATGCATACGCGATAACTTTCCCTCTCTGCATGAGCACACATCTGAGGCCTTGATTCGAAGCATCACAGTACACTACGAAGTCTTCGGTTCCCTCTGGGAGAGACAAGATCGGTGCGCTGCATAGGGCTTGTTTTAACGTTTGGAAAGCAGTTTCTTGTTTATTTTCCCACTTAAATATCACACCTTTCTGCGTCAAGGTGGTGAGTGGTTTCGCAATCTTGGAGAAGTTTTGTATAAATCTTCGGTAGTAGCCAGCAAGCCCAAGGAATTGTCGAATTTCGGTTGGCGTCTTGGGTGCTGACCAATTCTCGATTGCCTTGATCTTGGAGGGATCCACATGTATGCCTTTCTCACTTACCACATGGCCAAGGAAATCCACTTCTCTAATCCAGAATTCACACTTAGAGAACTTAGCATAAAGCTTCTCCGCTCTTAGTGTCTCTAGCACTTGGCGTAGATGTAGGCGATGCTCTTCTTCGCTTCGCGAGTAGATCAAGATATCGTCGATGAATACGATTACAAACTTGTCTAGGTAGGGTCGACACACTCTATTCATTAGGTCCATGAATACCGCATGTGCGTTTGTTAAACCGAAGGACATCACCACAAACTCGTAGTGCCCATAGCGAGTTCTGAATGCAGTTTTGGGAATATCTTCTTCTTGAACTCGTAGCTGATGGTAACCTGACCTTAGGTCGATCTTTGAGAAGAAATTTGCTCCTTGGAGTTGGTCGAAAAGGTCGTCGATTCGGGGTAGAGGATATCGGTTCTTGATGGTGAGTTTGTTTAGTTCCCGATAGTCGATGCACATGCGAAAGGATCCGTCCTTCTTCTTTACAAAAAGGACTGGTGCTCCCCAAGGTGAGAAGCTTGGTCTGATGAACCGTTTGCTCAAAAGCTCGTTCAACTGACTGGACAACTCTTGCATTTCTGTTGGTGCGAGGCGGTATGGAGCTCTGGCTATGGGGGTAGCTCCGGGTATTAAGTCAATTCTGAAATCGACTTGTCGTGCGAGTGGTACACCAGGAAGGTCTTCTGGGAACACATCCGGGAAGTTACACACTTTGGGGATGTCTTTGATGTCTTTCACGTCTTGTTTCTTGTCTACTACGTGGGCCAAGAAGGCGTGGTACTCCTTCCGGAGATACTTTTGGGCTTTGATGCATGAGATGATTTGTAAATTCGCACTAGGTTTGTCACCATAGATGAGAAGGGTTTCGTCATTTGGTAGATTGAGGCGAACGGCCCTTTCGTAACATAGAATGTCGGCACGGTGAGGAACTAACCAATCCATCCCGATGATTACGTCGAAGCTTTTTATGGTGACCGGCATCAGGTCAATTTTAAATGTATGGTTGTCTAGAATGAGAGTACACTCTGAGTATATATCGCTAGTGCGTTCTACTTTCCCATTTGCCATTTCTACTACATAAGTATCCTTTAGTGCTTGGGGATTTTGTTCAAGTAATTGTTTATATTGGTGGCTCACGAAACTCCTCTCCGCTCCACTATCGAATAGTACGCATGCATAAGAGTTATTGAGGAGAAACGTACCGGTAACCACCGCGGGATCCTCAACTGCTTCCCCATGTCCTATTGCCATAATTCTTCCAACTCCACCAGCATTAGGGGCTTGTGCTTTGGGGCAGTTTCTTTTGAAGTGACCGGCGTCTCCACAGTTGTAGCAGGTTCGGGTTGCCCCCGTACTGGCGACTTGGTTGATTGGTCGAGCTGGCGCTTTACAGAAACGAGCAGTGTGCCCCTTCCTGTCGCAGTTGTTACAGTGCATCTCCCTACAAGCACCATTGTGGTGAAAGTTGCACTTGTTGCACTTAGGTAGGGTTCCAGCATATGGCTTCGGTGGTGCTGGAGTAGTAGCAGTAGTGGCAGCATTAGTGGCAGCATGGACAGCAACAGTTTGTTGCTTCTTAGCGGGGTCCTGTGCTGGTTGGCTCTTCTTTTGGTTCCAGAACTTCCTTTTGTTGTTTCCCCCTTTTGATTGGTCAGTGGTGGTGGTTGTAGTATTATGACCGGCTCGGTGGTCAACAAGTTGTTGTGCCAGCTCCCTGGCACTGTCAAAAGTAGTTGGCCTTGAAGCCAGGACACTACTTTGCACTTGGGGAGACAGTCCCCAAAGGTATCGCTCCACCTTTTTCTCCTCCGGAGTAACCATTGTTGGGCAGAGGAGAGCCAATTCATTGAATCGGGTGGTGTAGGTTTCAAGGTCGGAGCCCGTCATCCTGAGGTTCCAAAGTTCTTGTTCCAGCTTTTGAATTTCACCTCTCGGGCAGTACTCCTTCATCATCAAGGTTTTTAGTTCTGCCCAGGATATGGAGCTAGCCACTTCGAGAGTAAGTGAATTAATCCGACAGTTCCACCAAGTAAGGGCCCGGCCGGTGAAAGTGAAGGCTGCGAACTTAACTTTGCTCGCTTCGGGGCAAGAGCACACTTGAAAGACTACTTCAGTCTTTTCAAACCATTGCATTAAAGTGATGACTCCCCCGCTCCCATTGAAGTTGTCGGGTTTGCCATTGGTGAAGTCTTTGTAGGAACACTCTCTTGTACGCCACGTACTGTCTCCGTGGTTAGAGTTTGTAGCACCCGATCCAGAACCACCAGCTCCGTTTGTCCCTATCTGCGATATTACGGCCGTTACGGCTGCTGTTACTGCAGCCTGGAACATCGCAGGATCAAACTGTGGAGGCAGCGGCGGAGGAGGTGTTGCTGTGTTGCCGGAAGGTCTTGGTCTTCTCCTTGGCGGCATGGTTCTTTCATAAGTCGTAAACCAATGTACTTTTAGTAAAAGTATATTTATAGGAAGAGAAATCTTTTATACATAAAGTATATTATTACGTTGTTTTCCGGTATGTTTACGATACATACGATTTTATACTTTTAATTGACCCAATACATTGGGTTATGAGGTAAAATGAAAGTATAAAATATTTTATTTGAGTTTCCTTGTTTCCAAGTATATGACTGTTTGTAAAAGTTTTACATATACTAATTTAGTCGGGACATAATTAATATATTATATTTTAAAATGATCTTTATCGGTTACTTAATTAGTTGCAAAGTGCATACCAGTCATATGTGATTAAGATATAATAGTCCTTCGAATAGATGACCCTAACTCCAAGACCACAACCAAACAAGGACAGGAAGTGAAACAAAGATACATAAATTCTAAGTCTATAGCATCTTAGTTACATATGACCTTAGCGCATCCACTTAGCAGCTATTGATCTATAAATAAAGACCTATTTAATTCTCAGATAATTTATTATAGTAACACAAAATACTCCTATAGTATTTGTAAATGTTTAGTTTTGAGTTCTTAAAGTATCCTTTTGTAGTGTGTTATTAGGTTTGTTAGATTTGTTGTCCATCCTGACCATCCCCCGGTATATGCAAGTCAATTCCCGGACAGATATAGTTGATCAGGCTATATCCTTCCCAGATTTAATCCACATATACTAAGGCATACTCAAAATGTTCAACTCTTCTTCTTTTGCTTTATGTTTTCGCTAGTTATGATACCATGCGAGCATGTAATGTATGTATGTATACTTTAATCAAGAAAATCATTTATTTTCTAAGAGTATATTTATTTGAAAAATGCACAAATCAGAGACTATTAATCCCAATTGTGTTTATAGTTTGTATATCTTATGTGGTTTGATATACTTAATTTACTATAAACTGTGCTCTGATACCAATCTGTCACACCCCAAACCAAGGATGGCGGAAACGTCCGGGGGTGGAGGACTTCATGTATAGTATCATAACAACAATTGTAATAGTAATTGAACCAAACACAACCAACATATATATAATTGAAAAAGTGACATCATTGTATGAATTACATGTTTACAAATCAATTACAATATGTTGACAAAATATGAAATAGTAGACGCCTTAGCGCCCCATCCTCAAAAGCACTTGGTTACCTGTTTAATGATTTCCTGAGAATACAAGTTGTTTGAAAAAGTGTCAACACAAAGGTTGGTGAGTTCATAAGTTTTTGTTTGGTATTATTAAAAGCCTTTCGTTTGTAAAAGTAGTATTTGTGTTAGAAAATCCAATATTTTCCTTAATGTGTAAATGTAGTCTTAAAACCCAAAGACCGAAATGTACAAGTAATTTGTCATATTTATAGTAAAACAATACAAGTTTAAATCGACATAAACTCGTTAAATTTTAATGAAGTTCCCGTAAATTCCAATGTTTATTAATACTTTATGTGAGTTTATTATAACCATACTATGACCAAGGTTGCCTAAAACGACGTTCTTCAGGCGTCGGAAATGTTATGACATTTGTCACCCCAGACCTATCGTTCTAACTGTTGCATCTAGTTTAGGTATGGGTTTGTCAAACCCAATATAGATCTATACACAACTATCACGCTCTCCCTCAAGGAGACTCTGGTTACAATACATGACTTAATGGTAATTTGAAGTAAATGTCTCACAAAGTCATTAACGGAATTACGTGTTATGAAAACTTGGTACCGTATGACCGTACCTTGCTTAATGAAAATATCCTTTCTATAAATGTACCCTTTTTAAATGTATGTGTTATGTAGTGTATCATAAACTATACCTATTATAGTTTATCAACCAAGGGTAGTACGTAGTAATGTATGCAAACTATATTCAAAATAGTTTATTAAATGTTTGAATGTATCGGTTGTACTTTGATTATAATCACTTGTTATTCTTTATATTTTATATGTCCAAATCCATTTGTAAACTGATGTGTGTCAAAATATTAAGATAAAATGTCATATATTGCAATAACATATAATCACATAAAGATATACACCTTGCTCAACATGTTACAAGGTGAAATGAAATTGACAGCAACTTTTCGTTGAATACAGTTTCTGTTACTGTTCTTAGAAAATTTATAGAAAAATCATCAAAGCTCCAAATCCAAATCCACAAATTATGAGAGTTTGGAATATGAGTCTAGTTTGTTCATAAATTTTATCATGATTTTTAGTGATCTCTAACAGAGGTCAAAATGTCCATAATCACAGGCTGGTCCAGGTTTGCCTCTGAAATGATAGGCAGTTTTGTAAAAATCACCATAAATTGTAGAAACATCATATGGAGATGTGCAAGTAGCCATTTTAAAGCTAAGAGTTTGAACTACTTGCACCTGGAACAGTTTTGAAAACTAAAATATTTAAGTTGAACAAAACAGTCTGTGATTAAAGTCCATCTTTCCTGATGTAATATGTTAGAAAAAGTTTAATTGTGTTCTTGATGATTTTACTTGTATTCCCCCCTTAAAACTTCAGAAAACATGTAAATGTAGGGGTATGAACTCACCTTATGTGATTTCAGTAGATGAAAGTGAGATAGAGGAAGTGTTCAACCCAAGAACACTAAGAAGATGTCTTGATGATTCGAGAATCTAACACCGAATAAGATGGAATTTGTGTAAGATATCAATGATTTGAGTAGAATGGAGTTTAATAATTATGTGAATGATGAAGATACTTACTAATTGAAGGAAGAAATCCCTGGAGAAAGCCTTGAAGTTCTTGAAGTTGAGAGAAAAGATGAGAGAATTTTGGAGAGTGTCCTTTGGTTGCTAAGTGTAGAATGAAAGAACTTTATGGAGAATGAGGAGAGAGGATCAATCCTCCAGCTCTTAGAACGTGGGAAGAGCTGGAGATTGGGTGTAAAGGTCCACTAAGGTGACAAGGAGTAGTGGGAAAGAGTGGATGATCATAGAGTGAGGTGGCGGTGGCTTGCTTTTGTCATAAAATAAGGAAAAGCAAATATTCCCTCAATAATTAGTCCAACCACCAATTCTTTTAATACATTTTTATAAAAACCCTGGAGATTTATATATTTTGGGGCCTTAGTTTATAAAATAAAGTTTTGGGTGAAAATCTCACGTTAAAATAATGAAAAACGGAGTTAAAACGAAGTCGTAGTCGAAAAACCGGTAAAAAGGGGCCGTCTTTGGGAGAGATTTGGGAGAGATTTCAAATAGACAGAGATAGAGTGAAAACTATTTAGAGAGGTTTTGTTTGTGATTAATTTGAGTGTTCGGCTTCACAACGCAAGGTTCGTAAACCCCGTTAAACCGTGTTTTAGTGTCGTACACAATCCCGATGATTGTGCAATAGTGTTTTATCGCTTTGGTTCGTTGTTTAGCACTGTTAAGGCTAAGGAAAATCAAACACATGAACTTTCCAAATGATGATTTCTCATTAAAATAGCGAATTGTATAGTGATTACATAACGTAAACCCTAACATACAAGGGTTATTGGAGTTGACCGGTTTGACTTGTTGACTTTGTTTGACTTTGACTTGACCGAAATTTGACGGTTGTCACATCATAAGTATCAAAATAGAATTGTAGAGCTTGTTGATACCTTTTTGTGGATATAAAGATCATCGAAAACGGAGTTGAAACGAAGAAGTTATAGTTGTTTGAAGTTAAGCTGAAAAAATGGAGTCTGGCAGTATGTTGGGTGTACACTAGGAGTACGTTAAGCGTACTAGCTGAGGGGAGACACGTTTTTAAGGGGTTACGTTGAGCGTAACTTATGGTACGCTAAGCGTACCTTCACAGTGTTAAAACCCTAATTTCGTGGTTTTGAGCCCTATTTAAGGACTCTAACCTCTTTCCCTTCCTAAAATCAGCCACCACCCTCGTGAGCCTCCAACTCAAAACCCTAGCCCCTAGAGAAAATCTTGAGCCTTTTATGTGTTGTGGATGCATTTTGGAAGAAGAGAAGTCCAAGCTTGTTGATTATTGAAGCTCAAACTTGTGTATCCAGAGCCTACATTGCTTTTCTCAACTCCAGAAGGTATAAAGCTTGAACTTTGATGACTCATTTGTTAGATCTAGCTAGTTTTGGGTTTTATGAGCTTTTTAGTCCCATAATCTTGGTATTCATGAGTATGGCTTACTTTAATCCATATGAGTTGTCATTCCAGACGTTTTTTTTGGGTGCTTTGAGTCATAAAAATGTGATATTGGTCCTTTTCCTTTCTTCATGCGTGGGTTATGAGATTTTGGTTTGTGTATTAAGTTAGGGTTTGGTTGTTGGACTCATTCTAGCCATAGGAAGTCATAAAGTAGGAAACTTTATGACTTAGAATGTTATTTGGGACTAAATCTAAGCTTTAGATGTAGTAGCTTAATGGAATAAGCTCTTAATAAAGGAAAAGAGGCTCAGTTGAGTACGTTGAGCGTACCTCGTGGTACGTTGCGCGTACCTGGTTGATGCCCCAGGTCTTGGCCAAGGGTTCACTACGTTGGGCGTAGTTACTGAGTACATTTAGTGTACTCAGTCTATGTTGACTTTCTTTGACTTTTGACTTTATGACTTTGGACCTTTGACCAGGGGTTTGACCAAGTTTGACTTAGGGGTATTTTGAACAGTAGTTGAGTTTAGGTCACTATTTATTGTATAGGTGACCGGTAGATTCAGCAGTTAGAGTAGTGATCTGTTCAGCTACATTTCAGATTGTGAGGTAAGTTTCTTCTCATTGTACTCGTGGGTTGAAGGCTCCAATGTCGGCCCACTAGGTTATGTATCCTAGTATATAGGATGATGCTATGCTGATTATATGTTAGATTGGTAGATCTGTATGATTACATGTATTTGCTAGTTATATGTTTATCTGTACTTGCTAGGATGATGTTATGTTGATTATATGTTATATGTTTATCTGTTACCTGTACTTGGTTTTAAAAATCAAAATTTTACCTTGATTTTTGGGATGTTACACCGACTTTATCCATTCAGATGGTCCAAACAACCAAGATCTAGTCGTTAAGTCTCAAAGGGACCAAAAATGCATCTTTCTTAACTCAATCAATTAGGTCCAAGTCTCCAACCTTCAAATCTGAATCAATATGATGTTTAGATGGATAAAGTTTCCAACTTTATCCAAAACAAGGTCACAAACTTCAAAGATCTAAACTTTATGCACTAAAATGACCCAAAAGTGTTAACACAACTTGCATGGCTTAATGAACTAGCACCAAAGCACAACTTTAAAAGTCCAATAAGCCCCAAGAGTGTTCCATATAGCTCAAATGATGTTGGAGTTGCCTCAACTCCCAAAACACAAGCTCAAGGGACCAAAAAGTGACAAATAAGACAATTAACAAGATCTATGAAACCAATGAGCAAGTTTGAAGCTTTTTACTCACAATGATCCAGGAATTAAGTAACCTTGATGGATCTATACTTGAACCCTTCTTCTATACACTTTTCCAAAACCTTGTTCTTCAAGATTCCACCTTCCAATGGAGAAATAAGCTCATAAATGATGCCAAGGCTCAAAAAAAGTGAGAGGAGGCTAAGGTTTCTCAAGGAATGATCTTAGGTGATGGAGGTTGGTCATGAGAGAGTTTCCCATAAGTTAAAGCCCTTAAATAGGGTTCAAAACTGAAGAATTAGGTTTTTGATCTGTTGTGATTACGCTCTGCGTAACATAACCTACGTCATGTGTAGGTTATTAAACCTATGACCATAAATTAGCAATTTATGCCCTGTATAATTTTTAGTTATGCCATGCGTAACAGCTACACCCTGCATAACTTTTCCTACGCCCTCCGTAGAACAAAACCCCCAATTTCCACTTCACCTTCAAACAGTCGCAACTTCTTCATTTTAACTCCGTTTTCGACGTTCTTTATATGCACAGAAGGGTATTGAAGAGACCCACAATTCTATCTAGTTACCTTTTACTTAAAACATACCGAACTAAAATCCTTAATTCATGAAAGAATTATGAAACATCACTTTTCCCATTTTACCCTTTGACTCCAAAACACAAACCAAGGGCTTGGATTTCATAACCAATATTATCAACATCTAATAGGATCTAAACCCTATTCCCTTGAAGCCCAAGGCCTTTAATTGATCCATTTATTTTCCATAATCCCGAAATAAGAAACTTCTCAAAACAGGATGTTACATTGGTGTTTGTTCATTAAACCATGCAAGTTGTGTTAGCATTTTTGGTCATTTTAGTGCATAAAGTTTAGACCTTGAAATTTTGTGACCTTGTTATGAACAAAGTTGGAAACTTTATCCATCTAAACATCATATTGATTCAGATTTGAAGGTTGGAGACTTGGACTTAATGGATTAAGTTGAGAAACATGCATTTTTAGTACCTTTGAGACTTAAAGACTAGATCCTGGTTGTTTGGACCATCCTAATGGATAAAGTTGGAATCTTTATCCATTATGGAGGTATTAGGAACCAAATCCGATAATTGGATGGTTAACTTTATGTATTAAGCAGTTAATGGGAAAAGTTGGACAACAACTTATTAAGCGGGGCGTAATTGCCATCTTGGGCTCTACGCTGGACATAGAGTCGGTACGTTGGGCGTAATCAGGCTGGATGTTGACTTTGACTTTTGACCATTGACCGTTGATCGTTGACTTTGACCAAGTTTGAATTTAGGTCATTTTGGGTATTTTTGAGTATTAGATTGAGGCTTGGTCCCTGTTTGTCGTATATATGACCTGTAGAGCCGGTATTTGGAGCAGTGATCAGTTCAACTATCTTTTGGACTTTGAGGTGAGTTTTCCTCACTGTACTCGTGGGTCGAAGGCACCAATGGCGACCCACTAGGTTGTGTTATGTAACCTGGTATATAGGATGATGCTATGCAGTAGTGTTATGTTAGATTGGTAGATCTTATGATTACCTGTGTTTACTGGTTATATGTTATCTGTTTCATATGTCGACATAGTGCGGTTGGGTTGAGGCGATACTGCTTTGTGCGGAAGCCAACAAACTCGGGAGCAATCCAGAAATAAGTTGAGGGTTGGGAGAGCAATCCAGACTTATGTTGTGGGCTCAAAAGCAATCCAGACATAAGCTGGGGGTCGGGAGGGCAGTCCGGAATTATGTTATGGGCTTAGGGGTAATCCAGTCCGATGACTATGGACCCAGGGTAATTCAGTCCGATGACTATGGACCCAACATGTATGTTTGTATATGTTCTGTTGTGTGGGTTATTTTGGGGGAACTCACTAAGCTTTGGCTTACAGTTTGACTTTATGGTTTCAGGTATATCAGATGATCCGGGCAAGGTGAAGGCATTATTGAACACATCATCCTGGGATTTATGTTGAGAGATGTTTTTGGATACTCTGATTTGATAACTATGTTTTTAGAAACAATGTTTTGTGTGACTTATGGATTATAAATGGTTTTAAAAAATGAAAATTTTTACTATGATTTTTGAGACATTACAAGTTCGTATCAGAGCCCTGGTTTGAATGACTTGGATGAATACTTGTCTGATTCCAGACTCAAACTAAGGATATATACAGAATATTTTTCAAAATTAACTCTAAAAAGACCAAAAAAGAGGATGTGATATGTACAATCAGCTGGAGCCAATGAAAGTATTCCCCAAGATACACACACTTGTTTATGTGTATTACTGATATGTTAGAAATGCATGCTAGAAGCTAGAATAAAGATTTGTTCAGGATTGCATGATAGAATGCCTATTAGGAGAGATGCCTATTAGGGAAGATGCCTTTCGATTCCTTATTGCACATAGAGTTCTTCTGCTTGAATGTTGCTTGCTTTTTGATTTGTAGGACTCATACTGATGTGAGTTAACTATTAAATGAATATGTTAATTTATGTGCTACAGAGGTTAAATAATCTTAAACTGATCGATTTGTCCCTATTGTGCAACTCTCGTTTGAGTCCAACCGTTCTAGGGTTGAGTATTTTAGTCAAAGGATTATTTAATCTTGGTTGCATGTAATTGTATTCATGAAGTAGTTAGCTAACATTGGTCGGATCTTTCAGCAGTTGATGGCAGGGTGAGGTGGGGATCCTAGGAGAGCTTAGGAAGTGATTTAATACAAATAGTGTGTTGTTTAGTTATTGGTTTAGACACCTTAGTCCAATAGATAAGAGTTGCAAAACCGAATGCGCCAAAGGCGAAGGCATTCCAGTTGATCTTGGATGTAGAAGCAGATGACGCCTAAGGAAGACAGGAGAAGGAAGTCACTTCTCCAAAGTTCAAGACACGAAGTGATCGTCCTATATAGATAGTAATAGGGTGTGTAGCCTAATATAAGAGGCATGAAGTATGAATAAATGTTGTAATCATTTTCAGAAGTTATAAAATGTCTAGTTATGTTACATTGTTCGTTGTGTGACAATAAGAAATTATGATTTCAATATAATGGGTTGGTTAAGAATAAATTATGGTATAGTGTGCCTTGTAGGCAGGATACTACATGAGAAAGAATTTATACCAAGGAATTAGAAGTGGAATTGCGGTTGAAGATACACATGGAAGAAATCTTAGTGGAGTCTAGGGAATTTGTTGTATATGATTTCTTGGACAAATTCATATGTGTTAAGTTGCTTTCGTGTTTTTTTAGTAATGGTGACTTAAGAACTGCGAGACAATTCTTGGGATAAGTATGAATAGGTGTGGAAGGTAGTATGGGCCCGTACTACCAGAAGCACAACATTCGTACTTGAATCAGGATGAGTCACAAGGTTTATAAGGCACTAATAGTTAAATTTGTTTTTTCATGTTCGTCATTACCATCGTTTCACTGATGGCTAAAAAGATGAATGTTATTCCAAACCTAGTGGATATTACAAATCGAGTCTGACTAAGATAAAATCTACAAAGTTAGTTACGTGGTTCAGATAACTAAGTTCGATGTAGCATCCGACTTTAGTCAAAAGATTGAAGGGAAGGGTAATCGAAGCAATCGACAGAAGCATCGCAATTGTCGTTAAAGACGAAGTAGCCAATAGATAGAAATTCTACCTACAAGAATGTGGTTATACCACATTAGAATATGAACGAAGGTATCCTCCATGCTAGATTATGACTTAAAGAGACTTGAGTCTAGCCATTACGTCATGCAATGGAAGGTCATTAGAGTGTGATCCATAAGTCTGTTATGATAACCAAAGTAAAGACCTATTCAGGGATCGAGTCTGTTTGGCTTGTATGACATCTCCATTTTCACGGCCAGAAAAGACCGATTTTTTTTATGCTTTTATAATAAAAATCAGAGTAATATTTCAAAGAAAAGTGTTGCGGAATTTGTTCCCAAAACAAAATATGACAAAATTTATCAAAGCATTTCTTAAAGAAATGTATTTTCATTACATTACAAAACCTCGGGATGTCATGTTTCGATACAGACCAAAAGCATAAACAGTACGATATAGGCCTTACAACATTTATTTACATCTAATAGCCTATAATCCAAAATCCCTCGTCATCAACCAACTATGCTCTTGTTCCACTACCTGTAATACAGAAAGTTGAGTGGGTCAGGCTTGGGAGCCGGGTGAGCACATAGGGTTTTCAACCCATAGTAAATAAACTTATTAATTTCATCAACCAACAATAAGTTTATTAATTTCATCAACCAATAATAACCCTGATTACCCATTCCCGTTATCCTCACTTTACGTCCCTAAACACTTATCATAAGGGACCTAGCCTAAGGATCATCATCGGTATGGACAATAATGCTAAGGGGATTCCTCAGCCATATATGTCCGTAAGGCATCCATGAGGGGGATGGAGTACACCGGTGAACACATCGTTCACAAACACCTACAGACTGAGAGTCTGCTAGCGTTCCACTGGACTGTCTAGAAAGGTCCGTGGTCGTCATCTATACTCCGCTAGATGACTGCAACATCAACAACTTCGACGCCTCTCATCATTTTTATTTCATCACACATCAACTATTTCATCTACCCATGTTTTACCCAACATATTTGTAGATAAAAATACATATACAGTTTAAATCATTATAAACATGTATAAAACATTCATTCAACATCCATCTCAAATAAACAAACAATATATATACACATAACACGTATTTTATATAAAATATACTTCATATCTATGTGTAAGATGAAAGTGACTATACACTCACCTGATAAGATGGTGATTGGACAACACTTCGTTCCTTAAAACAATCTTTTTCGATGAAACCGGTGTAGGGTTTTGTATACTACAACATCCTATGGTTCACATACAACCCTAAATACCTTGGATCTATGTTTTCACTAATTATACATGCAATAATGTTTCCAAGGTATTAAGCGTATAACTAGCATGCAATTGACATATACCATAGAAGATACTAGTTAGGGTAACATACCTTTTATGTAGCTTGAAGTCTTGATGTATTTGGCCTTAAGAGCTTAGCTCCAATAGTGTGGAAGCCTCAAATGAAGTCACAACACATCATGAACAAAGGTGGAACTTGAGAGAGAATTTCATGCACCCAAAAAAACACCTCCATGAACTCCAAGTATAAGTATTTTTGTGTTTGGCTATGAATGGACATATTTATATGTAGGATTCCAAGGGTCATGGGTATAACCCAAATCCATACCCATAGGTGTTATGATCCATGGTTCATGTGGCCCAACTCTTTATGTGTCCATACATAAGTTTGGTCCAACATGGATCATAAGCCCAACACATATAAATATAACTAATTACCATAATTAGTCCCCATAGATTTAATTAGTCTCCTTTGATCACTAAACTAATTTCAAATTAATTCTTGATCAATACTAATTAAAACATATGATTTGATATTGATATATTATAACTTATAATATATTAATAAATCATAAATAATCTCTTCTCTCAAAAGTCCATCCTAACAAATTGTCATGATGATATGCAACCCAAATTGACCATGCTACTCTCGGGTCAAGTACATACCAATTATAGTTATGGGCTTAGACACCTATTCCAATAGTCTCCCACTTGGATAAGTCTAATAACCATTATTGTAAGTACGTCTCCAAAACACGTCTAGTAATCGTAGCTCTTAAAAGCCGCTGTCGAACTCTGACCTAGTCAATGACGTGTCCATTAGATAAGGGCCAGTGAGGGTGCTATTGAACGATCTTTTCTGTGGTTTCCCTTATGATTTCAGGGCCAGTGAGGGTGCTATTAGAGACTTGCCCTCTAGCTAGCTGTGTATCCCCCACCTCAGCCCAACACAGGGGTGATCTGCATTTGTGACCGTAAAGAGCTTCGAATGGAGCCACTTTGATGCTAGTATGATAGCTGTTATTGTAGGAGAATTCGATAAGCGGTAGATGGGTATCCCATGCTTTACCGAAGTCTATCACACAAGCTCTTAACATGTCTTCCAACGTTTGAATGGTTCGTTCGCTCTGTCCGTCGGTTTGTGGGTGGTAGGCCGTACTCATGTCAAGCCTAGTTCCCAATGATTTTTGTAGAGACTGCCAAAACCGTGAGGTAAATCTACTATCTCTATCGGAGATAATGGATATCGGCACACCATGGAGTCGTACAATCTCTTTGATGTACGTTCTAGTCAGCTTCTCCATCTTGTCGGTTTCTTTTATCGGTAGGAAGTGTGCTGATTTGGTCAATCTGTCTACGATTACCCATATGGTGTCAAGCCCGCCCGATGTCTTAGGCAGCTTGGTTATGAAGTCCATGGTTATTCGTTCCCACTTCCACTGAGGTATATCCGGCTGTTGTAATAGCCCGGATGGTTTCTGGTATTCGATTTTGACCTTGCCGCAAGTCAGACACTTGCTCACATAGGTAGCAATCTCAGCTTTCATGTTCGGCCACCAGTATAATTTCTTGAGGTCCAGATACATCTTATCCGACCCGGGATGGATGGAGTATCGAGTCTTGTGTGCTTCATTCATGACGACGTCTCGGAGTCCACCGAACTTCGGTGTCCAAATCCGGTTCATGATATAACGTGCTCCATCATCCTTGACTTCTAAGTTTTTATCCATTCCCCTTAATGTCTCTCCTGCCACCTTTTCTGGTTTCAAAGCTTCCAGTTGAGCTTCCTTGATTTGTATGGTCAGGTGGGAATGGATTGTCATTGTTAAGGATTTTACTCGGCGGCCCGAGTACTCCTTCCTGCTTAGAGCATCGGCCACTACATTGGCCTTGCCCGGATGATAACGAATTTCGCACTCGTAGTCATTCAGCAACTCTACCCATCTCCTCTGTCGCATGTTGAGCTCTTTCTGATTGAGGATATGCTGAAGACTTTTGTGATCAGTGAAGATAGTGCATTTCGTGCCGTAGAGGTAGTGTCTCCAGATCTTCAAAGCGAATACTACTGCTCCTAATTCCAGGTCGTAGGTAGTATAATTAACCTCGTGCGTCTTAAGCTGTCTTGATGCATACGCGATAACTTTCCCTCTCTGCATGAGCACACATCTGAGGCCTTGATTCGAAGCATCACAGTACACTACGAAGTCTTCGGTTCCCTCTGGGAGAGACAAGATCGGTGCGCTGCATAGGGCTTGTTTTAACGTTTGGAAAGCAGTTTCTTGTTTATTTTCCCACTTAAATATCACACCTTTCTGCGTCAAGGTGGTGAGTGGTTTCGCAATCTTGGAGAAGTTTTGTATAAATCTTCGGTAGTAGCCAGCAAGCCCAAGGAATTGTCGAATTTCGGTTGGCGTCTTGGGTGCTGACCAATTCTCGATTGCCTTGATCTTGGAGGGATCCACATGTATGCCTTTCTCACTTACCACATGGCCAAGGAAATCCACTTCTCTAATCCAGAATTCACACTTAGAGAACTTAGCATAAAGCTTCTCCGCTCTTAGTGTCTCTAGCACTTGGCGTAGATGTAGGCGATGCTCTTCTTCGCTTCGCGAGTAGATCAAGATATCGTCGATGAATACGATTACAAACTTGTCTAGGTAGGGTCGACACACTCTATTCATTAGGTCCATGAATACCGCATGTGCGTTTGTTAAACCGAAGGACATCACCACAAACTCGTAGTGCCCATAGCGAGTTCTGAATGCAGTTTTGGGAATATCTTCTTCTTGAACTCGTAGCTGATGGTAACCTGACCTTAGGTCGATCTTTGAGAAGAAATTTGCTCCTTGGAGTTGGTCGAAAAGGTCGTCGATTCGGGGTAGAGGATATCGGTTCTTGATGGTGAGTTTGTTTAGTTCCCGATAGTCGATGCACATGCGAAAGGATCCGTCCTTCTTCTTTACAAAAAGGACTGGTGCTCCCCAAGGTGAGAAGCTTGGTCTGATGAACCGTTTGCTCAAAAGCTCGTTCAACTGACTGGACAACTCTTGCATTTCTGTTGGTGCGAGGCGGTATGGAGCTCTGGCTATGGGGGTAGCTCCGGGTATTAAGTCAATTCTGAAATCGACTTGTCGTGCGAGTGGTACACCAGGAAGGTCTTCTGGGAACACATCCGGGAAGTTACACACTTCGGGGATGTCTTTGATGTCTTTCACGTCTTGTTTCTTGTCTACTACGTGGGCCAAGAAGGCGTGGTACTCCTTCCGGAGATACTTTTGGGCTTTGATGCATGAGATGATTTGTAAATTCGCACTAGGTTTGTCACCATAGATGAGAAGGGTTTCGTCATTTGGTAGATTGAGGCGAACGGCCCTTTCGTAACATAGAATGTCGGCACGGTGAGGAACTAACCAATCCATCCCGATGATTACGTCGAAGCTTTTTATGGTGACCGGCATCAGGTCAATTTTAAATGTATGGTTGTCTAGAATGAGAGTACACTCTGAGTATATATCGCTAGTGCGTTCTACTTTCCCATTTGCCATTTCTACTACATAAGTATCCTTTAGTGCTTGGGGATTTTGTTCAAGTAATTGTTTATATTGGTGGCTCACGAAACTCCTCTCCGCTCCACTATCGAATAGTACGCATGCATAAGAGTTATTGAGGAGAAACGTACCGGTAACCACCGCGGGATCCTCAACTGCTTCCCCATGTCCTATTGCCATAATTCTTCCAACTCCACCAGCATTAGGGGCTTGTGCTTTGGGGCAGTTTCTTTTGAAGTGACCGGCGTCTCCACAGTTGTAGCAGGTTCGGGTTGCCCCCGTACTGGCGACTTGGTTGATTGGTCGAGCTGGCGCTTTACAGAAACGAGCAGTGTGCCCCTTCCTGTCGCAGTTGTTACAGTGCATCTCCCTACAAGCACCATTGTGGTGAAAGTTGCACTTGTTGCACTTAGGTAGGGTTCCAGCATATGGCTTCGGTGGTGCTGGAGTAGTAGCAGTAGTGGCAGCATTAGTGGCAGCATGGACAGCAACAGTTTGTTGCTTCTTAGCGGGGTCCTGTGCTGGTTGGCTCTTCTTTTGGTTCCAGAACTTCCTTTTGTTGTTTCCCCCTTTTGATTGGTCAGTGGTGGTGGTTGTAGTATTATGACCGGCTCGGTGGTCAACAAGTTGTTGTGCCAGCTCCCTGGCACTGTCAAAAGTAGTTGGCCTTGAAGCCAGGACACTACTTTGCACTTGGGGAGACAGTCCCCAAAGGTATCGCTCCACCTTTTTCTCCTCCGGAGTAACCATTGTTGGGCAGAGGAGAGCCAATTCATTGAATCGGGTGGTGTAGGTTTCAAGGTCGGAGCCCGTCATCCTGAGGTTCCAAAGTTCTTGTTCCAGCTTTTGAATTTCACCTCTCGGGCAGTACTCCTTCATCATCAAGGTTTTTAGTTCTGCCCAGGATATGGAGCTAGCCACTTCGAGAGTAAGTGAATTAATCCGACAGTTCCACCAAGTAAGGGCCCGGCCGGTGAAAGTGAAGGCTGCGAACTTAACTTTGCTCGCTTCGGGGCAAGAGCACACTTGAAAGACTACTTCAGTCTTTTCAAACCATTGCATTAAAGTGATGACTCCCCCGCTCCCATTGAAGTTGTCGGGTTTGCCATTGGTGAAGTCTTTGTAGGAACACTCTCTTGTACGCCACGTACTGTCTCCGTGGTTAGAGTTTGTAGCACCCGATCCAGAACCACCAGCTCCGTTTGTCCCTATCTGCGATATTACGGCCGTTACGGCTGCTGTTACTGCAGCCTGGAACATCGCAGGATCAAACTGTGGAGGCAGCGGCGGAGGAGGTGTTGCTGTGTTGCCGGAAGGTCTTGGTCTTCTCCTTGGCGGCATGGTTCTTTCATAAGTCGTAAACCAATGTACTTTTAGTAAAAGTATATTTATAGGAAGAGAAATCTTTTATACATAAAGTATATTATTACGTTGTTTTCCGGTATGTTTACGATACATACGATTTTATACTTTTAATTGACCCAATACATTGGGTTATGAGGTAAAATGAAAGTATAAAATATTTTATTTGAGTTTCCTTGTTTCCAAGTATATGACTGTTTGTAAAAGTTTTACATATACTAATTTAGTCGGGACATAATTAATATATTATATTTTAAAATGATCTTTATCGGTTACTTAATTAGTTGCAAAGTGCATACCAGTCATATGTGATTAAGATATAATAGTCCTTCGAATAGATGACCCTAACTCCAAGACCACAACCAAACAAGGACAGGAAGTGAAACAAAGATACATAAATTCTAAGTCTATAGCATCTTAGTTACATATGACCTTAGCGCATCCACTTAGCAGCTATTGATCTATAAATAAAGACCTATTTAATTCTCAGATAATTTATTATAGTAACACAAAATACTCCTATAGTATTTGTAAATGTTTAGTTTTGAGTTCTTAAAGTATCCTTTTGTAGTGTGTTATTAGGTTTGTTAGATTTGTTGTCCATCCTGACCATCCCCCGGTATATGCAAGTCAATTCCCGGACAGATATAGTTGATCAGGCTATATCCTTCCCAGATTTAATCCACATATACTAAGGCATACTCAAAATGTTCAACTCTTCTTCTTTTGCTTTATGTTTTCGCTAGTTATGATACCATGCGAGCATGTAATGTATGTATGTATACTTTAATCAAGAAAATCATTTATTTTCTAAGAGTATATTTATTTGAAAAATGCACAAATCAGAGACTATTAATCCCAATTGTGTTTATAGTTTGTATATCTTATGTGGTTTGATATACTTAATTTACTATAAACTGTGCTCTGATACCAATCTGTCACACCCCAAACCAAGGATGGCGGAAACGTCCGGGGGTGGAGGACTTCATGTATAGTATCATAACAACAATTGTAATAGTAATTGAACCAAACACAACCAACATATATATAATTGAAAAAGTGACATCATTGTATGAATTACATGTTTACAAATCAATTACAATATGTTGACAAAATATGAAATAGTAGACGCCTTAGCGCCCCATCCTCAAAAGCACTTGGTTACCTGTTTAATGATTTCCTGAGAATACAAGTTGTTTGAAAAAGTGTCAACACAAAGGTTGGTGAGTTCATAAGTTTTTGTTTGGTATTATTAAAAGCCTTTCGTTTGTAAAAGTAGTATTTGTGTTAGAAAATCCAATATTTTCCTTAATGTGTAAATGTAGTCTTAAAACCCAAAGACCGAAATGTACAAGTAATTTGTCATATTTATAGTAAAACAATACAAGTTTAAATCGACATAAACTCGTTAAATTTTAATGAAGTTCCCGTAAATTCCAATGTTTATTAATACTTTATGTGAGTTTATTATAACCATACTATGACCAAGGTTGCCTAAAACGACGTTCTTCAGGCGTCGGAAATGTTATGACATTTGTCACCCCAGACCTATCGTTCTAACTGTTGCATCTAGTTTAGGTATGGGTTTGTCAAACCCAATATAGATCTATACACAACTATCACGCTCTCCCTCAAGGAGACTCTGGTTACAATACATGACTTAATGGTAATTTGAAGTAAATGTCTCACAAAGTCATTAACGGAATTACGTGTTATGAAAACTTGGTACCGTATGACCGTACCTTGCTTAATGAAAATATCCTTTCTATAAATGTACCCTTTTTAAATGTATGTGTTATGTAGTGTATCATAAACTATACCTATTATAGTTTATCAACCAAGGGTAGTACGTAGTAATGTATGCAAACTATATTCAAAATAGTTTATTAAATGTTTGAATGTATCGGTTGTACTTTGATTATAATCACTTGTTATTCTTTATATTTTATATGTCCAAATCCATTTGTAAACTGATGTGTGTCAAAATATTAAGATAAAATGTCATATATTGCAATAACATATAATCACATAAAGATATACACCTTGCTCAACATGTTACAAGGTGAAATGAAATTGACAGCAACTTTTCGTTGAATACAGTTTCTGTTACTGTTCTTAGAAAATTTATAGAAAAATCATCAAAGCTCCAAATCCAAATCCACAAATTATGAGAGTTTGGAATATGAGTCTAGTTTGTTCATAAATTTTATCATGATTTTTAGTGATCTCTAACAGAGGTCAAAATGTCCATAATCACAGGCTGGTCCAGGTTTGCCTCTGAAATGATAGGCAGTTTTGTAAAAATCACCATAAATTGTAGAAACATCATATGGAGATGTGCAAGTAGCCATTTTAAAGCTAAGAGTTTGAACTACTTGCACCTGGAACAGTTTTGAAAACTAAAATATTTAAGTTGAACAAAACAGTCTGTGATTAAAGTCCATCTTTCCTGATGTAATATGTTAGAAAAAGTTTAATTGTGTTCTTGATGATTTTACTTGTATTCCCCCCTTAAAACTTCAGAAAACATGTAAATGTAGGGGTATGAACTCACCTTATGTGATTTCAGTAGATGAAAGTGAGATAGAGGAAGTGTTCAACCCAAGAACACTAAGAAGATGTCTTGATGATTCGAGAATCTAACACCGAATAAGATGGAATTTGTGTAAGATATCAATGATTTGAGTAGAATGGAGTTTAATAATTATGTGAATGATGAAGATACTTACTAATTGAAGGAAGAAATCCCTGGAGAAAGCCTTGAAGTTCTTGAAGTTGAGAGAAAAGATGAGAGAATTTTGGAGAGTGTCCTTTGGTTGCTAAGTGTAGAATGAAAGAACTTTATGGAGAATGAGGAGAGAGGATCAATCCTCCAGCTCTTAGAACGTGGGAAGAGCTGGAGATTGGGTGTAAAGGTCCACTAAGGTGACAAGGAGTAGTGGGAAAGAGTGGATGATCATAGAGTGAGGTGGCGGTGGCTTGCTTTTGTCATAAAATAAGGAAAAGCAAATATTCCCTCAATAATTAGTCCAACCACCAATTCTTTTAATACATTTTTATAAAAACCCTGGAGATTTATATATTTTGGGGCCTTAGTTTATAAAATAAAGTTTTGGGTGAAAATCTCACGTTAAAATAATGAAAAACGGAGTTAAAACGAAGTCGTAGTCGAAAAACCGGTAAAAAGGGGCCGTCTTTGGGAGAGATTTGGGAGAGATTTCAAATAGACAGAGATAGAGTGAAAACTATTTAGAGAGGTTTTGTTTGTGATTAATTTGAGTGTTCGGCTTCACAACGCAAGGTTCGTAAACCCCGTTAAACCGTGTTTTAGTGTCGTACACAATCCCGATGATTGTGCAATAGTGTTTTATCGCTTTGGTTCGTTGTTTAGCACTGTTAAGGCTAAGGAAAATCAAACACATGAACTTTCCAAATGATGATTTCTCATTAAAATAGCGAATTGTATAGTGATTACATAACGTAAACCCTAACATACAAGGGTTATTGGAGTTGACCGGTTTGACTTGTTGACTTTGTTTGACTTTGACTTGACCGAAATTTGACGGTTGTCACATCATAAGTATCAAAATAGAATTGTAGAGCTTGTTGATACCTTTTTGTGGATATAAAGATCATCGAAAACGGAGTTGAAACAAAGAAGTTATAGTTGTTTGAAGTTAAGCTGAAAAAATGGAGTCTGGCAGTATGTTGGGTGTACACTAGGAGTACGTTAAGCGTACTAGCTGAGGGGAGACACGTTTTTAAGGGGTTACGTTGAGCGTAACTTATGGTACGCTAAGCGTACCTTCACAGTGTTAAAACCCTAATTTCGTGGTTTTGAGCCCTATTTAAGGACTCTAACCTCTTTCCCTTCCTAAAATCAGCCACCACCCTCGTGAGCCTCCAACTCAAAACCCTAGCCCCTAGAGAAAATCTTGAGCCTTTTATGTGTTGTGGATGCATTTTGGAAGAAGAGAAGTCCAAGCTTGTTGATTATTGAAGCTCAAACTTGTGTATCCAGAGCCTACATTGCTTTTCTCAACTCCAGAAGGTATAAAGCTTGAACTTTGATGACTCATTTGTTAGATCTAGCTAGTTTTGGGTTTTATGAGCTTTTTAGTCCCATAATCTTGGTATTCATGAGTATGGCTTACTTTAATCCATATGAGTTGTCATTCCAGACGTTTTTTTTGGGTGCTTTGAGTCATAAAAATGTGATATTGGTCCTTTTCCTTTCTTCATGCGTGGGTTATGAGATTTTGGTTTGTGTATTAAGTTAGGGTTTGGTTGTTGGACTCATTCTAGCCATAGGAAGTCATAAAGTAGGAAACTTTATGACTTAGAATGTTATTTGGGACTAAATCTAAGCTTTAGATGTAGTAGCTTAATGGAATAAGCTCTTAATAAAGGAAAAGAGGCTCAGTTGAGTACGTTGAGCGTACCTCGTGGTACGTTGCGCGTACCTGGTTGATGCCCCAGGTCTTGGCCAAGGGTTCACTACGTTGGGCGTAGTTACTGAGTACATTTAGTGTACTCAGTCTATGTTGACTTTCTTTGACTTTTGACTTTATGACTTTGGACCTTTGACCAGGGGTTTGACCAAGTTTGACTTAGGGGTATTTTGAACAGTAGTTGAGTTTAGGTCACTATTTATTGTATAGGTGACCGGTAGATTCAGCAGTTAGAGTAGTGATCTGTTCAGCTACATTTCAGATTGTGAGGTAAGTTTCTTCTCATTGTACTCGTGGGTTGAAGGCTCCAATGTCGGCCCACTAGGTTATGTATCCTAGTATATAGGATGATGTTATGCTGATTATATGTTAGATTGGTAGATCTGTATGATTACATGTATTTGCTAGTTATATGTTTATCTGTACTTGCTAGGATGATGTTATGTTGATTATATGTTATATGTTTATCTGTTACCTGTACTTGGTTTTAAAAATCAAAATTTTACCTTGATTTTTGGGATGTTACACCGACTTTATCCATTCAGATGGTCCAAACAACCAAGATCTAGTCGTTAAGTCTCAAAGGGACCAAAAATGCATCTTTCTTAACTCAATCAATTAGGTCCAAGTCTCCAACCTTCAAATCTGAATCAATATGATGTTTAGATGGATAAAGTTTCCAACTTTATCCAAAACAAGGTCACAAACTTCAAAGATCTAAACTTTATGCACTAAAATGACCCAAAAGTGTTAACACAACTTGCATGGCTTAATGAACTAGCACCAAAGCACAACTTTAAAAGTCCAATAAGCCCCAAGAGTGTTCCATATAGCTCAAATGATGTTGGAGTTGCCTCAACTCCCAAAACACAAGCTCAAGGGACCAAAAAGTGACAAATAAGACAATTAACAAGATCTATGAAACCAATGAGCAAGTTTGAAGCTTTTTACTCACAATGATCCAGGAATTAAGTAACCTTGATGGATCTATACTTGAACCCTTCTTCTATACACTTTTCCAAAACCTTGTTCTTCAAGATTCCACCTTCCAATGGAGAAATAAGCTCATAAATGATGCCAAGGCTCAAAAAAAGTGAGAGGAGGCTAAGGTTTCTCAAGGAATGATCTTAGGTGATGGAGGTTGGTCATGAGAGAGTTTCCCATAAGTTAAAGCCCTTAAATAGGGTTCAAAACTGAAGAATTAGGTTTTTGATCTGTTGTGATTACGCTCTGCGTAACATAACCTACGTCATGTGTAGGTTATTAAACCTATGACCATAAATTAGCAATTTATGCCCTGTATAATTTTTAGTTATGCCATGCGTAACAGCTACACCCTGCATAACTTTTCCTACGCCCTCCGTAGAACAAAACCCCCAATTTCCACTTCACCTTCAAACAGTCGCAACTTCTTCATTTTAACTCCGTTTTCGACGTTCTTTATATGCACAGAAGGGTATTGAAGAGACCCACAATTCTATCTAGTTACCTTTTACTTAAAACATACCGAACTAAAATCCTTAATTCATGAAAGAATTATGAAACATCACTTTTCCCATTTTACCCTTTGACTCCAAAACACAAACCAAGGGCTTGGATTTCATAACCAATATTATCAACATCTAATAGGATCTAAACCCTATTCCCTTGAAGCCCAAGGCCTTTAATTGATCCATTTATTTTCCATAATCCCGAAATAAGAAACTTCTCAAAACAGGATGTTACATTGGTGTTTGTTCATTAAACCATGCAAGTTGTGTTAGCATTTTTGGTCATTTTAGTGCATAAAGTTTAGACCTTGAAATTTTGTGACCTTGTTATGAACAAAGTTGGAAACTTTATCCATCTAAACATCATATTGATTCAGATTTGAAGGTTGGAGACTTGGACTTAATGGATTAAGTTGAGAAACATGCATTTTTAGTACCTTTGAGACTTAAAGACTAGATCCTGGTTGTTTGGACCATCCTAATGGATAAAGTTGGAATCTTTATCCATTATGGAGGTATTAGGAACCAAATCCGATAATTGGATGGTTAACTTTATGTATTAAGCAGTTAATGGGAAAAGTTGGACAACAACTTATTAAGCGGGGCGTAATTGCCATCTTGGGCTCTACGCTGGACATAGAGTCGGTACGTTGGGCGTAATCAGGCTGGATGTTGACTTTGACTTTTGACCATTGACCGTTGATCGTTGACTTTGACCAAGTTTGAATTTAGGTCATTTTGGGTATTTTTGAGTATTAGATTGAGGCTTGGTCCCTGTTTGTCGTATATATGACCTGTAGAGCCGGTATTTGGAGCAGTGATCAGTTCAACTATCTTTTGGACTTTGAGGTGAGTTTTCCTCACTGTACTCGTGGGTCGAAGGCACCAATGGCGACCCACTAGGTTGTGTTATGTAACCTGGTATATAGGATGATGCTATGCAGTAGTGTTATGTTAGATTGGTAGATCTTATGATTACCTGTGTTTACTGGTTATATGTTATCTGTTTCATATGTCGACATAGTGCGGTTGGGTTGAGGCGATACTGCTTTGTGCGGAAGCCAACAAACTCGGGAGCAATCCAGAAATAAGTTGAGGGTTGGGAGAGCAATCCAGACTTATGTTGTGGGCTCAAAAGCAATCCAGACATAAGCTGGGGGTCGGGAGGGCAGTCCGGAATTATGTTATGGGCTTAGGGGTAATCCAGTCCGATGACTATGGACCCAGGGTAATTCAGTCCGATGACTATGGACCCAACATGTATGTTTGTATATGTTCTGTTGTGTGGGTTATTTTGGGGGAACTCACTAAGCTTTGGCTTACAGTTTGACTTTATGGTTTCAGGTATATCAGATGATCCGGGCAAGGTGAAGGCATTATTGAACACATCATCCTGGGATTTATGTTGAGAGATGTTTTTGGATACTCTGATTTGATAACTATGTTTTTAGAAACAATGTTTTGTGTGACTTATGGATTATAAATGGTTTTAAAAAATGAAAATTTTTACTATGATTTTTGAGACATTACAAGTTCGTATCAGAGCCCTGGTTTGAATGACTTGGATGAATACTTGTCTGATTCCAGACTCAAACTAAGGATATATACAGAATATTTTTCAAAATTAACTCTAAAAAGACCAAAAAAGAGGATGTGATATGTACAATCAGCTGGAGCCAATGAAAGTATTCCCCAAGATACACACACTTGTTTATGTGTATTACTGATATGTTAGAAATGCATGCTAGAAGCTAGAATAAAGATTTGTTCAGGATTGCATGATAGAATGCCTATTAGGAGAGATGCCTATTAGGGAAGATGCCTTTCGATTCCTTATTGCACATAGAGTTCTTCTGCTTGAATGTTGCTTGCTTTTTGATTTGTAGGACTCATACTGATGTGAGTTAACTATTAAATGAATATGTTAATTTATGTGCTACAGAGGTTAAATAATCTTAAACTGATCGATTTGTCCCTATTGTGCAACTCTCGTTTGAGTCCAACCGTTCTAGGGTTGAGTATTTTAGTCAAAGGATTATTTAATCTTGGTTGCATGTAATTGTATTCATGAAGTAGTTAGCTAACATTGGTCGGATCTTTCAGCAGTTGATGGCAGGGTGAGGTGGGGATCCTAGGAGAGCTTAGGAAGTGATTTAATACAAATAGTGTGTTGTTTAGTTATTGGTTTAGACACCTTAGTCCAATAGATAAGAGTTGCAAAACCGAATGCGCCAAAGGCGAAGGCATTCCAGTTGATCTTGGATGTAGAAGCAGATGACGCCTAAGGAAGACAGGAGAAGGAAGTCACTTCTCCAAAGTTCAAGACACGAAGTGATCGTCCTATATAGATAGTAATAGGGTGTGTAGCCTAATATAAGAGGCATGAAGTATGAATAAATGTTGTAATCATTTTCAGAAGTTATAAAATGTCTAGTTATGTTACATTGTTCGTTGTGTGACAATAAGAAATTATGATTTCAATATAATGGGTTGGTTAAGAATAAATTATGGTATAGTGTGCCTTGTAGGCAGGATACTACATGAGAAAGAATTTATACCAAGGAATTAGAAGTGGAATTGCGGTTGAAGATACACATGGAAGAAATCTTAGTGGAGTCTAGGGAATTTGTTGTATATGATTTCTTGGACAAATTCATATGTGTTAAGTTGCTTTCGTGTTTTTTTAGTAATGGTGACTTAAGAACTGCGAGACAATTCTTGGGATAAGTATGAATAGGTGTGGAAGGTAGTATGGGCCCGTACTACCAGAAGCACAACATTCGTACTTGAATCAGGATGAGTCACAAGGTTTATAAGGCACTAATAGTTAAATTTGTTTTTTCATGTTCGTCATTACCATCGTTTCACTGATGGCTAAAAAGATGAATGTTATTCCAAACCTAGTGGATATTACAAATCGAGTCTGACTAAGATAAAATCTACAAAGTTAGTTACGTGGTTCAGATAACTAAGTTCGATGTAGCATCCGACTTTAGTCAAAAGATTGAAGGGAAGGGTAATCGAAGCAATCGACAGAAGCATCGCAATTGTCGTTAAAGACGAAGTAGCCAATAGATAGAAATTCTACCTACAAGAATGTGGTTATACCACATTAGAATATGAACGAAGGTATCCTCCATGCTAGATTATGACTTAAAGAGACTTGAGTCTAGCCATTACGTCATGCAATGGAAGGTCATTAGAGTGTGATCCATAAGTCTGTTATGATAACCAAAGTAAAGACCTATTCAGGGATCGAGTCTGTTTGGCTTGTATGACATCTCCATTTTCACGGCCAGAAAAGACCGATTTTTTTTATGCTTTTATAATAAAAATCAGAGTAATATTTCAAAGAAAAGTGTTGCGGAATTTGTTCCCAAAACAAAATATGACAAAATTTATCAAAGCATTTCTTAAAGAAATGTATTTTCATTACATTACAAAACCTCGGGATGTCATGTTTCGATACAGACCAAAAGCATAAACAGTACGATATAGGCCTTACAACATTTATTTACATCTAATAGCCTATAATCCAAAATCCCTCGTCATCAACCAACTATGCTCTTGTTCCACTACCTGTAATACAGAAAGTTGAGTGGGTCAGGCTTGGGAGCCGGGTGAGCACATAGGGTTTTCAACCCATAGTAAATAAACTTATTAATTTCATCAACCAACAATAAGTTTATTAATTTCATCAACCAATAATAACCCTGATTACCCATTCCCGTTATCCTCACTTTACGTCCCTAAACACTTATCATAAGGGACCTAGCCTAAGGATCATCATCGGTATGGACAATAATGCTAAGGGGATTCCTCAGCCATATATGTCCGTAAGGCATCCATGAGGGGGATGGAGTACACCGGTGAACACATCGTTCACAAACACCTACAGACTGAGAGTCTGCTAGCGTTCCACTGGACTGTCTAGAAAGGTCCGTGGTCGTCATCTATACTCCGCTAGATGACTGCAACATCAACAACTTCGACGCCTCTCATCATTTTTATTTCATCACACATCAACTATTTCATCTACCCATGTTTTACCCAACATATTTGTAGATAAAAATACATATACAGTTTAAATCATTATAAACATGTATAAAACATTCATTCAACATCCATCTCAAATAAACAAACAATATATATACACATAACACGTATTTTATATAAAATATACTTCATATCTATGTGTAAGATGAAAGTGACTATACACTCACCTGATAAGATGGTGATTGGACAACACTTCGTTCCTTAAAACAATCTTTTTCGATGAAACCGGTGTAGGGTTTTGTATACTACAACATCCTATGGTTCACATACAACCCTAAATACCTTGGATCTATGTTTTCACTAATTATACATGCAATAATGTTTCCAAGGTATTAAGCGTATAACTAGCATGCAATTGACATATACCATAGAAGATACTAGTTAGGGTAACATACCTTTTATGTAGCTTGAAGTCTTGATGTATTTGGCCTTAAGAGCTTAGCTCCAATAGTGTGGAAGCCTCAAATGAAGTCACAACACATCATGAACAAAGGTGGAACTTGAGAGAGAATTTCATGCACCCAAAAAAACACCTCCATGAACTCCAAGTATAAGTATTTTTGTGTTTGGCTATGAATGGACATATTTATATGTAGGATTCCAAGGGTCATGGGTATAACCCAAATCCATACCCATAGGTGTTATGATCCATGGTTCATGTGGCCCAACTCTTTATGTGTCCATACATAAGTTTGGTCCAACATGGATCATAAGCCCAACACATATAAATATAACTAATTACCATAATTAGTCCCCATAGATTTAATTAGTCTCCTTTGATCACTAAACTAATTTCAAATTAATTCTTGATCAATACTAATTAAAACATATGATTTGATATTGATATATTATAACTTATAATATATTAATAAATCATAAATAATCTCTTCTCTCAAAAGTCCATCCTAACAAATTGTCATGATGATATGCAACCCAAATTGACCATGCTACTCTCGGGTCAAGTACATACCAATTATAGTTATGGGCTTAGACACCTATTCCAATAGTCTCCCACTTGGATAAGTCTAATAACCATTATTGTAAGTACGTCTCCAAAACACGTCTAGTAATCGTAGCTCTTAAAAGCCGCTGTCGAACTCTGACCTAGTCAATGACGTGTCCATTAGATAAGGGTCATATATTCCTCCATTCTAGATATCATATGGACTGAGGCATGGATTATAATCATTCTCTCTGTCCATCTGTTGTTTCCCAATTTCTGATTTATGACGACCAACTAATTGAACAAATCAAGTCAGTCCAGGCCCGACCGAGCACTTACGTTTGTCATCACTAAATCATCGAGGGGCCCACAGATATCGCTTTTATCCACATGGGGTAAAAGGAACGGATAAACTTCGACCCAAATGCTCGCTTGTACTCGCTCATCAAATTACACATAACGATATGTTTTATAACATCCAAGTTACTGGTGCGTTTACATATGTCAATGTGCAACCGACTCGCAACTACAACTCACACGTCTCTGTTTGAAGAATATAAGATATTATCGTCTCATGATCACTCGTGATAAAATCCATGAAGTGATTCGAATAAGCGTGGGTTTAATCTAATACTCAAATCTTATTCCAGGAGCACTCATGAATACTGCAACTATGTCTAGGCCACCTAGACAAACTACAGACCCATTCATGACAGTCTTTCCTCAATACCTACTTCCAAAGTATGATCGACTGTGGACGGTTTGAATAACCTAGTTATTCGGGAAGTCAAAACATGCAAAGTGAAACACAAGAATAATACTAATCCTATATGGCCCCAAAACTTTTGAGACATATTGATTACTCATTATTCATTTTATAATGTTTCGAATAATCAACTTAATACTTGAACTAAAACAACAGTGGTCCCGTGCTACAAGCATGCACACTATGTTTACCTATGGTCCTTTCTTTGTGGAATAGATCAATTGACAACATTCCAATGATGCTCATTTCACAATTCCAAATCCTTATGACAAATGTAAGAATACAAGATTCTTTGCCAATCTGTTTGATTCTAAACTTATATGCAATGATCCTCTTGTAATGACTATGCACAAAAGTCACAAAGACTTGGCAACAGAAATTACAAAGTATTTCAATGGAGAGTAATTCCATGGAAGCGAAGTCTCACATTCAAAGTACATTCCTTTGAACATCCTTCTTGCATTAAGTTTTCTAATCTTACACAGATTTAAAGAATAACTTCCACTTATGGAAACTTTTCCATATTCCCATTTTGACTATCACTTCTGAACAAGAGTTGCCTCTTTTCAGAATATGTCAATACGGTCCTTCCAAAATTAACACTATACTTCCAACTGTCCATGAGTAACCAATCTTTGGTAAGCCTCAGATTGTCCTCAACAATTGCTTAATCGTTTTAGTCATATACAGTTCTGGTCCTTTTTCCCTCTTAATGCCCTAGGCATTTGGAAAATTCAGAACACATAGAAATATTATATCATATGCAATCGATCATATACCTGAAGCATATGGGATACGATTCATAATGTCTCACATAAAGACATGATCCTAGACCAGTCTTTTGCTATAATTTTTTCTATTAGCCATGTTCTCAAAATTCAGACTATGAAGAGGGATGTCGTAATCATAATCGAATATTGAGAACGTAATTAATATTTCCATATATAGAATTTCCTTATGTTGAACCATTCCAACATAACATTCATATATATACTTGACTAAATTTGATTAAAGTCTCAATTTAAGCTTTTAGAATTGGAATGAAGTATAATTTCCTCTCCCTTAATTATAGCAAAACAACTTTTCAAACCCTGCAACTTTGCAAATTGAAACTTTTGTTTTCTATAATTAACATTGCTAACTTGCAACACTTAACATAATAATCATGCTCCCACTAACATGATAATTATCTCCTTATTAGCATAACACTTATGCTCCCACTAGCTTTGAAATGTATCCAGAAATTAAGTGGACTTCTAGAAATCAATACTTATTGACTTTGTTTACCAAAGTTCAGGTTTCTGATACGAGATGCTTCGATAAGACTTTATCTAAGCTTCCCAAAATCATACACCTTTCCTTAGATAGCTCACATGTGTGTCTAAACAATTTTAAAAATATGAAAATGGATGTCGTAATCATAGTCTCAAATGTTTAGACCTTTGCCATTGCTTCACAATTCGAATTATGAAAAGGGATGCCGTGATTATAATTGAATTTGAGAATGCAAATATCACAATTTCTATCTCCTTAAAATCTTCTTAGTGAAAGCGTTTCCTCAACATCATTTTCATGAAACGAAGAGAAACCTTATGACACTTAGATTTTCTGGTGTATGTGTTCCTATCCATGTGAATTTGTCAAAAACATATCCACAAGCGGAGGTTAGTGACAAATCCAAACTCATATGGACTGAACTTGTTCATTCTTAACTTCTTGCCACCTGGCAGCACAAGGGCCTACCATTTATTCCAATTAGTTATGCAAACAACTAAGAACTCATAGAACTCACATGCATAGTCAACTTTAACTGGAATAGGCACTGAAACAAGAATATGCCAACATGATAGGCTATAAACCTCAATTCGTGTGCTAGTGATAAACAATAGGTTTTATTCTTGATTAGTTCTTGAGACATTTCAAGATCTTTAAGATTCCCACTGACCTCTTGACATATATGATTCTCTTTTCAAGAACCATTCCTTGACAAAGAAAATATTCAAGAGTTAGTGCGGATTCTTATCAAGACAAACACTTCACACAATTGGTCTTAGTTGGTCTTTGGCTTATCCAAGACATCACAACTTACCAATTTCAAATGTACAAGAGTAGAAACATTTTACTCTACATTTGATAAGTGTTATAAAACTTTCTTAAGATTATGTCACTCGAGTTACAATCTTGGAGTATGACTCTAAGACTTGTTTTGGAACGAAGTATGACTCATCTTCTTGATTTAACCATTTCAACAATTCACGATTCCTCTTCTTAGTCAAACAATTGCACTAAGATGTCCTTAGAGGATCAATTGTGATATGGTTTTTCATAATCATTAAGATGATCATAAAACATGATACTGAAGTACTCTCCCGTCTTTTCAGATTGGAGAAACTTTTATCTTTCTGCCTAATTTGATTCTTCTCATTCGTCATGCCATACATTGAAACTTTTCCAATGTTTCAAGAATTATACTTAAACTTGTAAGCACAACCATATTTACTAAACTTTAGTAAATCATGACGAATTGCCTTATCGTTCTTTGTGGTGGATCTGATCATCGCACAATCAAGTGTACCCAATCCCCTAGTCCTTCACTTGACTCACATATACATGTGAACAAGGAATTAGTCTTAATTTATCAAAGATGAAAATTCTCATCCATCATACAATACAGGTTGCATGATTCCAAGTTTCTATCCAACTGAAACTTGGGTGATGAGAATCTTTCATTATTTGGTAAATTATGACACTACCACAAACGAAAGAATCAAATCTATTTTCCAATATTGCTATCAATGGAATCATATAAACAATAATTTTCACAAATTCCATTGTAAGGATACTTAAAATAAATAAAATCAAAAAATTTTCCTTTTATTTTAAAATTGCGGAAAAAACTCATCCTTACAATGCAAATACATATGAAAACTATGTTGTTATCTATTCATAAGCAATCTATCAAAACTTTTAGCAGCAGCTTCAAAATTCTGATCTTCAAATCATGCGATCGAAACCCATCTTCGCGATCAGATTCAGCATACTCTTCCTCTAAGCTTTCTCTCCTTTTTCGATTCTACAAAACATCAAAATGCAACCTAGTCACATCATGTAATAAGAATCTCCAAATAGGAACTTAACAGAGTTAGATAGTGGACTTTACCTGAAGCATAGTCAAATTTTTGACCTTTACCATCCTAGTGAACTTTCAGGTAAATAAGGCAGCTTCGGAACCAATGCCCCTTCTTTTAGAAATAGAAACATATGGACTCTTTGGTAATGGTACATGGGACTATCTCAGACTTGGCCTTTCTCTTTACCATTTGGTCAACCGGGTTGACTATGGCCGATCCCTTTCCATTGGGAAGAGAAGACTTTTCTGGACTTCCAATGTTATCATTGTCAATGTCCATGAAGTTTGGGAAGTAGATCTTCCAATCAAATTTGCCTTACCAGTGCTCCAAATCATTGCTGATTCAGCAGCAACAAGCAAAATAGGTAAGATCATTAAGGGTCATGTCGTGGTCTGTCACATAGTAGTCCTTTAAAGAACTCACTATATGACTCGGAAAGCGATTGAAAAACCCAGTCAACAGTCAACTTCCTTGATACTTCGACACCCAACTCTCTCAGCTTGTCAATATGTGACTTTATCTCCAAGATGTGAGTACATATAGACACTGGTTGCCAATAAGGATTGAGTGACCTTGAACTTTTCAAGAACTTGTGGGTTAGGGAGAATAATTGGAGGAGGTGGAGGAAGTGAAGTATGATTTCCAGTCCCATTAATGCACAACAAAGGGATTAATCTTTCACCTTGATCGCTGTTTGGGATATCATCTTCATTAGGATAGCTTTATCCAAAAGGATAAGGAAGACCATAGTTGTCATGACTAGACATCTATGAGGGAGAAATTCAAGTTTAGTTGATTTAAGTCCTTAATATAACACCCAATCTGAAATATTAAGGCTAGGACCCAACACAATATTTTATAACTTGGAAGAGGGATGCCGTAATCCAAGCTACAAAATATTTGAAGGTAGGTAAATAACGATTTACCAATTTCCACCATGAAAAACAAAATTTAACATTAGGTTTTAAATGAATTGAAACTCCTAGATCTTTTGAGATTCATTGAACTATTCAATGGCATGTTTAAATCTTGATTGTGCCCTTCAAGTTTGTGACTGGGATGCCGAGGATCACAAACAAGGAGTGAAAAACCATGCAAATTAACTTGGTACACTTAATGTTACAACCACCTAATCAATGTGCCGGTTAACCACACATGCTCCATTGATTTAATGATTAACATCAAGCTACCCTTTGTCACGCATTGTCAGTCCCAGATTAGTGTGCCGGTCAACCACATGCGCTCCACTAACGAGTTAACAAAATGCAAAAAAGAGAAATGTATGCGAAATATAAAGAACGCCAAAAACGGAGTTCGTATGCGAAATATATGAATTTCTGAAGTTCAGAGCACAAACTTCGAGACCTGACTGCGTTCACGATGTGAACACAGTGTTCACAACGTGAACTCAGTGAACGACACCTTTCGAGCCTAGAAGACACACGGAAAGCCTAGGGGATGACCAGGATCAAAAGCCACGACGTGAATATATCTGGTTCACGACATGAATGTGATTTTTCAACCTATAAATAGGAATCGAAGCTCTCCGGATTTGGTTGCCATTTTCTAACATCTCTCCTACTATTTTTCATCTTTAAGCCCCTCTACACTGCCCCGACACCCCGTTTACATATCGACACCCGAAGCAAGTCCCGACGCCCCGAAGATCCTGAGAAAAAGAGTTTTCGATCCGAAACTCTGCCCGCGTGAAGCCCGGTATTAGAGAAAACATCCCGGTTTCATCGAAGAATATTGTTTTAAGGGACGAAGCGCTGTCCAATCGTCGTCTTATCAAGTGAGTGCATAGTTACTTTCATCTTACACATAGATATGAAGTATTTTATATAAAATTACATGTTATGTGTGTATATTATCTGAATACTTGTTGTCTATGTTGGATGATCGATTTTATATACGTTTTAAATGATTTAAACTGTATATATATTTTATATCTACAAATATGTTGGGGTAAAACATGGGTAGATAAAATAGTTGGTGTGTGATGAAAAATGAGTTGGAAGATGAGATGAAAGGCGATATAGATCATGAGATGAGGGTGAGAGGTGAGAAGTGAGAAAAGCCTTTACCCAAACGTTGGCCCCGTCATCTAACAGAGTATGGATGACAACCATGGACTATTCTAGACGGTCTGTGGAACACTAGAAGGCTCGCAACCTGTAGGTGTTGTGAATGACTTGTTCACCCGGTGTACTCTAAAAACCCATTGACATGTATTTCGGGTGGATTGCCGAAAGTAATAATGTCGATAAATGAGCTGTGGACTTACTAACCGTTGGATGAACCCTGGCGACTATGCGACTTAGTGCCTGTTGTATAAACCCTGGAGACTATGAGACTTAGTGCCTAAACCTTAGCGACTATGCGACTTAGTGCCTGTTGAGTAAACCCTGGCAATGATGGATTTCGTGTTGATTCCTTAGGATGATCCTTAGGAATGAATGAATGAGGAATAGCTAATTCTTAGGGTAGATCCTTAAGAGTAAAGAATATAATGGGGATGGGTAATTGGGTTGATTGTTTGATGTTTAAACATAATAATTATATTATTGTGGGTTGAAAACCCTATGTACTCACCAGGTTTCCCAACCTGACCCACTCAAGCTTATTTGAATCACAGGTGCCGATACGAAGTTACATTACACTGATAGATTAAAGAGGTGTAGATCACTAGTGTAAATGAATGTAAGTTCTGTTTATGCTTATGTTTCTGTATTGACAATGACATCCCAACTGTTTTAAGATGAATAAAAATAAATTTCTTCGGAAATGCTTTGATAAAGTATTTATCATGTTTTCTGGGAACAAATTCCGCAACATTTTTAATAAAAGGAGTACTCTGATTTTTATAAAGCGTAAACAAAATTGGACTTTTCTGGCCGTGAAAATGGGGATGTCACAGTTGGTATCAGAGCATTAGTTTAAGCGAACTAAGAATTTGTAGGAAATTTCTAGACTTAAACTTAGAATGCTAAGCGATGATTGTGAGAAGAGTGTCTAATATATTTTAGGTAGTACACTTGAATTGACACGAGCACTAGTTTATTTTAGAAAAGATGCCTAAAATGTTTTATGTGCTAAATGCTTTATGTTATAGCTATAAAGATGCCTTATATGCTATTATTTGTTTGGATCTATGGTCTGTTGCCGACCGGATCTAGAAATTTTATGTGCTCAGCATTCTAAACGTTTAATTACGATATTAGAACTGGCATGTAGTTTTTCGGAATAATAAGGAGGATTACACGTCAAAACCTTCCTTTATCTATATTCTCGTCTCGATACACCGAACGTCTGCTTTGGTGTATAGAACGTCACAGTGAAGACTAATAGTGAACTGAGTAAATTGAGGAAATGAGAAGGCTCACGATGGTGAATGGTACCTATCGGAAGATATCGTAAGAATGATATCTTGCCTTTAGAATACGTCTGATAAAATAACAGTACGTATAGAGGAGTACGGTACATCCGAATGTACACAATTGATTGGCGGGATGATAGAACGGTTGGTGTAATTCCTGAAGTTGTCTTGTCGTCTGACGTTTCCATCACCAACCAAGTTGAAGCACAATTATGTGGAAGATATGCATGGAAGAAGTCCTAGTAGAGTCTAGAGAATTTTTTTTATGATTATTTGGACACATTCGTATGTGTTAAATTGTTTTGGGATTTTAGGAAATAAGAACTTTTGGACTGCGAGACAATACTTGGGACGAGTATGTGACATCCAAATTTTCACGGCCAGAAAAGACCGATTTGTTTATGCTTTATTTTGAAAATCAGAGTATCTTTTAAAGAAATGTGTTGCGAATTTGTTCCCAGAAAAACATGATAAATACGTTATCAAATCATTTCCGAATAAATGTATTTCATTCATTTTCAAAACATTGGGATGTCATCGTCAATACAGAAACATAAGCATAAACAGAACTTACATTCATTTACACTAGTGATCTACATCTCTTTTAAATCTCTCAGTGTAAAGTAGCTTCATATCGACACCTGTGATACAAATAAGCTTGAGTGAGTCAGGTTGGGAAACCTGGTGAGTACATAGGGTTTTCAACCCACAATAATATAATTATTATGTTTAAACAATCAAACAATCAACCCAATTACCCATCCCCATTTTCTTCATTTAATATTCCCTAAAGAATTATCTTAAGGGTCATCTCCTATGTCGTATTTACCTCTCATCTCTTTACATCACATTTCCTTATATGTTCATTCCTAAGGCATGAATACGTAGTTACAACATCGCATGAACTCGTAATTCATAGTAAGGGTTAGAGTATCATCACATGAATACGCAGTCACAACATCGCCTGAACTCGTAATTCATAGTAAGGGTTAGAGTATCATCACATGAATACGTAGTCACAACATCGCCTGAACTCGTAATTCATCACCTACAGGTATAAGTCTGTTGGTGTTTCCACGGGGTTGTCTAGAATAGTCCGTGGTCGCCATCTATACTCTGGTAGATGACTACATCTCCACATTGTCGGACAAGGTTATGGTATCTTTCATCCTACATCACCGATTCATCATCACCTATCTATCCTCACCTACTTATCATCACCTATCTCTCATCATTTTATTTCATCACACACCAACTATTTCATATACCCATGTTTTATCCTAACATATTTGTAGATATAAAATAAATATACAGTTTGAATCATTTAAAACATGTATAAAATCATTCATCCAACATAGACAACAAGTATTCAGATAATATGCACACATAGCACGTAATTTATATAAAATACTTCATATCTATGTGTAAGATGAAAGTAACTATGCACTCACTTGAAAAGGTGGTGAGTCGGTACTCGGACAGCACTTCGTTAATCTTAAAACAATTTCCCTCGGACAAAACACCGGGTTTTTCGCAAAACCGGGCTTCGCTGGAGCAGCATTTCCGAGCCGAAAGGCTCTTTTCTCGGGACTCCGGGAGCCTCGGGGCTTCCTTCGGGTGCTAGGGGGTTTACCTAGGCTTAGGGGGGGGGGGGGGTTAGGAACCCTTAGAGAGAGAGTATAGAGAGAGAAAGTTGAAGGGGAGAGGTGTGGGAAATGAAGGAACCCGACACCTCTATTTATAGGTTGATTTCCTGATGGACTCGCCGAGTCGGTTCACTGACTCACCGAGTCAGTGCCATGTGTCATCACCTGATGGCTTTTCTTGGGGAGAAAGCCTTGGCCCATATTCAGCCACGTCACCCCTTTTGCAGCAGCACCCTGCCGACTTCTAAACCCCGTAACTTTCGCATACAAGCTCCGTTTTCGACGTTCTTTTTTCCACGCGTAGGTAAAAACAAGATCTACAACTTTCATTTAGACTCCATCGGCTAATTCTCGACCGATCTTAAATTTAACAGTAGGAGGAGATTAGACTGTTAAATGACCGCAAAAAATTCGTATCTCCTTCATACGGACTCCGTTTTCGTCTGTCTTTTTACCGTTGAGTTCCTATTAATGAGATCTTCAACTCTCATTTAGGTCGCGTAAGCCAAAAACCGCTCGAACTAAAATTCGAGTTTCGGGTCGTGCACTGCTATGCCAAATCTTAGAAAATTCATAACTTCCTCATACGAAGTCAGATTTGGGCGTTCTTTTTTTTTTGTATGTTCTCGGTTTTTTAACGTACACTACAACTTTTGTTTAGATCACTAAGGCCAAAAAGTATTCTACCGTAAATTCAGTATTTACGTCTCCCGGTGTCGTGCCGGTTTTGCCGTAAAACTTCGACGGGCCATAACTTCTTCGTTGTAACTCGGATTTCGGTGTTCTTTATATGTACGGAACCCTTGTAACATATACTACAACTTGGTTAAGATTAATTCTTCTAAATAATCTTCCATAAAAAACTCATTTTTGATGCTCATCGTCTCTAAATTGACTAGCCCGGATCTACGGGCGTTACAATTATCTCCCCCTTAGGATGATTACGTCTCGGAATCATCAACGAAACAGGATTGTATAATGACTCCATACGTTATCTCTTCACCGTAGGTAATAACCGTAACTTCTATGTTGTTTCGAATGAGTATCTAACTCTTGGACTCCTTGACTGCAGGCGGTGCTCGATCTTGCTCCCGCCCTCTGTCTCATGTTAGACCTTCAATCATGGCCTTCATGTCAGAATCTTGCTCTTTATCAGAGACTCCTTCTTCAAACTTGTTATTTGACTTCCACAATAGACCGATGGGTCACGTTCTAATGACCTCTCATCGTATGTTGCAATGCTTAGACTCGGGTCTCTTAGAGTCAAATTCCGGAACAGACTATACCTTCCTTCATGTTCTAATCTCATCTTAAAAGGTAGCATTTCTAGCTACAAACAACCTTCGCGATACCTCTATTGATCGCTTTGATTAATTCTTCCAACTTAAGTCAGGTGCTACATCGAACTTGGTTCTCGAAACCACATAACATACTCGTCGTAGTCGGACTCAATTTGGTATGACCACTAGGTTCGGAATAACAATCATCTTCTTAATCGTTACCAAAACAATGGTAACAATAACTTGAATAAAACGAATTCAATTACTAGCTCCTTGGTAACCTTGTGAGTTTCCCTGATCCAAGTGTGAGTCCTGTGCTTCTGGTAGTATATGCATCTACTACCTTTCACACCTACTCATACTCGTCCCAAGTATTGTCTCGCAGTCCCCAAGTCCTAAAATCACAAAACAATTTAACACATAAAGTGTGTCCAAATAATCATAAAAAAAATTTCCCTAGGCTCTACTAGGACTTCTTCCATGCACATCTTCAATCATCAATTTTGCTTCAACTCGGTTGGTATTGGAAATTCCAGACCATGGGATAACTTTATGGATTATACCAAAAATTCTTTCTTTCTGCCAATCGAAAGCATACTTCTCCCGTACTAGACGTATTATTTATTAGACGCATTCTAAAGGCAAGATACCTCTCTTACGATATCTTCTGATAGGTATCATTCACTATCGTAAGCCTTATTATTTCCTCTATTTTATCAGTCTATCATGGTTCGCATCACTTCCTGAACTTCTGCCATTGTGATAGGTTCGGGTGCAGGCGCAACGACCGATGCATGACCCATCACATTCTTTGGCTCAGGTTGTCATCTTCCTCGGATATTTCCTAGTCTGACTTCACCATGACGTTTTGTACACCAAAGCAGACATTCGGTGTACCAAGGCGAGAATTTAAGATAGGAAAGTTTTATTTACGATAGACGTATAAATCTCCCTATTACTCCGAAAAGTTACATGTCGGTTCTAATATCGTAATTAAACGTTTAGAAATCTGAACACAAAAAATTTCCAGATCCGGTCGGCAATAGACCATAGATCCGAACAAATAATAGCATATAAGACATCTTTATAGCTATAACATAAAACATTTAGCACATAAAACATTTTAGGCATCTTTCCTAAAATAAACTAGTGCTCGTGTCTAAAATATAGCAGACACTCATCTCACAATCATCGCTTAGCACTCTAAGTTTAAGTCTAGAAATTTCCTACAAATTCCTAGTTCGCTTAAACTAATGCTCTGATACCAACTGTGACATCCCAATTTTCACGGCCAGAAAAGACCGATTTGTTTATGCTTTATTTTGAAAATCAGAGTATCTTTTAAAGAAATGTGTTGCGAAATTTGTTCCCAGAAAAACATGATAAATACGTTATCAAATCATTTCCGAAGAAATGTATTTCATTCATTTTCAAAACATTGGGATGTCATCGTCAATACAGAAACATAAGCATAAACAGAACTTACATTCATTTACACTAGTGATCTACATCTCTTTTAAATCTCTCAGCGTAAAGTAGCTTCATATCGACACCTGTGATACAAATAAGCTTGAGTGGGTCAGGTTGGGAAACCTGGTGAGTACATAGGGTTTTCAACCCGCAATAATATAATTATTATGTTTAAACAATCAAACAATCAACCCAATTACCCATCCCCATTTTCTTCATTTAATATTCCCTAAAGAATTATCTTAAGGGTCATCTCCTATGTCGTATTTACCTCTCATCTCTTTACATCACATTTCCTTATATGTTCGTTCCTAAGGCGTGAATACGTAGTTACAACATCGCATGAACTCGTAATTCATAGTAAGGGTTAGAGTATCATCACATGAATACGCAGTCACAACATCGCCTGAACTCGTAATTCATAGTAAGGGTTGGAGTATCATCACATGAATACGCAGTCACAACATCGCCTGAACTCGTAATTCATCACCTACAGGTTATAAGTCTGCTGGGGTTTCCACGCGTAGGTAAAAACAAGATCTACAACTTTCATTTAGACTCCATCGGCTAATTCTCGACCGATCTTAAATTTAACAGTAGGAGGAGATTAGACTGTTAAATGACCGCGAAAAATTCGTATCTCCTTCATACGGACTCCGTTTTCGTCTGTCTTTTTACTGTTGAGTTCCTATTAATGATATCTTCAACTCTCATTTAGGTCGCGTAAGCCAAAAACCGCTCGAACTAAAATTCGAGTTTCGGGTCGTGCACTGCTATGCCAAATCTTAGAAAATTCATAACTTCCTCATACGAAGTCAGATTTGGGCGTTCTTTTTTTTTGTATGTTCTCGGTTTAACGTACACTACATTTTTTGCTTAGATCACTAAGGCCAAAAAGTCTTCTTCCTTAAATTCACTATTTACGTCTCCTGGTGTCGTGCCGGTTTTGCCGTAAAACTTCGACGGGCCATAACTTCTTCGTTATAACTCGGATTTCGGCGTTCTTTATATGTACGGAACCCTTGTAACATATACTACAACTTGGTTAAAATTAATTCTTCTAAATAATCTTCCATCAAAAACTCATTTTTGATGCTCATCGTCTCTAAATTGACTATCCCGGATCTACGGGCGTTACAAGTATGAGTAGGTGTGAATAGTAGTAGAGGCCTATACTACCGGAAGCACATGACTCACGCTTGGATCAGGGAAAGTCACAAGGTTACCAAGAAGCTAGTGATTGGTCTCGTTTTATTCAAGTATGTCGTTACCATTGTTTCGGTAATGACTAATGAGATGATTTTTATTCCGACCCTAATGGTTATATCAAATTGAGTCCGACTACGATGAGTTTGTTACGTGGTTCAGAGAACCAAGTTCGATGTAACATCTGACTTAAGTCAGATGATTGAAATCAATGCGATCAATAGCATCGCGCTCGTTGTTAAGGAAGCTTGTAGCTAGATATGCTACATGCTAAAATGTGATTATGTCACATTAGAATATGAAGGAAGGTATATTCCATTCTGGAATTTGACTCTAAGAGACTTGAGTCTAAGCGTTGCATCATACGATGAGAGATCATTAGAGCATGACCCATCGGTCTGTTACAATAGATAAAGGAAGTACTTATCCTAAGCAGAAGAATGAGTCCTCAATAAGGATTTATTTTGTAACTCGAAGGTTACGATTGAGCGTCCAACATAGTGCGAAGAGCAGATGCAGGATTGAGCACTACCTGCGATCGAGAAGTCCAAAAGCTAGATACTCGTTCGAAGAACATATGGATTACGGTTATTACTTAGGATGGAAAGATGACGTATGGAATCATTATATTAGACCTATTTCGTTGATGATTCCGGGACGTAATCATCCTAAGGGGGAGATAATTGTAACGCCCGTAGATTAGGGCTAGTCAATTAAGAGACAATAAGTGTCTAAAACAACTTTTTGATAGAAGATTATTTAGAATGAATAGTCTTAATAAAAGTCGTAGTATATGTTACAAGGATTCCAGATATATAAAGAATGCCGAAATCCGAGTTATAACAAAGGAGTTATGACCTGTCGAAGTTTCGCGATAGAACCGGCACGACACTATGTGACGTAAATAGTGAATTTAAGATATAACGATTTTTAGCCTTAGTGATCTAAACGAAAGTCGTAGAGTTCGTTAAACCGAGAGCATTCATAAAAACAACGTCCAAATCTGACTTCGTATGAGAAAGTTATGATTTTTCTAAGTTTTGACTTAGCAGTATGCAGCCCAAAACTCGAAATTTAGATCGAGTGATTTTTAGCCGAAACAATCTAAACGAGAATCAAAGATCTTGTTGATAGTAGTTCAACGGTAAAAAGACAGACGAAAACGGACGTCGGGTGAAGAAGTTATGAATTTTTAACAGACTTTTCCTGTCCCGGCCCGTTAAAAATATAATATTAAAAATAAAGTCAAAATTAGCCGATGGAGTCTAAACGAAAGTTGTAGAGCATAATTTCACCTACGCGTAGATATAAAGAACGTCAAAATAGGAGTTCGTATGCGAAATATATGAATTTCTGAAGTTCGGAGCACAAACTTCAAGACCTGACTGCGTTCACGACGTGAATACAGTGTTCACGACGTGAACTCAGTGAACGACACCTTTCGAGCCTAGAAGACACACGGCAAGCCTAGGGGATGACCAGGATCAAAAGTCACGACGTGAATATACCTGGTTCACGACATGAATGTGATTTTACAACCTATAAATAGGAATCGAAGCTCTCCGGATTTGGTTGCCATTTTCTAACATCTCTCCTACTATTTTTCATCTTTAAGCCCCTCTACACTGCCCCGACAACCCGGTTACATATCGACACCCGAAGTAAGTCCCAACGCCCCGAAGATCCCGAGAAAAAGTGTTTTCGAGCCGAAACTCTGCCCGCGTGAAGCCCGGTTTTTGAGAAAACATCCCGGTTTCATCAAAGAATATTGTTTTAAGGGACGAAGCGTTGTCCAATCGTCGTCTTATCAAGTGAGTGCATAGTTACTTTCATCTTACACATAGATATGAAGTATTTTATATAAAATTACGTGCTATGTGTGCATATTATCTGAATACTTGTTGTCTATGTTGGATGATCGATTTTATATACGTTTTAAATGATTTAAATTGTATATGTATTTTATATCTACAAATATGTTGGGGTAAAACATGGGTAGATAAAATAGTTAGTGTGTGATGCAAAAATGAGTTGGAAGATGAGATGAAAGGCGATATAGATCATGAGATGAGGGTGAGAGGTGAGAAGTGAGAAAAGCCTTTACCCAAACGTTGGCCCCGTCATCTAACAGAGTATGGATGACAACCATGGACTATTCTAGACGGTCTGTGGAACACTAGAAGGCTCGCAACCTGTAGTTGTTGTGAACGACGTGTTCACCCAATGTACTCTAAAACCCCATTGACATGTATTTCGGGTGGATTGCCGAAAATAATATTGTCGATAAATGAGCTGTGGACTTAGCAACCGTTGGATGAACCCTGGCGACTATGCGACTTAGTGCCTGTTGTATAAACCCTGGAGACTATGAGACTTAGTGCCTAAACCTTAGCGACTATGCGACTTAGTGCCTGTTGAGTAAACCCTGGCAACGATGGATTTCGTGTTGATTCCTTAGGATGATCCTTAGGAATGAATGAATGAGGAATAACTAATTCTTAGGGTAGATCCTTAAGAGTAAAGAAGATAATGGGGATGGGTAATTGGCTTGATTGTTTGATGTTTAAACATAATAATTATATTATTGTGGGTTGAAAACCCAATGTACTCACCAAGTTTCCCAACCTGAACCACTCAAGCTTATTTGAATCACAGGTGCCGATACGAAGTTACATTACATTGAGAGATTAAAGAGGTGTAGATCACTAGTGTAAATGAATGTAAGTTCTATTTATGCTTATGTTTCTGTATTGACAATGACATCCCAAATGTTTTAAAATGAATAAAAATACATTTCTTAAATGTTTTAATAAAGTATTTATCATGTTTTCTAGGAACAAATTCCGCAACATTTTTAATAAAAGGAGTACTCTGATTTTTATTAAGCATAAACAAAATTGGTCTTTTCTGGCCGTGAAAATGGGGATGTCACAGGGTGAGAGTGGACATCCATTAAACTGCCATTTTATAGGCAGTAACCTTATACCCCCCTTATAGACCGACTTCGTGAATGAGGCCTACTAACGGTAAGACTGACTTACTCTTATACATATATATAAATATTAAACCTATAATATTATAATAGTATAAGGGTTGAATTTTAAACTATTAAAATTCTAAGGGTTTAACTTGGAATTAAAGTATTCATGGGGGGGGGGGGAAACTTTACAAATTCCAAAACTTGAGGGCAAGTTTTGAACAATTCAAAAACTTTTGGTTTCCATAACTTATGAGTTTAAAGTAGTTTTAATGAAAAACTCTTCAAGTTCCATAACTTGAGGACAAGTTATGGAAGACTTTAAAAACATTTAAAAAATGAGATTCTTCATTTTCATAAATTATGGAAATTTTATGAGTTTTAAAATTCATAAATGAGACTTTTCATATAACTTGAGGACAAGTTACAAAAACTCATATTATGAACAACTTTTAGATCAATTTGAATCGAAAACCAATTATCACATAATTTTTCTATTAATCTAAACTAACTCATAAGAACTAGATAATTCATATCATCAATCTTCAAGAAATTAGCATAAACATATAAACTAATACAAATCTTGAAATTATGACAATTATATTTTAATTGGATGAGAATCATCATTACCATAACATCAAAATCAAATTTTATGAAGAAAAACACTTTGTGGTAATGATTCTAATCCAAAACAGGCCAAAAAATTCGAATATATGCTGTCAGGGGCTCCAACTCGCCGAGTGCAAGAACCAACTCGACGAGTTGGATGAGTTTACATATGGACTCGTCGAGTCCCTCAATGGACTCGTCGAGTCCCCTGTCCAGACAGCAAAAAATTCGGTTTTTTCAGCAAGTAGCATCAAGTATAATTTGAAAACAACCCATGGCTCTGATACCACTGTAGGGTTTTGTATACTACAACATCCTATGGTGCACATACAACCCTAAATACCTTGGATATATGTTTTCACTAATTATACATGCACTAATGTTTCCAAGGTATTAAGCGTATAACTAGCATGCAATTGACATATACCATACAAGATACTAGTTAGGGTAACATACCTTTTATGTAGCTTGAAGTCTTGATGTATTTGGCCTTAAGAGCTTAGCTCCAATAGTGTGGAAGCCTCAAATGAAGTCACAACACATCATGAACAAAGGTGGAACTTGAGAGAGAATTCCATGCACCCAAAAAAACACCTCCATGAACTCCAAGTACAAGTCTTTTTGTTTTTGGCTATGAATGGACATATTTATATGTAGGATTCCAAGGGTCATGGGTATAACCCAAATCCATACCCATGGGTGTTATGATCCATGGTTCATGTGGCCCAACTCTTTATGTATCCATACATAAGTTTGGTCCAACATGGATCATAACACATATAAATATAACTAATTACCATAATTAGTCCCCATAGATTTAATTAGTCTCCTTTGATCACTAAATTAATTCCAAATTAATTCTTGATCAATACTAATTAAAACATATGATTTGATATTAATATATTATAACTTATAACATATTAATAAATCATAAATAATCTCTTCTCTCAAAAGTCCATCCTAACAAATTGTCCTGATGATATGCAACCCAAATGGACCATGCTACTCTCGGGTCAAGTACATACCAATTATAGTTATGGGCTTAGACACCTAATCCAACAACCGGGAGGTTTGCTCAAAAACCGGGCTCTGCGTGGGCAGAGTTTCGACTCGAAAAACTCTTTTTCTCGGAGACTTCGGGCTCTCCGGGGCTTTCTTCTAGTGCTAGGTAGGTTCCCTAGGCTTCGGGGGGTTTAGAGAGGCTTGCGAGTGTGTAAAGAGTGAATGATGGAGTGAATTTTGCAAACATAACCGGGCAGCCTCGCATGTTATCTATAGGGTGATTTTTGGTCTCTCACGTCGTGAGCCAAGCATGCTCACGTCGTGAGCTCGATCCTACTCACTCCGTAGACCCGCCATGTGTTCCTAGCTTCGAAATGTGGCGTTTTGACTCCTCACGTCGTGAGAAATCCTTGCTCACGTCGTGAGCTTTTGACTTATCACTCCGTAGACTTGCCATACGTCTTCTAGCTTCGAAATGTGGCATTTCGACTTCTCACATCGTGAGAATTAGTGCTCACGTTGTGAGCCCAGTCAGATTAGGGTTTCTGACACGTGTCATGCTCTCAGACAGTTGTATTTTCGGAAGGCCATAACTTTTGCATACGAGCTCCATTTTTGACATTCTTTATATCCACGCGAATGTGGAGACGTACTATACAACTTTCATTTAGAATCCTAAGGCTAAAAAGTACTCTATCATAAACTTACTTTTTACGATTCCTAGTATCGTGCCGGTTTTGTCGCAAAACTTCGATAGGTCATAACTTCTTCGTTATAACTCGGATTTCGGCGTTCTTTATATCTCCGGAATCCTTGTCACGACCACTACAACTTTATTCATAGATATCGGGTTTATATAACATTTTATTTTTGACGCTTATTTTCATTCTTAATTTATTATATCATCATAATTAAGTATAAAGCACATAAATTCACATAATTCACATAATACTCAAATAATTCATCTTTATTACTTCAAAACACATTACAATAGTTGACATAGACTATTACATCGTCTTTAATGCTTAGACCAGAAACACGAGCGTTACAGCTTGTAGCAGAGGTCTCCATTAAGGATCAAGCTTGAAACTCAAAGGTTAGGACTGGAGGTCCAACAAAAAATAAAGAACGGGTACAAAGTTGAGCACCACCAGCAGCTAAGAAATCCAATAGTTTGATACTCATTTGGAAAGACTTAAGGAGATATGATTATTTCTTAGGATGAAAAAGTTACTCGCGGGATCATCATCCAGCCATATTTTGCTGATGATTCTGGGACGTAATCAACCTAAGGGGGTATTAATTGTAAGTTTGTAACGCCCGCGGATTCGGGATAGGAAATTAAAATATAATAAGCTATAAAAACGACATTTTATACAATATTATGTAGGATAAATAATCTTAACAAAAGTTATAGTATATGTGACAAGGATTCCATACATATAAAGAACTATGAAATCCAACTTCGTATGAAGAAGTTATGCTTCTTCGAAGCTTCACGAGTAAACCGACACGGCTCTGCGTATCGTAAAAAGTAAATTTTTGATAGATTTCATATTAGCGTAAGTAATCTAAACGTAAGTCATAGTAGTCGTAAAATCGATAATGCGCATATAGATAACGTCTAAATCTGACTTTGGGAGAGGAAGTTACGATTTTTCGAAAAATTTAGCGCAACAGTGCAGACTAGGGATGTTATTCGGGTCAGAACCGGATCAAACTGACCCGAACCCGAATAACTCGAAAATCGAATAAGGGTAATTGCATGAACTGATTAACCAATACAAGTTCAGTTTGGTTCGGGTGTTAATTGGTTCAGTTCGGTTATTACCCGAATAACATGTACAAGATGCTTAAGGACCTAATATAACCGAAAAAAATGAATAATCCGTATTAGGATTCTATAACCCGAATAATAGAATAACAATGTACTTTTATACATCAACATAAAACATTCAAAGACTAACATAACACAATAACATATTGAAAGAATAGCATTTACATAGTAGATTAACAATATGATGAGAAGATTGGTCAATTTTGAAACGACGAGAATGAGTGTAGAGTATTTTTCTGTTATGAATGACGAGGAAAGAAGTGTGAATCGTGATTTTGATTTTTATCGATCAGAGAAAGGGGACGATGAATGTTTATTCGGGTCGGGTATTTAGAATCGAATAAGATCTTATTTAGGTAACCCGAACTGAATAACCCGAGAACCGAATAAGCATAATATAGATACCCGAAACCCGAATCAAATTGCTTATTCGGGCCTAATTCGGTTCGGTTCGGTTTTCTGGCCAAATTCTCATCCCTAGTGCGGACACAGAAATTGAAAATCAAATCGGTTGATTGTTAGCCTAAACAATCTAAACGATAATTGAAAATCTCATAAATATGAACCCATAGATAAAAAGATAGTCGAGAACGAAGTTTTTTTTGAGGGATTTATGAATCTCGCATGGATTTTAACAGTCTAAATATAAATTTTAGTAAGAGTAAGAATTAGCGGTTGAGACCTTAATGAAAGTTGTAGAGTTCGTCGGGAGGATTTCGGAGATATAAAGAACGTCAAAAATGGAGCTCGTATGCGAAAGTTATGGGCATCCGAAGATCTATGAGAAAATACATGCGCTGGTGGCATTGCAGCACCAGAGTGCGCGATGTGGAATGTTCGTAGTCGTTATTATGTACCTATAAATAAAATGTATCAGTGATTCCAAGGCATTATACTTATTGATCTACTTACGGAAATGATATATATGCTGGATTTAGTGAGGTGTTTAAAGTGTGATTTTCAAATAGTATACTTTGTATACCAAACGGACCATACCTCCGATATGATCATACCTAGTCGTTCCTTACTTGATAGGTCTTAATGTATACATTGAGAAAATGAGGAATCTAGACTATCATTAGTCGCCAGGAATATAAGACCAAGACTTAGTAATATGAACCTAGGTCAGATCAAATGAGAAGTTAAGTGCTAAGGTGAAGTTATGCCTAAATTACGAGGCGTACACTTCTAACAAGTGAGTGCATAGTTACTTTCAGCTTACACACACACACACACACACACACACATATATATATATATATATATATATATATATATATGAAGTATCTATTAAATGTTATATGTGCTTACTATCTGTGTACTTGATATTTGTGCTATAATATGATATGATTTTATTTATATAAATTACTTTATCATATTCGCATTGGGTAATGAAGGTTTTTGGGAAAGATAAAATAATGGGTTGGGTAGTAAAGGGTTTTTTGGGAAAATAAAATAATGGTGAGAAGTCACACATTGTATTACCGAGACCAGTCATCTAATAGAGTATATGTGACGACCACTGACTATTCTAGGTAGTCTGGTGGAACACTAGCAGGTTCTCCACCTGTAGGTGTTTACGATCATACTTTTTAGGGAAAATGAAAGTTGTTCGTTTGGGTACTCTATCCCCCTCAGGGTTGCTTTGTTGACACATATTGCTACGGATTCCCCCGAAGCGGTATTGTCTACTCACAGAGATCCTTTAGGGTAGGTCTCTTGAGATTAGCATTAGGATTAGATGTCACACCCCCAAACCGGAACGGCGGAAACGTTCGGGGGCGGAGGACGTCATGCTCAGTATCATAACCATAGTGAAGAAAGTAAACACAACCATCATAAATATAATTTAAAAGGTTACATCGTTGCAAAAAAATACATGTTTCATAATAAATTACATATGATGTCAAAATAGTTCAAAAGAAATCTGCGCCTTAGCGTCTTGCCTTCAAAAATCTTGTGGTTACCTGTATTACTGAATACCTGAGAATACAAGTTGTTTTTGAAAGAGTATCAGCATTAAAGCTGGTGAGTTCATAAGCAATTTATGAATGAAAAATGGATGTTGTTCCTTAAAGTTTGTTACAAGTTTGTTTCCAGAAAATCCAATATTTTCTAAAAGGTTTGTTGTAGTCTTAACTGAACCGAGACTTAGTATATGTAAATAAATCGTCATACTTATTTGTGGTTTTATATTTAAATAAAACTCCTTTTTGTGAAATCCTTAAATTCCTGTGAAATGTGTGTGTTGTTAATTCCCCATGTGAGTTGTTATAACCATGCTAAGACTCGAAGACCTCGTACTCGACGTTCTTTAGGCGTTAGAATGTTATGATATTTGTCACCTCAGACCTGCCGGTCTAGTTGTTGCAAGCAGCTTAGGTGCGGGTTTGTCAGACCCAATATAGATCTATACACAACTATCGCGCTCTTCCTACAAGAGATTATGGCTATAACTACAGGAATTTTCTGTTGTACTTAAGAGTACCCTGAAGGTGAATGTCTCACAAATTTATTCATTAACATGTTCACGTAGTTTGTAATGAAATACCCGTTTTGTAAATCGATTGTATTACTGTTTCTTTGTTAAACAAGGTGTCCAAACTATACCTATTATAGTTTATCAAGAGTGTTTTATGTTTTAAATGAAACCTTGTTATGCATGGCTTTGTATTTCGATAAAATGACATTGAAAATACTAAGTATAAAATCTTACACACCTTGCTCAGCATGTTACAAGGTGCGAATAACTCTTAAACTTGTTTTGACAGTTTTACCCTTAACTGTCACTGTTTTAGAATACTTATAGAAAAATCATCGTAAGTCGAAAACTGAATCCGTAAACTCGGAGAGTTTGGAAAAAGAGTCTACTGTGTTCATAAATTTTCCTATAATTTTTGGTGGTCTCAAACCAGTGTGAAAATGTTCATCTTCACAACCTGGTCCGATCTTGTTGCTGCAGTGATAGGCAGTTTTGTAAAAACCACCATAAATTGTAGAAAACTCGTATGGAGATGTGAAAGTAGTCATTTTAAAGGTATAAACCTTAACTATTTGCATACTAAACTGTTTTGAAAAATATTAAGTTTAAGTTGGGTAAAAAAGTTCGTGAACAGGTCACAACTTTTCTGTTGTAAGCTGTCAAGTTGAGTTTTAAATATGTTTTGGTGTTTTAACTTGTATTCCCCCCCTCCCCCCTGAAAACTAAAGAAAACTGGAAAATATAGGGGTATGAACTCACCTTGAGTGATTTCTTGAAGAGTGGAAGGCCGAAGACGAGGAGTATCAAGTCGAGATCACTTGATGAACACGTGAAAGTTTGGATGATCCTAAGAACGATTTTTGGTGTTAAAATGTGTGTAGATGATCCAAGAGTGTTATGAAAATATGGAATAACACTTGAGTCTAGATGAAATACTTACCAAAAAGTGAAGTGTTAGCTCAAGAACACCTTCAAAAAGTGGCTGGAAGTAGAGAGAATAAGAAGTTTTCTTGGTAGACAAGAGGAGTGTGAGTATTTGATGGTGAAGGAAATGATCAAGGCAAACCAAAAAATCCTCCATGGATTTCTTTATATAGGAGGTTGCTGGAGAAACTTGCAAGATTGATAGGATGTTTGCCTTGGTTTGTGTGATGTGGATAAAATTGGGCTAATGAGGAGGTGACACATGGAGGGCAAGTGGGCACACTTGACCCACTTGATATTCTAAGCTATTTTCTTTATTGTAAAATAATGATTTATAATTAATAAATCCTTGAGAAATGAATAAAATATGAGTTTAGGGGGTTTAAAATGATAAAATAATGAATTTGGTGAAAAATCCCCGTCAAAAACGTGCTTAACAGCCGAAAGTAGTCGAAAACCGGACATTAGGAGCGAACCTGCGAGGTTCGGTCCTTAGGAGATGAGAACCGAGAGTAGGGAGCAGAAGGAACCGAAGGTAAGGCTCGGGTCCGAAGGGTGGGTCTCGGGTCCGAAGGTATATGGAAGCGAAATGGACCGAAGGCTCGGTTCATTTCGGCTGTTGATGAGGTTCGGTCCGAGATAGGGAGGGTTCGGTTCTGAAGGGGACCTTCGGTCCTGAGTAGTTCGGTCATCAGAAGCTTCGGTCCTTAAGAAGGGTTTCGGTCCTTAAGAAGGGTTTAGGTCCTTAAGAAGGGTTTCGGTCCTTAAGGGCTGTTTTTCAAGCTAACTCCCGTTTTGAATGATTTTTGGCCAAATTAAGGGTCGGGATGACCCGGTTGACTATAAAAAGTTGAGAGAGATTTAATTTTAGCCATTATTATTGTATAATCTCGTAATGCAAGGTTCGTGAACCCCGTTATGCTTCGTTTATGATTGTTTTAAGTCCCCAAAAGGGTCCATAGTCGTGTTTTGATGCATTTAACTCCCTTCTTAGGGTTCTACATTGCTAAACACATAAAATATCCGAAACACTTGAATTCTTGGCATACCAATGCACATTTTTATAGAATAACTTTTATGATACAAGTCCTAGTTAAGTTTGATCGGTTTGACTTGTTGACGTTGACTTTGACTTGTTTACTTTGACTTTGACTGAAATTTGACGGTTGTCACATTAGAGAGTAAGAATAACGGGAACGGGTAATCAGGATTATTTGTTTATTGTGAAAAATATATAACTATAATATTGTGGGTTGAAAACCATATGTGTTCACCAGGCTCCCAAGCCCGACTCACTCAGTTTCTTTGTATCATAGGTATGATATGAAGGTTCAGGGATATTGATGTTGAATCTGCCGAGAGATTTATGAAATTTTAGGTCAATTAATGTAAGGCTTGTAATGACTATGTTTATGCTTATGTTTCTTGTATTAGTTATGACATCCCAAGTTTTTAATAAATCAATGAAAAATATTTCTTCGGAAATAATTTTATGGGACGAATTCTGCAATATACTCTGATTTAAAATAAGCATAAATCCAAGGTCTTTTCGGGCTGTGAAAATTGGGGATGTCACAGAAATTGTGTGATTTCAGAGCGATTTCAAGACTCGATAATCGTGATTTTGCGTCCGAGTGAATAGTGAGAGGAGGCGACCTCACTACCTACTCGGAAATCATAAATGACCACTTCCATCTGTCGTGAAGCGCGATATATCCCCTAGTTATAGAATAAAAATGGTTTGTTTCGTTTAAGTGTTTTGTACTTGTGTATATTGGTTTGGTGCATGGGCCAACAATTCTTTGGGTTTGCTTATTAATTTGAGGTCACTTCTTTAAGCAACATCAAAGGATCTTTGGCTTAATGGAAAGGAGAAATCTTTTTCAATTAAGAGTTCATAGGTTTAAATTTCAATTGAGATATAGGTGATAATTAAGAGTAGATTAGTTTGTTGTTTAGAAAAAAGTTTTTTAAGTCGTATAAAATATACATATATGTAGATTATATGGCTTAATTAGATGATTACTTTTCATAATAATTCATAATCATGGTTCCACCATTAAGAGAACAATTATCACTTTTGATTTATTCTTTCGAGTTTCGACCGATCACTATAATGTAAAGTAACTTTATTCGATGGATAGAATATTCACATGATAACTAATTATTGTTTAGATTGAATTGTATCTTAATCTTTTTTATTTTAAAGATTGTGTTTGCATATATAGTTAATTGCGTAAAGATTCACAAAAATTTACAATTTATATTTTGGATATGGATGAATAAACATAAGCAAATGAAATCGAAGGAAACTTTTCACTGAAAAATACTAAGGTACTGTGAAAAATTTAAAGAATTTTGCTATTTTATTTTACTGCACATTATTTTTAGGCATGACAAATTAACTTATAAGCTAGTTTATCAATAAGATTTATAAGTTTGCGTATAAGCTACTTTATAAAGTACGATAAACTATATTTATGATTTTATCAAACTGAAAATTATAATAAACTAACTTTTAAACTAATTTAAGTATCAAAATCTTAGATACTTATATGTTAATACGTTAAAATTGTGAGGAATACAAGTGTAAGTCATAGACAGACTATTATCTTAATTAATTCACATTTATCACAATCTTAGGTACTTATATGTTAATACGCTAAAATTGTGAGGAATACAAGTGTAAGCTGTTGTTTGTTTTTTCTGAGGCAAAATGTCTGCAGTCTGCGGACCACATCTGTAGACCTCTGCAGTAGAAGATGTGGACCAAACGTCTGCAGTCTGAAATAAGAAGATTGTTTGTTTTTTTAACATCTGCGGGCTACTAAAATAAACTGAAATCTAAATAAATTGATTTTTTTAAACTTCAAAGTGTTTTTTTAATATTTTTATGACTTTGTTATAAATAATTAACAAATCTATATCAACTTTTATGTATTATTGTATAAAAAATAAAAATAAAAATGGTATGAATTAACGTATATATTTGATAAAAACCAACAACTTTGGTTGCAAAGTTATAACTAAACATTATAATTAAGGATCAAATAATTTGATACATAAATTGATGGAAATAAACATCGATTTTTTCAATTAAATCCATTAAAAACGTAGCATAAATATTTTCTCGAGAAATTAACGATAGTGTATTAAATAATGTTTTACAAAATTTAGCAAAAAAATATAAGAATATATTATGATTTTTTTTCGTATTTATATAAACAACTTCAATGACTATTATTGTAATAAATCTTTATTTATAAATTTGTCAAAAATATCATGTTTGTATCGTCGAACGTTTTTTTTTAAGTTTTGTAATTTTTTTCAAATTGTTTATCATTAATAAAGTTGGAAAAAATATAAATTAAAAAAAAACTTAGAAAAAATATAGATATATGTGTTTTTTTAGGCTAGAAGATGTCTGTAGATGTTAGAAGACTCTGGTCCACATCTGCACCAAGAAGATGACGCTCATACGTTTTTAGGTCTGCAGTCTTCAAAAAAACAAACAGTCTGCGAATGCTAATGTCTGCGCGTGGTCTGCGCGGCGCAGACAGAAGAGGCCACGCAGATCTGCCGACAAAAAACAAACACCACCTAAGTCATAGACAGACTATTATATTAATTAATTCACATGTCTATCTTGGGTTGTTTGATTGGGTTCTAACCCAGTCCAGTCAGGAGTTTTTGATGACTCGGTCGAAGTCTGTGTGTTTGATGACATGAATATGGTGTCTGACTCGGTCCATAACCCTCCCAAATCCTCAGACTCGGTCCAAGGAAAAAAAGCTTCGGACTGGGTCATCTTCATCATCTGCCCATTTTGCCCTTTGGCGCTAGATGGATCGCTTCATATCCTTTCATCTCTTCTAACGCTTCCCCACTCTAATTAAAGATCGGTTTCTTTCTCACGCACTGAAATGAGAGCACCCAAAAACCCTTCATCGAATTCCTATCGTTCCCTTGCTCTGAACACACCTTCCTCCTCCACCCTATGCCCGACTTCCAACGCCCTACCAAGCAGAGCCACCGACTACACCTTCTTGCTTCTCCAACGTCCTCCCCCACCCTATTCATGTTGTAGATTGCGTGATTGACGTTTAAATAATCCACCTGCCATAGCTGCGTTTGCACAGTCACACTTTTTTTCTGGTAAATTTCAATTTCTGATTTTGAGTATCCAACTGGATTTCTAATTTTATATGTTCTTTCCGATTTATGATTATGGTATTTTCTAGTTCTCTGTTTAATGTTCGATTGTTTTCTAAATTCTTGGTTCTTGTAATTTGTGAATTATTGTCTATTTGTTTCTGATTTATAGTCTGTCATGTTGTAGATTGAGTGATTTTGGTATTTTACTGAGATTTCAAAAGGATTTCTCTTCACTTCTTCAACCTTTGGTATCTTTATCTCTCTTGTGTTTTTCTCTCATCTTGGTTTCTCAGCCTCACCTTATTACTAATTGCTAGTTTGTTATTTGTTTAAAGGTTAGCTTGTTTTTTGTTAATTGCTCTAATCAATTTTAAGGATGTAAAATTTATGATGTGTGACAGCAAACAAAGAGATGGTTGCTTCTATGGAACTCTCCATACCATTTTTTTCCAGATTTGGTGATGAATAAAGTGATTGCAAATTCAACCGTTTAGATGAAAGGACGTTGTGTTTCAGATAGAATTGAAGGCTTGAAGTATCTCAATGGATCAGATTGGGCAGAGTCAAGATTTTTTAGAAACATTGCGTTGGTTCTAAAGTAGTGCTTATATATGCATGAAAACTATCGTAAATTGTGTTCTTGATTGTTAATAAAAGTCTTATATTTATATAGACATTTTACCACGAAATCAAAGATAGACATTTTGAGGGTAATATAGTCATTTTACACAATCAGTCAGATGCAAAATCAAACAAGAAGTTTCAGTCAGAAGTTGACCCAGTCAGAACTTCTAACCCAGTCAGCTTTTGACCCAGTTAGCTCTAATCCAGTTAGCAACTATCAAACGACCAGTAAAGTCGATCCATCAAAGAGACCCACCTCCATATTTATTTCACTAAGACCTATGTAATGTAATCGTTATTCATTCGTCCATAAGGTTTGAGAGGTAATAAAATTTAGGATTATGACTTGAAAGGGCAAAGATTTTTAATTTTGTTCACATTTAGTTATAAAACATTTTTTCGTATTTGGTTATTCCTGAATTATTTAAAAATTGTTCAAATTTTACCTTTATGACCGGTTACAGACGATCATTTCAAATAATTCATGGGTAATGAAGAACAAAAAAAATTCAATAAATTCATTATATTATTTTATATGTGTAGGGTTTAATTTTAAAGATTTAAAAAGTATATTTGCTTTCACTACAAGACTTAAGGGCATAATAGTCGATATATGTCGTTGCTAAATATATAAAGAGTTGTATCAATTCCCTTTAGTGGTTACACGTCGTATCTAATATGTCATTGATAATGATTCGTTGGAACTTTCCCGTCCTTATATCTCTTGATATAGCTTGAAAGTAGTGTTGTGTTCACAACACTTCGTCGAAAATAGCGTAACAATTTATAATATTGTAATATATGGTTGGATAAAGTATGTATCATTATAACCTATAAAATTGTAATTATAAATAGAAGCATAAAATATGGAATGAAAGTTTATATCATGGACTACTATTTAAGCCATGAACTACGACATGGTTATATGGTACGTATTCTATTATATAATACTTATTACAAACACAACACAAAACAAACGTATTGACTGAAATCAAAATTATTAGGTTAAGTAATTGCTACCAATAGACAAAATAAATTAAATGATGATTACAAAAAGGGAGAATGACTTGCAAGGATAACAAACTTTCAATTTTGTTCACATTTAGTCACTGAACTTTTTTCATTACTTGTTTTACACTTGAATTATTTGAAATTGTTCATATTTTATCTTTATGACCGGTTACAACCGCTCATAAGGGTAAAATGTGAACAATTTCAAATAATTTAAAGGTAAATCAAACACCGATTAAATATGAAAAAAATTGAAATTTCGTTATCAAATCAATATCCCTAAAAATAAACAATATAAAATCAGTTTGTTATAACACATATTTTTCTCATGTGATACCCGCAGTATTTGTTGTTTCTCAAAATCTAAAAAATGTTTGATGTACAATTTCAAAATTTTATTACAAATTTAAAAAAATAAAAAACAAGTAAAACACATTTAATTATTAGAATTAGGGCTGTAAACGAACTGAACGTTCACCGAACTGTTTGTGAACCGTTCGGCGGGAAGTTCGTTTATGTTCGTTTATTTAATAAACGAACGAACATGAACACAAATTCTCGTTCGTTTAGTTAAACGAACGAACATGAACAGTGGTCTCGTTCGTTCAATTATGTTCATGAACATTCGTTTATGTTGTTCGTTTACCTTTGTATATGTTCGTTCATATAAGTTCCTTTTATCTTCATATATGTTTAATTGTTTTTTATTACGTTACTATATTATATGTTCATATATGTTTGCTTATCTTTATTCGTTTGTTTATGTTCGGTTAACATGTTCACAAACATAAACGAACGAACATGAACAATGTAATTTGTTAAACGAACGAACATGAACAAAAAAACTCGTTCGTTTAACCGTTCGTGTTCGTTCATTTGTTCGATTAACTTAAACGAACGAACATGAACAAGCCTCATTCGTGTTCGTTCGGTTCGTTTACAACCCTAATTAGAATGAAGGGATCCCTAGAATGAATAAGTGATATTACATTAATGGGTTTTATATAAAAAATTTCATTATTTTGGAAATTTTTTTAATAAAGTCTTAATTTTTTTTAACAGAAAAGTCATGATTATTTAATATTTTCCTTAAATTAATGAAAAAAACTTTTTTTTAACAGGATATAATTATGTGATTTTTTTAAAAATAATAAGAATTAAAAAAAAAAACATTTAAGACTTTATAAAAAAAACCAAAACAACAAAGACTAAACCCTTACATTATGTTTATTGTAAAAAAATTCTTTGCAAAATAAAAAACACCCGACTTGTAGGGTTTGCGGATCTCTGATTGTTCAATTCTCGGCCCCGATCCGAAACACATAGTAAACCAGGGTTAACCCTTCCCTTAGCACAGTCGAACACTGATCAAATCTTTTGATCTTCGTCGCCATGGGAACCCTAGGAAGAGCCGCATACACAGTTGGATTTTGGATCCGCGAAACTGGACAAGCCATGGATCGTCTCGGTTCACGCCTGCAGGGCAACAACTACTTCAAAGAACAGCGTATGTATTAACCCTAATTTTCCATTTCTTAATTTCGATGGCCTCAACAGCTCGTTTATATCGTTTTTAGATTTCAGTTTTGGCTCATACATCCATCTACAAGTTTAATTTCTGCCAATGTGATCCTCAACGTTTTCCAATTTAGCTGGATCATTTGCCGAAACATAATCTTCTGATTACATGTAATAAATATCGTTTTATGTTATTTCAAATGAATATCTTTTCAATTACGAATTGGAGAATCGAACCTTCGGCATTTGCAGGAGGGTTGATTATCATTTTTCAAAGGATCAATTTTCGTTTACTCATTTCATCCCCAAATTAGTTTTGCTCGTTAACCATTGATTACTTCTTTACTTGTACTTGATTTCGACCACGCTAGTGAGATTCTTAACATTTTTACACAGTGTCCAGGCATCGATCTCTTATGAATGTATACGACAAAGCTCCTACAGTCGATAAAGATGCATTTGTGGCCCCAAGTGCTTCTATCATCGGGGATGTTCAAGTGGGAGCAGGATCATCTATTTGGTATGGTTGTGTTCTGAGAGGTAATACTGCTGTAACTATTAGTAATTTAGTATTTGTTTTCACTCTCTTAGGATGTGTTTGAAAAACAAGCTGAAATCTTGTTTGTTCTAGTAATGTATGTATATATTTCTTATAGAATTATCACTTTTGTGCATAGGTGATGTGAACTCCATCAGTATTGGATCTGGGACTAATATACAAGACCACTCACTTGTGCATGTTGCAAAATCTAACTTACCTGGAAAGGTGCTTCCTACTGTCATTGGGGACAATGTTACTGTTGGTGAGTAACAAATAGCAATCTACTTTCATTTATTTTTATATTATTCATTTTTTTCCTATTAGAATATTGCATTTTAAATGCAAGTAAATTGCTATTTATTGTATACAGGTCATAGTGCTGTTTTACATGGATGCACTGTTGAAGATGAAGCATTTATTGGGATGAAAGCTACTCTCCTTGATGGTGTGGTTGTTGAAAAACATGGCATGGTTGCTGCGGGTGCCCTTGTAAGACAGGGTACTAGGATTCCAGCTGGCGAGGTTTCTTCTCTCTCTCTCTCTCTCTCTCTCATCATTTACACAAAACACAGTACACCCTGTTTTGTCTGTTCTGATCTGTCATGTCATGTCATGTCTTGTCAGGTATGGGGAGGTAATCCTGCTAAGTTTCTGAGGAAGCTTAAAGATGAAGAGATAGCGTTTATCTCCCAATCGGCTTCTAATTATGCCAGCCTGGCACAAGTTCATGCTGAGGAAAATGCAAAGACGTTAGACAAATTTGAGTTTTTGAAAGTGTTTCAAAAGAAGGCGAATGTAGACCCAAGTGTGATCCAATGATGGTTTTGATTTGAGGTTGTTGTTGGGATTCTTGATGTTTATGGTTTTGCTTGTATTGAGCAAATCTTTTGAAATAATTACAAACTTGTAATGAAGTTGTAAAATTTATATTTTGGATTGTGTCTTTGTATCTGATTTTTGTTTAGAATGGGAATTTGACAAGATTGTAATCTGTCATTTATGTTGGCTTTGTTTTAGAAATAAAAACAAATTTCGACACTTATGTTTAGGGCTGTAAACGAACCGAACGTTCAACGAACTGTTCGTGAATCGTTCGGCAGGATGTTCGTTTATTTAATAAATGAACGAACATGAACACAAATTCTCGTTCATTTAGTTAAACGAACGAACCTGAACAATGGTCACGTTCGTTCAATTATGTTCGTGAACGTTCGTTTATGTTCTTTTATGTTTTTTGTTTACGTCCGTTTATGTTCGTTCACCTAACTCCCTTTTATGTTCATACAGGCTTAATTGTGTTTGATTATATTAATATATAATATGACCATATATGTTCAATTATGTTTTTTTTTTTTATCTTTTTTCATTTATGTTCGTTTAGCATGTTCATGAACATAAACGAACGAACATGAACAATGTAATTTGTTAAACGAACAAACATGAAAAATAAAATTTGTTCGTTTATCCGTTCGTGTTCGTTTATTTGTTCGGATAACTTAAACGAACGAATATGAACAAGCTTCCTTCATGTTCGTTTGGTTCGTTTACAGTCCTACTTATGTTATGGTAAACGTTGTTAAATTGAAAAAGATTGTGTTTCACAATGTGCTAGAATTCACACAAAATAGATGAAAATGGAACATGTAACTATGTAAGACACCTAATTGATGTAAATTGTATAAAAAGACGAAATATGGGTTAAAATTGTAATTTCCATCCACATTCATAAACAAAAATAATGTACTTTAAAAAAAAAAGGTTATTACTCATAAAACAAACATGTAAAGACAAGATTACTTTTAGAGTAAATTATAGAAATGGCCCCTGTGGATAGATCGAATTCGTAGTTTTTGTCCTTAAGTTTAAATTTTGATAGGTTTTCTGCGGTTTATGAATATAAATAACTCTTTTGGAGAATAGTTTTCTTACTGGAAAATAATTATTAGTTATTATGTAATAAAAAATTATCATTTTTAAATGAAAAAACATCATAAATGGTCCCTGTGTTTTCTCCAAATCTGAAGTTTAGTCTCTGTGGTTTAGAAACGTAATAGCCGGTCCCTGTGCTTTCAAAACTTTTGACGATTGGTCCTTATTACTAACTCCGTTAACTGAAGGGTATTTTCGTCATTTTCACTACCACATGGACCATTTATGATGTTTTCTTTTATTTTTTTTAAATGAAATAATATACAAAGAGGATCCCACCCTCTCTCTCTCTCTCTCTCTCTCTCTCTCTCTCTCTCTCTCTTCCTTCCTGTTTTCTTCTTCGTTTAACACCTCACAAAAACACCCCGATACTTGATATTGTTGTTTCCATTTCTTCTTCATTAGACTGCCAAGACTCACCCACCGGAGGTGGGTGGTCCTCCGATCACCGAAAAATGCGAATATGAGAAAGAGGAGGTTGCTGCCTCCTTCCCAACCTCCAACAGATCCCTTCCCATCCAAGCTCAACCCCCAAACACCCCATGTCATTGCTCTCATTTTCTTCTTCTTCAATCTGAAGAAGACGAGGTCCCACACCCCCACTCGACTTCTGATTTTGTCCAGTTCTTTCTCAAACATGTGAGGGCCACAATCATCCCTCCCCCTTTCGCGTTAGCCGGAAACGAACAGACAAGAGAAGGGCAATTGGAAAATCCAACAGCCCATCTTCTTCTTCATCTATTTCAGTCGTCGGACCACCACTTTTGTGTAACATCCGGATTTCCAGGCATGACAATTTGAGTATTTCTTCTTGAGTTATGAGGAGTGACTCGACGAGTTGACGCCTCAACTCGTCGAGTAGAATCGTGACTCAGTGACCAGTTTAATGAAGGGACTCGACGAGTCGGGTATCTGACTCGCCGAGTCAGCGCTGTTAAGGAAAACCCTAATTGTTCGGGTTTGGACCTATTTAAGAGACCTTATGGCCCTCATTTGCGGCCACCTTCACCCTTGAGAGCACCAGAGCACCCGAGAGCGTTGTGAGAGAGAGAGAGGAAGCCGTTTTCATCATTCTAAGTGTGATTTTGCAAGAAAGAAGGAAGGAGGGCAAGCAAGGAAGATTGAGGAGCTCAGATCTACCACCAATTGATCAGAAGAGGCTGCTAGAGGTATAAATCTGTTCTCAATCTCGTGTATTTGGTGATCTACTTGAATCTAGGGTTTTCTTATGCCTTCTTTAGCTTGGATTCGAAGTATACGAGGTCCCAAGGTGGAGTTCTTCTTAGATCTGGACCTTAAGAGGTCCAGAGAGTCCTATCTATCCTGCTTTATGCTATTCCATTAGAGATATGAACCTAGGTTGCCATTTTAGAGGCTATTTCACCAAAAGAAGCATTATGGACGTGGCATGAGTGTAAAGGTCGGACCTTTCCATGATTATTGAGTATGGTAGGGTCAGATCTATTAGTTAGAGAAGCAGATCTGACCTCAGAAGATCATTTGAGTATGTCTATGGAAGGAACTCGCCGAGTCCATAGGGAACTCGACGAGTCGAGTCGGGGTTGCCCCGCGATTCATGAGCAGAGGTAACCCGTCGAGTGGAAGGTTCACTCGACGAGTCGAGTAAAGACTTAGAAGGATTCGGAGGACACGCTTGGACTCGCCGAGTCACCCGAGTGCACTCGACGAGTCGGGTCAAAGTTTGACTGTTGACTGGAGTTGACTTCAGTTGACCTTAGGGTTTTGGTCAAGTTGGTTCATGAGAGATCAGGGAAGGGTAGAATGGTCTTCTACCCATCCTTTAGAAGTAAGGACATGAGAAGGTATTGATTAGAAATGTTATTATGTTAATAGGAGGAGGCTAGGTCGGGTTATCAAGCAAGAGAGATTATTCGACATCGTACGAGGTGAGTCTTCTCACTATGCTTTACCTAGAGTGGTAATTATGTGTGACCGGAAGGTCTTATATGATATGCAGAATATGTGATATATGTGATATGTATGTGCTATGTTATGTTATGAGTAGTATGGTATGGACCGGAAGGTCATTATGATATGGACCGGAAGGTCAACAGTGTATGGACCGGAAGGTCAAGATGATGAGGACCGGAAGGTCATTACGGGTAGAACCGGAAGATCTACCAGGGTTGGGACGGAAGTCCCCTGAGACACATGGACCGGAAGGTCCCATAGAGCTATGGCCTTGAGTGGCGTATGTGTTGTATGTGGTATTTGGGGAACTCACTAAGCATTTATGCTTACCGTGTTATGTGATATGTGTTTCAGGTACTAGCGAGGATCGCGGGAAGGCGCCGACATGATCTGTACACACTGATGGAGTTTTTATGTATTTGGGATCTTGGGATTGTTTCATTTGGATGACATGGGTTACATTGGATTTTATTATTTCTTATGAATGAAACTATGTATTAAAAATGAAAAATTGTTTTGAAAATTTACGTTGTTACAAGTTGGTATCAGAGCCTTGGTTTGAGGGATTCGGATGCACCTTCGGGTGTATCTGAACTCAAACTGAGGATTTGAGAAAGTTTTTCATAAAAGGAACAATTTTTCTAAAAAGTAAAGGAAATTGAGGAAAGCGGAAAGAAGCAGTGTGTACAATCAGCCAGCGCCCGAACGGTGATTTCCCAAAATACCCTTATATTATGTGTTATGTGACATGATATGATATGTTATGCATGCTAGGGTAGGCTAGGTATTCATATTAGGACTAGAGTGGTCTGATTTGTGATGCCTTAGCCTAGGGGATTACTGCTGCTATGTGATGCTTCGAGAGTGAGTAGGTAGCAGTGAGGAGCTTATGATAGGCATACCGAAGGGTAGCCTGTGCTTAGCGAGAAGTAGAGTACTTGTGATATAGGATCCTAGGAGGAGGACTTTGGGTGAATACTGATGCGGTGTGGACGGTAGTATAGGGCCCGTACTACTGAAAACACCGGATCAGTGAGCAGTCCAAGTAAGAATCCTTAGGGTACCAGGGAACAAGTAGGGTTGGGTGATCGAGTGCGAGTATACTCGATCGAGTCTCTGGTATCTTTGTGTTGTGTTTTAGAGACAGCATGGTGGGTACACGTCACACACCAGAGAGCAGCGGAGTTAGCGATGACGAGATTCGCAGGATGATTCGTGATGAGGTGGCCGCGACCATACGTGAGGTCATACACGAGATGCTTGGGTCTATCGAGACCACGTTGATTGAGACGTTCGATGAGCGATACGCTGCTGTTTCGGAAGCTGCTGCTACTGCAGCCACCGAAGCTGTCGCAACTGCTAGGCCACGAGGGGATGACTCGTTGTTGTACCGGGAGCTCAGCAACACGAAGTCACCAGGGTTTGATGGGACAGGATCCGATAGCCGCAAGAGGCGATATCATGGTACGAGTACCATGATTAGTAGCGGATTGAGAAGTGATGTCATGGATCGAGTACCATGATATGTAGCGGATTGAGAAGTGATTTCATGGTTCGAGTACCATGATAAGTAGCAGATTGAGAAGTGATGTCATGGTTCGAGTACCATGATAAGTAGAGGATTGAGAAGTGACGTCATGGTTCGAGTACCATGAGTTGTAGCAGGTCTAGAGGTGATGTCATGGTTCGATTGCCATGATGTGAGGTGGATTGAGAAGAGGGAACATGGTTCGAGTACCATGATTCGTAGAAGATTAAGAGGAGATAACATGGTTCAGGTACCATGATCCATAGCAGATCGAGAAGTGGCCACACGGTTTGAGTATCCTGACATGTGGCGGTTAGTGTTTCTGGTTATTCCGTGGGGAATTGTCTAGACTGAGATCAGAGGTGAATGAGTATGGGGCCAGAAGGCCATGATAAACAAGTTTTAGTGGAGCATCCCTTGAAAAGGGAAATCGAGTGAGCTCTGAGGGATTGTGGGTGATATGCCAGTTGGAGTCGCAAGACTCAGGGATGAGTAGGGATGGTGCGTTATGGGAGAATACGTTCTGGGCTGGGCAACCGGCCGATAGTGGAGAGGTCACTTCCTGTGACCCGAGTGGTGCTATTTCCATTCCTGTGAGAGACATAAGAGGTGTAGAGATTTCGGTTTTGAGTTTGGGGGTGAGCCCTGTGGGATTGCAATGGATGGTGATATTCAACCAAAGTATATGACAGTTGGTCTGCCGCGAGGTAAAGATATAGCTTGAGCAGGTCGTCAGTGGGGACTGAGATGGTCAAGAACCAGGATACACCCTAATTGAGTATAGTAGGGCATGTGTTAGCTGCAGCGTCGGACGATCAAGAGGAGTATATCAGGGCGGTGACCCTTATTGACTTTGATGGGTAATAAGAGTGGAAATATGGGTTCCGCTCTTATGATAAGTGACGTGATGGAATGGTGTGAGATCCTGAACGACTAGAGGCAGTCATGGTGGGAAGTTCTGAGGATTTCATCTGAGTTTCAGGGCATTTGGAGTTGCTCGATCTCTGTCGGGAGATCATCGAGCGTTGCGTAGCACCTTCCAAGAGTATGTGCGATGATTACTGGTGGAAACAGTCTGTGTGATAGATTGCTGGTGCGCCGATTGGAGATGGTTCGAACCCTAAGTGGGGGAGAACCGGGTATTGTATTGAGGGGATCAGAGATTCGATAGAGAATGGTTAGAGATCTGGATATAGAGACCGGCGGTGCGAATTCATTAAGCCCAAGGTTGTTGGCGATTGAGACGAGGTGCAGAGCGAGATAATGCATGTGTCATGTTGAAAAGGATGAGTGCCTCCGCGGCAAGTGGCCGTTGATCGGAGACCTTGGGGGAACAGGAATTCTTCAAGGTCGTAATGGTGAATTCGAGATGGTTGGCTTGTAGGGTGAGTTCGGCGGATGAGAAATTCTGGTTCAATGATGGGGCTGTTATTCAGCTTGGAAAGGGCAGAAGTTGATTAGACAACCATATTCAGGTCTTGGAACAGGAAGATCAGTGGATGAGACGAGACGTCGTGAGGTCCTATGTGGTGTATCGAGGTATCCGAATTTAATGCATTGGATTTCAGATAATTTTGAGTCTTGAGTGGAGACGGCAAGTGGTGGGTCAAGCATCGATGATTCCAGTGGGAGCCCTTTCGGTTAATGACAGCAAGTGAGATTGTCCAAGAATATAGATCGTAGCAGGGAAGGGTGTTTTGTTATGACGATTGCCGCCAGATATAGGTATGCATAATTTGGGTAAGTGCATGCACCTATCTATGATTGATCCGCGGATTGTGAGCTAGTCAGAGGATTATTGTGATGCTACGGGAAGCTGTAGTGCTCACTAGTCAGAGGTTGTTGTGATGCTACGGGAAGCCGTAGTACTCACTAGTCAGAGGTTGTTGTGATGCTACGGGAAGCCGTAGTACTCACTCGTCAGAGGTTGTTGTGATGCTACGGGAAGCCGTAGTACTCACTAGTCAGAGGTTGTTGTGATGCTACAGGAAGCCATAGTACTCATTAGTCAGAGGATTGTTGTGATGCTACGGGAAGACGTAGTACTCACTAGTCAAAGGTGTGGTGATATTGCGGGAAGCCGTAGTACTCACCAGTCAGTGAGAGGTTGTGGTGATACTGCGGGAAGCCGTAGTACCTACCAGTCAGTGAGAGGTTGATGTGATGCTACGGGAAGACGTAGCACACACTAGTCAGCGAGAAGTTGTTATGGTAAAGTACTCTTTGATCAGAGCATGGCGCAGAAGAGTTTTAGGCATGTGGTGGCCCTAATTTATGAGTTTTGGGAACCTGGTGGTCGGACCAGGGGCGAGACCGGGGTCTCCTCAATGATAGGGAGTCATTATGTTCTGAGTAAGGTGTGGTCATCGCAATCCAAAAGAATGGGATAAGTAAGGTACGTATGGGTTGCGGGAAATGAGTTCCGAGTTGAGTGCTTCGTTGGGACGAGTGGTTCCAACTCTGGGTCGGACCAAACTCTCGAGTTTGAGTATGGTTCTGGTGGTGCGTTGGATAGGCGAGATGAGATTCTAGATTCTGAGGTGGGTTCCATGTTGAGGAGTATTGTTTGTCATCTGATGTCTTAGACCTGTGTGGGTCAGTACTCGGGTACGGGAGGTACCGCAAGTTGCATGGAACAATGAGTAACAGGTGACAGAGGTCGGGGTTGAGTCAATCTCCAGTTGGGAAGGTAGCATTCGCTTAGGGTTAAGCGAACTTCGTTACTTGTGTGTCACATTGGGCCGATGTGGTTATAGTAAGAAGGAAACCATGGAGACGGTTGGGATAATGCAACGGATGACCCTGGAGGTTCAACTGTTAGGTCGAGATCAGACCTGCTACCCAGTGTTAAAAAGGGATACGAGGGATGCAGCTGAGGCTTATGATTTTATATGTCTGAGGACATCTGAGCAAGCATGATTGTCTTGTGTCAGAAAACAGGATGTTGAAAGTTTATTGTTCGGATGGATTCTGATAGTAGTTCAGTGGATGAGCCCTGGTGGGATGTGAACCCTTTCGTTCCTTGGGGCGTGATTCAGACTGTTTTGGTACGTTGGTATGAGTGATTGTGACATCCCCAAAATTACGGCCAGAAAAGACCGTTTTAATTTATGCTTTTAAAATAATTTTAGAGTAAATCCATTGATTTAAAAGAGCTGCGGAATTTGTTCCCAAAACAAAATATGATAAAATAAAGTTTATCAAAGCATTTCATCTAGATTGTAAGGGTCGAATTGTTGTAATTAGTCGAAGTATATTTTGTACTCTTCAAATATTTTGTAATGTATTTTACTAGGGCACTTTTATTCGAAGCTTTAGTGTCTATGCCTTAGTATATTTTTTGTACGCTTTCAGTTCCCTATAAATAGGGTTATTTACTAGAGTTAGATAAGAACTTTTACAGACTTGTCTCTTGTACTCTGTAAAAAATTCGAAAGCGTAATAGAGCATAACTGATCATATTTACATTCTGTGTTCAAATCTCGCACTCTTACTTGAATTCATACTCTGATTAATTCATTGCTCGATTATTTGATTCATCAATTGGTATCAGAGCAGGAATCATATCTCTGATCTGATTTTCATGCTGTTCAAAACGTTTTTGAATCAACTCTTTGATTCAAAAGTTTCCGCACTTTTTTGAAAGTGAAAAATTGTCAAGATCTTAGTTTGTGATTCGATTCTGCATTTGAATTGTTGAATCGAGTGTTATTCTCATCAATTCGATTTGGTTCATCTAGTTTGTTTTCAAATTCTCAAATCTTTTCAAACTTCTCAAAATCTTCTTCCGTACAACAATGGCGAGTTTCAATCTCAATTCGATGACCTCGTTTTATCATCTGCTAGGTTCATCAACCAAAATTCCAATGCTAATCCCTGAATACTATGATCAGTGGGCTGATCGGATGCAGGATTATCTGAATGGTCTTGATGAAGAAATATGGACATGTATCACTGGAAGTATCAATGTTCCAGTGAATGTTCAACCAATCGGATCTTCTTCCACAAATTCTGGTGTTGATAATCAAGGTGATCGTCTGAAGAAATTGGAGAAAAGGTGTATGAGGGAATTACGAGGTGCTTTACCTCCAGTTGTGTACAATTACGTTAGGAGTTGTACAACTGCAAAGGAAATCTGGAACAATCTGAAAGATAAATTTCAAGGAAGTGAGAAGACAAAAATCAATTCAGTTAAACAGTGTTTGGTTGAGCTGAAAGACTTCAAACAAAAAGAAGGAGAAACAATTGAAGTTTACTATGATCGTCTGAATGAGCTAATCTATCGATGCAATCGCTATGGAATTACCAGGACTTCAATGGAATTCAATCTCATCTTTGTAATGGGGCTTCGAAAAGAATGGAGAAGTGTGAGTATGATGGTGAAGAATCAGCAAAGTTTTGATACATCAACTCTCAATGATTTGTACAATCAGTTGAAAACACACGAAGTTGAAGTAAATGAAATTGCTGAGGAATCGAAGTTGAATTTGGGAGGTCCATTAGCTCTTGTGTCAAAGATTTTAGAGAAAGAAGCTGAGAATGGTGATTCTGAGGAAGAAGAAGGATTCATCATGAATTCAGATGATGAAGCAATAGCATTTTACTCGAATAATCGTGTCAAGAAATTTTTCAAAAAGCCGTTCAATTCGAAGACTAAGCTTGCTGAGGTGAAAGGAATTTCTGTGAGTAAAAATGTTGTTGAGGAGAAAAAGAAAGTTGAGAAGCAAGATTCGAAGATAGCTGAAGGAAAGGGTGAGAAGAAGTTGAAAGGTGATGCTGGAATAGATTGTCATTATTGCAACGGTGCGAATCATCTTGCAAATGACTGTATGCTTCGAAAGAAGGATGAGAGGAAGAATAAAGTCAAGGATGAGGCATACTATGCAGAGAAGCTTGAGGTGGTTCGTGCTAAAGCCAAGAATTTATCATTGGTTGCAAAGGGTGAGCATGAGGATGAAGAAGGAACATATCAAATCTGGTCATCTGGATCAGATGATGAAGAAATGCGAAATCCGACACATGGGGCATTGTATGCGAAAATGGAGGAAAACTCAGAGGATGAGGAATTCGAAGTGAGGGGACGATGCTTCGTATCCAAAGCTGCTGACAAATCTCCAATGACTACAAAGGTACGTAAAATTCTCGAATCTTTTAATATTCCTACTCATTCTTATGGTTCTGAACTAATATCTTTTGATGAGACGGTTACTTATTTTGATTCAATTGTTGTGTCTGCTAGTAATGAGGCCAACAAATTGTCCATGGAGTTGTTAGAGACCAAAAAGAGATTAGACTCGAAAATAAGCAAAATTGAATGTATGGAATTACAAATAACAAACATTATGTGTGATAGAGATTCTTTAACGAGTGAATTTAAACTTTTACTAGCACAAAAAAACATTTACTGTAATTCTGCGAAAAGACTATATGGCAAATTAATTGATTTACATCATTCAAGTGACATAAGTAAAGAGCAACATAGAAAATTACTACCTTTTCTAGCATTCGAAAGAGCTAAGGTAGATAATATTCTGTATGATTGTGAGCAGATAATAGCTGATTTTGACAAAGTTCTTGATGATAGATATAAATATGGAATTGTCAAAATTGATGAATGTCTTGATACGAAAGAATTAGTTAACATAATGAATGATACTTTGACTAAATCTGAACAAATTCAAATTTTGAAAAAGACTGAGAATTCAACATCTGATTCTCAATCTAATTTTGCTGATATTGAAGATAATTCTGACAATATTAGTGAAATTAGTGAACTAGAAGATGTTGATTGTTCTTAGTTGTCTGTTGTTAATGTTGCTTTAACATCTAAAGGGAAAGAAAAAGTTAAGGATTTGATGGTTGAAAATGAAACTGATATACCCTCAACTTCGAAAGTTTGTGATATGAACTTCGTGGATCTCAAAGACAGCCAAACTGATGATAGTGATGATGACGATGAAGAGAAAATTTTGAAGGAAAAGAAATTTACAAAAGAGGAAGAAACTCCTTGAATGGTGGTTGATCAAGTGTATGGTGATACACAAAAGTTCGAAAAAGTTATGAATGAAAAAGGAGAACACTATCTTGAAACAAATACAGTGGTTTATCCAAATTTCAAATGTACAGATGATGTCATTTTTCCAAATCAAGTTTTCGTAACTACTGGAAATGTTGAGAAAATAAAACCAGAATTAAAGAAGTTAGTTGAGGAGGATAATTCAAAAACAACTGAAGAAGGTTTTTTCTCAAATCAAAGCACAGTTGAAAACAACTTAACTAAGAATTCGTATGAATTCCAACGTCAAAAACCAAAAAGACAATGGGTTGAAAAATCAAAAATAGAAAAAGTGTTTTCAAATCAAGTTGAAAAGGAAAATGAAAAGGTTGTCAAACTCAATTCTAAAGAATTTAAAGATCAAATTGAAAAATTTTCGAAGGAACACAACATTTCAAAAAGACAAGCAAGAAAGAAAATATTTTGGCAAAATGTTGAGTCTCAAAAGATGTCTGAATCACAATCAACCAAAAGTGTTTTCAAAGCTAAAAATTCCTCTTTTTCAACAAAACCTCAACAATCAACTCATACAAATCATTCAAGCTCTGAAGTGAATAAACACACAAGGTTTTCGAAAGTTACAGCAACTAATAAATCAAGAGCATTTTCAAATAAATCTAAATCAAATCAACAATTCTTTCAACGTCAACATTTTAAATCAACTGTTGATTCATCATACGCTCAATCATTTTTATCAAATCCAAAAGTTGATTTTGTTCCTCAAAAGCCAAATTTTCCTAATCATACAAAGAAAGAAACAATGAAAACTTCACGGGAAAAAGTAATGACTTCAAGGAAAAACATTGATCATTGGCTTGAAGGCAAAGGAAAGATGTATCAATCAAATAAATATTCAAAGGAGCAAATTCACGATGCATATGAAAAATATGTGAATACTTCATCAAATGGCAGTTCATCTTCTAAGGATTCGAACATTTCAGTCAAAGCTTGGAAACCAGTAATAAAAGCAAAGAATGTTCATTCACAAACTCAGAATTCGAAGGGTAATGTCAGTGAACATTCGAAACCAACAAAAACTTATGTTTCGGTTCCTTTAAATGAAGAAGTAAACTTAATTGATAGTCTCAAAACCAAAGTTTGTGATTGGGTTAAAAGTTCTTCATTACATTCGAAATTGAAATCTAATTTCCAAGGACCCAAAAAGCCTTGGGTACCTAAAATTTTCAATTGAATGTAGGTACTATGTGATGAGCAATATGATAACAAATGGTACATCGATAGTGGTTGCTCTCGTCACATGACTGGGAAGAAGGAGAATTTACGAGATTTTCGAAGTCTCAAAAATGCTGGAGTAGTGAAGTTTGGGAACAATCAAAAATGCCAAGTCAAAGGATATGGGAAGATCACGAATGGACAATTCACAGTGAATCGTGTTGCATATGTTGAAGATCTTCAACATAACTTGATAAGTGTTTCTCAACTTGTTGTGGGCACTGGCAATCAAGTTCTTTTTAACGAAGAAGGAAGTGTAATTTCGAATGTCAACACAAAAGAAGTATTACTGAAATCCAAACGGAAAGGTGACATGTTCACTTTGGATATCAATCCGATAGTAGGGAAACCTGCTATATGGCTTCTTTCGAAAGCAACAGCAGACTTAAGTTGGTTATGGCATCGAAGACTTTTTCATCTCAATTTTCGAAACATCAATAAACTTGTGGTACAAGATCTGGTAAGAGGTTTACCTGTACTTAAATTTGACAATGATTCTTTATGTGCAGCTTGTGAAGTTGGCAAGCAACATAAACAAGGTCATCCAATTACAATAGATTCAAAAATTGTTGCACCTCTGGAGCTTTTACATATTGATTTGTGTGGACCTTCGACTGTTTCAACTCTCAACAAGAAACGGTACATTTTAGTTATTGTTGATGATTTTTCCAGACTTACGTGGGTTTATTTTCTCAGGCTTAAATCCGAAGTTGCACAAATCATGATCGATTTTATCAAAAAGATGGAGACAACATTGAAGAAAATTGTTCGAAAAATTAAGAGTGATCATGGAACTGAATTTAAGAACAATGTTCTTGATTCGTTTTTGGTGGACAAAGAAATTTCGCATAATTTTTCATCTCCATACACACCACAACAAAATGGTGTTGTTGAACGAAGAAATAGGTCTCTATGCGAAGCGGCAAGGACTATATTGTCATATGCGAATCTTCCACAATACCTTTGGGCTGAAGCTGTATCAACTGCATGTTTCACTCAAAACAGATCGTTCATTCATCGTCGTTTTAACATTACACCATCTGAAATTCTCAACAATCGAAAACCTAACGTCAAATTTTTCCATGTTTTCGGATGCAGATGCTTCATTATGAATCTCAAGGATCATCTTATGAAATTTCAAGCTAAAGCTCATGAAGGGATTTTCTTGGGATATTCGCATAATTCAATCGCATATCGTGTGTTGAACAAAAGAACACGAAAAGTTGAAGAAACTTTTAATCTTACATTTGATGATTACTACATTAAACAAACAACATTACTGTTTGAAAATCATCCTATTCTGAAAAACATACAAGATGAATCTGAATCCTCACAAACCTTTGATATTGATTATGATTTAATATTTGGAATTTCAGATCATGCTGTTGATGCTGAAATAAATGCAAATGACAATCATCTCTCTGAACAAACAAAGCTTATTGATGATTCAACATCCAATTCTTCAGAGAAAGGCGAAAGTATGCAAAATAATCCAGTAGAGGGGGAGCACTTGGATTCGAATACATTCAATAACGGAGAACATTCTTTCGAGGGGGAGAAAGAAAGATTGAATTCTGATGTTGAGGGGGAGCATAATGTTGAGGGGGGAGCATTTAGAGAATATTGAAAATAATACTGATTTAGATGATGCTTGTTCGATTGCAGGTTCAGAGAATGATGATATGTACGAAGATGCACCATTGGATTTTGATCCAGCATATCCACCAATGGAAAAATGGACAAGAGATCATCCGAAGGATCAAGTAATTGGGAATCCACAAGAGGGAGTCTTAACAAGAGCTCAAATTCGTGCAAAGAATGAGGTATTGAATACTCATCAAGAATTTTGCATGTTCAATGTTTTCATCTCTAAAATTGAACCAAAAACAATTAAGATTGCAATGGAACACTCAGATTGGGTTGTTGCAATGCAATCTGAATTGTCTGAATTCGAACGAAACAAGGTTTGGAGATTAATTCCTAAACCTGAAAATGTTTCGATTGTCGGGTTAAAATGGATTTACAAAAATAAAACCGACAAAAATGGAAATATTGTTCGAAACAAAGCCAGACTTGTTGTCAAAGGATATTCACAACATGAAGGAATCGACTATGAAGAAACTTTTGCCCCTGTCGCAAGACTCGAGGTGGTTCGTATATTTCTGGCATATGCAGCTCACAAGGACTTTGATGTTTATCAAATGGACGTGAAGTGTGCATTTCTCAATGGAGAGCTTGAAGAAACAGTATACGTGGAACAACCCCCAGGTTTCATTAACGAAGAATTTCCAAATCATGTTTATATTTTAGATAAGGCAGTTTATGGTTTGAAACAAGCACCACGAGCATGGTATGCAACTCTTACTTCATTCTTGAAACAATCTAAATTTAAACAAGGATCAGTTGATCCTACATTATTTCGAAAGAAAGTAGGGAATCATCTAATGCTTGTTCAAATTTATGTTGATGATATTATTTTTGGCTCAACTGACCCTACTTTGTCTAGAGAATTCGAAGATTTGATGAAGAGTAAGTTCGAAATGAGCATGATGGGAAAAATCAATAATTTTCTTGGTTTGAATATTCGTCAAAACAGAGAAGGAATTTTTATCAATCAAGAAAAATATACGAAGAATCTGCTGGAAAAGTTTGGATTGACGAATAACACGAAGTTACGAGTTCCAATGGCAACTGGCATAAAATTAACACCTTCGTTAGATAAACCTGCAGTTGACCTAACTCTTTACAGAAGCATGATTGGTTCATTACTTTATCTTACTGCAAGTAGACCTGATATCATGTTTTCTTTGTGTAATTGTGCAAGGTATCAATCAAATCCACGAGAACCACATCTCACTGCTGTGAAGAATATATTTCGTTATCTTAAAGGAACAAATTCGTTAGGATTGTGGTATCCTTCGAACACTGGGTTCTTTGTACAAGCATATTCGGATGTAGACTTGGGTGGTTGTAATCTTGATCGAAAAAGCACAAGTGGTGGATGTCAATTTCTCGATGGCAAATTGGTGAGCTGGCAGTCGAAAAAGCAAACATGCGTATCAATCTAAACAGCCGAAGCAGAATATGTGGCTGCTGCTGCTTGCACTTCACAAATAATATGGATCCAAAGTCAATTGCGTGATTATGCAATAAATATGAAAAAGATTCCATTATATTGTGATTCTCAAAGTGCTATAAGAATTTGTCATAATCCTGTGCAACATTCAAAGACTAAACATATAGCTCTTCGTTATCATTTTATCAAGGATCACGTGGAGGATGAGAATATTGAAGTACATTTCGTGAAAACAACTGATCAGCTAGCTGATATTTTCACGAAACCTTTAGATGAAAAATCCCTTGTAAGAATTATAGAGGGACTTGGAATGATCGATGGAAATTCTGTTCCATGCGAAAAAGAAGAATGATGCACGATAAGGAATGAATCAGAGGCGCTTAATAAAAGACAAGGCAAAGTCATTCAGCATTCAGCTGTTACTGTTCATAGTCAACACTTCGACCCCTTCGAATTCGCACATTTGTTACTTATTTTAAGGGTTGATTCAGCTGTTACTGTTCATAGTCAACGCTTCGACCTCTTCGAATTCGTACATTTTTTACTTAAAAGAGGATGATAAAATTTCGCATCTTTACAACAAGTATTGTTTATTTTCGAAAATTCAAAAATCCAAAAAGATTTTAGTTTGTTTTGTCTTTATTTTCGAAAAATCAAAAAATCCAAAAAGATTTTATTTAGTTTTGTAATTCAATTTTCGAAAATTCAAAAATCCAAAAAGATTTTAGTTTGTTTTGTCTCAATTTTCGAAAATTCAAAAATCCAAAAAGATTTTAGTTTGTTTTGTCTTTATTTTCGAAAAATCAAAACAACAAAAATATTTTGATTCTTGTTTCTTTTTAGTATGTTGTTGTAGATTATCATGCAGATTCAGAGGGAATTACGATTGCAGTACTAGGGTAAGGTACATTTTTCGTATGAATTGATGAATTTTTCATGATTCGAACTAGTTAGGTTGTCCCTAGAAGCATGCTGCTGCATGTTGTCCAAAGCCTCCATGACTCAATGTGTGTGTACGAAAGCCTTAATGAAATTATTCATACGAAGATTTCTTCCCAATCAGGCTTATATTCACACTAGTCTCTGAGCTACCTTACTCTTCTCAAAATGAGTTAAGAGTTTACTGTTTGGTCCAAACATAACAGAGGTACTTTTCGTGTCTTAAATCAATCTTTTTCATCCATAAATTTTTACACGATCACACACGAAGACATATGTCCGAGAGGTCTCTGATCAAACCCATCGACACTTAGATATATCAAAACTCTGTGTTTATGATCTGACATCATGAGACCGTGATGAAAGTGAAACCCAATTTTCATTATCTTTTTTTAAGGAATTGACGGGGAACTAAGTTCCAGATTTTCACGAAACTTTTGTTTCTGTACCAAAATTCGAAACTTCAAATCATATTCATTTCGAATGCGTGGTCTTGATCAAACATTCGAAACCAACGATGTTTGTTACCCAACAAGATCCAGAACACAAATTTGTTTTTTGAATATGATTTCCGTGTGAGTTTCATTCGAATGTCCTAGTTATTTCAAAAAATTTCAACGCCAACTTGTCACTGACTACACTAGTCAAACAAGTAATTTCTGTTACAATTTCTCACCTTATGTTTAGGTTGACATGTAACAAAATTTTTTGAACTACCCACGAAGCATTATAAAAGAAGCCCTTCGATACTTATCAACAAGTATTCGATTGTAATTCACGGGAACCCACACAAGCTATTGATCATTTCTCTTAATGATTAATGAAGTAATCTTTGCCCGGGATTGAATTTGCTTTTGTGTCAATAATTTGACATCACACTATCCCATATTTTTCTTATATTTGTTTCACGTCTCTATTCTTTGGAACACAGCACTCACGAAATCCTTGAGGTTCTGAGTAATACCAACTCAGGCTGATGATTTCGAACTTCTGGCGTATGACTTCGCTTTTCATCCCAAAAGTGAAAGAGTCTTGCTTCCATTCGAAGGGTTCTGACGGTTACAATACTCTTGGTGATCACAAGACAGGCTGTTTTTAAATGACGTATGGTATTCTGTCCGGTTTTCAAGGTGATGTGACAACTACTTTTTGACGCATGGCTACTTTTCAGCAGTAATGGTCCGACTTTCAAGGTGCCACGTCGGATTTCATTAAATACACATCCCGCTTCAAATTCAAACTTCAGGGTTACATATAAAAGGGGATTCAAGGGTTCATTGTCCGTTTACGCGATCAAAAAGCAAATTTCCCAAAATTCTCTGTTCATCATCTTCTTCAAACCCTAATAATGGCGACTTCTGCTCATGTTGATTCTCATACAACTGAAGATGCCTCTTCATTACCAATAATGAAGATTCAAGCAACAAACTACTACTTGGAGGGTGAAGTTTCTCAGTATCCGGAAGAATGAAAGATGCTCATAGTTGCTTTGAAGAACTCGGTATTGGCTAAAGCAATGTTCAACTCTTTCTCTGTTCCATTGTCCTGGCTTTCTCAAGCAGGATCGACTGCAACATACAACAAAGCATCTGATACGATTACATTTCATCTGGTGAATGATAAAAAGGTCAGGCTAACCAAGAAACTATTTTGTCAAATTCTTGATATTCTGAATTCGCCTCCATATGTTTCATTTACTTTTCCACAAATCGTTCACATGTTCAATGAGATGGGATATCAGCCACCATTGTCCAAGATTAGTGATTTTAAGAAATCTGGACTTCCAAGAATCTGGAATTTCTTATTTGGAATTTTTCTAAGATGTTTGACTGGGCGATCCGCTGGTCTTGATAAAGGAAGGATGGAAGTTTATGCCATGGTTGCTGGCATATATTATGATATTCAAGTGGACTATTCTACTCAATTATGGAAGGAATTTCAAAAGGGTGTAGAACATACGAATGCCATTCATGGCATTTCGTATGCAAGATACTGGAGCTTGATCTTGCAACATTTCTACAATAAGGAAGGTATTTTAGTACTAAATGATGAAGAAAGAGCAGTTTTTCAACCATACCACTATCCGAAGGATGTCACAGACAGTGCTGAAATTTTTCCATCAGTGGCTCGTATTCCAGATGCTATGCTTAAAAGAGTTGATCTGTCGAACTCTGTCTTGGTGGCATATTTACAGACTATCGATACTACAATCGAAACTGGCATACTATTGGATAGAGAAGATACGAAATCCAAGAAGACGAAGAAGAATGAAACAGAGTCAAAATCTTCGAAATCTCCCAAGAAGAAGCCTGAAACTGTTGAAGTATCTGTTGCTGAGACTCAAGTGGTTGAGTCCATTCTTGAGGAAACACAAGACAATGTTATTATCCCTTCGAAGACTGGAATGTTTCGAAGAACTAAAATGAAGTCTTCCCATAAATGCAAGTCTCCCACACAACACATGATTCGAAAGCCTCAAATCACTCATCAAGGCGTTTTAATTAGGGAAGTGCCAACACCTGTTTCTCCTGTGTCAAAGAAACGAAGGGCTGAAGATATGGCAAAACGTTTGTCGAAGAAGAAGAAGAAGAATACTCGCAAACTTGTGATTTCTACTGATTCAACCGAAGATGAAGGTGAAAGAATTCCAGAAACTCCAGAGTTTACTCTTATCACAGAAAGTTCTACTCCTGAGAAGACAGTCGTCATACCACCCAAAGTTTCGATTGCCAAATCAGTTCCTGAGGAGGTTCGAACTTCAGGCATCCCTGCACACGTATCTGATACGGATGCAAATGTCAATATGGGTGAAGGAGGTTCGGAAAATGAAGCTAAAGGTCCATCTACTTCTGCTCCTTTTGCAAGTATTGTTTCCTTACCATTATCTTCTACTCCTCTTACTTCAACAACAGATTCCCCAACATTCGAACACATTCTTGATCAACCCTTTACTTCTATTTTTTCTTCTCAATCTACTGAGCCACCCAAACCAAATTCACCTGTTGAAAAAACTGTTTGTATGGAGACAAAGACTGATAATGAGGGGTTTGGCGGAATGTTTGAAGATTTGGAGTTTCATGACGAAGAAGAGCAGTTTCCAGATCACATGCTGATGACCATGAAGCAGTTTAAGATTTTAAATCAAAAGTTGACTTCTGTCATTCAATCTCAAGCAAATCTCGGGGTTGGTTCGTCTGTTTCAAGTATTGAAGTTGATTCGTTGCTGAAGGTGTCTGAATCCAGAATCATAAGTAAAGTATCGGGGATGATTAAAGATTCTGAATCTCGAGTCTTGGAGAAGATTGATCATAATGATCAAAACAATGAACTTCGGATCAATTCTCAAAATTCAAAATTTACTGGTGATCTGAGAGAGTTGAAGAATGTTGCAAAGGAAAGACACGTTCTTTTTATTCAAGATGTGAAGAAAGTACGAGAGGATGTCAACTTGCAAATTCACGAACTTCGTGAAGATATGAAAAGAGAAATAGCAACTGTTCAACATGACTATGCATCATTGCATCAAAAGGTTGATATCATTTGTGACGCAGTCACTCGATTTGTTAAGTTGTATGAAAATTTGAGTCCTCAAATTACTCAACTTTCAACATCCGAAAGTGCAAGCTTTGAGGAGGTGCTTAAGTTGCTCAAGGAATTAAAGGAGATTTCTGATAGGCCAATGTCTTCTTCATTGATTACTCCTGAATTTTTATCTCAGAAGTTTATACAATTCGAAGCCATTCTCAACAAACAACTCGCTCCTTTATTTCGCATATCAAGCCTTCTTCCAACAACAAATGCCCCGCCTGTTTTCACAGGGGTGCAAGGGGGAGAAAGAAAAACTACTGAGTCGAAGGCTAGTGGTGAGGATGCGAAAGTTGTGGGAAAAGTTTTTTCTTCAAAAATCCCAACAACAAAACCAATAATTGTTTCTGCTGAAATGGTTACTTCAACAGTCGTAACAACAATACCAATTGCAAGACCAATTTCGAAAGGAATTGTGATTGGTAAATCTTCGGAGACTGGTGGGAGTGGTTCGAATCCAAAAGAAACAAATGATAATCCAGCCTTGAAAGATAAAGGGAAATCAATTCTTGTGGAAAAATCGAAAGAAGAAAAGAAGGCTGAAGCAGAAGCTGAAATTGAAAAACTGAGGATTATCCAAAGGATTATGACTCAACGAGCTAGTGATCCGAAGGGAATGGATAAAGGTGATTCAGCCAAACATTATAATTACGAAACAATCGAGGCCAAGGTTGCGTTCAATCACATGTATACATTCGAAAAGAAACCAAAGCAGAGCTATTTGGTCACAAACACTGATGCAAGCCAGCTGGATTTTCCCATAAACGAAATGATGTTTATCATGCCTCAGTTCAAAGCAGAAGGGAATTTTAAAAATAAAGATGAAGGTTCACACATGAAAATTTGTTTTCATGCTGTTCTTGGAAAAGCCCCTGAGGAAGTATGGTCATTGATTAAAATCAAGAAAGTGATCAGTATGAAGAAGGATGTGATTTTCAAAAACACAGTCCAGAATGTTAAGTATGTGGTTGCCAAGGCAAATGGAAAGATTTGCGAATTTACGATTGCTGATTTTCCTTTGATGAACTTGTATGATCTCATACAAGTTGCATTGCTCTTAAAAGACAAATCATTTTCATTCCTTCAAAACACTGAACCGGATGAATTCAAGCTTGGAGTTGCTCACATCAAGATTTTTATCGAAAATTATTATGAGTGCTTGGCACTAACAGATGTGGAGTTAGCTACTGCCAAGGGAATGGAAATAAAAGCACCTATGGCTCCTACGAAGACTCAGGTTGAATTGAAAAAGTATGCTGATGGTGAAATTTGCCTGAAGCCTTTTGGAATGGTCTTCGCAGGAAAAGACAAAGCTGGAAAAGCTAAAAGGTTTTTATTCCAGGCAAGTGAAGTGGAGAGGTATTCAACGTCACAGTATACGAACTTAATTGTTCGTATGAATCATTGCAAGAAGAACAATGAAGGTGACAAGAAAGAGCTGAAGAAGATTATCTCCTGGTACACGGAGATTCGAAGAGTATTACTATATTCCATTACGTTTCTTACAAATTGAAGACTTCGACTATGATTACAAAGGGGGAGATTGTAAGGGTCGAATTGTTGTAATTACGCTTCTTTCGCATATGAACTCCGTTTTCGACGTTCTTTATATCCACGCATAGGTGAGATTATGCTCTACAACTCTCGTTTAGACTCCGTCGGCTAATTTTGAATTTATTTTTATTATATTTTTATTATATTATTTTTAGTAGGCCGGGACAGGAAAACTCCGCTAGAAATCCATAACTTCTTCGTCTGACGTCCGTTTTCATCTGTCTTTTTATCGTTGGACTACTATCGATGAGATCTTCAATTCTCATTTAGAAAGTTTTGGCTAAATATCACTCGATCTCAATCTCGAGTTTCGGGCTGCATACTGCTAAGCTGAAACTTAGAAAAATCATAACTTCCTCATACGAAGTCAGATTTGGGCATTCTTTTTATGCACGCTCTCGTTTTAACGTATTCTACAAATTTTGTTTAGATTGCTAAGTCTAGATATCGCTCTATCTTAAATTCATATTTTACGTCATTCAGCGTCGTGCCGGTTCTGTGGCGAAATTTCGACAGGTCATAACTTCTTCGTTATAACTCGGATTTCGACATTCTTTATATATTCGGAAACCTCGTCACGACCACTACGTCTTCATGTATCGATATCGGTTCTATCTAACATTTTATTTTTACGCTTATCTTTATTATTAATTCAATTAAGCCACACAATTAAGCACAAAATACATAATACTCAAATAATACATTCTTATTATTTCAAAATGAGTTACAAAGGTTAACCTAGACTATTACATCAACATTAATGCCTAGCCCAGAAACACGGGCGTTACAATTCTCTCCACCTTAGAAGGATTCCGTCCCCGGAATCACACATCAACAAACAAATGCGGATAGCGACTCATCATGTCACTCTCCGTCTCCCAGATGAGATTTGGCCCATTCGTATGTTTCCATCGGACAAGCACTAACTCGACCATCTTGCGTCGCAACTTCTTAGTCTTTCGGTCAACGATTGCCTCTGGTTCTTCAATCAACCGTTTGTTCTCATCAATTCTTAATTCAGAAAATGGAATTATGTCGGGAACTTCTCCCGTGAACTTCCTCAAATAACACACATGGAAAGTGTTATGAATTCCATTCAGTTCTTCTGGTAATTCCAGCTTGTAAGCTTGGTTCCCAATCCTCTGAAGAACTTTAAACGGTTCAATAAACCTTAGACTTAACTTTCCCCTTTTACCAAATCTTATAAGTCCCTTCCACGACGAGACTTTAAGTAAAACCGAATCTCCAACTTCAAAAGTCATCGATCTTCGCTTTTTGTCAGCATAGCTCTTTTGACGATCCTGAGCTGCTAACATTCTCTCCCTAATTATTTTCAACTTTTCAACAGTTTGATGGACTATCTCCGGTCCCATAAACTGCTTTTCCCCATCCTCAAGCCAACAAGACGGCGTATGACATTTTTGTCCGTACATAGCTTGATAAGGTGCCATCTTAATGCTCGAGTGGAAGCTATTATTGTAGGAGAATTCTACCAAAGGTAAATGTTCATCCCAGTTACCTTGGAATTCCATGGTACATGCTCTCAACATATATTCAAGTGTTTGTATCGTCCGTTCGCTCTGACCATCAGTCTGTGGATGGTAAGCTGTACTCAAACACAACTTGGTACCCAATTCCTCTTGTAGACTTCTCCAAAATCGCGAGGTGAAACGGCTGTCACGATCTGACACAATCGTTAATGGAACACCGTGAAGCCTCACAATTTCCTTCACGTAAGAATTCGCAAGCTTATCCATAGACCATTTCTCATTGGCTGCTATGAAATGCGCACTCTTAGTGAAGCGATCAACGACCACACAAATCATGTCGTGACCATTCTTTGTTCTGGGCAGTTTAGTGACAAAATCCATAGCAATGTCTTCCCATTTACCCATAGGCACAGGTAAAGGTTCTAAACTCCCGTATGGTTTCTGATGTTGTGCCTTGACTCTCGCATAGGTCACACACTCCGCCACATACTTCGCAATGTCGAGCTTCATCGTCAGCCACCAGTAATAGGGTTTCAGGTCCCTATACATTTTAGTGCTGCCAGGATGAATTGAGTACATGGTTTTGTGAGCTTCTTCCATCAAAAGATCTCTTATTCCTCCTGACTTAGGTACCCAAATACGATCTTGGAATACCTTCAGTCCATGACCGTTTGTACCAAACACCAACGTTTTGCCCAAACGTTCCTCCTTCCGGTCATTCTTTTCAGAAGCTTCTTCCTGAGCTTTCATTATACTCTCCGCAATTGTCGAGAAAACTTCTATTCTCAACGCTCTTGGCCTTTTTCTCTCAAGATTGACTTTCCGACTGAGAGCATCAGCAACAACATTTGCTTTACCAGGGTGGTAAAGTATCTCACAGTCGTAGTCCTTAAGTAATTCTAGCCAGCGTCGCTGCCTCATATTCAATTCTTTCTGATTAAAGAGATATTGGAGACTCTTATGATCAGTAAAAAGTTTGCACTTCGAGCCATAGAGGTAATGCCTCCATATTTTCAGAGCGAAAACTACCGCTGCCAACTCCAAATCATGAGTGGGGTAGTTCCTTTCATGCTCTTTCAGCTGTCGAGATGCATACACGATCACCTTATCTCTTTGGGTCAAAACACAACCCAACCCAACACCAGACGCATCGCTATATACAGCGAAGTCTTCAACTCCATCGGGTAGAGATAAAATCGGTGCCTCACATAGCTTATTCTTTAACAACTCGAATGCTTCTCTTTGCTTATCACTCCAAGCGTAAGTAGCTCCTTTGTGGGTCAAAGCTGTTAATGGAGTAGCAATCGAAGAAAAGCCTTGGATAAACCTTCGGTAATATCCGGCTAATCCTAAAAAGCTTCGGATCTCCGTGGGACTTTTCGGTTGTTCCCACTTCATCACAGCTTCAATATTTGCTGGATCAACCATTATCCCTTCTTGGTTGACCACGTGACCCAAGAATTGGACTTCTCGAATCCAAAAATCACATTTGGAGAACTTAGCATACAACTTCTCCTTCTTCAAGACTTCCAACACTTCTCGCAAGTGTCTGCCATGCTCCTCTTGGTTTTTCGAATAAATCAGAATGTCATCTATGAACACTATCACAGATTTATCAAGGAACGGATTGCAAACCCTGTTCATTAAATCCATGAATGCTGCTGGAGCATTGGTTAGTCCAAACGACATAACCAAAAACTCGTAGTATCCATATCGTGTTCTGAATGCAGTCTTCTCGATATCCTGCTCTCTTACCTTCATCTGATGATATCCTGACCTTAGGTCGATCTTTGGAAAATAAGTAGAACCTTGTAGTTGATCGAACATGTCATCAATCCTTGGCAACGGATATCTATTCTTTATTGTTGCCTTGTTCAGCTCTCTGTAATCAATGCACATTCTCATACTCCCGTCCTTTTTCTTTACGAATAACACCAGAGCTCCCCAGGGTGATGAACTAGGTCTAATGAAACCTTTGTCCAATAACTCCTGAAGTTGCATCATCAGCTCCTTCATCTCCGTTGATGCTAGTCGGTAAGGTGCTTTTGCTATTGGCGTCGTCCCTGGTAACAAGTCTATTCTGAACTCCACTTGTCTATCAGGCGGTAATCCAGGAAGATCTTCGGGAAATACTTCCGGATAATCACACACGACAGGAATGCTCTGCATCTCCTTTTTCTCCTTCTTAGCATCGATCACGAATGCCAAATATGATGTACATCCTTTGGCCAAACACTTTCTGGCTTTCATTAGCGAAATGATTCCAGAATTTACTCTGCGTTTGTCCACATAAACCACAAATGACTCTTTCCCTGGCGGGTTTACTTTTACAATCTTCTTCTTGCATAGTATTTCGGCATCATTGGCGCTAAGCCAATCCATTCCCAACACGATGTCGAAACCGTTAAGTTCGATAGGCAATAATTCCTCGTGAAACTTATTCCCATTCAAATCAATTAAGATGTTTTTCATACGATGGCTAACAGGTACAAACTTGCCACTAGCAACTTCGACTAATAAAGCATTATCTAGTCTATCGACAGGCAAAGCTAGTTTTCTACCAAATTCATGCGAAATAAAGGAGTAGTTGGCTCCAGAATCAAATAAAATTTGGGCAGGCAATTCGTTTACGAGAAAGGTACCTGAAGCGACATCAGCTTCATCTTTCGCAGCTTCCAGTGTCATCTGAAAGGCTCTCGCTTTTGGCTTTGGAGGAATGTTGGGCCTTGCTGCCTCCTTCTTTTTCGAGCAGTCCCTAGACATGTGTCCCTCCTCACCACAACCATAGCAAACTTTCTTGGTGAGAGTGCATTCGTTGGCATAGTGCCCTGGATTTCCACATTTAAAACATATGGCCACTACCTCACATTTTCCATGATGCTTCTTCTTACATTTGTCGCACCATTTCGCTTCGCCTCCTCCTCCTCTCGAACCAGATTTCGAGAATTTACTTTTCTTGTTGGACCCTGAAGGTCCATCGAACTTCCTTTTCTCACCAACCTCTATTCTTTCCAGACCCTTTTCCTTCTGCTGGGCCTCCACATTCTTACCTGCTCGAACAGCTGTCTTCAGAGTGGCTGCCATCTTGACTGTCGGTCCAAAGTCGGCAGGCAGTCCATTAGCAAACCTCTCAATCTTGGAGAGTTCCGTTGGCACTAGGTACGGAAATAACTTCATTTTCTCAGTGAATGCAATAGCGTAGTCGTCTATGCTCATTCTCCCCTTCTTCAAGTTTTGGAACTCATTGTTCAGATCAATCAGATCTATCTCTGAACAATACTGCACCCTTAGCTGTTCCAAGAACTCCTCCCATGACATTTTCAGGGCTTCTCCTCGTGGCATAGTATCTGCCAACAACTTCTACCAGCTCAAGACTCCGGTCTTCAGTTGTCTAACTGCAAAGACAGTCTTCTGTTTGTTGCTACAGTCGCAACTTTCAAACACCATCTCCATTTCGGAGATCCAATCCATAATCTCAACAGGCTTTGGGCTTCCAAAAAGACTTGGCGGCTTGGCGCCCAAGAAATTCTTGTACATTCGCCCATCCTTGTTGTTTCCCCTTTTCGGGTCATTCCTTCGTCCTTCTTGAGTCCCAACTTGACTCACAGCGTGACTATTGTTTCCTTCCTCCGATTGTTCGGGAATCAGTTCGGGTTCCTCAATGGGTATGATAGGTTCGTCCCTATTCTCATGCAACATTTGCCGCATTTCTTCCCTTTGTTCGGCTAACATAGCCCGAATCATGGCTTGCACTCCAGCCATGGTGATTGGTTCTGGTGCAGCAGCTACAACAGGTGCTTGCTCAAACACTGGTGGTTGAGGCTGTTGATTCCTGTTTTCGTTCGCGTTTCCAACTCCGCTTCTTGTTCTTGCCATACTTGATCTATACACCGAATAAGGTGAATTCAGATCCTCATCCATGATAGATAATTAAATCATCCTTATCACTCTGAAACGTTTACATGCTAGTTCTAATACCGTAGTCCTACGCTTAGAACCGTAAGCACATAAGGTTTCCAGATCCGGTTGGCAACAAACCATAGATCCGAACAAATAATATCATATATGGCAAACATATAACATTTAGCACATAAAAGCATTTTAAGCAACTTTCCTAAAATAAACTAGCGCTCGTGTCTAAAATATAACAGACACTATCTCAAAATCTTCACTTAGCATTCTAAGTTTAAGTCTAGAAATCCTACAAATTCCTAGTTCGCTTAAACTAATGCTCTGATACCAACTGTGTCATCCCCAAAATCACGGCCAGAAAAGACCGTTTTAATTTATGCTTTTAAAATAATTTCAGAGTAAATCCATTGATTTAAAAGAGCTGCGGAATTTGTTCCCAAAACAAAATATGATAAAATAAAGTTTATCAAAGCATTTCATCAAGATATGCATTTTCATTATATAACAATATTCGGGATGTCATGTTCCGATAAACAGACCAAAAGCATAAACAACAAAAGATAGACCATACAACAGTTACATATAACAACTGGTCTAATATCAAAAGATCTTGATAAGTCATCCAACTTATGCTCTCGCTCCACTACCTGTAATACAACAAAACTGAGTGGGTCAGGCTTGGGAGCCTGGTGAGCATATAGGGTTTTCAACCCACAATAAATAATTATATTTAATTTCACCAACCAACAATAACCCGATTACCCATTCCCGTTATCCTCACTTTACGTCCCTAAAACAACATCTATTACCAGGGACCTAATCTAGGATTTTTCATCGGGATGGACATTACTGCAAAGGTGTTTTCTCAACAATAGATGTCCTAAAGGAAACCATGAGGGGGATAGAGTACACCGGTGAACACATCGTTCACAACACCTACAGGTTATGAGCCTGCTAGCGTTCCACTGGACTGTCTAGAAGCAGTAAGTGGTCGTCATCCATACTCCGCTAGATGACTAGATCAACAACAACATCGAGGCCTCTCATCGTTTTTATTTCATCACACACCAACTGACTACCCATGTTCTACCCAACATATTAGTAGATAAAATATATACATTTATATACAGCTTAAAACCTGTACAAAACATCCATTCAACAACTAGTTCAAATAAACAAATAATATACAAACACATAGCACGTATTTTATAAGAATACTTCATATCTATGTGTTAGAAGAAAACGAATATACACTCACTTCATCAGAAGATGATCGGACAGCACTACAACTCTAAGAGTAGTATTCTTCGGTGAAACCGGAAGATCTTCGCACACCGGGCTTCTCGCAAGCAGAGCTTCGGCTCGGAAACTCTTTTCTTCTCGGGATCTTCGGGCTGCGGGACTCGCTTCGGGTCTCGGGATGATACCGGGGCTTCGGGGGTTAAAATAGGGCTTAGAGAGAGTATCGGGAGTGAGAGAGAAGGGATAGAGCAACCAAACTCGGCTGCCCCTTGAATTCTATTTATAGGGCCATTTTTCAGCTCTCACGTCGTGAATTTTAAGTTCTCACATCGTGAACTTAGTCGTCACTGCATGCGTCATCACAGGTTGCGTCTGACAGGCTCTGAAAGGTCAAATCACTGAGTTCACGTCGTGAACACTGTATTCACGTCGTGAACTCTGACACAGTATCGGGGTTCGCACCCCGAACTTCAAAAATTCCTATCTTTCGCATACGAACTCCGTTTTCGACGTTCTTTATATCCACGCGTAGATGAGATTGTGCTCTACAACTCTCGTTTAGACTCCGTCGGCTAATTTTGAATTTATTTTTATTATATTTTTATTATATTATTTTTACTAGGCCGGGACAGGAAAACTCCGTTAGAAATCCATAACTTCTTCGTCTGACGTCCGTTTTCGTCTGTCTTTTTACCGTTGGACTACTATCGATGAGATCTTCAATTCTCATTTAGAAAGTTTTGGCTAAATATCACTCGATCTCAATCTCGAGTTTCGGGCTGCATACTGCTAAGCTGAAACTTAGAAAAATCATAACTTTCTCATACGAAGTCAGATTTGGGCATTCTTTTTATGCACGCTCTCGTTTTAACGTATTCTACAAATTTCGTTTAGATTGCTAAGTCTAGATATCGCTCTATCTTAAATTCATATTTTACGTCATTCAGCGTCGTGCCGGTTCTGTCGCGAAATTTCGACAGGTCATAACTTCTTCGTTATAACTCGAATTTCAACATTCTTAATATATTCGGAAACCTCGTCACGACCACTACGTCTTCATGTATCGATAGCGGTTCTATCTAACATTTTATTTTTACGCTTATCTTTATTATTAATTCAATTAAGCCACACAATTAAGCACAAAACACATAATACTCAAATAATACATTCTTATTATTTCAAAATGAGTTACAAAGGTTAACCTAGACTATTACATCAACATTAATGCCTAGCCCAGAAACACGGGCGTTACAGTGATCGGTAGCCGATTGTCGGATTTTGTTTGGTGAGAATCAGAGGAGCAATGAGTTATCAGGGTTTGATGTTCGAGGAGCGAATATCATGGTAAGAGCGTGAGTGGGCGGTCTGGCGGCGGGACAGGCCACTAGAGTTTCTCGGTTCTGGGAAGGTCAGAAAGGGGTATTTTAGCGACAGAGGGGCCGGTATTGTTCCAAATTTGAAGTTCCTGGTCGGATCCAGGTATTCATGGAGGAAGATATCGTTTTGGTGTAAGAACCTCTCGGTGGTGCTTTTCGAGTGTTTGGTTTCTATCTATGTGGTTTGAGGAGCGATTTCGAGGGCGAAATCTATTTCAAGTGGGGGAGAATTGTAACATCCGGATTTCCAGGCATGACAATTTGAGTATTTCTTCTTGAGTTATGAGGAGTGACTCAACGAGTTAACGCCTCAACTCGTCGAGGAGAATCATGACTCGGTGACCAGTTTAATGAAGGGACTCGACGAGTCGGGTATCTGACTCACCGTGTCAGCGCTGTTAAGGAAAACCCTAATTTTCCGGGTTTGGGACCTATTTAAGAGACCTTATGGCCCTCATTTGCGGCCACCTTCACCCTTGAGAGCACCAGAGCACTTGAGAGCGTTGTGAGAGAGAGAGAGAGAGGAAGCCGTTCTCATCATTCTAAGTGTGATTTTGCAAGAAAGAAGGAAGGAGGGCAAGCAAGGAAGATTGAGGAGCTCAGATCTACCACCAATTGATCAGAAGAGGCTGCTAGAGGTATAAATCTGTGCTCAATCTCGGGTATTTGGTGATCTACTTGAATCTAGGGTTTTCTTATGCCTTCTTTAGCTTGGATTCGAAGTATATGAGGTTCCAAGGTGGAGTTCTTCTTAGATCTGGACCTTAAGAGGTCCAGAGAGTCCTATCTATCCTGCTTTATGCTATTCCATTAGAGATATGAACCTAGGTTGCCATTTTAGAGACTATTTCACCAAAAGAAGCATTATGGACGTGGCATGAGTGTAAAGGTCGGACCTTTACATGATTATTGAGTATGGTAGGGTCAGATCTATTAGTTATAGAAGCAGATCTGACCTCAGAAGGTCATTTGAGTATGTCTATGTAAGGAACTCGCCGAGTCCATAGGGAACTCGACGAGTCGAGTCGGGGTTGCCCCGCGATTCATGAGCAGAGGTAACCCGTCGAGTGGAAGGTTCACTCGACGATTCGAGTAAGGACTTAGAAGGATTCGGAGGATACGCTTGGACTCGCCGAGTCACCCGAGTGCACTCGACGAGTCGGGTCAAAGTTTGACTGTTGACTGGAGTTGACTTCAGTTGACCTTAGGGTTTTGGTCAAGCTGGTTCATGAGAGATCAGGGAGGGGTAGAATGGTCTTCTACCCATCCTTTAGAAGTAAGGACATGAGAAGGTATTGATTAGAAATGATATTATGTTAATAGGAGGAGGCTAGGTCGGGTTATCAAGCAAGAGAGATTATTCGACATCGTACGAGGTGAGTCTTCTCACTATGCTTTACCTAGAGTGGTAATTATGTGTGACCGGAAGGTCTTATATGATATGCAGAATATGTGATATATGTGATATGTATGTGCTATGTTATGTTATGAGTAGTATGGTATGGACCGGAAGGTCATTATGATATGGACCGGAAGGTCAACAGTGTATGGACCGGAAGGTCAAGATGATGAGGACCGGAAGGTCATTACGGGTAGAACCGGAAGGTCTACCGGGGTTGGGACGGAAGTCCCCTGAGACACATGGACCGGAAGGTCCCATAGAGCTATGGCCTTGAGTGACGTATGTGTTGTATGTGGTATTTGGGGAACCCACTAAGCATTTATGTTTACAGTGTTATGTGATATGTGTTTCAGGTACTAGCGAGGATTGCGGGAAGGCGACGACATGATCTGTACACACTGATGGAGTTTTTATGTATTTGGGATCTTGGGATTCTTTCATTTGGATGACATGGGTTACATTGGATTTTATTATTTCTTATGAATGAAACTATGTATTAAAAATGAAAAATTGTTTTGAAAATTTACGTTGTTACATTTTGACCACTCCGTTCGATTTCCATTCCGATCAGATGAAGACGATGACCAGGGCAAAGATGAAGGCTCGTCGGGGATCAGCTATTCCCTCCTCGCGATCTGTTAAACCCCACCAGACCACCTCATTTGCTGATTTCGTTTGTATTTTTCCCTCCCAATCAGACGGAGATTGAACCCACGAGGGTCGCCGGAGGTCGACGCCTGCCCTTTCTTGTGATCTCTTAGCCTCATCGGAGATTCCCGATTTTTTCTTCTGTTCGTTTGTTTCTTCATCGACCTGATGAAGACGACGATTCCTTTCCCCATTGTTTGTACCAATTAACTCAATCCCCACGTCCTTATAAGCAACCAGAATTTTCTTCCTTCCTTTCCTATACATCGATTCAAGAACCCAAAATTCAGAACATGTTTAGTATTTTAGGGATTATGGTGGTGTTCATATGAGAGAGAGAGAGAGAAAGAGACAAAGAGAGAGAGAGGGTGGGACCCTCTTTGTATATTATTTCGTTTTCTAAAAAAAATAAAGAAAACATCATAAATGGTCATTGTGGTAGTGAAATGACGAAAATACCTTCCAGTTAACGGACAAAACTTAACGGAATTAGCAATAAAGACCAATCGTCAAAAGTTTTGATAGCACAGGGACCAGCTATGACGTTTCTAAACCACGGGGACTAAACTTCAGATTTGGAGAAACCACAGGGACGATTTATGATGTTTTTTCTTTTTAAATAAAATATTTTAGTTTAGATCGTATATTTATATTATCTATTTATACATTTGATATAAATTAATAACATCGGTGCCTGGTTTAAAAAATGTAAATGAATTTATATACATGAATTTAATATTTTAAAATTATCATTTTGCTCAAAATTAAATTTTGAATAACCTTCCTTAATTCAAGTTTTCAAACTTTTAGCAAGTATTAATGATTTATTTATTCATAATTGATTTGTACAAAAAGTTTTATAACTTAAACCTCTTAAAATTCAAGATATATCTAATATGCTTTATATATAGTATAAGATATAAGATATATAATTGTTATTTTATCTTTATTTTAATAGAATTAATATAGATTATTCATAAAATTATTATTATTTTTTTAAAACAATTATCTAAATTATATTAAATCATATTATTATTGTAACATCCCAAAAATAGTCTGAAAATTTCGTTTTAAATCAGTAATAAAACCATAGTCATCATACGTCATAGAAAAATCACAACAATATATCTCAAAATAATATAACATAGGTTATGTATATCAGAGTATAAACATCCCAGGCTGAACAAATGGTGTGTGCACTGCAATCTTCCCGAGCTCCTCTTTTGAATACTGAGTACCTGAAACCAAAACTGAAAACTGTAAGCACGAAGCTTAGTGAGTCTCCCCAAACTACCACATACCATACAATAACATATAAAGCACATACTGGGCCTTGCCCACTGCATCGGACCAAAGTCCGGAACTAACTAGGGCCTTGCCCACTGCATCGGACCGAAGTCCGGCACTGACTAGGGTCATGCCCACTGGATCGGACTGAAGTCCAGAACTAACTAGGGTCATGCCCACTGCATCGGACCGAAGTCCGGAACTAACTAGGGCCATGCCCACTGCATCGGACCGAAGTCCGGAACTAACTAGGGCCTTGCCCACTGCATCGGACCAAAGTCCGGAACTAACTAGGGCCTTGCCCACTGCATCAGACCGAAGTACGAAACTAATTGAAAATAGCATAAAATAATCATAACATATAACATAAACACATATACTACATACTGCATCGGACCGCAGCCCGGACTAACTTGGGCCTTGCCCACTGCATCGGACCGGAGTCCGGAATAACTGAACATATCATATACATAAACTTGTAACATAACCATATAACTAATGCATCGGACCAAAGTCTGGAACACAAGGCACATAACATAAACATACATGAATCACAAAGACATCAAGCATACATACTACTTCTCGGGACCACCCCGGCATCGGACCGAAGTTCGGAAACATACAAACTACATCGGGCTAACCCCGGCAACGGACCAAAGTCCGGAACTACTAACATCTAAACGGGCCGGCATTATGGCCGTAGACCCGTTCCTACTGGAAGGAAACTCACCTCACATGCTGAAGTCCCGCTGACAAAACCATAGTTGCTGGATGACAGATTCCCGATCTGTCAATATCAAAATAACACCCAATTAATAATTGGGTTCCAACTCATAGTCATAAGTCCATGCTTGGGTAAGAGACTACCTTACCCCTATCTTAGCTTGACTCAAGCCCAAGGCCCAATCCAAAGGCCCAAAGGTCTAATAATGGACCAAAGCTCAACTATGGCTTAATTTTCTAAATTGGGCCCAAACCTCTACATGGTCTTGCCTTAAGGCCCAATCATTTATTATTGGTCCAACTCTTGGAATTCTAAGGGCCCAATATCATATAATCATCAAGGTCCAATCTATGGCCCATCTATGGCCTAATTTTCCAAATTGGGCCCAACCCTCACATATGGTCCTTACCCTAAAGCCCATCTAAATGTTCTAGTCCATTTGCTTGCTCTTGAATGGTCCATTATTATCCCAATCACCAAAGCCCATTAAATTAGGGTTTCACATAAAATGATGATTAGGGTTAAGTGTTTCTTACTTAACCCATTAAGGACTTACTCCATTAAGTCCTTTACTCTACTACATAAATGATATGGAATAATTTGGGCTTAATACACAATCCAATCCCAATGGCCCAAAGGTGGGTCCCAATAAGTCCAAGGCCCAAATGCTCACAATTAGGGTTTTCTAAACCCTAATTAGGATTTCCACCCAAACATGGCCCAATAGGCCCAACATAAATCTTTAAGCCCATTAGGGTTTTGCTTGTGGGGCACCACCCACTACCACCTCGGGTAGTGGTGGTCAAAGGCGGCTGACGACGGCGGCCACCACCTTACGGTGGTTATCATTATTTTTATTATTACCCAAAGCTAATTACAAATACAAAGTTTAATCCAAACATAAACACACAGACACTAACACACACTAACTACACACACACACATCCACACCATGGTGGCCGACGGTGGCGCTTGGCGGCAGCCACCACCTCACAGTGGTGGCGGTGACTTTCTTGATCTATCCGGCCAACAAACCCAATCATACATCATCGGAATAATACACACCCACTACTATGCTCGGAATAGAATATAGTCACCACCTGGCGGCGTACACGGCGGCGACAGAACCCGGAAAGGCGGCAGCGGCAGGTTACGTCGTCAACTACCACCACACGGAGGTGTCGACACTTTCTTTTGGTTCGCTGCTCCGAAAAATGTCAACATACGCTTGTTCTCACCGGAAATACATCTAAACACCTCAACCCTTGCGGTGACGCATTACAACCGGAGAGAAGGGCGGTGGAACAGCAACCCACGACAGCCGGCGGTCGATCAATTCCTTTCACCGCATTGCTGGAGGCTTGAGATAACACGACGGCAATGGCTGCGTCATCCGACGACTGAAGTGGTGACGACGTCTGTGAGCAAGGAAGACACGCGGTGTCACGTCTCGTCGGCATCCACGGTTGGCAGTGGTGGCTCGAGTCTTCAGCTGAACGGCACAACGTTTTCTTTCTTCACGGTGGCTGTGCGGTGGCGGAGGAAAGGATGGGGTACAAGGTGGCGGCGCCGGAGGGAGTGGGAGGTGAAGGTGACGGCTGGGGGGTTATGCCTTAGGGTTAGGGTTTACATGGTTTAAATACCCGGTCCCTTCAAAGATATTTCCATAATAACAATTATGGTCCCTCCCTTCTAAAATCATTTCCAATTCACCCCAATATTTACCCTTTTAACCCCATCTTCTGAAATCCCTTACAAATAAAGTCTGAAATTTACTAATTAGCCCCTCTTCTACAAATTGTTCTCAAATGAAGTCCATATATTAACAACCAACCCCTAAGCTTACAAAATATCTTCAAAAGGAATCCAAATTTTACTCCTTTAGACCCCGATTCCATAAATTCATTTCATTTTAAATCCAAAACTTAACTTTTAAACCCTCAACTTCTAAAATTCTTCACAAATTAGTCCGGGACTTACATTTATTAATTTATTTAAGTAAACGGGGTGTTACAACTCCCCCCCACTTAAATTAGATTTCGTCCTAGAAATCATTTGTTACCATTCCTTATACATCCAACCACTATAGTGAGATGGTCACCATCCTGGGCATACCCTAGCCTTCTCAGGGTAGCCATGACCAACCTTTGCAAAGCCTTAAATTCCACTGGTGAACTGATTCCTCGCAACAGTCCACATCTACTCTGTCTGATATCTGTTGTCTTGAGATGGTCTGATTCCCTGACAGACCACTCATACTGAATCATTATTGCTGAATCTAGTCCACTTGTCTCTCAGCTGCCTACTTATCTCCTGATGACTCAAGGCTCCCACTAGAAAAACAGAATCACAGCTCCACTTGTTCCTGTGATTCACTTATACTTGGCCAAAACTCAGATAGTCATGCTGTAAGTGACTTAGCATATCCCAAGCTATCTGCTATTCGACCGTACTTGCAAACTAAAACACATAGACATGCCTGAAACACTAAACTGCCTGAAACTGTATGCTGCCACATGACTGCTTTCCAACATCTACCGAGACCTACTTGGTCTTAATTTTTCACCAATCATCTGAAATACCGGGTTCCGGCCCGGCTGCCGAGCCAAAGGACTCCCACTTAGTCGCCTCACACGACTTCTGAACTAATTCCTTCTCTAAAACTAGTTGCTACTAGTTACCATGCCATTGAGGCTCTAATAACTTTTGATCTAACTGATTGAGTCCATACGTCGAATCCTGACGTTACCAAACCCAAGGCTAAAAGTGATTGCTACATGACCATTGGTAGCCTCATGTCATGAATGACCTTAAGCAGTCCCCTACTTCCTTGCTCTCATAGATGTAGTGGCGCTTCTACAGTCTTATCACTGGCTTAACCAGGTCTAATCCATCTAGGTAATTCCGAAATCAAATCCGTGGATTTCCATATCTTCACTGCTACACCCGAACTGGTGGGTACTAATGTTCCTTCGCGCCTTAACAACGCACTCACGCTATCTACCAACCTAGTGAATGATACGGCTACACCCGCAAACTTACAACACTCTAACACTATTTGGATGCTAGTGAATGCTACGGCTACACCCGCAGACTTACAACACTCTAACATTGTGACAACCATCAAATTTCGGTCAAGTCAAAGTCAAACAAAGTCAACAAGTTAAACCGGTCAACTCCATTAACCCTTGTATGTTAGGGTTTACGTTATGTAATCACTGTACAATTCGCTATTTTAATGAGAAAACATCATTTGGAAAGTTCATGTGTTTGATATTCCTTAGCCTTAACAGCGCTAAACAACGAACCAAAGCGATAAAACACTATTGCACAATCATCGGGATTGTGTAGGACACTAAATCATGGCTTAACGGGGTCTATGGACCTTGCGTTGCGAAGCCGGACACTCAAAAAGATCACAAACAAAACCTCTCTCAATCTCATTCAAACCCTACTCAAGATTACTTGACGCTAATAGGATCAAAACTCATACACTATGATATAAATTGACGTTAATAGCAACATAGTATAGTACAACGTTATAACTATAATCAAATTAAATTATGATACCATATTAAAATCAAATCAAAGTATAATGCTCTAATTAAATTTAAAAGAATCAAACTTGAATGCTATAATTAAACTTCAAATCAAAGTAGATTGTTATAATCAAATAATAACTCATCTTTTATAAAACTCCATTTTTATAAACTTTACATTAGATTTTATAAAACTCTATTTTTATAAACTTTACATTAAATTTTATAAAACTCTTATATTAATTATGTAAAAGATGCTTGTGTTAGTGGGAAATTATGAAGACCACCAAAAGCAAAAAGATTATTCCCATGGTCTCCCACTCACACCTCCCATCCACTTTCCTTTCCTTTTTCTCCCAACACATTATTCTCTTCACCACTTAAACCTTCTCTATTCTTTCTCTCACTCTAAATCTCGAAATTCATCCAAGAAATACTCATATTCCAACCAAGAACAATCTATTATACTCAAATCTTCATCCCTCTTGAAGCATTCATCAAGGTATGTTGTTAAAAGTTTCAAATTCATACAAGAAACAAATTAAATCCACCAAAATATCTAAAACTCATTTTATGCATAAACATGATTTTTCGCAGAATCCCATCAATAAAATAAGAAGTTCTGGAAATTTTCAGAAAATAACTTATTTTTATTGAATTACTATAATTATTGCAATAAAGTAGAGCAATAATTCACATAAAATACTTCTTGCATTCAATAAATTCTGAGAAAATTCTGGGATGACCTATATATTGATTAAACATGATATATGAAGTTTCATGCATTTATATTACTGTTTACTATTATTTATGATTTTATTGATTAATTAATAATGAAATATATAAAAAATACTTCCCATAGTCACAAACATCTGAAACTTATACACTGGACTCTATAGCATGTTATAAAACTATGGTTAATTTTACAGAATTTTTGGGAATCATTTATTATTTTTCCCGAATTTTGTTGTTGTTTAATCATTAAAGTATTAAATAAATACTAAAACAGTTCAGAAAAATATAAAAATTTTACAGTAATTAATATTATATGAAATAATGATTTCCTAATAATTTCATAATTTTTCAATACTGTGTACTATTTAAAACCATTTTCCTAATATTTAAGCATGTAAAAATGCATTTTAATGATTATTTCATATAAATAATTGTTAAAATCTGTAAATAATTATAATTGGGCAAGTTATTATTTTAATAAGAAATTATTAAAATTTGGCCTAAATTGAAAATATAAATTAATTATGCAAAGTAATTAATTCAATTTAAAATTCATTTAACAAATGAATACATTAATATTATAATCAAAATGAATTATTGTTAATTCATCTAATATAAGAATATGTGTCTAATTATTTGTATTAGTACTCTATTCTCGTTTAGCAGTTCCTAAACCAAAACTATTAATTATATTAGGTTCTACGCCATTTTGACCCGAACCGTCTATCGTACGACACACGCATTTCGTTTTGAGACTAATGTGAGTAATCTACCCCATATTTTATAATTTTCAATACTTTTGGGGTGTATCATGTGGCTCTAATATGTTCCAACTTCATTTTATTGTTTTATCACAATTGAGACATTGTTGGGACATTTATACGTGAGTCATTAATTGTATAACTATTGTTTGTTTACGCTACATGTACTTGTAGTGCATTACCATTTTTAGTCTAATCTCCATGACTATGCCCGTATTCTTGAGGTATGTTATGGACAATAATAGCGCTATTGGGTTGACCACCCCGCCTTGGGACGCTAAGGTGATTGATCGCACGTGGTTGAGTGTGTATGATGATTAGATGCTCCATCCTATATATATATATATATATATATATATATATATATATATATATATATATATATATATATATATATATATATACATATGTATATATAGGGTGAGGACTTATTGTTGTTGTTATCATTTGTTAATCAAATTTTGATTTATAAACCGTTATCTCAAATACAATTGTTTGCCGACTTCAAAAGAAAACAAGTTTCCAATTATAAAGGTTTCAACTTCACAATTTTCTCTACTAAAATTAGATTACTCACCAACTCTCGTAGTTGACCTGTTTTTACCCATGATGCAGATTTGAAGAATGAAGTTGATGAAAAATAGGTTGTGCCTTAGAAATCCACAAGACTATTTAAATTTGATGTAATAAATGTTATTCGTATTTGGATTTGTATTTGTATGTTGTGGATCTTGTTTGCATACTTAGTACTTAATTGAATCTAATCATATTATAATATAGTTGTCATGAGACTTTGAACAATATATCACGCCTCGATCGATTCCGACAAGGATCGGGGTGTGACAGATTGGTATCAGAGCCCTTGACTATAGGGAATTAGGTTAATTGCCTTGACCTAGTCTATAGCCTCTAGGGTCCTCTCGTATGCTAGTTTATAAAATGCACACACAACTGCATGCAATTCACACTTAGAAAATCCTAGGAATACCTTTGTGTGTTAATTGCTCCCTTATGTGCATACGTATTACTCCTGACACTTATATGTGTGCATACACTTGTGAATATTCTCCACTTTCTCTGAAAATCACACACATACTCAAGTTGTTTAACAAAATGTATATACATATATGTATTCCTTAGAGCTCATAGGAAATTCAAAGTCATCCACTCTAGTTGGGTAGGATCATAGTAATGGACGCGTAGTAACTGGAAGGGGGAGGTGCCGGTAGCCCGAAAGTCCTGACTAAGTAAGCATTCGTATACATCCCAATCAACCGAGGGACCAGTTTGCTTATCTGGGGACCAAAGGCAAGAGTTCCCAAACCTATAGGCCAAAGCGCGTCATTCACATTACTTTTGAGCCATCAAAATACCCGACCTTATCAAACGTATCCAAAAGGATACACTCCAAAATGGCCAACTCATTGGACTATTAAGTTCCCTAATGGGTCTAGAAGTGGGAAAGAAATGTGAAAACTTAGTTTTGTGGGGGCCCACGCAAGTGCTACATGTTTCACATTTAGTAACCATGGAAAGCCCAAAAGGTGCCCAACACTCCTAACCATGGCCCAACAAGTGTTTTACAATTATTTTACCCAACAATGTCTAAAAACTTTATTTCCATAATCAATTTACAAATAACTCACAAGTCCATATGCGTGTTTCTCGTAGTTGACTTGTTCCTTGTTTGGTTGTGGACTTAGGGTAGACTCATTAGGATCAACAGTCTAATAAAATTTTAATTACACGTAACTGGGGGCATGTCGAGTGAATCTTAGGAGTGGATCAGACATGGAACAAATCACAAGATTATAATCAAGTTATTCCTACTAAATTCATAAGTCTATTTATATAGACCTCTAGTATAGAGTCGTCGGCGTAGTCGTGTCGGCAATCTAGAATATGGCTAAATACATAATACAAACTATAATACCTAAATTATACAAAAATTTCTGCATAAAAAAATCAATAGACAAACAAACACAATGAAACTAAAAAGGGTATCAAACTATCAAGAGAAAAACACATACAATGTAGATTAAAATCCACTAATTATAACAAAATGGCTAAAAGAAAAGGTAAGGACTAAGGATTGTTAAGTCCTCTCTTCTTATAAATAGCTTTGAAGCAAGCTTGCCTAAGCTTCTTTGTTCTTTCTGTCAATTCCATACCTGGCAATTTCTCCATCATCTTCTTGTGCCCTTCTAACGTCTCTATCTCCTCCTTTAATCCCAACTCCTAGTTTTTTTTTTTAAAAAAAAAAAGGTAGATGCAATATATTTTTCGTGTGAGTTCACAAAATTTACAATGAGTTAAGTTTATATAAATATAAATCAGGAAATCGTAGCAAAACTACTTTGGTTACCAAGTGCAGGCATGCATGCATGAGTAATGTATAGAAGGTTATTATCGTAATTTACCTTGGCATTTTGAATGAGGGACTGTAGGCTCGTAAGTTTTCTATGAGGCCATTTGTTTATGTTTAGCTCTCTGCATCTTTTCTTCAACAATGTTAACCCTATCCCTAGTTCCTTTGCCGCCATGATTATCGGCATCTCAAAGTACTTCGCTATCTCTTCAAACTCCAATGGTCTCAATCTCTTTGCCACCTTCCGGCCACCGTGATCAGTGGTGGCAGCACTAGAACTACATGTAGCCTCACCACCGGATTTACAGTCTTCACTGAAACTAACCAATGGTAAATTACCATCCTCCCAACAATCCCATAAGCTTATATCTTCAAGGGGATCCAAATCGTGAAACTCATTTCTAGAAATGATGTTTTTATCTTTGTTAAGTACTGTGGAAACGTTCTGATCGAGCACTTCATGCAATTTTTCCGACAACTCGTAATCATGATGGTCGAGCCTGTCACCACTGCAAAAATCCAAAAACTCAAGATAATCAAATCCAACACGATGGAAGACTCTTTTTTATCACTACAAATCCAAACCATGTTTTGATCAATATAGACAAAATCACTTTTTTGTGCGAAAGATAGGGTAATGAGTGACGTTTATATATACCTGAAAAGATCTTGATGATCAAAGTACGGAAACCAATCGAGGTCATATATGGGGTTTTGATGATCTGCAGGTGGATCCATTTGTGAGGGAGAAGTTAAAAGTTGCGGTAAGAATGTGATGATTTATATAAGTGAAGTGGGAGAAGTAATTAATAACAAATAAAGAGGAAATGAATATATATGGTCTTTGAGCTGTAACCTTCTTCTTCAATTCACACACATATACGTATATGTTGCCGCAAATTATGACTTATGTGCCTCATGCATTTAATACATCACATGCCTACTGCATATTCTTGACTTTGAAGCTACGTACCAGTTTCAAATTTCCCCAGTAGCACACTTTTCATTAGAAAGTACTCCAAGTCTTCACACATGAACCAGTTAGAAAGTACTCCAAGTCTTCACACATGAACCAATTAGAAAGTACTCCAAGTCTTCACACATGCAAATTATGACTTGTGTGTCGCTATAGGTAACTAATAAAACTTTATTTTTTAACCCCTTAAATATCAGTACAAGCTTCTAACCTCGACGTTTAAATTCTAAATTTCTTTTTATTACTAAAACTAGCATCGATTCAAGTATATAAACCATGAATCTTGAGAACACGGCAAAACCCAAATAAGTCTTATCATCTATGTAAAAAAAAAATTCAGGGTTTTTACTAGTAAATCTATCAGTGGCGGAGCTTGAACAATTAACTTGGGGGGGGGAGAAAATATTATAAACTGAAATTAACATTAAAAAAAACAGATTGTTTTCAACAAATAAACACCAAAAACACCTAGAAAAAGAATTACAACTCAGCCCGACAGCCTTTAATGTCTTTAAAACAGATTATGAATGATATATTAGTAAGCAGACAACAATTTCTCTTTCAATGTTTTCATCTTTCCCATGATTATATCTAGAAAAATCAAAATGAAGGAACAATTGATTCAATCAAAAAAATCAAAAATCAAAAATTGAACAATAACCAATAACTCATTTAACAATAACCAAATCAATCTTTGTTTTCACTTTTCAGTTTTGTTTGAAGCTGCCTAGCTGTTAAGCATAACCAAATCAATAACGAAATCTAAAAATAAAAAAAAATCAAACTAAAAACAGAAGCAACAGTACAAGACCCAACACCAACAATAACCAAATCTATAAGTTCATAACTTATAAATCAAATTGGCAAATCGCCAAATCGCAAATGACAGCCAAATTAAAAAGAAACTCAGTAAGACAGTAGTAACGCATAAATAGGCAACAGATTGACAGAAAACAGCAGCAGCAGTGCAATACGCCAACACCAACAATCAACAATCTTACAATCAGAAAAGAAAGAACAGCTGAACAGGATTTGGGTCTCGGGATTACATACCTGATTTCTGTGAAGTGAGAATGGGGACTTGGGCACTTGGCGATGGCGATTGGCGAGAGTGAGACCAGGCGACTGACTTGGCGAGACAGCGACAAACGAACAACAGGCGAGATAGGCAGCGAATTGGGAAAATGGGGATGAATCGATTTTGATTTCTTGATACCGCTTGGTCGCTTGGAGAATTGGGAGTATTGGACTATTCTGATTAGGAATCGGGAGGGGCCAAAGCCCAAGTTTGAAGATAGCAGGCTTATAACTATTTTATTTTGAACTACAATTCCTACTTCTAGCCCAATAATACTACTCCCTTGGAATCTATGAGGGCTAGTGTAAACATTATGGTCATATATCATTAAGATTCTATGGACTTAGAATGTGTGATTCCGCCTCATTCCCTGTTCCTTGTTTGGTTGTGGGCTTAAGGCGGGGTCACCCATCCAAAATGCCCTTGCAATCTTAATGATATACGACTAGTTTACGTCAATCGACTATAAAAGAACTTGTAGGACTTATAATGCAAATTTCGTCAAAATTTGTTGAAACATTCGTAATGATGGAACTCGCTAACTACGTTATAAAATATTCATAGTGGTAATACCAAGGATAAAACAGGGAGTATAAAAGCACACAGAATACTCTATCATCCCAAAACAATAAACTCCTTTTAAATTGACTCAGTTCAAGTTACAATAAGAAATTTCCAAGGTCGTCATGTGACATCAGGAGGGTTGTTCCTCACCAAAATTAATTTCTTGTACTACGAAACGTTTTCCACATCTTTTTCCAAACTCTTGAAGTCCCAGTCAAAATGCAAATTTCGGGACGAAATTCCCTCTAAGGGGGGGATGATGTGACAACCATCAAATTTCGGTCAAGTCAAAGTCAAACAAAGTCAACAAGTTAAACCGGTCAACTCCATTAACCCTTATATGTTAGGGTTTACGTTATGTAATCACTGTACAATTCGCTATTTTAATGAGAAAACATCATTTGGAAAGTTCATGTGTTTGATATTCCTTAGCCTTAACAGTGCTAAACAACGAACCAAAGCGATAAAACACTATTGCACAATCATCGGGATTGTGTAGGACACTAAATCATGGCTTAACGGGGTTTATGGACCTTGCGTTGCGAAGCCGGACACTCAAAAAGATCACAAACGAAACCTCTCTCAATCTCATTCAAACCCTACTCAAGATTACTTGACGCTAATAGGATCAAAACTCATACACTACGATATAAATTGACGTTAATAGCAACATAGTATAGTACAACGTTATAACTATAATCAAATTAAATTATGATACCATATTAAAATCAAATCAAAGTATAATGCTCTAATTAAATTTAAAAGAATCAAACTTGAATGCTATAATTAAACTTCAAATCAAAGTAGATTGTTATAATCAAATAATAACTCATCTTTTATAAAACTCCATTTTTATAAACTTTACATTAAATTTTATAAAACTCTATTTTTATAAACTTTACATTAAATTTTATAAAACTCTTATATTAATTATGTAAAAGATGCTTGTGTTAGTGGGAAATTATGAAGACCACCAAAAGCAAAAAGATTATTCCCATGGTCTCCCACTCACACCTCCCATCCACTTTCCTTTCCTTTTTCTCCCAACACATTATTCTCTTCACCACTTAAACCTTCTCTATTCTTTCTCTCACTCTCAATCTCGAAATTCATCCAAGAAATACTCATATTCCAGCCAAGAACAATCTATTATACTCAAATCTTCATCCCTCTTGAAGCATTCATCAAGGTATGTTGTTAAAAGTTTCAAATTCATACAAGAAACAAATTAAATCCACCAAAATATCTAAAACTCATTTTATGCATAAACCTGATTTTTCGCAGAATCCCATCAATAAAATAAGAAGTTCTGGAAATTTTCAGAAAATAACTTATTTTTATTGAATTACTATAATTATTGCAATAAAGTAGAGCAATAATTCACATAAAATACTTGTTGCATTCAATAAATTCTGAGAAAATTCTGTGATGACCTATATATTGATTAAACATGATATATGAAGTTTCATGCATTTATATTACTGTTTACTATTATTTATGATTTTATTGATTAATTAATAATGAAATATATAAAAAATACTTCCCATAGTCACAAACATCTGAAACTTATACACTGGACTCTATAGCATGTTATAAAACTATGGTTAATTTTACAGAATTTTTGGGAATCATTTATTATTTTTCCCGAATTTTGTTGTTGTTTAATCATTAAAGTATTAAATAAATACTAAAACAGTTCAGAAAAATATAAAAATTTTACAGTAATTAATATTGTATGAAATAATGATTTCCTAATAATTTCATAATTTTTCAATACTGTTTACTATTTAAAACCATTTTCCTAATATTTAAGCATGTAAAAATGCATTTTAATGATTATTTCATATAAATAATTGTTAAAATCTGTAAATAATTATAATTGGGCAAGTTATTATTTTAATAAGAAATTATTAAAATCTGGCCTAAATTGAAAATATAAATTAATTATGCAAAGTAATTAATTCAATTTAAAATTCATTTAACAAATGAATACCTTAATATTATAATCAAAATGAATTATTGTTAATTCATCTAATATAAGAATATGTGTCTAATTATTTGTATTAGTACTCTATTCTCGTTTAGCAGTTCCTAAACCAAAACTATTAATTATATTAAGTTCTACGCCATTTTGACCCGAACCGTCTATCGTACGACACACGCATTTCGTTTTGGGACTAATGTGAGTAATCTACCCCATATTTTATAATTTTCAATACTTTTGGGGTGTATCATGTGGCTCTAATATGTTCCAACTTCATTTTATTGTTTTATCACAATTGAGACATTGTTGGGACATTTATACGTGAGTCATTAATTGTATAACTATTGTTTGTTTACGCTACATGTACTTGTAGTGCATTACCATTTTTAGTCTAATCTCCATGACTATGCCCGTATTCTTGAGGTATGTTATGGACAATAATAGCGCTATTGGGTTGACCACCCCGCCTTGGGACGCTAAGGTGATTGATCGCACGTGGTTGAGTGTGTATGATGATTAGATGCTCCATCCTATATATATTTATATATATATATATACATATGTATATATAGGGTGAGGACTTATTGTTGTTGTTATCATTTGTTAATCAAATTTTGATTTATAAATCGTTATCTCAAATACAATTGTTTGGCGACTTCAAAAGAAAACAAGTTTCCAATTATAAAGGTTTCAACTTCACAATTTTCTCTACTAAAATTAGATTACTCACCAACTCTCGTAGTTGACCTGTTTTTACCCATGATGCAGATTTGAAGAATGAAGTTGATGAAAAATAGGTTGTGCCTTAGAAATCCACAAGACTATTTAAATTTGATGTAATAAATGTTATTCGTATTTGGATTTGTATTTGTATGTTGTGGATCTTGTTTGCATACTTAGTACTTAATTGAATCTAATCATATTATAACATAGTTGTCATGAGACTTTGAACAATATATCACGCCTCGATCGATTCCGACAAGGATCGGGGTGTGACAAACATTATCTGGCTGCTAGTGAATGCTACGGCTACACCCGCAGACTTACAACACTCTAACACTATCTGGCTGCTAGTGAACGCTACGGCTACACCCGCAGACTTACAACACTCTAACACTATCTGGCTGCTAGTGAATGCTACGGCTACACCCGCGGACTTACAACAGTCTATCACTATCTCATTCGTTGATTACTAATCCAAACACATCTGACGTCGATCATACACACGACCTAACATCCAAAACTGAACCCATGTCCTGACTCGAATCCCCAAACTGATTCCCTAAGGCTTGCTGGCAAACATTCCGAGAACGCGATCTCATCATTGACACGTTTTTTTTTCGAATTTCCATCTCGCACTATCCTCGAACCATACAGCCACATGGGCTGTCTTTCTTCCTGACAAGGATGTGAAACTTACCTCAATTTCAAAACTGCTCCTAGTTCTGAATCCTTGGGTGATTCTCCCCCACTTTGATTTAGCTAACATCTTACAACACACAATTCTGGAAGGATTCTCAATCCTTCTTACCATTCTATGCCCAATCTGCTGAAACCACGCTTACCATTGCTAGTGTTTCAATATTAGCCAGTCCAAAAGATTACACCACCTCCAAGAACCCGAATAAATCTCCGGTAATAATCCGCTAAACCCAGGAAGCTCCGAATCTCAATTGGAGACCTTGGAATCCCCCACTGCATCACAACCCCTATCTTGGCCGGATCGACTAGTACACCCTTCTGGTTGACAGGGTGCCCAAGGAATTGCACCCCGCGCAACCAGAACTCACAATTTGGGGACCTTGCAAAAATTCTCTCCCTCCTCAAAGTCTCTAGCACCTCCCTTTGGTGCTTCTCGTGCTGCTCCTCAGTCTTGGAATAACCAAGATGATGCTGTACTCTCCCAAATCCCGCAATTTAGGAAATGATCTTTCGCTATCCGCTAATAATTCTCGGTATGCAATTGGCATATGCCATTTCTTGGAAGTATAATTCAAGCACAAACAGAGGATAACCTAGAGTCACACTTACTCAAACCCTTGGAACGAAGGCTCCCTTGTGCGGTTTCCTGTAAGTGTTGTACTGAATCTGACCCTGCTGGCCTCTCAAAGCTGATCCGAAATCTACGGTCTCCTCCCGAGACCCCTCACTATAAGCAACTGATCTGGTTCCCTCTTCCCAGTGTGCTCTAAGTCAATATCCCGTTCTCGAGTTCTAGAAGTCATATCATTCAGGGTCTTGCACCCCGAGGTACTCATGATCTCCCTGCTATCATTCTGCAGTATGTCCTGATATCTTACCTTATCTGTTTCCTCACCTGCTAGTCCACTGTGGTTCCAACTAATCTTTCCCTTCCGAGACTTGGCAGTGATCTCTGCCATAGTCTCCGTAGTCTGGCGTAGATCTAATAACCTTGGCGCCAACTATTGCGCCTCAATCGACTGGCACACTCTGCCCGGAATCTGATCTAAAATCATCTCATGACATAGCATCAACCGCATCATCACTCAACTCACTACCAACCTCTTCCTAACAATCTCGTGCTCTATCCCTCAGGAGACAGGAAGTAAGTCAGATCTTGTCTCCTTTCGAGACAACGTCTGGTACAAAAAGTGTTGGTGACATCTGCCAACCATCCGCTGCTAACAATGGGGTCCCTAACCCCCATGACAATCTGAAGCCTCACAACTTTGAATTCCCGAAACACCAACGTATGGGTCTCTATCATGACTGCTATCTCAGTGCAAAATGCACTCGGCCTCTCATCACCAATCTCTATAATGCCCTCCTTGATCACACTGAGGATCACAGGAGTCTGGTCAATGATACTACGTGAAATTCTCAGATGGAATGAACTCCCTCATCTGATCTTCAATCTGCCCGACTCCAGAGTCCGAGCCTGATCCCTCGTCGACACCAGAACTACCATCTGGTCTACCACGTAGCGTCACTATACTCGGCAACATACCATCACTAACATTAGGCCTGGCAATCGTGTCGTGTTCGGGTTGGCGTGTGGCGGGTTGGCGGGTTGGCGGGTCAAAATATACCAACCCAAACACGACCCATTTAAATATACAGGTCACGGGTTGGCGGGTCACGTGTTGGCGGGTTTGGAACTTAAACCCATATATGACCCACCAACCCATTTATTTATACGGGTTCACAGGTTGGCGGGTTCGTGTGTCAGAATCCATAAATAAAATTGACAATTAAACATGAATAAATTCTTGATGTTTGATGCAAACATATCCGAATTTTAGACACTTAAGTCTTAAACATCCAAATGAAAATTAAAAACATTCATAGAAACATGTTCAAACTAAACATTAATACAAACATAGATAATTCAAGTGCTAAAGTAATAGCCACAATTCTCTTTTTTTCTCCCAAAAAACAAAGTGAATTCTCCAACAACATTTTGTTCTTTATGCTGAACTTCAACCTTCAAGAAGAAACAATAGCCAAGGTTAAAACACACAAAAGTAAAATTATAAAAATGTATAGTTGTCATTAAAAATAACTCACGAAACATCAACTTAAAGTTTATTAGAACTCGTAACCTCTGTCTTGTCTTCGGCAATGTTCATAGCCATGACGTTTTGAGTTAGTTTATCGATATCAACATGAGTATCAACCAGATAAGGAAGATAAAAATAAAAAAATCAATATAAAATAATAGTTAATATAGTAAACAATAAATTATAAAATACTACATTTTTCTCCAAACAACCAATCCCTACAAAAATACATTTAAAAATAAAAGATTTTTTTTATTAAAAATATAAACGGGTTGGCGGGTCAACCCGTTTATTTTTTGAGAAACCCATATATGACCCGTTTAATAAACAGGTTGGCGGGTTGGCGGGTTAGCGGGTTGACGGGTTGAAAAACTCAACCCAAACTCATTTATTTCGTGTCGTGTCGCGGGTCGTGTTGCGGGTCGTGTCGAGAATTGCCAGCCCTAACTAACATCACAATACTCATCCAAACTCGAGGGATCTCACACACTACAAGTTCCCTGGGTTCATCTCATCCTTCCTTGATTCGAGTACGGATCCTCTGCTTTCAGTAGTACGGGCCCATACTACCTTCCACATCTATCCGTACTTTCCTCAAGTACTGCCTCGACTCCACCAAGTCCATTCTACTACTACTGCTGATCTCATGCTAATCTCATCCTAGGCTTGCCCTAGGGTAATCACCAACCCACTCTCCGCCATCAGCTGCATAAGAAGTCCCTGCTTTCTTCCCCTAACTAGCTCGCGAATACTATTACATATTACTCAGACTAGATAATTCTTCGAATGAGAGATCCTACCCTACAACGGTTGGACTCAAACAAGAGCTGGGAAATAGAGCTAGACCTAACCTTCTGAAATTATTTAGTCCTTACAATATGTAGCTTAACATATTCATTTACTAGTTAGTGAAAGACAACTAGAACTCCTAAAAGCACAAAGCAAGCAGCATTCGGGCGTTGAGTACACATAATCAAGCATATACTACTCTGGCTATCATACTGACTAATCTGTACTAGCATGCAGTTCTCAATAAGATGGTACACATATAACAGGCACATAAGGCATCCTTCCTAGATCCTTAGCCCTAAACTAGCATGCAGTTCTCATAAAGCTGATACACATACAATAGGCACATAAGGCATCCTTCCTAGATCCTTAGCCCTAAACTAGCATGCAATTCTCATAAAGCTGATACTCATATCATAACATGAACTTGTATGGGTAATTTGGGAGTACTTACTTGAGCTCGGCTGATTGCATGCACCACACCCTTTTCTCTTTTCAAAATTCTTTTCGCTTTTTCTAAGACTCTTTTCTTTATATTTTTTCTAAAATTGTTTTCTTTTCTCAAAATCCTTTTGTAAACATGGTTTTTCTTTTGAAATTTTCATACCACTTCCTCAGTTTGAGTTCAGACACACCCGAAAGTGTGCCTAAATCCCTCAAACCAAGGCTCTGATACCAACTTGTAACATCCCAAAAATACAGTCTGAAAATTTCGTTTTAAATCAGTAATAAAACCATAGTCATCATACGTCATAGAAAAATCACAACAATATATCTCAAAATAATATAACATCTGTCATGTATATCAGAGTATAAACATCCCAGGCTGAACAAATGGTGTGTGCACTGCAATCTTCCCAAGCTCCTCTTTTGAATACTGAGTACCTGAAACCAAACTGAAAACTGTAAGCACGAAGCTTAGTGAGTCTCCCCAAACTACCACATACCATACAATAACATATAAAGCACATACTGGGCCTTGCCCACTGCATCGGACCAAAGTCCGGAACTAACTAGGGCCTTGCCCACTGCATCGGACCGAAGTCCGGAACTGACTAGGGCCATGCCCACTGCATCAGACCGAAGTCCGGAACTAACTAGGGCCATGCCCACTGCATCTGACCGAAGTCCGGAACTAACTAGGGCCATGCCCACTGCATCGGACCGAAGTCCGGAACTAACTAGGGCCTTGCCCACTGCATCGGACCGAAGTCCGGAACTAACTGAAAATAGCATAACATAATCATAACATATAACATAAACACATATACTACATACTGCATCGAACCGCAGCCCGGACTAACTTGGGCCTTGCCCACTGCATCGGACCGGAGTCCGGAATAACTGAACATATCATATACATAAACTTGTAACATAAACATATAACTACTGCATCGGACCAAAGTCCAGAACACAAGGCACATAACATAAACATGCATGAATCACAAAGACATCAAGCATACATACTACTTCTTGGGACCACCCTGGCATCGGACCTAAGTCCGGAAACATACAAACTGCATCGGGCTAACCCCGACATCGGACCAAAGTCCGGAACTACTAACATCTAAACGGGCAGGCATTGTGGCCGTAGACCCGTTCCTACTAGAAGGAAACTCACCTCACATGCTGAAGTCCCACTGACAAAACCATAGCTGTTGGATGACAGATTCCCGATCTGTCAATATCAAAATAACACCCAATTAATAAATGGGTTCCAACTCATAGTCATAAGTCCATGCTTGGGTAAGAGACTACCTTACCCCTATCTTAGCTTGACTCAAGCCTAAGGCCCAATCCAAAGGCCCAAAGGTCTAATAATGGACCAAAGCCCAACTATGGCCCAATTTTCTAAATTGGGCCCAAACCTCTACATGGTCTTGCCTTAAGGCCCAATCATTTATTATTGGTCCAACTCTTGGCATTCTAACGGCCCAATATCATATGATCATCAAGGTCCAATCTATGGCCCATCTATGGCCCAATTTTCCAAATTGAGCCCAACCCTCACATATGGGCCTTACCCTAAAGCGCATCTAAATGTTCTAGTCCATTTGCTTGCTCTTGAATGGTCCATTATTATCCCAATCACCAAAGCCCATTAAATTAGGGTTTCACATAAAATGATGATTAGGGTTAAGTGTTTCTTACTTAACCCATTAAAGACTTACTCCATTAAGTCCTTTACTCTACTACATAAATGATATGGAATAATTTGGGCTTAATACACAATCCAATCCCAATGGCCCAAAGATGGGTCCCAATAAGTCCAAGGCCCAAATGCTCACAATTAGGGTTTTCTAAACCCTAATTAGGGTTTCCACCCAAACATGGCCCAATAGGCCCAACATAAATCTTTAAGCCCGTTAGGGTTTTGCTTGTGGGGCACCACCCACTACCACCTCGGGTAGTGGTGGTCAAAGGCGGCTGACGGCGGCGGCCACCACCTTACGGTGGTGGTTATCATTATTTTTTATTATTACTCAAAGCTAATTACAAATACAAAGTTTAATCCAAACATAAACACACACACACTAACACACACTAACTACATACACACACAGCCACATCATGGTGGCCGGCGGTGGCGCTTGGCGGCAGCCACCACCTCACGGTGGTGGCGGTGGCTTTCTTGATCTATCCGGCCAACAAACCCAATCATACATCATCGGAAGAATACACACCCACTACTATGCTCGGAATAGAATACAGTCACCACCTGGCGGCGTACACGGCAGCGACAGAACCCGGAAAGGCGGCAGCGGCAGGTTACGTCGTCAACTACCACCACACGGAGGTGGCGACACTTTCTTTTGGTTCGCTGCTCCGAAAAATGTCAACATACGCTTGTTCTCACCGGAAATACATCTAAACACCTCCACCCTTGCGGTGGCGCATTACAACCGGAAAGAAGGACGGCGGAACGGCAACCCACGACAGCCGGCGGTCGATCCATTCCCTTCACCGCTTCGCTGGAGGCTTGAGATAACACGACGGCAACGGCTGCGTCGTCCGACGACTGAAGTGGTGACGACGTCTGTGAGCAAGGAAGACACGCAGTGTCACGTCTCGTCGGCATCCACGGTTGGCAGTGGTGGCTCGCGTCTTCAACTGAACGGCACAACGTTTTCTTTCTTCACGGTGGCTGTGCGGTGGCAGAGGAAAGGATGAGGCACAAGGTGGCGGCGCCGGAGGGAGTGGGAGGTGAAGGTGACGGCTGGGAGGTTATGCCTTAGGGTTAGGGTTTACATGGTTTAAATACCTGGTCCCTTCAAAGATATTTCCATAATAACAATTATGGTCCCTCCCTTCTAAAATCATTTCCAATTCACCCCAATATTTACCCTTTTAACCCCATCTTCTGAAATCCCTTACAAATAAAGTCCGAAATTTACTAATCAGCCCCTCTTCTACAAATTGTTCTAAAATGAAGTCCATATATTAACAACCAACCCCTAAGATTACAAAATCTCTTCAAAAGGAGTCCAAATTTTACTCCTTTAGACCCCGATTCCATAAATTAATTTCATTTGAAATCCAAAACTTACCTTCTAAACCCTCAACTTCTAAAATTCTTCACAAATTAGTCCGGGACTTACATTTATTAATTTATTTAAGTAAACGGGGCGTTACAGTTATTATTATTATTATTATTATTATTATTATTATTATTATTATTATTATTATTATTATTTATTTATTTATTTTCGCTTTATTTATTTATCTTTGTTTTTGTGGTTTAAAAATCTTTTAATATTTTTTATGTTTATTTGAATATATTATTATTATTATTATTATTTTGACGTTTTGTTCGTTTAAATTATATAATGATTTTTTGACATTATGTTTTTCGAATAAACAAATTAAAACAGTAACCTTGATAACAGTCAGTCTTCCAATAAAATTATTTAATGTTTGTTTTTTGTTATTTAAACGATATATATATATATATATATATATATATATATATATATATATATATATTGGATTGGATACTTTTACTTAGGTTTTTTTTTTCATAAATAATTATACGAAAAAATGTAATCATTTAGGCAATAAATGAAGAAGCACTAACATATAAACGAATGGTGTAAACAAAACACACATAAAACCATGAAACCTCTTAAAACTGAATAAAAGATCAAACATTAACATATAAATGAATGATGTAATAAAAAAACCCATAAAAACAACATTAAATAATTATATTTGACGATTTATAGTAACCGATTTATTATTTTAATTTGTTTATTCAAACAAAACGTAAAAAACATCATTATATAATGTAAACAAACAAAAAGTTAAAAAAACAACATCAAATAATATATTCAAATAAAACGTCAAAAATATCCGGTTTATTATTTTAATGCATTTATTCGAACAAAACGTAAAAAAAATAATTATATAATGTAAACAAACAAAACGTCAAAAACAACATCAAATAATATATTCAAATAAAACGTTAAAAATATTAAAATATTTTTATATCACCAAAAGAGAGATAAATAAATAATAATGTGATTTTATATAACTTAGATAATTGATTTAAAAAAATAAAATAATTTTAAATAATCTATATTATTTCTATTAAAATAAAGATCATATAAATACTATTATATATATAATAAATTGTTAAAAGAAAAAGATAAAAAAAGAAAGAAAGGATAATTTGGTATTTTTATACAGAGCAAAATCTGCAGTGTAATATTCAAAACTACAATGATATAACCTATAATATTTTAAATTTAAGAACCAAAATTATAAATTTGATCAAACCACAGCACCATTTCTATAATTTACTCTTACTTTTATTAAAGCATGTTCTAATATATCAAATAAATATTGTGTATATGGTGTATGTATTATTATGCACAATGGACCAATGGTCAATGAACTCACTAGTCACTACCATCTCCATTATTGGTTTTGCCTATGGAATCTTCAAAAGCTGTGATATGATTGGCTACAAGATTTGAATACTGAAGTATGTGATTTCCCAAATGAGAATTTCTTAAATATTTATAAGGAAATCATATAAATTTTATAGAAGTTTTATAGAAACTTTAAATGTTGTAGTTTTGGAAAATAAGAAAGTATTTGTTTATTATTATCATTACAAGATTAACGGGATGTTTTTCTTCCAACTTATATGGAAATAATGGTTAATATATAATGGTGTCTATTTAGATAAAAATGTTGTATACAAAAGTTATGTTTCCTTTTTAAATTAAATAAATCGTTCTGAATGAGATTATATGACAATTATATATCCTTATCTTCCATAGAACAATTTTCATAATGTAACTAATTTGAAAATACTCATCAATTATAATGAGATGACAGAGAGATATAAAAAGGACAAATAGATAAATAGATTAGTGTAATAGTGTCTTAATATCAAGGTTTTAGAACTCGCTACTCGGTACATGTTCGACCAACTACCAAGTAGCGAATAGTTGTGGAGTATTCGGATTCGGTAATTCATATAGAAATATTTTAGGGAGATTATATAGATCAAAATCACAAGTTAAAACCATAAGTTGATTGAAATATATAACAAAACTATATACATTTGAATACACAAAAAATGAAAAACACATAATGGTTTCACTTCGTGAATACTTACTGAAAATGTAAGATATATATGTAGTAGTAATCACATGTGTATGTATTAAATAATAAATCATTAAGTATATTATACATATTAATCACAGAGTTGACCAAGTTATACAACACTTCTCGCTTCAGTAAGGGGCCGATCGGGGAGTACTCAGATTCTGTAACTCGCATCGGTAAAGAGCCGAGTATGGAGTACTCGACCGATTAATCGACCAACTCGGCGAGTTTTACAACACTACTTAATATATCAAGGTTGATCTATTAAGTTATTATGAAAAGAATCAAACATACGTAATCATCATATTAAATACTTAATTTATTAAATTCATTAAGTATATATTACATTAAGTATATAGTGATATAGAGAAGGGTCCTACTTTGGACACACCAATCTACAACATCAATCTATATTATTAGGTTTATTTTTTAGGTTAATGATAGTAATTATTATTTGACCTTGCTTTTTAAAGGACTTTATCATTACTTTAATCATTTCTTTATAGATCTATTAATTTTTATTAAAACAAGACAAAAACCATATTTATTTTTTTTTTCAAAGAATGCCACGACTTTTGTTTTTGCCTGCTTATCAACCTTGCTTTAAAACTTTTTTTTTTCTAATTATTTAAGATATGTCAATGTATATTTTTTTTATAGATTTCTTTTAGTATTTAACTTTTTTTACTATTTAAAAATAAACGTTTACTAGTAGTAATAGATATGTATATAAATTTTACGTTGTTAGTCCTGCACGAGTAATAATATAGTGGTTCACATTATGTAATATTTAAAATAGTTATTTCTCTCATAATAATATATATCTACTGAAAAATACTCAAAAAATTTATGGGTTTAATTTATGATTTTGTAATTTATATATGATTAAAAACCGATGAAAAAAAATAATAAAAAATAATAATATTAAGAAGTTGATTAAATATTTCGCCGGCGATAACGCTGAAATATGAGGCATTTGGTACATCAAATAATTATACATATAAAAACTAAATATTTGAACATATATTTTTAACGCTTTTTTCAAAAAAAAAATCATGAGCTGTAGAAAAAAGTTTCAAATTCAAATGATTTAATTTCTGTTAAGAGCGATTTTCGAATAAACGGAAAAAATGTCGAAAAGTTAAAATTAAAAAATATAAACGAACAATAACATCAAAAAGTTAAAAAAAAAATAGACAAACAAAACATCAAAAAATAAATAAAAAAAACATTAAATCTACATATTCGAATAAAACGGCAAGAAAATTAAATAAAAAATGATTAAATAAAAAAATAAATATAAATAAAATAATAAATCATAATATTAATAAATAATGATTTTTAACAATTTAGATAATTAATTTAATATTATTAAATAAGTTGATTCTTTGTGTTTTGCTAATTAAAATCTTAAAATATAAAGGGATATGTAACAAACAAATAAAAATAAGACATATAATAAAATAATAATAATAATTAAAAAAAAACAAAAAAACAATGAACCGTGGTTTGACAAAAGAAAAAAAAAGTAATGATTATTTGTAAATTACTAGAAAGTAATTATGCTGAACACAATTTCCTAGATTAAATTGTTTTAAAGAGGTAGATTGGTGTGTGATAGGTATAAGTTAGATTGGTGTGTCAAAAGAAATTCCCCTGTAATAATCACATCAATAATCATTAGACTAATGGTTATTTGTAAATTACTAGAAAGTAATTATGCTGAACACAATTTCCTAGATTAAATTGTTTTAAAGAAGTAGATTGGTGTGTGATGGGTATAGGTTAGATTGATGTGTCAAAAGAAATTCCCCTATAATAATCACATCAATAATCATTAGACTAACTTTTATACATATATTTCATAATAACCTAATCATTATTATCTTTATTATTTAATAAATTTTTATTACTAACTTTATTAATTTATTAATTTTAAACTTACTTTTTAATAAGATAACAATAATATTGTTTTTATAAAAAAAAATTCATTAAATTTTTTAACCTTATTTTCATCAATTTTTTAAACCTGATTTTTAGACTTAAACCTACAAACTTATATATATATATATATATATATATATATATATATATATATATATATATATATATATATATATATATATATATATATATTTCACTTTAAAAATTCAATACATTTTATTTTTTGTTAGAAGTAAACCACAAACATCTATAAAAAACGAGAAGGTTTAATGTTGCATGGGAAAAAAATTATATTTTTAAAGAAAATCAATAAATATATTGTATGACATATCTTTAATAATTAGACTAAAAAAAGTCAAAAGTTGTGTAACTTAATAGCAAAAAAAAAAAAAGAATACGTGACTTTTTTAGAAAATAAGTTATAAAAAAAAGTCAAAAGTTGTTTGACATATTTTTAGACTTTTTTATTTTATTTTCATAAACCTAATATCATTAATTATAAAAAAAAATATATTACTGACTAAAAAATATATATAAACCCATAATTTTTTTCCATGTCCGTTGATAAAAAAAATTACCTCAAAAAAGTAATGCATTTGTACATATGCACATTCGTTTATCAAATAAAAAACAATAAATTTATTTTTGTCAAACAGTTTATTAACGTTCGGATGTATGTTTTGTTTGTTTACCTTTATATTTTAGTTACAACTTTATGTTTAAAAATATAAATGTTAAATGACATTAATTAAAACTTAGTTGATATTACAAAATATTTTATTTGTATTTCGCTTTAATATAATATAAATTAAATAACAATCATTGGAAAATACTTTATTATTAAGTTTGTAGTAAATAAAATTAATTTAACACCTAGGTTTAATAATAAATATCATAAAATTTAAAGGTTTAAATTAAAAGTTTGATGTATCTAAGGGTTAATTTGTAAATAAACAAGAAAAAAAAGCAATAGGAAATATTTTGCTTTAATATATTATAAATTAAATAAAAGTCACTGGAAAATACTTTATTATTAAAATTATAGTAAATAAAATTAATTTAACGGTAAGGTTTAATAATAAATATCATAAAATTTAAATGTTTAGATTAAAGGTTTGATGTATCTATGTTAGTTTGCAAAAAAAAAAAAAAAAAAAAAAAAGTTTAAAAGATGCGTAGCTTCTTATAAGCCAAAAAGGCGCGTGGCTTTTTTCTTAAAACAAAGGTGCATTGATTTTTGTACAGTGTATATGGATATTAGTAGATAGGTATTAGATTGGTGTGTCCTAGTGTAGATTGTTGTGTAAAATGAAAAACCCTATAGAGAAATACATGTAACTGGCTTTACAAGTTTATTGAAAGTTGTAATATATGACAAAAGGGTAAGCATTTTGTATAGTATTTTTTTTTTCTTTTATGTGGTATCAATAAAAGGTTAGATTGTAGGTTTCAACAATCTTGGTTGACCAAAGTAATTTTTTTTAGTTACCGATAGTCATAACTCATAACAACTCAATGAACACTGAAAAAAACATCATTTCATGTTATATACATATAAAACAATTACGTTTCTTTTATAAAAGGTTTAACTACATATATCTTTTCACCGATTGCCATTAAATTGAATGTCCAACCTAATGATTCATATACAAGTTTCGAAAAAATTGTTAATAGTTTAATACATATGATATGGTACCCAAAATGTATATTAAAACAGTAGGGATCCGTGATTTAAGGTAGGTTCGTAATTGGACAAATGAAGGTGGCCCTTCATATCATGTTTGGATCTTCTTACATGCTCACCTTTTAAATTATTCTATTTTTACTTTTACATATTTATTATAATAAAAACAAATATAAATGTACCATCATTTTTTTTCTCTACAAATAGATATCATAAAAATGTGAGTAAACTTATAAAAACTAATTTGAGATCAAGTAAACAAATATATATGATTTTTAAGGGTCCTTTTAAGATCATGTGTAAGGATTCTGGTCGGATTCTTCAATTTTTGAGGGGTTTCTTCATGGACACCGATGAGGTGATGGTCCTCAGAGGATAATGATGTCAGATGAAAGAGATACATAGAGGATGAGATTGATGGTTTGCTTCGTCGAGTTTAGAAGTGAACGGGATCGGGTGAGGTTAGAGGGTGAAGGGTGGTGGGAGTGGGAGTGGGAGTGGGAATGGGATTGTGTCTATTTATCTTATTAAACAGTAACAAATTATAAATATATAATTACATAATGGTATTATGGTCATTTCAGATATAATATGGACTGAATCGCAAAAAAACATCTTATAGGGACTAATCATGTAAATTTTAAACATATAGGAAATTGTCCGAATTTCCCACTTACAACAGGGAATCATTTCATTTACTCTTTCTTAAATTTAGTCCAATTATTTTCACTTTATACATCTTCTGAATGGAGCCTCGCGGCGGATAACAGATTTTGGTCTTTCCGTCTTTTGGATAAAATATCTGAAAGCAAGTTGTTTATAAGCGACAATTATGGGCATCTTCGACACCCCAATCAGTACACTTTCCTTTAAAATATTCATATATGTTTTTTAGTAAATCGTATAACAAAATAAAATTTTGATCATAAGTATAAATAATGTAGCGATATAATATTTTTCATTCAATAACTTGTTACTTCCGTCTTCAAAACATTAAGAAACTAATTATTTTGACTTCGAAACGCAATAATGTGTTTTGTAGCACATGCAAACACCCCCTAAGCTATTATGCAGTTACTACTTGATTGCAATTTTTAATATACTTCTTATTATTTTAGCAATTCATGTAAACTACTCTTTGAAATCACTCTTTCCCAAGTTATATTTGGTTTGGTTGAGAAAAACAAGCACCGTATGGTTATGGACATATACACAGGGGCAGATTCGAGGTAGCAGTGGAATTGAGATTGGTCTCGACAGTTAAGATGTGGAAGGGAGATGCTTGAGTTAACATGTAACGTCCCAAAAATTACAAGATATATTTTTCATTTAAAATAGGTTAACCAATAAAAACCATTATTATATATATATATATATATTAAAGTTATGAAGAAAAGGAACAGTTAACCTGAGACATTTTGGCCAGTTTTCGTCCCTTAAATTACATTTCCGGTCCCTCTATTTTTGTTTGTGTGTCACTTTGTTAATTTATATATATTAAAGGAAGATCTAGACCACTTCTTTTGTTAAAATACAATTTGCCCCTGTAACCCTCATATCCCACATTCCCACCGATCCACATTCCACCGCCTCTTTCTACCTTCCAGGACCTTCTACATCCAGTATCGGCTCTCTCTCTCTCTCTCTCTCTCTCTCTCTCTCTCCCACCGTCATTATCTCGACTTCTCCATGGATGCCCTGCGTTTTGTACGTCGTCTTTCGGCGCAGTGGAGCCGGACGTGGTTCAGTCTCTGCTCCAAATCATACACTTCTCTTTCTTCATCGTCTCCCCCGGTTCTCCATCGTTACTATTTCGTGTTTGCTTCTTCCAGAAAAGCACCGCCGTGCCTCCGCCTCAACTGTGATGGATGAAAGGGGCTGCTCCGGTAGCGGATCGCGAAGGGGAGGAGGGAAAAATTGGTGGTCCCGTGGTGGTTCTGTGATGTTGAATCGAAGAAAAAGAAAACAAAATCAGCAACTGTAAGGGTCGGATGGAGGCTCGCCACAATCGGTTAGGTCATCGGTCCTTCTTCTTCTCCACTTCGTTGGTTCCAAACAAAAAGTTTCTTTGAGTTCACAGAGGTGTTTCGATTGTTGTTCAAATCGACAGGCACGATGGAGGAAAAAGAGAGAGGTTGGGCAGGTGCGTCAATGAGTTCTGCTCCGGTAGCTCCCCTGATCCTCTTCTTCTTTTTCTTTTTGTTGTTTTTTTATTTATTTAAACAGAAATGGAACAAAATGGATTGTTTGGATTTGTTTGTGACAGAATTTGATAGGGTTGTTGTTGACAGAATTTGAAATGTTTGGGATTGTGCTTCTTAACCGATTCATAGGGGTGTTTGTGTCGTTTGTTTGATAGGCAACAAAGAAGAAAACGGAATAGAGAAATAAATGAGTAATGAGTATTAGGGAAGCTTGTGGGTGTACTTCCAATCTGGAATGGCACATGATCCAATCTCCACAGATTACAGTAGATTTCAACAAAGATTTTGATTGTACAAACTATATTTTTGAAAGGTATTATAGATTACTTTGTAAAATATAATATGGAAAATCTTATATTAGTTGTTTTTCTTTTAAAAAAAAGACTTCTGATCCTTTTATTTTCTGAAGGTTTGTATGCAATTTAGCTTCTGTTTGCTGAAATCATAATTTAGGGATTTGATGATTGGTATGAACTACATAAGTTACTACAGGATAGCTATGGTAGATGTGTTTTTCATTTTCCATCTCTTAAATCAAAGATTACTAATTACATCATAATCAGTAATTGACAATGGATATGAGAAATGTTTATGCTTCATCTTACCAGGTTGTGGCAACATCCTGAGAACAGAACACTATTATCTAATCTACTCATTAAGAATTCTTCCCAGGTATGTTTTTGTAACTTATGACTCTTGATAATTCATCATGAATTCGTACAATTTATTAAAAAAGATACCTTGATTATGTAACATCCAAAATTCTGGTATGTCCTGAAACCCTAAGAAATGATAAGTTTGCATAATTGGTCCCTTAAGTACGTTGGGCGTACTTAAGTGTACGCTTAGCGTACCGCATAAAAATGGTCGCGGGGAATTCAGGGTACGCCGGGCGTACCTTGAGTTACGCGGGGCGTACGCGCCAGGGACGAAAACCCTAATTTTTCCGGACTTGAGGCCTATTTAAACAACTTTAAGTCCCTTGGACTAAACCCTAGAGAGCCTCCACAGCCCTAGAACGTCCATATACTCCTGGAAACCTTGTGAGATCATTCTTAGGCCTTAAAGAGTGCATTTGTGGCCTTTTTGTGTGTATTTCAAGAAGAAGGGGTGGTCAAGCAAGCTTGGATCAAGATGGTGCTTCAAGATCCTGCACCAAAAGCATCTTGCAAAGCTTCTGGAGGTAAAAAGCTTGCATCTTTCCTTTCTAATCTTTAGATCTAGCTAGGGTTTTGGTGGTTTGTCCCTTTTATGAACTTTGGACCTCTTTTGTTGAGTTAAGCCTTCCCTTTTGATATGAAAGTCAGATCTGAGGTCCCCTGGTCATTTAGAAGTATAAAAATGGAAGCTTGATGAGAGTTGTGACTTCATGCTTGGGTAAAAGACCTTGAAAAGGTCTTAATAGGGTGGTTGGGAGTGTATGAGACATGCAAGGGCATAAAGTTGCCAACTTTATGCCTTGGGACATCTTTTCAATCTTAGATCTAGCTTTTGGACGTGAGAGATTCGAGCATTAAGCACTTAATGGGAAAAGTGCTTAATATGATTGTACGATGGGCGTAACTGTCTGTACGCAGCGCGTAGTCACTAGACCCTCAGTACGCTGCGCGTACCATGTCACACCCCGATCCTTGTCGGAATCGATCAAGGCGTGATATATTGTTCAAAGTCTCATGACAACTATGTTATAATATGATTAGATTCAATTAAGTACTAAGTATGCAAACAAGATCCACAACATACAAATACATATCCAAATACGAACAACATTTATTACATCAAATTTAAATTGTCTTGTGGATTTCTAAGGCGCAACCTATTTTTCATCATTCTTCATTCTTCAAATCTGCACCATGGGTAAAAACAGGTCAACTACGAGAGTTGGTGAGTAATCAAATTTTAGTAGAGAAAATTGTGAAGTTGAAACATTTATAATTTGAAATTTGTTTTCTTTTGAAGTCGCCAAACAATTGTATTTGAGATAAATGTTTATAAATCAAAAATTGATTAACAATTGATAACAACAACAATAAGTCCTCACCCTATATATATATATATATGTATATATATAAATATATATAGGATGGAGCATCTAATCATCATACACACTCAACCACGTGTGATCAATCACCTTAGCGTCCCAAGGCGGGGTGGTCAACCCAATAGCGCTATTATTGTCCATGACGTACCTCAAGAATACGGGCATAGTCATGGAGATTAGACTAAAAATGGTAATGCACTACAAGTACATGTAGCGTAAACAAACAATAGTTATACAATTAATGACTCACGTATAAATGTCCCAACAATGTCTCAATTGTGATAAAACAATAAAATGAAGTTGAAATATATTAGAACCACATGATACACCCCAAAAGTATTGAAAAATTATAAAGTATGGGGTAGATTACTCACTTTAGTCCCAAAACGAAATGCGTGTGTCGTACGATAGACGATTCGGGTCAAAATGGCGTAGAACCTAATATAATTAATAGTTTTGGTTTAGGAACTGCTAAACAAGAATGAAGTATTAATACAAATAATTAGACACGTATTCTTATATTAGATGAATTAACAATAATTCATTTTGATTATAATATTAAGGTATTTATTTGTTAAATGAATTTTAAATTGAATTACTTACTTTGCATAATTAGTTTATATTTTCAATTTAGGCTAGATTTTAATAATTTCTTATTAAAATAATAACTTGCCTAATTATAATTATTTATAGATTTTAACAATTATTTATATGAAATAATCATTAAAATGCATTTTTACATGCTTAAATACTTAGGAAAATAGTTTTAAATAGTAAACAGTATTGAAAAATTATGAAATTATTAGGAAATCATTATTTCATACAATATGAATTACTGTAAAATTTGTATATTTTTCTGAACTGTTTTAGTATTTATTTAATATTTTAATGATTAAACAACACAAAATTCGGGAAAAATAGTAAATGATTCTCAAAACATCTGTAAAATTAACCATAGTTTTATAACATGATGTAGAGCCCAGTGTATAAGTTTCAGATATTTGTTACTATGGGAAGTATTTTTTATATATTTCATTATTAATTAATCAATAAAATCATAAATAATAGTAAACAGTAATATAAATGCATGAAACTTCATATATCATGTTTAATCAGTATACAGGTCATCCCAGAATTTTCTCAGAATTTATTGAATGCAACAAGTATTTTATGTGAATTATTGCCCTACTTTATTGAAATAATTATGATAATTCAATAAAAATAAGTTATTTTCTGAAAATTTCCAGAACTTCTTATTTTATTGATGGTATTCTGAGAAAAATCAGGTTTATGAAAAAAATGAGTTTTAGATATTTTGGTGGATTTAATTTGTTTCTTGTATGAATTTGAAACTTTTAACAACATACCTTGATGAATGCTTCAAGATGGATGAAGATTTGAGTATAATAGATTGTTCTTGGATGGAATATGAGTATTCTTGGAGGAAATTTCGAGATTGAGAGTGAGAGAAAGAATAGAGAAGATTTAAGTGGTGAAGAGAATAATGTGTTGGGAGAAAAAAGGAAAGGAAAGTGGATGGAAGGTGTGAGTGGGAGACCATGAGAATAATCTTTTTGCTTTTGGTGGTCTTCATAATTTCCCACTAACACAAGCATCTTTTACATAATTAATATATGAGTTTTATAAAATTTAAAGTAAAGTTTATAAAAAATAGAGTTTTATAAAATTTAATGTAAAGTTTATAAAAATGGAGTTTTATAAAAGATAGGTTATTATTTGATTATAACAATCTACTTTGATTTGAAGTTTAATTAGAGAATTCAAGTTTGATTCTTTTAATTTAATTAGAGCATTATACTTTGATTTTATTTTTAATATGGTATCATAATTTACTTTGGTTATAGTTATAACGTTGTACAATACTATGTTGCTATTAACGTCAAGTTATATCGTATTGCATGGGTTTTGATCCTATTAGCGTCAAGTAATCTTGAGTAGGGTTTATTAAATTTCCAATTGGGTTGGGTTGACCCGAATCCATTTTAGGCGGATGTCACATACCAGGGAGGTACGATGGGCGTACGCAGCTCAGATGGGCCCTAATCTGTTTTGGGCCTTTGGGCCTCATTTGGCTGATGAGCTTGTTTGGACTCTGTAAGATTGATGCCTTTTCATCTGTTTGGGCCAAGGACTTATTGGTTGGGCCTTATTGGGCCAAGGGGCCCATTAAGGATATTGGACTTGGATTTTGGGGTCCAATTTGCAAGAAAGGGGTAATTGGGCCTTGGGGGTAGAGTTTGAAGGTTGGGCCTTTCCTTGGGTAATTTAAGGTCTTATCATTGATTATATATTATTGTTATTATTCAGCTTGGTAGGTTGGGGATTATTGGGAGGGCAGTAATTGTATTCATTGGACGGAGGTGAGTCTTCTCACCATACCTATGGGTCTACGGCACCAAGGCCGGCCCATTATGTGATCATGTTATGTGTGTGTTATTCATTTATGAATTGATATTTTGTGTGATATTATGTTGGTATGGAAGACCTCGGGGGGAGCCCGTGGCATTGGATATAAGACCATGTGGGGTAGCCCATGGCAGTCCTAGGTAAAGACCATGTGGGGTAGCCCATGGCATTGGATGTAAGACCATGTGGGGTAGCCCATGGCGGTCCTAGGTAAAGACCATGTGGGGTAGCCCATGACACTCTTGTTGAATCGTATTGCATAGTTTCTGTGGCATGTTTATAGCTTATTTTTAGCTATCAGGATATATGTATGCGAATGTGTGTGGTATGCTCTGGGAAACTCACTAAGCATTTCGCTTACAGGTTGTTGATTTGTTTCAGGTACTTCTGAGCCTAAGGGCAAGGACAAGGCGTGATGACGTGGCGTGCACTCTATCTCTCTTTTGATGTGTTTGGGACCCTCTGATGTTTTAAAATGGAAAACAATGAAGTAATGAATGTTGATTTGAAAATAAATGTTTTGGGATTTTATGGTTTAGGGGATTGGCTTTGGTTTTAAAAGGAAAAAAAAATATAATGAAAATTTTCTTTGTAAAATTGGGTCGTTACAGATTACCTTTTATCCTTATTTTTACTATGTTTTTGTATTTTTTTAATAATGGCAGAGACCAAAGATTCTTACTGTTGAAGAGAAGCTAATGGTCCTAGAATGTAAGTAAATTTTGGGTCTTCCTATTTCTTTTTTGCGTTATTTTCTAGAATTAATTTCATGTGTTTACTGTCTCATGGGTACAATCGTCTTTTTCAGGGATTTAGAGAGAACAATTGTGGAAACTGAGATGGAAATAACACTAGCAAAAAGTCAAGCTTTTCTTAGTAAGCACTTCAAGTGATTTTCTAACAAAAAGTTTCTTGCTATGATTGCCATTTACACTGGAATTGGTAACAAATTAAGAAGAAATGCTTTCAGATGATCATGGATGCCTGAAGGTCAGTTCATAACAAAATAATATTGAAAATTCTTTCTAAGGTTTTTTTATAGGTATAGATATTGATTTTGACTTTGACTTTGGATTTCTGATGGACCTGTGTCACTATGACAACCCCGCAACTGTATTATTGTTTTTCTTAAAGAGCCAAAGCTCAGTAAACTTTATTAAAAAAGAATAAAAGAATACAACACAATCAAACCAACATCAAACCATTTTTGAGTAAATTACCAATTTTTCCCTATGCTTCTCTATATTTCTGTTTTAGGCCCATCTCTTTGCAATTATAGTCCATTTTTTTTACTGGAAATGGATTGGAAGGGGGAGACAAAGAATTTGTTATTCGAGATTGGAATCCCGTAAATATCCCAATGCAAGAGGGTGTTGTCGCCCAGCCTCACCACCACCACCAACAACAACAGCAGCAACATGTTTACGTTTTTGAGGTAATTCTTTTACGAAAAGTTTTTAATCATTATATTGTGTTTATGGAGCAAACAAAGAGCTTCGTTATGTCATATGTGATCTTAAATTCCGTAAAAAGTTAGGGCTAATGAAATGCAAAAAAATTAGCAACGTACTTTTTTTATTTGTTTTTATTTTTTATTTTTATTATTATAAGATCCTAATTCCATTTTGTTCTGTTACAACATTTTTTTATCAAGGTATTGTATTTTGAGAATCAAATTCAATTATGTTTAATGTACTTTATATTCTAAAAATATTGCATAATCTACTCAATAATGTACTTCTTCAATGATTTTATAAGAAGAGATGAAAGTAAGATGTTTAATGCGGTAATTGTACTTACTTTCTTCCGGTTAATGCTTCTCAGAGGGGTAAAGGGATGTTGGATCGATTGGAGAACAAAGAGGTTGTGGGATTACATACACATTATTGAATCAACGGTTTTATTTGCTCATCCATGAACTGCTAAGGGACTATAGTTTTTTTTATGTTTTTCATTACTATTTGTGTATGATATATCTTTGATATGGTATGGTAGGCTTTGAATTTGGTTTCGGGTTTCTTTTGAAAAGAAATTGAGTTTTTACTCTGCGGTTGACAGAAACGTGGTAATGAAGCTAATGAATACTAAACGCAGTACCATTTAACTATAACAAAAAACCAACATTGAAGGATTCCGGAAAAACGTCATTGAAGGCTTGCGACCCCCGCAAAGCGGGGGACACTTTTCTAGTTTTATTTAAAATCATTAAGTAACATTCATTTGTTTGAAAACCATAAGATTCACAGAGTTGAATTGTACAACAACGGAAACCAATATATTCGATGCATGTGTACAGTCCCGTCGAGCTCTCCTCACGAATGACCTGCAAAAAAATTTAATCAACAACTGTAAGGATAAAGTAAAGTGATTTCCCCAGTATGTCACATACTTCACCATACATACAATGCATACAAACAAAGACCTCGGCTCTAGCGCCGATATGTTAACTTTCCTTTCAACATGCAAACAATACACATACTAATCATGCTTATCATCCACTGACACTCTTGCCACTACACATATTGTTAGGGAGGAGGGAGTCGTTCCCCCCAACCCACCGAACCCACTGCCACATCACTTTTCTCTTTTATTTTTCTTCATCTTTCCGAACCCATAACATACGGAAATCCTATCTTTTTGAACCCACTCAACCCACTCAATTAAAAAAAATACAAAACAACTAAGGTACAAGTTTTAAAACACATGGTACAAGAGAAAGAGAAAGTAGAGAGAGATGATGAAGTGGGTTAGTGAAACCAATCAACCCACTCGTTGAAACAGGAGTGGTACCGCCGATAACTCTATTGCTAATTAAGATTTTACATTTAATTGATTTGTATTTTTTTTAATTGAGTGGGTTGAGTGGGTTCAAAAAGATATGATTTCCGTGTGTTGTGGGTTCGGAAAGATGAAGAAAAACAAAAGAGAAAAAGTGATGTGGCAGTGGGTTCAGTGGGTTGGGAGGGAATGACTCTCTCCTCCCTTAGGGGTTAGATCCCGGTCTTTCGTACAATTGCTAAGTACTGCATCCTGGTCTTTCATACAATTGCTAGGGGCTACATCATGGTATTTCATACAATTGATGTCCGTATCTAAACCGGGGCCAATGCTAATACTGACAACCGCCTCATGAATACATAGTCATATGTAGTCGGGAGTTAGATAGACAGTTAACCAGATAACCCTACCCCAAAGCAATAAATCAAATAAAAACCATGTAATAAGGCTTTAGACCAATAGTTCTCAAGCTATCTAACTTAAACTACATACAACCCCTAGGGTATCCACTCAACGATAAACCAATACTATCATTATCCAAACCAATCATGACACCTAACCGTATTATACATGTGTTTGTGGATCTACGCGTTTTGCCATTTTGTTGCCTCAAAAGAAAGATCACCTAATGTATTCTGCTTTGACACGTCACTTTCAAAAAATCAATGATCATAAAATAGATTGTTGATGGATTATATTGAAAATGCCAAAATTTTGTAGATTTTGAATTGGTTACAAGAAAAAACATAAACACTTATATCTCAACTTTTACCTGAGATTTGAATTTGTTTTGAGTTTATAGTTTATGTCTTTATTATTCTTTGATGGATTAAATTTACTTTGTAGTTTCCCTTTGCAAGTTGTGGTTTTGATGGATTAAATTTACTTTGTAGTTTCCCTTTGCAAGTTGTTGGTTTTCGAGATGATATCTCATTGGGGACAAGATTGTTATCTCAAAAGTCAAAACTAAAATTGTTTATACATCCATAATTGTCTTAAGAAAACATGGTCCAAAGTTGATACTTGACATGTTAGTTGTTGTGATCTACATGCTTGTTTGATTATCAAATAACTTGTTTTCGTTAATGATTATGTTTTTTTTAATTGTATATGTTAGTTCGGTTTGAGATGTTAAAACATGAAATCTAAAGGCACCTTATACGCACCATTATCGCTTGTCACGAAGTACGAGAAACACTCTAGTTGAAATTGAAAGCTATAGGGACCAAATTTGTAGTTATTGAAATTAAATACTACTGGAGCCAAAATTATAATTAATAGTACAAAATTAAAACTAAAATGGCTAACACTATCATTATTTTAAATTAACTATTACTGCACCGAAACTCCAACTAATACAAATTATAAATTATATGAACCAGTACTGTAATTATTAAAATTAAAAAAATATAAAGAATAAATTTGTAGTTATTAAAATTAAAGACTACAGGGATTAAAACTGTAATTAATATGTATTGAAAAGTATAGGGTCTAGAAAGATAATTATTTTATATTAAAAACTATAAGGACTAAATATGTAATTATTCATTAATCTAAGGATCATATCTTTAAATTTTATCAATATGACGCCGTTAGCATATATCCGGCCAAATCGGCGGCAATTATATATACAGTAACGTAGTATGGCTATCTATTATCGACTAATTTTAACAAGCAAACATTTTTAATATTGTGTGCGGATTCATGCCGTGAGAAGGCCTATTGTATGTGATGTGGTATTTACCGTATTAGCATGGGAATATTTTTTGTTTTATAGAGATATAAAGAAATAGATTATAGATGTGACTTTGTTAATTTTTAATAAACATGTTACCATGTTTTATTGTTATTTCAAACTGTCCTTTAGGTATAAGGTTTCCCCCACAACTAATTTGTATTCATTTTTTCGTAATATCTCACCGAAGTTGCATAAAAAATACTCAATTTTAAATGTAATCTTCTCTTTCAACTTCGTGACCCTATGTTCAATAGGGAATTCAACTCAAACCTAGTCTCGTCTATCAGGACAATATCATTGACAAAGAACATACACTCTGGAACTCTCCCTTGATAGTGCAAAACATCTTGCCCAAGATCAAGACAAAGAGATATGTACTAAAGGTCAAAACATGATGTAACCCAATCTTTACTAGGATAGATGAAATGTCATCAATATTGATCCGGACACATGTTATGATCCTATATATCACAAATAGACTTCACATATCTCTCTGGAATCCTTTTGATTTCAAGGTCCTCCAAGTCGACTTCTAAGGTATATATGCTACCATATACATTCTTTTGATGAACACCATATGAAGACCCATATTTATTTCACCATATTTCTTATAAGACATGATTCAGCAGATCATTATGTCATGAAGCTAAAATTATTCTCTGTCATGGTTGTAACATACCAACTACGAGTGAAATTACCCTGGCATGAAGGACAAAACAAAGCCCATGCACTCTTGAGACATTTTTGGTATGTGTTTGGAAGGTAGCACATTTTGGTCTTAGATAATGCTATACTCTACAGTTGTTTGTGTTTGTATTTAAAGTCACATTTTGGGTTGACTAGATTGATGTAGTAGCTTATTTGAATTATTAGTTGTCAGTTGGATCCCACTATGATGGGATTAGATATTTTAACTATCATTATGTTTATTATCTTGATGATAATAGTTAGTTGTTCATCAAAATTATGTAAGTTATTTTCATAAATTTTGAGATGTGAAATTATAAATAAATCAATATATTATTAACATTTATTGGATTTTAGATGTAACATTATAAACTCATATATATAGTTAACACTACTTCAAGTTATTTGGAAGTTTCACATTATTTTATTTCAAATGTGATCACTCAAACCGGCACTCCACAATCTTTTACCAACATTAGAAGATACAAGAATGTTCTAATTTTGAAAGTGTATAAAAGAAGAAAATATTAATCCATCAATCACGCTTGTAACTATTTATAGTTTCTTTACAATCAAAGTCATCATGTATAACCAACCATTAAAAACATGTCACGTCATACTTGCCGTATGCCTCTTTTCTATGACCATGATAAAGAAATGACAAAAACACAAAGTTTATGACATGCCCTTAACAATCGAGTAGAATTTAACGAACAAATAGATGTTGAAATTCCAACAAAAAATTATAAATGTAAGTATCACAACCAAAGAGCTACATTAGATATAAATTTTACCCTTTACATCATTTCACATGATTTAACTAATGGGCCTTGCTAACATCGTTGGATGTCGAAACCAACAACTACAAAAAAAAAGCCGATTTAAGACCAAGAAAGCAAGAAATTCTCAAAGAATCTAAACATACAGTTTGAGTAATAGTATAAGGACTAAAATTGTAACTTACTCAAAATACATTTATAATCACAGTGTGGATCCAAAGATCTAATGGCTATATAAACAAGTTGAGAGCTTCGTCAAGAAGAGGCAGAGAGAGATAACGGAGCATCCTTTCTCCACAATAACCCCAAAAGCCCCAATTATGGGCGCCGAATTTCTCCCAAAACCCAGTGAGAATGATCTATCCGGCGATTATCAGGCTGCTCCGGTGATACTCGGCCTCCTCCCCGCTGCCCTTGTTGACCACATAGCAAGGGTTGACTTATCAATTCTCTCTCGAATTCCCGGCGAACCTGGTGGTTCCTTCCCTGTACACTCCCTCCCCTTAATTTTGCTTAATTTCTTGCTATCTTAATTTCTTCAACCTATAATTGTTCATTTACCTACGTAATTAAATCGAAACCCATGCAATCAATTGCTTAAACTTCATTCCATTATGGGTAAAATTAAATAAGCCATTTGGTTTTTTCGTGAATGAGGGAATCGAGGACATATGAAGGCTTTTTGTGCTCATACTGTGCCGAAAATCAGTGCATTGGTACTTTGTACCGTACAAGCACGTGAAGCCTCTTTCATGGATCATAGCACAGGGTTTCCATACGAAATTGCATTAATTTGAATTTGAGGATCAGTTTTCATGTTTAATTTTCATTCTTAGGAAGCATTAACTACTTTTAAATCAGCCATATGCCATTTCCATGTGATTTTGCATTCTGATATAAGTTGGAGCATATCTTTATTGGTAGGTTGCAGCTGAAGAGCTGAAAGATCTACTAAAGGAGGTGAATACCCATATTTCGTCTTCTCCAAATGATCTGTCTCCTGTAAAGACTATAGCCGGGGGTAGTGTTACCAACACCATTAGAGGCCTTGCAGCAGGTTTTGGGATCTCATGTGGGGTTATTGGAGCTTGTGGGGATGATGAACAAGGTGCTCTCTTCTTGAAAAACATGAGCTTTTATGGTGTAAATATATCAAGATTGAGGGTGAAAGATGAACATACTGGTCAGGTGAGTGTTTTCTTTCATGTTTTTGTAATTCATTTTGGAGTTAAAATTAAAATTGTATTAGCTGATGACGTGGCACAGTGTGTTTGTTTGGTTGATCCATTGGGTAATCGTACTATGCGTCCCTGCATTGCCACTGCTGCTAAAATACAGGTGCACTTTAGTTTCGTACTGTCAGTTCACATTTATTACACAGTACAATACATGAAATACATGACAGAATAGTACAATGCAACTGTTTAAATTACATAAATGCCCTTATTGAACTTAGTTTGTTCAGTATTATGAATCACTCCTGTGTTTGTTGTTGAAAAAATCAGATTGCATGTGTTTCTGACATTGTTTTTGTAATTCAGGCAGGTGAACTAAAAAGGGAGGATTTTAAAGGCTCCAAGGTAATAAATTCTCTATATCTTTGAACTAGTTTTTATTTGCTACATATTTCTTAATGCCAATAGTTTTTATTTGGTATTATTGTTATCTATAAGTTAATTTGCTAATTTTCTTTGTATATATTTATGTTGCAGTGGTTAGTGGTGAGATATAGTATATACAATATAGAAGTTATCAATGCAGCTATCCAAATAGCCAAACAAGAAGGTCTTCTTATATCCCTAGATTTGGCCAGTTTTGAGGTAAAAAAACAATCTACCATTTTTCCTTTGCTTTGAATATAAACAGCTTATGTAGTTTTTTATTATCATAGATCATATAAACATTTTTTTTTTTTTTTTACATTCTATTATTAATTGACAGATGGTTAGAAAATTTAGAACACCTTTACTAGAACTATTGGAGTCAGGTAACATAGATCTTTGTTTTGCTAATGAAGATGAAGCCGCCGAACTTTTAAGGTAACATTTTATCCCGTGATACAAAAATTACACGTAATTTTATTTCCAATTTTGTGTACTTTTGTGTGTTTGATGTTTGTTATACATACCGTTATAGTGGCGAGCAAGTTGTGGGACCCGAGGCTGCAGTTGATGTCTTGGGCAAATACTGTCAATGGGCCGTGGTGACTTTAGGTCCACATGGATGCATTGCAAGGCATAAAAAAGAGGTTAGCCAGGTGTAATGTGCTATAAAGCACATGTCAGGCAGTCATGCTTCCTTTGACTGCCTCTTGTATCAGGCACCGATACATGTATCAGGCATGTATCGGACAGTCAGAATGCCTGATACATGTATTAGGCATCAGTCAGGCTGCCTAATACATGGTCTATATCAGTGCCCTGATAAGTATCAGGCAGCAAATCCTTTGCTGCCTGATACTGATACATATATGTGTATATGTATTAAGTGAGTTTGTGAACAACTTCAGGTTGTGAAGGTTCCCGCGATCGGGCAGACAAAGACAATTGATGCAACTGGGGCGGGGGATCTTTTTGCGGGCGGGTTTTTATATGGTTTAGTGAAAGGAATGTCTCTTGAGGAATGTTGCATAATTGGGTCATGCAGTGGTGGATCGGTGATTCGGTCATTGGGTGGTGAGGTGTCGCCGGAAAATTGGCAGTGGATGTATAAGCAGTTCAAAACCAAAGGTCTCCCTGCGCCCATTGTTTCGTTGTAAATCATCTTTTAAGACTTCTTCAATTGAATCCAGGCTAATTTTAGCCTGGTTTGTTTTTAGGATGAATGTTTAAGAAGACTATGATTAATTATGTGAAGAATCACCTTGTGTTTTTAGTCTTAATATTTTGGGATGAATTATCTGGGTTTTTTTTTTCTTTCCATTAAGTGATGTCAGGAGAAAGTGAATGTGCAAGTTCTAGACACTTAATTATAATCTGATAGAACTTGGATGTAAAAAAAATTAAAAAGAGCAAATAGGTAAAGGGTTAATGTTTTAGTATAATTGTCCAAATTAAGTAAAGCCTTCATTTCTCAAATATCCATCCTAGTAGCCTCTGGTTCTGCAATGGCACTTTCAAGAAGGTTAGAACAACCAAAGATATTAAGTTGGAAGTACAAAGGCAACGCATATGTACTATACAAATGTAGTATGCATGAAGTAGCATTTAAGATGATATATCTACATGCTTTCTTTGTAAAAAATGATGTTAGCATGTGTATTACTGATATGCTTGAAAGTTTGTTGCATACTGTATTATTTACGTACAAGTATGGTATACTACGGTGAGATCTCAAAAGATAGTTTATGCATGATATTGATAAAAGGGTTTATCAAAGTATATGTATTTTACGAAAATTGTTTGTTAATGAAACCATTAATAGCAATTCTGTTGTATTTATAAAATTATACCATAAGCACCTCCTTTAAGGTGTATATTCATAAGCAACGTCCATGGTAATTAATATGTTGAGAGGATCCCAGATGAGAAGGGATTGCAAGAAGAATTAGGTATGAAACTTTTTTTGAGTACCACCTATCACGTGCAAACGAATGGGCATGGTGAGAGAATGATTCAAACAATTGGCATGTGTATTGGAATTTACCGAAAATCGGAATGACCACCTTCATTTGTTTGAATTTTGTTATAATAACAACTACCACTTGAAAATGGTGTATTGTTAGTTAGAATCTAAAGAGAAACACTTATTGTGCCTAAGTTAGTACAACACACGACCAACTAAGGGAAGGTTATATGAGAAAGAATGGTTACAACTCAAAATCGTCAAAAGAGTTATACAAATTGAAGAGTAGACTTGTAAAGTAAGTTATCGTATATTGTTGAAAGTCTCTCCTTAGAGATAATTGTTAAGATTCGATAAGCATGTGAAGTTTGATCTTGTTACATCATATCATTCGTTGTTTTAAAAAGGGTAGAGAAACAAGCTTATATGCTCGGATTGGCTCCCGAGCTTGATGACATTCACAACACATTCCATGTATGTTATTTGAGAAAATTCCTTGAAACGTAAGTCAAATATCATTACGTTTATGGAAATACAATTGGATGACGAGAAAAGATTGATTGGGGAGCCCGATGAAATTACGGGTCGGAAGACCATGGAATTGAGAAAGAAGTTAATAGACTTAGGTGGTGATTGTTTTGAAAGAGGTAAAATGTCTTCTATCTTTTTACATGTCTACGGAATAAGATATGAACCAAAAGTATTTTTTTATGTCTTTAGTCTTCATAAAAAAATTATTTGTTTTTAAAATTCTTCTATAAAAAAAAGAATAGTGGTGTTGGTGTTGGTGTTGGTGTTGATGGTAGTGGAGGGGTGGTGGCGGAGGTGGGAGTGGGGGTGGGTGGCAGGGGTGGGGGTGGGGGCGGAGAAAGTGGCGGAAGTGGTGGCGGTGGCAGTGACGGTGATTGTAGTGTCGGCAATGGTGGCAGAGGCGGTGTTGGTAGAAAAAAATATCACATTAGGATTAGAACTTATAAAATATCTTCTAAAGTTAGATTTTTTTTTTCTTATCTTCCGAAAAGATGTCAAAAATATTTTTTTATTGACTTTTGTCTTCTGAAAATCAAACATTCTTTTCTTCAAATGTCTTTCCTCCCGCAGAAATAAGAGGTCAAAAAGATTTTTTTTAGCAAAAAAACAAACACCACCTTAGTGATTGTGAAATGAAATTATCACGAGGGGAAGAAATTACACTTTGGAGGTTAGATATTTCTGACATTTTGTTAAGAATATGTTATTGATGATTTACTTACTAATATTAATTTACATGGTGGGTGTCGTATGATAATAAAGAAACAATGAGAAATGGAGGAAGTTTAATATGCTTCGACATTAAGGAACGTTGAAACATCATCCTATGTTGCTATTGTTAGTCTATAGCTTTAACCGTAATATATGGGAACTTTAGGTAATTAAGTGTAAATTACATTATTTATGAGGATTCAATTGTCATTTGGAAAAACCATTATCAAATTTAAATTGTTAACTAAGTAAAAGAGAAACCCTGGAGAAACGGTATAAACACTCAATGTATTCTAACTATGGAAGAAGAGATTTGTTTTTAGTTGATTATAGTAGCCACCTTTTAGTGGAAATAGTTTTTTGAATGCATAGGGGCCAAAACAATCAAAAAGAAAAATATAACATCAAGAAATAGACTTATAACAACTTTGGTACGACTTGTGTGAAGCTGATACAAGCCATACAAACCAAAGACTCAGAAAAAAAATATATGAAGAGAACGACCAAAACCCTAAAATGAGATGTTGAAAAAACATACATTCAAAACAGGGTTGGAAACATCTTAAATGTAATACAACACAAAATGTACGGCCTTGAAAACAAAACATACAACTTAACATTTCTATAAATCAACATATGGGTGTGATCTTCATCATGAAATGTATAACCTTGAGAATTAAAATGTAAGGTCCTACATTAGTACATTTCATTTTCGAAAAAGATAACATATCCTCTTTAGTATATAAAATATATGGTCTTGAGAATTAAATGTAAGGTCGTACAAAACTTTTTGATTCTCCAAATTAAGTATGTCTTATGTATTTTTCTTGGGTTTTTGCTCCATATGTATTAGGTTCACCCGTTAAAGGCATATAAAGCAAATATAAATGAATTATGTATCAATATAAACGTTGTTAAAAACGTGATTCTGATTGTAGGATCTTAAATTTCTATGATTATATCATCCAAAAACGACATTGATCCTAACAAGATCGATTTAGGTGTAAGATCGGTATAAGATTATAATATCGTAAAATAATGAGTAGGATCATTAATAATTTTAATATGTTAAAAAGATAAAAATGATCAATAAAATGATATTTGGCTTTTATCTTTTTATTGACGTCATATTTAAACTAAAAAACATATTAAATTGATTTATATCTTTAAAAAAAGAATCTAATATATCTAAATGGTGTTTATATTTTATCATTTCCATTGAGATTTGAGGCTTTTTTTTTAATTTTATTTAAATACTTATACTTAATTTATATTAGATTAAAAAATGATATCCATGTATCATTTGTCATCCCATATTAAATAGGGAGGTTTATAGTTTGGTTCTTAACTTATTACTTGTGTATTAATTTTTTTTATGTCTGTATACAGATTGATATAGATTATGAGACAAGAGTTTTTATATTGTATGTTTTCATTCTTTAATGTTGGAAACTTGGACCATGATCCTTTAAAAATCACAATCCTAGTTGCGGCAATTTTGCTAGTTGTTTCGTTTTCGTATTTAATATGTTGGGTCCAAGGCTGGCCTGCTTCTTATAATTAATATGAGGCCCATTATATAAATATGCAAAGCTGTAAAACTGTAAATCATAAATTGATATGAATACCTTTAATTCATTTTGTTCTTATAAAAAAGAATAAGAATGATGAAAAATGTTTTTTTTTATGTATTGGTCATTTGGGACGTTTTTTTTTTTGTTTTAATTTTTCTTTGACTTGTAATTGCGACTTAAATTGCCAATATTCATTATAAAAAACTAAATGACAAAAACTACTTTTCAAGAACCACACAATGAAACTACAAAAAGAATATTACAACACCTTCATTTGACTAGTTTCCTTGTATATGCATTTTGCATCGACTTTAAGTGATCGTTATAACGTTACAAAATGTACATAAATTTAAATGTTTTTAAATGGTACAATTGTTCGTTAAATAAATGTGTTTGAAATCTTTTTTTTTTTTTTTTCGTTTTTCAGTAAGATGATTTTCTGAAAAATTATTATATATAAATACATAAATCTATATCTATATCTATATTAAATAATATACTCAACTCATCTGTTTATCTTTTTTAAAGTCATTGAAATAAAAAGTAACTTCTTTCATAGCATACCCTACCACTAAAATCTATGTAGTGAAAAACAATGCAAACGTTTTTTTAGATAGCCGTGATAATTATTAATTTATTATTGCACTTTCAATTAATTTAGAGATTCGTATAAAGGGTTTTAAATTATTTTAAGTAAACCAACAACATCCTTCTATGTTAACAACAAAAGTAAATACATAGTTATTATCCATTACTGATAAAACATAACTACATTTTTTTTCCTTTCTAAAGGCAATTTGTATGAATGAAACTAAATTTACATAAATTTTTGAGTTTGACATTTTGTTTTTCATTTGAGTCGTTAAATTTTCAATTTGGTTGTAAATTTAACCAATCAGCTGGTTTGTTTCAGTTGTTTTATAATTCTCACTTGTTAACTAGGTAAAAAACTGATGTGGTTTCCACATATGATCTTAGTTGACAAATATTTTTGTTAAAATAAATCTTTACGTATATCTGTATTTATTTCCCTTTATTTTTTTCTCTTAAAAGCATCACATATTTTACAATGTTTTCCAAAGTTGTTCAAGTGGTTCATCATTCCATAATGATATAAACAAGACAGGGAAGATTCCCTTTAAGAAATGTTAATATGGAGAACCTCCCATTTCTTGTATAGAGGACTGTGGGATGAAACCTCTTGAGCAAACCTTTGGAAGCAATCGTACAAAGTTGTGATGCTCTCAAAGAAGAAAAGAAAATGAATGAAACAAAGAAAAATGAGTATAAATCTACGTAAGATTCAATTTAACAAAAATATTTGTCAATTAAGATCATATGTAGAAGACACGTCATTTTATTGCTTAGTCACCAAATGATAAACATAAAACAACTAAAGCGAACCGGATAATTAGTCAAATTTGCAAAAAAAATTATAAACTTATCGATTTAATTGAAAAAAAAAATGTCAAATCAACATTTTATGTAAATTTAATATCTTATACAATTCGTCGTTCTTTTAAATATAAACATTGTTTGAGGTTTTAATCTATTGTGTCACGTTAATATTTTGCATATAATTAAACTATTATTATTATTAATTATTATTATATAATATGTTTATTAGGTACTTCAAAATCCAAGTCATTGTCAAGTTGTTCATTCCCGCTATGATTAAATGACTTAATTCTTCAATAATAATCTCAAAATCACATTATAAAGATTTTTATAAACATTTATTTCCAAATATCATATAATAATTAGTTGTTTTGTGGGCCTTTTCATATATTCTGCCAATTCATCATATATCAATTTATTATTATTATTATGCCATCATTGCATAGCTTGTTTCTCAATTATTAATTTTATCTTCCTTTTGCTTTCTCTTTGTTCATTTTGCACAGCAGGAATTTCATATATTGTATATTCTATATATAAATTCCTCTAAAATTATACTATTCTTAATACATCACAAAAATGTTTTAAAATTACACGTTTGAATAACTATGCATATATATATATATATATATATATATATATATATATATATATATATATATATATATATATATATATATATATATATATATATATGGTGGAACGTTATATCGAAATTAACTCATTAAGGCACGATCGTCATCTTACCAATGTCATTTCATGTTTATTTTTTTGTTATTTGAAATATTAATAAAAATGTTTAAAAATTAACATAATTAATCAAATTTTCGGATTTTTTTTAAATAATAATTTTTATTTTTTTTAAAAAAATGCAGATTTTTTAAATTTTTAGAAAACATGAATTTTTACAAAAATTGAAAAAAAATATTTTTTTAAAACTGCAATTTTTTAAAAACAAAAAATTTTTAAAATCAATAAATATTAAAGAATATATATAATTTTTTATCCAAAAAAATCAATGTTTTAGGTGCATATATACATATTTTTTCAAATACACATATGCATATTGCTTATACTATAATATTCGTAAAGAAATTATAAAAAAAACCCATTTTTATTTACTATTTTATAAACACAATAATACAAGTATTTTATTTTATACAAACAAAATATAAAAAACAAAAAATGCTACAAAATTTCAAATCGTTTTCATGTCTTCGTGTCAAGATTTCCATATTTTTTTTTTCAATTTATCACCTTTTATCTCTTCAATATTTCTCATAAATTCTTCCAAATCTACAAGAAAATAAAAAAATGATTAATGCAAGATCCTCACAAAAATACATATGTATATATCATCTAAGATTCACATGTGATTATATAATGTAAGGTTCACATGTGATATAATGTGATATTCACATGTGATTGTATATTTTAAGAATCAAATGTGAAATTCACAAGATTTAAAAAAAATAACTAAAAAAGAGCACTCATACAAAATACATGTGTGCATATAGACGTAATTCATATGTGATTATGTAACGTCCGGTTCCCGGTACGTATTTTTATTATTATAAGTTTTTGCATATTTACACAGGGACTCGACGAGTTGCAGGCCCAACTCGTCGAGTAGATGTGAATGTTGGACGCGGGTGGAAAAGTCTACTCACCGAGTCGGAAGCCCCGACTCGACGAGTAGACCTGTCTGGATGAAACCCTAAATTTGAGGGTTTGCACCATATTTAAACAACTTATAGGGTCTCCACTCCAGCCTCCATCACCCTCAGACTCTCTTCACGAAACCCTAATTGAATATTGAGTGTTCTTGAGCTTTTTGTGCCATTTGTGTGTTTTTGAAGCTTGAGAAGAAGGAGGAGGCTTGGGAGATCAAGAGAATGCAAGTAGATCCAGAGGTTTTGGCACATTTCCAGCTCAGTTGAGGTATAAAGCTGATACCTTGACTATTCATTTCTTAGATCTCCATTTAGGGCTATTTTCTATCTTTTCTAAGTCTTAGTGAAGCCATATTCGGGATTGTGAGTATCAATGGGGTTGTACTTCAAATCTTGAACCTTTAAGGGTTCCCATGGCATAAAGGTGCAAACTTTATGGTCATGGGAGTCTCATGCACCATGTAGACTTCATTTTGGGTCCTTATGAGCTAGTTAACCCATGCATGCACGTAAAGTTTGTAACTTTACGTGCTATATCGATCCTAGGAGGTAAGATCTATGTTCTGGATGCATTAAGCCCGACTGAAATCGACTTGGTAGACTTGGACTTTGGGGGACTCGGCGAGTCGCTTATAGGACTCGGCGAGTCAGGTTATGGTTCCCCAACCTTTTTGTTTCTAATCGATCTGGTTGAGTCTAGAAGAGGACTCAACAAGTTGGAGGAGAACTCGACGAGTTCTTGAAAGACTCAAAGAGTAGGATCGTAGTTCCAGTATTTTGTGGATTATGGAACTCGACGAGTTGGTGGACCAACTCGGCGAGTTGAGTCAACCAGATGTTGACTTTGACCAGGGTGTTGACCTTGACTTTGACTTTGACCTGAGTTGACCCTTGAAAGGGTTAAGAGTATGATATGGTAATTAAGGAAGGTTGTTATGTGTAGGAGTTTGAGAGGAGTTGATTCCAACATCGAGTACAGTTCGGACACTTCACGACATTGAGGTGAGTTGTCTTCCAATAGAAGTGGGTCTACAGCCATAATGTCGGCCCACTAGTAGGGATTGTTTGTCAGGTAGCTGTCTTTGTGATAATTACCTGGGTTTGCCACTATCTGATATCTTCTATATGCTAGTATGATATGATGTTAGGTGATAGTGGTAGTAGGGGGAATAGTCCCCATGTTACGGTTGTAAGGACCGAAGGGGTAGGTCGGGCACCCCGGTATTCCTAACAATATGATTATGTTATTATGTGGTAGTAGTATGGGGTGAAATAGTCCCCGTAACCGGTTGAGAAAAACCGGAGGGGTAGGTCGGACACCCCAGTATGTCTAACAGGGGTAGGTTAGGCACCCCGGTATGCCTAGCAGGGTAGGTCGGGCACCCAGATATGCCTGGCAATATGTTTATAGTATGGTATGTGGTATGATGGGGGAACTCACTAAGATTTGTGCTTACAGTTTCAGTTTTGTTTTCAGGTACCTCTTCTTCGAAGGGGAATGAGCCGGCACGGTAGCACCACATCATACACACACACATGATTTCCGCATTATAAGATTCATGGGATTGTACTCTGACATTGTTACTATTTTATGATATGGTTTGAGACATGTGACTATGGTTTTATGAAATGGTATGATTCGATGATGTTTTTGTCACACCCCGAAACCGAAACGGCAGAAACGTTCTGGGGCGGAGGACGTCATGCGTAGTATCACAACAATTGTATCATAGCAAGCATAGTAAACACAACCAAACATTGAATACATGTATGAAAAAGGTTTACATTGTCTTAATACATAGTTTAGTACATATCAAAAGTAAATGGAAAGACGTGACTCTAATGCTCCGACTTCTCCAAATTCCTGGAAGTACCTGTCTACTAATTCCCTAAGAATACAAGTAGTTTTGAAAGAATATCAGCATAAAGCTGGTGAGTTCATAAGCATTTAGTTTTGATGGAATATGTTCTTTTATCCTTTTAAAAAAATGTTCCTCAAGAAAATCCTATATTTTCTTATGAAAAGCGTGTTTGAAAACCCATTCATTCCATGACTTCCAGATTCATACATGATATGTACAATCCAACGTGTCGTGGAATGAATGTGAATATCTGTTGGTTACTTGTTAAACAATCCGTTTATGAGAAGCCGGAAAATCCTATATTTTCCCTAAAAGTTGATGGTTGGTTATCCGTTCTAAACTGAGGTGTACAAGTATCTACCATACTTATATCGATAAACGTAGTTTTCTTTTAAAAAAAACCCTGGTTACTCCCAGTGAGGTATATTAGTCTTATTACATAAATAAAACTAATAAAAAGAAAACGTGATGAACTAAATCATGAAGGTATTATTAATACCTTCCAGTGATCAAATCGGTTATTACTTTGAGGTTAGTTTACTTGATTCATTATTACAAAAGTAAATCTCTGTTATCTTGGTTGTGAGGGTCATGACCATAACTGACTGGATATGGCACGTAACGGGGCCGATATCCTTTATGACTTTGTCACCCGTAGACCTGCCGGTCCGACTGTAGCTAGCAGCAGGGTGCGGGATTGTCAGTCCCGTATAGATCTATACACAACAGTCACGCTCTCCCTACAAGAGATTCTGGTCACAAGTGCTAGTCCTACACTCTGATTATGTGGGAGTGTTACCAAGGACGTGTCTCCAACTTAGACTAACAAATTTACAAGTAATAATATAGAAAATCCTTTTTATGATTTGCATGAATTCTTTATAAAATGACACATTTTACTACATGATTCATAAGTTCATTGCTCTAGTTTTGAAAACTGTTTCTACGAGTTGATTTCTTAATCGTTTGGTAAAACTGTTTTCCGTGTTAAAAGCATACTGAGAATATAATTATCTTAAACAAAATAATATATTTTGAGCACAAGTTTCCTTGTACTTTTTCTTGTATTCCACCCCCCTGAAAACATGAAAAACTTGGAAAAATGTAGGGGTATGAACTCACCTTGGTGATTTGAATGAAGGATCGATACGGAAAGCTGGATGTTCAAGTGAAGCCTTGAACACGATTTGATCCTAATTAACACGTAATGACACATAAAGGAGTCAAATGAAGGTATTTCACCACTAAATGTGATGAAGAACCACTATAGGGACTTGGAACTACTTGCACTAAGTGTTAGACCTTTAAAGGATTGCATGAGGGGGGTGTATGGCCACCTTAAAGGTGTGTACGACCATGGGTGTGCGGCCATACACTCATGTTGGCAAGTGTCTTTGAGGTGTTTCAAGGTCCATACTTGCATCCATGAAGTGTTCTAGGTCCATACTTGGTTGTAGTACAAGTTTAGGGTCTTAGAAATGGGTTTGTGGTCTTAGGATGTGTGTGTGTGGTCGCACACAGGAGTGTGCTGCCGCATACAGGAGTGTGCTGCCGCACACAGGAGTGTGCTGCCGCACATAAGAGTGTGTGGTCGTACACTCTTCAAGTTTTGTGTCCAAAATGCCATTTCCAAGGTGTAGCAAGGCTATGGTCATGTCTAACACGAAGAAGGAACCCAAACTCTCACTTTGGAGGCCACCTTATGTAGGTGTGCGGCCACCTTATGTAGGTGTGCGGCCACACTCCTTCAAGGAGATGAAGAACATGATGGGACATGATGAATTAAGACTTAGATCAAGATTTTCTTCAAGCACAACAAGTTAAGGGATGGATTACTCACGTTTTTGAAGCCTTGGGAGGGTTTGTGGTTGAAGGAGCTTGAGAGAAATGGTGTTGTGTGCTGCCAAGGTGTTAAAGGAATGAAAGGAAAGGGGTCTACCCTTTATATAGGGGTGGGTGTGTGGCCATGAGGTGAGTGTGCGGCCAAGGGATGAGTGTGCGGCCGCACACCCATGTGTACGGCTGTACACTCCCCCTAAGGGTGTGTATGGCCCGGTTTTGTCACCCTACGGCTTGCTGACTCATTCCTAACCTCAACCTTGGCTGTTCTCAAGCTTAGAACGCTTAAATGAACCCTTAAACAATGCCAAAAGACCCTGGATACGGGTCTAACATTGGTTGAGTTGACTAGGTATACAAGAGGGCAGTTCCAGGTTGTCACATCATCCCCCCGTTAGAGGGAATTTCGTCCCGAAATTCAAGAATAAGGAAATAACTCATCGACTTGGAAAGATGGGGTACTTCTGTTTTCCTTGGATTCTCGTGCTCCTAAGTGAATTCGAGTTCTCGCTTGATATACCAGCGAACCTCTACTATCAGGGTGTGACGTTATTTCGTTCGCTTTGACTTCTCGGTTCTTGAGTTCAAATGATTCCTACACGAAGTGTAGACTCTCGTCTAACCCGATATTGTCAGGGAAAATCGCAAGTGTCTCATCGGACAGACACTTCCTTTGGTTCGACACGAGGAAGACGGGATGAGCGTTGCTAAGCGCTCGAGGTAACTGGAGTTTGTACGCTACGGGACCGATCCTAGCAAGGATCTCGGACGGTCCGACGTATCTTGGGTTTAGCTTTCTACGCTTTTTGAAGCGTATCAGACCTTTCCAGGGTGAGACCTGCAAGAAGGACACGTTTACCAATCTGGAACTCCAATGGTTTTTGTCTCTTATCGGCGTAGCCCTTTCGTACGATCTTTTCAGTCGCCTTTCGAATGATTTCAGGACTCATGAGAGTACTGTCGTGGACTTGACTCTTGTCTAGTTGCGTGTCGCCCACCTCAGCCCAGCACAGAGAGGGATCTGTACTTACAGCCATAGAGGGCTTCGAACGACACAACCTTGATGCTGGTATGGTAGCTGTTGTTGTAGGAAAATTCGACCAAAGGAAGATGAGTGTCCCATGACATATCTACAATTGTCCGGATTGTTCTCTTACTTTGTCCTTCTCTTTGTGGATGATACTCTTCGTATGAATACTTTCGGGTTTCGAAGAGAGGTGAATTTTCGAAGTTCGCATCTAGTTTGTCGTTACGGGCGACAGGAGTTTCGTGATCGAACGATTTAAGACAAAAGGGTTCGGTATAACATAGACTCAGTCGGACTAAACAGGAGGACATCGCAGAATTGCGCGTTAAGTTCGTCCGGAAGGATAATTTTGTTAGCACATTGGTACCCCTGGGTGAATGCCTCTGGTATTTGCTGTGTTTGATTCGAAATTGGCGGGTACCACAAGTACGAGGGTTCTGATACTTTGAAATTATGAACTTTTTATGAAATGGTTCTTACTAGATCTCTCTATGATCGCTTGGTGTATACAAGTCGGGTATAACTACAACTGGCTCTAACGTATCCACTAAGTTGTCATAATTTACTCATTGGGGCTTTAAGTCTTATAAGAACGTCGTGATTTAATTTGGACGAGGAAGTAATCACGATTATGAGTAATCATTGGAGTTTTCGAAAACGTATCAAAACATAGCAGGGTTCTTTGATGCTTCCTCATTTCCTGATGTCAGACTCCTCCTGTTTCCTCATTGTTCTTCTCTATTGTGCAGTCTCTTTTGAAATGTCCTACCTTACCACAGAGGTAGCAGTTTGGACTTGCCCCAACATTGGTAGCCGGAGTGATGAACTTGACCAGGGTCCTACAACTGCGGGAGGTGTGCCCCTTCCCGTTGCATCTGGTGCAATGCAGCACTCGACAGACTCCATGATGATGGTAGTTGCATTTCTCGCAATTTGGAAGTTTTCCAGCATATTGCCGCACTGGCGTTGGCACTGGTTCGGCGGAATTTTCGTTTCTCGAGTTTTCCAGCATATTGCATTTCTCGGGTTGTCGTCTATTTGCAAGTTTCTGAGACGACCTGCACTTCATCTCGCTCCAGAATTTTCGTTTGGCGCTCTTAGGTTTGGGAGTTGGAACTTCCTCCTGGATAAGCCCTTGTTGGTTTCCTGGTGTGCTGCTACAGTTTGAGGTGTGGAAACTATTCCCATTCCCATTTGGGTTGTTAGCGTTAAGAACAGCTAGCGCGGCTGCTACGGCTGCTGTGACAGTAGCTTGGAACGTAGCTGAGTCCATCTGGAGGATTGGCGTCTTACCGGTGGGTTGGTTACGTTTCTTCGGAGGCATGATCTGCTACATGTCAAGAAAAGAAGCTTGTGAGCAACAACGGTTGCCTCTGGACGTATCCTAAATGTTTATCTATGCATTAAGATTTCCCGATTTGTTATCTGACTCTCATTGATTCGACCCACATCCCCATGATGTGATCCTAGCAAGAATAGAAAAGATTTGAACACAATAAAGTTCACATATATTAAACTTACGAACTCCTTGTTGCTCCGCTCACTGAGCTGGTTGGATAACTCTCACATTTTCTCCGGCTCTAGACGATATGGAGATTTACCTATAAAGGTAGCTCCGGGGTCAATTCGATACAGGATTCAGCTTGGCGCTCGGGAGGAATCCCTGGAATGTCTTTAGGGAAGACATTAGGAAAGTTGCAGACTTCGGAGATGCTCTCGAGGTCCTTGACTTTTTGCGTCTCATCAACGACATGAGCCAGGAATGCATGGCATCCTTTTCGCAGATACTTCTGGCCTTTGGCGCAGGAAATGATACGAAGGTTCGAACAAATTTTTATCACTGTAACCAGTGAGGACTTCGTCAGAGGGAAGATTGTGGCGAATCGCTTTTTCGAAGCAAAGAACATCAGCACGATCTGGGGCTCAACCATCTCATGTGGATTATGACATCGAAGCTTTTTATGGAGACTGATATAAGATCGATGGGGAAAAGGAATGATCGTCTAAGTACATCCTATGACACATGTTTTGAAGACAAAACTGTGATAGGACTTTGATAAAGTTGCTTATTTTGCATGCTACCGATCTAAGGTATACTTTTGACAAAGATAACTCTTCAACTGAAATAGGATTGTTGTCACTATTGTTGGTATTGAGATTACACAGAGTTTGGAAAATTTGACCTAGGAGTAGATCTACAACATACCAACAGAGGAAAATTTTGACAACATCAAGAACTGGTGAATCGGTACTTGCAAGACAAGAATGTCTATAGGGAAAAGAGCTACTTAAAACGTAAATATGAAAGCTATTCTTCAAACCAACAGGAAGGATGAGTCGAATATTTCCTACTGGCGACGGGCACTCCTCGGACGGATCCTTAAGTTAGCCAGCTGGCGCTCCATGTCAAGCAGGCGGCTCTCGTACACTGACTGGCGTGCTCGGAGCTCTATGACCTCAGCTCGAGTTGCAGCTAGCTCTCGCTGCTGGGCTTCATTGTCTCTCGTAGTTCTCCCATGAGCAACTTCGGGATTGTGAATGCGGTTTGTGTTGGCATCCGAGTCTGCCTTAAGTTCCACGGTTCGCTGAATAGCCACCACGTTTAGTTCAACATTGCGGGCCACTCGGCGGACTATGATTGGAAGGGCTCTATCTGTAGGGCCTCCTTCGTCCACATTGTAGAAGCGGCGATCCCCATCGTACGGGCGAGGTTGGTCTTGTTCGTGACTCCACCTATCCAGGCTTCCGACCCACATAGGCGTTGGGCCCTCGAGTACAAGCTGGGGGTTGGGATTTGGTATTGGGGCCACTTGAGGTAGGTTCTCGGCTTCGGGTTCCGAGTTAGTCTCTTCAGGAAATGGTTCGGCAAAGTCATCGTCCAAAGGAATTTCTGTTGGGTTTTGAGCATTCTAACACTCCTATGGTGTACATGAAACCCTATAAACCTTGGATATATGTTTTCTCCATTATACATGCAAATAATCAATATTCCAAGGTTTCATCCTAACTAGCATACTATGAAGCAACTATACTACAAAGTTCTAGTTAGATGACATACCTTTGATGTTGCTTGAAGTCTTGAACTTTAAGAGCTTAGCCCCAATAGTGTGGAAGCCTCAAGTGGAATCACAAATCACCAAAACACCTTGGAAGAACTTGAGAGAATATGTATGCTCACTAAAATCGGCCCACACTTTTTTTCACACACTAGTGCACATTTTGTGAGCCAAGGACCCCTTTATATATTATGGAGGATTAGGGTTACATCCATGTAAACCCTAATACCCATGACCTTTCATTTCTATAGGATCCATGGGTAAAAACTCCATGGACTATCCATGAAAGCTTAGCCCAACCTAAATGAACTTGGCCCACTCCATATATATATATATATATATATATATATATATATATATATATATATATATATATATATATATATATAAGAGTCCATATTTAATTAGTTCCTTTTGACCACTAAATTAATTCTAAATTAATTCTTGATCAATACTAATTAAATAATATGATTCCGTATTAATATATTAGAACTTATAATATATTAATATAAATCATAAAACATACTATTCTCAAAAGACTATCAATATAAATTGTTCCGGTGAAGTGCAACCCAAATGGACCATGCCAAGTCGGGTCAAGTACATACCAATTTTAGTTATGGACTTAGACATTAATCCAACAGTCTCCCACTTGGATAATTCTAAAACTATTATTGTGTATGACTCCAAAACCTAACTGGCAATCGTAGCTCTTAAAGCCGCTATCGAACTCTGACCTAGTCAATGACTTGTCCATTAGATAAGGGATCATATATTCCTCCATTCTAGATATCATATGGACTGAGACATGGATTATCAATCATTCTCTCAGTTCATTTGTTGTTTCCCGATTTCCGATTTATGATGACTGACTGATTGAACAAATCAAATCAGTCCTGGCTTGGCCAAGCACTCACATGTGTCAACGGTAAATCATCGAGGGGCCCACAAATATCGCTTTTATCCTGAAGGTAAAAGGAATGGATAAACTTCGACTCATATGGCTTGTTCTAATACTTGTTGAATCATACACAAAGGCACGTTTTATAACATTGAGTTACCAATGCGTTTTCGTGCAATCAATGTATAACCAACTCATAGTAACAACTCATATCTCTAGGTTTGAAGAATATAGGATATTATCGTCTCATGATCACTCGTGATAAAATCCATGAAGTGATTCCAATGAGCGTGGGTTGAATCCAATACTCAAAACTTATGAGCACTCATGAGTGTTGTAGTACCACTTTGTCCAACATCTTAGACCTCTACAAGCCAACCCATGACAGTCTTGATTCATATCTACTTCCAACATATGACCGACTGTGGATGGTTTGAATAACTTAGTCATTTAGGAAGAACGACCTAGTTATTCTGGAAGTCAAAACATGCAAAGTGAAACACAAGAATAATCGAATCCAATATGGTCTCAGAACTTATGAATATAAATAAAACACCTTTTATTTATCACCATATTGATTACACATTATTCATTGCATACTGTTTCAAACTATCAACTTTATACTTGAATTAAAACAATAGTTGTCCCATGCTCCAAGCATGTACACTATGTTTTCTAAACACTAGTCATGCCATACACCAAGTATGCATACTAAGTTTGTCTATGATCTTTACTTTGTGAAATAGATCGATTGAACATGATTCCAATGATTCTCATTTCACAGTCCCAAATCCTTACTGTAAATGCAAGAATTCCAAATTCCTGCCATTTACCGAAATCTTGTTAGATATTAAACTTATATGCACTGATGCTCTTATAATGATTATGCACAAAGTCACAAAGACTTGTCAACAGACATTACCGAGTTTTCCAATGGAGATCAACTCCATGGAAACATCCTTCTTGCATTAAGTTTTTCTAATCTTACACAAATTGAATAACTTCCTCCAATGGAAACATTTCCATATTCCCATTTTGACTATCACTTCTGAACAAGAGTTGCCTCTTTTCAGAATATGTCAATATGATCCTTCCAAAATTAACACTATACTTCCAACTGTCCCTGAGCAACCAATCTTTGGTAAACCTTAGATTGTCCTCGACAATTGCTTAATCATTTTAGTCATATCCAATTCTAGACTTTTCCTCTCTTAATGCCCTGAGCATTTGGAAAATTTAGAAAGGATGAATATTATAGCACATGCAATCGATCCTATATCTGAAGCATATGGGACACGATTCATGATGTCTCACATAAAGACATGATACTAGACCAATCTTTTGCTATAATATTTCTATTTATATTTGCCATGTTCTCAAAATTTAGATTATGAAAAGGGATGCCATAATCATAATCGAATTTTAGAACGCAAATATTGTTCCCATATATAGAATTCCCTTATGTTGAACCATTCCAACATGACATTCATATATATACTTGACTAAATTTGATTAAAAACTCACGATCTAAGCTTTTAGATTTGAAATGAAGTACAATTTCCTCTCCCTTAATTATAGCAAAACAACCTTTCCCAATTGAACTTTTTTGTTTTTCTATAATTAACACTTATCATAATTATCATGCTCCCACTAACATGATGATTATTAGCATAACACTTATGCTCCCACTAGCTTTGACATGTACTCAGAAATCAGCCGGACTTCTAGAAATCAATACTTTATTGACTTTCTTACCAAAGTTCAGACTTCTGATACGAGATGCTTTGATAAAACTTTATCAAAATCATACACCTTTCCTTATATAGCACACATGTGTGTCTAAACAATTTCAGAACTATGAAAAGGGATGTCGTAATCATAGTCTCAATTGTTTAGACCTTTGCCATTCCTCACAAGTCCATGTTAGTGTTCCGGTTAACCACACACGCTCCACTAACGACTTTGAGAATGCAAATATCACAACAGTTATCTACTTAAAATCTGCTTAGTGAAAGCGTTTCCTCACCATCATTTTCATGAATCGGAGAGAAACCTTGTGACACTTAGATTTTATGGTGTATGTGTTCCTTTGCATGTGAATTTGTCAAAACCATAATCACAAGACAAGGTTAGTGACAAATCCAAACTCATATGGACTGAACTAAATCTTAATTTCTTGCCACCTGGCAGCACAAGGGCCTGCCATTGCTTCCAAGTTGCTATGCAACCAATTGAGAACCCTCAGAACTCATATGCAAAGCCAACTTTAACTAGAATGGGCATAGAAATATGTCAACACGATAGGTTATAAACCTCACGTCATGTGCTAGTGTCAAAGTTACAGGTTTTTATTCTTGATTAGTTCTTTGAAATCCTTTCAGGATCTATAAGACTCCCACTGTCCTCTTGACATATAAGACTCACTTGTCAAATATTCAAGAGATAGTGCGGATTCTTTATCAAGACAAACACTTCACACAATTGGCCTTAGTTGGTCTTTGTTTTATCCAAAACATCACAACTTACCAATTTCAAATGTACAAGAGCAGGATACTTTTACTCTTACATTTGACTAGTGTTAAGAAACCTTTTTTTAAATATATGTCACTCAAATTACAATCTTGGAGTATGACTCTAAGATTTGTTTCGGAACGAGGATGACACATCTTCTTGATTTAACCATTTTAGCAATTTTTGATTCCTTTTCTTAGCCATCTGAATGCACTTAGAGGATGAATTGTGATAAGATCTCTTAATCATTAAGATGATCATAAAACATGATACTAAAGTACTCTCCCATCTTTTCAGATTTGAGAAACTTTTATCCTTCTGCCTAATTTGATTCTTCTCTTTCGTTCTGCCATACATTGAAACTTTTCCAATGTATCAGAATTATACTTAAACTGGTAAGTATAACCATATTTACTAAACCTTAGAAATCATGATGAATAGTCTTATCGATCTTTTGTGGTGGACTTGATCAGTGCACAAGAATGTGTACTTGATCCCTTAGTCCTTCACTTGACTCACATATACATGTGAACAAGGAATTAGTCTTAATTTTCCAAAGATGAAAATTCTCATTCATCATACTATACAACTTGCATGATTCCAACTTTCTATCCAACTGAAACTTGGGTGATGAGAATCTTTCCTTATTTGGTAAATTTAGACACTACCACAAATGAAAGAATCAAATTCATATTTCCACTCTTGCTATTAATGGAATCATATAAACAACAATTTTTCACAAATGCCATTGGAAGGATATTTTAAAATAAATAAAATAAAATTTTTCCTTTTATTTTAAACTTTGCGGAAAAACTTATCCTTATAGTGCAAAAGCATATGAAAAACTTGTTGTTATCTATTCCTAAGCAATATATCATAACTCCTAAGCAACAGCTCAAAATTCTGATCACCGAACCATGCGATCGAAATCCATCTTCGCGATCAGAATCAGCATATACTTCCTTTAAGTTTCTTCACTTTTCTTTGATTCTTAAAACATCAACATGTGACTCAGTCACATCAAGTAAGAATCTCAGAATAGAAACTTAACAGAGTTAGATAGTGGACTTTACCTGAAGCAAAGTCAAACTTCTTGATTTGATCAACCTTATGATCTTTCAGGTAAATAGGCAGCTTCGCAATCAATGCCCCTTCCTTTGGCAAGAGAAACATATGGACTCACTGGGAATGGTACATGGGACTATCGCAGACTTAGCCTTTTTCTTTACCATTTGGTCAACCTAGTTGACTATGGTCAAACCCTTTCTTTGGGATGAGAAGGCTTTTCTAGATATCCAATGTTACCATTGTCAATGTCCATTGGGAAGTTGATCTCCTAATCAATTTGCTTTACTAGTCCTCAAATCATTGCTGACCAAGCAAATAGATAAGATCATTAAAGGTCATGACATAGTCTGTTTCATAGTAGTCCCAAAGGAACTCACTATGTGACTAAGAAAGTGATTGAACATCCAACCTTCTTAAGACTTTGACACCCAACTCTCCCGGCTTGTCAATATGTGACTTAATCTCCAAGATGCGATCACACATAGACCTTGCTTGCCAATAGGGCTTGAGTGACCTTGAACTTGTGGGTTAGGGAGAATAATTAGAGGAGGTGGTGGAAGTGAAGTTTCAAGAGATTTGGGAAGATCATAGATGTCTGAGCTAGACATCTTTTGGGAGATATTCAAGATAGTTGATCTAAAGTCCTTAATATAACACCCTATATGAAATATTAAGGCTATGACCCAACACAATACTTTTATAACTTGGAAGAGGGATGCCGTAATCCAAGCTATAAAATATTTGAAGGTAGGCGAATGACGATTCACCAATTTCCACCATGAAAACGAAATAATTTAATTAGGTTTTACTTGGATTTGAAACTCCTAGATCTTTTGAGATTCATTGAACTATTCAATGGCATGTTTCAATCTCGATTGTGCCCTCTCAAATTTTGTGACTGGGATGCCGAGGATCACAAAACAAGGTGTGAATAACCATGCAAATATACTTGGTACCCTTTATATTTACCCCTCAATCGATGTGCCGGTTAACACACGCGCTCCAACGATACTATGATAAACATTAAGTTACCATTTGCCTACCTTGTTAAATCCAGGTTAGTGTGCCGGTTACCCACACGCGCTCCACTAACGACTTAAGCAAAGTGCAGAGTGTAATTTCATGGGTTAGCACCAAATTCACATTTTCCTAAGTAACTAAGATTGAGAATTTATAAAAAGTTTAGTTACTTAGTATTTATCATTAATACTTTTAATGAAGGGAGAATTATAGTCCTTGTCCTACCTGTTCGGCTAACGACCCTCCACCAGTCAAGGAAGCGGTGGGTGAGAGTGGACACCCATTAAACTGCCATTTTATAGGCAACAACCTTATACCCCCTTATAGACCGGCTTCGTGAATGAGGCCTAGTAATGGTAAGACGACTTGCTCTTATACATATAATATATTAAACTTTTAATATTATAATAGTATAAGAGTGTATTTTAGACATTTAAAATACTTGGTGGTTTAATCTATTAATTAAACTATACTCTTAATTTAATTAAATTTAAACCATGTCATTATGGAATTATTAATTCTCTTTTAATTAAACACTTTAATTATCTATTAATAAAGTCCATAAGAGTTAATTGAATTATTCAATAAAAACATCATAATTCCAATTATTAAATTCAAAATTAAAACCATTTAATTAATTGTTTAAGTTATGAACCCAAGAGTTTTAGAATTCAATTCTTTTTTTTATCATAAAAAAACTTTTTTCAAATTCCAAAACTTGAGGGAAAGTTTTGTAACTCTTGAAAACTTTTGGATTTCATAACTTATAGAGTTAAATACTTGTTTTATGATGAAACTTTTCATGTTCCATAACTTAAGAACAAGTTATGGAATTCTTTAAAACATTAAGACCAAGTTTTGTAACTCCATAAAAAACTTTGAATCAATTTTTTTAAAAACCTTTTCATATCCATAACTTATGGAGGTTTCAAAAAACTCTTTAGATCAAACTTTTAAAACTAATAAAATAATCATATCATTTTATCTTTTACTAAATTTGACCTAATTCAACTCATATAGCAAATGATTCAAATTTTACAAATAATTAGTTTTTCACAAAAACAAGTAATTATCTTAAAATTTGACAAACGTCATGTTTTTTTTTGTTTTTTTTCCAACTTTGAAAATAAAACATTTGCATCAATATAACAGAAAACAACCCATGGCTCTGATACCACTGTTGGGTTTTGAGCATTCTAACACTCCTATGGTGTACATGCAACCCTATAAACCTTGGATCTATGTTTTCTCTATTATACATGCAAATAATCAATATTCCAAGGTTTCATCCTAACTAGCATATTATGAAGCAACTATACTACAAAGTTCTAGTTAGATGACATACCTTTGATGTTGCTTGAAGTCTTGAACTTTAAGAGCTTAGCCCCAATAGTGTGGAAGCCTCAAGTGGAATCACAAATCACCAAAACACCTTGGAAGAACTTGAGAGAATATGTATGCTCACTAAAATCGGCCCACACTTTTTTTCACACACTAGTGCACATTTTGTGAGCCAAGGACCCCTTTATATATTATGGAGGATTAGGGTTACATCCATGTAAACCCTAATACCCATGACCTTTCATTTCTATAGGATCCATGGGTTAAAAACTCCATGGACTATCCATGAAAGCTTAGCCCAACCTAAATGAACTTGGCCCACATATATATATATATATATATATATATATATATATATATAAGAGTCCATATTTAATTAGTTCCTTTTGAATAATATGATTCCATATTAATATATTAGAACTTATAATATATTAATATAAATCATAAAACATACTATTCTCAAAAGACTATCCATATAAATTGTTCCGGTGAAGTGCAACCCAAATGGACCATGCCAAGTCGGGTCAAGTACATACCAATTATAGTTATGGACTTAGACATTAATCCAACAATTTCATGGTTTCCTTCTGGCTCTGGCTCGATCCATCTACCATCTCCTTGGTTGGGAAAGTACGGGTCGCCAGGAAGATGGAATCTAGCCATGCTATCTACGCGAGGTGATGGTAAAGGGATAGTTAATAGACATCGAATCTAATAATACTTCCAATGTATTATAGTTTCATGATTAACTCTTGAAGAATGGATCTTTGGGGTAGGTTTCTGGTTCGGTCGCTATAGCACCCTAAAATACTCATATAGTATTTTAATCCTTATGTTCGGTTCTAGAACTCTTCTGGTATCGAGGTAAGTTTTAGGCTTGCTACAACACCACAGTCACTCCCAAGCACATGTTGGTCATTTCTCGAATGAATATAGTTGATCAGGCTATATTGATCCTAGACATGATTACATAACTGCCCAGGTTTAACCGCGATGTCCAACATCCAAATACTTTTGTTTTGTTCTACTTATGACGCGGATTCTGGTACTCGGGTATACTTATATACTTTATTATAAAAATACTTATATTTTTGAATGTATACTTTTAGTTTAGAGCACTTAGGCCCCTTAGTGTTTATAGTTGTATACCATGTAAGGTTCGGTATACTTAGTTCGCTATAAACAAGGGCTCTGATACCAATCTGTCACACCCCAAAACCGAAACGGCTTAAACGTTCTGAGGCGGAGGACATCATGCGTAGTATCACAACAATTTTATCATAGCAAGCATAGTAAACACAACCAAACATTGAATACATGTATGAAAAATGTTTACATTGTCTTAATACATAGTTTAGTACATATCAAAAGTAAATGGAAAGACGTGACTCTAATGCTCCGACTTCTCCAAATTCCTGGAAGTACCTGTCTACTAATTCTCTGAGAATACAAGCAGTTTTGAAAGAATATCAGCATAAAGCTGGTGAGTTCATAAACATTTAGTTTTGGTGGAATATGTTCATTGATCCTTTTAAAAAAATGTTCCTCAAGAAAATCCTATATTTTCTTATGAAAAGTGTGTTTGAAAACTCATTCCTTCCATGACTTCCAGATTCATACATGATATGTACAATCCAAGGTGTCGTGGAATGAATGTGAATATCCGTTGGTTACTTGTCAAACAATCCGTTTATGAGAAGCCGAGTTATCCCGGGAAAATCCTATATTTTCCCTAAAAGTTGATGGTTGGTATCCGTTCTAAACTGAGGTGTACAAGTATCTACCATACTTATATCGATAAACGTAGTTTTCTTTTAAAAAAAACCCTGGTTACTCCCAGTGAGGTATATTAGTCTTATTACATAAATAAAACTAATAAAAAGAAAACGTGATGAACTAAATCATGAAGGTATTATTAATACCTTCCAGTAATCAAATCGGTTATTACTTTGAGGTTAGTTTACTTGATTCATTATTACAAAAGTAAATCTCCGTTATCCTGGTTGTGAGGGTCACGACCATAACTGACTGGATATGGCACGTAACAGGGCCGGTATCCTTTATGACTTTGTCACCCGTAGACCTGCCGGTCCGACTGTAGCTAGCAGCAGGGTGCGGGATTGTCAGTCCCGTATAGATCTATACAGAACAGTCACGCTCTCCCTACAAGAGATTCTGGTCACAAGTGCTAGTCCTACACTCTGATTCTGTGGGAGTGTTACCAAGGACGTGACTCCAACTTAGACTAACAAATTTACAAGTAATAATATAGAAAATCCTTTATAAAATGACACATTTTACTACAGGATTCATAAGTTCATTGCTCTAGTTTTGAAAACTGTTTCTACGAGTTGATTTCTTAATCGTTTGTTAAAACTGTTTTCCGTGTTAAAAGCATACTGAGAATATAATTATCTTAAACAAAATAATATATTTTGAGCACAAGTTTCCTTGTAATTTTGCTTGTATTCTCCCCCCCTGAAAACATGAAAAACTTGGAAAAACGTAGGGGTATGAACTCACCTCGGTGATTTGAATGAAGGATCGATACGGAAAGCTGGATGTTCAAATGAAGCCTTGAACATGATTTGATCCTAATTAACACGTAATGACACATAAAGGAGTCAAATGAAGGTATTTCACCACTAAATGTGATGAAGAACCACTCTAGGGACTTGGAACTACTTGCACTAAGTGTTAGACCCTTAAAGGATTATATGAGGGGGGGTGTATGGCCACCTTAAAGGTGTGTACGGCCATGGGTGTGCGGCCGTACACTCATGTTGGAAAGTGTCTTTGAGGTGTTTCAAGGTCCATACTTGCATCCATGAAGTGTTCTAGGTCCATACTTGGTTGTAGTACAAGTTTAGGGTCTTAGAAATGGGTTTGTGGTCTTAGGATGTGTGTGTGTGGTCGCATACAGGAGTGTGTTGCCGCACACAGGAGTGTGTGGTCGTACACTCTTCACGTTTTGTGTCCAAAATGCCATTTCCAAGGTGTAGCAAGGCTATGGTCATGTCTAACACGAAGAAGGAAGCCAAACTCTCACTTTGGAGGGTCTTTTAGGAGTGTGAGGCCACCTTATGTGGGTGTGCGGCCGCACTCCTTTAAGGAGATGAAGAACATGACGGGACATGATGAATTAAGACTTAGATCAAGAGTTACTTCAAGCACAACAAGTTAAGGGATGGATTACTCACATTTTTGAAGCCTTGGGAGGGTTTGTGGTTGAAGGAGCTTGAGAGAAATGGTGTTGTGTGCTGCCAAGGTGTTAAAGGAATGAAAGGAAAGGGGTCTACCCTTTATATAGGGGTGGGTGTGTGGCCATGAGGTGAGTGTGCGGCCAAGGGATGAGTGTGCGGCCGCACACCCATGTGTACGGCTGTACACTCCCCCTAAGGGTGTGTATGGCCCGGTTTTGTCACCCTACGGCTTGCTGACTCATTCCTAACCTCAACCTTGGCTGTTCTCAAGCTTAGAACGCTTAAATGAACCCTTAAACAATGCCAAAAGACCCTGGATACGGGTCTAACATTGGTTGAGTTGACTAGGTATACAAGAGGGCAGTTCCAGGTTGTCACAATTTTTTAGTAAACAATTTTATAAGTTACTTAATTAAAAACAAAATTTTTTGTCATGATTTTTGGGATGTTACAAGTTGGTATCAGAGCCTTGGTTTAAGGGATTCGGACACACCTTTGGGGGGTGTCTGGACTCAAATCGAGGGTTTGAAATATTTTTACAAGGAAATAGTTTTTCTAAAAATTAAAATAAGGAGTTTTGAGAAAGAACAAGGTGCGTGATGCGTGCGACCGGCCGAGCTCAAGTAAGTTTTCCTCAAGATACCCATACATGTTATGTTATGATGTGATATGATTATGAGAACTGCATGCTAGATTAGGGTAAGGATCTAGGAAGATGCCTTATGTGCCTGCTATATGTGCTTATTAAGTTATTTGCTAGAACTGATTAGTCAGTAATATGATGGTCTGAATAGGATATGCTTGGTATGGTTACTCAATGCTCGAATGCTGCTTGCTTTGTGCTTTTTGGGGTTCTAGTTACCTTTAGCTGACTAGTAAACGGATACGTTAAGTTACATATTGCGAGGACTAAATAGTTTCAGAAGGTTAGGTATAGCCCTATTGCGCAGCTCTTGTTTGAGTCCAAACGTTGTAGGGTAGGACCTCTCATTCGAAGAATTATCTGGTCTTAGTGATATGTAATGGTATTCGCAAGCTAGTTAGGTAAAGGTGGCAGAAGTTCCTTACGCAGCTGATGACGGAGAGTAGGTCGGAAAGTTGCCCTAGGGTAAGCCTAGGATGAGATTAGTGCAGAGAGCAGTAGTAGTAGAAGGGACTTGGTGAAGTCAAAGCAATCCTTGAGGGAGTACGGATAAATGTGGAAGGTAGTATGGGCCCGAACTACTGAAAACAAAGGATCCGTACTCGAGTCAAGGAGGGCTGAGATAGAACCAGGGAACATGTAGTATGTGAGACCTCTCGAGGTTATGTATGATCCTGACGATTATGTGTTTTGTTTCAGAATGGTGATGATTACGCGACACGGAGGGGGAGGTTCAGGGTCAGGATCAGGTTCAGGATCAGTTTTGGGATCGGGTGTCGAGCCAGTTGACGAGAACATACGTGAGTTCATTGCTTCTGAGATCACTAGAGGCATCCTTGAGTCGACCCCGATGATTTTTGGGTCGATCAAGGAAGGGATTAGCGAGTTGATGGAGGATCGTCTCAGGGCGGTTCGTAGTGACACGGCTGCCATCCAGTCAGGGACACGTACACTCTCCTTCAAGGACTTCAGGGGATGTGGTGCACCCGACTTCCACGGGGTGAAGGACCCCATTGTTGCCAGGAGATGGATCGCAGACATGGAGTCTGCCCAGCTGAAGAGCTTCTGCCCTGAGGGGTCGAAGGTCCGGTATGTTGCAGGTTGTTTGAGGGACCGAGCTCGAGATTGGTGGGAGGCAGTCAGTGATTCTTTGGGAGCCCCAGCCATTGAGTCTATGACTTGGTCGGACTTTGTGAACATGTTTAGGGTTGAGTTTGCGCCGACTGTGGAGCTTCAGCAGCTGGCCAGGGAGTTCATGGATATGAGGCAGACGACGGAGTCGGTGGCGGAGATTACCGCCAAGTTCAGGGAGAGGGCCTTACTGGTGCCTCAATATGCAGGGGACGAGGAGATGCGGAAGACTCACTATCATGACATGTTGAGAGCTAACATTCGGAAACATGTTAGCTACTCGGCATGCCCGACATTGGATGACATGATTGCGAGGGCGAGGGAGAGGAGATTGACATTGAGCACCTCCGGAAAAGGAAGGCGGAGACTAAGCAGGGTACTGGGGTTTCGAGGAAGAAACCCAAGGGGTTCGACTCTAGGTCGAAAGGCCATCACGGCTGGAGCCGCTGCGGGAAGTGCGGCAAGCCACATGCGGGGGTTTGTAGACTAGGGCCATCGGGTTGCTACAAGTGCGGCAAGACTGGGCACTTGGGCAAGGATTGTACTGCTCCTACACCCATCTTCCAGACATCAGACCTGATTTGCTTTCATTGCAATCAGAAGGGCCATAAAAAGCCAACTGCCCGAGATTGACAGTAGCAGAGCCAGTGGCGGCGCCAGCTCTAGTGACCATGCGGATTACGAATGGCCGACAGGGCAAGACAGATGCTCTGGTGATGAGGAGCCGAGCCTTCTAGCTGACCGCCGAGGAAGCGCGTGCCGCACCGGATTTAGTGACGGGTATGTTTTCTTCTCCCTAACTCTTATTTCATGCCCATTATGATATTTATGTGCTATGTTTATGTGTTGTGATTAGGATCGTTCTATGTGAACGACATCCCAGTTCAGGTGTTATTCAAATGGGGGGCTACCTGATTGTTTGTCTCTCTTGCGCTTAGCAAGAGGTTTTCTGAGTCTTCAGGCATGTTAGACTACCCTTTAGAGGTTGAGATTGCTGACGATCGATCTGTCCGAGCATCAGAGGTTTTTAGAGACTGCGTGTTGAGGTTATATGACGAGCGTTACCTCGTAGACTTGGTTCCCATTCTGTTACGTGGGAACAAGGTTATCATTGACATGGACTGGTTGAGCCCTAATGGGGCGGTGATCGACTGTGCGCAGCAGCTGGTGCGTATCAGGACCCTAAATGGGGGAGAGCAGGTAATTCAGGGCGAGAGGCCGCATCGAGGACCAACTTTGTGCTCAGCAGCGAGGGCTAGGCGCTACCTTCAGCAGGGTTGCGCAGGGTACGTCTCCTACGTTATGGACACCCGGGAAGCGGGTAAGGTGACCGTGAGTGATGTGCAAGTGGTGCGAGAGTACCCGAACGTATTTCCAGAAGAGCTGCCTGGGATACCTCTGGAGAGGCAGGTGGAGTTTCGGATCGACCTAGTCCCCGGTGCGGCTCCGATAGCCAAGGCACCATATCGGTTGGCTCCTCCTGAGATGCAAGAGTTGTCTACACAGCTGCAAGAGCTGTTAAACAAGGGATTCATTAGACCGAGCAGTTCACCCTGGGGAGCCCTGATCCTATTTGTGAAGAAGAAGGACGGGTCGCATCGGATGTGTATAGATTACCGGGAGCTGAACAAGGTAACGGCGACGAACCGTTACCCACTCCCGAGGATTGATGATCTCTTTCGACCAGCTACAGGGGGCATCTTGGTTTTCCAAGATAGATTTACGTTCAGGCTACCATCAGATGAGGGTTAGAGACGAGGATGTATAAAAGACTGTGTTCCATACTCGCTATAGCCACTACGAGTTCGTGGTGATGCCATTTGGGCTCACCGATGCTCCTGCCGCGTTCATGGATCTCATGAACCGCGTATGCAGACCGATGTTGGATCAGTTTGTGATAGTTTTCATTGATGATATCGTGGTTTACTCCAAGACGCAGGAGCAGCATGAGGAGCACTTGCGAGAGGGTTTGGATACCTTGAGGAGGGAGAGCGTGTATGCCAAGTTCTCCAAGTGTGATTTCTGGCTGCGCGAGGTGCAGTTTCTTGGGCACCTTGTGAACCAGAACGGTATTTTGGTTGACCCGTTCAAAGTGGAGGCCGTGATGAGATGGGAGGTTTCGAAGTCTCCATCTGAGATTCGGAGTTTCCTGGGATTGGCAGGCTATTACCGGAGATTCATTCAGGACTTCTCTAAGATAGTCGTACCTTTGACCCAGTTGACGAAAAAGGTCGTGGTTTTTTGCTGGGGGCCTGAGCAGAGGCAGCGTTTAAGACATTGAGACAGAGACTATGCGAGGCGCCGATCCTAGCCTTTCCAGAGGGCGTGGAGGATTTTGTAGTGTACTGCGATGCGTCCATATCGGGTTTGGGCGCAGTACTGATGCAGAGAGGGCACGTCATCGCTTACGCCTCGAGGCAGTTGAAGCCTCACGAGGCGAACTACCCGACGCATGATTTGGAGTTGGGGGCGGTCGTCTTCACCCTCAAGATTTGGCGACATTACCTCTATGGGGTCCGTTGTACCATTTACACGGATCACAAGAGTCTGAGGTACCTCATGGATCAGAAGAATCTGAACATGAGGCAGCGTTGGTGGCTATATGTGGTGAAGGATTACGATTGTGAGATCCTCTACCACCCGGGGAAGGCCAATGTTATGGTCGATGCTCTTAGCCGCAAGGCAGCCCCGATCAGAGACATTTGCTTGCGAATGACAGTAGTGACTCAACTGTTGGAGCAGATCCGAGAAGCTGGCCGATATCTACATCCGATAGGTAGTAGCTCAACACGGACTGCCAGTTTCCGTGATTTCAGATCGATAGGTGTGATTCACTTCCATATTCTCGAAGAAATTCCATGACAAGTTGGGTACTCGTTGCACTTTAGCACCGCTTTTCACCCGTAGACGGATGGTCAGAGCGAGCAGACCATCCAAACTTTGGAGCATATGTTGCGGGCATGCGTTTTAGACTTCGATGGTAGCTGGGATACCTACCTTCCCTTAACAGAGTTTTCCTACAATAATAGCTACCACGCGAGTATCGACCGTCCTCCCTTCGAGATGTTATACGGGAGGAAGTTCAGGACCCCGATATGTTGGGGAGAGGTTGGACAGTGGTCATGGTGAGTACCGAAGTGGTACTCAAGACGACAGAGAGTATCTAACTGGTCCGGAGCAGGCTTCAGACTGCTCAGATTCGACAGAAAAGTTATGCCGACAAGCGCCATTCGGACCTGGAGTTCCAGGTCGGGGATATGGTTCTCCTGAAGGTGTCAAAGGTGTCATCCGGTTCAGGAAGCGGGGCAAGTTAGGCCCCAGATACATCGGTCCTTTCAGGGTTGCAGCCCGGGTGGGCAAGGTGGCGTATAGGCTGGATCTGCCAGCCGAGCTTAGCTAGATTCATAGTACCTTTCACGTCTCCCAGCTGCGGAAGTGCCTGGTAGACGACTCAGCAGTGGTGCCTCTAGAGGATATTCAGGTGGATGACAGCCTGAATGTCACACCCCCAAACCAAAGGGGGTTTACGGTCGTGAACTGTTTACGGCCATGAAGGGGGTTTACGGCCGGGTTGTCAGTATAATTCACCACTTAGGGAAGGTTTGCGGCCATGAAGGGAGTTTACGGCCGTGAACAGCCACTTGAAGGGTTTACAGCCGTGAACAGCCCCTTGAAGGGTTTACGGCCTTTGAAGATTCGATGAGTGTATGACCGCAAACGGGTTTACGGCCTTTGAAGATTTGAATATATGAAGTGTGTACGGCCGTAAACTCAAGAACAATGATACTTGATTTGATGAACCACGCGTTTTAGATGCCCCACAGCAACACCCAAAGGTGTTTCTTGATGAATTTCTGAAGAAAAGGGGTGTTTTTGGTGTTTACGGTCAATAGTCTAGAGAGAGAAGGAGAGAGTTTTCGGCCAGAAAAATGTAAACGAGGGGTAGGGACTCATATTTATAGGGGTTTTTCATGGTCGGTGGTGGGGTCCACCTGTCTTGGCCGTAAACGAGTGTACGGCCGTAAACGAGTTTACGGCCGTGAACTCCAGTCGGGCCGTGAACTGATGTCTTGTTCGAAGGAAAACTCGAAATTTCGCATGGTTTTGGTCCCGACTCATATATAAAGTTCAATTATATAACTAAATAACCTTTCAAACCAAAGGAATTCGACGAGACTCAATAAAATTCAAATTTTATTAATGGAATTTGGTTAACGGTAACGGAAGAAGGTTCGGTTGTCACATCATCCCCCCGATAGAGGGAATTTCGTCCCAAAATTCGGATTCCGAGTTGTTTGTTAAGTATAAGGAAATGGGGTGGGTACTTTGGTTTCATTTAGCTCTCGCGTTCTTCAGTGAATTCAGATCCTCGCTGGGTGCTTCCGTGAGTCATCACTGTTGTATCTGTTGCTCTAGTCTGTGAAGGGTGTGCAGGTTTGAATTTCTTGACCATGTTCATCCAACTGGTAGGATGTCCAGCTTTTGTCCTGAAGTTCATGGTAGGACTCATACCTGGTTCATCTATTATTGCCTTGTGTACACAAGTAGTATATAATTAAGATTCATAAGACGGTTGGATGGGTGGTTCTGCCCCATGTCCACAATCAGACAAGGAACAGGAGATAGGGAGGAAACACACATCCTAAGTCCGTAGAATTTTAATTATATACCACCCCCGTGTATACACAAAACAATTGTAGGCTAACCGTATCCGTCCATAGCCTCTGTGCTTGAACTTGACTTGCTGCATGAGTGGTATTTTCAAAAGGTCTGCTGTGAATATTTAGGGGAGGTTACGGAAGGATATCACACTCCTCGCATGAGTACTTCGAAGGTTTGAAGCGAGAGACAATTCCGAGGTTCGCATCTAGTTGGTCGTTATGGGTGACGAGAGTTTTGTTATTCGATCAGTTTAAGGCGAAGGGTCTACTTGGTGACACATGGGTTTGGTATCGCGTGGACTCAGTTAGACTAGGCGGGATGACATCGTCGGACCACGTGTTAATTTAGTTCGGAAGGAATGTTTTGTTAGAACATTGGTGCATCTGTGTGTGTATGTCTCTAATGTTCTCTGTTTTGATCCTGATATTACTACTACGATAGTTTTGTACTGTATTAAGTGTACTAGCTGAAAGATTGTTCTAGTGAATGATACTTGATATTATGATCCCTATCCAGTCTCTCTATAATCGCTTGGTGTCTACAAGTCATATATAATTAAGATTGACAAGACAGTCGACTGAATGACTCTGCCCTAAATCCACAACCAGACAAGGAACAGGAAATAAGGCGGAATCACGCACTCTAAGTCTATTGGTTCTTAATTATATATGGCCCTAATGTTTACACCAAGTCATTATATCTTACCAGAAAGAGTATTTAGTTTCTACTTAAACTATTTGCTTCGTTTAGACGAGGAAGAAATTATTATAGTTAGGATTTAGTTGGGAAACGTACCGCTATTCTCAGGTGGTTCCGGGGTAGATTCTCCTGCAGTTATCATTAGCACTCTTCCTTCTTCACCAGGGTTCCTAGCTAATGGACAATCTCTCCTGTAGTGTCCCGTTTCACCACATTCGTAGCAGGTCTGACTTACTTCCTCAAAGGGGACCTGAGAGATTGGTCGTGCCGGTGCCCTATAGAAGCGGATGGTGTGTCCCTTTCTGAGGCAGTTCTTGCAATACAACTTCCAACACCTTTCGGTATGATGAAAGTTGCACTTATTACATTTAGGGAGGGTTCCAGCATAACGACTGCCGGGTGCTGCTGTGGTTGGGGTCGTGGCAACATATGCCATACCCCTCTGTTGTCTCTCGGAGGGCTCTTGTTTTGATTGTCTCTTCTTCCCGCTCTCGGACTTTGGTTCATGTAACGCCCGTAGATCCGGGCTAGTCAATTTAGAGGCAATGAGTGTCGAAAACGAATTTTCGGCAAAAGATTATTTATAATAAATAATCTTAACCAAGTTGTATAATATTTCTCAAGGTTTCCGTACATATAAAGAACTCCGAAATCCGAGTTATAACGAAGAAGTTATGGCCCGTCGAAGTTTTACGACAAAACCGGCACGACACCGGGAAGCGTAAATAGTGAATTTACGATGGAGCGACTTTTAGCCTTAGTGATCTAAACAAAAGTCATAGAAAACGTTAAACCGAGAGCGTCCATAAGAAGAACGCCCAAATCTGACTTCGTATGAGGAAGTTATGATTTTTCGAAGTTCCGGCTTAACAGTGTACAGCCCGAAACTCGAATTTTAGTTCGAGCGGTTTTTGGCTTACGCGATCTAAATGAGAGTTGAAGATCTCATTAATAGGAACTCAACGGTAAAAAGACAGACAAAAACGGAGCTCGTATGCGAAAGTTATGGACGAAGCTTAGTCTCTACTTTTCAAGCGCGGCGAATTCGATACAGTTTTGTAATCCGAGATAGAATGAGAATTAGCCAACGAGGTCTAAATGAGAGTTGAAGATCTCATTAATAGGAACTCAACGGTAAAAAGACAGACAAAAATGGAGCTCGTATGCGAAAGTTATGGACGAAGCTTAGTCTCTACTTTTCAAGCGCGGCGAATTCGATACAGTTTTGTAAATCCGAGATAGAATGAGAATTAGCCAACGAGGTCTAAATGAGAGTTGAAGATCTCATTAATAGGAACTCAACGGTAAAAAGACAGACAAAAACGGAGCTTGTATGCGAAAGTTATGGACGAAGCTTAGTCTCTACTTTTCGAGCGCGGCGAATTCGATACAGTTTTGTAAAATCCGAGATAGAATGAGAATTAGCCAACGAGGTCTAAATGAGAGTTGAAGATCTCATTAATAGGAACTCAACGGTAAAAAGACAGATAAAAATGGAGCTCGTATGCGAAAGTTACGGACGAAGCTTGGAGACTACTTTACTATACAATTCCTATAAATAAGAGATGAACTCTTCATAATTTCCTCACATCTTCAAACCTTTCTTTCTCTCTCTAACTTCTCTCTAACCTCACTAAACCCCTCCCAAGTCTAGGGAACCTCCCTAACACGAGAAGAAAGCCCCGGAGCGCCCGACGTCTCCGAGAAGAAAAGCTTTCGGCTCGGAAACGCTGCTCCAGCGAAGCCCGGTTTTTAATAAAAACTCGTCGTAAGTGAGCTACGCCTACGCTATTTTTAATATAACTTCTAATTAATTATAGTAACATTATTAGGACCTTAAAACAATTATTTGGGATATTATTATGAGTTATATAAGAGTGTTGTTTAACGCTTATATAATAATAATAATAATAATAGCTAGACTATTAATTAGTCGCGGTTAACGTTAGACTAAACCCTAGTGGTATTGATACTAGGTTTTGTCGAAGGAAATTGTTTTAAGAGTAACGATCCGCTGTCTGAGTTTGGAATCATCACTTTAACAGGTGAGTGCATGGTCCCTTTCATCTTACACATAGATATGAAGTATTTTATATAAATTACGTGCTATGTGTGCATATTATCTGAATACTTGCTGTCTATGATGGATGAATGATTTTATACATGTTTTAAATGATTTAAATATATATTTATTTTATATCTACAAATACGTTGGGATAAAACATGGGTAGATGAAATAGTTGGTGTGTGATGAAATAAAATGATGAGAGATAGGTGATGATAGGATGGTGATGATAATTAGATGATGGATAGGTGATGATGAATCGGTGATGTAGGATGAAAGATACTATAACCTTGTCCGACAATTTGGAGATGTAGTCATCTACTAGAGTATAGATGGCGACCACGGAATATTCTAGACAACCCGTGGAAACACCAGCAGACTTATAACCTGTAGGTGATGAATTACGAGTCCAGGTGATGTGGTGACTGTATATTCATGCGATGATACTCTAACCCTTACTATGAATTATGAGTTCAGGCGACGTTGTAACTACGTATTCATGCCTTAGGAACGAGCATATAAGGAAATGTGAGGTAGAAAGATGAGAGGTAAATATGATATAGGAGATGACCCTTAAGATAATTCTTTAAGGAATATTAAAGAAGATAACGGAGATGGGTAATCGGGTTGATTGTTTGATGTTTAAATATAATAATTATATTATTGTGGGTTGAAAACCCTATGTACTCACCAGGTTTCCCAACCTGACCCACTCCAGCTTATTTGTATCACAAGTGTCGATACGAAGCTACTTTGCACTAAGAGATTTAAAAGAGATGTAGATCACTAGTGTAAATGAATGTAAGTTCTGTTTATGCTTATGTTTCTGTATTGACGATGACATCCCAAATGTTTTAAATGAATAAAAATAAATTTCTTCGGGAATGCTTTGATAACGTATTTATCATGTTTTTCTGGGAACAAATTCCGCAACATTTTTATTAAAAGAAGTACTCTGATTTTTATAAAGCATAAACAAAAATCGGTCTTTTCTGGCCGTGAAAATTGGGATGTCACAGTTCATCATCACCTCCTTTGGTTGACTCAGGAACGGGGTCCATTATGCCTTGGCGGATCCCATAGTCCACCAATGTTCGAGCCAGGCGTTTGGCACTGTCAAACGTAAGAGGTTTCGCTGCTAATACGTTTCCTTGGATTGGAGAAGGTAGTCCTAAAATGTATCTCTCTACCTTCTTGCTCTCTGGGGTAACCATCCCAGGGCATAGTTCAGCTAAATCACTGTATCTATCGGTATAGGCTTCTATGTCTGAGCCTGCCATGGTAAGATTCCACAACTCATGCTCTAGTTTTTGCACTTTGCCCCTCGGGCAGTACTCTTCCAACATCATCTATTTTATATTTTTCCAGCCTATTGCGTTTGCTATCGGAAGAGTCAATGACTTGACATGGCTATTCCACCATGTAAGGGCTCTGTCAGAAAAGGTGCAGGCATCAAACTTCACTTTGCTCCCTTCTGGGCATGCACATAACTCAAAAAGCGATTCTGTCTTCTCGAACCATCGCATTAGGGCGATAACTCCCCCACTTTCATTGAAGGATTTGGGTCCACAGATCATGAAGTCTTTGTATGAGCACTCCCTTGTGTTTCCGTTGTTAGTGTTGTTGGTTCCACTACCCAATCCACCAGTACCACTTGCATTTATTTGAGTCATGACAGCTGTCACTGCGGCTGTTACTGCCACCTGAAAGACAATCGGGTCATACTGAGGAGATGGCGGTGGTGGTGCGTTGTTTTTGTTTTTGTTCGACTTCTTCGGTGGCATCTTTTTGCTATAAGGTTTAAAAGATTATACGAGGGTAAGTCCTTAGTGGTTACAAGTCGAGTGTTATCTGAATTAAAGTTGTCTCAGTTCTGAATGTAGCATGTTCTGACTTTCGAAGCAATTCATAACAGAGGTCTATGCAACATAGACTTATGAATTTGATAGTGACTACCCTCTTAATGAAGTTATGGGATCTGGTTTACTGTTACTAGCTGATATGATAAAGGAGATAAGCCTGACACATAGTGTGAGCAGTGTAATCACTAACTCACTAGATCATATTAGTTAGTTAATTATTAGTATGACGTATATGGTGCTCTACCACCTTGCGCGCATCAGGAGGGATTTCCTGTCCTAGTTATGATGGTCCTGAATTCAGCCGTGGGGATTTGTTGTCTCTGAACTTTCTTATGGTTTTCCTATTCACTGTAGTCCATGCTTCGGGTTCTACCACAGATCTTCATCACCTCCTGATGGGAGATTTGCCTCCTCGTATGATTCCTTCTCGGAATCCACTTTATGAACCCTCTCTTATTCCTCATTGACTTCTCTGTTGGGGGTTGTAGTGGAGTGGCTATCTATATCTAGGTTGTTCGCGCGAGAATGGGGATGTCTAAAGAATCTTATGAGATTAAGTAGAACATTTCTTCTATAGTTATTGATGATCCAAACTGGGTCCTCCTATAGTCAAGCAGTGCATACAAGCTGTATATAACCAAGATCAAATAGACCTTCGAATAGGTGATCCTACTCTAAAACCACAACCAAACAAGGAACAAGTAATAGAGCGAAAATCACCAATTCTAAGTCTATAAGATCCCAGTTATATATAACCCTGGAAGCATGCACTTCGCAACTATAGACCTGCCAGTAAAGGTCTTTTAGTTCTCATGTAAGTTTGTTATAGTGCCTAAAATACTCCTATAGTATTTTATCTTTATGCTTTGTTCTAGGGATCTTTTGTATGTAGAGTTAGGTAAGTTTTAGGCTCGTCGCAACACCACTATCACTCCCAAACACATGTTGGTCGTATCTCAAATAAATATAGTTGATCAGGTTATATTTATTCCAGATATGATTACATAACTGCTTAGGTTTGACTGTAGTGTCCAACATCTAAATACTTTTGTTTGTTATGTTCCTATTTGTTCTTATTGTGATACTTGTTCTTAGTATGTATGCTTATTAGTATACTTCTCGTAAAATACTTATATTTTAAAAATATACTTTTAATCAGAGCACTCCGGCACCATTGTATTTATAGTTGTATATATTTTACTGGTTGATATACTAAGTTCACTATAAACAATGCTCTGATACCAATCTGTCACACCCCCAAACCGAAACGGCGGAAACGTTCGGGGGCGGAGGACGTCATGTACAGTATCACAACAATTGAATAATAGTAATCAAAGCAACAACAACCATTGTATTAATAGTATAGTGTTTACATTACATTTGAATCATACACGATTGACTCCAAAAGTAAATACAAGTAAAGACTCGAAGCTACTATGCTCTGTCTTCTTGAATCCGGGCGTGTACCTGTCTACTAATGTCCTGAGAATACAAGTAGGTTTTGAAAGAGTATCAACATAAAGCTGGTGAGTTCATAAGCATTTTGTTTTGGAAAAACCGTTCTTTGTTCTTTTGAAAAGTGCGTTATGTTTCTCCAGAAAACCTTATATTTTCTGATGTAATGAAAGTATAAACCTTAAGTAAAAATGATTCTTATCAGATCCTCCTGCGAGTACTTAGTGTATACAAATCATATACAATCCAGATCGAACAAACAATCGATTGTGTGGTTCAGCCCCAAGCCCACAACCAAACAAGAAACATGAAATGAGGCGGAGGCCACACATTCCACTGGTTGTTGGATCCTCATGTACATAATCCTGAAGTATTCACTAGATACTTCCAAAGTCAATTGTATTGGTGTGACATCCCCTAATTTCTCGGCCAGAAAAGACCGATTTCGTTTATGCTTTTTAAAATAAAATCAGAGTAATCCTTTTAAAAGGGTGTTGCGGAATTTTCTCCCATAAAAACATGATAATTATATTATCAAATCATTTCTGAAGAAATGTATTTTATTCACTTAAACCATTGGGGTGTCATCGTCAATACAGAAACATAAGCATAAACAGAACTTACACTCACTTACACTAGTGATCTACATCTCTTTTAATCTCTCAGTGTAAAGTAACTTCGTATCGATACCTGTGATACAAACAAACTGAGTGGGTCAGGCTTGGGAGCCTGGTGAGCATATAGGGTTTTCAACCCACAATAAATAATTTATTATGCTTAAACATCAAACAATCAACCCAATTACCCAATCCCCATTATCTTATTTATTTCTTAAGGATTTACCCTAAGAATCAAATCTCACTTATTCCTAAGGATTCATCCTAAGGAATAGGCACGAAGTCCATCGCTGCCCAAGGTTTATACTACAAGCACTAACAAACGTCGATCAAGAATCGACTATCCTTCATCCAATCATTCCTCAGGATTGACCTAAGGACTTTATCCAAAGTCCATTGCTACCAAGGTTCATACAACAGGCACTACGTCACATAGTCGCCAGGGTTTATACAATAGGCACTACGTCTCATAGTCGCCAGGGTTTATACAATAGGCACTACGTCTCATAGTCGCCAAGGTTTATACAATAGGCACTACGTCTCATAGTCGCCAGGGTTTATCTAATAGGCACTACGTCTCATAGTCGCCAGGGTTTATCTAATAGGCACTACGTCTCATAGTCGCGAGGGTTTATCTAATAGGCACGAAGTCACATCGTCGCCATGGTTTATCCAATAGGCACGAAGTCACATCGTCGCCAAGGTTTATACACCAGGCACTAAGTCCATAGCTGCCAACATGTATAAAACATTTTAAATCATTTTAAACATGTATAAAACATTCATTCAACATCCATCTCAAATAAATAAACAACATATATACACATATCACGTATTTTATATAAAATACTTCATATTTATGTGTAAGATGAAAGTGACTACACACTCACCTGATTTAATGAAAATCGGGCAGCAATTCGTTTCCTAAAACGATCGTTTCTAATAAAACCAGGAGTTTTATTGAGAAACCGGGCTCTGCGAAAGGTCGGGCTTCAAAACCGAAAAGATAAATTTTTCGGGCTTCTCGGGAATCTCGGGGCGTGTTTCGGGCTTTGGAATAAGTATCGGGGATTCGGGGGATGTCGGGATAGTAAAAATATGGAAAAAGGGGTAAAAAATGGCAAAATCTCAAAAGTAACCGGGAGGGTTCGCATGACCCTTCTATTTATAGGGTCCGAAGTCGGTCTGGTGGTGGTGGGGTCCGCAGGCGAGGGTGCGCAGGTGGCTGCACGTGCGAAGGCCTCGGTGGCAGCTGCTGATTGGACCGAGGTCTAGTGGTCCATCTGCGAGGCTCGGAGGCTAAGACGGTGCGAGGCTCGGTCGAGCTGCGAGCTTCGGATTGGGCCTCCCTTCGGTCGAATCAGAATCCGACACGCAGCTACTGTTCATGCGAGGGAAGGCGACACGTGGCTTCGCATGACTCACCAATTTCGGACACGTGGCACTCTTTCAGCGAAGGTGACGTGGCAAAAACGCGACTATGCGAATTTTCTCGGTTTTCGCCCCAAAACTTCTAAAATCCATAACTTTCGCATACGAACTCCGTTTTTGACGTTCTTTATATGCACGCGTAGGTAAAATTACGCTCTACAACTTTCGTTTAGACTTCGTCGGCTAATTTTGACTTTAATTTTTATATTATTATTTTTAACAGACCGGGACAGGAAATCCGTTAAAAATTCATAACTTCTTCATCCGACGTCCGTTTTCGTCAGACTTTTTACCGTTGTGCTACTAATGACGAGACCTTCGATTCTCGTTTAGGTCGTGTCGGCTAAAAATCACTCGATCTAAAATTCGAGTTTTTAGCTGCCTACTGCTAAGCTGAAACTTAGAAAAATCATAACTTCCTCATAAGAAGTCAGGTTTGGGCGTTCTTTTTATCGAACTTCTTGGTTTAATGAATACTACGAGTTTCGTTTAGATTACTAAGGCTAAAAAGTAGTGATGAAAATTCCAGACGATGGGACAACTTCAAGAATTACACCAATCGTTCCATCATCCTGCCAATCGAAGGTGTACTTCAGACGTACCATACTCCTCTAAACGTTCCACTATTTTATCATACATATTCTAAAGGCAAGATACCACTCTTACGATATCTCCCGATAGGTGTCATTCACTATCATAAGCTTTTCATTTCCTCCATTTACTCAATTCTCTACGAGTCTTCACCATAACGTTTTGTACACCCAAGCAGACGTTCGGTGTACCGGGCGAGAATTTAAGATAGGAAAGCTTTATTTACGATAGACGTATAAATCTCCTTATCACTTCGAAACGCTTATATGCTAGTTCTAATATCGTAGTCATACGCTTAGAATCCTACACACATAAGGTTTCCAGATCCGGTCGGCAACAGACCATAGATCCGAACAAATAATGGCATATATGGCAAACATATAACATTTAGCACATAAAAGCATTTTAGGCATCTTTCCTAAAATAAACTAGTGCTCGTTTCTAAAATATGGTAGACACTCATCTCACAATCATCACTTAGCATTCTAAGTTTAAGTCTAGAAATCCTACAATTTCTTAGTTCGCTTAAACTAATGCTCTGATACGAACTGTGACATCCCCTAATTTCTCGGCCAGAAAAGACCGATTTCGTTTATGCTTTTTAAAATAAAATAAGAGTAATCCTTTTAAAAGGGTGTTGCGGAATTTGCTCCCATAAAAACATGATAATTATATTATCAAATCATTTCTGAAGAAATGTATTTTATTCACTTAAACCATTGGGGTGTCATCGTCAATACAGAAACATAAGCATAAACAGAACTTACACTCACTTACACTAGTGATCTACATCTCTTTTAATCTCTCAGTGTAAAGTAACTTCGTATCGATACCTGTGATACAAACAAACTGAGTGGGTCAGGCTTGGGAGCCTGGTGAGCATATAGGGTTTTCAACCCACAATAAATAATTTATTATGCTTAAACATCAAACAATCAACCCAATTACCCAATCCCCATTATCTTATTTATTTCTTAAGGATTTACCCTAAGAATCAAATCTCACTTATTCCTAAGGATTCATCCTAAGGAATAGGAACGAAGTCCATCGCTGCCCAAGGTTTATACTACAAGCACTAACAAACGTCGATCAAGAATCGACTATCCTTCATCCAATCATTCCTCAGGATTGACCTAAGGAATTTATCCAAAGTCCATTGCTACCAAGGTTCATACAACAGGCACTACGTCACATAGTCACCAGGGTTTATACAATAGCCACTACGTCTCATAGTCGCCAGGGTTTATACAATAGGCACTACGTCTCATAGTCGCCAGGGTTTATCTAATAGGCACTACGTCTCATAGTCGCCATGGTTTATCTAATAGGCACTACGTCTCATAGTCGCCAGGGTTTATACAAAAGGCACTACGTCTCATAGTCGCCAGGGTTTATCTAATAGGCACTACGTCTCATAGTCGCCAGGGTTTATCTAATAGGCACTACGTCTCATAGTCGCCAGGGTTTATCTAATAGGCACGAAGTAACATCGTCGCCATGGTTTATCTAATAGGCACTACGTCTCATAGTCGCCAGGGTTTATATAATAGGCACTACGTCTCATAGTCGTCAGGGTTTATCTAATAGGCACGAAGTCACATCGTCGCTGTGGTTTATCTAATAGGTACGAAGTCACATCGTCGCCAAGGTTTATACAACAGGCACTAAGTCCATAGCTGCCAACATACTAAATACATAGCTACCAACGTACATCTATACTGTACTAAATTCATAGCTACCAACGTACATCTATACAATACTTTTATCCCATATAATTTATCTACCCATGTTTTACCCAACATATTTGAAGATAAAATACATATACATTTTAAATCATTTTAAACATGTATAAAACATTCATTCAACATCTATCTCATATAAACAAACAACATATATACACATATCACGTATTTTATATAAACTACTTCATATTTATGTGTAAGATGAAAGTGACTACACACTCACCTGATTTAATGAAAATCGGGCAGCAATTCGTTTCCTAAAACGATCGTTTCTAATAAAACCGGGAGTTTTATTAAGAAACCGGGCTCTGCGAAAGGTCGGGCTTCAAAACCGAAAAGATAAATTTTTCGGGATTCTCGGGAATCTCGGGGCGTGTTTCGGGCTTTGGAATAAGTATCGGGGCTTCGGGGGATGTCGGGATAGTAAAAATATGGAAAAAGGGGTCAAAAATGGCAAAATCTCAAAAGTAACCGGGAGGGTTCGCATGACCCTTCTATTTATAGGGTCCGAAGTCGGTCTGGTGGTGGTGGGGTCCGCAGGCGAGGGTGCGCAGGTGGCTGCACGTGTGAAGGCCTCGGTGGCAGCTGCTGATTGGACCGAGGTCTAGTGGTCCATCTGCGAGGCTCGGAGGCTAAGGCGGTGCGAGGCTCGGTCCAGCTGCGAGCTTCAGATTGGGCCTCCCTTCGGTCGAATCAGAATCCGACATGCAGCTACTGTTCATGCGAGGGATGGCGACACGTGGCTTCGCATGTCTCACCAATTTCGGACACGTGGCACTCTTTCAGCGAAGGTGACGTGGCAAAAACGCGACTATGCGAATTTTCTCGGTTTTCGCCCCAAAACTTCTAAAATCCATAACTTTCGCATACGAGCTCCGTTTTTGACGTTCTTTATATGCACGCGTAGGTAAAATTACGCTCTACAACTTTCGTTTAGACTTCGTCGGCTAATTTTGACTTTAATTTTTATATTATTATTTTTAACAGACCGGGACAGGAAATCCGTTAAAAATTCATAACTTCTTCATCCGACGTCCGTTTTCGTCAGACTTTTTACCGTTGTGCTACTAATGACGAGACCTTCGATTCTCGTTTAGGTCGTGTCGGCTAAAAATCACTCGATCTAAAATTCGAGTTTTTAGCTGCCTACTGCTAAGCTGAAACTTAGAAAAATCATAACTTCCTCATACGAAGTCAGATTTGGGCGTTCTTTTTATCGAACTTCTTGGTTTAACGAATACTACGAGTTTCGTTTAGATTACTAAGGCTAAAAAGTAGTGATGAAAATTCCAGACGATGGGACAACTTCAAGAATTACACCAATCGTTCCATCATCCTGCCAATCGAAGGTGTACTTCAGACGTACCATACTCCTCTAAACGTTCCACTATTTTATCATACATATTCTAAAGGCAAGATACCACTCTTACGATATCTCCCGATAGGTGTCATTCACTATCATAAGCTTTTCATTTCCTCCATTTACTTAATTCTCTACGAGTCTTCACCATAACGTTTTGTACACCCAAGCAGACGTTCGGTGTACCGGGCGAGAATTTAAGATGGGAAAGCTTTATTTACGATAGACGTATAAATCTCCTTATCACTTCGAAACGCTTATATGCTAGTTCTAATATCGTAGTCATACGCTTAGAATCCTACACACATAAGGTTTCCAGATCCGGTCGGCAACAGACCATAGATCCGAACAAATAATGGCATATATGGCAAACATATAACATTTAGCACATAAAAGCATTTTAGGCATCTTTCCTAAAATAAACTAGTGCTCGTGTCTAAAATATGGTAGACACTCATCTCACAATCATCACTTAGCATTCTAAGTTTAAGTCTAGAAATCCTACAATTTCTTAGTTCGCTTAAACTAATGCTCTGATACCAACTGTGACATCCCCTAATTTCTCGGCCAGAAAAGACCGATTTCGTTTATGCTTTTTAAAATAAAATCAGAGTAATCCTTTTAAAAGGGTGTTGCGGAATTTGCTCCCATAAAAACATGATAATTATATTATCAAATCATTTCTGAAGAAATGTATTTTATTCACTTAAACCATTGGGGTGTCATCGTCAATACAGAAACATAAGCATAAACAGAACTTACACTCACTTACAATAGTGATCTACATCTCTTTTAATCTCTCAGTGTAAAGTAACTTCGTATCGATACCTGTGATACAAACAAACTGAGTGGGTCAGGCTTGGGAGCCTGGTGAGCATATAGAGTTTTCAACACACAATAAATAATTTATTATGCTTAAACATCAAACAATCAACCCAATTACCCAATCCCCATTATCTTATTTATTTCTTAAGGATTTACCCTAAGAATCAAATCTCACTTATTACTAAGGGTTCATCCTAAGGAATAGGCACGAAGTCCATCGCTGCCCAAGGTTTATACTACAAGCACTAACAAACGTCGATCAAGAATCGACTATCCTTCATCCAATCATTCCTCAGGATTGACCTATGGAATTTATCCAAAGTCCATTGCTACCAAGGTTCATACAACAGGCACTACGTCACATAGTCGCCAGGGTTTATACAATAGGCACTACGTCTCATAGTCGCCAGGGTTTATACAATAGGCACTACGTCTCATAGTCGCCAGGGTTTATCTAATAGGCACTACGTCTCATAGTCGCCAGGGTTTATCTAATAGGCACTACGTCTCATAGTCGCCAGGGTTTATACAAAAGGCACTACGTCTCATAGTCGCCAGGGTTTATCTAATAGGCACTACGTCTCATAGTCGCCAGGGTTTATCTAATAGGCACTACGTCTCATTGTCGCCAGGGTTTATCTAATAGGCACGAAGTCACATCGTCGCCATGGTTTATCTAATAGGCACTACGTCTCATAGTCGCCAGGGTTTATATAATAGGCACTACGTCTCATAGTCGCCAGGGTTTATCTAATAGGCACGAAGTCACATCGTCGCCGTGGTTTATCTAATAGGTACGAAGTCACATCGTCGCCAAGGTTTATACAACAGGCACTAAGTCCATAGCTGCCAACATACTAAATACATAGCTACCAACGTACATCTATACTGTACTAAATTCATAGCTACCAACGTACATCTATACAATACTTTTATCCCACATAATTTATCTACCCATGTTTTACCCAAGATATTTGAAGATAAAATACATATACATTTTAAATCATTTTAAACATGTATAAAACATTCATTCAACATCCATCTCATATAAACAAACAACATATATACACATATCACGTATTTTATATAAAATACTTCATATTTATGTGTAAGATGAAAGTGACTACACACTCACCTGATTTAATGAAAATCGGGCAGCAATTCGTTTCCTAAAACGATCGTTTCTAATAAAATCGAGAGTTTTATTGAGAAACCGGGCTCTGCGAAAGGTCGGGCTTCAAAACCGAAAAGATAAATTTTTCGGGATTCTCGGGAATCTCGGTGCGTGTTTCGGGCTTTGGAATAAGTATCGGGGATTCGGGGGATGTCGGGATAGTAAAAATATGGAAAAAGGGGTCAAAATGGCAAAATCTCAAAAGTAACCGGGAGGGTTCGCATGACCCTTCTATTTATAGGGTCCGAAGTCGGTCTGGTGGTGGTGGGGTCCGCAGGCGAGGGTGCGCAGGTGGCTGCACGTGCGAAGGCCTCGGTGGCAGCTGCTGATTGGACCGAGGTCTAGTGGTCCATCTGCGAGGCTCGGAGGCTAAGGCGGTGCGAGGCTCGGTCCAGCTGCGAGCTTCGGATTGGGCCTCCCTTCGGTCGAATCAGAATCCGACACGCAGCTACTGTTCATGCGAGGGAAGGAGACACGTGGCTTCGCATGACTCACTAATTTCGGACACGTGGCACTCTTTCAGCGAAGGTGACGTTGCAAAAATGCGACTATGCGAATTTTCTCGGTTTTCGCGCCAAAACTTCTAAAATCCATAACTTTCGCATACGAGCTCCGTTTTTGACGTTCTTTATATGCACGCGTAGGTAAAATTACGCTCTACAACTTTCGTTTAGACCTCGTCGGCTAATTTTGACTTTAATTTTTATATTACTATTTTTAACAGACCGGGACAGGAAATCCGTTAAAAATTCATAACTTCTTCATCCGACGTCCGTTTTCGTCAGACTTTTTACCGTTGTGCTACTAATGACGAGACCTTCGATTCTCGTTTAGGTCGTGTCAGCTAAAAATCACTCGATCTAAAATTCGAGTTTTTAGCTGTCTACTGCTAAGCTGAAACTTAGAAAAATCATAACTTCCTCATACGAAGTCAGATTTGGGCGTTCTTTTTATCGAACTTCTTGGTTTAACGAATACTACGAGTTTCATTTAGATTACTAAGGCTAAAAATTAGTTTATCAAAAACTCACTTTTTACGACATTCGGCACCGTGCCGGTTTGTCGCGAAACTTCGACAGGTCATAACTTCTTCGTTATAACTCGGATTTCGGCATTCTTTATATATCCGGAAACCTTGAGACATATACTACAACTTGGTTAAGATTAATCCTTCTAAATAATCTTCCATCAAAAAGTCGTTTTTGATGCTTATCGTCTCTAAATTGACTAGCCCGGATCTACGGGCGTTACAATTATCTCCCCCTTAGGATGATTACGTCCCGGAATCATCAACGAAAATAGGACTTGTATAATGATTTCATACGTTATCTTTCCATCCTAAGTAATAACCATAATGCTCAATCTTACACCTGCTCTTCGTGTACTAGGTTGGACTTTCAATCGTAACCTACAAGTTACAAAATAAATCCTTATTGAGGACTCCTTCTTCTTCTTAGGATAAGTACCTCCCCTTATCTATTGTAACAGATCGACGGGTCATGTTCTAATGACCTTCATCGGATGATGCAACGTCTAGACTCTAGTCTCTTTGAGTCAAATTCCAGAATGGAATATACCATCGTTTGTATCTTAATGTGATATAATCACATTTTAGCATATAGCATTCCCAGCTACAAGCTTCATTAACAACGAGTGCGATGCTATCGATCACATTAATTTCAACCTTCTGACTTTAGTCAGATGCTACATCGAACTTGGTCCTCCAAACCATGTAACAAACTCATCGTAGTCGCACTCAATTTGATATGACCACTAGGGTCGGAATAACAACCAACTTACTAGTCATTACCGAAACAAGGGTAGTGACATATCCGAATAAAACGGAATCAATCACTAGTTTCTTAGTAACCTTGTGACTTTCCCTGATCCAAGCGTGAGTCCTGTGCTTCCAGTAGTATAGATCTCTACTACTATTCACACCTACTCATACTCGTCCCAAGTACTGTCTCGCAGTCCCCAAGTCCTAAAATCACAAAACAATTTAACACATATGAATGTGTCCAATTAATCATAAAATTTTCCTAGACTCTACTAGGACTTCTTCCATGCATATCTTCAATCATCAGTTCTACTTCGAATCGGTTGGTGATGGAAATTCCAGACGATGGGACAACTTCAAGAATTACACCAATCGTTCCATCATCCTGCCAATCGAAGGTGTACTTCAGACGTACCATACTCCTCTAAACGTTCCACTATTTTATCATACATATTCTAAAGGCAAGATACCACTCTTACGATATCTCCCGATAGGTGTCATTCACTATCATAAGCTTTTCATTTCCTCCATTTACTCAATTCTCTATGAGTCTTCACCATAACGTTTTGTACACCCAAGCAGACGTTCGGTGTACCGGGCAGAATTTAAGATAGGAAAGCTTTATTTACGATAGACGTATAAATCTCCTTATCACTTCGAAACGCTTATATGCTAGTTCTAATATCGTAGTCATACGCTTAGAATCCTACACACATAAGGTTTCCAGATCCGGTCGGCAACAGACCATAGATCCGAACAAATAATGGCATATATGGCAAACATATAACATTTAGCACATAAAAGCATTTTAGGCATCTTTCCTAAAATAAACTAGTGCTCGTTTCTAAAATATGGTAGACACTCATCTCACAATCATCACTTAGCATTCTAAGTTTAAGTCTAGAAATCCTACAATTTCTTAGTTCGCTTAAACTAATGCTCTGATACGAACTGTGACATCCCCTAATTTCTCGGCCAGAAAAGACCGATTTCGTTTATGATTTTTAAAATAAAATAAGAGTAATCCTTTTAAAAGGGTGTTGCGGAATTTGCTCCCATAAAAACATGATAATTATATTATCAAATCATTTCTGAAGAAATGTATTTTATTCACTTAAACCATTGGGGTGTCATCGTCAATACAGAAACATAAGCATAAACAGAACTTACACTCACTTACACTAGTGATCTACATCTCTTTTAATCTCTCAGTGTAAAGTAACTTCGTATCGATACCTGTGATACAAAAAAACTGAGTGGGTCAGGCTTGGGAGCCTGGTGAGCATATAGGGTTTTCAACCCACAATAAATAATTTATTATGCTTAAACATCAAACAATCAACCCAATTACCCAATCCCCATTATCTTATTTATTTCTTAAGGATTTACCCTAAGAATCAAATCTCACTTATTCCTAAGGATTCATCCTAAGGAATAGGAACGAAGTCCATCGCTGCCCAAGGTTTATACTACAAGCACTAACAAACGTCGATCAAGAATCGACTATCCTTCATCCAATCATTCCTCAGGATTGACCTAAGGAATTTATCCAAAGTCCATTGCTACCAAGGTTCATACAACAGGCACTACGTCACATAGTCGCCAGGGTTTATACAATAGGCACTACGTCTCATAGTCGCCAGGGTTTATACAATAGGCACTACGTCTCATAGTCGCCAGGGTTTATCTAATAGGTACTACGTCTCATAGTCGCCAGGGTTTATCTAATAGGCACTACGTCTCATAGTCGCCAGGGTTTATACAAAAGGCACTACGTCTCATAGTCGCCAGGGTTTATCTAATAGGCACTACGTCTCATAGTCGCCAGGGTTTATACAAAAGGCACTACGTCTCATAGTCGCCAGGGTTTATCTAATAGGCACTACGTCTCATAGTCGCCAGGGTTTATCTAATAGGCACGAAGTCACATCGTCGCCATGGTTTATCTAATAGGCACTACGTCTCATAGTCGCCAGGGTTTATATATTAGGCACTACGTCTCATAGTCGCCAGGGTTTATCTAATAGGCACGAAGTCACATCGTCGCCGTGGTTTATCTAATAGGTACGAAGTCACATCGTCGCCAAGGTTTATACAACAGGCACTAAGTCCATAGCTGCCAACATACTAAATACATAGCTACCAACGTACATCTATACTGTACTAAATTCATAGCTACCAACGTACATCTATACTGTACTTTTATCCCACATAATTTATCTACCCATGTTTTACCCAACATATTTGAAGATAAAATACATATACATTTTAAATCATTTTAAACATGTATAAAACATTCATTCAACATCCATCTCAAATAAACAAACAACATATATACACATATCACGTATTTTATATAAAATACTTCATATTTATGTGTAAGATGAAAGTGACTACACACTCACCTGATTTAATGAAAATCGGGCAGCAATTCGTTTCCTAAAACGATCGTTTCTAATAAAACCGGGAGTTTTATTGAGAAACCGGGCTCTGCGAAAGGTCGGGCTTCAAAACCGAAAAGATAAATTTTTCGGGATTCTCGGGAATCTCGGGGCGTGTTTCGGGCTTTGGAATAAGTATCGGGGCTTCGGGGGATGTCGGGATAGTAAAAATATGGAAAAAGGGGTCAAAAATGGCAAAATCTCAAAAGTAACCGGGAGGGTTCGTATGACCCTTCTATTTATAGGGTCCGAAGTCGGTCTGGAGGTGGTGGGGTCCGCAGGCGAGGGTGCGCAGGTGGCTGCACGTGCGAAGGCCTCGGTGGCAGCTGCTGATTGGACCGAGGTCTAGTGGTCCATCTGCGAGGCTCGGAGGCTAAGGCGGTGCGAGGCTCGGTCCAGCTGCGAGCTTCGGATTGGGCCTCCCTTCGGTCGAATCAGAATCCGACACGCAGCTACTGTTCATGCGAGGGAAGGCGACACGTGGCTTCGCATGACTCACCAATTTCGGACACGTGGCACTCTTTCAGCGAAGGTGACGTGGCAAAAACGCGACTATGCGAATTTTCTCGGTTTTCGCGCCAAAACTTCTAAAATCCATAACTTTCGCATACGAGCTCCGTTTTTGACGTTCTTTATATGCACGCGTAGGTAAAATTACGCTCTACAACTTTCGTTTAGACTTCGTCGGCTAATTTTGAATTTAATTTTTATATTATTATTTTTAACAGACCGGGACAGGAAATCCGTTAAAAATTCATAACTTCTTCATCCGACGTCCGTTTTCGTCAGACTTTTTACCGTTGTGCTACTAATGACGAGACCTTCGATTCTCGTTTAGGTCGTGTCGGCTAAAAATCACTCGATCTAAAATTCGAGTTTTTAGCTGTCTACTGCTAAGCTGAAACTTAGAAAAATAATAACTTCCTCATACGAAGTCAGATTTGGGCGTTCTTTTTATCGAACTTCTTGGTTTAACGAATACTACGAGTTTCGTTTAGATTACTAAGGCTAAAAATTAGTTTATCAAAAACTCACTTTTTACGACATTCGGCACCGTGCCGGTTTGTCGCGAAACTTCGACAGGTCATAACTTCTTCGTTATAACTCGGATTTCGGCATTCTTTATATATCCGGAAACCTTGAGACATATACTACAACTTGGTTAAGATTAATCCTTCTAAATAATCTTCCATCAAAAAGTCGTTTTTGATGCTTATCGTCTCTAAATTGACTAGCCCGGATCTACGGGCGTTACAATTATCTCCCCCTTAGGATGATTACGTCCCGGAATCATCAACGAAAATAGGACTTGTATAATGATTTCATACGTTATCTTTCCATCCTAAGTAATAACCATAATGCTCAATCTTACACCTGCTCTTCGTGTACTAGGTTGGACTTTCAATCGTAACCTACAAGTTACAAAATAAATCCTTATTGAGGACTCATTCTTCTTCTTAGGATAAGTACCTCCACTTATCTATTGTAACAGATCGACGGGTCATGTTCTAATGACCTTCATCGGATGATGCAACGTCTAGACTCTAGTCTCTTTGAGTCAAATTCCAGAATGGAATATACCATCGTTTGTATCTTAATGTGATATAATCACATTTTAGCATATAGCATTCCCAGCTACAAGCTTCATTAACAACGAGTGCGATGCTATCGATCACATTAATTTCAACCTTCTGACTTTAGTCAGATGCTACATCGAACTTGGTCCTCCGAACCATGTAACAAACTCATCGTAGTCGGACTCAATTTGATATGACCACTAGGGTCGGAATAACAACCAACTTACTAGTCATTACCGAAACAAGGGTAATGACATATCCGAATAAAACGGAATCAATCACTAGTTTCTTGGTAACCTTGTGACTTTCCCTGATCCAAGCGTGAGTCCAGTGCTTCCAGTAGTATAGATCTCTACTACTATTCACACCTACTCATACTCGTCCCAAGTACTGTCTCGCAGTCCCCAAGTCCTAAAATCACAAAACAATTTAACACATATGAATGTGTCCAATTAATCATAAAATTTTCCTAGACTCTACTAGGACTTCTTCCATGCATATCTTCAATCATCAGTTCTACTTCGAATCGGTTGGTGATGGAAATTCCAGACGATGGGACAACTTCAAGAATTACACCAATCGTTCCATCATCCTGCCAATCGAAGGTGTACTTCAGACGTACCATACTCCTCTAAACGTTCCACTATTTTATCATACATATTCTAAAGGCAAGATACCACTCTTACGATATCTCCCGATAGGTGTCATTCACTATCATAAGCTTTTCATTTCCTCCATTTACTCAATTCTCTACGAGTCTTCACCATAACGTTTTGTACACCCAAGCAGACGTTCGGTGTACCGGGCGAGAATTTAAGATAGGAAAGCTTTATTTACGATAGACGTATAAATCTCCTTATCACTTCGAAACGCTTATATGCTAGTTCTAATATCGTAGTCATACGCTTAGAATCCTACACACATAAGGTTTCCAGATCCGGTCGGCAACAGACCATAGATCCGAACAAATAATGGCATATATGGCAAACATATAACATTTAGCACATAAAAGCATTTTAGGCATCTTTCCTAAAATAAACTAGTGCTCGTTTCTAAAATATGGTAGACACTCATCTCACAATCATCACTTAGCATTCTAAGTTTAAGTCTAGAAATCCTACAATTTCTTAGTTCGCTTAAACTAATGCTCTGATACCAACTGTGACATCCCCTAATTTCTCGGCCAGAAAAGACCGATTTCGTTTATGATTTTTAAAATAAAATCAGAGTAATCCTTTTAAAAGGGTGTTGCGGAATTTGCTCCCATAAAAACATGATAATTATATTATCAAATCATTTCTGAAGAAATGTATTTTATTCACTTAAACCATTGGGGTGTCATCGTCAATACAGAAACATAAGCATAAACAGAACTTACACTCACTTACAATAGTGATCTACATCTCTTTTAATCTCTCAGTGTAAAGTAACTTCGTATCGATACCTGTGATACAAACAAACTGAGTGGGTCAGGCTTGGGAGCCTGGTGAGCATATAGGGTTTTCAACCCACAATAAATAATTTATTATGCTTAAACATCAAACAATCAACCCAATTACCCAATCCCCATTATCTTATTTATTTCTTAAGGATTTACCCTAAGAATCAAATCTCACTTATTCCTAACGATTCATCCTAAGGAATAGGAACGAAGTCCATCGCTGCCCAAGGTTTATACTACAAGCACTAACAAACGTCGATCAAGAATCGACTATCCTTCATCCAATCATTCCTCAGGATTGACCTAAGGAATTTATCCAAAGTCCATTGCTACCAAGGTTCATACAACAGGCACTACGTCACATAGTCACCAGGGTTTATACAATAGGCACTACGTCTCATAGTCGCCAGGGTTTATACAATAGGCACTACGTCTCATAGTCGCCAGGGTTTATCTAATAGGCACTACGTCTCATAGTCGCCAGGGTTTATCTAATAGGCACTACGTCTCATAGTCGCCAGGGTTTATACAAAAGGCACTACGTCTCATAGTCGCCAGGGTTTATCTAATAGGCACTACGTCTCATAGTCGCCAGGGTTTATCTAATAGGCACGAAGTCACATCGTCGCCATGGTTTATCTAATAGGCACTACGTCTCATAGTCGCCAGGGTTTATATAATAGGCACTACGTCTCATAGTCGCCAGGGTTTATCTAATAGGCACGAAGTCACATCGTCGCCGTGGTTTATCTAATAGGTACGAAGTCACATCGTCGCCAAGGTTTATACAACAGGCACTAAGTCCATAGCTGCCAACATACTAAATACATAGCTACCAACATACATCTATACTGTACTAAATTCATAGCTACCAACGTACATCTATACTGTACTTTTATCCCACATAATTTATCTACCCATGTTTTACCCAACATATTTGAAGATAAAATACATATACATTTTAAATCATTTTAAACATGTATAAAACATTCATTCAACATCCATCTCAAATAAACAAACAACATATATACACATATCACGTATTTTATATAAAATACTTCATATTTATGTGTAAGATGAAAGTGACTACACACTCACCTGATTTAATGAAAATCGGGCAGCAATTCGTTTCCTAAAACGATCGTTTCTAATAAAACCGGGAGTTTTATTGAGAAACCGGGCTCTGCGAAAGGTCGGGCTTCAAAACCGAAAAGATAAATTTTTCGGGATTCTCGGGAATCTCGGGGCGTGTTTCGGGCTTTGGAATAAGTATCAGGGCTTCGGGGGATGTCGGGATAGTAAAAATATGGAAAAAGGGGTCAAAAATGGCAAAATCTCAAAAGTAACCGGGAGGGTTCGTATGACCCTTCTATTTATAGGGTCCGAAGTCGGTCTGGTGGTGGTGGGGTCCGCAGGCGAGGGTGCGCAGGTGGCTGCACGTGCGAAGGCCTCGGTGGCAGCTGCTGATTGGACCGAGGTCTAGTGGTCCATCTGCGAGGCTCGGAGGCTAAGGCGGTGCGAGGCTCGGTCCAGCTGCGAGCTTCGGATTGGGCCTCCCTTCGGTCGAATCAGAATCCGACACGCAGCTACTGTTCATGCGAGGGAAGGCGACACGTGGCTTCGCATGACTCACCAATTTCGGACACGTGGCACTCTTTCAGCGAAGGTGACGTGGCAAAAACGCGACTATGCGAATTTTCTCGGTTTTCGCGCCAAAACTTCTAAAATCCATAACTTTCGCATACGAGCTCCGTTTTTGACGTTCTTTATATGCACGCGTAGGTAAAATTACGCTCTACAACTTTCGTTTAGACTTCGTCGGCTAATTTTGAATTTAATTTTTATATTATTATTTTTAACAGACCGGGACAGGAAATCCGTTAAAAATTCATAACTTCTTCATCCGACGTCCGTTTTCGTCAGACTTTTTACCGTTGTGCTACTAATGATGAGACCTTCGATTCTCGTTTAGGTCGTGTTGGATAAAAATCACTCGATCTAAAATTCGAGTTTTTAGCTGTCTACTGTTAAGCTGAAACTTAGAAAAATCATAACTTCCTCATACGAAGTCAGATTTGGGCGTTCTTTTTATCGAACTTCTTGGTTTAACGAATACTACGAGTTTCGTTTAGATTACTAAGGCTAAAAAGTAGTTTATCAAAAACTCACTTTTTACGACATTCGGCACCGTGCCGGTTTGTCGCGAAACTTCGACAGGTCATAACTTCTTCGTTATAACTCGGATTTCGGCATTCTTTATATATCCGGAAACCTTGAGACATATACTACAACTTGGTTAAGATTAATCCTTCTAAATAATCTTCCATCAAAAAGTCGTTTTTGATGCTTATCGTCTCTAAATTGACTAGCCCGGATCTACGGGCGTTACAATTATCTCCCCCTTAGGATGATTACGTCCCGGAATCATCAACGAAAATAGGACTTGTATAATGATTTCATACGTTATCTTTCCATCCTAAGTGATAACCATAATGCTCAATCTTACACCTGCTCTTCGTGTACTAGGTTGGACTTTCAATCGTAACCTACAAGTTACAAAATAAATCCTTATTGAGGACTCATTCTTCTTCTTAGGATAAGTACCTCCCCTTATCTATTGTAACAGATCGACGGGTCATGTTCTAATGACCTTCATCGGATGATGCAACGTCTAGACTCTAGTCTCTTTGAGTCAAATTCCAGAATGGAATATACCATCGTTTGTATCTTAATGTGATATAATCACATTTTAGCATATAGCATTCCCAGCTACAAGCTTCATTAACAACGAGTGCGATGCTATCGATCACATTAATTTCAACCTTCTGACTTTAGTCAGATGCTACATCGAACTTGGTCCTCCGAACCATGTAACAAACTCATCGTAGTCGGACTCAATTTGATATGACCACTAGGGTCGGAATAACAACCAACTTACTAGTCATTACCGAAACAAGGGTAATGACATATCCGAATAAAACGGAATCAATCACTAGTTTCTTGGTAGCCTTGTAACTTTCCCTGATCCAAGCGTGAGTCCTGTGCTTCCAGTAGTATAGATCTCTACTATTATTCACACCTACTCATACTCGTCCCAAGTACTGTCTCGCAGTCCCCAAGTCCTAAAATCACAAAACAATTTAACACATATGAATGTGCCCAATTAATCATAAAATTTTCCTAGACTCTACTAGGACTTCTTCCATGCATATCTTCAATCATCAGTTCTACTTCGAATCGGTTGGTGATGGAAATTCCAGACGATGGGACAACTTCAAGAATTACACCAATCGTTCCATCATCCTGCCAATCGAAGGTGTACTTCAGACGTACCATACTCCTCTAAACGTTCCACTATTTTATCATACATATTCTAAAGGCAAGATACCACTCTTACGATATCTCCCGATAGGTGTCATTCACTATCATAAGCTTTTCATTTCCTCCATTTACTCAATTCTCTACGAGTCTTCACCATAACGTTTTATACACCCAAGCAGACGTTCGGTGTACCGGGCGAGAATTTAAGATAGGAAAGCTTTATTTACGATAGACGTATAAATCTCCTTATCACTTCGAAATGCTTATATGCTAGTTCTAATATCGTAGTCATACGCTTAGAATCCTACACACATAAGGTTTACAGATCCGGTCGGCAACAGACCATAGATCCGAACAAATAATGGCATATATGGCAAACATATAACATTTAGCACATAAAAGCATTTTAGGCATCTTTCCTAAAATAAACTAGTGCTCGTGTCTAAAATATGGTAGACACTCATCTCACAATCATCACTTAGCATTCTAAGTTTAAGTCTAGAAATCCTACAATTTCTTAGTTCGCTTAAACTAATGCTCTGATACCAACTGTGACATCCCCTAATTTCTCGGCCAGAAAAGACCGATTTCGTTTATGCTTTTTAAAATAAAATCAGAGTAATCCTTTTAAAAGGGTGTTGCGGAATTTGCTCCCATAAAAACATGATAATTATATTATCAAATCATTTCTGAAGAAATGTATTTTATTCACTTAAACCATTGGGGTGTCATTGTCAATACAGAAACATAAGCATAAACAGAACTTACACTCACTTACACTAGTGATCTACATCTCTTTTAATCTCTCAGTGTAAAGTAACTTCGTATCGATACCTGTGATACAAACAAACTGAGTGGGTCAGGCTTGGGAGCCTGGTGAGCATATAGGGTTTTCAACCCACAATAAATAATTTATTATGCTTAAACATCAAACAATCAACCCAATTATCCAATCCCCATTATCTTATTTATTTCTTAAGGATTTACCCTAAGAATCAAATCTCACTTATTCCTAAGGATTCATCCTAAGGAATAGGCACGAAGTCCATCGCTGCCCAAGGTTTATACTACAAGCACTAACAAACGTCGATCAAGAATCGACTATCCTTCATCCAATCATTCCTCATGATTGACCTAAGGAATTTATCCAAAGTCCATTGCTACCAAGGTTCATACAACAGGCACTACGTCACATAGTCGCCGGGGTTTATACAATAGGCACTACGTCTCATAGTCGCCAGGGTTTATACAATAGGCACTACGTCTCATAGTCGCCAGGGTTTATCTAATAGGCACTACGTCTCATAGTCGCCAGGGTTTATCTAATAGGCACTACGTCTCATAGTCGCCAGGGTTTATACAAAAGGCACTACGTCTCATAGTCGCCAGGGTTTATCTAATAGGCACTACGTCTCATAGTCTCCAGGGTTTATCTAATAGGCACTACGTCTCATAGTCGCCAGGGTTTATCTAATAGGCACGAAGTCACATCGTCGCCATGGTTTATCTAATAGGCACTACGTCTCATAGTCGCCAGGGTTTATATAATAGGCACTACGTCTCATAGTCGCCAGGGTTTATCTAATAGGCACGAAGTCACATCGTCGCCGTGGTTTATCTAATAGGTACGAAGTCACATCGTCGCCAAGGTTTATACAACAGACACTAAGTCCATAGCTGCCAACATACTAAATACATAGCTACCAACGTACATCTATATTGTACTAAATTCATAGCTACCAACGTACATCTATACTGTACTTTTATCCCACATAATTTATCTACCCATGTTTTACCCAACATATTTGAAGATAAAATACATATACATTTTAAATCATTTTAAACATGTATAAAACATTCATTCAACATCCATCTCAAATAAACAAACAACATATATACACATATCACGTATTTTATATAAAATACTTCATATTTATGTGTAAGATGAAAGTGACTACACACTCACCTGATTTAATGAAAATCGGGCAGCAATTCGTTTCCTAAAACGATCGTTTCTAATAAAACCGGGAGTTTTATTGAGAAACCGGGCTCTGCGAAAGGTCGGGCTTCAAAACCGAAAAGTTAAATTTTTCGGGCTTCAAAACCGGGATTGTTTTTCAGGTAGCTGTCTTTATGATAATTACCTGGGTTTGCCACTATCTGATATGTTTTATATGCTAGTATGATATGATGTTAGGTGATAGTGGTAGTAGGGGGAATAGTCCCCATGTTACGGTTGTAAGGACCGAAGGGGTAGGTCGGGAACCCCGGTATGCCTGACAATATGATTATGTTATTATGTGGTAGCAGTAGGGGTGAAATAGTCCCAGTAACCGGTTGAGAAAACCGGAGGGGTAGGTCGGGCACCTCGGTATGTCTGACAGGGGTAGGTTAGGCACCCCGATATGCCTAGCAGGGTAGGTTGGGCACCCAGATATGCCTGGCAATATGTTTATAGTATGGTATGTGGTATGATGGGGGAACTCACTAAGCTTTGTGCTTACAGTTTCAGTTTGTTTTCAGGTACCTCTTCTTCGAAGGGGAAGGAGCCGGCACGGTAGCAGTGCATCACACACACAGGATTTCTGCATTATGAGATTCATGGGATTGTACTCTGACATTGTTACTATTTTATGATATAGTTTGAGACATGTGACTATGTTTTTATGAAATGGTATGACTTGATGATGTTTGTCAGTAAACAATTTTATAAGTTACTTAATTAAAAACAAAATTTTTGGTCATGATTTTTGGGATGTTACAGATTAACTTGTGATTTACATGTGAATCACATGTAATTCATATGTGATTAATATGTGAATTAAATGTGATTTATATGTAATTCATATGTGATTTACATGTGAATCACATGTAATGCATATACATGTGAATCACATGTAATTCATATGTGATTCACTTGTGATTTACATGTGAATTACATGTGATTTACATGTGAATTACATGTGATTTACATGTGAATCACATGTAATTCATATGTGATTCACTTGTGATTTACATGTGAATCACATGTAGTTCATATGTGAATCACATGTAATTCAAGTGAATCACATATATTTCATATGTGATTCACTTGTGATTTACATGTGAATCACATGTATTTCAAGCGAATCACATGTATTTCATATGTGATTTACTTGTGATTTACATGTGAATTACATGTGATTTACATGTAATTCATATGTGATTCACTTGTGATTCATATGTGAATTACATGTGAATCGCATATTGTAACGTCTGGTCCCTGGTATGTATTTAAACTTATAATTTGTTCATTTTATCAAGCAACTTGTCGAGTTGGAGGCTCCAGACTCGTCGAGTAGAAATTTTGTGGACCGCGGATTTTAAGTGACCAACTCGACGAGTTGGGAGGCCTTAACTCGACGAGTTGGCTGTGTGAAATGAAACCCTAATTTTTGGGGTTTTGCACCCTATTTAAACACTTTAACCCCCATAAGCTGGCCTCATTTCCATCCTCCATCGTCCCAAACCCTAGCCTTGAAACCCTAATGCACTTTTGAGAGTTTTGAGTCAATTTTTGTGCATTCTTGGTGATTTTGAAGAAGAAGGAACTTGAAGAAGGAGCAAGGACGTGTAGAAGGACTGTAGATCCAGAAGTTGGGTTGCATTTCTGATTCACTTGAGGTATAAAGCTTCAACATTGTTTAGTTTATGCTTAGATCTCCTCTTTAGGATCAATTTACTTGTTTTGGTCACCTTGGAGTGTGTAATGGAAGTTGGATGTTCTTTTGAGGCAAAACATTCCAGATCTATAGTCTTGAAGGGCCCTCATGGCATAAAGGTGCCAACTTTATGGCCCTTGAAGCCCCATGCAAACCCTAAGCCCTGTTTTGACCCTTTTAAGCTCCATAAGGTCATGTATGTGAATAAATTTGGAGACTTTACATGACCTTTAAGCCTTTAAGGTCCAAATCTATGTCCTTGTGCATTGTCTTGAAGATATAAGGATTTTTGGAGTGAAGTTATAGCCGTTGTGGATTAGGTTTTGAGCTTTAAGCCTTAGGAGGGGTTCTTAATGGGTAAAATGGAAACTTTACCCTTCTAGACGGATTTCAAGCTTGGATCCAAAAGATAGGGCATTGATTTGAAGAATAGGGACTTAATGCATTAAGAAGGTTGACGGACTGAAGAACTCGACGAGTTCATAAGAGAACTCGACGAGTTCATAAGAGAACTCGACAGGGTTGTTCTGGAAGTGTCCCAACTCTGTTGGAAAAAGAGGGAGTCGACGAGTTGGATCGTGATATCACGATTATGTGATTTATGGAAACTTGACGAGTTGAAGGGTAACTCGGCGAGTTGATTCAAATCGGAATGTTGACTTTGACTTTGACCAGGGTGTTGACTTTGACTTTGACTTTGACCAAAGATAACCCTTAAGGGGTTATGAGTATGAAGGGGTAATTAAGGAAATCTTTTATGTGTAGGGGTTTGAGTTGGGTTGATATCTGGGGTTTGGGTTTCATCTACTTCCAGTTTTCGAGGTGAGTTACCTTCCCGGTATAAGTGGGTCGCAGGCACCAATGCCGACCCACTAGTAGTTGTTTATAGTAGAGATGATTGTCTTTGTGATAATTGTCTGGTATGCCACTATTTGTAGAGATTTATGTGATTGTATGCTATGTTATCATTTGGTAGTAGTAGGAGGGGTGAAATAGACCTCATAGCCGGTTGAGATAAACCGGAGGGTAGGTCGGGCACCCAGATATGCCTGACAGTATGTTATGATATGTTATTATGTGCTAGTGGTAGGGGTGAGATAGACCCCGTAAACCGGTTGGAATAAACCGGAGGGTAGGTCAGGCACCCATATATGCTTGACAAGGTAGGTCGAGCACCCATATATGCTTGACATGGGTAGGTTGGGCACCCCAGATACGCCTGACAGGATAGGTCGAGCACCCAGATATGCCTGACATGGGTAGGTCGGGCACCCCAGATATGCCTGACAAGGTAGGCCGGGGCACCCAGATATGCCTGGCAGTATGTGATTATGTGGTATGATGGGGGAACTCACTAAGCTTTGTGCTTACGGTTTTCAGTTTTGGTTTTAGGTACTTATTCTTCAAAAGGAAAGGAGTCGGCATGATCGCAGCGCATCACGCTATGATTTTCCGCACATGAGATCTTTGGGAGTTGTACCCTTATGATGTTTTCTTATGACATGTTTTGATTATTGAGATATTGGTTTTCATTATGATATGGGATGATACTATTGATGTTTCAGACTATTCGTTTTTATAATTACTTATTTAAAAATGAAATTTTTTTGTCATGAATTTTGGGATGTTACAACTTCTATTTTTGTAAATTAATATTTCTTTTTCAAATCTTTTATTAGTCATTATAATTGAAATTATCAATAGTGTTTCTGTAACATCTTGTTCTTCCAGATATTTACCTTTTACCCCTTGTTATAAGGGTTGTTTTCAAATTGGTCCATAACAACATTTTTGTAATTATGGGGGCTGAGTGAGTACGTTGGGCGTACATGAACTTGCTTGAGTACGCTGGACGTACATCTGGTACGTTGGGCGTACGTGGTCTGGACCAAAACCCTAATATTTAGGGTTTGTGCATTATTTAAACACCCTTATAGCCCCCAAAACCTTCCTTTTATCAGCCTCCACCCCTCATATCGGCTATTGCAAACCCTAATCCATTTTAGAGCATATTTGAGCTTTTGAGTGAGTTTTGTGTATTCTTGTTTGTGAAGGAAGATCATCAAGGAAGTTGTTTTGCTCTCAAATCCTTGGATTCAAAATTTTGTCTTCATTGTGCACCTTTTGGAAGTATAAAGCTCCAACTTTTATGCATGTTTCTTTAGATCTTGGTTAAGCTTAGATTTTCCTCTTTTTGTCCCAAAACCTAGATCTTTGTGAGTATGAAATACTCCAAAGCCTTTAAAATGTCCTTTCAGATGTTTTAAGGTATTTTATGTCATAAAAATGCAAGCTTGGATCTTGGTCTGCTTCCATGCAAGAGTTATGGAGTTGTAAATGGTTGAATGAGTTAGGTTTTTTATATTGGGCTCCTTGTAGCTATGCAAAGTCATAAAAGTTGCAACTATATGGCCTTAGAAGTTTTATTGAGCTTAGATATGAAGTTTAGTCGTTAGGTCTTAAGGCATTCATGCCTTAATAAAAGTTTTGAACCATGGTGCGTACATCATGTGTAAATGGAAGTACGTTGCACGTACTGCACCTCAAAACCGTCTTTCCTTCCGTATCAGACGCTTGTACACACGGCGTACAAGGTTGTACGTAGGACACACTTCCCGGATTCAGCGTTTGGTCCGTTCTTTTGGGCGTTGGACCATAAAGAGTTGGGCTATGAATAGGAAGGGAAAATGACCTTTTTGCCCTTATTTAGAACAATGGAATATTTGGACTGTTTATTATGGGTTAGAACCCTGATTATTAATTAGGGTTATTTTTGGAATATGATTAGCGTGAGGAGCCGTGTTAGCAGCAGCTCGAGTGTGTGGTTCCGTTATTTTCTCTTAAAGGTGAGTCTTCTTACCATACTAGTGGGTCAAACACACCAATGTCGGCCCGCTGATTTGTATGTGTTGGATGTATGTGGTTATGTGACTATGTTTGATATGATTGAATGATATATAAAGCCAATCTGGGCTCGGATTCATTTTGGACTCGGGGGTTGATATAGACCCGACACAACTTCTTGCTGTTATATGGGTTGATACAAACCAAGAGGTTGATACAGACCTGACACAGCTGCATGTTGTCATATGGGGTTGATATGGACCTGACATATTCACGTGCTGTTATATGTTTATGTTTATTGTATGTGGTATTTTGGGGAGGCTCACTAAGCTTTGTGCTTACAGTTATTTCAGTTACTTCCGGTACAAAAGAGAAGGACCGACATGATTGCAACGCATCCACCCATGTTCCGCATTTTCTTTATGATTTGGATTTGTACTCTGATGATTATTCTCATATTGACATACTTTGTTTGGGGTTGTTATGAATATTTGATGGTTTTGGATTAAATCAAAAACGAGAATTTTATCCATGTTTTTGAGGTGTTACAGTTTTTTTCTTTCTCAACCGTGGTTTCCACGGGTATGAACGTAGAGTGTCTCTCTCTCTCTCTCTCTCACACACACACACACACACTCTCTCTCTCTATATATATAGATATATATATATATATATATATATATATATATATATATATATAGTGAAAAGTTCAATAGAGAACCATTATTAATAAAGGAACAAGGAACCAATCCAAAGCGGCGACATTTAAAGCGATCGATCAACGGCAAAAGGAAGTGTTGTAGACGTTTACAATGGACGCACATGCACCGATTATAACAAAACCCAATTCTTTTTTTTTAGTTTAATTTTTTTTACGCCATGTTTTTTATCAAAAAAAAAAATTGAATATACCATTGTTCGTGACTTTTCGTCATCTTTCCATAGAGATCCATACTGATATATAAAAAATGAATTTTTTTTTCAAAAAACCAACTTCATTTTCTAAGTTTTTTGAAAAAAATGTCTATTTTTTTATAGAAAAAAAAATTAATAAATATATCAAAATTCATACTTTTTGGTACTCTTTAAACATAGATTCATATTTATGTTAAAAAAATTGATATTTCAGTTCAGATTCACATTGTGAACCTGTTCAGATTCACATTGTGAACCTGTTCAGATTCACATTGTGAACCTTCTCAGATTCACAATGTGCATAATAGTAAGTCAAATTCATAATGTGAATCTGAACTGATCGAGTTTTTTCACATTGTGAATGTTAAAAATTGAAATATTTACAGTTTAGATTCACAGTGTGAATCTACACTGATCGAGATTTTTTTTAGTCGGTGTTGATGTTTATTAATAGAGTACAAAAAATTAATATTTTTGGTATAATTAGTTTTTTTTGATAAAAATAAACTTAAATATTGAAAAAACTAATAAAATTAAGTGAGTTTTTTTTCGAAAAAAAAAGTTTTTTATATATCAACATGGATCTCTACGGAAAGAGGACGAAAAATCGAGAACAACGATATATTCGGTTTTTTTTTAGATAAAAAATGTGGCCTAAAAAAAATTTAAACGAAAAAAAGAGGTGATGTTTTTGGTGAGGAGGTGGATTTTTTGGTATAATCCGGTGTGTGTGCGTCCAATGTACAAGTGTACATCTATTTCCTTGGTCGTTGATCATTATGATTTCTGACACTCACGATTGGTTCATTGGTTCCTTATTAATTATGGTTCTCTATTAAACATCTATATATATATATATATATATATATATATATATATATATATATATATATATATATATATATATGCAATGATCATTTGAGAACTCATAATTTCCCGAGAACCCGAGAACTAAAGGTGGAACGCTAGATCAAAAAAACGAATGGCCAAGAATATTTGTGGCATTTTTGTAAATAAATAGAAACTTATTGGGGCAAGGGTATCTTGACTTAAAAGGGAAAGGGTATTATAGGAAACAAAAAAAATAATTTAATATTATCCTAAATCACAGATATGGAGAAAAATATCTCGTTCTCTCTCCCTCTCCTTCTCACTCTCTCTCTCTCTCTCTCATGGTTTAGCCTCCAACGACCAATGTATCTCTGTCGATGACCACCACCTACAGCGGCCTTCGAGATCGTGATTCATGACCACCGCCTACAACGGCCGTCGAGATCGTGATTCATGAAATATCCGCCACTGTTCCTTCCTTCCTCCCGTCGTCGCCTCGTCTACTGATTGTGTCGCATCATCACTCAGACTCTTCATTGACATCTATGGATCCACAATCGATCCAACTTTTATCTCCGATAATCATCAATTGACATGAAATCTGAACTCCTCCAACTATCAAAGCTTCTATATCGCAAACCTTCCAACATGTGTTGACAATGACCATGGATGCAACAGCTACTTCTCATGCTTTGCCAAGCGTGAAACTCTCAGAGTTGACAACCTCCAAATTCAACCACAATTCTTCAGTGTAAGTTTATATATGAATATCCTTATGTACAAGCATGGATGCCATTCAATTGTGTGTATGATGTGCAGTTTATGTTATTAGTTTCGCCTGATCAATTATGAAATGTTGTACTTCCTTTGAATCCCGATCGGTAATAAAACTAAAATCGGATTGGTAAGGAAATTGAATCCTAAGTCTATTGGAGATCCGTGCGTTAGAAGCTATATTATAATTTGGTTCCAAGGTTGTAGAACTCGTTACTCGGTACCTGTTCGGCCGACTACCGAGTAACGAGTACTCAGGAGTACTCGGGGAGTACTCGGATTTGGTATTTTATGTAGAAATATTTATAGGGAAATTATTTATGTCAAAATCATAAGTTGATTGAAATATATAACAAAATTAGATACATGTGAATACATAAAAACTGAAATACATAATGGTCTCGGTTCGTGAATAATTACTAAAAATTTAAGATATATATGTAGTATTAATCACATGTGTGTGTGTTAAATAATAAATCATTAAATATATTATACATATTAATCACCGAGTTGACCGAGTTTTACAACATTTCTCAGTTCAGTAAGGGGCCGATCAGGGAGTACTCGGGATTCTATAACTCGCCTTGGTAAGGGGTCGAGTAGCGAGTACACGGAGGAGTAATCGGCCAACTCGGCGAGTTTTACAACACTGTCTGGTTCTGTAAAATTTGTCGAATCCATAGCATTTGATTCTCATATAACCTGTATATGCTTCATATCTTACAATTTTAGGTTGTTAGTATTGAAATTATTCTGAAATTTAGTCATGCCTTTGTTAATCTAAGTTAGGCATCACTAACGTGTAAACGAGCTGTGGTTGGATCATTAACTTCCTTGACATTTCTATTCGGAAAACATTTTAGCTCTTTTAAAAGTTCACACACTTGATGAAATTGCCTCCTGTTTATTATAATTAAACTAAAACATCCACCTACTTGATCTACTTGTAGTGTGTGTTTCCATAGAAAACATCAAGTTTCTTTCTGCAACCATACATGAAAAGCATCTGGGAACTCCAATTCAACTGTCAGCAACCTCCAGAAATTAAAATTGGATGACCCCATTAAGAACATAGGTTTAGCTGAAAATAGCTTTTGTTCTGTAGGGGTATGCACACATCCTTTGAGTGAAACTGAATCTGATTCACATTTGGAGGAGGAAAAAGTTCGAGTATTGCTTTTGAATCTTGGAGGCCCAGAGACACTTGTTGATGTTCAACCATTTCTCTATAACCTCTTTGCAGATCCGATATGTGTATTAATTCCTTTTTGAAAGTCTAAAGAAAGATTCAATGCTAATTTAGTTCCAATATTTTTCATCATGCTAATAATTTTAGTGTTTGGGACAGGATATTATCCGTCTACCAAGGTTGTTCTGTTTCCTACAACGACCTTTAGCACAAATCATTTCTGTATTAAGAGCAAGAAAAAGCTTATGCTATTGTTAAGACATGCTATTGTTGATGTTTGAGTTTACTAATTGACTTTCATCTGATTTTTATATTGCATTTCATTTCAGTATATATTTATGATTATAGTTGTTTGTTGTAGGCTGCTGCTCTAAATTCAGAACTTGAAGCTAAGAAATTACCTGCTAATGTCTACATTGCAATGAGTTACTGACATCCTTTCACTGAAGAAGCTGCCCAACAGGTAGTTAGCTTATTATCATTTAATCATCCTTTTTCATTGTAATTGCTCATTTGAAGACACATTTTGGAGAATAAGTGGAGAATAAGCGGTTTACCATCAACAGGGCATTTCAATTCCAACACAAAATAATAATAATAATAATAATAATAATAATAATAATAATAATAATAATAATAATAAATTAAAGATTACCATAAAGTGGACATCAATTGAGATTGTTAATAATGATGTTTCTTTTTTTATCCATGACAAATTAAGAGGGATGGGATCACGAGGCTTGTGGTGTTGCCTCTTTACCCTCAGTTTTCTATTTCAACAATTGGGTCAAGTATACGTGCACTTTAAAACATCTTTAGGTAAATCATAAATGCTTGATTTCATTTTCTGTCAGATTCTTGATTTTGAAACTCATTAATTTGAGTCACATCACAATCACATGCAGGGAAGACAAAGTTTTGTCTAAGCTTCATGTTGCTATTATCCAGTCTTGGTATCAACGATATGGTTATATCAAGGATATGGCTGACTTTTATTGAAGAAGAGTTGCAAAGTTTTAATAAACCTCTAGACGTAAGCTTCTTTGTTGATTGCTTTTAAATATTAAATACCATGAAATCTCAAAGTAGAAGTATAATAAAAAAGGGTGAACCAAGAAATAGCAACCAATAAATGAAATTTCTCTGAATGAAGGGAAAATTGAAGAACCAAGTCAATATGCTATGCTAGAAGACGGTGAGGAGTTGGAACTAAAAGAAGTACAAGCAACATCAAATCCATTAACATGTTATGCTCATTGTGCAACCAATAGGTTACATGGTTGCTCCCTTTGCAAAGGCCAGGTTCATTTACTTGATACTCATTTCATTTCTTATTCTTGATTCACAAGTAAATCACATATGATTCACAAGTAAATCACATGCGATTCACATATAAATCACATGTGATTCACATATGAATCGCACATGAATCACATTTGATTCACATATGAATCACATTTGATTCACATGTAAATTACATGCAATTCACATGTAATTCACAAATGAATCACATGTAATTCACATGTAAATCACAAGTGAATCACATATGAATTGCATGTGATTCACATGTAAATCACAAGTGAATCACATATGAATTGCATGTGATTCACATGTAAATCAAATGTAATTCACATATGAATTACATGTGATTCACATGTAAATCACATATGTATTTTTATGAGTGTTTTTGCATTAATCAATTTCTTTTTAATTTTCTTGTAGATTTGGAAGAAATTGTGGTGAATAATAAAGAGTTGAAAAATGATAAATTGAAGAAAATATGGAAATATTGACACGAAAACATGAAATCCCTTTGAAATTTGTAGCATTTTTTTGTTTTTTATATTTTATTTTGTATCGAATAAAATACTTATTGTATTGTGTTTTATAGATTAGTAAATAAAATTAGTTTTCTTATGATTTCTTTATAAATATTATAGTATAAGAAATATGCATATATGCATTTGAAAAATATGCATATATGCATCTAAAATGTTGATTTTTTTGGTTAAAAAAGTGTTTTTTTTATATATTTTAGTTTTTTTTAATTTACTGATTTTTAAATATTTACTTTTTAAAAAATGCAATTTTTTTTTGAAAAAAAGTTGCAGTTTTTTGAAAAAATTCCAGTTTTTTTTTTTTTTTTTTTTTTTTTTTTTTTTTTTAAATTGCAGTTTTTTTGGAAAAAAAAGCAGTTTTTTTTTTTTTAAAAAAAATGCAGTTTTTTTTAGAAAAAAAATGTAGTTTTTTTTAAAACAATACTGTTTTTTTTAAATTGCAGGTTTTTAAAAAAAATATTTTTTTTCAATTTTTTTAAAAAATTCATGTTTTCAGAAAAAAGTAAAAAATCTTCATTTTTTTAAAAAAAAATCGAAAATTATTTTTAAAAAAATATGAAATTTGATTTATTATATTAATTTTTAGAACATTTTATTAATATTCCAATAACAAAAAAAAATAAACATTAAATGAGATCGGTAAGATAGCGATCATGTCCTTAATAAATTAATTTTAATCTAACGCTCCACCTTTAGTTCTCGGGTTTTCGGGAAACTATGAGTTTTCAACCGATCTCACCCCTATATATATATATATATATATATATATATATATATATATATATATATATATATATATATATATATATATATATATATATATAAAAGAGGTTTCTTTCCGATTTGAGATACATTTGAGTTATATATATATATATATATATATATATATATATATATATATATATAAAAGAGGTTTCTTTCCGATTTGAGATACATTTGAGTTCTAGATTATTTATGTTTGAATATGATTGTCTGGATTAATATTTTGTTCTATAAAATCATAATTTTATATTGCTCATTTTTCTTCATTTATTTGACAATAAAACAAATAATTAGAAGATTCTTCTGGTTTTCCATTAAACAATACAATGACAGAATCTTGGGTGCCTTTGTTAGATGACAGCTCTATTCTTGCTTTCATTTTTTATTATTTTTTTCTTTATTACTAATGTTGAGAAAAAAATTGTTTTTTTTTTTAATTAAAACAGATAACTTATATATTAATAATTTTACTCTTAAATTTATATTTTTGTCTATTAGTAGTGTTGAGTCTATAGGTTTCTTTGATAAAAAAATGCTCAATGTCACTTTTACCGTTTCTACCGACAAGTTTTATGATTAATATATGAAGACAAGTCATAATTTTCGTAAAATACAAAATATGAAACTAATATTAAAACTATTAAAACTTCATGTCCTCGTGACACTCTGAAAGCAGTCTAGTGGTTTAGGTACAAAAATTCAAATAGAAAATACTAGGTTTAAACACCGGTATGTCCAATATATTCCTACTTTCCTAGGGATTCACAATTTACCCTACAAGTGATGAGACTTAGGACGGGTTCAACGTGTGCCATATAGATGACGCAGTTTACAAGCTAATATAATTCTAGTTAATACTTAACTTATCGATTCTTATGTGTCTTTTATAATGAAAGAGAAAATACTGGACATAGGAAGACCTAAGAACAAAATCTCGTGTTTGTTAACATGATCTTGTTGTAAAGTATTCAAAATGAAGGCAAACTATATGATCAACCATGCACACAACCATACATGTCCGTGCCTTAACGTATATGTTCAATTATGAATAAAATACATATGTTCAGACATGAACATTCATAGTTTTGTGTTTTGATCATATAACTTGATTCTTAATCCCTCTAAAGGATAACATGATATATGGATTTCCGGTTCTGGTTTTATTTTATTTTTATTTTTGATGATTTCTAATGAGAGTTGGATTTATGGTTTTATTTAACTATTTGTGCTTGGATTCTTTTCCGAAATTAATGGGTATTCCATTTAGGAACTTCACCATTATTTGAGAGAGAGAGAGAGAGAGAGAGAGAGAGAGAGAGAGAGAGAGAGAGAGAGAGAGAGAGAGAGAGAGAGAGAGAGAGAGAGAGAGAGAGAGAGAGAGAGAGAGAGAGAGGACTCCATATAAAATGTTTTTTTTAAAATGACTAATAATATAAAAAATTAGTAAGAGCGTGTTCGGCAAAACAAATGAGTAGGAGTTAGATGGTAACGTTTTGTTAAAATCTATATGAGATAACTTTGGAATTTGATGTGTTTTGTTTAAACTAAACGCTAAAAACTTGTAGTGTCAAATGAGGTTGTTATTTAAACGGAACGTTTTGTGAAATGGTAGAAGTTGAAAACTCGCAAACTCCCCGTGCCAAACACGTCCTAAGACGTTAGAAAAACAATATTACATTACGAAGATTTAAATGCTAAAATAGGGTTACATAACCAATTAGACCATAAACCAATTAGACCATAAGACCATGACACCCTATTTTCCCATATTAAAATGTTAATTAATAAATAGATGATAAAATCGAAAATAAAAAATACAAAATGGTTATTTTGTAGACATTTAAAGAAAGATGAGTGACGTTAACTACCAAAAAGACAAAATCTGATGAATTTAAAACCATATAAATTGATCATATGACAATTTTTTGAAAATAAAAGTAAGACAATAACAGTATCGTTTTTTTTTATTTGAATTGGGTGCCAGCTCTAAATGATATAGCCGTTTATTCAATATGGTACCGGGGTCCGCAAAAAAAATAACCGGGAAGATTCTCCAATAACTTCAAAATTAATAAATTTAAGAAACGAGGAGGCATCTTCAAAATATTGCATCCAAATTGTATAGTATAAACGACATTTTTTTTTAATAAAATAGTTTAAAATATTATACTTCATGTCATGCTGCCTAATTTAGAAATGGAATGTTTTTTTAATACAGGAGAGCATAATTATTAAATAAAGTATTTTTGCTAAATATAAATGCTAATCATTCATGACTCTTTTATAAGCATTCCATAATTAGTAACTGACTGATTTTAGTTTTTAATTTTTTAAATTTACATAATGTTTAATAAAGTATACAAAATTTACTCGAATTTACTGATGCTATTATCTAAAAAGTGATAAGATATATGAGAGTTATAAATTTACAAATTCAATTTAATTTTTTTTAAGAGGTGGATTGGGGTTGTTTATTTAAAACAATTTATCCTTTTTGTGTTTATTAGTTCGTTCTGTATTAAAACAAAAATTAAAAAAGAAATATTTTAATTAGTTTATGCCGTAATTTTTCTGACCATATCTGTTAATAAAATTTGATAATTTTTTTATAAAAATAATGTATCGTCTAAAACTCATTTTTATAGTTTTTTGTAAGATAAAAATAAGATATTATAACGGCAATGCATTTTATTTTAATAACAACACACTTAGAATTAAGAAAATAGATCCGATATCATTCTTATTATGTCTAGATGATTGTAAAGAATTAAAGTAAATGATTTAATTTTTATTCATTTCTAAAATGACCATTAATTCTGAAAACAGGCATTTTGGATTTTTTTTTTCCATGTCTACACCACCAAGCACTTACCAAATTTCTTTGTATCTTCTTAAATCCAAAATTTTACTATCATAAGTTTTTCACCTAAATGAAACATTTTTATGGCCTTGTATAGTTTGTTTTTATATATATATCATTTTAAGTTTTTTGTTACTTTGAATATATTTTTGTTTAGCTTTTTCCACAATATTTAGTGTGGATTCCAATTTCCGCTTAGGAATTCAAATCTAAAATGTATTTTTTTGCAAAAATATATTGATTTGATATAAGGTAATCCAAAACAAAATAAATTTAATCCATAATATAAATTATCCAATATAATGATCACTTGGGTAAATCCAAAAAAAGTAAAGCAATTACAGTATTTTTCTAAAATTATATGAAATTTTTTTGTGACTATCCTTATATTTTAAGAATTATTTATCAAATTAAAATATAATTTATTGCGGTAATAAACAACCCATTACAGAAAATACACCGACACAACTTGGAGATTTACGCGGCCAAGAAACAATAAAGAACATAGAATCCCTTTTACACCTTCCTCATCATTTCATTTTCCTTAAAAAAATATATAAATAACCTTACTAACTTTTAAACTTTTAAGTTAAAAATATTGATTATTATAGCATGTTGCTAAAACTAAGAAAAGCCCGACCTAAATAATAAATAGGTAAGTTTGAAATTTAATATAATATTAGATGATTAGAATTGGTCTCATACTTGTTGCAAGGTAGACAATCATCTTCTTAAAAAAAATTATTCTGAAGGATTCTTTAAAGTTTGTCTCCATATAAAAAATTAAAACAAAATAACATCTAATTTAATTAATAAAAGCTTATACAAATCTACAATATATTTATAGATAAGCATTATTATTATTATTATTATTATTATAAACAACGTTTAATATATTCCAATTTTTATTGTTAAGATTAAACGATTAAATGTTAAATTTGTTTTAACTTATAACCATAATGTCTCCAATCAAATATAACAATAAAAAATACAAAATTATTATTGCTAAATAAAAAAAATATTATTTTATTTTATATAAAATGATAAAGAAAACATACAATTAAGATGATGGTACTGTAATTTCCGGTTATGCCCTTCTGGTCTTCTTCCTTCTTCCTACCTCCCTCCGATTTGTATTTTGTCTTGTCTCTGCAGCACTGCCTCTACAAACAACCACAAAACCTTACACTAATTCCAAAATAAAACAATCATACAAAAAACATTCATTTTTAAAACCCTAGAAATGGAGTCTCTCTCACGTCCTTTTCTCCCCAGAAAACTTTCCAATGCAACTACCTTCTCACCCAGAAACTCCTACGACGGCGTTTTTTCCGGCCACCGCCACAACTACCCCGGAGCTTCGCCTATTGACGTTCAAGACTACCGTGAGATTTTCGCTAACTCCCCTGCTGCTTCATCAATTCCTGTGCTTGATCTTTCAACCTTAAGAGAACCTTCTTCTGATGCTTTGAACTTGAATTTGCACTTGAACTTGAACTTCCGGAGTTCGGAGCCGGATTACTCTAAGATTTTCGGTGGCATTCGTGACGAAGATGTCGCTGTTTCTTATGAAGAACTATTTGCTCGCGACAAAGCCAGGTGATTTTTTATTCTTTGAAACGCGTTTGGTAAAATTTGTCTTTCTCGTTGTTCGATTGAAACAGAGGCATCCTGATATTATTCTGAACGGCAGTTTTGGGAATGACAATGGTGCTTGATTTCTATAATGTTTGTAGTTTATGAAAAATTGAGACGTTTTTGGCTCTTATGTTTCGAATATACCGAAAAGAAAGTTAGAACTTGGGGCTTCTATCGTTTCTCGGGTTCAAATTCTCCCTCTTTTGCAGCTGATAAATCCTGTTTCACTAGTCGGTTTTATACTGCTAACTACTCTTGAATTTCGAAATCAAGTCGTAACCTTTTTCTCCATTAATGTTGGTTTTAGGGCTCCTTCATCAAAAACATCATCTTCACCAGATTCAGATAATTTGTCTCGTCACTCTGCTGATGCCTTGAAGCAATTTAACATGTCATATAATAAGATCAGCCAAAAAAATAAAGATGGGTTAGATCATGGGACAAGACATGTCACACAATTACATGCCATACCTGGATTTACTCGTTTCATTGATGAAGCAGTTCCTCCATTAATGGAAGCCAAGAAGCAGGATTCCGCAGCAGTTCATGTTAGTTTAGATTCCATTAAAAGAAGTAAACATCACCCCTCTACAGTATCATCACCTTCATCTTCACCAAATAACATAGTTGATCATAAAGATTATCCAAAAAGATCAACAGCTATGAATTCCGAGTCATGTGAAAGTGATGCTTCTGAAAGTTATTTTGATGCAGAAGGTGATGCCAATTCAGCTGCTTCTGCTTCTGCAGCTGCTCTGAAGAAAGCAATAGAGAAGGCTCAAGAAAGTATACGGATTGCAAAAGAATCAGTTGGAAGAAAGAAGAAAGGGCTTCGAAGCTTTTCAAGTAAAAGCTTCAAAGATAGCTTGAAAGTTGAAGAACCAAAATGCAAAGATGAAGTGAGAGGGGTATTTGAAAGAAACACTGCTTCTGTTTCATCACATGTTGTGGGTAGAAACCGTAAATATGGTGATACAGTCGTTTTTCCAGATTTCATGGACAGTGAGAAACTTTCTGTTGCAAAAAGGGTTATAGATGAAATACATGGAAAATTTTCAGAATCAACTAAAGAATCTTTGATATTGAAAGATAATACCATTGTTTCAAATTCTACACAAGTTACACACGAAACAGTAGAAATTGATATTTCCAGAGAATCGAACGACTTAACTGTGTCTTTAAAGGTTGAAGAAGATGAGAAGAAAGTACCCCTAGAATCTGTTTTATCAGATAATGAGAAACAAGAAGAGGTTCTTGAACAAGAACACCTCAAGAATGCAGAGAAAAGTGATGATGAAGCAAGTGATAACATACAAGAAAGTAAAGAGAGTGAAGGAATCTATCACAATAAGTTACAAAAAGACGATTTTGAGAAGAAACAGGAAGATAACCACATAGGTGATCAAAAGGTGAAAACTTTGGAACTTGATCATAACGTTATGGAAGAAATGGAAACACACAAGTCTTGCAAAGTTGATATAAACGATAACAATATGGAAACAACTCAAGAGGTTAATGATGATACAGAAGCAATGAAGGAAACAGAAGATGAAGTTATTGAAAAGACTTCAATAGATCAAACTTCCTCTGATGACTATGAGGATGAATACGAAGTGAAATCTGACGACACTAATGGATCCGAAGAGAACGATGTTGAATCCGAATCATCATCTTCAAGGGAAGAAGAAGAAGAAGAAAAAAGTCAAACTAACATCCAACTTCCCGACAAGGAAACCCCCAAAATTGAAACCACAAAGGAAAGGATTGATGAGGTGGCAGCTAGAGAAAGGGAGCGGGAGAAAGACAGATTAGCTGTCGACAGAGCAATTCGTGAAGCGCGTGAGCGGGCTCGTGAAAGAGCCGAACGAGCTGCTGTTGAAAAAGCCACCGAAGAAATAAGACAGCGAATGAGGGCTGACGCTGCAAAAGCTTCTGCGCAGTCGAAGCTGAGAGCTGAGCGAGCTGCAGTCGAGAGAGCCACATCAGAGGCTCGACAACGAGCTTTAGAGAAGGCAATGACTAAAAAGCCCTTGCAGGATTCTTCACGCACTTCTAATGGAACAACTTCTGAATCGGCTTTAAGAAGTAAAGCGAAATTGGAAAAGGACAATCGAATCATGGAAAGAGCGGTATGTATTGATTTCTTCCATGATTGAATCATGACTCATAAATGTAACGATTTTAAGTTATTAATTTGGTGGGATTGTTTTTTTTTAGGCTAAAGCGCTTGCAGAAAAAGAGAAGCGGGATTTGCTTGCTCAAAAGGAAGAAGCCGAGAGAAATGTAATGAATCCTGATTTAAAAATAAATAAAAAAAAGATTTATTTTAATTTGTTATAACAAAACAAAACATGTTGTATTTCAGAGATTAGCGGAGAATCTTGACGCTGATATCAAGAGGTGGTCAAATGGGAAAGAAGGGAACTTGCGTGCATTGCTTTCAACACTACAATATGTATGTAGAACTGTAGAAGTAAAAAAAAAAAAAAAGTATTAAATGAGAAATAGCTAGAAAGTATTTTAAATATATAAATATTTTTTTTTTGTTAAACTAATTAAATTATTGGAGTTGTCTCAGATTCTTGGAGGTGAAAGTGGTTGGCAACCGATTCCATTGACAGAGATTATAGGGAGGAGCGCTGTAAAGAAAGCTTACAGGAAAGCTACTCTTTGTGTTCATCCTGACAAGTTGCAACAACGAGGGGCAAGCATTCAACATAAGTATATATGTGAAAAGGTTTTTGATCTTTTAAAGGTATATATGCAATGTACTGTTGATGTATTAACCTTTTGTAATTGATCTTCTATTATTGGCTGAATTATAATAATTTTTGTGTATGTTGAAAGGCGGCTTGGAATAAATTCAACTCTGAAGAAAGATAAATATAGCAGACTCCCACATTAACTAGGTAAGAGGTTCTTATCGTTTGGAAGAAAGTCATGGTGTTTGGTTTTGGGGGTGGGGGTGATTATTTATTTATTCAAGATATGTATTATTTTCTTTATTGATGTTGTGATTTACCAAATGGAAAAGAGAAAAGAGTTCAGTGGTTTCGGGTATATGATTTCTCATATGTCAGAGCACATGTGAGAAGTCATTATACCTGGAATTTGACATTGAATGGTGTATTATGTGTCTTCATTTGAGTTAAGTTAACAAAGTTCACATTTCTTTTCCAAACCTAAGAAACTAAAAATGTCAAAGAACGCAACAACAACAACAAAATATATAATTGAAAAGTGTTACGACTCATTTATTGACAGGGTTAAGCGAGTATTAGTACACCAATTGCTTACGTACGTTGAAAGAAACTGTTAATATTCTACACTGAATTAATATTATTACCCATGCTGTGAAAACAACAGATTCTAATTCTAATTCCTTTTTACTACACGATGGTTCCATCTTTAATGGTTGCATTCTTGAGGATGACAGTTATCCCCGATCTTATGTAAAAACCTTCATCCGATCTGTCTGCTTCTTCCACATTATCTTTGTTTGCAATCACCACATCTTTTCCAATCTTGGCATTCTTATCGATTATGCAATTCCTATTTAACCAATATTACAAAAAAACAAAGCAAGATGAAGATGATCACAATCTAAAAACAAACATGCTTATATTTGATGCAAGGAGAGGGAAAGGACAAGACTCACGTGATATTCGTGTTCTGTCCCACACCGATTGGAACTCTCCCACTTGCTATAAAAGCCGCAACTTCCGCATCCGTTTGGTAGTAGTCCGCACCCATCATCATCGTATCCTAACAAGGGCAAATATGTCATTTAACTATGTCAAAAGGCCAACAAGATTCACACTTTCATGTCTCAACACTAACACGTGATAGTCTTTGTCCAATGAAAAAATTGGCACTTTATGTCACATTGTTATCAATCTCAGTCCAATGCATGACAAACACAAACACAGTACAAAACTGTTTGTTATGATAATGTTCACCTTAAGCTCAACGCCTTGGTCTAGACGTGACCGCACCCCAACAACCGAGTGTTGAACGCTACAATCGCGCAAAAAACACCCGTGGGAGATTATCGCATCAACAATCTATAAAAAAGAACAAGATTTTTTTTAAAGAAACGGAATAATATATTAAACATGAGACATTATAAAGTGAGCATATATACCCTGCATCTTTCGACTTTAGTAGGAGGCAAGAATCTTGGTGATGTGAAGAAAGGAGTCTTGGGATCATTGAAATCAAACTTTGGAGGCTGCCCATATTGAAAAAAAGAAAATTTTAGTCCATAAAAAGCATTACAAAACCTCTTGTGTTGTGTAAATATGGTTTGGTAGGACACCTGTTCGGTTAGGGCTAGGTTTGCATCGAAAAAAGACTTTATAGTACCGATGTCCTCCCAATAATCTTTGAATAGATACGCCTGAAAATGCAACAAAGATACTAAATTAGCGTTCAAGATTTAAACATGATATGAATGAGACTTTGTTTAACAAGACTGAGACTGATATCAATGAGACAAAAATTGCAGACAGTGAGTCGTACTTGGACATTGTGCTCTGCAACCGCACTAGGAATAATTTCAGACCCAAAGTCATTGCATGAAGGGTACTTCCATCTCAAAAGTTTTAGAAGGACATCGGTTCGAAAGACGTAAACGCCCATTGATGCAATGTAAGGGTTTTTCAAGGCCTCATGCTCAGATAACCCTAGAAGAGTGGTGTCCACTTGCTGAAAAAAATGAAACACAACATGTTAATTGTATTACACAAAACAAGATTTATATCTAACCTTAACAAAATTAAAAAATTGTACACTTATTCACCATTGATTTTAGCAAGTTGCCCTTTGGCTTCTCAGCAAAATGGACTATTCGTCCTGTCTTGTCAATCTTCATTAATCCATAGTCGGATGCTCGGCTACAAAGCAAAACAAGAGAAATTAAGACATGATAAATGACCTAAAATGGAAAAACATTATTTCCCAGACTTTTTTTGTTAAGTCGTTCTTTTTGTATTAAGTAACAAAAACTTGTAAGTTTTTTGTTAAGTCGTTCTTTCTGTATTAAGTAACAAAAACTTGTAAATTTTTTTTACCACATACCTGTGGTCCATGGGAATGCAAGAAACAGTTATATCAGCATTTGTGTCAACATGTTTCTACAAAAACATTTTCCAACAATCAATATTTGATAATCAAAAAGTAAATATAAAATATATATCGACAAGAAGCACCTGAACAAAGTCCATATAGTCCATTCGGTATAAATGGTCACCCGATAATATCAATATGTTCTCAACATTCTTGTTTTTAGCATCCTACAATAAACCATATGAAATGAAACCCAATTAACTAAACAATTTCCATAAACTTATCATCAAAAAAACTTCAAAAAGAAAAAATCATGATTAAGTTATCACCTCAAACACCCATATAAATTGGCGAACAGCATCTGCTGTTCCTTGAAACCATTTCTTTCCTGCTTCCCCTGGTGTTTGAGTAGCAGCGAGAACCTAAAACCAAGAAAAAATGGATCGAAATTATTAGTGTTTTCTTTTCTCAAGAAAATTATAAAGAACAAGAGTTTAATAACTCGAAATTTGCAAAATAAAAACGTCATACTTCCACAAATCCATCTCCAAAACTCATTCCATTTCCGAAGTTATAAGTTCGAGCAAGATGACGATTGAGTGAAAACGAATTAAACTGTGTCAAGATGAAGATCTTTCGTATCCCACTATTAATGCAATTACTCATTGGAACATCGATAAGTCTGTAACATCCACCAATTGGAACCTGTATACTTAAATAATCAGAGTTGATTAACAGAATTAACAGGTTAATTATAACAATAATCAGTTTCCAAATATGAATTTAGCAGGATTCGAACTTACAGCTGGTTTAGCTCGTTTGCTAGTAAGAGGAAAGAGTCGAGTTCCTGCACCACCACCCAAGATAATGGAGGCTACTGTTTTAGGGTCTACTTTTCGTTCATCAAAGAATGGTGTCTCGAATTTCTGAAAAAATAAAAAATTTACAAACACCCAACTCGAAAAGCTTAACGAAGATCAATAAAATTCATGTAAACTTACCAGCATCTCCTCATCAACCGGTGATTCAAGAACAGATTGAGTAACCCCAAGTTTCTTGATTTTTCGCGTTTGAGTTCTTGAACTTTTACAGAAATGAGTTGCAAAAGGTTTGATCTTGTTTCCCCAGAACCCATTTTCGATTCCATCGATACCTTTTCGAACATGCAGATTAGGCTTGAAAGTAGCACAACAAGAATCCATCTTTTTATCACTCTTTTTTATAAAAGATCAAAAAATGGCTAAAACCCAAGATTCGAAATCAAGATTTTGGATTTTGTGGCCAGATAAAGAGTGATTTCACAGCACAGAAAGCTACTTTTCTGTTGAAGATCTCAATGTAGTAAGGAACTAAAGAAATGGCATTTGACTGAAATCGTAAGCAAAGTCTACACATTAATTGAATATTCTATGTTTCTGTGTTCATATGACTGATACATGAAAACCCCTGATGAGGAAACGTGTTCATAACGAAGATTAATCAAATTATGTTATTATTTTCTAAGCAAACCCTCTGTTTTCCGAGGTATAAGAGGAAGAAAGAACAAAATCTTGAGAAAGATTCGATCTTCAGAGAATTCTTGATGCAATTAAAAAAGGGTTTGGATCTGATTAAGAAGAAAAGAGCAGAATGAATACCAAGAAAATGTGAAGGTTGGCCAAGGTGCGTGTGGAGGGAGGGTTTGAAAGAGTAAGAGTGAGAACGGAAAATCCTCTCGTGAAAGGTTTCAGACTTTCTACCGTTCCACGTGTAGAAATCTGTGATTCATGTCCAGATTAATTGAATGTATTACAAAGGTGGTCCCTCTACTATGCGTTTATAGTCACCTACCCCCTTTTAAGATGGTTATTTATGTTCAAATAAGTCGAATTCACTATCGGGCGATGAGTCAAAATGACAAAATATAACAAAGAGAGATGGAATTGTGGGTATGACTTTGAGAAATAATTGATTAGGGTTGTTACATTGGTTAACATCAATGATTAGAAGAGAACGAGTGAGAAGAAAAAGTTAGTTGCTGTAACAAAAGTCGATTCTTTTTTTTATTAAAAAAAATTAATCCATATCGGTATTTATATGTGGACAACAAATAATGTCGTACACAACCGATACATGAATATAATGTAATATGTTGAAAAAGGTGTTAGGTATTATAATGGTAAAGGGTAAAAAATATTTATGGGATGGCAACCTCATTATGTTAGGTTTAATTGTTATTATTATTAGGGTTATTGTCACTGTAGCCCAACAATGTTTAGTATATTGGTTTAAATGGTCCTTTATTTATTTATTTTTGCATTTCAAGGTTACGAACTTATGTTTTTAGGTTTTAAAAGGTTATTATAGAAAATTTGAAGGAGTCACCGGTGACCCCCATTCTAATCATCAGTCCATTATATCTTCTTCTCTCAGTTGACGATGCCATCAACGTTCAAGCACCCATCTCCGGTCAAGATTTCTATAAATCGAAGCTTTCAAAACCCATGTTTGTTCGTCGAAACCCATACCACCGAGTCTACCATCGCTATTCTTTACCATCTTTAGTCTTTAATCACTGATCGTCCTTCACCAATCACACCACGTCGATGTTGTTGTTAGGGAAAAATCGCCGCCCATTTCCTTCACTAACCATCGCCATCTTTGTCTTTATGGGTTCTCCAACAATCATGATGAGTAACTTTGTCTGTTAGAACTGAACTCGTTTATAAAATCGAAATGTTTGCTTGAAATCGGTATCTAAAATCGATTTTCTAAGTCGAAATGTTTCTTGAAATCGGTTTCTAGAATCAACATGTTTGTTTGAAATCGGCATATGAATTTGATTTTCTAAATCAAAATGTTTGCTTGAAATCAGTTTCTGAAATCGTTTTTCTAAGATGTTTGCTTGAAATCAATTTGTTTTCTTGAAATTGGTTTCTAAAATCCTAAAGTACTCTTTTCTTCCCGAGGAACTGGATGTCGGTGAAGGCGACGAAGATGACCAAGGTACCACTTATTAACATCTATAATCTCCTTATCATCAAAATTTGTTTCATTTTCGTCTTCGTCGTAATCATCGTCAAAATCCATATCTCATGAAGAGTAAGATGATCGACAAAACCCATCGATTTATGTGTTCCCAAATAAGGGGTAGTGATGCTGTGATTTTTGGAGGTTGTGAATCAAGGGTGGTTTTTGCTGCTATCAGATACCACACAAATACACACTTGGTAACCCATACAAACACACACCACCAACTTCATCATCTTTCCTGCCACCATCATACCGGAAAATCCAGTCACCACCGCCACCCCTTCTCTCTGTTTACACCCACCACCACGTCAGGAAATCTCACCTACACTTTCCAGGATTTTGGTTTTGGAATTACAACGTAGGAGAAGTACATGGTGTTAATGACGAAGAAGAAGCTCCATTGTTACTATTCGCAAGCCTTCACGTCCCGATGTAAACTGGTGGATTAGTTCTATATTTGTGGCAATTAGGTTTTGGCTTACGTGGCAACGATGAGTCGACTCACCACCGAGTCATTGTTGACTCACCTGCCTAGTTGGCAGTTAACAAGGCAGTGTAACCTTCATAAATGGGTAAAAATACCAAATTAACCGGTAAAACACAAGTTCGTACCCTTCAAAGGCAAAAAAAAAATCACGAGGGACCATTTAAACCAATGTACTAAATATTGTTGGACTACTGTGACAATAACCCTTATTATAATCATCTTAAATAGATTGAATGTATGTTATTAATTTATTATCAATAAAACTCAAAATATATTAATAACATGTTATTTTTTTTAATTAATTTATATTTCAAGATAATTGTACCATCCGACTTCTTGGGTAAGTTAAAATGTTATTTAAATAGAAAAATAAATTAAATTTTAATAGTTAATACTAATTTCATAATCTTAACTAATTATATGTGATTATTTAGTCCAACCCAAGAGAATAAGGAGTTGACTTACCTTGTTGAACGAAAATATGACTTTATTTAACTTTAACTATTTAACTAATTATAATTATAATATGACTGAAATGTCATAATATAATCAATTTAGGGTAATGTCATGATAATGTGACTACCTTTCATGTGGTTTATATGTAATGGGCATATGTTTCGAGCAAGATGAGTCCATATATGAGACCGACTAACTTACACCGACTATTTCCTATTCTTAATGATGTGTGAGATGCTTTAGACTTAAGATGAATTTGGTTGGGAACGAGAAGCATGAGTATTGCATCGTTATAATTATTGATTAACCTTGAAGTTTTGATGTTATTTGTAATGCCTTTTTTTGATTGTTTTTCCCCAAATGAGTATTATTTAATGTATTTGTGAGATTAAACACCCTTTAGGGATTGGACTTTGGGTTTTGATTGTGGACTTACCTAATTCCCTTAAGAAGTTGACATTAGTAATGTTTACTAAGCTTTTCAAGCCTAACATTTATATTTTGACAGACATTCAAATTAGATGACTAAAATAATAGAACGTTAGAAAAAGATGGACTTTTAGAAGATCTTTTGAATTTGTAATAGTAATTTACTTATCTTATGTTCTTTGATAAGATTGTTACAAATTTGCATCTTGATTAACTACTTGAACTACCAAGCCCTTTATTTTGCTCTTTAAATTTGCTCAATGTTTAAAAAAAGGGATAATGACTTATAAGGGTAATATATTTTTTGATTTGTACATATTTAGTCACTGAAGTTTTTTTTTTGTCCATATTTTCTCACTGAACTTGTTGAACTGTTTAAAAAAACATCCTTATTACCTGCAATCATAGGTTTTTCGGTCTCCGACGTATCTCACAGCTCCGACAAAGTTCCGGTCGTCTTCTCCGGCGAGGTTCCAGTCATCTTCTCCGGCCAACGTTTTTTCAGATCTGGAACACATATCAGACTCATATTTTGATTTTCAGATTAAGAAAAAACACACACACCAGATCTGAGTTTTTGAAATCCATTAGAACATCAGATCCGACACAAATCATGTTATCTTCATCATAAATCATGATGAACTCAGAAATTGTGATGAACACAAAAATTGGGTTCATCCATAAAACAAACACAAACAATTTGTGAGTGTGAGTGTTTGAGTTTGAGTTTTTGGGTTTGTGTTCGTTTTCTTCATCTTTTTCTGATTTTGTTCTCTAAACATATGCATATGCATAAACACACCTCATATGCAAATATGAAAAAGAAATCAGTCATACTCACATACAGATGGGTTCTTGAAATCGAACACCCATATGAAATGGTTTCTTGAAAATCGAGTTCTAGAAAATCAGACATACATTGAGTTTGTTCTTCCGATTTCTGCAAATTGAACACCCATTTCTGCAAATCGAACAACCATATGAAATGGGTACTTGAAAATCTTCATCAGATCTGAAAAAATCCGACTTCTTCATCAGTGTGTGTTCATGTGTGTGTTTATGTTCTTCATCAGATCTGAAAATAAACCTCAAGATAAAGAACTCAAATAATTTATGGGTTCATGCCATGAGTGCCACTCGACCCCTGGAGCACCACCCATCTCCTATGACTGTTGTTGTTCATTACAGATCTGGAGGAGTTGCATCGAGTTTCCGGCGAACCATAGCAGATATGGAGGTTCTTGGTTACAAAATCGAGTTTATGTGTGGATGCGTGTTTGGATTCAAGCTCTAGGAAAATATTGTTCTTGTTGAAATTTTTTGCCGGTGAAGATGACCGGAATCTTCCCGGAGTTGCAAAGGCCTTCGGAAACCGGATTAACCCACACCAACCGGTCATAAGGGTAAGATATAGACAAAAAAAAGTTCAATGGGCAAATATAGACAAAAAAAAGTTAGTGACTAAATATATACAAATTGAAAAATATGTTACCCTTTTAAGTCATTATCCCTTAAAAAAACTACTTCATTTAAAATTACTACCGTATATTTCTATATTTTTTTAAATTTAAACTATAACCAAAATAAACATAAAAGTTATTTTGTTTCTTTATGATTCATAAAATAATAAAAATAATAAGATTTTCATACTTTAAAAAGAGTTGTTGGGTTGAGTTTGATGCTAGCTCGATAATTAGTTTTCACCTTATAAGCTATCTAAAATAGCTTATCAAAATATTAGTTTTTAGCTTATAAGGTAGCTTATCGCTATCTGAAATAGTAGATAAAAAATCTAATGTATAGTTATGATAAACTACTTATATAGTCTCACAGAAAATTAAGGTCTGATTTGGCAGTATTAAACTGTCTTATTATAATTTAGCGTTTGGTAAAACTACAAAAAGAACTTATAAGCTAGCTTGAAATATATTATTGATAAACTAGCGCATAAGCTAAGAAAAATAGAACCTAAATTGCAATAAAGTAAAAGAAAAAAAGTTAGTTTATACACACCAAACAAGTTTTAATACTATGTTTACACACTTATAAGGTTATAAAGATTCACACCTTTTATATATATATATATATATATATATATATATATATATATATATATATATATATATATATATGTGTGTGTGTATGTATGTGTGTGTGATGAATTTTGATACAAAGTACAAGCTAGTTTTTCATAAACACCGGCAACGGAAGCTTTAAAAATAAAAAATTTATTTTTGAGTTTATAACAAAACCAAACCAACTACGATCCATTTATAGATGTTAGAATGATATTAAAAACAACCATATAGTGTTTTAAAATGACTATATATATATATATATATATATATATATATATATATATATATATATATATATATATATATATATATATATATATAGAAAGTACACGTCGTCCCGATCTCGAAAATATAAATTTCGTAGAAATCTGACTTTGGCGTCATGTATAAGGAATGTGTGACGTTAAAAGTTACGAATAGAATGGTTGACTTTTAGCTAAAGTCACCAAAAGGACAATCCTAGTACTCTAGGAATTTTGAGAAAAAGAATGCAAAAAACGGAGTCCGTACGAGAGAGTTATGATTTTTGCAAAATCATTTAATCTTATAAAAATAGGGACGAAAAATAAAGTCAGGAATACCTGATGGAGTCTAAATGAAAGTTGTAGATATCGTTGAGAGCTTTCCAGAGATATAAAGAACGTCGAAAACAGAGTCCGTATGAAGAAGTTATGGATTTCACAAAATCTGCGATTTGCGCCCCGCATAGTGCGTGACGCGCGATTCTAAAAGGTGAAAACGCAGACCACAGAGAGGCCGACACATGACACAAAGTGGTTGGGAAGACATAGCCTTAAAATGTGCGACGCGCACCCCTTTTGCACGCCGTGCATCCAAAAAATGGCTATAAATAGGAGGCCAAGCCTCATTCCTTTCCCATACCTCCCAAGATCTTCTATCTCGAGTTGCTTTTGATTTTAACTCGTTTTCCCTTAGTTTTAGTCTTCGGCGAAGCCCTGCGACCCCTGAAGTAGTAGTAGCTAGCGAGTATAAGCTCTGCCAGTGCAATTTCTTAACTTTTGTCAGGAAGAACCTCTGTATCTGTAAGTTAAGCTACACTCTAGTCTTTTCAGTGTAACTTATATTTATAGTCATAAGTCGTTATTATGAACCTATAAATAAGATTTATTAGTAATTCCATGTCATTATACTGATCGATCTACTTACGGGAGAGGTTTCTAGAATGGTCACATTGGCTTGGTTGTTGGATTTCAGAAAAGTTATTGTACCGAAATGGTCTTGCCTCCCAACTATCATGCCTGGCTGATCCTTACTTGATAGATCTTGATGTAGACATTGGAATTAGTGAGGAATCTAAACTATAATTATTATGGTCACTAGGATTACAAAACTAAACTAAGGCTTAGAACTCTATGCGTCTAGGTCTTTTCAAAGTACGAAGCGAGGCTCTACTGAAATTGTTAATCATCCACTTTATCAAGTGAGTGTATAGTTACTTTCAAACGTACACATAGATACAAGTATTCTAATTGCTTAAATGCTATGTGCACTATTTTTGTTGTGTTTAAATATATTTGTACAATATGATATGATTGTCACTTGATCTAATTATATACTTAATAATATAATTGGGTAGTAAAGGGTTGTGCGTAATAATAAATGAGAGGCTGCGCTAGGGTTGTGTAAGTTAGTGGTTATGATAGGTTAAGTGAGAGTTGTGCAAATTAGTAAGTTATGACCTGTCGTGCCTATCCAAAGTATTATTATACTTTCGTTTCTAGCCAAGTACTATTGTACTGTCGTGCATGGCGAAGTACTATTGTATTGTCGTGCCTATCCAAGTACTATTGTACTGCCGTGCCTATCCAAGTACTTTTGTACTGTCGTTCTTATCCAAGTACTATTGTACTGTCGTACTTATCCAAGTACTTTTGTACTGCTGTGCTTACCCAAAATGTTATCTTACTACATAAAGAGATCCTTTAGGAAAGATCTCTCGAGATCACCATACTAGGATTAGAAAGTGAGGATAACGGGAATGGCGTAATGGGGTTATTTGAATGCTGAAGAATATATAATTAAATATTATAATATTTTGGGTTGAAAACCCTATGTATCTCACCAGGCTTCCCAACTTAACCCACTCGGTTAATTTGTATCACGGGTATCGATGTGAAGATACATTACACTAAGATATTAAAGGAGATGTAGATCATTAGTGTAAATTAATGTAAAGTCTGTTTATGCTTATGTTTTATATCAGTTATAACATCCCAAGTTTTGAAAGAATATCAATATCGAATGTTTCTTCGGATATGTTTAATGTTAATATTATCTCACATTGAAATAATATTTTTTGGGACCAATTCCGCAACAAAAGAAATACTCCGTTTTAAAAATAAGCATAAATAAAAAATTTAAAATAACCTTAAATTTGGGGATGTCACATCATTACAGACTGACATAGATAGTAGTTGACGTCTAGCAACGGACTACTGCCCCTAGCAACATATGAAGGGTGTCATCTTGTCAACATCCAATCCAGGAGCTCTAAGCTACTATTGTTACTAAATGTGTGGTATCAATTATTCATTTGTATCAGACATCATTTTGAACATGAGATATGGATCGCGATCAATCTCATTTAGTGTTCAACTTTCAGTAAGGTCTTAGATGTCTAACTCTCAATGAATAAGAGAAACAAATCCCATCTTGACTACATATGCCCATCATGTAGTTCATGTCATACCCAACAATGGCCCTTATAACTGCCTTTTACGAAACAACTTTAAACCATGTCAAAGAATAACAATTCCTACACTTCAAGTCTCAAATATGTATCTCAGTTCTAAGAATACAAATATACAACCTTGATCGAAACATCACTCATGACTACGATCCATAAAGTGATTTTGATGCGGGTCAAGTCCAATACTTATTCTCCCAATCAAGTACCTATGAAGTTGGCAGAAGCTCTTGTTATTTTCATCTCCATGAAAATCAACCAATCCACTAATATTAGTCTTACCTCATAGATGCTCCCACAAATATGAACATGTGATATCCCCATTTACACAATCAATTTTAAACTTTTTCTTTATACTTATTTTATTCAGAGTGTGAAACTTATTGCAAAATTTGTTCCCGTTCCCAAAACATGATAATATTATTATCAAAGCATTTTATTCAGAGTGTGAAACTATGAATGTGTGACATCCCATTTTCACGGTCAATTTTAAACTTTTTCTTTATGGTTATTTTATTCAAAGTGTGAAACTTATTGTGGAATTTGTTCCCAAAACATGATAATATTATAGTTAAAGAATTTCCGAGGAAATGTATATAATTTATAATTAAAACCATGGGATGTCATCGTCAATAGATATACATAAGCCAGTGTTTTAAAAATTGACCTAGGCGGCGCCTAAGCGCTAGGCGACCTCTTACTGTCTACAATTAATGCTAGTCGGTCGAGTTAGGCGGAGTCGGTCTTGGGCGGCTGTAGACGGTCCTATGCGGTCATGGGCGGTCCTAGGCGGTCTAAGCCGGTAAATAAGTCAGACTGTAAAAATTTTCAAAAAAAAATCCTCGATCAGTCAAATTTATGATATTGTTTGACTAAATTATGATGATTGATGACTAAAAGTGTTAAAAAGATCCCTAATTAGTCTAAAATTATTATACAATGATTTAAATATTTAGACGACTGAATATGCAAAAGTTTTATGGTTATTTACTTATTTTGTTAGGATATAGGTAATATTTAATTTTTAAAAAATAAATTCTATTACAAATAACGGTCTCCGCCTAAGCGCCGATTAATCCCCGCCTAGACCGATTAGTCCCTTAACCCCAGTCGACCGTCCGACCACCGTCTAGTGACTTTTACAACCTTGAAATAAGCATAAACAAGTCTTAATAGGCCTTACACCATTTTATTATACTAATGGTCTACAAACTCCTCAAATCACTCATCATCCAAGTGTCTTCGTTTCGCTACCTGTGATACAAAGAAACTGAGTAGGTCGGGCTTGAGGGTCTGGTGAGCACATAAAGTTTTCAACCGACAATAATTAAGTTCTTTAATTATATATTTCACATCAAATAATTTACCTGATTACCCATTCTCGTTATTCTCACATACCGATCCTAATATATTGATCTCAATGGACCTATCCTAAGGATCATCAACATCAACGGGCAGACAATACTGCTTAGGGGATTCCTTTAAAAATAAATGTCAATAAGGCAACCATGAGGGAGAGTACATCAATGAAGTTATAGTTCACTAACACCTACAGGTTGCGAGCCTGCCAGTTTTCCACCGAACTGTCTAGAATAGTCTGTGGTCGTCATCTATACTCTGCTAGATGACTGGTTCATCAATAGTCATGTCCTCTCATCATCATCTCATCATTTTCATCACCCATCACTACCCAATATATTTTATATAAATATATAAGAAAATACATATATGATTAATTAAGTAAAATCATATAATTTATCTAACATAGATATCAAATAATTAAGATAATAAGCACACATAACATTTAATCATCTAGATACTATATATATATATATATATATATATATATATATATATATATATATATATATATATATATAGTCAAGATCAAATAAGAAGGAAAATTTTGGTAGGAAGGTATGAAGTTTTTTTTCTACATATTTTTTTAGCGAACAAACAAAATGAATCATTACATGATTCATTTGTAAGATGATTCACAAGAAAAAATTCCCAAAAAACATCTTCATGATTCATTTTTAAGTAAATTAAGAAAAAATTCACTTTTATGACAATTTTAGTGAATAACAACAAAATCATTGTATAAATGAATAATCGAGATGTTTTTTTGAGATTTATTTTTGTGAATCATATTATTTTTTATTCATTTAGTGATTCATTTATTTTCTTTTTCAAAAAAATATGTAGAAAAAAAAACTTCTTACCTTCCTACCAAAAAAAAAAAATTCTTACCGGATCTAAATCCTATATATATATATATATATATATATATATATATATATATATATATATATATATATATATATATATATATGTGTGTGTGTGTGTGTGTGTGTAAGTTGAAAGTAACTATGCACTCACTTGTTAAAGTGGATGACTGGAAAGTTAGACATCGCTTCGCTTCAACACTTAGCATTTCCTTTGATGTGACCTAGGTTCAATTATCATTAACTCTTAGTTTATTATTTATTATGACTAATTAAAAGTCTAGATTCCTCCACAATCCCAATGTTGTAACATTCGGATTTCCAGGTATCATAAATTGAGTATTATTTTTGAGTCAAGGAGAGGGACTCGACGATTTGACGCCTAGACTCGTCGAGTAGGATCGCGATTCTGACTAGGATTAATGAATGGACTCGACGAGTCGGTGGGTCGACTCGATGAGTATGCGCTGTTGACAGAAACCCTAAATCTTTGGGCCTGAGCCCTATTTAAAGGCATTTATAGCCTTCAATTGCGGCTACCTTCCCAGAAGAGAGAACCCTAGCGAGCTTGAGTGTGTAGAGTGAGAGAAAGAGCTATCTTGAGCTTTTTGGTGTGATTTTGCAAGAAAGGAGAAGAGTTCCAGCAAGAGGGGCCAAGGAAGGTTATTTTCCTGAGTCATCCAAGCAAGGAGCTTCTTTCTGAGGTACAAAATCGAACCCCTTTCCTTCCCTATTGTGTAGATTCCATTTTTGGGGGTTAGGGCTTGAATCACTTCATCTTTGGGGTTTTGAATGCCTCAAACCCCTCTTGCTAGTTTGTGTTTTAGATCTGGACCCTTCTAGGTCCAGAGAACCGAGAATATGAAGCTTTAGTAGAGTAAAACCTTAGGGTTTGAAGCTAGGAAGCATTTATGGGGTTTTTATGGTATATTATGCAAGATACACCATGCATGGACACCAAGTTCAGACCTTTACGTGATTTTTGGGTGTTAGAAGGCCAGATCTATAAGTTAGAGAAACAGATCTGACCTCAGAAGGTCGTTTGAGCATTCTTATGGAAGAAACTCGCCGAGTCCATGAGCGGACTCGACGAGTCGGATCGGGTTGCCCCGCGATTCGTGACCAGTGGTAACCCGTTGAGGTGAGAGGTTAACTCGACGAGTCGAGTGAGGCCTTAGGAGGAGTCAGAGGACACGTATGGACTCGTCGAGTCACCCAAGTGCACTCGGCGAGTCTGGTCAGAGTTGGACCGTTGACTGGAGTTGACTTTCGTTGACTTTTAGGGTTGATCAACATTTGGATAATTGGACCATTGGAGGGGTAAAATGGTCTTTTTCCCTTTTGGGAGATTATAGGAAGGGATTAGTCTAGCCTATGAGAATCGTTGTTAATGAGAGATAAATTAATTTATGTGATTAAGCAGAGGCTAGATCGGGGATATCGAGCACGAAAGTTTACTAGACATCATACGAGGTGAGTCTTCTCACTATACCTTACCTAGGGTGGTAATTATGTGTGACCGGAAGGTCTTATGTGCTATCACGAGTATGTGATATATGTTTCTATGTTTCTATGTATATGTTATGTACGTATTGAGTAGCATGGTATGGATCGGAAGGTCAGTATGGTATGGACCGGAAGGTCAATATGGTATGGACTGGAAGGTCGACAGAATAGGACCGGAAGGTCTACTCGAATTGTGGGACCGGAAGGTGTTGGATAAGGTGTATAAGTCCATAACTATTTCTGGTATGTATTTGACCCGACCCGGCATGGTCCATTTGGGTTGCATGACATCATGCATTTGGATAGACTAAATGAGAGAAATAACACTTGTGGTTTATTAATATATTATAAGTTCTAATATATTAATAATATTATTTAATTAGTATTGATCAAGAATTAATTTGGAATTAATTAAGTGATCAAAAGATGACTAATTAAATATATGGGTTGATTATGTAAATCATCCATAACTTGTATAGTGGGCTAAAAGGCTCCATGGATTATCAAGTTGGGTTAAACCCATTGGATGCTCCATGGGAGTTACAAAACCATGGGTCATGGAAATGAAGAGTCATGTCACATTAGGGTTTACATGGTGTAACCCTAGATGTGCCACATTATATAAAGAACATGTTACTCACCAAAATCAGTTACACTAAGAGCAAGAGAGGGCAAGCTGATTTTATACAAGTGTTATACACTCTCAAAGTTTATTCCAAGGCATTTGGTGTTGTGTGAAACATTTGAGGCATCACACTTGGGGTGCTAGGCTCTCAAGGTTCTTCAAGGAATCATAACAACTACAAGGTATGTAATTCTAGCCATCTTTATGTTTAAAGTTCCCCATGTATGCGAGATAGGATTATGAACCTTGGAAAAAGTATTTTGCATGTATTTTAGACAAACATAGATCCAAGGTTTTCTAGGGTTGCATGTACACTTAGGAGTGTTAGAATTGCTCAAAACCCATCAGTGGTATCAGAGTCTAGGCTTGTTTGTTTGATACTTGATGCAAAATAGTGAAAAAGTCAATTTTCTTGTTGTCTGCATGATGAACTCGCCGAGTCCATGGGGGGACTCGCCGAGTCCATGACCAAACTCATCCTACTCGTCGAGTAGGTTCGTGCACTCGACGAGTAGGAGCCTCAGAATGCAGATTTTCGACTTTTGCTGCTGGAAATGGACTAGAAACATTACCCTAAACCGTTTTGGTGTTATTAGACTTGTTTTAGATGGTGTAATGATTGTTCTAATCCATTTACAATGGCTAATATCAAAATTACATGATTATATGTGTTCATATGTTCTTGAAATTTTGATATGATTATTCATGTTCTTATGAGTTCTTGATAGATCATAGGAATTGCTTGATTAATGCTGAATTCATGATCTTTATGTGTTTTAATGGAGTCCATAACTTGTCCTCAAGTTATGGATAACCAAAAGTCTCTTTGTTTAAATCCATTAAAAGAACACACAAGTTACAAAAATGAAGAGTCTTCATTTTAATAACTCATAAGTTATGAATTGAAAGGTTTTGTTAAGTTACAAAACTTGCCCTCAAGTTTTGGAACATGTAAAGTCATCTAATAAAATTTAGTTCCAACCCCTAGAATTTTAAAAGTTAAAATTCAACCCTTATACTTTATAATATTATATGTTTAATAATATATATATATATATATATATATATATATATATATATATATATATATATATATATATATATATATATATATATATATATATATATATATATATATATATATAAGACCAAGTCGTTTTATCGTTAGTAGGCCTCATTCACGAAGCCGGTCTATAAGGGGGGGTATAAGGTTGTTGCCTATAAAATGGCAGCTTAATGGGTGTCCACTCTCACCCACCGCTTCCTTGACTGGTGGAGGGTCGTTAGCCGAACGGGTAGGACAGTGACTTAAAATTCTCATTAAAAAGTATAATGATTATTATAAAGTAACTAAATGTTTTATAAATTCCCAATCTTAGTTACTTTAGGAAAAATGTGAATAAGGTGCTATCCCATGAAATTACATTTTGCACTTTGATTAAGTCGTTGGTGGAGCGTGTGTGGTTAACCGACACACTAATTTGGACTTAACAAGGTAGGCAAAAGGTGACTTAAAGTTTTTCATAGGTCGATGGAGTGCGTATGGTTAACCGACACATCGATTAAGTGAAAAACATTAAGGGTACCAAGTAATTTGCATGGTTACTTTACACCTTGTTTTGTGATCCTCGGTATCCCAGTCACAAAACATGAAGGGCACACTCGAGATTGAAACATGCCATTGAAAAGTTCAATGAATCTCAAAAGAATCTAGGAGTTTCTAAAAACCAAATAAAACCTAATAATTTAAATATTTCGTTTTTCATGGTGGAAATTGGTGAATCGTCATTCACCTACCTTTCAAATATGTTATAGCTTAGATTACGGCATCCCTCTTCTAAGTTATAATATATTGTGATTGGATCCTAGTCTTAATATTACATTTGGGTGTTTTATTAAGGACTATCTTTATATCTAAACTAAACTTGTCTTTTCTTCTTTTCAGATGTCTACCAACAATGCTACTCCTGGCTCAAACCCTACTGGCTCCTTCTCTCTCATGAACCTTTATGGGAGAGTCATCTTTGATGGATCCAACTTTACTGATTGGATCAGAAACATCAGGATGGTCACTCGATACGAGAACAAAGAATATGTTCTCGACAAGGAGCTTAAGGTACCCGAGCCAACTGCTACTCCTGAGGAGTTTGCTGAATATGAGGCACATGAAAGAGATGCTACCAAAGTGGCATGCATCATGATGGCCACTATGACAGATGAGCTCCAGAAGTCCTATGAGGACTACTATCCTTTTGAGATGCACCAGGATTTGATGGACCGCTACTGTAACGCCCGGGTTTCGGGGCTAAGCATTTTAGACGATGTAATAGTCTAGGTCAACTATTGTAACTCTTTTGATGTAATAAAAATGAAATATTTGAGTATTTTGTGAATTTATGTGCTTATTATTTAATTATAAATGTATAATTAATAAAAAATAAAAATAAGCGTCAAAATTAAAATATGAGATAAGCCCGATATCTTTACATAAAGTTGTAGTGGTCAAAACAAGGATTCCGGAGATATAAAGAACGCCGAAATCCGAGTTATAACGAAGAAGTTATGACCCGACGAAGTTTCACGACGGAACCGGCACGATACCGGGAAGCGTGAATAGTGAATTTATGATAAAGCGAGTTTTTAGCCGACACGACCTAAACGAGAATCGAAGAGCTCTTTAATTGTGGCGTAACAATAAAAAGACAGACGAAAACGGACGTCGGATGAAGAAGTTATGAATTTTTAACGGACCAATCCTGTCCCGGCCTGTTAAAAATATAACTTTTAAAATAAATTCAAAATTAGCCAACGGAGTCTAAACGAAAGTTGTAGATTACGTTCCCGCCTTCGCGTGGATATAAATAACGTCAAAAACGGAGCTCGTATGCGAGAGTTGTGATTTTTCTAAGACGGGAGGCCGATACGCGATATTGGGTGACGTGGCACCACCAGAAATTGGACATGTGGCACCACCAGAAATTGGACACATGGCACCACCAGAAATTGGACATGTGACACCACCAGAATTTGGACAAGTGGCACCACCAGAAGGCCACCACATGCCCCAACTCACTATAAATAGAAGTGCCGGGTTCTCTCATTTCTTACACCTTTCCTCTTCCACTTTCTCTCTCTAAACTCTCTCTCTAAGCTCCCTTGAGCCCCTAAAGTCTAGGTAAACCCCCTAGCACCCGAAGGAAGTCCCGAGGCTCCCGGAGTCCCGAGAAAAGAACCTTTCGGCTCGGAAACGCTGCTCCAGCGAAGCCCGGTTTTGAGAAAAAAAAACCCGCTGTAAGTAAGGTACGCCTACGAAATTTTTAATATAACTTTTAAATAATTATAGTAATGTTATTAGGTCCTTAAAATAATTATTTGGGCTATTATTATTTATATATTGAGTGTTATTTAACGCTTGTATAATAATAATAATAGCCAGACTATTAATTAGTCGTGGTTAACGTTAAAACTAAACGCTAGTGGTATTAATACTAGGTTTTGATCAAGGAAAAATTGTTTTGAGATAACGGAGTGCTGTTCGAGTACCGAGTCACCACCTAATCAGGTGAGTGCATAGTTACTTTCATCTTACACATAGATATGAAGTATTTTATATTAATTACGTGCTATGTGTGCATATTATCTGAATACTTGCTGCCTATACTGATGAAAGATTTTTATACATGTTTTAAATAATTTAAACTGTATATGTATTTTATATCTACAAAAAAGTGTTGGGGTAAAACATGGGTAGATGTAATAAGACGATGTGTGATAAAATGATGAGAGGCCTCGATGTTGTTGTTGTTGATTCTGTCATCTAGCGGAGTATGGATGACGACCACGGACTCTTCTAGACAGTCCAGTGGAACGCTAGCAGGCTCGCAACCTGTAGGTGTTTGTGAACGATGTGTTCACCGGTGTACTCCATCCCCCTCATGGTTGCCTTTAGGACATTTATTGCTGAGGAAACCCCTTGGCAGTAGTGTCCATCCCGATGTTGATCCTTAGGCTAGGTCCCTTATGATAGGTGTTTTAGGGACGTAATGTGAGGAGAACGGGAACGGGTAATCGGGTTATTGTTGGTTGATGAAATTAATAAACTTATTTATTGTGGGTTGAAAACCCTATGTGCTCACCAGGCTCCCAAGCCTGACCCACTCAGTTTCTTGTATTACAGGTAGTGGCGCACGAGCATAGACATGATGTTTGGGATGAGAGATTATGAACAAATGTAGTAAGGTTATATTGTACTGTTTATGCTTTTGATCTGTATCGAACATGACATCCCGAGGCTTTTAATGAAATACATTTCTACGAAAATGTTTTGATAAATCCTTATCATATTTTATTTTGGGAACAAATTCCGCAACACTTTTATTTAAAAATGTTACTCTGATTTTCAAACAAGCATAAACAAAATCGGTCTTTTCTGGCCGTGAAAATGGGGATGTCACAGTTGGTATCAGAGCATTAGTTTAAGCGAACTAGGAATTTGTAGGATTTCTAGACTTAAACTTAGAATGCTAAGCAATGATTGTGAGGTGTGAGCACTAGCTTATTTTAGGAATTGTGCCTAAAATGCTTTTATGTGCTAAATGATTTATGCCTTATATGCTGTTATTTGTTCGGATCTATGGTCTGTTGCCGACCGGATCTGGAAACCTTATGTGTTTAGGATTCTAAACATACAACTACGATATTAGAACTAACATGTAAACGTTTCGGAGAGATAAGGATGATTTAAACGTCTATCCTGAATAAAGATCTAAATTCACCTTATTCGGTGTATAGATCAAAATGGCAAGAACCCGCAGTGGAGCTGGAAACGCAAACGAAAACAGGAATCGACCACCTGTAATTGAGCAAATACTTGTTGTAGCTGCAGCACCTGAGCCAGTAACGATGGCTGGTGTACAATTGACGATTCAGGCGATGTTGGATAATCAGATGGAAGAAACTAGACGTCTGCTTCGACAAAATCGTGAAGAACTTTCAATCCAAGTTGAAGAGCCCGAAGTGAATGGAGGGCCATCGGAAGGTGGAAACTTCAGTGGTACCGTTGGTCAAGACAACCCACAAATTGTTGGACAAGGCAATCGTAATGGAGGAAATGATGGAAGAGGATGTAAATACAAGGATTTTATGGCGTCTAAGCCACCGTGTCTATCCGGAAGCCCGACGCCGGTGCAAGTTATGGATTGGATCTCCGAAATGGAGACAATGTTTAAAAGTTGCGAATGCAGCAACAGGCAGTAGACCGCTCTTGCGATCCCGTTGTTGAAATCTGGCGTGTTGAGTTGGTGGAAGCTGTTAGCTGATTCTATGCCCAAGGGAGAAGCGAGTAAAATGTCTTGGGAAGATTTTGTGGAACAACTGAAACTGCAATACTGCTCAGAGCAGGACCTACTGGAAATCAATAACGAGTTTCAGAATTTGAAGAAGGGAAAGATGAGCGTTGCTGAATACGCTGCAAGTTTCACGGAGAAAATGAAGCTTATCCCATACCTAGTTCCAACAGAACTCTCAAAGGTCAATAAGTTTGCCCTTGGACTACCAGCGGACTATGGTCCAATGGTTAAGCAAGCAACCACGTTGAAAGCCGCCATCTGGGCTACCAGAAATGTTGAGACCCAGATCAGGGAGAAAGGTCTGGAAAGGTCAGAGGTTGGTGAGAAGAGGAAGTTTGACGGACCCTCGGGGTCCAGCAAAAAGGGTAAATTCTCAAAGTCTAGTTCGAAAGGAGGTGGAGGAGGCGAAGTGAAGTGGTGTGACAAGTGCAAGAAGAAGCACTCTGGGAAGTGCGACGGAGGGGTCACTTGTTTCAAATATGGGAAGCCTGGGCACTATGCCAATGAATGCACATTCACTAAGAAGGTCTGTTATGAGTGCAACGAGGAGGGGCACATTTCGAGGGACTGCCCGAAGAAGAAGGAAGCAGGAAGACCCAACATTCCACCAAAGCCGAAGGCTAGAGCCTTCCAGATGACACTGGAAGCTGCTAAGGAAGAAGCTGATGTCGCTTCAGGTACCTTTCTCGTAAGCAAATTGCATGCCCAAATTTTATTTGATTCTGGAGCCAACTACTCCTTTATTTCGCATGAATTTGGTAGAAAGCTAGCTTTGCCTGTTGATAGACTAGATAATGCCTTATTAGTCGAAGTTGCTAGTGGCAAGTTTGTACCTGTTAGCCATCGTATGAAAAACATCTTAATTGATTTGAACGGGAATAAGTTTCACGAGGAATTATTGCCTATCGAACTTAACGGTTTCGACATCGTGTTGGGAATGGATTGGCTTAGCACCAATGATGCGGAAATACTGTGCAAAAAGAAGATCGTAAAAGTAAACCCGCCTGGGAAAGAGTCGTTTATGGTGTATGGGGACAAACGCAGGGTAAATTCTGGAATCATTTCTCTAATGAAAGCCAGAAAATGTTTGACCAAGGGATGTACATCATATTTAGCATTCGTGATCGATGCTAAGAAGGAAAAGAAGGTGATACAGAGCATTCCTGTCGTGTGTGATTATCCGGAAGTATTTCCCGAAGATCTTCCCGGATTACCGCCTGATCGACAAGTAGAATTCCATATTGACTTGTTACCAGGAACGACACCAATAGCAAAAGCACCTTACCGATTAGCACCGACGGCGATGAAGGAGCTGATGATGCAACTTCAGGAGTTATTGGACAAAGGTTTCATTAGACCTAGTTCATCACCCTGGGGAGCTCCGGTGTTATTCGTGAAAAAGAAAGATGGAAGTATGAGAATGTGTATTGATTACAGAGAGCTGAACAAGGCAACAAAAAAAAGAATAGATATCCGTTGCCAAGGATTGATGACCTGTTCGATCAACTACAAGGTTCAAGTTATTTTTCAAAGATCGACCTAAGGTCAGGATATCATCAGTTGAAGGTAAGAGAGCAAGATATAGAGAAGACTGCATTCAGAACACGATATGGACACTACGAGTTTTTGGTTATGTCGTTTGGACTAACCAATGCTCCAGCAACATTCATGGATTTAATGAACAGGGTTTGTAATCCGTTTCTTGATAAATATGTGATAGTGTTCATAGATGACATTCTGATTTACTCAAAAAGCCAAGAAGAGCATGGTAGACACTTGCGGGAAGTGTTAGAAGTCTTAAAGAAGGAGAAGTTGTATGCTAAATTCTCCAAATGTGATTTTTGGATTCGAGAAGTCCAATTCTTGGGTCACGTGGTCAACCAAGAAGGGATAATGGTCGATCCAGTAAAGATTGAAGCGGTAACGAAGTGGGAACAACCAAAAAGTCCCACGGAGATCCGAAGCTTTTTGGGATTAGCCGGATATTACCGAAGGTTTATCCAAGGATTTTCTTCAATCGCTAGTCCATTAACAGCGTTAACCCACAAAGGAGTTACCTATGCTTGGAGTGATAAGCATAAAGAAGCATTCGAGAAGCTAAAGAAGAAACTATGCGAGGCACCGATACTTTCTCTACCCAATGGAGTTGAAGACTTCGCTGTTTATAGCGATGCGTCTGGTGTTGGGTTGGGTTGTGTTTTGACCCAAAGAGAAAAGGTGATCGCATATGCGTCTAGACAGTTGAAGGAACATGAAAAGAACTACCCGACTCATGACTTGGAGTTGGCGACGGTAGTTTTCGCTCTAAAAATATGGAGGCATTACCTCTATGGCACGAAGTGCAAACTTTTCACCGATCATAAGAGTCTCCAATATCTCTTTAATCAGAAAGAATTGAACATGAGGCAACGACGCTGGCTAGAATTACTCAAGGACTATGACTGTGAGATACTTTACCACCCCGGTAAAGCAAACGTTGTCGCTGATGCTCTCAGTCGAAAAGTCAACCTTGAAAGAAAAAGGCCAAGAGCGTTGAGAATAGAAGTTGTCTCGACCATTGTGGAAAGTATCAGGGAAGCTCAAGAAGAAGCTTCAGAGAAGAGTGACCGAAAAGAAGAACGTTTGGGAAAAACATTAGTGTTCGGTACAAACAGTCAAGGACTAAAGGTATTCCAAGATCGGATTTGGGTACCTAAGACTGGAGGAATAAGAGATCTTCTCATGGAAGAAGCTCACAAGACCATGTACTCGATTCATCCCGGTAGCACTAAAATGTATAGGGACCTAAAACCCTACTACTGGTGGCCGACGATGAAGCTCGACGTTTCGAAATATGTGGCTGAGTGTGTAACTTGTGCAAGAGTTAAGGCACAACATCAGAAACCATATGGGAGTTTAGAACCCTTACCTGTACCCATGGGTAAATAGGAAGACATCACCATGGATTTTGTGACTAAACTACCCAGGACGAAGAACGGTCACGACATGATTTGGGTGGTCGTGGATCGTTTCACAAAGAGTGCACACTTCATAGCTGCCAATGAAAGGTGGTCTATGGATAAGCTTGCAAATGCTTACGTGAAGGAAATTATGAGACTTCACGGTGTTCCTCTAACAATTGTATCGGATCGTGATAGTCGTTTCACGTCAAGGTTTTGGAGAAGTCTACAAGAGGAATTGGGTACGAAGTTATGTCTGAGTACAGCTTACCATCCGCATACTGATGGTCAGAGTGAAAGAACGATTCAAACGCTTGAAGATATGTTGAGAGCATGTACCCTCGAGTTCCAAGGTAACTGGGATGAGCACTTACCTTTGGTAGAATTTTCCTACAACAACAGTTTCCACTCGAGCATCAAGATGGCACCTTATCAAGCTTTGTACGGACAAAAGTGTCTTACGCCTTCTTGTTGGCTTGAGGCTGGAGAAAAGCAGTTTATAGGCCCCGAGATAATCCATGAGACTGCTGAGAAACTGAAGGTGATAAAGGAAAGGATGTTAGCAGCTCAGGATCGTCAGAAGAGCTATGCTGACAAGAAAAGACGACCAATGACCTTCGAAGTTGGGGATTCCGTTTTGCTTAAAGTCTCACCGTGGAAAGGACTTATACGATTCAGGAAACGAGGAAAGCTGAGTCCAAGGTTTATTGGACCGTTCAAAGTTCTTCAGAAGATTGGGAACCAAGCTTACAAGCTGGAATTGCCCGAAGAACTCGATGGTATTCATAACACCTTCCATGTATGTTATCTGAGGAAATTCACGGGAGAAGTTCCCGACATAATTCCGATCTCGGAGTTAAGAATGGATGAGAATAAGAGGCTAATCGAAGAGCCCGAGGCAATTGTTGACCGTAAGATTAAGAAGTTACGACGCAAGATGGTCGACTTAGTGCTAGTCCGATGGAAACATTCGAATGGGCCGAATCTCACTTGGGAAACAGAGGATGACATGATGAGTCGCTATCCGCATCTGTTTGCTGACGCATGATTCCGGGACGGAATCATCCTAAGGGGGAGAGAATTGTAACGCCCGGGTTTCGGGGCTAAGCATTTTTAGATGATGTAATAGTCTAGGTCAACTATTGTAACTCTTTTGATGTAATAAAAATGAAATATTTGAGTATTTTGTGAATTTATGTGCTTATTATTTAATTATAAATGTATAATTAATAAAGAATAAAAATAAGCGTCAAAATTAAAATATGAGATAAGCCCGATATCTTTACATAAAGTTGTAGTGGTCAAAACAAGGATTCCGGAGATATAAAGAACGCCGAAATCCGAGTTATAACAAAGAAGTTATGACCCGACAAAGTTTCACGACGGAACCGGCACGATATCGGGAAGCGTGAATAGTGAATTTATGATAAAGCGAGTTTTTAGCCGACACGACCTAAACGAGAACCGAAGAGCTCTTTAATTGTGGCGTAACAATAAAAAGACAGACGAAAACGGACGTCGGATGAAGAAGTTATGAATTTTTAACGGACCAATCCTGTCCCGGCCTGTTAAAAATATAACTTTTAAAATAAATTCAAAATTAGCCAACGGAGTCTAAACGAAAGTTGTAGATTACGTTCCCGCCTTCGCGTGGATATACATAACGTCAAAAACGGAGCTGGTATGCGAGAGTTATGATTTTTCTAAGACGGGAGGCCGATACGCGATATTGGGTGACGTGGCACCACCAGAAATTGGACATGTGGCACCACCAGAAATTGGACACATGGCACCACCAGAAATTGGACATGTGACACCACCAGAATTTGGACAAGTGGCACCACCAAAAGGCCACCACATGCCCCAACTCACTATAAATAGAAGTGCCGGGTTCTCTCATTTCTTACACCTTTCCTCTTCCACTTTCTCTCTCTAAACTCTCTCTCTAAGCTCCCTTGAGCCCCTAAAGTCTAGGTAAACCCCCTAGCACCCGAAGGAAGTCCCGAGGCTCCCGGAGTCCCGAGAAAAGAACCTTTCGGCTCGGAAACGCTGCTCCAGCGAAGCCCGATTTTGAGAAAAAAAAACCCGCTGTAAGTAAGGTACGCCTACGAAATTTTTAATATAACTTTTAAATAATTATAGTAATGTTATTAGGTCCTTAAAATAATTATTTGGGCTATTATTATTTATATATTGAGTGTTATTTAACGCTTGTATAATAATAATAATAGCCAGACTATTAATTAGTCGTGGTTAATGTTAAAACTAAACGCTAGTGGTATTAATACTAGGTTTTGATCAAGGAAAAATTGTTTTGAGATAACGGAGTGCTGTTCGAGTACCGAGTCACCACCTAATCAGGTGAGTGCATAGTTACTTTCATCTTACACATAGATATGAAGTATTTTATATTAATTACGTGCTATGTGTGCATATTATCTGAATACTTGCTGCCTATACTGATGAAAGATTTTTATACATGTTTTAAATAATTTAAACTGTATATGTATTTTATATCTACAAAAAAATGTTGGGGTAAAACATGGGTAGATGTAATAAGACGATGTGTGATAAAATGATGAGAGGCCTCGATGTTGTTGTTGTTGATTCTGTCATCTAGCGGAGTATGGATGACGACCACAGACTCTTCTAGACAGTCCAGTGGAACGCTAGCAGGCTCGCAACCTGTAGGTGTTTGTGAACGATGTGTTCACCGGTGTACTCCATCCCCTTCATGGTTGCCTTTAGGACATTTATTGCTGAGGAAACCCCTTGGCAGTAGTGTCCATCCCGATGTTGATCCTTAGGCTAGGTCCCTTATGATAGGTGTTTTAGGGACGTAATGTGAGGATAACGGGAACGGGTAATCGGGTTATTGTTGGTTGATGAAATTAATAAACTTATTTATTGTGGGTTGAAAACCCTATGTGCTCACCAGGCTCCCAAGCCTGACCCACTCAGTTTCTTGTATTACAGGTAGTGGCGCACGAGCATAGACATGATGTTTGGGATGAGAGATTATGAACAAATGTAGTAAGTTTATATTGTACTGTTTATGCTTTTGATCTGTATCGAAGATGACATCCCGAGGCTTTTAATGAAATACATTTCTACGAAAATGTTTTGATAAATCCTTATCATATTTTATTTTGGGAACAAATTCCGCAACACTTTTATTTAAAAATGTTACTCTGATTTTCAAACAAGCATAAACAAAATCGGTCTTTTCTGGCCGTGAAAATGGGGATGTCACAGCTACCATCAGAGTGCTCGTCAAGAGCGATATGAAATCATCTCCTCTATGATCACAACCCGAATGAAGGATGGTGAACCCATCACAAGCCACATGCAGAAAATATAAAGGTATGTGGACCGTTTGATGAAGCTGAATGTGAACTTCCCAGAGGAGTTGGCAATAGATATTATTTTGCACTCCTTACCATCGTGTTATGATCAATTCCGCATGCCATATCACATAAACAAGGAAGAAGTCACCCTCAGTAAACTTCAAGGACTCCTAAAGACCGTAAAATCAGGTCTCAAAGGTAAGTCGGTTGTGACCACTCCTACTACTACTCCAAACTCGGCACCTGTCCTGGCAATCGGGAAAGGTAGAGGGAAGAAGAGGAAGAACCCTTCAAAGGGTACCAAGGGTAAGACCCTTGATGGATCCTCTTCAAGCGGAACCAAGAAAGGTTTCGTCACACCTTCTTCTGATCCCAAAGATGCTGACTGCTTCTATTGCCACGAAAAGGCGCACTAGAAGCGGAACTGCCCAAAGTACCAGCAAGATTTAAAGGATGGGAAAGTGAAACCCAACCATGCAGGTATTTACACTATCTTATCTAATAACTCATCATATTCTAACTCTTGGGTCCTTGATACCGGTTGTGGTACTCATATTTGTTCTGATTTGCAGGGACTAAGAAGAAGTGAGAATGTGGAGCATGGAAAGATAAACTTGATCATGGGGAATAGGAAAGTTTCACCTGTCACCAAGATTGGAGTTTATACTTTGTTGCTAAGTAGTGGGTTTACTTTAGATTTGAATAAATGTTGTTATTCGCCTGAAATGGCAAGAAATGTTATTTCCTTTCATGCTTTGTACAAACAAGGGTTTACCTTTTCTTTTGATAATGAAATTGGTGGAATAAATGCTTTCTTTAATAATGTGTTTTATTTTAAAGCATTACCTTGTGATGGTGTGTATGAAGCTGTGTTTGTTGTAGATAATTTAGGGAATAATGTGTTGTGTATTGATTCTACTAATGATAATAACTTGGATAAAGCATCATTATGGCATTGTCGTCTTGGACATGTAAGCAAGAAACGCATAGGCCAACTCCAAAAGGATGGAGTCTTGGGGTCATTTGACCTAAGGTCAGATGATAGTTGTGAATCATGCTTACTTGGAAAAATGACAAAGTCACCCTTCACAGGTTCATGTGCTAGGGGTGAAGGTTTGTTGGATCTAGTGCACACGGATGTGTGTGGACCCTTCAAAACTGCCATAAGAGATGCTAATCGTTATTATGTGACTTTTACAAATGATTATAGTAGATATGGATATGTCTACTTAATCAAGCATAAGTCAGAGATATTCGAAAAGTTTAAAGAGTTTAAACAGGAAGTCGAGAATCAATTGGGCAGGAACATTAAGATGCTTCGATCCGATCGCGGTGGTGAGTATCTTAGTACTGAGTTCCTCGACTATCTGAGGGAATGTGGGGTTGTTTCACAATTGACACCTCCCAGGACACCACAGTTGAATGGTGTAGCTGAGAGGCGTTATCGAACCCTGTTGGACATGGTTCGTTCCATGATGAGTCGAGCTACACTACCAATCTCATTTTGGGGGTATGCCTTAGAGACTGCCGCCCATATCCTTAATCTGGTCCCTATAAAGAAGGTTGCCAAAACACCTCACGATATGTGGACTGGAAAAGTTCCTAGTCTAGCCCACATCAAGATTTGGGGTTGCGAGGCTTTCATGAGACGCGAGACTCACGACAAGCTCGAACCTCGAAGTGAGAGATGTATTTTCATCGGCTACCCACAGAAATCCTTTGGTTACCTCTTCTACAGACCTAGTGAGAATGTGGTCTTTCTAGCAAGGAGGGGTGTCTTTCGAGAGAAAGAGTTCATAAGCCAAGGAAACAATAGGAGGAAAATTGACCTTGAAGAACTTCAAGAGACAAGTGGTGAAGGAACCTCAAACCCTAGCAGTCAACTTGAGGAGGAAACTCATGTTGATCCAATTGACGAGTCTGTACCTCTGAGGCGTTCCACGAGAGTTAGGAATGCACCTGAGCACTACTATGGTTTCCATATTACTGCGGAAGGTGAGACACTTATCAGTGATAAGACACTGGTAAATCTAGATGAACCTAACAGCTATGCGGAAGCCATGGCATGCCCCGAGTCTGCTAAATGGAAAGAGGCAATGGACAGCGAGATACAGTCCATGTATGACAATCAGGTTTGGAACTTGGTTGACAATGTACCAGGTCGTAAAACAGTTGGGTGCAAGTGGATCGCCAAGAAGAAGACCGACATGGATGGTAATGTACACACTTATAAGGCACGATTGGTTGCAAAGGGCTTTTCTCAAACTCCAGGAGTTGATTATGATGAGACCTTTTCGCCAGTAGCCAAGATTAAGTCTATTAGGGTATTATTAGCTATTGCTACATTTCATGACTATGAAATATGGAAAATGGATGTCAAAACCGCTTTCCTTAATGGAAAATTGGCTGAGTATGTTTACATGAATAAGCCAGAGGCTTTTGTAAGTACAGAATACCCTAATAGAGTGTGTAAGCTTGAGAAATCCATTTATGGATTAAGGCAAGCACCTCGCAGATGGAATCTTTGCTTTGATGAGAAAGTCAAAGAGTTTGGCTTTTCGAGGAGTGAAGATGAATCTTGTGTATATGTCAAGGCTAGTGGGAGTATAGTTAGCTTTTTGGTACTGTATGTGGATGACATACTACTCATAGGAAATGACATCCCAACCTTGCAGGAAGTGAAGTCCTGGCTTGGGAAGTGATTTCCTATGAAGGACCTAGGAGAAGCTGCCTATATTCTAGGGATAAGGATTCTGAGAGATCGGAGTAAAAGACTAATTGGGCTTAGTCAGAGTACATACTTGGAGAAGGTGCTGAAGAGGTTCAGCATGCAAGATTCCAAGAAAGGAGAGTTACCCATCCAGAGTAACGATATACTGAGTAAGACTCAAAGCCCGAGTACCGAGTAGGATCGCGATTCTGACTAGGATTAATGAGTCAAGGAGAGGGACTCGACGATTTGACGCCTAGACTCGTCGAGTAGGATCGCGATTCTGACTAGGATTAATGAATGGACTCGACGAGTCGGCGGGTCGACTCGACGAGTGCGTGCTGTTGACAGAAACCCTAAATCTTTGGGCCTGAGCCATATTTAAAGGAATTTATAGCCTTCAATTGCGGCTACCTTCCCAGAAGAGAAAACCCTAGCGAGCTTGAGTGTGTAGAGTGAGAGAAAGAGCTATCTTGAGCTTTTTGGTGTGATTTTGCAAGAAAGGAGAAGAGTTCCAGCAAGAGGGGCCAAGGAAGGTTATTGTCCTGAGTCATCCAAGCAAGGAGCTTCTTTCTGAGGTACAAAATCGAACCCCTTTCCTTCCCTATTGTGTAGATTCCATTTTTGGGGGTTAGGGCTTGAATCACTTCATCTTTGGGGTTTTGAATGCCTCAAACCCCTCTTGCTAGTTTGTGTTTTAGATCTGGACCCTTCTAGGTCCAGAGAGCCGAGAATATGAAGCTTTAGTAGAGTAAAACCTTAGGGTTTGAAGCTAGGAAGCATTTATGGGGTTTTTATGGTATATTATGCAAGATACACCATGCATGGACACCAAGTTCAGACCTTTACGTGATTTTTGGGTGTTAGAAGGCCATATCTATAAGTTAGAGAAATAGATCTGACCTCAGAAGGTCGTTTGAGCATTCTCATGGAAGAAACTCGCCGAGTCCATGAGCGGACTCGACGAGTCGGATCGGGTTGCCCCGCGATTCGTGACCAGTGGTAACCCGTTGAGGTGAGAGGTTAACTCGACGAGTCGAGTGAGGCCTTAGGAGGAGTCAGAGGACACGTATGGACTCACCGAGTCACCCAAGTGCACTCGGCGAGTCTGGTCAGAGTTGGACCGTTGACTAGAGTTGACTTTCGTTGACTTTTAGGGTTGGTCAGCATTTGGATAATTTGACCATTGGAGGGGTAAAATGGTCTTTTTCCCTTCTGGGATATTATAGGAAGGGATTAGTCTAGCCTATGAGAATCGTTGTTAATGAGAGATAAATTACTTTATGTGATTAGGCGGAGGCTAGATCGGGGATATCGAGCACGAAAGTTTACTAGACATCATACGAGGTGAGTCTTCTCACTATACCTTACCTAGGGTGGTAATTATGTGTGACCGGAAGGTCTTATGTGCTATGACGAGTATGTGATATATGTTTCTATGTTTCTATGTATATGTTATGTACGTATTGAGTAGCATGGTATGGACCGGAAGGTCAGTATGGTGTGGACCGGAAGGTCAATATGGTATGGACCGGAAGGTCGACAGAATAGGACCGGAAGGTCTACTCGAATTGTGGGACCGGAAGGTGTTGGATAAGGTGTCTAAGTCCATAACTATTTCTGGTATGTACTTGACCCGACCCGGCATGGTACATTTGGGTTGCATGGCATCATGCATTTGGATAGACTAAATGAGAGAAATAACACTTGTGGTTTATTAATATATTATAAGTTCTAATATATTAATAGTATTATTTAATTAGTATTGATCAAGAATTTATTTGGAATTAATTAAATGATCAAAAGATGACTAATTAAATATATGGGTTGATTATGTAAATCATCCATAACTTGTATAGTGGGCTAAAAGGCTCCATGGATTATCAAGTTGGGTTAAACCCATTGGATGCTCCATGGGAGTTACAAACCCATGGGTCATGAAAATGAAGAGTCATGTCACATTAGGGTTTACATGGTGTAACCCTAGATGTGACACACTATATAAAGAACATGTTACTCACCAAAATCGGTTACACTAAGAGCAAGAGAGGGCAAGCAGATTTTATACAAGTGTTATACACTCTCAAAGTTTATTCCAAGGCATTTGGTGTTGTGTGAAACATTTGAGACATCACACTTGGGGTGCTAGGATCTCAAGGTTCTTCAAGAAATCATAACAACTACAAGGTATGTAATTCTAGCCATCTTTATGTTTAAAGTTCCCCATGTATGCTAGATAGGATTATGAACCTTGGAAAAAGTATTTTGCATGTATTTTAGACAAACATAGATCTAAGGTTTTCTAGGGTTGCATGTACACTTAGGAGTATTAGAATTGCTCACAACCCATCAGAAGGCCCCTGAGACACATTGACCGGAAGGTCTCGTAGAGCTACAACCTCGAGTAGCTTATGTGTTGTATGTAGTATTTTGGGGAACTCACTAAACATGCGTGCTTACCGTTTATGTGATATGTGTTTCAGGTACTTCAGAGGACCGCGGGAAGGCATCGGCATGATTGTACACACACGCACTATGTTTTGGGAAGAGCTACTGTGGATCCTGGATTTTTATGAGATGATTTGAAAACTTTGTTAAATGAATGATTGATGTTGAACAAGGATATATGTTTTTATGAATTAAGAATGAAAATTTTGGTTTGAATTTTCTCGATGTTACAAGTTGGTATCAGAGCATTGGTTTGAGGGATTCAGATACACCTTCGGGTATATCTGAACTCAAACTGAGATTTGGGAAAAGTTTTCAAAAAAAAAACAATTTTCTAAGATAAGTAAAAGATTTTCAAGAAAGCGGAAAAGAGCAGTGTGTACAATCAGCCAGCGCCCGAACGGTGATTTCCCAAAATACTCTTACATTATGTGTTATGAGATATTATGTGATATGTTATGCATGCTAGAGAGTGGGCTAGGTATTCATGTCTAGGACTAGAGTGGCCTGATTTGTGATGCCTTAGCCTAGGAGTTACTGCTACTATGAGTTACTACGAGAGTGAGTAGGTAGCAGAGAGGAGCTTACGAGAGGTCTACTGGAAAGTGGCCTGTGTGTGATGAGATGTAGAGTACTTGTGAACTGGAATCCTAGGAGGAGGACTTGGGGTGAATACTGATGTGGTGTGGAAGGTAGTATAGGGCCCGTACTACTGGATACACCGGATCAGTGAGCAGTCCAAGTAAGAATCCTTAGGGTACTAAGGAACGAGTAGGATTGAGTTATTGAGTGCGAGTATACTCGAGCGAGTCTCTGATTTCTCTTGTGTTGTGTTTCAGAGACATTATGGTGGGTACGCGCCACACTCCAGAGAGCAGCGGTGTTAGCGATGATGAGATTCGCGGTGTTAGCGATGATGAGATTCGCAGGATGATTCATGATGAGGTGGCAGCAGCCATCCAAGCTGAGATACCGGAGATGTTTGGGTCTATCAAGACCACACTGATTGAGACGTTTGACGAGCGGTATGTTGCTCTTACCGATGTTGTTGTTGCTGCGGCCACCGCAACTGTTGCCGCTGCTAGGCCACAGGGGGTGACTCGTTGCTGTATCGAGAGTTTAGCAACACGAAGCCACCAGAGTTTGATGGGACACAGGATCCGATAGCCGCGATGAGGTGGATCTCTGACGTTGAGGGATGTTTCTACACTTGTTCCTGTCTGGAACATTTGAGAGTACGGTTCGCGTTGAACCAGCTTCGCTTGGGAGCGAAGGACTGGTGGAAGTTTGTGACGGCAGATTTTACTCCTGCGGAGCTTACCGCGGTGACCTGGGAGAGGTTCACCACTATGTTCAGAGACGAGTATGTTCCCCCGGTGGAGAGGGAACGTTTGGCCCAGGAGTTCTTGTCCCTCAAGCAGGGGACGGAGTCGGTGACGGTGATCACGTAGATGTTTCATGAGAGGGCGTTGTTTTGCCCTGAGCACGTGTCTACTAAGCAGGCACGCATGAGTCGATATTTGAGCATACTGAGGAGAGACATTCGGGAGTTCGTGGCGAACTCGACGTACCAAACATTTGCCGAGCTCCAGGCAAATGCTTGGAAGTGGGAGATTGAGCTAGAGACTCAGGCCAGGGAGGAGGCCGAGTCTCAGAGGAGGGACAGGCGGCCGGTGCAGTCTGAGCCGGCAGCCAAGCAGGCAAAGCCCGCCGATGCGAGATCTGGGGGCCAGAAGGGCCGCACTTGTGGGAAGTGCGGTAAGGGACATGATGGATTCTGTCGAGCAGGAGCTTGCTACAAATGTGGCAAGGAGGGGCATATTGCCAAGGATTGCCCCAAGGGATTCATGGTTTGCTTTCATTGCAACCAGACTGGCCACCGGAGGGCCGAGTGCCCGCAGCTGTTACAGGGATCAGCACAGGGATCTGCCCCTGCTGCTGCACGAGCTACTGAGGGTCGGTCAGCGAAGGCCGAGGCACCGAAGGCTCGCGGGAGAGCCTTTCAGTTGACAGCGGAGGAGGTCCGCGCAGCGCCCGGTGTCGTGGCTGGTATGTATTCTTTTATTTACTTATGTCGAGTTTGAGATTTTGTGCTTATATTGTGGTATGCATAGGTACTTTTCTTGTGAGTTTTGTACCCGCTTTGGTGTTATTTGACTCGGGTGCGAGTCGATCTTTCGTGTCATTAGCGTTTAGCCAGCACATCAGTACCCGACGAGAGGCGTTGAGTCGACCTCTACGAGTTTCTATAGCTGACGAGCGAGCGATTTATGCTACTGATGTGATTCGAGGATGTGTACTCGAGATCTTCGGTGTTGAGTTCCCGATAGATCTGGTCCCGATTGCGATGCGGGACGTTTGTGTCATTGTGGGCATGGATTGGTTGAGCCGATTTGGAGCTGTTATAGACTGCGAGCGACAGTTGGTGACCATACGAGACCCTAGTGGGGGAGTACTTACGGTGTATGGAAAGGGTACCCGATCTGGGTCAGCATTTTGTTCGGCTGCCAGAGCGAGACAGAGTCTACAGCAGGGCTGTAGAGGATTTGTAGCCTATGTGATGGATGCACGAGTCGCCGCAGAGAGACCGAGTTCTGTCGGTGAGGTACCGATAGTGCGAGAGTTTCCGGATGTTTTCCCCGAGGAGTTTCCAGGTGTGCCTCCCGAGAGACAGGTGGAGTTCCGCATCGATTTGGTTCCGGGGGCAGCGCCTATTGCCAAGGCACCCTATCGCCTTGCGCCACCGGAGATGCAGGAGTTATCCTCACAGCTTCAGGAGCTGTTGGGGAAGGAATTCGTCCGACCGAGTAGCTCGTCGTGGGGAGCGCCAATCCTTTTTGTAAAGAAAAAGGATGGTTCACACCGGATGTGCATTGATTACCGGGAGTTGAACAAGTTAACGGTCAAGAACCGTTATCCATTGCCGAGGATCGACGATCTGTTCGATCAGTTGCATGGTGCGTCTTGGTTTTCCAAGATAGATTTGAGGTCTGGATATCACCAGATGAGGGTGCGTGACGAGGATATCCAGAATACGGCGTTCGGGACTCGTTATGGGCATTACGAGTTCGTGGTGGTGCCTTTTGGGCTCACCAATGCACCAGCGGCGTTCATGGACCTCATGAACCGAGTATGCAGGCCGATGTTGGATCGATCGGTGATTGTGTTCATCGATGACATTCTAGTGTATTCGAGGACCAGAGAGTAGCATGAGGAGCACCTGAGGGAGATCCTTGGAGTATTGAGATCGGAGAGGCTTTATGCCAAATTCTCCAAGTGTGATTTCTGGTTACGAGAAGTCCAGTTCTTGGGACATCTCGTTAATCAGAATGGGATATTGGTCGATCCGGCCAAGATTGAGGCTGTAATGAGTTGGGAGGTTCCGAGATCCCCCACCGAGATCAGGAGTTTTCTGGGGTTGGCCGGCTACTATCGGAGATTTATCAGAGATTTCTCGAAGATTGCCGTTCCCCTCACCAGATTGACCCGGAAGGGCGTTGCTTTTACTTGGGGTCTAGAGCAGTAGACCTCGTTTGAGACTCTTCACCAGAGACTATGCGAAGCCCCGGTGTTAGCCCTTCCCGAGGGAATGGAGGATTTTGTGGTTTACTGTGATGAATCTATATCAGGGTTGGGTGCGGTGCTTATGCAGAGAGGGCATGTGATAGCGTATGCATCGAGGCAGCTGAAGCCTCATGAGACGAGGTATCCCACCCATGATTTGGAGTTGGGGACAGTGGTGTTCGCCCTCAAGATATGACGCCATTATTTGTATGGGGTTCGGTGTACCATATACACGGACCAAAAGAGTTTGAAGTACCTAATGGATCAGCCCAACCTGATTATGCGCCAGAGGAGATGGTTGGATGTGGTAAAGGATTACGATTGTGAAATCCTGTACCACCTGAACAAGGCTAACATGGTAGCCGATGCTCTGAGCCGCAGGGCGGAGAGTGCCCCGATTCGAGATATATGTATTAGGATGACGGTGATGAATCCGGTATTGGATACCATTCGAGAAGCCTAGGCAGAGGCTGTGAGACCGGAGAATCGCAAGAGGGAGCGGGTGATTGGACAGGTGTCCGAGTTTGTGACAGATAGCCTAGGGCTTATGACCTTTCGTGGTCGGATTTGTATGTCGTATACGGGCGGGGCACGTAGCACTCTGATGGAGGAGGCGCATAGATCGAGATTTTCGATCCATCATGGGGCCACTAAGATGTATTTGGACCTGAAGAGAGACTACTGGTGGCCCTGTATGAAGAGGGATGTTGCGTGGGTAGTAGAGAGGTGCTTGACCTGTTGCCGGGTTAAGGCCGAGCACCAGCGTCCGCATGGCAAGTTGCAGCCATTAGAGGTTCCCCAGTGGAAGTGGGAGCAGATTTCTATGGATTTTATCACCAAATTGCCGAGGACCACGAGGGATGTTGATGCAATTTGGGTGATTGTGGACCAGCTGACGAAGAGCGCTCACTTCCTTGCTATTAGTGAGAGCTCTTCTGCAGAGAGACTGGCAGAGATGTATGTGAGAGAGGTGGTGTCGCGGCATGGAGTGCCGATCTCGATTGTGTCAGACCGAGATGTACGTTTTACTTCCAGGTTCTGAATGAAGTTTCATGAGGAGTTGGGTACGAGATTGCACTTCAGTACTGCTTATCACCCACATACGGACGGGCAGAGTGAGCGGACGATACAGACACTCGAGGACATGCTTCGGGAATGTGTTATGGACTTCGGTGGAAGTTGGGACACATACCTCCCTTTGGCTGGGTTTTCTTACAACAACAGCCACCATTCGAGTATTGGTATGCCTCCCTTTGAGCTTTTATAGGGGAGGAGGTGTCGGACTCCCATCTATTGGGGAGAGGTGGGACAACGAGTGATGGGTAGCACTGAGATAGTGCTTAAGACGACTGAGCAGATACAGTAGGTCAGACAGAGGTTACTGACAGCCCAGAGCCGTCAAAAGAGTTATGCGGATAGGCGGCGATCCGAGCTCGAGTTTCAGGTTGGAGATTTCGTACTCTTGAAGGTATCTCCTTGGAAAGGAGTGATCCGATTCAGGAAGAGGGGCAAGCTGGGGCCCCGATACATTGGTCCTTTCAGGGTTACCGCGAGAGTGGGTAAGGTAGCATACCGTTTGGAGCTACCTGCGGAGTTGGGCCAGATTCATGATACCTTCCATGTATCCCTGTTGAGGAAGTGTATAGCCAATGAGACGGCAGTGGTGCTGCTAGAGGATATTCAGGTGGATGCGAGCCTGAATCACATTGAGAGGTCGATCGCGATCTTGGATCGGAAAATCAAGGTTCTGAGGAACAGGGAGGTGCCTCTGGTTCAGGTCCAGTGGCAACATCAGAGAGGGTCCGAGCTGACTTGGGAGCCGGAGACGGAGATGCGGGAGCAACATCCAGAGTTGTTTGCAGAGCGAGACTTCGAGGGCGAAGTCTGATTCTAGTGGGGGAGAATTATAACATCCGGATTTCCAGGTATCATAAATTGAGTATTATTTTTGAGTCAAGAAGAGGGACTCGACGAGTTGATGCCTAGACTCGTCGAGTAGGATCGCGATTCTGACTAGGATTAATGAATGGACTCGACGAGTCGGCGGGTCGACTCGACGAGTCCGCGCTGTTGACAGAAACCCTAAATCTTTGGGCCTGAGCCCTATTTAAAGGCATTTATAGCCTTCAATTGCGGCTACCTTCCCAGAAGAGAGAACCCTAGCGAGCTTGAGTGTGTAGAGTGAGAGAAAGAGCTATCTTGAGCTTTTTGGTGTGATTTTGCAAGAAAGGAGAAGAGTTCCAGCAAGAGGGGCCAAGGAAGGTTATTTTCCTGAGTCATCCAAGCAAGGAGCTTCTTTCTGAGGTACAAAATCGAACCCCTTTCCTTCCCTATTGTGTAGATTCCATTTTTCGGGGTTAGGGCTTGAATCACTTCATCTTTGGGGTTTTGAATGCCTCAAACCCCTCTTGCTAGTTTGTGTTTTAGATCTGGACCCTTCTAGGTCCAGAGAGCCGAGAATATGAAGCTTTAGTAGAGTAAAACCTTAGGGTTTGAAGCTAGGAAGCATTTATGGGGTTTTTATGGTATATTATGCAAGATACATCATGCATGGACACCAAGTTCAGACCTTTACGTGATTTTTGGGTGTTAGAAGGCCAGATCTATAAGTTAGAGAAATAGATCTGACCTCAGAAGGTCGTTTAAGCATTCTCATGGAAGAAACTCGTCGAGTCCATGAGCAGACTCGACGAGTCGGATCGGGTTGCCCCGCGATTCGTGACCAGTGGTAACCCGTTGAGTTGAGAGGTTAACTCGACGAGTCGAGTGAGGCCTTAGGAGGAGTCAGAGGACACGTATGGACTCGCCGAGTCACCCAAGTGCACTCGGCGAGTCTGGTCAGAGTTGGACCGTTGACTGGAGTTGACTTTCGTTGACTTTTAGGGTTGGTCAGCATTTGGATAATTAGACCATTAGAGGGGTAAAATGGTCTTTTTCCCTTCTGGGAGATTATAGGAAGGGATTAGTCTAGCCTATGAGAATCGTTGTTAATGAGAGATAAATTACTTTATGTGATTAGGCGGAGGCTAGATCGGGGATATCGAGCATGAAAGTTTACTAGACATCATACGAGGTGAGTCTTCTCACTATACCTTACCTAGGGTGGTAATTATGTGTGATCGGAAGGTCTTATGTGCTATGACGAGTATGTGATATATGTTTCTATGTTTCTATGTATATGTTATGTATGTATTGAGTAGCATGGTATGGACCGGAAGGTCAGTATGGTATGGACCGAAAGGTCAATATGGTATGGACCGGAAGGTCTGCTCGAATTGTGGGACCGGAAGGCCCCTAAGACACATTGACCGGAAGGTCTCGTAGAGCTACAGCCTCGAGTGGCTTATGTGATGTATGTAGTATTTTGGGGAACTCACTAAGCATGCGTGCTTACCGTTTATGTGATATGTGTTTCAAGTAATTCAGAGGACCGCAGGAAGGCACCGGCATGATTGTACACACACGCACTATGTTTTGGGAAGAGCTACTGTGGATCCTGGATTTTTATGAGATGATTTGAAAACTTTGTTAAATGAATGATTGATGTTGAACAAGGATATATGTTTTTATGAATTAAGAATGAAAATTTTGGTTTGAATTTTCTCGATGTTACAAATGTCTACATCAAAATATATCAAGTAGGGAGAAACCAAATAAGATCATATCGAAAGTAGGGCTCGTTTGGTATACACAATATACTATTTGGAAATCTCACTTTAAACACCTCACTAAATCTTGCCTAGAGATCACCCCCATAAGTAGATCAATAAGTATAATGAGTTGGAATCACTAAGAAATCTTATTTAAATATAAATTACACAAAAATAAAGTTGAGTGTAATTTAACTTACAGAGATTTCCAAGACAAAAGTCCGAAAATTGCATTGGCAGTACTCTGGCCTAATAACTATTAGTTGTCGGGCTCCTAGGGTCCTCAAGGTTTCGTCAATGACTAAAAACTAAAGGAAAATGGGCTAATATTGATATAAACTCAAGAGGGTGAATGAGGAAAAGTGTGGGAATGAACTAAATCTTCGAAGGCTATTTATATGCGAAAAAAGTGAAAGCGTGTCTTGTACTCTGTCAGAGCGCGCCATGCAAAATGTTGAAAGGTGACGTGTCGAAATCTCGTGGTGACACATGTCATAATCTCTTACTTTAACAACCTTCTCATTCGAAAAGTGTGGGAATGAACTAAATCTTCTAGCTACAATCCTCTTACTTTAACAACAATCGTAATACTTCTATTGATTGCTTCGATTATCTTTCACTTCAATCTTCTGGTGTAAGTCGGACGCTACATCGAACTTGGTTCTCTGAACCACATAGAATACATATCTTAGTCGGACTCGATATGATATGACAACTAGGGTCGGACTAATAATCATATTCTTAGTCATTACCGAAACAATGGTAACGACAGACATGAACAAAACGAGATCAATTACTAGTGCCTTGGTAACCTTGTGACTTTCCCTGATCCAAGTGCGAGTCTTGTGATTCTGGTAGTATAGGACTACTACCTTTCACACCTACTCATACCCGTCCCAAGTATTGTCTCGTTGCTTTTCAAGTTATTATCACAAAAACAATTTTAACACATACAAATGTGTCCAAACAATCATATAATTTTCCCTAGACTCTACTAGGACTTCCTCCATGCGTATCTTCAATCATCAATTCTGCTTCAACTTGGTTGGCGATGGAAATGACAGATGATGGGATAACTTCATGGATTATACCAAAAAAAATCTTCATTCTGCAAATCGAAAGCGTACTTCTCCCGTACTAGACGGATTATTTAATAAACGCATTCTAACGGCAAGATACCTTTCTTAGGGTATATTCCGATAGGTATCATTCAATATCATCAGCTTTCTTATTTCCTCTATTTGCTCAGTCTGGTACGATTCCTTATCATGACGTTCCACACACCGTAATAGTTGTTCGAGACGAGAAATTTAAGATAGAGAAGGTTTAGATGCGTAATCCTCCTTATTACTCCGAAAGTTACATGCCAGGTCAAATACCGTAATTAAACGTTTAGAAATCTGAACACATAAAATTTCCAGATCCGGTCGGCAATAGACCATAGATCCGATCAAATAATAACATCCTAAAGCATATAAGGCATATTATAGCTTAAATCATTTAGCACATAAAAGCAATTTAGGCATCTTTCCTAAAATAAGCTAGTGCTCGTGTCTATTCAGGCACACTTCCTAAATATAGCAGACATTTATCTCACAATCATCGCTTAGCATTCTAAGTTTAAGTCTACAAATAAATCCTTATTTCTAGTCGCTTAAACTAATGCTCTGATACCAACTGTAACATCCCCAAATTCACGGTCATTAAATTTTTTTTTATGCTTATTTGAAAATCAGAGTATCTTTTTTAAAGAATAATATTGCGGAATTTGTTCCCAGAAAAACATGATAAATATATTATCAAAGCATTTCCGAAGAACTGTATTATGTTTATATTAAAACTTTGGGATGTCATCGTCAATATAGAAACACAAGTATAAACAGACCTTACATTCATTTACACTAGTGATTTATATCTCCTTTAATCACTCAGTGTAAAGTGTCCTCGTATCGATATCTGTGATACAAATAAACTGAGTAGGTTAGGTTGGGAAACCTGGTGAGTACATAGGGTTTTCAACCTATAATAATAAAGTTATTATGTTTCATCATCAAACAGTTAACCAGTTAAGAATCATCTATCATTCAATCATTCATTCCTAAGGATTGTCCTACGGAATAGGAACGGAGTCCATCGCTGCCAGGGTTTATTTAACAGGCACTAACTCCATAGCTGCCGATGTTCATCTATAGGGCACTAAATCCATAGTTGTCAGAGTTTATCTCCTTTATCGAAAGTATTATTTTAGGGAGTCCACCCACAATAAATGTCAATGGGTTTTTAGAGTACATCTGGTGAACACATCGTTCACAACACCTACAGGTTGTGAGTCTGCTAGTGTTCCACTGGACTGTCTAAAGTGGTTGTCATCTATACTCTGCTAGATGACTGAGCCATCGCTTGGGTCATCGTTTGGGTCATTGTTTCTCATCATCTTTCACCTCACAACATCTATATCATCTTTCATATCTCATCTTTCATCTCATCTTTCATCTCTCATCTCATCTCATCTTTCATCTACCCATCTTTACCCATCATAATTATAGGTATAAAATACGTATATAGTTTAAATCGAATAAAACATGTATATTTTGTTCATCCGGCATAGATTTCAAGAATTGACCGATCTAAAATTCGACTGTCTTTTTATCGTTTAAATCCTATTAATGAGATATCCAGTTCTCATTTAGATCATTTTGGCTAAAAATTGACTGATCTAAAACTCGATTTTCGGGTTGTGCACTGCTATGCTAAATCTTAAAAAAATCATAACTTCCTCATACGAAGTCAGATGTGGACGTTCTTTTTATGCACGCTCTCGGTTTAACATATACTATGACTGTCGTTTAGATCGCTAAGGCTAAAAAGTATTTTATCGCAAACTCATTTTTTACGTCACACAGCGTCATGCCGGTTTTGTCGCAAAACTTCCTCGGGTCATAACTTCTTCGTTATAAGTCGGATTTCAGCGTTCTTTATATGTACGTAGGGATGAGCAAAGGAACCGACCCGAACCGGAATCGGCCCGGGAACCAAACTCGGTGGAAAATAGGAACCGAACCGGACCGCCGATTCTATCAGTTCCGGTTCCTACCGGTTCTTGTCGTGTCTTCAATGTTGGAACCGGTCCTCGAGAAATAGAAACATACGGTTCCGGTTTTTTCCGGTTGTACCGGTCCCTGGTTCCAAAAATCCTCAAGAAGATCGTCCCGATCCCGGCCCAACCGGTTCCATCGGGTTCCGGTACCGGTTCCGGTTTCGGCCGGTTCCCCGGTCCATATGCTCATCCCTATATGTACGGAACCATTGTGACATATACTATAACTTGGTTAAGATTATTCATATTAAATAATCTTCTATAAAAAAGTTATTTTTGATGCTTATTGTCTCTAAATTGACTAGACCGAATCTCCGGGTGTTGCAGAAGAAGATGATCCTCACTGATCTGGGCTTTCTGTTTTCATTTGATTAAGGTTAAAAGTGAAGAAGAAGATGGAAGAGAGAGAGAGAGAGAGAGGGGCATTTTTTAATTTTTAATTACTTAAAAATTACTAAAATGAATATAAAAAATAAAAAACAAATATGAGGGGTATAATCGTCATTTTAAGTGGATAGGGACCAAAACCAATAGAAAGATCCAATTTTTGACCATTGGTGCACCACTAAAACCTTTTGGACCAAAACCACAAAATTTTGCTAAACACATGGACAGTTTTTGCAATTTTGTCTAATCTCGTGGTTTGTCAAAGCGTGCCACGCCTCTTGTTTCTACGCGCAGCTGCGCGCAAATTTTTATAAAATCTTTAAAAATTCATATATTTTCTGTATACAAACTCCATTTTTGATGTATTTTATATCCACACGTAGCTATCGACAAGATCTACAACTTTCATTTAGAATCTGTCGGCTAATTTGGACTTTATTTTTAAAGTTATTTTTTAGCAAGCATAGATTGTTAAAGTCCGTTAAAAATTCATAACTCTCTCGTCCGAAATTCGTTTCCGACTGTCTTTATATCGACGGATAGGTATTGACGAGATCTTCAATTCTCGTTTAGATTGTTTCGGCTAAAAGTCAACCGATCAAAAATTCGATTCCTATGCTAACGCAATTATGCTGAAATATTAGAAAAATCATAACTTCCTCTCATTAAGTCAGATTTAGGCGTTCTCTATATGCACACGCTCAGTTTTACGATTACTACGACTTTCATTTAGACTACTTATGCTAATATGCAATCTATCTCCATTCATTATTTACGATATCTGTAGCCGTATTGGGTCAAATGCGAAACTTCAACGCATCATATCTTCTGCGTTATAAGTCAGATTAGAGTGTTCTTTATATCTCCAGAATCCTCATCACAACTACTTCCTCTTTCATCAAGGCTAGTTGTCCTAATTAGTATTCTATTTTGGACGTATGTTTTATTCTTATTTTATTATATTGTTTTAAGCACGTATACTACACATAACTACGTAAATCACATAATACTCAGATAATTATCATTCTTAATGTCATAAAAGGTTACAATTTTTTACCATTACAATTACATAATTTTATTAATGTCTAGCGAGCAACATGGGCCTTACAGAACAACTACGAACATTTAGAATAACCTAGTTATTCAAGGATTAAACATGCTAATATAAAACACAAAAATTATTTAATGAAAGACTATATGCAATATATCAACTCATTACAATATATGTTGCTTGTACCGTTCCAATATCCAAATACTAAATTTCAATCAAATACATCCACTTAAGACAACAAGGTTATATAGCACCAACTTGACTCTCATGCTTTAGCTAATGAAGGAACTTAGTTAAGTAGATTCGACAAACTTGATTTGTATAAACTTTTTTAATACAAACATTTTCAGTTATATATATATATATATATATATATATATATATATATATATATATATATATATAAAGAAAACTATTGAGAATGTATTGATTGCTTAAATATGACTTAGATACCAATACTTGCGTAATGGGATTACTCATAGTCATAATGAACTATACATTAAGCATCTTTGTATGCGGTTCTCCAAACTACAATGATTTTCTAACTCTGATGTGTAACTGTAATTAAAATCTATATGGAACCATTATCCATGTAACTTTCTCCTTCATTTGAAATGAGGACATGCCTAATTGTGATTAAGAGTCATCTCAATCTATTTGGAAGTTCAACTTAAATATGCCTTTCTTTCAAATACTCCACATATTACGAATATTTTTTTAGTTCCCGTAAGTACTTTAGAATATTCCTTTAAGTCACACCATGACTTATTCTCGGATTATACTGGTATCATTCGACATGCTCTAAGCATACGATTTATTTGACCGTCATGCATATCATGACATATATGATTAATCCAATTATCAAAGCATATGGAATACAATCATATTCTCTAGTTCATCACATTGTACTGAGATTTTGCTCAAAATCATGTCATGTGGTATTTGACAAGATAAATCTCTCAGAGTCCTTTATCTTATGCTCTTTAAGATCCTTGACAATTAATACAATTTTACTTAATCCTTTAATTTGCGATGATTTATCTAGATAGATCTTTATTCCAAGAAATAGTATGTCAATCACATATAAGACTATGAATGTTACTGCAATCCCACTAGCTTTGTAGAAAATACAAGATTCATCTTGATTTATAATTAAATCACACTATGTAATTATCTTATAAGAAAGAAGATTCTTACTTTGAGATGTTGACTTAAATATGAAAGGATTTTCATTAATTTATGTTTTTTCCTCTCAAAACTCACTCACTCTTTATATTCATAATATATCGAGGAAGATTGATCAATCCCATACATGATAATCATACATGAATACATCTCTATGTGTTTTATTAGTTCTTGATCAACTATTGAACAGGTTCAACAACTGTTGTAAAACTTTTTAGTTTCAAACTGTGATGCATTTAGTTTATGGTTCTTTAGCTCTTAAAGTTCCATATAGCTCCCACTTAGGAAGAGAACTTTCTAAGCGCATGTCTTCTGGAATAACAATTAGTGGGATTGTAGAAAATTCATCCTAAACAATCATTTAGGATGGTCTACATAAATGAAATTTGTATATGTTAGAGTGACTTAAGATAAGGATAAACCTTTTAGATAAGGATAAACCATTACATCATTAGTCTAATTAAAGTATGTAATCTACTTGTTTGGTTGGATATATATATATATATATATATATATATATATATATATATATATATATATATATATATGTTGTAGTAAGTATAATTCTAAAATTTTTATAAAGTAAATAGTTCTTTAAAACACCATATAATAGACTGTAAGGTCTATGTTTTATCCTTTTCAAAAACTTGTATTATCGACATTCTACCAGTGGCCAGGTGACCTTATCCCACCAGAGAATACAAATGCTACCTCGAACATCAAAAGACAAATCCAAGTAACCAGGTGATCCTGTGCCACAAGAACTATACGAATGAAGAGTGGGTGTTTTTGATGGAATGAGTTATGAATCGATTCCACAACTCTTAAGATGTTCCAAGAAGACTTGGTTTACAAAACTCATTTTCTTTATCACAACGAAAGGTTAATGATGGTCTCATTAAGTTATATTTCAATCTTCACTATGAAACAATTTGAGCAAATTAAAGGTTTCAACAATAACAAATAAAATTCATTAGTGAAATTGACTTAAGTATCTATCCCAAATCTATCCATGGATTGAAAAGATTACCTACATCACTTATGTATAATTCTTTGTTAAGCCTTTTTTCTCTTTAACTACTAATAGATAAAGACACATGCCAATCATTTTTGCATATAAATAGGATTCACATATATCAAATGAATCAAGCTCATTTGCCTTCAAAATTCCTTCATTTTGAAGTTGGTATGTTTCTTATTTATACAATCATGATGATTATGACATAGATAAGTTTTAATCAAATATCATTTGATTTTATAGGTGTTATATTTAGAACTATTAATTTAATGAAAACTTATTGATTTATTTCATAAATAACATTGTGAGAAAATATTCTTAACATATAATACATCGTTTCATATCATGAATGTGAACATCCATTAAACGATAAGTAAATCTAGATTTATTTATAAATTACGACTGTTAAATGTCCCTATAAGAATATGTACAAAACAATTATTGTTCAAATACAGACTATAACAACACTTGTTATATCTTTAGCACGAAATACCATTCGTCTGTAATCAGTTGATTATTTCTTCCAAAACATCAGCACATAATATCAATTATTAGTGTCACCTGAAGTATAACATACTCAAGTGAATGATGAAAAAAATAATTAGTTCTATCATATAGATATCTGAAGTTTTGGTCAAGTCAGACTTCCTCAGCTCAATGTGTCCAGTTTCTTCCATAATAGAAACAACACTAATCATTATGGTCCTTTCTTGATTTATTGGTTTATGTTGTATTTTCCTTAATTGAACTATGAGTCTATTTTAGTACACAATCTCTCAGATTTCTTTTATTCAATGGTTAAATAGGTTTGAAGCATGTTCTAATGTTCTAATTGAATATCTGTTTTACTCGATGAGACATCTGATAAGTTCCATAATTATCCAAAACTTTCTGCAAGTCAAGGTTAATTACTCTAGTATGATGTGAGACACATCAATATCATCAAAATAATACTTCCATCAAAGAATCATGATCAGACTGACTAGTTGCAGAAGTTGTTCAGGTATGAGATCTTTTGGTATATATAATTTCTATTTATCCTTAATGTAGAACCTCATAATATTATACTAGTTATGAAAATTATAACCATCAAATGTTACTGTCTCTTAAAACACAACAAGAGAGGTTTTTCAGGGCGTAAGAGTATTAACAGTTATTTACACAATTTACCAAAATTTCATTTAGTATTTTCAAAATTAAGTCTTTAAAAATTAATACATTTTTATTGTTTCTAAAACATTGATGGCAACCGATCGTTTGGTTGACATTGCAACAATTTTGGTTGAGATTGCAAAAAACTTGGTTGATATTGCAACATAAATTTACATATTGCAACAATTTTATTGATATTGCAACAATTTTATTGACATTGCAATGTCAACCAATTGACCGGTTACCATCAATCTAGCAGGTTACCAAATAAATGACATGCCAATATTATGATATGGAAGCCATGTCATATCTTATGTGGCAGGATTGAGTTTCAAACATGGGTTTGCATAGAACCCAATTTCACATATCTTTTTAGGTCGATCAAATGGTTCAAACTTCCTTAAAATTCAGCGAAATGGGCATACTTACCCTTTTAGGTGACAATTTTTATTATAATTTCTAATGTTTAATTATCATGAGAGTATTTCTTCACAAATGGCATCTAACAAGTCAATCTATTGGTTGAAACTCACTAACAAGTCAGTGAAAAAGGCGTACTCACCCTTTCAGAATATGCTATTGTGGTTTAGAAGCGTGATTTGTACAACAAGTAAATGAAGACCCCTACAAGGTCGATCCAGGAGATGCTTAGTGAGTTTAAACCACTAAATTGACCTTGTAGCAGTCTTCATTTATTATTTGTACAAGTCGAGCTTCTAAACCATAATAACATCTCGTGAAAGGGTTATTATGCCTTTTTCACTGACTTGTAAGTGAGTTTAAACAATCAGACCGACCTTCATTTGTTTGTTGTACAAATCGAGCTACTAAACTACAATAACATCTCCTTAATCGGTCAAGTGGTTGACATTTCAACAAAATTGTAACTATAATGACATAATTGAGAAAAAAAAACTTGGTGTTAAAATCGAATTTTTATGGTAATATAGTGACTTTCTTGCAATTTGAAACTCAGTGTCAAAATCGAAATTTTGGTAAACTTAGTGTTGAATTAAGAAAGTGACCATCTTAAACTTATCAATACGAAGTCTAGTCCTCTACCGCAACCTCTTTTGAAGATGTCATCCGCAACCGTCTCATCCGCAATGAAGACTTAGTTACTTTAGTTGACTTGTTATTTTAGAATGTATTATCTAGTGAACTTTTCATAGTCACGATAAGTCAGTAGTTTATTAGTTGTTTATTCTCATTGTAACTTTTTGAGACTCTATAAATAGAGTTCTCACCTTCATTGATTAACACATCTCTATCTCTATTTTCTATCTTAGAATTTCTCTATCTCTGAATTCTTATCTCTTACTATCTAAGATCATTCTGAACTCACTCGAATATTAAGATCAACTATCATATATCCTTCGGAGCAAGTATTTAAGACTTCTTTCACTTTAAGCTGATCACATAAACTAACTTGGTTTGATTGCAAACCTTGTTAAGAATATGCTTAGTGTTTACTTGATATATAACTTGTTTTCATTTACATTTCCTTTATTTTCTGCACTTACATTTCTGCATCTAACTATCTAACGACTCTAACTTATTATTATTGTTGAGCTTTATGATCCTTTGAGATTAACTTATCCCGTAATTATCAACTTGTACTAACGTTTGTTCAAGTGTGTCTCAAAAGTTTTTCTCTCAACAATTGGTATCAGAGCCAAAGTGGTTGCTTTTTAAACAAAACTCTTATTTTGAAAAGTCTTCTATACCACTGAAGCTCATTTTTTTTAAAAAAATCTTAAAAAAAAAACAAAAGGAAATGGCACAAGCTTTATCACTCAATGTTTCCAACAGTGTTGGAGGTTCTAACCAATCCCCAATACTTGTTGCAAGCGAGTATCATAACTGGTCTCAAAGAATGGAGAGGTATCTGAAAAGACTTGGTAGAGATGTGTGGAGATATGTGGAAGAAGGACCTCATGTTCTAGTCCTTACTCCGGTTCAAGCTGATGGTGCTCAAGCTAGACTTGGTGGAGGTCAAGCTGTGATGAATCGTCCCACTAAAGATAATCTTGATAAAATGGAAAATGATGTTGTGGCTTTCTATGAAATCTCGTGTGGAGTGGCCCCAGATAACTTTGACATCATCATCAACTGTAAATCAGCCAAAGAAATCTGGGATGTTCTTAAAATTTTGTATGAAGGTTCCGAACAAGCTCAAAACAAGAAAATCACCACTGCCCTCAACGAGTTTAATAACTTCAAAGCTCATCCAGGTGAAAGTCTAAAAGACTCCTTCAAAAGATTCAATCTTATTGTCACCAAGTTGTCAAATGTTGGCACCGTCCGAAGCAATCATGAAACAAATCTATAGTTTCTCAATGGTCTGGGTAAACATTGGACTACGGAAAAAATGATAGTCCAAGGAGATAGGAAGATTCACACACTATCTCTCTTCAAGCTGTATGGTGAACTTCAGGCACAAGAATCAACAGTGCTAAAAGATTGTGCAGACTTCGGAGGACCACTTGCTCTTGTAGCCCAAACTCCTCAAAGCAAAACCATTCATTCATATGAACCCTATCCAATCTCTTATGACAACCCACCACAATCCTATGAAGCCGATACAGAGTATGATGATGAAGAAGAATTTCAAAATGCCATTGCCCTAGTTAGCCAACAATTCAACAGGTTACCACCAACCTATTTTCGTAAAAATTAGCAGTTTACCTAACCACCTTTCAACCGTAACTTCAATCCGCAAAACAATCATTCTCGATATCCTAGAAACCCTCACCAGTCTCCGCAACCACAAAATTCTCATCAACCCAAAGAGGCACTGCAGTCTATCAAGTCAACTGACTCCGGTACCTCAAATGAAGACAAGAATGATGTTATTATATGTCACAACTGCAACAAAGAAAATCATTTCGCTAAAGATTGCAAAGCCAATGTCATGAAAGACAAATAATTCTATCTTAGAATGGCTCAGGAGTTGGAAGAAAAAGAAAAAGCAAGGGCATACGTGGCACATGTAAAAAGGGATCATCAAGTATGGTCATCCGGAGATGAAGGTGAAGATCATAACATCAAGGGAAAAGGAAAAATATGCATGGTGGCAACTGCTGATGATGATGGATCAACAAAGTTGGAGAAAAACTACTGCTTCATGGCGAAAGATGGAACCCTAAGCATCATCGAACAGGTAAAACTCATGATCCAATCTAATAACTACAACATGCATGATTGTCAACCCTTCTTGGACAAAATTAATGACACTTGTGTTGCCGTCCTTTCAGACTATAACAAGGCACTAGATGAGAAGAACATAGCGTCCCAAGAAATGTTTCATGTGAGAGGACGACTAGAAGATAAGAGACTTAAAGTTGCCATGTTAGAAAAGGAGTTAGTGTTAGAACAGGATGCTAGAATGCTATGTGAAACTCAGTTAGGAATTGCTTTGAATCAAAGGGATCTAGCCCAAAAAGAAAATGTACTTTTAAATCTGTTAATCGAAAAATTGTTCAATGAAAGTGTAAGTCCCAAATTTGCTTGACGTATCAATCAGATCCAATTGATGGTGCGGAATCCCAATCAATTGGATGATGCAAGATCAAAATAGAGAAGAAGGAGAAGAAGAATAAGATGAATCTAATGTACTGATGATTAGAATGAAGTTCCTTACAAGATTCACACACACTCTCTTCTTCTCTCTACTTTCTCTCTCTAGAACACCTTAGAGTACACACACTTAAGCTCCTTTCTCTCTTAGCCGTACACTCTCTCTTATACTCTGACACCTACTAACACTATATATAGGGAACAGAGGCTACAAATGCGTTTACAACCATAAACGCGTTTACAACCGTAAACATGTTTACAACCGTAAACCCAAGGCTGTTTTCGGTTCTAGACCAAAAACTACAATTTCCTAGAAAAGTAAAGTATAAACCATATTTTTGACCCAACAATCTCCCCCTTGGTTTATAGTTTTCTTTACTAATTAACCCAACAAACTCCCCCTAAAAATGTAGCTGGCTTTTCTTGTCAATCTTCATTTGGAGTTTGGCTTCAGCTTTAATCTTCGATTTCTTCACAGCTTCAAGATGAGCTTGATGAATCTTCAATAAATGACTTCATCTTGAGCAGTTGGGCTTTTCTTCAAAATTTGACTCTGAACGCACATTGGGTGAGGAGGCTTGATGTACTGATTCTTGAAAGATAGCGCTTTCAGCTTGAGAATCTTCAGAGAGAACAACAAAGAGATCTAATCTTCTGGATCACTTTAGCCGGTTCATGAATAGCAACAAATTGATTGAGGAGGCTTCAATGCAATCTGTCACATGATCTTCAAGTGCAGCTTCACCTCGCTGCTGGGGTTGAAGGATTGAATGTTTAAAGAATAATGTTCATTTCTTGCTCCTTCGAATGAGAATTCTTCGATGATCACGGACGAAGCCTTGGCTCAGAAATTCTCGATACAGTCTCCATGAGTCTCATCTACATCTGAATTCACTTTTCAAGACAAAAAAAACTAAAAGAAAACTTAGCACACAATATTTTTGCATTTTTCATATTTTCTGAAAATTAAAACAGAAACAAAAATATTTTTGGATTTTTGATTTTTTCTGAACAAGAAATAAAACAGAAATAACACTATTTTTGGATTTTTAATTTTCTGATTTTTGAGTGATTTTTGAATTTTCTGATTTTTGTTTGATTCTCCCCCTAAGTTTGTGCATAGAGGAAAACTATGAACAAATTTAACAAAAACAAAAATATTTTGGATTAAAGTTGTGAGACAATCTTAACTTTGTTTATCAGTACCTTCACCTTCATGAATAAATCTGGTCAATTGTCGGTATTGTGGTCCACTTATACACGAAGAATATTGACAAACTTTTCCAAATATACCATTCAGCTGACAACGACCACGAGTATTGTTGTCCACTTAAATTAAGCAGCGAGATCTACAGACAACCTCTAAATGGTTCAATTTTAGTTGCACTAGAACGTGTTCCCCACTTCCCGATATACCCTGGTGATCAAGAACTTCCAAATAACTCCTTACTTTAGGTGAGTAAACAATTATTAAGGAGGAAGAAAAATTTAGAGATAGGTGCATATGTTGTGTCCCATGTCGGATCTCTTTCAATCACGCAGAGGGGACAGCATATGACTAACAGAGATAGAGAGTTTTAGAGATAAAAGGGTGCATATGCTATGTCCCAGGTCAGATCTTCCGATCACACAGAGGGGACAACATATGGCTAACAGATAGAAAGAATTTCATATATAAGGAGGTGCGTAGAAATAGAGTTGCATATGTTGCATTCCAGGTCGGATCACTTCCAATCACGCAGAGGAAGCAACATATGACTGACAGATAGAAAGCAAGAAAATAATTTCCTACAGACCTACTTTATCAGAACCCCCCAGTCGCCCTATCAGAACCAGAATTAAGGACATAAGTCTGTACATCGAGGAAAAGTTAAGCCACAGTTCTAGATGCGTATTAATTTAATGTATCCTGTGGGTTCCCGTGTTTATCTCACTGCTCAATCTACCAGAGCGTCGTATGGTCAGTCCAAACAATCCTATCTAAATCCACACTGTCAAATCCTTCGTGCCTACTAGCACATTGAACACAGAGTCTAGACAATTCAGATTCAGTCCCTTACACATGTTTAGACTGCTTGTTATCACTTTCTTGATATCGCTTCCCAATAATACCTACTAAAGAAAGACTATAAGAAAGAAAAAAATTGCCTTCAAAATAAATCAGTTTAAGATAAACTCAGGAGTATCGAGAAGAAAACTCAAACCGTAAGTCACCGATTGAATTTGCATCCAGAAGGTCTGAGAACAGCACACATAATCTCAGAACAGATCCGAACATTATTCACATCGTTAGGCACAAAACCCATGAGTGATCCTCTCCTTTCTTCCTTTCCTTTCTTGCAAAGGACACATGCTCTCACTTAAAGTTCTGAATGTTGTTCAGTTGAGAGATGTCTCCTATCATGTACCAGGAGCAACCACTATCAACAAACCGAAGTCTGATGATATGCCTCCATAGCTGCTCCGACACAGAGCGGGATCAGTTGGTCTTTGGAACCCAGTCCATTTTGAAACTGGGTTGACCTTTGTCATCTACACATGGTACTCTCTCCCAAGACATGTCCTTCTTATCAAAAACAGAAGATGTAGAAATATTAGAATCATTAGAGGATTTGGGAGATTGAACCTTTGGTACCCATTTTTAGTTGGGTTTAACCCATTTCTTGTTCGATTCGATGGGTGTCTCAGTACTTGCTTTTGAACTTGAGGTCTGCTGTCGAGATGACTTTGACCTAGCCGGTTTTGGTTTCGTTGGAGCATTTCTTGAAATTGGCTTCTTGGTCGGCATTCCCTTCTTGTTGTTGGGAGTTGATTTATTGCCCTTTGTGGCATTCCAGTTGCCATTGTCTGAACGTGACCTTGAGGGGTTTCTTTTGGAAAATCTCCCTCTTGGCGCGTTTTCCACCCTTGTGTATAGTAGGGAATGTATGCGCGATTATGACAGTTTCTGGCAATGTGTCCAGGTGTTCCACAGTGAAAACATGTCTTTTTCTTCACTGGGAAGTTGTTTCTTCCTGCCCCTGGTGGCGTGTCCTTGCCTTGTTACTGGTTGTTCCCACATGTACACTTGCAGTAGGCTGGCTGTTTCACTTGATTTGGTGGCATGTATTTCTCAACAGCAGGTTGATCAGAAGCAACTGAGTTCGAAGCAACAGATGCAGAGTTCAGAAGACATTGGTTTGTTCAATAGTTTTCTCCTTGTTCTCATCTTCCGTTGCTTTACCTGCACATGAATTAGAAACATTATAATCTTTCATCTCAACACTTTCTGGCACAACCATGACAAGTTTGCCATACACCATAAATGGTTCTCTATCTATTTCTTCCTGAGTCAAAGGAGTAACAGTAAAAGTGTGATTGAATGGAGGAGGGACACTCTCATATCCTATTCCTACTTGCTTTTGGTCCTTCCATTTCATTAGTTTTTCAATCATTGTTGCCACTTTTTCACTTGACACATCGAATTTTTTAAAGTTGAAATCGGCATTTTCAAAACGTATTTTCCATTTTTCAAGTTCCTCAATGACAGCAGCAAGTTCTTTCTGAAGATATCTATAATTGACACACTTATTGCTATAATCCTCCTGTAGTTTCCTGAAGTCCTTAGTTTTGGCCTCTAGTTGTTCTTTCAATGGTTTCTGGCCTTTCCTAAGTTGGTATCCTTCGTATTTTAGTTCCTCGTTCTCTCTTCGTAGTAATTCATAGTGTTCACGTAAATTCTCCAAGGAAAGTTTATTGACTTTGGTTTTTGAAGAACTCATTGTTTACCAAAAATTCCCTTTGACTTGAAAACTCAAAAGTCAACCTTAAAAGTCAAATTTAAAAAGTCAAACTTAAAAGTCAAACCGAAAAGCTAAATTTGAAAATTTGAAAGTTAAAAGAGAAAGTCAAAGTTTAAAATCAAAGGTCAAACTTGGAAGTCAAAGTCAATTTTTAAGGTCAAAAGTCAAAAATAAAAGTCAAATATTAAAAACTAAAATTTTTGGAAAAAAATGGAATTTAAAAATAAAAAGAAATTGATTTTTGGGTTAAAAGTGTTAAAGTTGCAAAATTGGAATCGAAGATATTGTATTTGAATTAAATCTGGAAGGCATATACCATCTAGCAAGCTAGATCAGTTGGAAAGGCGCCTGGTTGATGAATCAGGGGACCCGAGTTCGATCCCTAGCAACCCTCAAAGCATTTTTGAATTAAATTTGAAGCGAGGACGCAGAGTGCGCGCGTGCGAGGATGCTAGCCGAGAACGTCCGAAGCCGTGAACTAGCCAGACCGTGAACGAGTGAAGTTGGCCGTACACCAAGGACCGTGAACGCTGCTGAGCCGTAAACGGATTTCGGGCCGTGAAAGCTTCTTCGGGCGGTGAAAGCTTCTTCGGTTTGCGGCCGTGAACCCTTCTTCAGATGGCCGTGAAACCTTCTTCAGATGGCCATGAACCCGTCTTCGGTGGCCGAGAACCCTTCAACAGTTACGAAAAAAACGACATTTTTCACCCTTTTAAGCCCTAAAATTCGATCAAAAACCTGTTTTTATGAAAACCTCAAAGAACAAACCCCTCCTATTTTGCCAAGAGCTATCCAAAAACGCAAAAATCCTTCAAAAATAAGATCAAATACGCTCCAGATCTGGTAAATTGATTGATACAATACTTGAATATGTTTTGACACCGGATTGGCTCTGATACCCACTGTAAGTCCCAAATTTGCTTGACGTATCAATCAAATCCAATTGATGGTGCGGAATCCCTATCAATTGGATGATGCAAGATCAAAATAGAGAAGAAGGAGAAGAAGAATAAGATGAATCTAATGTATTGATGATTAGAATGCAGTTCCTTACAAGATTCACACTCTCTTCTTCTCTCTACTTTCTCTCTCTAGAACACCTTAGAGTATACACACTTAAGCTCCTTTCTCTCTTAGCCGTACACTCTCTCTTATACTCTTACACCTACTAACACTATATATAGGGAACAGAGGCTGCAAACGCGACACCTACTAACACTATATATAGGGAACAGAGGCTGTAAACACGTTTACAACCGTAAACGCGTTTACAACCGTAAACACGTTTACAACCGTAAACCCAAGGCTGTTTTTGGTTCTAGACCAAAAACTACAATTTCCTAGTAAAGTAAAGTATAAACCATATTTTTGACCCAACAATCTCCCCCTTGGTTTATAGTTTTCTTTAGTAATTAACCCAACAAACTCCCCCGCAATCAAGAGCACCATGACCATTCAGCCCATTCAGCATGAATTACCAATCGAAAATTTTGAGTATGGTCAGTGTTCACAAAATCTTGATGTCTCTAGTTCAGATGATTCCGTCCCTCATTTTTCAAAACAGTCAAAATCTGCCAAGAAACCGCAGTTGAACATTTCTGACTGCGGTTCTCCAAAAACTCATGCAAAATTGGTTTTCAAAGAACATCTCTATCTCTATTTTCTATCTCAGAATTTCTTTATCTCTGAATTCTTATCTCTTACTATCTAAGATCATTCTGAACTCACTCGAATATTAAGATCAACTCTCATATCTCCTTCGGAGCAAGTCTTTAAGACTTCTTTCACTTTAAGCCGATCACATAAACTAACTTGGTTTGATTGCAAACCTTGTTAAGAATATGCTAGTGTTTACTTGATATATAACTTGTTGTCATTTAAATTTCCTTTATTTTCTGCACTTACATTTCCGCATCTAAATATCTATCAACTCTAACTTATTATTATTGTTGAGCTTTATGATCCTTTGAGATTAACTTATTCCGCAATTATCAACTTGTACTAACGTTTGTTCAAGTGTGTCTCAAAAGTTTTTCTCTCTACACTTAGTGTGTAACACCATTGTTCAAGTAATTTCATCTTTAACCCTTAGTATGAGAATTGTTTTCAAAGTTGGTCCTTGGCACTTAAATGAAAAACGCGGATCTGTGTGCGTACGTTGGGTGTAACATCCATAAAAATCATGCCAAATTTAAACTTTTTAAAACATTTCAAAACCATATAGATATAACCATATCATATAAACATATAAGCAAACAACATGCATAATGATCCATCAGTCTGACTGGACCGAATACCGGTCCTCAGTCTATCTGGACCGCTCTCCGAGCCCTCGCCACTTCTAGACCGCCCTCCTCGGGGACTTCAGCCTATCCGGACCGCTCGCTGGGCCTTCGGCCTGACTAGATTTTCTCGGCCCGGGCCTGCAATCTACCTGGTCCGCCCAAGGTGTCTTGGCCTACTGCACACAGCAGGACCTGCCTCAACCCTTTCCCCAAACCAATAAACATGTGCACATAAACATCATACACTAGCATGCAATATCAGATAATCATACCGATCTAACAGATCACTACTCATGTCAATCGTCCTATAACCAGGATACTGATCTAACCGATCTCTAATATAACAACCATCCTACAACCAGGATATCAATCTAACAGATTACTAGCATAGCAACCATCCTAAAACCAGGATGAAATCTAACATATCAATAACATAGCAACCATCCTAACGCAGGACGTAAATCATAAAGGGCCGACCATGGTGCTGTAGACCCTGTTGATATAGTGAGGAGAACTGACCCCTCAAGTAGCTCGAATCGATAAAGATAAGCACAAACTCTCGGATCGCTGTCACTAACTCCACCACCTATATTCACCATAGAACCATACTTGTAAATTTCCAATTTCCCAAAATGTCCCAGAAGTCCAATATTCAACCCTTGGTCAAAGTCAAAGTCAACTGTCCATGTTGACCCTAACTCGTCGAGTACAACCAGCCACTCGCCGAGTTCCTTGCGTAACTCGCCAACTCGCCGAGTCACTTGAGTGACTCATCGAGTTCCTAGTGTCAGTGGCCGTAAACTCCTTGGACAACTCGCCGAGTTTCCCCCTATAACTCGCCGAGGTCATACGTGTCCAATGGTTGGGAAAACCCTATCCGACTCGCCGAGTCACTCATCTGACTCGCCGAGCCCACGACAATCTTCATCGGACTCGTCGAGTCGACCATGCGACTCGCCGAGTCCCTTCAGTCCTTCATCCATACAGAGTCTTTTTAAGCCATGCTAAGGCTACAAATTGTAGATCCAGCTTCCCAAGGCATGTTTATCACGTAAAGTTGCAAACTTTACGTGCATGCAAAGGTCCAAAGTCTTAAAATGACAAAACTAAGCTTGTAAAGAAGTCTCACACTTGAGGGAAGGTTCATGCTTGCCATAGCTGATAACTTTATGGATCTAGAGGCCAAAGGGAGTCCAAATCTGAAGTTGCAACTTCAGATCTTGGCTCAAACACAAGAAACCTTTCCTAAAACCCACCCAAAAGGGATTAAAGATGAACTGAGCCAAGGAAACAACCTAATACCTTTAAGAGAGTGCCAACTGAAGTAGATCTTTGATTCCCACAAGTTCTTGCTTCAATTTTCTTGTTTTACCATAATGTTTCCTCACCAAGATCCCTCTTCCAAGCTTTAACACACCAAAGAAACATACACACGCGATTTAGGGTTTAAGAGTGTCAAGGAGTTGTAAAGGGGAGGCTGGGGGAGGCCAATGATCCTTTAAATAGGGTGCAATACCCCAGAATTTAGGGTTTCATCTGCCAGCTCCTACTCGCCGAATCCCTTCTCGGACTCGGCGAGTAGGTCACTAAAATGCGTGGACCAACCCGCTGCTACTCGACGAGTAGGGCAGCCAACTCGTCGAGTAGACCTTGTAATCAAGAAAATCTTAAGTAAGAAATCAATACCTGAGAATCGGGGCGTTACAATTCTCCGCCACTTGAACTAGACTTCGTCCTCGAAGTCTGCCGCGGTGAACAACTCCGGATAGTGCTCCCGCATCTCTGCCTCCGGCTCCCACGTCCACTCGGACCCCCTCCGATGCTCCCACTGTACCTTCACCAGAGGTATCTCCTTGTTCCACAGAACTTTCATCTTCCTCTCCATTATGGCCACAGGCCTCTCCACGTAATTCAGGCGCTCATCAACCTGAATATCATCCAACGACACCACCGCTTCCTGATCCATAATGCACTTCCGCATCTGTGAAACGTGGAAAGTGTTGTGGATCCGACTAAGTTCATCCGGTAGCTCTAGCCTATAAGCCACCTTGCCAACCCTGGCAGTGATCCTGAACGGTCCAATGTAACGAGGACCCAATTTCCCCCTCTTCCTGAAGCGGATCACACCCTTCCAGGGTGAGACCTTTAGGAGTACCATATCACCGACCTGAAACTCCAACTCAGATCGACGTCGGTCGGCGTAGCTCTTCTTCCGACTCCGTGCTGTCTGCAGCCGCTGTCTAATCTGCTGAATCATATTGGTAGTCTGCAGGACTACCTCGGTCCGACCCATCACCCTGTGACCCACCTCACCCCAACAGACTAGGGTCCGGCACCTCCGCCCATATAACAGCTCATAGGGTGGAGCACCAATGCTGGAGTGAAAGCTATTGTTGTAGGAGAACTCTGCAAGTGGTAGGTAGGAGTCCCAACTCCCACTGAAGTCAATAATACAAGCTCTCAACATATCCTCAAGAGTCTGTATCGTCTGCTCACTCTGGTCGTCCGTCTGTGGATGATAGGTTGTACTGAAATGTAGTCGTGTGCCCAGTTCCTCGTGGAACTTCTGCCAAAATCGGGAGGTAAACTGAACATCATGATCTGAGATGATAGAGACCAGAACCCCATGGCGAGCGACAATCTCATGTATATACACATCGGCCAGCTTCTTGGCCGATTAGCTCTCCCGAATGGGCAGAAAATGAGCGCTCTTGGTCAGTTGATCCACGATGACCTAGATAGCGTCGAACCCCTTCGTCGTCCTCGACATCTTGGTGATGAAGTCCATCGTGATCTTCTCCCATTTCCACATAGGAATCTCCAGAGGCTGTAGCTTTCCATGCGGCCTCTGATGCTCGGCCTTGACCATCCTACACGTCAAGCACCTCTCGACGTACCAAGCGATTTCTCGCTTCATGCACGGCCACCAGTAACTCAATCGCAAGTCCCGATACATCTTGGTGGCCCCCGGGTGAATAGAGAAGCGAGACTTATGAGCCTCCTCCAATATGGTTTGTCTGACCCCGCCAGACATTGGAACCTAGACCCGACCGCAACGGGTCAATAATCCCCGACTATCCTGCACAAACCGGTTGTTCTCACCCCTGATCCTATCGAGTTTCCAGTTATCCCGACGCATACCCTCAGCCTGGGCTTCCCTGATCAAGCCCACAAGCAAAGAATCCACCGCTATTCTCATACACATTGCTGGGGTGGAAGACCCAGCTGACTTGCGGCTCAGAGTGTCCACCACCACATTCGCTTTACCGGGGTGGTAAAGGATCTCACAATCGTAGCCTTTACTACATCCAGCCACCTGCGCTGCCTCATGTTCAGGTTTGGCTGATCCATGACGTGTCTTAGGCTCTTGTGATCCGTGTATATGGTACAGCGGACCCCAAAGAGATAATGTCTCCAAATCTTGAGAGCGAAAACCACCACTCCCAACTCTAGATCATGAGTAGGATATCTCGTCTCATGCGGCTTCAACTGTCGTGATGCATAAGCTATCACCCGTCCCCTCTGCATGAGGAGCGCTCCTAGTCCCGTGATGGACGCATCACAGAACACCACAAAATCCTCGACTCCCTCTGAAAGATTCATGACTGGAGCCTCGCATAGACGCTGTCTGAAGGTCTCAAACGCCCTCTGTTGCTCGGGGACCCACCGGAAATCCACCCTCTTCCTCGTCAGACGAGTGATAGGTACTGCAATATTGGAGAAATCCTGTATGAATCTCCGGTAGTACCCTGCTAATCCTAAAAATCTCCTGATGTCTGAGGGAGATTTCGGAACCTCCCACTGCATAACTGCTTCGATTTTGGCCGGGTCGACCAAAATCCCCTCCTGGTTAACGAGGTGTCCCAGGAACTGGACCTCTCGTAACCAAAACTCGCATTTCGAGAACTTGGCATAAAGCCGTTCTCGCCTCCCCAATAACTCCCGCAGGTGCTCCTCATGCTGCTCTCGGGTCTTGGAATACACCAATATATCGTCGATAAACACTATGACCGAGCGATCGAGTATCAGTCTGCAGACCCGATTCATCAGGTCCATGAATACTGCTGGCGCGTTGGTGAGCCCAAACGGCATCACCACGAACTCGTAATGTCCATAACGAGTTCGGAACACGGTCTTATCCACGTCTTCCTCTCTGACCCTGACCTGATGATACCCAGACCTCAAGTCTATCTTGGAAAGCCAAGACGCACCCTGCAATTGATCGAAAAGATCATCTATCCTCGGGAGTGGATACGGTTTTTCACCGTTAACTTGTTTAATTCCTGGTAATCAATGAACATCCGGTGCGAACCATCCTTGCTCGGATGAATGAACTGCTTTCCAAGTAGTTCCTGCAGCTGTGATGACAACTCCTGCATCTCTGGTGGTGCAAACCGGTACGACGCCTTGGCGATAGGGGCCGCACCTGGCACTAGGCCGATCCTAAACTCGACCTGCCTCTCCGGAGGTACTCCGGGTAACTCTTCCGGGAACACATCAGCAAACTCCCTGACCACCGGAACCTCTGAAACCGAAACCTGCTCTCTGGCCCGCGTATCTACCACGTACGCTAGATAACCCGCACACCCATGCTGAAGGTACTGCTGAGCCCTAGAAGCTGAACAAAACCCTGATCCCAACCTGGTGCCCTCACCATAAACACTCAGTTCTCCCCCACTTGGGGTTCGAACTACAACTCGCTGACCCTCGCAGTCGATCATGGCTCCGAATCGACAAAGCCAGTCCATACCCACGATCACACATACATCCCCCATGGGAATTGGAATCAGGTCTATCGGAAAAGATACCCCGAAAATCTCCAATATGCAACCCCGATACACCGAAGAAGCAGAAATCTCATGTTCGTTGGCGATGGAGACTCGTAATGGACACTCTAACTCTCCCACCGGCAACCCGAACTCCCTACTAAAAGTCTGAGAAACAAACGACCGACTCGCCCCCGAGTCAAATAATACCAGAGCAGGTAAGGTGTTCACTAAAAATGTACCTAATCACATGTACAACATATAAGCATAAAATAGATATAATCAATAAGATAAGGGCTAGAAACATACCAGCAACCACATCCGGTGCTGCTCTGGCCTCCTCTGCTGTAAGCTTGAAAGCGCGCCCCTGGGCCCTCGGGGGAACTGCTCGAACCTGACTCCCGTCAGTAATCCTTAATGTAGTCGGCGTTGGAGCCTGCGCCGGCCTGGCTACGAGCTGTGGACAATTGGTCTTTACGTGACCAACCTGATAACAATGGTAACAGATCCTCATATCCTGAACCGGGGCCGTCTGACGACAATCCCTCACAAAATGCCCCTCCTGGCCGCATTTGCGGCATTCGCTACCAGACCTACAAACCCCCGAGTGCTCCTTCCCGCACTTGCCACAAGTGCGACCCTGATGTCCCCCTGACCTGGAATCAGCGGTCTTAGACCGCTTTGGTGCCGGCTGTGTCTGTGCCGGGGCCCGAGCCTGCTCTCTCAGTTGTAACTCAATCTCAAGCTCCCGCCGCCTGGCAGCCTCCTGTAAATCCAAAAGCGTATCACAATGCTGGGTCGCCACAAACTGTCAAATATCTGTCTTGAGCATGCTCAAATAACGAGTCATCTGAGCTTGCTCGGAAGCAAACTCTGGGCAGAACATTGCCCTCTCGGTGAATATACGGGTGATCTCCGTCACCGTCTCCCGATCCTGTCTCAACTTCAGAAACTCCTGAGCTAACCGTTCCCGCTCGACTCGAGGAATGTAGAGAGTGCGGAACATATCCCTAAACTACTCCCAAGTAACCGCAACTCTCTGCTCGTCTGAATACGACCCAGTCATCAGTCTCCACCAGTCTTTTGCCCCGGACCTCAACAAGTTCAGGCCACATCTGACCTTCTGGTCAGTAGGACATAAGCACATGAATAAACATCCCTCCACGTCAGACAGCCACCTCATGGCTTTGATCGGGTCCTGAGTCCCATCAAAAGTAAGGGGCTTCGTGTTGTCGAAGTCCCGATACTGAAAAGCCCGACCGGCTCCCAACCCTGCCGCTGATACAGCCGTTGTAGCTGCTGCAGCGGCCGCCTCAGTGAGGGCTGCATAACGATCATCGAAATACTCCACCATAGCGGTCTTGATAGACCCGAACATCTCCGGCAACTAAGCCCGGAACATAGCAGCAACCTCATAGTGCAGGATATCCCGGATCCTGTCATCCATCTCATCTGGCCGATAGTCTCGGGCGCTGTCGGCGCCTCCTGTCCACCCTCTCCCTCTCCTAATCCTGACCCGTTTCCCGTCACGAAACGTCGTGTAACCACCATGCTGAAAACATACCAAAAAAATATCAGATATTCCACATAACAATCCGGGAACCAAATCTCAATCAAAACCCTAGGGGTTGTGACTTCCTTGCTACGCGTATGGGTCCTGTGCTTTCAGTAGTACAGGCCGATACTACCTTCCACACCTACCCATATTTGTCTCAAGTATCATCACAACACCCTAAAACTATACATAAGCATGGCATGCGCCCAGTCCTCACTCCTAGATGAAGGCTAAATATCTCATAATCGGCGGACTCATCCCAACAACTTACCCATCCATGAAACTTCCACCAACCCTGCAGCACTTGTGTATGCTAACCATACATAACGTTGGACCCTATAGACTTTCGAATACCTGATCCTACCCCAAGCCCTTCATCAAACAAGAACAGGAAATAAGGCCAAACCAAACATTCTCAGGCTATAAGATCTTAATTAAGTAGGGCCGTGATGCATGCACTAAGCAACTACAGTAATGATGTCAATTTCATATAAGGGAAAACCCTACGCTACCAGGCATCATATAATCAAGAAATTCTATCATGTAATTCCTGAAGATCCCTAGCCTAGTACTATCATGTTGTTCTAACATATCACAAAATCAAATAATCCGTAAGGTATTTTGGGGTCTATCCGCGAGCTCCGGCTGATCGTACACTTGCATCCTCCTTTATTATTTTGAAAACCTTTTAAGAAAATCGTTTTAAAATCTTGTCCTCGGTTTGAGACTGGAGACACGCGAGTGTTTCCTCCAATTCACTCAAACCAAGGCTCTGATACCAACTTGTAACATCCATAAAAATCATGCCAAATTTAAACTTTTTAAAACATTTCAAAACCCATGATTATTACAAAACTTGTTTTCAAAATAGTATATAGTCCCAGTATCCCAGAATCAAAACATAAAATCATAAAGTGTGAGGAGCGGTACGATCATGCATTCGCCTTCCCGCGATCATCAGAAGTACCTCAAATAATAATCGATAACTGTAAGCTCGAAGGCTTAGTGAGTTACCCCCAAAATATCAACACCATACAGATATAACCATATCATATAAACATATAAGCAAACATCATGCATAATAATCCATCAGTCTGACTAGACCGAATCCCGGTCCTCAGTCTATCTGGACCGCTCTCCGAGCCCTCGCCACGTCTGGACCGCCCTCCTCGGGGACTTCAGCCTATCCGGACCGCTCGATGGGCCTTCGGCCTGACTAGATTTGCTCGGCCCGGGCCTGCAAACTACCCGGTCCGCCCAGGGTGTCTTGGCCTACTGCACACAGCAGGACCTGCCTCAACCCTTTCCCCAAACCAATAAACATGTGCACATAAAGATCATACGCTAGCATGCAATATCAGATAATCATACCGATATAACAGATCACTACTCATGGCAATCATCCGATAACCATGATATTGATCTAATCGATCTCTAATATAACAAACATCCTACAACCAGGATATCAATCTAACATATTACTAGCATAGCAACCATCCTAAAACTAGGATGAAATCTAACATATCAATAACATAGCAACCATCCTAACCCAGGATATAAATGATAAAGGGTCGGCCTTGGTGCCGTAGACCCTGTTGATATAGTGAGGAGAACTCACCTCTCAAGTAGCTCGAATCAATAAAGATAAGCTCAAACTCCCGGATCGCCATTACTAACTCCACCACCTATATTCCCCATAGAACCATACTTGTAAATTTCCAATTTCCCAAAATGTCCCAGAAGTCCAATAGTCTACCCTTGGTCAAAGTCAAAGTTAACTGTCAAAGTCAACTGTCCATGTTGACCCTAACTCGTCGAGTACAACCAGCTACTCGCCGAGTTCCTTGCATAACTCGCCAACTCGCCGAGTCACTTAAGTGACTCGTTGAGTTCCTAGTGTCAGTGGCCGTAAACTCCTTGGCCAACTTGCCGAGTTTCCCCCTATAACTCGCCGAGGTCATACGTGTCCAATGGTTGGGAAAACCCTAGCCGACTCGCCGAGTCGAGCCCCTCATCTGACTCACCGAGCCCACGACAATCTTCATCGGACTCGCCGAGTCGACCATGCGACTCGCCGAGTCCCTTCAGTCCTTCATCCATACAGAGGCTTTTTAAACCATGCTAAGGCTCCAAATTGTAGATCCAGCTTCTCAAGGCATGTTTATCACGTAAAGTTGCAAAATTTACGTGCATGCAAAGGTCCAAAGTCTTAAAATGACAAAACTAAGCTTGTAAAGAAGTCTCACACTTGAGGGAAGGTTCATCCTTGCCAAAGCTGATAACTTTATGGATCTAGAGGCCAAAGGGAGTCCAGATCTGAAGTTGCAACTGCAGATCTTGGCTCAAACACAAGAAACCTTTCTTAAAACCCACCAAAAAGTGATTAAAGATGAAATGAGCCAAGGAAACAGCCTAATACCTTCAAGAGAGTGACAACTGAAGTAGATATTTGATTCTTACAAGTTCTTGCTTCAATTTTCTTGTTTTCCTCAAATGTTTCCTCACCAAGATCCCTCTTCCAAGCTTTAACACACCAAAGAAACACACACATGTGATTTAGGGTTTAAGAGTGTCAAGGAGTTGTAAAGGGGAGGTTGGGGGAGGCCAATGATCCTTTAAATAGGGTGCAATACCCCGGAATTTAGGGTTTCATCTGCCAGCTCCTACTCGTCGAGTCCCTTCTCGAATTCGGCGAGTAGGTCACTAAAACGCGTGGACCAACCCGCTGCTACTCGACGAGTAGGGCAGCCAACTCGTCGAGTAGACCATGAAATCAAGAAAATCTTATGTAAGAAATCAATACCTGAGAATCGGGGCGTTACATTGGGCGTACGTGGTTGTTGTCCAAACCCTAATTTTAAGGGTTTGATCCCTATTTAAACATCCTTAACTCTCCAAGACCTCTTTCCTCATCAGCCTCCATTGCCCACTTCATCCCTTACAAATCCTAACCCATTTTGTGAGCATCTTTGAGCCTTAGTGTGTACTTTTGGTGTTCTTGAAGGGGGAAGAAAGAAGTGTATTCACCTTGGAAGCTCAAGATCATTTAGATCTAGAAGTATCTCACCCTTAAGCATCCTTTGGAGGTATAAAGTTCAGATCTTGATGAATTATTTGCTTAGATCTTATTCACCTTGATTTTATGTTCATTTTAGTCCCATTTGCTTGGTGTTCATGAGTATGGGTTACTCTGGCCAGGAGATTTGTCCTTTTAGACATTTTTAGGTGTTAGGGATCATAAAAAGGTGATTTTGGTCCTTCTATCCTTTCCATGCAAGAGCTATGTTGACTTAATGGATTAATAAGTCAGGGTGTTTTGCTCTTGGACCTTTTCTAGCCATGGAAAGTCATAAAGGTGGAAACTTTATGACTTAAGACAATGTTTTGAGTTAAATCTGAGTTTGGATGGAAAACCCTTAAGGAATAAGCACTTAATGAAAATTAATGGGTTCAGACAGCGTACATTGGGCGAATCAAGTGGTATGTTGTGTGCATGTGGTTAGTGTCCCATATCTTGGCTGGAGTCTCGATTACGCTCAACATAATGGCTGCGTACGATGGGCGTACTCAGTCAACTTTGACTTTCTTTGACTTTTTGACTTTGACCTTTAACTTGGGGTTTGACCAAGTTTGACCTAGGGGCATTTTGGGTATTTTGAGTTGTAGTTTGAGTATAGGTCACTACTTGTTGTATAGGTGACATGTAGAGTTGGCATTTGGAGCAGCGTCTTTTTCTACTATCTTTTCAAACTATGAGGTAAGTTTTCCTCACTATACTTGTGGGTTGAAGGCACCAATATCGGCCCACTAGGTTATGTATCCTGGTATATAGGATGTTGCTATGTTATATTGATGTGCTAGATCTGTATGATTATCTGTTTGCTGGTTATATGTTTATCTGTTGCATATGTCAACATAGTGTGGTTCGGTTGAGGTTGTACTGCTTTATGTTGTAGCCAACAAACCCGGGACAATACAATCGGGAGATTGTGGGCCAGAGTGGAAATCTAACTAGGAGGTTGTGGGCCAGGGTAATCCATCCGGGAGGTTGTGGACACGGTATGCAATATGTATGACAATCTAACCGGGAGGTTGTGGGCTATGTTAATCCAACCAGGAGGTTGTGGACGCAATATGCAATATGTGTGGCAACCCAACCGGGAGGTTGTGGGCCAACGTAATCCAACCAGGAGGTTGTGGACCCATCATGCAATATGTATATTTGTTTGGTTGTGTGTGGTACTTTGGGGGAACACACTAAGCTTTGGCTTAGAGTTTAAGTTTTATGTTTCAGGTACTTCAAATGATCGGGGCAAGACGAAGGCTTGATCATGCACATCCTATAGTTTTTATGAGATTCGATTTTGGGATACTCTGATTTGTGATCGTTATACTTTGGAAACCATTATTTGTAAACATTTATGGTTTTGGGTTGTTCTTGAAAAATGAAAACTTTACCTTGATTTTTTGGATGTTACATATTGACTTTATTGCAATTCGGAAAAAGTGGTTACCACGAGAACATGGAGAACTATTCATTTGGTTGATATTGCAATAAAATTGTAAATATAGTGACATAATTGAGAAAAACAACTTGGTGTCAAAATCGAAATTTTGTGGTAATTCTTGTGGGTAGAAATTTTAACTTACTACTTTTATAATTTGAACTTGTACTAACATCTCAGGCAAGCCCAAGATCTTTGATTTATTCAGTATCTTGGCCTACCATCATATTTCTTGTAATATCTCGTGCAAGAACTTGAGGCTTAATGAAAAAAGGAATAGACCAAGTCAACTACACGTGGTCAATGCCTTATGAACGTTGAAGACTCTCGAGAAAGTCACGTCAAGCAAAGATCAAGGAGAATCCCAAGAATGTCAGAATTTTAGTTATTATTGTTATGTATATAAGAACTAGCTGATCGATGAACACACATGGACACTTCTAATACATTTTTTTCTCCGATTCTTTCTACACTTGAGCATATTCACATTATTTCTAAGATCAGTTAGTACCTGTAATTTGATTTCAATTTAATACAAATTCTAAGGCATGTGATTTCATCACTTCCCGAGGTTTTATGTTTAAGATCCAAAATGATTAAGAGATTTCCTCGTACATCAATGTGTTCTTACGTTGATTTTTACCTATTTATTATTGTTTGATCGATTACAACATTTTTTGCATACTTATTTGATTGTTAATACATTATCAAGATGCTATGTGGTATCTTGATACCATTTTGAGTATCTTAAAACTCTTTTATGCAAAATCACTCCATAATCACTTTAACACTACTTTTTGTTAGATAATATATTGCTTTATCGACCATTAAAAAGACAATTACATAATATATAGAGAATACTCAAACCCTAATTACTAAACCCTAAAGGGCTTGGGTCTAAACCTTAATCAATAGCATTCTCCTGTAGTTTGATCGGGAGGAGACGATTAAACTGAAAAAATAAACAAAAGAACGAAACATAAAAATTAGATGAATACAGCGGTAACGGCGGTATCAGAACTATAACGATGGCGGATAACAACTACTGTTTGTCGGAGAAGAAGAGAAAAGAAGCGGCATCCAAAGGTGGTTATGTTGTAGAAGAAGAGAAGAGCGGCGACAACGACAATCATGGAACTGGCGGCAGAGAAGTCTGGAGAAAGGCGACGAGAAAGAAAGAAGGCTCGAGTTGCGGCGGACGGGGCCAATTCCAGCGAGAACGACGACTACAATGTTAATAGAGAGACGACTGCAGATTATAAGTTGACTCGGAAAAGAGATTCTAAGAATAAGTGGCCAAACGAGGAGGAGAAAGAAGGCTCGGAGGCAGGGGCCATCCGAGGACGAGCCAGTAGAAGAAGCTCTGTTTTGGTGTTGGCGGCTGCTTTATTATTGAGGAAAAAAGAAGAAAGTAAATAATATGAAACATAATGAAGACACCTCCGACGACTATTAGAGAAAGGTCACCGAAGCTGGAGGGCGGCGGCTGGGGGTTGTGATCAGTATGATTTTAACCTAGAGCTTTTATACCATGTTAGATAATAGATTGCTTTATTGCCCATTCAAAAGACAATTACATAATATATAGAGAATACTCAAACCCTAATTACTAAACTCTAAAGAGCTTTGACATAAACCTTAATCACTAACATTTTTGTCCAAAATATTTCAAATACACTTGCTTACACTTTAAAACGAATCAACTTCATTAAAAAAAATCTGAATATTATTGCTTTCTTCCCAGAATCCTTGGGCACTATCAAGATCTTCGACATATATCAAGACCTTTAGCATTTTAGGTTTTCATATCCATGTTTGTGTTTTGTGTTTCAATACGATAATGACAGTCTTATAAACTAATCATATAATATGTAGTTATATGTATATGCTCACAAAAGCAAAGGAGATGTAATAAAGATTTGTATGTAAAGCGTCGTCATTGCAAAGTTTAAAAGTGGAGGGACGAAAATGGAAGAAAGAGAAGTGGCCTGTCTAATGCACGGACACATGGCTGGTTGGGAGGGTTGAAGGCCAATATTGGAAAGTGGAAACGTAAGTAAGAGAACACTCTACTCGAGATCCAACGCATTCTCTTGTTATGTAAATTTATGATTTAACCTATTTAAATTACTCCAAATCGGTTAAAGAAATAAGTATTATTTAATTTTTATGGTTTATGGTCATTAAAGTTTTTTTTTTAAACGTGATTTAATATTAAACCTGTTTGTTATTTAAAAAATATCAATTACAACATTTTATTATAGTTTTTTATTGATTTAACATCCTATGGACGTCTTAAGGATGTACGACCGCATAGTCCGTGTTTTAAAATGGCCTAACTTTACATATGATTCAATATACAATCCAATAATCTAAGACAAAACTCATGTTTTGCTTCAATTCTAAATACTCACGCTATAAAAAATTACAATATCTCACGGTTTGTTTGTTTTTTTTAATAGTCTTAAAATTAAAAATTCCATTTGGGTGAGTAATGGGCTAATGTATATTTGCGACAAGCAAAAGCTCACGGTTTGTTTCGATTCCAAAATTCTAAATTTACGACTACTATAAAACTCACACGGTGTTTCTCGTTTTTTGGTTTTTTGATTCCACTAGATTCATTCTCTTGTTTTTAATTACACTCATGCTTTTGTATTTGATTTTCGACTTAAATAAATAAGTGTTCCACTACTCTTAATTAGCGAATCTAATGGTTTCTCGTTTTTATATGTTGATTGATATCTAGATACTAACACACTTATCCTGAATGAATGGATTTCTGGCTTCACATCAGTACATTACAAAATTTCATTTTGTTTTAATGGTTTCATTGATTTATTTGATTGCTAGTTTCATCTAATTTTTGTAATTATGTTCTTTATAATTTTTAGAAATTATACATCATAAGCATTTATCGAATAGTGAAAAACATTACAAAAAAAAGATCGAAGAATTAAGAAAGTCTTAAAGTGAGGTTCTTCATAGGCTTATACAAATAAAAAAAAAACAAAACAAAAAAAAAACAAACAAAAATAAATAAATAAATAAATAAATAACCTCGATTTTTTCTCAAAATCAAAACATTGACAATGATTGCTATTAAGAACTATATATTAGAGAGTTTAATTATGAAGAATTGGTGATCAACTTTGCTTCCAAAATACTAGGAAAGCTTTGCAATTCATGTAACTATGTAACATTATATATGATATTATCATTCTTTTGTTCTGCTGTATTTTTAACATTTATCGAATTATCTTTCTTATATATATAAAAAATTTATACCTAATGACCTATTTTTATTTTTCGTGCAGAGCCCTTAAAGTCTAACAAAATTTTCTTATCCAATTTCGCTTGCGAATGACTTGATATGATAATATATTATGTATGTTATACATATTTATTCACTAAACTAGTTTACCTATACATTTATTGTTAAAACTTTTTTCAATAGTACAAAAGTTTAACCTTTTTAGGTTTTTTACAATTTATTTTAATATAACATTAAGTTCAGGTGAGCAATTGCCAATTTAAAAATTCAAAGGTTTTGCCCTACTCACGACGTGAGATAAGTATTTCTCGTCGTGAGGAGATTAATGCAATCGCGCATCACCTTTGGGCTCACGACGTGAGAACATAATGGCTCACGATGTGAGACCTGCTTGTGAGGAAACCCTAATTTTAGGGTTTTTATTTCCATATTTAAAGGAAGTGAGGGCTAGGGTTAGCCCACCCCTAACCTCCATCACCTCCTTGTACTCCCCTTTGAACCATAACATCCATATTTGATCTTGAGCTTATTTGTGCTGATTTTAGCCAAGGAGAAGGAGAGGAAGAGCATCTAGTCCATCATTTATGCATTCAAGTCTCACCATCAAGCATTTGCACACCTTCTGGACCTTTTATGAGTATCAAGTTCATTGCTTTATGAGTCTATAAGCTTATATCTAGGTTTTATGCTTAATCTTTCATATATAAGATGATGTAGTGGTTGAAATTCATAAAGTTGCCAACTTTATGGATCTCTAGTGTTCCTTGAGTAGTATAGTTGCTATATCTGGAATATGATTGAGTTTTAAGACTCTTGCATGAGATTTGGTGTCATTTCCTTTTTTTGTGCCCTAGTTAGTGTTTGGGACATGCATGTCCAAAATCCACGATTTTTATGATGTTCTGGAGTAAATAAGACATTGTGGAGGATTTGGTTGCTTGGCCAAAACGGGATTAATAGTTGATTAAGAACTTCTGATCAGAGCTTTCTCACGACGTGAGCACAAGGGGTGTCATGACGTGGGGATGGTATGTGTAACACCGTAAATTTTTAAACAAAAGTTTTCATTTAAAAACCCAAATATCTCATTTTAAAATCATAATTTCCACAAACATCAAGTTATCAAAACACATGTCTCAAAAACTGTTTATAACACAAATCCAGGATCCTCAAACAATATATCTCCGACGCAGGTGTGTGTATAATCAAGCTGACGCCTTCCCATGATCCTGAGAAGTACCTGAAAACACATAACACATAACACGGTAAGCATGAAGCTTAGTGAGTTCCCCAAAATACCACACACAACTCATTAGCCACTCTAGGCTATAACTCCATAAGACCCTCCGGTCAATGTGTCTCAGTGGGACCCTCCGGTGCCAACTCAATAAGCTCATAATAACAATACTCAACATAAATCACAAGACATGATGCAAAATATTAAGATACACAGTTAAGCACAATAAACATCTCAATCACACGAAGATACCACTCATGGTAAGTATAGTGAGAAGACTCACCTCGTAAGCTAGCAAGTAAAAGTCTCGTACTCGGGAATCTCGAACTAGCATCCGCCTAACACATTAGATACGTATCTCTAATCAATACTCCACTCATACTTAATTACACCAAAGGTTGTTCTCTCATTCTCTCTAACTCTTGGAATGGGTAAAAGACCATTTTACCCCTCCATGGTCTTCATTACTTATGTTGACCAAAACCTAAAGTCAACAGAAGTCAAACTCGAGTCAACAGTCCCAGTTTGACCTGACTCGCCGAGTGCACTCATGTGACTCGTCGAGTCCAGTCATTCCTCTGAAGTCTTTGTGAGGGTTCAGCTCGTCGAGTTAACCCCTAACTTGTCGATTAACAGCATAGCCAGCTCATCAGGACAAACCCTAACCGACTCGTCGAGTCGGTTCCTCGAATCAGCGAGTCCATTCAGACTATTTTCTCATTCAGACGATTTCAAGGCAGAAAACCTTCCCAAACTCTAGATCTACACTCTCAAGGCTCATTTAGCACGTAAAGTCACAGACTTTACGTCCATGCATGGCACTTAGGCAGAAAACCTTCCCAAACTCCCATATGAGTTTGGATTTGTCACTAACTTCCTCTTGTGGTTATGACAAATTCACATGGATAGGAACACATACACCATAAAATCTAAGTGTCATAAGGTTTCTCTCCGATTCATGAAAATGATGGTGAGGAAACGCTTTCACTAAGTAGATTTTAAGTAGATAGCAATTGTGATATTTGCATTCTCATAGTCGTTAGTGGAGCGTGTGTGGTTAACCGACACACTAACATGGACTTGTGAGAAATGGCAAAGGTCTAAACAATTGAGACTATGATTATGACATCCCTTTTCATAGTTCTAAAAATTGTTTAGACACACATGTGAGCTATCTAAGGAAAGGTGTATGATATTGATAAAGTCTTATCAAAGCATCTCGTATCAGAAATCTGAACTTTGGTAAGAAAGTCAATAAAGTATTGATTTCTAGAAGTCCAGTTGATTTATGGATACATGTCAAAGCTAGTGGGAGCATAAGTGTTATGCTGATAATTATCATGTTAGTGGGAGCATGATTATTATGTTAGGTGTTGCAAGTTAGCAATGTTAATTATAGAAAACAAAAGTTTCAATTTTCAAAATGTACTTTGCAGGGTTTGAAAAGTTGTTTTGCTATAATTAAGGGAGAGGAAATTATACTTCATTTCAAATCTAAAAGCTTAGATTGTGAGATTTTAATCAAATTTGGTCATGATTACATTATTTGCGTTCTAAAATTCGATTATGATTACGACATCCCTTTTCATAATCTGAATTATGAGAATATGGCAAATAGAAATAGAAATATTATAACAAAAGACTGGTATAGTATCATGTATTTATGTGAGACATCATGAATCGTGTCCCATATGCTTCGGATATAGGATCGATTACATGTGCTGTAATATTCATCTGTTCTAAATTTTTTCAAATGCCTGGGGCATTGAGAGGGAAAAAGTACTAGAACTGGGTATGACTAAAATGATTAAGCAATTGTCGTGGACAATCTGAGGTTTACCAAAGATTGGTTGCTCATGGACAATGGGAAGTATAGTGTTAATTTTGGAAGGACCATATTGACATATTCTGAAAGGAGGCAACTCTTGTTCAGAAGTGATAATCAAAATGGGAATGTAGAAATGTTTCCATAGGTGGAAGTTATTCATTAAATCTGTGTAAGATTAGAAAACTTAAAGCAAGAAGGGTGTTCAAATGAATGTACTTTGAATTTGAGACTTCGTTTCCTTGGAATTGCTCTCCATTGGAATACTTTGTAAATGTCTGTTGCCAAGTCTTTGTGACTTTTGTGCATAGTCATTACAAGAGGATCAATGCATATAAGTTTAGAATCTAACAGATTTCAGTAAATGGCAAAGAATCTTGTATTCTTACATTTGCGGTAAGGATTTGGGATTGTGAAATGAGCATCATTGGAATCATGTTCAATTGGTCTATTTCACAAAGTAAGGATCATAGACAAACATAGTGTGCATACTTGGAGTATGGCATAACTATTGTTTGGACAAACATAGTGTGCATGCTTGGAGCATGGCATGACTATTGTTTCGGTTCAAGTATTAAGTTGATTATTCGAAACATTATACAATGAATAATGTGTAATCAATATGGTGATAAATAAAATGTGTTTTATTTATATTCATAAGTTCTGAGACCATATTGGATTCGATTATTCTTGTGTTTCACTTTGCATGTTTTGACTTCCCGAATAACTAGGTTATTCAAACTCTCCACAATCAATCATACTTTGGAAGTAGGTATGAATCAAGACTGTCATGAATTGGGCTTGTAGATGTCTAAAGTGTTTAGACATAGCAAAATTTACTGCAACATTCATGAGTGCTCCTGGAATGAGATTCGAGTATTGGATGAAACCCACGCTCATTTGAATCACTTCATGGATTTTATCACGAGTGATCATGAGACGATAATATCTTATATTCTTCAAACGGAGACGTGTGAGTTGCAGTTGCGCGCTAGTTGCACATTGACATATGTAAACGCAACCATTAACTTGGTTGTTATAAAAAATATCGTTGTGTGTAATTTGATGAGTAAGTACAAGCGAACATTTGGGTCAAATTTTATCCATTCCTTTTACCATTGGAGGGATAAAAGCTATATTTGTGGGCCCCTCGATGATTTAGTGATGACAAACGTAAGTGCTCGGCCGGGCATGGACTGATTTGATTTGTTCAATTAGTCGGTCGTCGTATAATAGGAAATCGGGAAACAACAAATGGATAGCGAGAATGATTATAATCCATGTCTCAGTCCATATGATATCTAGAATGGAGGAATATATGATCCCTTATCTAATAGACGCGTCATTGACTAGGTCAGAGTTCGACAGCGGCTTTTAAGAGCTATGATGTCTAGTCGGGTTTTGGAGTCATACTTGCAATAATAGTTTTAGACTTATCCAAGTGGGAGACTGTTGGATTGGATGTCTAAGCCCATAACTATTATTGGTATGTACTCGACCCGAGAGTAGCATGGTCCATTTGGGTTGCATATCATCAGGACAATTTGTTAGGATAGACTCTTGAGAGAAGGTTATATATGATTTATTAATATACTATAAGTTCTAATAGATTAATATGAAATCATATGTTTTAATTAGTATTGATCAAGAATTAATTTGGAATTAATTTTGTGATCAAAAGAGACTAATTAAATCTATGGGGACTAATTATGGTAATTAGTTATATTTATATGTGTTGGCCTTATGATCCATGTTGGACCAAGTTTATGTATGAATACATATAGAGTTGGGCTACATGAACCATGGATCATAACACCCGTGGGTATGGATTTGGGTTATACCCATGACCCTTGGAATCCTACATATAAATATGTTATTTCATAGCGAAAGTCACCGCTAATGTATTATTGGAGGATATGGACGGTTTTGGAGTGTATGAATTCTCTCTTAAGTTTCATCTTTTGTCCATGATGTGTTGTGACTTCATTTGAGGCTTCCACACTATTGGGGCTAAGCTCTTAAGGCCAAATACATCAAGACTTCAAGCTACATAAAAAAGTATGTTACCCTAACTAGTATCTTATATGGTTTATGTCAAATGCATGCTAGTTATAGGTTTAATGCCTTGGAAACCATTTGCATGTATAATTAGCGAAAACATAGATCCAAGGTATTTAGGGTTGTATGTGCACCATAGGATGTTGTAGTATACAAAACCCATCAAAAGTCAATAAAAGTCAAACTCGAGTCAACAGTCCCAGTTTGACCCGACTCGCCGAGTACACTCATGTGACTCGTTGAGTCCAGTCGTTCCTCAGAAGTCTTTGTGAGGGTCCATCTCGTCGAGTTAACCCCTAACTCGTCGAGTAACAGCATAGCCAGCTCATCGGGACAAACCCTAACCGACTCGTCGAGTCGGTTCCTCGACTCGGCGAGTCCATTCAGACTCTTTTCTCATTCAGACGATTTCAAGGCAGAAAACCTTCCCAAACTCTAGATCTACATTCTCAAGGCTCATTTATCACGTAAAGTCACAGACTTTATGTCCATGCATGTCACTTAGGGCTTGAAATGCCAAAACACACCTTAAAAAGGGTTTTTCACTCAATAGCATTATTATGGCTGAATAACGCATGGACTTTTGGACTCTAGGGACCTCACATGGTCCAGATCTGAAGTTCAAACCTCAACATGAACTCAAAACACTCTAGGTCCTCATATTAGATAGAAAAAGCCCTAAACTCCCGAAACATGAGATCTACTCAACAAAATGAGAAAGGTGCAAGCTTTATACCTTTCCCAGAAGCTCTGAGGTGAAATAGCCACAGATCTAGCAGCTCCTTCTTGTCTCTTGGCTTGGAACCCTTCTATTCTCTTCAAAAGATGCACCAAACACTCAAGGTTATCTCAAAACTCTCTCTCTAAGCTCACAGACCAATTAGGGTTTACTCTCAGGGAGGTATAGCCGCAAATGAGGCTATAAGTGCCATTAAATAGGCCCCAAACCCGGGGATTTAGGGTTTCTCATCACAACGTCTACTCGGCGAGTCAGCTGTCGGACTCGTCGAGTAGGTCATTAATCCCACGTGGCGCATCGTGACTCTACTCGACGAGTTGTAGCACCAACTCGTCGAGTAGCTCAATGGTCCTTAAAAATAAATAAACAACAACTTCATATAAACCCGGATGTTACAGTATGAAAGATCTAGTATGTTCAAGAATCATATTAAAATTATATTGCTAATTAGCATATGATACTAATGGGTCACACTAACAACAACTTCATATAAATGATTATTTATTAGAAATTGGTTTTAATAAATATTCAATAAACTCTTATAATTAAATTGGAAATTGTTTATTTCTAGGAAATAATAATTTTCATTAGCAAGTAAGATTACATAATTCTAGGTATGAAATAATAAGTCATGTACAACATTTTGGACTAGATGAATTCTTTTGTCTTTTACCAAAAAGTTATAGTTTATATTTTATGAACTTGGTTTATAAAATATAAAAGCTTTGTCTTCTTTTGCTTTCTTATGTTTGAAATTATGAAAGAAAAAGGAAGGCATGGGATTTTGATTAGTTTAATCAAAAGCATGGCTTGTATTAAAGGTATGGAGACAAACTAGCTTTAGGGATACAAGTGCTTAACTAGTTAAGGACTTGTATGTAATAGATGTGATTTTAAGAAAGGCTTTCATCCCTTTTTTTTCTCTAGCTAGAAAAAACGAAATTTGCATTGTAGTATGCATTCTCTCTCAATTTTGGTCATTTTTTGAAGATATTACTTGCTTTTATACTCTCTTGAAGCTCATAATTTGGTTATGAACTTCAAGCTTAAGAGTTAAGAGTTTTAGACTAGCATCTACATCAAGTTGAGTCATTGTTGGTGTCTCTAAAGTTCATCATTCTTCATCAATTTCCAAGCCTCCCAAGAGGATCCAAAGAACTACAAAGGTTGTAATTTCTCCATCTTCTTCTTTGGTTCTTGTTTTCTTTCCAAACTTTGCAAGAAGATCATTGGTGGGTTATAAACTTGTTTTATGTTATTTAAAATTTATAAAATCTTTCGTTGCTAAATCTCTTGTTTTTTAAACTAGTTTTTGAATAAAAACCCAACAATTGGTATCAGAGCCACCTTGCAAGTTTGGTTAGATTTTTTGTTTTTGGAAATCTTAGTTTTTGGAGAATATGGATAACTTGGTTTTGTATAAAAACAAGTTCATACATATTTTCTATGACAACTTTATAACTGTTGTTTTATATGACAAAAGTTTTTCATGTATTTTTTGTCATTTAAAGTTGTCTTAGAAAAACAAAGGTTGTTTAATGTGTATGTTGATATGTATGATGTGCATAAACTAGCCAATGACCATTGTATTTGTTGTGTTGTTGTGTTTGGTGTTTTTATTATAAAATAATTGTAATAATTTATTTATTCAGATGGTATGTAATAAATTAATTAAACTAGTTTTCTTGGTTTATTTTTGTAAGTAATATATTAGTTGTTAGAAATAATTTATTTGTGCAAAATTGTAACAAGAAATGAAGTTGGAACCATTTTTGAAGACCAAAGAGCAATTTTCGAGTCTAAAACGTGTGCAGGATTTTCAGTGACAGTTTCTGAAAAGTGTCACCAGTGTTGTTTACAAATGGTTGTTGGACTTTTAGCGATAGTTGCTGAATTTTAGCTTTCAAGAAGTTCTTTAAGTTTTTTGCAAGGAAATTATGTTTACTCAAGTGGGAGCTTCTACAACAGTATTACAAGAAGATTTTTGGTCCCTTAAAATGTCCCTTTAGGAATGAACTTGACATTTTTTGTGTTGGCTCACAAAAAATGTCATTAGTTGGTTATGTTTATGCACATATATTTTATGCATGTTTGTGTTGTCTATTTCATACAATTATTATGTGTGGTTGATAAATTAGTTTTTCACGTGCTAAAATAATTTTTGGACAAAATAAACATCACATGGAGTTTAATTTTCAAAATTTATAATGTGGACATAAGATGTAACAAGTTATTTGTAACAACCCAAAATCACGACACAATTTTTTTTTTGTTTTTAAATATATAAATCGTTATTACAGATTGTTTTCATAAAACCAGAGTAACCAATATTTAGCGAAACATCAATTAATCAGAGTAATTCACAATATGCGGAAAAATGTGGTGTGTGCTCTGCAATCATCCCGAGCTCTTCCATTTGAAAATCGGAGTACCTGAAACATAATCTGAAAACCATAAGCACAATGCTTAGTGACTTCCCCAAAATACCATACCACATACAATCACAGATTATCACACACATACATATAGGTTCCATGGGCTCCCCCCATGGTCTTTATCTATTATGCCATGGGCTCCCCCATGGTCTTACCTAGAATGCCATGAGCTTTCTCCTAATGGTCTGACATCCAATTGCCACGGGCTCCGCCCGAGGTCTTCCATGAAAGTATCATAGAGACAACTAGCATACCACATAACACATAATGGGCCGACATTGGTGCCTTCGACCCATGGATATAGTGAGAAGACTCACCTCGCACTGCTGAATCTTACAGAAAACTCCTGGCTGCAGGCTGGCTGATCCCCGAACTATTAATAACAACACGGCATCCAATTAACAATTGAGTTTCAATCCAAACCACAACCCCATGCCTGGGGTAAAAGGACCATTTTACCCCTACCTAACCTTGTCCAAATTTATGACCCAACTACACTCTAAAAGGCCCAAAATCCCACAAATCAGCCATTGGCCCAATTTTCCAAATTGGGCCCAAACCCCTTACATGGCCTTGCCTTAAGGCCCAACCATTCTCTCTAGTCCAACAATTTGTGTTCTGATGGCCCATTAATAACTCAAACTCCCAAGACCAAAACCAAAGGATCCACAAAGGCCCACTAATGGCCAAAATTTCTAAATTGGGCCCAATCCCATATGGGCCTAATCCTAAGCCCATATTTTCCTTAGATACAATTCAGATTACCTCAAGCACCCCTTGGGACTAACTTGGTCAAAGACATAAGCCAAAAGGACAAGATCCATAATCCATATTGAGCCAACTCGCCGAGTTCTACATCAACTCAGAAACGGGGAAAACCAAAACAACTCGACGAGTTGACCAACCAAATCGTCGAGTTCGCCCGATACCCAACATTTTAATACATCAAGCTGCCTTCACCGAATCTAAGAGCTCCAAAGCTCAGGCTCAACCAAAATGAGATCTAGAAGGGTAAAGTTTCCAACTTTACCCCAAGGAACCACTGAAATGGGTTCAAACCCAAACCCTAGACTTAAAAGAGTGAGGGCTTAACCATTAAGCACTTAATCTCCAAAGACAAAGCCTAAATTGCAGATCTGACACCCTAGAGCTGGAGAACCACGTATAGTTGCCAACTTTACATTCATGCATGCCTAGGAGAAGCTCAAAAGCTCAAGAAGGGCTTAATAAGGGACGTAATGCACACAAGAAGTCCTTAAATCCATAAAGTTGGCACCTTTATGCCAAAAGAGTCCATGACAACCCCATATCTGAAAGAATAGTGCTTTGGGACGTCCTAATCCAAACATTCATCCACCCATGGCTAAAGCATAACAAATTAACCCAAAAGAGAGATCTAAGCATCTAGCCATCAAGATAAGAACTTGATACCTCAAAATCCTTGCAAAATGGGTAGATATTTTGGATCAAAAACTTCCTTCTCCAAGCTTAGAACTTCAAGATCTTCTAACTCCTTCATAATGCACAAAATGACCACCAAACTCCATCCAAGGCTCAAATGTTTGACAATGGAGGCTACAACTCGATTTACGGTTTTAAGAACAACGGAGACTGCTGAGGAGGCCAGCCAAAGGAGCTTAAGGCCTTTAAATAGGGTGAAACACCCTAAAAATTAGGGTTTCCTTCCCAGCCACCAACTCGCCGAGTTGAGGCACATCAACTCATCATGTTGGCTCATTTAATCCCGCGAATCTTCCATCATAAACTCACCGAGTTGGCCCTTCCAACTCGCCGAGTTCAACTCTAATAAAGCGTATTATCAACAATTTTTCTTTAAGATTTCGGGTGTTACAACTCTCCCCCACTTAAATTAGATTTCGTCCTCGAAATCCGTTATTACCTTTCTCAACACGCCAAACAATCTGAGCAGCACTACCACAACCCGCGAATACTATAGCCTTATTAACGCCACTGAAACTAACTGTAGCGGAACTTACTAAACCCGAAGAAGAACAAACCTTAAACCCTTGCCCAAAAACCACCTCTACATTTCCTAAAACCCGGAACCTCAAAATGATCTGACTTCTTGAAAGACCACCTACTCTAAACCACTATCAAACCAATTCGGTAAGAAGCCCAGACTAAACAAAATACTTCCAACCCAGATTATCTTGATAATTTGAAGGAATAAAATCATTGATCATATACAGTTGCGGAACACTTATACTTGAGAGGAGGCTCAGATAATCCTTCGAGTAGAAGATTCATCCCTGCAAGGGTTAGACTCAGACGAGAGTTGCGCAACAGAGTCAAATCAACCACTCTGAGATTATTTAATCTACTGCAAGCGACTTAGCCTTTCCCGAACAATAAGCTTCTTTACATACACGAAATCCGAATCACTAATACTGCCCGAAACATCACGATGCCCCTAGATGCTTTCCAAAAGCGACCGAGACCTCCCTGGTCCCAACTTGTCTGCCAACTATCTGAAACACCAGATTCCTACGCGATTGCTTAGTAAAAAGACAACTGCACAGTCGCCCCACGCGACTTCAGAACGAAAGCCTCAACTGATCAAAATTACCCAATCCACATTGACACCAAATCCACTGCTAAAAGAATCCCACGAGACCAACTGCAGTCACATAACATACGTGGTCTCCAACGATCTACCTTCTCCTGATTCCAAACACGTTATGGCCCTCTCGCAATTAGAACCAACCCAAGACACAACACTGCGACTCGATTTCTATCAAAACTAAACCTATTCATTTCCCTTGAACCTTGCGATTGATGCCCTTGGCATTAAATACCCAAATTCTTATTCCACTGAAATGAAATCCTGTAACACCCGTTTATTTATTAGTTAAATAAATAAATTAATGGACGAATGGTAGCCTAAAATAAATAATTATATATGCAGGGTGTTGGTTTCGAGGAGTTAATTGGCATTTTAGAAGTCGGGGGTTAAAAGTGTAAGTCCCGGACTTAGTTATAATTATTTATGAAGACATGGGGCTCCATGGTAATTATTTAGGTTTAATTTGAAAGAAAAAGAGGATGAAGGACTAAACATGTCATAACTGAGAGTTTGGGATTAAAAGGGTAATTTCTGGATGCAAATTGAAAAAGATCTTGAAAGAGAGGGGTCGTTTGGTAAGTAACATACTTGATTTGTAATGAATTTTGAGGCTGGGGACTGAAAGGGTAAATATGGGACTTAATTGGAAAAGGATTCTATGGGGAGGGACCATTTATGTTATTATGGAAATATGTTTTAAGGGTGCCGGGTATATAATCCACCCATAACCCTAACCCTAACAAACCCTCCAGCCGTCACCCCCCTCTTCACCTCCGGTCACCGCCTTCACCATGGAAGCTCTCCTCAGCCGCCGATGGCATCGCCAAGTCCGACCGCCCGCTGCCTCGTCGACGAACCTCGCCATTCCTCCACCTGTCGCCGTCAGTCAGGTCATGAATGGCCGGAGAAAACCCCGAGATCGGAGGGTGAGCTGTGAACGATAAAGAGCAGGCCGCGAACAGCCGCTCCTGTCCGCTGTTGCCGCCATCTTGCGTTGCCGCTGCTGTTCTCGTTGAAGACCATCTCGTCATCGGGCGTTATTCAGTTGTGGCTGGTGCTCCTTCCCTACTGACTTGCGCCACCATGAGAAGTGGCTGAGATCGGAGTGCGTTACCAGGTCGAGCTCGCGACGAGTTGGTGATCTGTGGACGTAGGTTGCTGGGCAGGGAATCAAGGAGACTCGCCACCACCGTGAGGTGGTGCCTGTTATCGCGATATGCTTCCTACCACCGTCGCTGTCACGCCACTGCTGCCGCTAGGGTGCTGCTGCCGTCGCCAACCACCACAGGTGGGCGTTGGATTCGCTTTGCAAGCAGGAACGTGTGGGTGTGTGTGTTCCGATTGTAGTGTGTGGCTTTAGTTGGCCGGAAATTATGAGAAAGGCCACCACCACCACCGTGAGGCGGTGGCTGCCACCACCGGCCACCATAGGGTGGCTGTGTGTGTTTATTTTGAGAGTTAGCATTGTAAACTGTAACCATCACGAAATAATGAAAAGGAAAAATCAAACCACCACCGTATGGTGGTGGCTGCCGCCACCGGCCGCCGTGTCGGGTGGCGGTGTGCTTGCCTTGTGAGTTTGATTCGTTTAGGGTGCTTGTAAACCCTAATGGGCCTTGTAAACCCTAATGGGTCCAATGAAGCCTAATGGGCTTAGTGAAAACCCTAATGGGCTTAATGATATTCTAGTGGGCCTAATAGGCCTAATAAAGCCCTAATTGACCTAAAAGCCCAACAAATTGATAAATGGACTAGTAATTGGGTTGGAAAACCATAATGCCAATAAAATCCTAATTTGGGGAAATAATCGGGGCACACGGGAATTATTTAATAACTGGAGATATTAAATAATAATCATTGGCAAAAATTAATCTAAGCAATATCGGACTTAATGGATTAAGTCCTTAGAGGATTAAGTCCTTAATGGGTTAAGTAGGAAACTTAACCCTAATCATTATTTTATGTGAAACCCTAATTTCACTTGGGTTTATCGTTGGGCCTTAATGATTATATATGGTGTTGGGCCTTAGAATAAGGTCATGTATAGGCTTGGGCCCAATTTGGAAAATTGGGCCATATGTTGGGCTTTGATTTCCTAGTTGACTTTGGGCCTATGGATTGGGCCTTGGGCTTGCATAAAGCCAAGTTTGGGGTAATGTAGTAATTATCCAAAGTATCTACTTATGATTATGTATTGGAACCCAATTATTAATTGGGTGTTATTTTGGTGTTGACAGTTCGGGAATCTATCATCTAGCAGTTGGGGTTGAGTCTGCGGGACTTCAGCAATGTGGGGTTGAGTCTGCGGGACTTCAGCAGTGTGAGGTGAGTTACCTTCCAGTAGGGGTGGGTCTAAGGCCACAATGTCGGCCCACCGACAGGAGTAATTGGTAGATAATTGTATCTGTGATAATTATCTTAGTATGCTCATACGTGATATGTGATATATGTTTTATGTGATATGCCATGTTATGAGTTTGCCTGGTTCGGACCGGAAGGTCGACAGGGTTTGGACCGGAAGGTCAACAGAGTTGGGCTGGAAGGTCTACAGAGTCAGGACCGGAAGGTCTTATGTGCTTACATGAGTTATGTGATATTGTGCAATTTGTTTATGTGATATTATGCATTTTGTCTATGTGATATTATGCATTTGTCTACGTGGTATTATGCATTATGTTTATGTGATATATGTTCTTATCTATGTGATACGTATATGCTATGAGCTTGCAGGGTTGGACCGGAAGGTCATCGGAGTATGGACCGGAAGGTCATCAGAGTAGGACCGGAAGGTCTACCGGAGTTGTGGGACCGGAAGGTCCCACTGAGACACATTGACCTGAAGGTCTCGTTAAGTTTTAGCCTCGAGTGGCTAATTATATGTGCGTGGTATTTTGGGGGAACTCACTAAGCATGCGTGCTTACCGTGTATGTATTATGTGTTTCAGGTACATTGTTTCAAAGGAAAGGAGCCGGCTAGGTCGCAGCGCATCACACTATGTTTTCTGCACATTGGATCCTTGGGATTACACTCTGATATGGTTTTATGATACTCTGTTTGATTATTGACGCTTTGGTTTTTGATATGAGATATTATTATGAAAGTTTTTATATTGATCGGTTTTATGCAATAACTTAAAATAAAAATGAAATTTCTGGCCTTGAATTTTGGGATGTTACAAGTTGGTATCAGAGCCTTGGTTTGAGGGATTCGGGCACACCCCCGGGTGTGTCTGAACTCAAACTAAGGACTTGGTATGAAAATTTTCAGAAGTAAAATCATTTTATAAAAGAAGTTTGAAAAGAAATTGGAAAGAGAAAAGAACTTTGAAAAGAACGAGGTGTGTGATGCGTACAATCAGCCCAGCTCAAGTAAGTTTTCCTTAAGATACCCATACATGTTATGATATGTTATGTTATGATATGATTATGAGAACTGCATGCTAGATTAGGGCTGAGAATCTAGGAAGGATGCCTTATATGCCTATTGTATGTGCTTGTAGACTTGTATGCTAGTACTGATCAGTCAGTAATAGGATAGCCTGTTTAGGTTGTGCCTGATCGTATGAACCTTTGAATTGCATGTACAGACTCCTGAGTAGGGAATATTATGGTTTGATTGGAATATGATGGTTAGATTTTCCATTGTCTGAATGCTGCTTGCTCTATGCTTTGTGGGACTCTTAGTAATGTGAGCTAGCTACATTCATGAAATAGCTAGTTGACATTACTGGGAATCTTTCAGCAGCTGAGGACTGGGTGAGTTCGGGAACCTAGGAGAGCCTAGGATATGTTACAGTGGGTTAGCAGTGAGGTTCAGTGAGACTTGGGTGTACCAGTTTGAGGAAGTAACTTGGAGGATTCGGGAGGATTGCTGAGGAAAGTATGGATAGGTGTGGAAGGTAGTATTGGGCCCGTACTACTGAAAGCACAGGATCCATACTCGAATCAGTGAGAGTCTTGGAGAATCTGAGAAGCTCCGAGGAGAAGTTGTGACACAGTTTGGGGAACATAGGACGTTTCATTTGTTGCAGCTTATCCATTGGCAAGCGAGCTAGTGAGCGTGACAGGGTGTCAGACCTTGAAGGATATGACTTTCAAGAGGTTGCCAATGCGAGATCGACTTGGAGCACTTTGAGCAGCGAGGTTCATGCTAGGTGCGTATAGTAGAGGGTCCCGAGTAGAGACCCATGACTTCTGATTCAGGTGAAATGCCAGCAGGGCCTGAGACAGTGTAGCACATACAAGAAAGTGCACAAGGGAGTTTGTCACTCCAAGGGTTTAGACTGCTACAGGTGTGGCAGGGTTGGTCATGCCGGCTGAAGGTGATCAGTATTCCTCCAGATGTTCGCGGATATGTTATCTTTAGCCACTTCATGGTGGATGTTGGGAATCTGTATCGCCTTGGAATTGTGAGTGAGCTTGGACAGGACAGATCTCAGGTTGGTTTTCTGTTATTGTTTGGGTTATCAAGGATCATATATGCCATCATGCATGCCGAAAGGTCCTTGATGAACCCACAGAGGGACGTACCTTGCGGAGTGCGTTCCACGTGTACCATTATCATTCCGAATCTTTGACGAGATCGGTGCAGGAGTATTATTCAGAGAACATTGGGTTAGGATTAGAGCGATGGTTCTCCAGTGAAGTCAGAGATCAGTGGTTCTATCATTGTTTAGATATTGTCATTAGCTGCCTACGGAAGAACTTTGGAGTTCAAGGTACTACCATTGCTAGGAGAGGATTGGTAGCATGAAGACAGTGGACTCAGTTGCGAGTGTTAAATGTATGGGTGTTTGGTCATTGAATGTTCTAGAGAATTGCATTTTTGCATGGGTTGTGCTCGGTTAGAGTTCAGTAATGCTGCGAGAATGAAAGTGAGAACGAGGATTCGTCAGCCAGAGTGAAGAGTAAGGCCTCTGGTTGTCAACATGGGAAGTGGATTGAGGTGTCAGGTTGGACCAGATTTCATGAGTACTCTTCACTGTTGGATATAGTGTCTAAGTCCATAACTATATTTGGTATGTACTTGACCCGACCCGGCATGGTCCATTTGGGTTGCACTTCACCCGAACAATTTATGGATAATCGTTTGAGAATAGTATAAGTTATGATTTATTAATATATTATAAGTCCTAATATATTAATATAAAATCATATTATTTAATTAGTATTGATCTATAATTAATCTAGAATTAATTTAGAGATCAAAAGTATGACTAATTAAATATGGGCTCTTGTATTTATATAGTGTGGGCTAATGCTTATTTGGAATGGGCTAGGCTTGCATGGAAAGTCCATGGATACTCCATGGAGCTTTAACCCATGGATCTCATGGAAATGAAAAGACATGGGTATTAGGGTTTACATGAATGTAACCCTAATCCACCACACTATATAAAGGAGGCTTTGGTTCTTGAAATGACACGAGTTGATGTGTGTAAACCAAGAGGGCCGATTTCAAGAAGTTTGTGACTATTCTCTCAAGTTTGTGACTTCCATTTGAGGCATCCACATTATTGGTGCTAGGCTTTAAAACGCCAAGCAATCAACTACTACTACAAGGTAAGTAATTCTACTAGTTTTATTTGATTCAAGTATCCCATGCCATGCTAGTTAGGATAAGAACCTTGGAAAAATAATTATTTGCATGTATCTTAGTCAAACATAGATCCAAGGTTTCTAGGGTTGCATGTACACCATAGGAGTGTTAGAATGCTCAAAACCCATCAGTGGTATCAGAGCCAGGTTTGTTTATTTGATACTTGATGCAAAAAATTTAAAAAAAAAACTTGAAAATCGAAGTTTTGTTCAAAAGATCGTATCAAAATTTCAAGTTTTGTATATGTACTTACGATTCTTGAAATTTTTGATATGAACAGTCATAAACATATGAGTTTAGAAGATCATAGAAATTATGTGCTAATAATTGATTAGATTAATTCTTGATCTTTATGTGTTTTAATGGAGTCCATAACTAGTTCTTAAGTTATGGATAACCAAAAGTCACATTTATAAATAACCATTAAAAGAACATATAGGTTACAAAAAATGAAGAGTCTTCATTTTTAATAACCATTAACTCATAAGTTATGAGAAATGAAAAGTTTTGAAAGTTTACAAAACTTGCCCTCAAGTTTTGGAACATGTAAAGTCATATTAAAAACTTTAGTTCCAACCCCTAGAATTTTAAAAGTTAAAATTCAACCCTTATACTTTATAATATTATAAGTTTAATAATATTTATATATGTATAAGATCAAGTCGTCTTACCGCTGGTACGCCTCATTCACGAAGCCGGTCTATAAGGGGGGTATAAGGTTGTTGCCTATAAAATGGCAACTTAATGGGTGTCCACTCTCACCCACCGCTTCCTTGATCGGTGGAGGGTCGTTAGCCGAACGGGTAGGACAAGGACTTATAAATTCTTATTAAAAGTATAATGATAATACTAAAGTAACTAAACTTTATTGAATTCCCAATCTTAGTTATTTTAGGAAAATGTGAATAAGGTGCTAATCCATGAAATTACACTTTACACTTTGTTTAAGTCGTTAGTGGAGCGTGTGTGGTTAACCAGCACACTAACTTGAACTTAACAAGGTAGGTAAAGGGTGACTTAATGTTTATCATAGTATCGATGGAGCGTGTGTGGTTAACCGGCACATCGATTGAGGGGTAATACATTAAGGGTACCAAGTAATTTGCATGGTTACTTCACACCTTGTTTTGTGATCCTCGGCATCCCAGTCACAAAACTTGAAGGGCACACTCGAGATTGCAACATGTCATTGAAGAAAGTTCAATGAATCTCAAAGAATCTAGGAGTTTCTAAACCAATTAAAACCTAATTAAATATTTCGTTTTTCGTGGTGGAAATTGGTGAATCGTCATTCACCTACCTTCAAATATCTTATAGCTTAGATTACGACATCCCTCTTCTAAGTTATAAAATATTGTGTTGGGTCCTAGCCTTAATATTACATTTGGGTGTTTTGTTAAGGACTATCTCTATATCTAATCTAATCTATTCCCTCTTCTTTTCAGATGTCTTCCAATAACAATGCTTCTGGCTTAAACCCTACTAGCTCCTTCTCTCTCATGAATCTTTGTGGGAGAGTCATCTTTGATGGGTCCAACTTTACAGATTGGATCAGAAACATCAGGATGGTCACTCGGTATGACAACAAAGAATATGTTCTCGACAAGGAGCTGAAGGTACCCGAGCCAACTACTACTCCTGAAAATCTTGCTGAATATGAGGTACATGAAAGAGATGCTACAAAAGTGGCATGCATCATGATGGCCACCATGACAGCCGAGCTCCAAAAGTCCTATGAGGACTATTATCCTTTTGAGATGCACCAGGACTTGATGGACCGCTACCATCAAAGTGCTCGTCAAGAGCGATATGAAATAATCTCCTCCATGATAACAACCCGAATGAAGGATGGTGAACCCATCACGGGCCACATGTAGAAAATGCAAAGGTATGTGGACCGTTTACTGAAGCTGAATGTGAACTTCCCTGAGGAGTTAGCAATAGACATCATTTTGCACTCCTTGCCATCGTGTTATGATCAATTCCGCATGACATATCACATGAACAAGGAAGAAGTCACCCTCAGCAAGCTTCAAGGACTCTTGAAGACCGCCGAAAGTGGTCTAAAGGGTATGTCGGTTGTTACTACTCCTACTCCTACTCCAACTGCGGCCAATGTCTTGGCAATCGGGCATGGCAAAGGGAAGAAGAGAAAGAACCCTTCTAAGGGTACCAAGGGTAAGACCCTTGAAGGCTCCTCTTCAAGCAAAACCAAGAAAGGTTTTGTCACTCCTTCTGCTAACCCTAATGAGGCTGAACGCTTCTATTGCCATGAAAAGTCGCACTGGCAGCGAAACTGCCCAAAGTACCAGCAAGATTTGAAGGATGGGAAAGTAAGACCCAACCATGCAGGTATATACACTATATTGTCTAATAACTCACCTCATTCTAAGTCTTGGGTCCTTGATACAGGTTGTGGTATTCACATATGTTGTGATTTGCAGGGACTAAAAAGAAGTGAGAATGTGGACTAGGGAAAGATAAACTTGATCATGGGAAACAGGAAAGCTTCACCTGTCACCAAGATAGGAGTTTATTCCTTAGTGCTAAATAGTGGGTTTACATTAGATTTGAATAAATGTTATTATTCGCCAGAAATGGCAAGAAATGTTATTTCCTTTCATGCATTGTATAAACAAGGTTTTACCTTTTATTTTGATAATAATAATGGTAGTATTGATGCTTTCTTTAATAATGTTCTTTATTTTAAAGCATTACCTTGTGATGGCGTGTATGAAACTGTATTTGTTGTAGATAATCTAGGAAATAATGTATTGTGTATTAACTCTTCCACTAGCTTAGATAAAGCATCCTTATGGCATTGTCGTCTTGGACATGTAAGCAAGAAACGCATAGGCCAACTCCAAAAGGATGGAGTCTTGGAGTCATTTGACCTAAAGTCAGATGATAGTTGTGAATCTTGTTTGCTTGGTAAAATGACAAAGTCACCTTTTACTGGCACTTGTGCTAGGGGTGAAGGTTTGTTGGACCTCATACACATGGATGTGTGTAGACCCTTCAGAACCGCCACAAGAGATGCTAATCGGTTCTATGTGACTTTTACTGATGATTTTAGTAGATATGGATATGTCTACCTAATCAAGCATAAGTCAGAAACCTTTGAGAAATTCAAAGAGTTTAAGCAAGAAGTGGAGAATCAGTTGGGCAGGAACATTAAGATGCTTCGATCCGATCGTGGTGGTGAGTATCTTAGTACTGAGTTCCTTGACTATCTTAAGGAATTTGGGATTGTCTCACACTTGACACCTCCTAGGACATGGTTCGTTCCATGATGAGTCGAGCTTCGCTACCAATCTCATTTTGGGGGTATGCCTTAGAGACTGCCGCTCATATCCTTAATCTAGTCCTTACAAAGAAGGTTGCCAAAACACCTCACGAGGTGTGGACTGGAAAAGTTCCCAATCTAGACCACATCAAGATTTGGGGTTGTGAGGCTTTCGTGAGATGCTAGACTCACGATAAGCTCGAACCCCGAAGCGAAAGGTGTATTTTCATCGGCTACCCATAGAAATCCTTTGGTTACATCTTCTACAGACCCAGTGATAATGTGGTCTTTGTAGCAAGAAGAGGATTCTTTCGAGAGAGAGAATTCATGAGCCAATGAGACAGTGGGAGGCAAATTGACCTTGAGGAAATTTGAGAGTCAAGTGGTGAAGGAACCTCAAACCCTAGCCCTCAACCTGAGGAGGAAACTCATGTTGAGCCGACTGAAGAATCTATACCTCTGAGGCGTTCCACCAGAGTTAGGAATGCACCTGAGCATTATTATGGTTTTCATATTACTGCAGAAGGTGAGACACTTATCAGTGATAACACACTGGTAAATATGGATGAGCCTAACAACTACAAGGAAGCCATGGCAGGCCCTGAGGCTGCTAAATGGAAAGAGGCTATGGATAGCGAGATACAGTCCATGTATGACAATCAAGTTTGGAACTTGGTTGACAATGTACCTGATCGTAAGATAGTTGGGTGCAAATGGATCTTCAAGAAGAAGACCGACATGGATGGTAATGTACACATTTATAAGGCACGACTGGTTGCAAAGGGTTATTCTCAAACTCCGGGAGTTGATTATGATGAGACCTTTTCACCAGTGGCCAAGATTAAGTCTATTAGGGTTCTGTTAGCCATTGCTGCATTTCATGATTATGAAATATGGCAAATGGATGTCAAAACCGCTTTCCTTAATGGAAAGTTGGCTGAAGATGTTTACATGGTTCAGCCAGAGGGTTTAGTCAGTACAGAGTACCCCAGTAGAGTGTGTAAGCTCGAGAAATCCATTTATGGATTAAAACAGGCACCTCGCAGATGGAATCTTTGCTTTGATGAGAAAATCAAAGAATTTGGCTTTTCAAGGAGTGAAGATGAATCTTGTGTCTATATCAAGGCTAGTGGGAGTATAGTCAGCGTTTTGGTACTGTATGTGAATGACATACTACTCATAGGAAATGACATCCCAACCCTGAAGGAAGTAAAGTCCTGGCTTGGGAAGTGTTTCGCTATGAAGGACCTTGGAGAAGCTGCCTATATCCTAGGGATAAGGATTTTGAGAAACAGGAGTAAAAGACTAATTGGACTTAGTCAAAGCACCTATGTGGACAAAGTGTTGAAAAGGTTCAACATGCATAACTCCAAGAAAGGAGAGTTACCCATGCAGAGTAACGCCAGATTGAGTAAGACACAAAGCCCTAGTACTGAGGCTGAGATAGCAGAAATGAGTCAAATACCTTATGCTTCAGTTGTAGGATCGATCATGTATGCTATGACGTGTACTCGACCTGATGTAGCCTTTGCTTTGAGCATGGTTAGAAAGTATCAAGGGAACCCTGGCAAGGCACACTGGACTGCGGTAAAGAATATCCTCAAGTACCTACGGAGGACTAAGGACTGGGTCCTTACCCTCGGTGGCAGTGAGGACTTGAGAGTTGTAGGGTACAGTGATGCTAGCTTTCAGACTGACAGGGATAATTTCCGCTCTCAGTCGGGCTGGGTCTTTACTCTAAACGGAGGGGCAATTACTTGGAAAAGTTCCAAGCAGGAGACAGTGGCTGATTCCACTTGTGAATCAGAGTATATAGCAGCAAGCGAGGCAGCAAAGGAGGCTATATGGCTAAAGAACTTTATCGGAGACCTTGGAGTTGTACCAGCTATAAAGGAGCCAATGGAGATTTTCTGTGACAGCAATAGTGCGGTTGCCTTAGCCAAGGAACCAAGAGATCATGGGAGATCCAGACACATTGACAGAAAATATCACTTCATTAGACATCGAATAGAAGAAGGAATCCTCGTGGCAAAGAGGGTATCATCAGATGAGAACCCAGCAGATCCCCTCACGAAGGGACTGACTCAGGCTAAGCATATCCAGCATGCTCGGAGCATAGGGCTGAAGGATGATATTAGTTTTAGTAGTTAGATAATCTTGAAATTTGTAAAATGTAATTGACATTTGATGATAAATAAAAGGTGTTATTTATGAGTAAAGTGTTGCTATCTCTTGTCAATCATTTACTATTATTTCTTTTTGCATGTTTTGACTTCCAGAATAATTAGGTTATGGTTTATATCATATTATTCAAACTCTCCACAGTCGTTCATATGTTGGAAGTAGATATGAATCAAGACTATCATGGGTTGGTTTGTAGAGGTCTAAGATGTTAGACAAAGCGGGGCTACAACACTCATGAGTGCTCATAAGTTCTGAGTATTGGATTCAACCCACGCTCACTTGTATCACTTCATGGAATTTATCTCGAGTGATCGTGAGATGGTAATATCATATAAGTCTTTAAACCTAGAGATATGATTTGTTGCCTATGAGTTGGTTATGCATTGATTACACGAAAACGCATTGGTAACTCGATGTTATAAACCGTGCTTTTGTGTGTAATTCAACAAGTAGTAGAGCAAACATATGAGTCGAAGTTTATATGTTCCTTCTAGGATTAGAAGCGATATCTGGTCCCCTCGATGATTTTGTTTTGACGTATGTACCGGGCCCGGTCAGAACTAAATTGATGTGTTCAGTTAAGTTCTATGTCAAACAAATCGGAAATCGGGAAACAAATGTTGGACAATAAGCAAGACCATGTTCGATGTATTTGTCCGGCTGATATCTAGAACAGAGGATTATATGATCACTTATCTAAAATGGCACTTCATAGTTCAACAGAGTTTAAAGAGCTACGACTGCTGATCGGTTCCTGAAGTAATACTTGCAACTATAGTTATTAGACTTATCCAAATGGGAGACTGTTGGATATAGTGTCTAAGTCCATAACTATATTTGGTATGTACTTGACCCGACCCGGCATGGTCCATTTGGGTTTCACTTCACCCGAACAATTTATGGATAATCGTTTGAGAATAGTATAAGTTATGATTTATTAATATATTATAAGTCCTAATATATTAATATAAAATCATATTATTTAATTAGTATTGATCTATAATTAATCTAGAATTAATGTAGAGATCAAAAGTATGACTAATTAAATATGGGCTCTTGTATTTATATAGTGTGGGCTAATGGTTATTTGGAATGGGCTAGGCTTGCATGGAAAGTCCATGGATACTCCATGGAGCTTTAACCCATGGATCTCATAGAAATGAAAAGACATGGGTATTAGGGTTTACATGAATGTAACCCTAATCCACCACAATATATAAATGAGGCTTTGGTTCTTGAAATGACACGAGTTGATGTGTGTAAACCAAGAGGGCCGATTTCAAGAAGTTTGTGACTATTCTCTCAAGTTTCCAAGTTTGTGGTGATTTGTGACTTCCATTTGAGGCATCCACATTATTGGTGCTAGGCTCTAAAACACCAAGCAATCAACTACTACTACAAGGTAAGTAATTCTACTAGTTTTATTTGATTCAAGTATCCCATGCCATGCTAGTTAGGATAAGAACCTTGGAAAAATAATTATTTGCATGTATCTTAGTCAAACATAGATCCAAGGTTTATAGGGTTGCATGTACACCATAGGAGTGTTAGAATGCTCAAAACCCATCATTCACGATTTCAAAGGATGGGCGATCTTAGGATGTAACCGGTGATTGATCGCTAGCATTAGTAAGCACAGGGTGTCATTAGTGGGATACCAAGAAGCGAGAAGGATTGGGAGTCCTTCAATTCTCGCGAACCGTGAAGACTTAGCCGAAGCTAAGTGGGGGAGAATCGAGCAGGTGCCCAGGAGCAGAAGTAGGTGTGAAACTAGGATGAGTTTCGCATCCTTATCAGGGGAAAGGCGATCGAGTGGTCGTCTAGGTTGAGGATTGGGTGAGTTGGAAGTTTAGAAAAAAAACGTTCCAACGTTTGGCTCATGTTTTTCTTTGGAATCAGATAGCAGGTTTCGGGAACCAGGTTAGAGTTCCGGTTAGGACTCAAGTTCAGTGATGTGTTAGGTTGAGTGCGTGTTCGACCCGGTTTGGAAAGTGTTGTAAGACTACGGGGGTAGCCGTAGCATCCACTAGTGGTCAGTTAGCATGGGAAGTGTTGTAAGACTGCGGCGGGTGGCCGTAGCATTCACTAGGTTGGTAGATAGTTTGAGTGCGTTGTTAGGATGCGGAAGGAACAGTAGTACCCACCAGTTCGGGTGTGGTAATGAAGATATGGAAATCCACAGATTGGATTTCGGAATTTCCCAGATGGATTAGATCTGGTTGAGCCAGTGATAAGACTGTAGGAACGTCACTACAGTTATGGGATCAGGAAAGCAATGGACCGTATAAGATTGCTTGTGGTGTAAGGCTACCATCGGTTAGGTGGCAATCACTTTTAGCCTTGGATTTGATGATGACAGGATTCGACGCATGGACCCGATCGGTTAGATCGTGGGGTTATCCGAGACACAGTGGCATGATAACTAGTGATAACTAGTTCTAGAGAAGGATTTCGTTCAAAAGTCGTGTAGAGCAATTGTGTATGAGTCTTTTGGCTCAGTAGTCGGGTTGGAACCCGATATTTCAGATGATTATCGAACGAATTGAGACCAGGAAGGCCTCAGTAGATTTGGAAAACAGTCATGTAGCAACATACTGCTTCAGGCAGATCAGTGTTCGGGCAATTTTTGCGTTTGGGCAGTGTTAGTATTCGTGTTTTAGGTTGCAAGTACACACGGATAGCTGGTTTATTGGGGAGTGACAAGTCACTCACGGCGGGATTAGCCGAGCCTTGGCCAAGTGTAAGTGATCTGCATGGATAATTAGGTATGTGAACCTGTTTTATAGTGGGAGCTTCGAGCTATTAAAAGTTGAGTAGTCGGTTGAGGGATAAACAGACTGGATTCGTCGATGAGGAATCAATCTGAGTGGTCTGTCAGGGAATCAGACCATCTCGAGATAGTAGATTCAGACGAAGTAGATGTGATCCTGTTGCGAGGAATTCATTCATATGAGGATATTAGGGCTTTGCGAAGATTGGTCACAGCTACCCTGGGAAGGCTAGGGTGTGCCCAAGACGGTGATCATGTTACTAGAAGTGGTTTGGCATATAAGATATAGTAAGGAGTGATTTCGAGGACGAAATCTAATTTAAGTGGGGGAGAGTTGTAACACCCGTTTATTTATTAGTTAAATAAATAAATTAATGGACGAATGGTAGCCTAAAATAAATAATTTTATATGCAGGGTGTTGGTTTCGAGGAGTTAATTGGCATTTTAGAAGTCGGGGGTTAAAAGTGTAAGTCCCGGACTTAGTTATAATTATTTATGAAGACATGGGGCTCCATGGTAATTATTTAGGTTTAATTTGAAAGAAAAAGAGGAGGAAGGACTAAACATGTCATAACTGAGAGTTTGGGATTAAAAGGGTAATTTCTGGATGCAAATTGAAAAAGATCTTGAAAGAGAGGGGTCGTTTGGTAAGTAACATACTTGATTTGTAATGAATTTTGAGGCTGGGGACTGAAAGGGTAAATATGGGACTTAATTGGAAAAGGATTCTATGGGGAGGGACCATTTATGTTATTATGGAAATATGTTTTAAGGGTGCCGGGTATATAATCCACCCATAACCCTAACCCTAACAAACCCTCTAGCCGTCACCCCTTATGTCTCCCACCGGCCATCACCCCCCTCTTCACCTCCGGTCGCCGCCTTCACCATGGAAGCTCTCCTCAGCCGCCGATGGCATCGCCAAGTCCGACCGCCCGCTGCCTCGTCGACGAACCTCGCCATTCCTCCACCTGTCGCCGTCAGTCAGGTCGTGAATGGCCGGAGAAAACCCCGAGATCGGAGGGTGAGCTGTGAACGATAAAGAGCAGGCCGCGAACAGCCGCTCCTGTCCGCTGTTGCCGCCATCTTGCGTTGTCGCTGCTGTTCTCGTTGAAGACCATCTCGTCATCGGGCGTTATTCAGTTGTGGTTGGTGCTCCTTCCCTACTGACTTGCGCCACCATGAGAAGTGGTTGAGATCGGAGTGCGTTACCAGGTCGAGCTCGCGACGAGTTGGTGATCTGTGGACGTAGGTTGCTGGGCAGGGAATCAAGGAGACTCGCCACCACCGTAAGGTGGTGGCTGTTATCGCGATATGCTTCCTACCACCGTCGCTGTCACGCCACTGCTGCCGCTAGGGTGCTGCTGCCGTCGCCAACCACCACAGGTGGGCGTTGGATTCGCTTTGCAAGCAGGAACGTGTGGGTGTGTGTGTTCCGATTGTAGTGTGTGGCTTTATTTGGCCGGAAATTATAAGAAAGGCCACCACCACCACCGTGAGGCGGTGGCTGCCACCACCGGCCACCATAGGGTGGCTGTGTGTGTTTATTTTGAGAGTTAGCATTGTAAACTGTAACCATCACGAAATAATGAAAAGGAAAAATCAAACCACCACCGTATGGTGGTGGCTGCCGCCACCGGCCGCCGTGTCGGGTGGCGGTGTGCTTGCCTTGTGAGTTTGATTCGTTTAGGGTGCTTGTAAACCCTAATGGGCCTTGTAAACCCTAATGGGTCCAATGAAGCCTAATGGGCTTAGTGAAAACCCTAATGGGCTTAATGATATTCTAGTGGGCCTAATAGGCCTAATAAAGCCCTAATTGACCTAAAAGCCCAACAAATTGATAAATGGACTAGTAATTGGGTTGGAAAACCATAATGCCAATAAAATCCTAATTTGGGGAAATAATCGGGGCACACGGGAATTATTTAATAACTGGAGATATTAAATAATAATCATTGGCAAAAATTAATCTAAGCAATATCGGACTTAATGGATTAAGTCCTTAGAGGATTAAGTCCTTAATGGGTTAAGTAGGAAACTTAACCCTAATCATTATTTTATGTGAAACCCTAATTTCACTTGGGTTTATCGTTGGGCCTTAATGATTATATATGGTGTTGGGCCTTAGAATAAGGTCATGTATAGGCTTGGGCCCAATTTGGAAAATTGGGCCATATGTTGGGCTTTGATTTCCTAGTTGACTTTGGGCCTATGGATTGGGCCTTAGGCTTGCATAAAGCCAAGTTTGGGGTAATGTAGTAATTATCCAAAGTATCTACTTATGATTATGTATTGGAACCCAATTATTAATTGGGTGTTATTTTGGTGTTGACAGTTCGGGAATCTGTCATCTAGCAGTTGGGGTTGAGTCTGCGGGACTTCAGCAATATGGGGTTGAGTCTGCGGGACTTCAGCAGTGTGAGGTGAGTTACCTTCCAGTAGGGGTGGGTCTAAGGCCACAATGCCGGCCCACCGACAGGAGTAATTGGTAGATAATTGTATGTGTGATAATTATCTTGGTATGCTCAAACGTGATATGTGATATATGCTTTATGTGATATGTCATGTTATGAGTTTGCCTGGTTCGGACCGGAAGGTCGACAGGGTTTGGACCGGAAGGTCAACAGAGTTGGGTTGGAAGGTCTACAGAGTCAGGACCGGAAGGTCTTATGTGCTTACATGAGTTATGTGATATTATGCAATTTGTTTATGTGATATTTTGCATTTTGTCTATGTGATATTATACATTTGTCTACGTGGTATTATGCATTTTGTTTATGTGATATATGTTCTTATCTATGTGATACGTATATGCTATGAGCTTGTAGGGTTGGACCGGAAGGTCATCGGAGTATGGACCGGAAGGTCATCCGAGTATGGACCGAAAGGTCAACAGAGTAGGACCGGAAGGTCTACCAGAGTTGTGGGACCGGAAGGTCCCACTGAGACACATTGACCTGAAGGTCTCGTTAAGTTTTAGCCTCGAGTGGCTAATTATATGTACGTGGTATTTTGGGGGAACTCACTAAGCATGCGTGCTTACCGTGTATGTATTATGTGTTTCAGGTACATTGTTTCAAAGGAAAGGAGCCGGCTAGGTCGCAGCGCATCACACTATGTTTTCCGCACATTGGATCCTTGGGATTACACTCTGATATGGTTTTATGATACTCTGTTTGATTATTGACGCTTTGGTTTTTGATATGAGATATTATTATGAAAGTTTTTATATTGATCGGTTTTATGCAATAACTTAAAATAAAAATGAAATTTCTGGCCTTGAATTTTGGGATGTTACAAATCCTGCACAAAACACGTGCGATACCCGACTCGAGATCATACCCAAAATCAATTCAATACTCCACTCACAACCCGAGATTCACAAATCTGCACTTGCAATTCACACCACTACCTTGTGATTCCCGATGAACCCTCACCCGACTGAAAAATAATTACCCCCAAACCATTTATGAGACTACCAGTCTCGCACCTGGTCTAACCACCAGGTTCTTAAGCATCCAAACAGCAAGACTACCGAGCCTAAAAACCCCGTTGCGCCACACACTGATCCCCCACATTATCCTGCAACTCAAGATCTGATATCTTGACCCAACGGTCTCTACCAGGACCCGCCTGATCAATCATCATCACATGGGCCTCGCCCATGGGTCCTACTTCTCTAAAGCTATACAAACCCGCCTCCGAACCAGACATCAACGGTCCTCAAGAATACTCCTCGACAACCCTAACCGACATGCCCAAGGCAAGAACTGATTCCCCATCACGCTCGACCATTTCTAATAATGGTTTACCTCGAACCGGTGATTTCTACGATCGCATCGCAGTCTTACATGTGACAACCGTCAAAATTCGAGTCGGTTCTAGATTTGAATAAACTTTGTTGCACATATAGGCACGACACATAATAGACTTAGTAACTAGAAGCTAAGTTATAACCTACTAGAAACTTGGAAACAAGTAGGATCGAATGATAGTGTACTTAGATTTCACATTGATACGTGAATTCTACTACTACTTAACTGTAGTGACTATCCATATTTGGGTCACTCTTTGACTCGAACACCATTTCATGAATCATATACACACATCATGCACTTGACCTAGTAGTATAAATTAGGTCAAAGTCTCATAGAAACTTAAGTCAAAGTTGAAGACTAGGACTAGTATACTTGATTCCTCAATTTCGCTTGAATCTCGGAATCACTACATAGAGTGCCAATAAACCGGTAAAAATAAATTAGAAGCATTATTTCTAACTTGAATAAGAGTTAGAAAACCCAAAAATAATTTGAAGTCTCAAAAATTTAATTAATTTTGATATCCAAAGACTTACATACTCTCAAAAACCCTAAATGCCCTAAAAACTCACATTTATAAACTTTAACCTTAAAAATTCTATAAAAATAATTATGAAGCTTCTAATATTATCTTATAATAATTAAAATTATGAAAATGCATTTAAGGAAAATAAAATTTAACTCATTAACATTTACCCTTAATTTATAAATCAAAAATCAACACTTTTATGCATAAAAACTAAGTTAAGGTGCACATTTTATGAAAGGTTTGATATTTTTATAAAATATTTGAATTTTATAAAAATGGAAGAAGAGGAAACCCTATCTTATTCCCCTAAAATCGGACACCCTCTCTCCTCCTTCAAAATTCATCTTTCCAACACACTAAATGACTTCTTCTCTCTCACACTCCATCTTCTCTCTCACTCTACCTCTCATTCTCTCTCACACTCTTCATCACCACCACTCCATTTCTCTCTTCATCTCTCTACACTCACGAAAATTTCCAGAAAACAAACCCAATAACACTCCTCAAACTCGAAATCTTCATCATATTGTAGTGTTCTTGAAGGTAAAATCGATTTCCCTTCATTTTCCTTCAAAGTTTTGTTATTTTTCACACACTTTCTTTTTCTTCTACTCCATTCTATTGTAAAATCAAGAACACTTGCACCTACTCACGGTTTTGATGATGATGGTGGTAGGATTTCATCCAAAAACAACATGCATGTTGTAAATGGTGAAATCCAAGGATCTAAACCTAAGTCAAGATCATGAAAATGCACTTTTCTACAAGTTTTGGTGTAAAATCACCACATGCACTCTAAGTTTTCTTTCAAAAACGATTTTTGAACATTTCAAACTCATGAATGGTCTTCAAACAAACATGCATGTGATGATCTTCAAGCTTAGATGCTAGATCATCAAAGTATGTTGTTAAAAGCTTTCAAATATGTTCATGAAGGATTTATTTCCAAATAAATATCTAAAACTCCTTTTCTGACCAAATCCGATTTTTCCCAGATTCTCATCAACAAAATAAGATGCTCTATAAATTTCCAGAAGATAATTCATTTATCTCGAATTACTATAATTAATGCAAGAAAATAGGGCAATAAATCATATAAAATACTTTCTGGGGTCTATAAATCCTAGTTAAATTCGTGGATGACCCCTATGCTAAATAATGATCCCTCATTAAGTTTCATCGATTTTTTCTACTGTTAATATGGTTTTGAATTTTCTTTTTGTTTGGCTCCAATAAATCATAAAAGCACTTTAGAAAATCTTAAAATGATATATAACAATTTTCGCAGTTACTACCAGAGGTATAAGACTCAGAAAAATATTTTCAGAATTTTTCATAATGCATTCCTATTTTTCCCTGATTTTTGTATTTATAATGGCCTAAAAATAGAAAAAAATAGTTCTGCTCACCAAAAATTCATGAAAATTTACCAGAACACTTTGTAGTATATTAGGAGGCTACATAAAAAATTTTGATGATTTTTCTCTTTTGTATACTATTTTTCTCCTATTTTCTAAGATTAAATACACTTAAATACACAAAATCGGATTTCAGTATATAAAAAAACCACATTTGGTATTTTTCCCAGATTATTTACTCTGTAAATGAAGTGTACAAAAATTTTGGTAATTTACTTTAACTGTTTAATAATTATTCTCCAATTAATGATTATTTAAGAGGATAAAACAAAGAAAAATAGAAAGACTAATTGAAAAATATCTTTTATATTTTTCACAGCTTCTACATGTATAATAAAAGTGTTACAAAAATTTTGGGCAATTTTGGAAACTGTTTTCTATTTATTTCAATTTTTATTAGAATAAATGATCAAAAATCATAAAATTGGATTAAACAGTTTAGAAATCAATTTTTATATTTTTCCCAACTTAAGAATATTTAATAACAATATCGCAAAAAGTTTGGGTAATTTTTGGAAACTGTTTTCTATTTATCCCCATTTTTATTAGAATAAATGCATAAAAATCATAAAATTGGGTTAAACAGTTTAGAAACCCCTTTTTATATTTTTCTCAGCTTAAGTATGTGTAATGTCATTGTTATAAAAAGTTTGGGGTATTTTCGTAACTGATTTCTATTTTTCATGAATTTGTATCTATTTAGAGAATTAAATATGTGAAAAATGGTTATACATATTCATAATCCACGAAAATTTATCTAGAAGTCTTTTAGTACATTTAAAACCAAAATCTGAAGTTTGGTAATTTTTATTAACAGGTTAGTATTTTTCATGATTTTATGGTTATTCAAGAAACTAAAATCGTGAAAAATAGTCAGACAAATCAAAAATTCAAGAAAATTTATCTTAAGGTCTTTGACTTCAATTAAAACTTAAATGCAAAGTTTGGGAAAGTTTAGAACTAAATTGATTTAGTTTTGAATATTTAATCATTGGAACACCTCTAAAATGTTAAATATTAACATTTCAATAATGGAAATTTTCCACTTAAATTGTTATATAACAATTGATTCTTTGAAACTTAATTTCCACAGAAAAATGTTTGTAACTTATCAATATTAAATTTTGACACATTATTGGCATAATTCTATTGTAGTAGTAAGTATACTAGTGTTAGATTTCGATTAGAGACTCGCTAGCGAATACCATTATTGTAGGAATCGGTAGTGGTACACGTGGAACGTAGTTCAAGGCACCATTTGCATCATCTAAATGCATTGTGAGTATTCACGCACTCCCCTATTTTCAGTTTTTTTTTTATGTTTTGGGGTGGAAAAGCATGTCCCGAAAAACTATTATTTGAATGTTGTATTTAAATTGATTTGTAACAAACATGATTGCTATTTTATTGCTATATCACTCTATGTATGTCTATGCAACACGGAACATGAGAACTTATCGTATTAAGACCCTTCCCTTATCTCTAACCATTAACTCTTTGAGCCAATGGTCATTATGGATAGCGCTATTAGGAATTGACAACTCCTCACTCGCCCTATTGCTGGAGTACATGATACCATATTCATCTATGGAACGATAAGCATAGATCTTGATAGGGCTTCAGTCATAGGTTTGGTTGAGACTCATTGTTTGCTCATACACATACAAACTCGTTTCTCGTTATAGCAATAAACTTGTTATTAATTATAGCAATGAACTTTGTTTCTCATTACAACAACGGACTTTTATTACTGAAAACTTATATACATGTTTTAGCAATGAAATTGTTTGCTCCTTGTAGCAACGAAATTGATTGCTCATTTTAGCAATGAAACTTGTTTACTCGTTTGAGTAACGAACTTTATCTTCCATGAGAATATGAATGTTGCATCTTATTTGGGCAACATACTTTATCTCTCATGATGACAAAGAACTTTGTTTTTACAAACTTATTTACTCATTTTAACAATATACTTTTATTATTGGAAACTTTTATCAAAACTTTGATTTCAATTCATGGAACCAATATTATTTTGTTTATCTGTGAGTACTCACCAACTATTTTTATAGTTGACGCTCGTTTTACATGCTTTTTCAGGAATCATCGAGTAAGTGGCACTTAGGGACACTTCACTTTTAGGAGCATTCGCATGTGTTGTATTTCAATTTACATTGTAATTTCTTTTAAAAGTTGTTCAAACCCATTGTAAAATTGTAATGATTTTTAATACTATGGTTGGTGTTGTCTTTTAACTTTTGCTATGAAACCCTTTATACTGCCACGCCTCGTGTTTCCGCTTTAGCGGGGTGTGACAAGAAATGGTATCAGAGCCGAAGGTTATAGAGAATACCGGTTTCCCTTTGGAGAACCACAACTATAGCCAAAAAAAAAATTTCAAAATGTTTTTAAAATACTGAACATACTACTAGTATAACTAATTCGAGTACACATGATTAGACTTTAATTAAGTATAGCCTGGCCAACTATGCTTAATTAAGGAAAATTAATGCGAGGCTGGAAACGGTTATAGTAGAATTATGTTCAAAACAATTTTCAACTTAAACTTTTGAAAAACAAATTTTTTCGGTGTGCGTACGGGCATTGCATATTATAGGCATTCATCTAGATACACTTAGAAACTAAGTGCACTTCTATAACAACGCCTTTATTTAGAAATACTCTTATCCCTTATCAAGTGATAGGTTAACCACTTAGGTTGTATCACTAGCCACTCTAGGATCAATGCACTTAGTACTGAGAATGGGTATTCCTCGGTAGCTATTAAATTTAGATGTAAGATTAGTAGCTAGATATACACTAGTAATTATCTTAAGTCGAAACATATACCAATTATTCCTCAATACCTCTTCATCGTCTTCAAGAGTTACAACTAGGAAAAAGCGTTTCGATACCGACACGAATGATAACTGGAGCATCTCGTAAGGAAGTAGATGAGTCACCACTAAGTAATCACTTGTATACCATTAGTGGGCATTCCGGATTCGACTCACAAGGAGACACGGAAGTTTAACCCATACATGAGACTTCTCTACTACGCTACGAATTTAGCTTTAGGTTGTTTCCACCTTGAGCTTAAAACTTAACATAGGATATCCCTTTGACCTCTATAAAAGGTCGGAAATTACATTGACACTTTAAAACGTCTTTCAAAATTTTTTTTGTCCTTTATCTTGGGGAAAAAGACGTCGGTACTCGCCTTAGACTCGCCTTATACTCGCCTTAGTATTTAGGTACGATCAGCTACACTAACATACTTATTCCTTACTTCTTAATCTTCCATCGAAAAATTATTTCGCTTCATCGGTTTTATTTATCATCAATAAAATATTTCATAACCACTTCAATCAACTTAGTAGACATTTCTTAACAATGTAAGCCATATTCTCGCTAAAAATCTTCTGACAACTTGCTTTAACTTAACACTTTTCTTCAAAACTCAATTTAACCATTATTGGTTTTAACCTTGCTATTTCAATTTTATTTCAAATCAATTTCAAATCCATTTCAATGGATAGATGTGTTTTTAAGGGCATATAAACCATCTTAAACCTTGCTTACCATTTTGACACGTTTTCGAAAAACTTAGAAACATTTTCTTTTATAAAAGTGTTTAAACTCTATGCTATAAAACTTAAACATATAACATTGAAGTCCTATTATATGTAAAAGCATCCTCGGATTTTCCAAACCACTTTTGCTTTGACACATTTAACCGCTTTCTCATTTAGACATTGTAATTTACTTTAATGTGTTTTCTCGAAAACACAACATGATATTTATGCAAATGTCTACTTCAAACATGTTTATAAGACATATCTAACGCTTGTAATTCAAAACATACCTTATTTGTGTACTTTGCTTCAATATAGTTTTATAATCTATAAAGATTCTAAAATATAAAGCATTGCAAAACTTAGTGTTCACTTTTAAAGTTCCAGTGGCGCACTTTCGACAATGCACAATTATTCATCTAAATATGTTAAGTCTTTACCTTATCCGTTTTAAGCATTGTTGGACTCCGGTCAAAAAGGTCAAAACTGTCAGATTTTCAATTACAAGCTTTAGTGTTTCTTCTTTTTCACAAATGGAGTTTAACTTAATAGATAACTCGTGAATTTTTAGCAAACCTTAGAAAACACTTTAAAACTTCTTCATTTCTATTTAATCATCAATATACATCAAATATTAAAGTTTGAAATATATCTCAACCTGCTTTTAATCTACCTATAGGTATTGTTCTTATAATTTTAACAATAACAATCATTGCCGCCGCTACCTTCCTTTTTCTTTCCCCCCGCACTTGATTTCTTGCTCTCCTTATGATTTTAGATCTCGCACACCCATAATAGTAACATAATACATTGTCTAACTTTGTTTCTGTCTATTTTGCTTCTCTTGGTATCATGTTTGTACACATACATACTAGAAGTCTATCCTTTCGTTTTGAGCGATTAATACATGTATAGCCGTGAGGAATAATTTTTATTTAGTCAACTTTGATATATTCAATTTCGCCTTTTATCATATACATCTTGTTTTTATTTTGAAATCTTTATAAACAAGTGATCCTTATTTACATTGCTCTTTCGTCCTAGATTCGGAAACTTGATTTAAAATGTAAATTTCATTGTATTTTTCTTACAATTAATACACAAGAAGAATACCATTGTTCTTATCATTTTTCTAAATTCATAAAATATATGTGAAGGATATGTTTCCTTATGTTTCTTTTTTTTTAAATACATCAAAAAGTTTTGAATTTTACGATTATCTATTCTCTAAATGATTGTTTTTGTAGAAACACTAAATTAAGAATCCACTATTTTCAATGATCGATATTCTTACACATTTCTTAAAATAGCATTCTACTTTGTAATTTTCAGTGAGTTCCTAAACTCTCAACTTTGTTTTTATAAATATTCTGACTCATAAGCTTGAATTTGTCCTGACTTAAAGAATTAGACAATTTTTCAAAAGAGTAATCAAAATATTTTCGTATAAATTCCCTTATTGATGACTTAAACCTTTAACCTTAATTAATCTTTATATTATTTTACTACTTTGTTGGATCGCCACACATGTATCTTCATTATCTTGGAATTATTACACATTTTGATAATAGTGAGATTAATTATCATTTGTAAACACACATTTTGATAACAATGAGATTTTTAATCACTTCTAAACACTTAAAATACTATATACACAATGTGATTTAATTTGTCGTAAATTTTCATCGCCTCCATTTGCACCAATTACTCTCTAAATATATTTATTCTTCGAATAAGGTTTTATTATTGTAAGAGTAACCGTAGTAGTAATTATAGCCTCGAAGATGCTCAATCATTTCGTAATTTATTTTGTCGACGACACTTAATTAGCCTTTACATTTGAGATGTACCAAAACTTCGTTGCCTACCCTTAGTACGTATTTTTAGGAACTTACCCTCAATCGCTTCTCTTTCATTCGTGCTACCCCTTCTTATTTCAAAATATATCTTTTCCAGATGTAGTAGTCAACCCGGAAGTGAACAAATTGTTCCTAATCTCTTCTTTATTAGGCGGCGAATTTACACTTAGTGCTAATTTAGAACGCAACTTAAGGATCAATGCGGATTTAACGCTCAGTGCAGTTAGTGCTTCAGCAAAACTTATAGCTCTCTTAATTCAGATAATATCTAACTAGATGATCTTTTTCGACTAGGTTGCCATGTTTGGATCATGATTTCCATGATCCTAATTTCTCGCAATTTAAATTGTAGAACTCGAATTAAGGAAACATTAATTTGACTATAGCTAAAGAATTGGGTTCCTCCTTTGAGGAAATAAACCCGAAATAATCAAAGAACACTGTAAGTCACCACCTCCCCAGCTATATAATTGTATTCGACTGAGTTCTAATAGAATACGTCACGAATTGAATTTCGGGGCGAAATTCTTTTAACCGGGGGAGAATGTGACAACCGTCAAAATTCGAGTCGGTTCTAGATTTGAATACACTTAGTTGCACATATAGGCACGACACATAATAGACTTAGTAACTAGAAGCTAAGTTATAACCTACTAGAAACTTGGAAACAAGTAGGATCGAATGATAGTGTACTTAGATTTTCACATTGATACGTGAATTCTACTACTACTTAACTGTAGTGACTATCCATATTTGGGTCACTCTTTGACTCGAACACCATTTCATGAATCATATACACACATCATGCATTTAACCTAGTAGTAGAAATTAGGTCAAAGTCTCATAGAAACTTAAGTCAAAGTTGAAGACTAGGACTAGTATACTCGATTCCTCAATTTCGCTTGAATCTCGGAATCACTACATAGAGTGCCAATAAACCGGTAAAAATAAATTAGAAGCATTATTTCTAACTTGAATAAGAGTTAGAAAACCCAAAAATAATTTGAAGTCTCAAAAATTTAATTAATTTTGATATCCAAAGACTTACATACTCTCAAAAACCCTAAATGCCCTAAAAACTCACATTTATAAACTTTAACCTTAAAAATTCTATAAAAATAATTATGAAACTTCTAATATTATCTTATAATAATTAAAATTATGAAAATGCATTTAAGGAAAATAAAATTTAACTCATTAACATTTACCCTTAATTTATAAATCAAAAATCAACACTTTTATGCATAAAAACTAAGTTAAGGTGCACATTTTATGAAAGGTTTGATATTTTTATAAAATATTTGAATTTTATAAAAATGGAAGAAGGGGAAACCCTATCTTATTCCCCTAAAATCGGACACCCTCTCTCCTCCTTCAAAATTCATCTTTCCAACACACTAAATGACTTCTTCTCTCTCACACTCCATCTTCTCTCTCACTCTACCTCTCATTCTCTCTCACACTCTTCATCACCACCACTCCATTTCTCTCTTCATCTCTCTACACTCACGAAAATTTCCAGAAAACAAACCCAATAACACTCCTCAAACTCGAAATCTTCATCATATTGTAGTGTTCTTGAAGGTAAAATCGATTTCCCTTCATTTTCCTTCAAAGTTTTGTTATTTTTCACACACTTTCTTTTTCTTCTACTCCATTCTATTGTAAAATCAAGAACACTTGCACCTACTCACGGTTTTGATGATGATGGTGGTAGGATTTCATCCAAAAACAACATGCATGTTGTAAATGGTGAAATCCAAGGACCTAAACCTAAGTCAAGATCATGAAAATGCACTTTTCTACAAGTTTTGGTGTAAAATCACCACATGCACTCTAAGTTTTCTTTCAAAAACGATTTTTGAACATTTCAAACTCATGAATGGTCTTCAAACAAACATGCATGTGATGATCTTCAAGCTTAGATGCTAGATCATCAAAGTATGTTGTTAAAAGCTTTCAAATATGTTCATGAAGGATTTATTTCCAAATAAATATCTAAAACTCCTTTTCTGACCAAATCCGATTTTTCCCAGATTCTCATCAACAAAATAAGATGCTCTATAAATTTCCAGAAGATAATTCATTTATCTCGAATTACTATAATTAATGCAAGAAAATAGGGCAATAAATCATATAAAATACTTTCTGGGGTCTATAAATCCTAGTTAAATTCGTGGACGGCCCCTATGCTAAATAATGATCCCTCATTAAGTTTCATCGATTTTTTCTACTGTTAATATGGTTTTGAATTTTCTTTTTGTTTGGCTCCAATAAATCATAAAAGCACTTTAAAAAATCTTAAAATGATATATAACAATTTTCGCAGTTACTACCAGAGGTATAAGACTCAGAAAAATATTTTCAGAATTTTTCATAATGCATTCCTATTTTTCCCCGATTTTTGTATTTATAATGGCCTAAAAATAGAAAAAAATAGTTCTGCTCACCCAAAATTCATGAAAATTTACCAGAACACTTTGTAGTACATTAGGAGGCTACATAAAAATTTTTGATGATTTTTCTCTTCTGTATACTATTTTTCTCCTATTTTCTAAGATTAAATACACTTAAATACACAAAATCAGATTTCAGTATATAAAAAAACCACATTTGGTATTTTTTCCAGATTATTTACTCTGTAAATGAAGTGTACAAAAATTTTGGTAATTTACTTTAACTGTTTAATAATTATTCTCCAATTAATGATTATTTAAGAGGATAAAACAAAGAAAAATAGAAAGACTAATTGAAAAATATCTTTTATATTTTTCACAGCTTCTACATGTATAATAAAAGTGTTACAAAAATTTTGGGCAATTTTGGAAACTGTTTTCTATTTATTTCAATTTTTATTAGAATAAATGCTCAAAAATCATAAAATTGGGTTAAACAGTTTAGAAATCAATTTTTATATTTTTCCCAACTTAAGAATGTTTAATAACAATATCGCAAAAAGTTTGGGTAATTTTTGGAAACTGTTTTCTATTTATCCCCATTTTTATTAGAATAAATGCATAAAAATCATAAAATTGGGTTAAACAGTTTAGAAACCCCTTTTTATATTTTTTCCAGCTTAAGTATGTGTAATGTCATTGTTATAAAATAGTCAGACAAATCAAAAATTCAAGAAAATTTATCTTAAGGTCTTTGACTTCAATTAAAACTTAAATGCAAAGTTTGGGAAAGTTTAGAACTAAATTGATTTAGTTTTGAATATTTAATCATTGGAACACCTCTAAAATGTTAAATATTAACATTTCAATAATGGAAATTTTCCACTTAAATTGTTATATAACAATTGATTCTTTGAAACTTAATTTCCACAGAAAAATGTTTGTAACTTATCAATATTAAATTTTGACACATTATTGGCATAATTCTATTGTAGTAGTAAGTATACTAGTGTTAGATTTCGATTAGAGACTCGCTAGCGAATACCATTATTGTAGGAATCGGTAGTGGTACACGTGGAACGTAGTTCAAGGCACCATTTGCATCATCTAAATGCATTGTGAGTATTCACGCACTCCCCTATTTTCAGTTTTTTTTATGTTTTGGGGTGGAAAAGCATGTCCCGAAAAACTATTATTTGAATGTTGTATTTAAATTAATTTGTAACAAACATGATTGCTATTTTATTGCTATATCACTCTATGTATGTCTATGCAACACGGAACATGAGAACTTATCGTATTAAGACCCTTCCCTTATCTCTAACCATTAACTCTTTGAGCCAATGGTCATTATGGATAGCGCTATTAGGAATTGACAACTCCTCACTCGCCCTATTGCTGGAGTACATGATACCATATTCATCTATGGAACGATAAGCATAGATCTTGATAGGGCTTCAGTCATAGGTTTGGTTGAGACTCATTGTTTGCTCATACACATATAAACTCGTTTCTCGTTATAGCAATAAACTTGTTATTAATTATAGCAATGAACTTTGTTTCTCATTACAACAACAAACTTTTATTACTGAAAACTTATATACATGTTTTAGCAATGAAATTGTTTGCTCCTTGTAGCAACGAAATTGATTGCTCATTTTAGCAATGAAACTTGTTTACTCGTTTGGGTAACGAACTTTATCTTCCATGAGAATATGAATGTTGCATCTTATTTGGGCAACATACTTTATCTCTCATGATGACAAAGAACTTTGTTTTTACAAACTTATTTACTCATTTTAACAATATACTTTTATTATTGGAAACTTTTATCAAAACTTTGATTTCAATTCATGGAACCAATATTATTTTGTTTATCTGTGAGTACTCACCAACTATTTTTATAGTTGACGCTCGTTTTACATGCTTTTTCAGGAATCATCGAGTAAGTGGCACTTAGGGACACTTCACTTTTAGGAGCATTCGCATGTGTTGTATTTCAATTTACATTGTAATTTCTTTTAAAAGTTGTTCAAACCCATTGTAAAATTGTAATGATTTTTAATACTATGGTTGGTGTTGTCTTTTAACTTTTGCTATGAAACCCTTTATACTGCCACGCCTCGTGTTTCCGCTTTAGCGGGGTGTGACATTACAACACCTCCAACCGACCATGGTTACCACTAATGGCCTTACCACACTCAAACCAACACAAGACCACACATCGTGAGCCGAATCCTGCAACCAAGCAGGAGTTCGGGTCAAGCATTCAAACCCCACGACCTAATATGAATAACAATGGAGATGCGGACTTGTGCTCGGGAGTTTCCTGAACCCCCTACCAACACAACCTCAATCTGAACCGCCACTTAACTCTCCCCCACTTGGACTCGACGAAGGTTTCCTACCTTCTAATCCATATGGATTTCCGATCCATCTTTTTCAACTGGCATGAATAGTCCATACCCTGCACTGAACAATACTAGTGTTCCCTTGCTAACCAAATTCATTGATCATCTGATTCCAGAAAACCTGACGTATAACCTTGAAATCTCAACCTACCTGACAATCCAGATCACCTTCCACGATACTATACCAACTCCTCGATCTCTTACGCTGGCGACTAAGACTGTAACCCTTGCCTTGAACCGACGGATCTTATCCCACTTCCGATACCAAAGAATTATCGGATTTTGACTGACTGCAACACAGGAGAATATAAAGCTCCTCTAACACTTCTGAAGACCAAAAAACCTCTGAGGACCAGATGAACACTTCCCGAATCCCAACATTACTGATAACCCCAGATGCTCAAAATGATATCACTCAAATCTTGAAGTCCCAAGGACGAATGCTCCAATCTAAACCGCAACAACAGACCACTTCCCTCGGTACCCTCAAAAGCCAATCCACACACCATTGCAAAACCACTGGATCCTAGTGACACTGGATAACTAACCCGCTAAATTCATACCATAAACCTTCCACACATTTCCCCCCCTCCCCCCCGGAACCCATCTTGACTACCAAGCAAGATAACACCGAACACTCCAAACTCGTTATAAGGGAAACAATCCTTCACTAAACCACTAATGATTCATGACATTCAAATATCATATAACAATTATCAAAATTTTACCCCAACGATAACAGGGAAGAAACCGAAGATATCGCTTACCCAAATCAATATCAAATCCCAAGCAACATGAAAACTGATAATAACCGAAAAAACGCAGAAGATAATAAGCTCGCAAAATCACCTGACGAAACATGGACCTCCTTTGACTGACACTGCAATGATCTGCTCTTCTCTGCTGAGGCTCCTACCCTATCCTCACGACTGACAAGGATCCGCAAAATAGTCGGAGGAGGTGTACTCACTGTTCCCTCCTTCTCATCAAAGAGATGGACCCCTTGTGGTCCACCGGTTGCAGATAAACATAACGGACTTGATATGATATGACCTCTAGGGTCAGAATAACAATCATCTTCTTAGTCATTACCGAAACGATGGTAACGACATACTTGAATAAAACGAAATCAATTACTAGCTTCTTGGTAACATTGTGACTTTCCCTGATCCAAGTGTGAGTCTTGTGCTTCCGGTAGTATAGGCCTCCACTACCATTCACACCTACTCATACTCGTCCCAAGTATTGTCTCGCAGTTTCCCAAGTTATTATCACAAAAAAAAATTTAACACATACATATGTGTCCAAACAATCACAAAACTTTCCCCTAGACTCTACTAGGACTTCTTCCACGCGTATCTTCAATCATCAATTCTGCTTCAACTCGGTTGGTGGTGGAAATTCCATACGATGGGACAACTTCAGGAATTATGCCAATCGTTCCATCGTCCCCCCAATCGAAGGTGTACTTCGGACGTACCGTACTCCTCTAAACGTACTGTCTGACATATTCTAAAGGCAAGATATCACTCTTACGATATATTCCGATAGGTGTCATTCACTATCATAAGCCTTTTTATTTCCTCTATTTACTCAATTCTCTATGAGTCTTCAGCATGACGTTATTTTCACGGAAGCATGCATTCATTGCATCGAGACGAGAATATAGATAGAGAAGATTTAGACGTGTAATCCTCCTTATTACTCCGAAAAATTACATGTCAGTTCTAATACCGTAATCAAACGTTTAGAAATCTGAACACATAAAATTTCCAGAACTGGTCGGCAACAGACCATAGATCCGATCAAACGATAGCATAAAGCATCACAAATCATTTAGCACATAAAAGCATGTTAGGCATTTTCCCTAAATAAGCTAGTGCTTGTGTCTATTCAGGTGTATTACCTAGATTTCATTTAGACACACTCCTCACGTTCATCTCTTAGCATTCTAATTTTAAGTCTAGAAATAAATCCATATTCCTAGTTCGCTTAAACAAATGCTCTGATACCAACTGTGACATCCCCATTTTCACGGCCAGAAAAGACCGATTTTGTTTATGCTTTATAAAAATCAGAGTACCTCTTTTAATAAAAATGTTGCGGAATTTGTTCCCAGTAAAACATGATAAATATGTTATCAAAGCATTTCTGAAGAAATGTATTTTTATTCATTTTAAAACATTTGGGATGTCATCGTCAATACAGAAACATAAGCATAAACAGAACTTACATTCATTATCACTAGTGATTTATATCTCCTTAATCTCTCAGTGTAATGTAACTTCATATCGATACCTGTGATACAAATAAACTGAGTGGGTCAGGTTGGAAAACCTGGTGAGTACATAGGGTTTTCAACCCACAATAATATAATTATTATGTTTAATCATCAAACAGTTAACCCAATTACCCATCCCCATTATCTTCTTTATTCTTAAGGATCTACCCTAAGAATCAACTATTTCTTGTTCATTCATTCCTAAGGATTATCCTAAGGAATAGGTACGAATTTCATCGTTGTCAATGACACATCTATCAAGCACAGCTGCTAGTTCTATCACTTAGGCGCATCTACCAAAATTGTGACATTCTCTACGAGGCGCATCTGCCGGTATTGTCCTTTAGGCGCAGCTGCCAAGGTTATCTCGTTTATCGACAGTATCGTTTCCAAGAATCCACTCGCAATACATGTCAATGGGTTTTTAGAGTACACCGGTGAACACATCGTTCACAACACCTACAAGTTGCGAGCCTGCTAGTGTTCCACTGGACTGTCTAGAATAGTCCGTGGTTGTCATCTATACTCTGCTAGATGACGGGGCCAGCATTTGGGTACAAGGCTTCTTACATCGTCCAACTCTCACCCTCACCTCATGGTCTATTTCACCTCTCACCTCATCATCCGGCTCATATTTCATCTACCCATGTTTTACCCAACATATTTTGTAGATATAAAATATATATACAGTTTAAATTATTTAAAGCATGTATAAAAATCTTTCACCCAGCATAGACAGCAAGTATACAGACAATATGCACACATAGCACGTAATTTATATTAAATACTTCATATCTATGTGTAAGATGAAAGTAACTATGCACTCACCTGAAAGGTGGTGACTCTGTACTTGAACAGCGCTTCGTTATTTCAAAATAATTTTTCCCTCGACAAAACCTAGTATCAATACCACTAGGGTTTAGTCTAACGTTAACCGCGACTAATAAATAGTCTAGCTATTATTATTATTATATAAGCATTAAACAATACTTATATAACCCATAATAATAGCCCAAATAATTATTTTAAGGACCTAAAAACATTACTATAATTATTTAAAAGTTATATTAAAAATTTCATAGGCGTAGCTCACTTACAGCGGATTTTAAAGAAAACCGGGCTTTGCTTGGAGCAGCTTTTCCGAAGGGAAAGACCCTTTTTCTCGGGACTCCGGGAGCCTCGTGGCTTCCTTCGGGTGCTAGGGGGTTCACCTAGGCTTTAGGGGGCTTAAGGGGGCTCAGAGAGAGACTCTAGAGAGAGAAAGAAAGCTTGAGAGGTGTGAAGAATGCTCTACCCCCGACCATCTATTTATAGGAGGCTGAAATGGCTCTCACGTCGTGAATCTCTTGATGTTCACGTCGTGAGTGAGCTTGGGCTCCAAGTCACAGCCTGGTGCTGACACGTGGCATCGCACACAGGGTGGAAATCAGCCGATTTTCAAAAATTCATAACTTTTGTATACGAGATCCGTTTTCGACGTTCTTTATATCCACACGTAGGTAAAAATAAGATCTACAACTTTCGTTTTAACTCCGTCGGCTAATTCTCGACCGATCTTAATTTTAACAGTAGGAGGAGATTAGACTGTTAAATGACCGCGAAGAATTCGTAACTCTTTCATACAGACTCCGTTTTTGTCTGTCTTTTTACCGTTGAGTTCCTATTAATGAGATCTTCAACTCTCATTTAGGTTGCGTAGGCCAAAAACCGCTCGAACTAAAATTCGAGTTTCGGGTCATGCACTGCTAAGCCGAAACTTCGAAAAATCATAACTTCCTCATACGAAGTCAGATTTGGGCGTTCTTTTTATGGACGCTCTCGGTTTAACGTATACTACGACTTTTGTTTTGGTCGCTAAGGATAAAAGTCGCTCTATCGTATATTCACTATTTACGCTTCCCGGTGCCGTGCCGGTTCCGTCGCGAAACTTCGACGGGTCATAACTTCTTCGTTATAACTCGGATTTCGGCGTTCTTTATATGTACGGAACCCTTGAGACATATTCTACAACTTGGTTAAGATTATTTATTCTAAATAATATTTTGTCGAAAAGTCGTTTTCGACCCCTATTATCTCTAGATTGACTAGCCCGGATCTACGGGCGTTACATGAGTCTTCTTCAAAACACCACAATTAATCTCCTAACGAAATAAATTCGCGTGTCTGCTTGCTAATCGGATCAGTACCCTTACCTGAGCCGGAACCAGACCCTAAACCTCCTTTCTGGAAGCTCATCACCAAACTGAAATACAATCATACAGGAGATCATAACATACTCAATAATCCTCTTCCCCAAACTTCTTAGATTCTCCAAGACTTTCCCTGATTCGAGTATGGATCCAGTGCTTTCAATAGTACGGACCCAATACTACCTTCCACACCTATCCAAACTTTCCTCAAGGATCATCCTGAATCCTCTAAGTCTCATACTCCACTGATACACTAAATATACAACAACACTAAACCCACCGAATCACCTCCTAGGCTCCCCCTAGGTTCCCGACCTCACCCTGCCATCAGTTGCTGAAGAACTCCTCATAATAACAGTCATCCACCTCATGAATACCGTCATATTCACTTAGTAGCTGACTCCCATCATACAAGAGTTCCACAAAGCACAAAGCAAGCAGCATTCGTGCAGTAACACTCCAATCCATAGAACTATCATAGAACATTGACCCCACACACTACCACGGATGCAAGAAATTCCACCCTTACTGTCGGTTGCCTTATGCATGCAAATTATACACAGAACGGGATCTAATAGACTGTCGAATAACAAACTCTACCCTAGGACCACAACCAGACAAGGAACATGAAATAAGGCCAAATCAATTATTTTAAGTCTATAAGATCGTAACCGTATACATTTTTTAAAGAATACACTTAGCAATTACTGATTCCAATAGATATTCCCATCTCATTATAGCATCCAATGCACCCAATACAACAATGTATCACATATATCAAGCCAGTCTATCCCAGACTAATCAGCTCTAGCATACAAGTCTACCAATTCATACGATATACATTCAAATGCATCTCTCCTAGCATTCTATCATGCAAAAAAGAACTGAGCAGATCCTTAGCCCTAACTAGCATGCGATTCACAGATCCATAAATCAAATCATAACGGATAACATGTATGGGTATTTTGGGAAAACTTACGTGAGCTCGGCTGATTGCATGCACCACACCCTTTTCTTATCTTAGAAAACTTTTTTCTTAAAAATACTTTTCTTTTAAAAACCTTACCAATTCCTTAGTTTGAGTTCAGACACACCCGAGATTATATCCAAATCCCTCAAACCAAGGCTCTGATACCAACTTGTAACGACCCAAAATCACGACACAATTTTTTTTTGTTTTTAAATAAATAAATCGTTATTATAGATTGTTTTCATAAAACCAGATTAACCAATATTTAGAAAAACATCAATTAATCAGAGTAATTCACAATATGTGGAAACATGTGGTGTGTGCTCTACAATCATCCCAAACTCTTCCATTTGAAAACCGGAGTACCTGAAACATAATCTGAAAACCGTAAGCACAAAGCTTAGTGAGTTCCTCAAAATACCATACCACATACAATCACAGATTATCACACACATACATATAGGTGCCATGAGCTCCCCCATGGTCTTTATCTATTATGCCATGGGCTCGTCCACGGTCTTTACCTAGGATGCCATGGGCTTTCCCCTCATGGTCTGACATCCAATTGCCATGGGCTCCCCCCGGGGTCTTCCATGCAAGTATCATAGATACAACTAGCATACCACATAACACATCATGGGCTGACATTGGTGCCTTCGACCCATGGATATAGTGAGAAGACTCACCTCGCACTGCTGAATCTTACAGAAAACTCCTGGCTGCACGCTTGCTGATCCCCAGACTATTAATAACAAAATGACATCCAATTAACAATTGAGTTTCAATCCAAACCACAACCCCATGCCTGGGATAAAAGGACCATTTTACCCCTACCTAACCTTGTCCAAACTTATGACCCAACTACACTCTAAAAGGCCCAAAATCCCACAAATCAACCATTGGCCCAATTTTCCAAATTGGGCCCAAACCCCTTACATGGCCTTGCCTTAAGGCCCAACCATTCTCTCTAGTCCAACACTTTGTGTTCTGATGGCCCTTTAATAACTCAAACTCCCAAGCCCAAAACCAAAGGATCCACAAAGGCCCACTAATGGCCCAATTTTCCAAATTGGGCCCAATCCCATATGGGCCTTATCCTAAGCCTATATTTTCCATAGATACCATTCAGATTACCTCAAGCACCCCTTGGGACAAACTTGGTCAAAGACATAAGCCAAAAGGACAAGATTCATAATCCATATTGACCCAACTCGCCGAGTTGTCTAATCAACTCGCTGAGTTCTACATCAACTCAAAAACGGGGAAAACCAAAACAACTCGCCAAGTTGACCAACCAACTCGCCGAGTTCGCCCGAGACCCAACAACTTAATACATTAAGCTGCCTTCATCGAATCCAAGAGCTCCAAAGCTCAGGTCTTGACCAAGATGAGATCTAGAAGGGTAAAGTTTCCAACTTTATGTAACATACACGTTCAGTTATCGTGTTTTGTTTAAAAATTAATATTATTTAATATATGATTTTGATTGTTGAGTTCTAACAAGATAGTTTTATGAAGAATTGAAGTAAAACTATGTTTAGAATCATTTGGAAAGTATTGGAAGTTTTATGAGATTCCAATCAAAAGTCAAATTATCGAAATTAACGAAAATATAAAGTTGGAAATAAATAAAAATAATGTTATTGAAATTTGTAGATTATCTCGTTAGAAAAATTTAGGCGAAAACCTCATCGAAATCCGAGTTATAACGAAGAAGTTATAACCAATCGAAGATCCGCGACAAAATCGGCAAAACACTATTTAACGTAAAAAGTGAGTTTTCAAAAACTACTTTTTAGCCTTAGTGATCTAAATGAAAGTCGTAGTATTCGTTAAACCAAGAATTTTAATAAAAAGAACGTCAAAATCTGACTTCATATGAGGAAGTTATGATTTTTCTAAGTTTTAGTATAGCAGTATACAACTAAAAACTCGAAATAAAGATCGAGTGATTTTTAGCCGACACAACCTAAATGAGAATCAAAGGTCTCGTTAATAGTAGTACAACGGTAAAAAGACATACGAAAACGGACGTCGGATGAAGAAGTTATGAAATTTTAACGGATTTTCCTGTCCCGGTCTGTTAAAAATAATAATATTAAAACTAAATTCAAAATTAGCCGACGGAGTCTAAATGAAAGTTGTAGAGTATAATCTCGCCTACGCGTGTATATAAAGAACGTCAAAAACAGAGCTCATATGCAAAAGACATGAATTTTTGAAGATTTGGGCTCAAATTCCGAGAAATCTCGCATGCATGGCTCGGAATAGGCCACGTCGCCCCTCTTCGCGAGCCTGCCCCGTGTCCAAGCCGGTGACTCATCCGTTGCGCAGCCCAGTCCGAGAACGACGCGTGTCTTCACGGTGGTGGCTTCCGAACCGAGACGCGTGTCTCGCTCTCTGTCCGATGCGCGCCACCTGCCCCCCTCCCCCCCCCCCCCCCCCCCCGCGCATGCGAGCCGCATGCCTCTTCCTTCTCCCCTTCGGCCGAAGCTTCACCCTATATGAAGGGTGCGAATCCTCCCGGTTTTGGTTGGATTTTTACACACTTTTACACCCTAAACTTTATTACACACTTTGGGCTCAAATTCCGAGAAATCTCGCATGCATGGCTCGGAATAGGCCACGTCGCCCCTCTTCGCGGGCCTGCCCCGTGTCCAAGCCGGTGACTCATCCGATACGTAGCCCAGTCCGAGAACGACGCGTGTCTTCACGGTGGAGGCTTCCGAACCGAGACACGTGTCTCGCTCTCTGTCCGATGCGTGCCACCTGCCCCCTCCCATCTCCCCTTCGGCCGAAGCTTCACCCTATATAAAGGGTGCGGATCCTCCCGGTTTTGTTTGGATTTTTACACACTTTTACACCCTAAACTTTATTTTAAGCTACTTTTAACCCTCCGAAGCCCCGTGTCCAAGCCGGTGACTCATCCGATGCGCAACCCAGTCCGAGAACGACGCGTGTCTTCACGGTGGAGTCTTGCATGCAAGCCGCATGCCTCTCCCTTCTCCCCTTCGGCCGAAGCTTCACCCTATATAAAGGGTGCGAATCCTCCCGATTTTGGTTGGATGTTTACACACTTTTACACCCTAAACTTTATTTTAAGCTACTTTTAACCCCCCCGAAGCCTCGGGAACCTACCTAACACCCGAAAAACATCCCGAAGTGTCTGAAGACCCCGAGAAATTTATCTTTTCGGTTTGAAGCTCAACCATCGCAAGGCCCCGTTTTCAATAAAGCTCCCGATTTTCAGCAAAGAAAGTTAATTATAGAAACGCAGCACTGCCCAAATTACTATTTTAACCTCCGGTTATTTCACGGTGAGTTCAAATTATAGGAACAATTGTATGTTATGTGTTATATGTGCAATATGCTTTCCTGTGTTATTATGATAATGAGCTATACCTTTGACCACGAAGTGAATGATTAAGCATTACTTGGGTATTGGTATGTAGCCTTTGACCATGAAGTGAATGAGTAAGCATCACTTTGGCACTGGCAGAATGCTAGATAGGGCTGAAAGCCTGTAAATTCTAGCAAAATGTTAATTCAGAAATCGTTTATTTTCTGTGCCACTTGGGCTAAAGTCTTATTGATGTATATCAAGTTGAAATTATTGTATCTCATTGATTGTAAATCTTTGAATCAGATCATTTGTTGATATGGAAAGCTTTTCACATGATTCACATATGCCTTTGTTGTTCTTTGTTCCTCTTTGCTTCTATCATATTTGTATATATATGGCATAACGTTATATTGTATCTATTTTTGAGCTCACTAAGCGTCACCGCTTATCCCTCTCAGTGTTTAACTATTGCAGATAATAAGGATCCAGTATAGACACATACTGTTGGAAGATTTAGAATAGTTAATAATATTACTTTTGTTTTTAGTGATCGTGTATGTATAAAATTATAATTTCCTGGGTAGTTATGTAATATACTAAAACTTAGTCGGTTTGTATCCAGTCTTTTGTAATTAAACTATCAATGTACAATATTGTTTATCAATATGCATGTAGCATGTTTTGGAGGGCTTAACCATTAAGCACTTAATCTCCAAATACAAAGCCCTAAATTGCAGATCTGACACCCTAGAGCTGGAAAACCACGTAAAGTTGCCAAATTTACATTCATGCATGCCTATGAGAAGCTCAAAAGCTCAAGAAGGGCTTAATAAGGGACTTAACGCACACAAGAAGTCCTTAAATCCATAAAGTTGGCACATTTATGCCAAAAGCGTCCATGACAACCCCGGATCTGAAAGAATAATCCTTTGGGACGTCCTAATCCAAACATTCATCCAGCCCATGGCTAAAGCATAACAAATTAACCCAAAAGAGAGATCTAATCATCTAGCCATCAAAATAAGAACTTGATACCTCAAACTCCTTGCAAAATGGGTAGATATTATGGATCCAATACTTCTTTCTCCAAGCTTAGAACTTCAAGATCTTCTAACTCCTTCATAATGCACAAAATGACCACCAAACTCCATCCAAGGCTCAAATGTTTGACAATGGAGGCTACTACTCGATTTTAGGGTTTTGACAACAATGGAGGTTGCTAAGGAGGCCAACTAAAGGAGCTTAAGGCCTTTAAATAGGGTGCAACACCCTAAAACTTAGGGTTTCCTTCCCAGCCACCAACTCGCCGAGTTGAGGCACCTCAACTCCTCGTGTTGGCTCATTTAATCCCGCGAATCTTCCATCATAAACTTGTCGAGTTGGCCCCTCCAACTCGCTGAGTTAAACTCAAATAAAGCTTATTCTCAAGAATTTCTCTTCAAGATTTCGGGTGTTACATTATTTTTTTAAAATAAAATTCGGTTTTATAAAAATGTTAATAACGTCAAATTTTGAAATACTCAAATATAAGTTTTAAAATGGTGATTTTATAACTTATACAAACTCCAAATATATAAGTAATAAACGGAAGTTTTATTAAAGATATAAAAGGTTCAAATGTACTCAAACGTAATACTGGTTATTACAATTGAATCGCCTCGAATTATATAAAAACTAGTTTTTTATATAGAACCTTTCAAAGTGCTTTTCTTTTGAAAATTGGTAACATGATTTACTATATGCATGTAATAACCATGATATCATATGTTTTTAAAACTAGAATTATAAAACATATAAAAGACTCTTTTACAAACCTCAAATATATGCAATCCATTTTGAAGAACACTCGCACATCTCTTGTATGCACTAGTGGGATAAAGGATACCTAACCGCTTAGTGTTATCTTTTGATGGTCGGAGTGTATTCGCGGTTTCTATAACCACGTTATAGGCCGATTACTTAAGTTTTTCAAATTGGATGATTTGATCGGAAATCTTTTGTGATAAAGGATACCTAAGCAAGAGAGTTCCGAGGCATAAATGGGATCAAACATGTTTAATTAAATTTGTGATTAGCGATTCCATAAATCTAGTAATTATATAGTGAGATATAATTGATAATCGATATCTACCGAGTTGAATACAAGTGAATTAGATAAAGGATCCCTAACCATTTATTTGTTTTGCAACTTGGATCATAGACTTTAATAATTAATGTTTTTGGAAACTAAAATGGTATTGATTATTAAAGAGTTTAAATATTGAAAATAATAAATGAATTTTGTTAAAATTTTGTAGTTAAATAATTCATTTGTCATTACCATTGTAACATCTCGATGAGAAGGTACTTCTAATTTTAACCCTATAATTTAATTATGTTGCATTTTGGTCCCTAAGTTCAAGAAATTGTGCAAAAGGAACCCTAGTGGCATTTTCGTAAATACACATTGAGGGAGTACGCCATGCGTACGCGTGTACACGGAGCGTACTAGGGTGCGCCCTAGTACGTTAGGCGTACATGTTATACGTTGGGCGTACTTTCCGGATTTTGAAACCCTAATTTTTAGGGTTTAGATCATATTTAAACACCCTTATGGCTTTATTTCCCCTCACCTCATCAGCCTCCATCCCTCTTGATACATTTTGCAACCCTAGTTCACCTTGAAAAGCTATTTCTAAGCCTAAGAGTGTGTGTTTTGTGCTTAGAAGAAGAAGGAAGGAAGCCAAGCTCATCTTGGAAGACTAAAGCACTTTCGGATGTGGGGATTCTACATCATTTGAAACCTTTCTAAGGTATAAATCTTGCAACTTTACCCCTCTATCATATAGATCTAGATTTGGATGTCTTTATGAAGCTTTTTGGTCCCAAAATGTTAGATCTTGAGCATGGCATGTTCTTGACCATTAAGTTGTCATTTTAGACCCTAAGGGGGGTCTTAAGTCATAAAAATGAAGTCCCAATGGTTGGTTTTGTCCCATGCATGTTATGGAGGGTCTTAAGGCATTAAAATGTTGGGTTTTTATGGAATAAGCACTTATTGAGCATGCAAGGTCATAAAGTTGGAAACTTTATGACTCATAATGACATTTTGACCTTGGATATGCAATTGGACGTGTTAAGACGTTGTATTAAGCACTTAATGAGGGAAAAATGAAGTATGGGGTTACGCCTTACGTACCTGGGTTTACGACCAACGTACGCGGTCAACAACCCCGTTTTTTGTCAAGAGGAGGAGTACGTTGTAACACCCCCGAACCAGGACGGCAAAAACGTCCGGGGGCGGATGACGTCATTGTATAGTATCATAACCGTTGAATATAAATGAAACATAGCAACCCAAGCAACATACATTGAGAATACAAACTTACATAGTTTACATACTGTATTTGTTTATAAGTTACACAAAAGTGACAGAAAAGTAAAGTTCCATAGTGCAACATCACTTGATCTCAAAAGAGTTGATTACCTGTTACTGGTTCCCTGAGAATACAAGTGATTTTGAAAAACGTCAACATTGAATGTTGGTGAGTTCATAAGCATATTTGTATGAAAATATTTGTAACTTCTTTATTTAAAAATGGTTTGTATATCTCCAGAAAATCCGATATTTTCTATAAAAATGAGTTGTAAGTCTTACACCAAAGACTAAAAAATGTATGTATGCATGTTCTTTGTCTCTTTTCCTTGTAATTGTAAAATGAATGTTCCCAGAAAATCCAATATTTCCCGATGTATGAAAACTTTAGTCTTAAACCCTAAGACCAGAAATGTAAACAATAGTGTACTGAAAAGTAGTATGCAATTTTATATTTTAATAAAACTGGTGAAGTGTAAGCTTCCCGTAAACCAAGATAGTATTGTTAATCCCTATATGAGTTATTATAACCATGCTTAATGTGACTGTTATGCATGTACGACGTTCTTCAGGAGTCAGAATCGGTAAGATATTTGTCACCTTAGACTGGTCCGTCTAGCTGTAGCGAACATCTCAGGTGTGGGGTTGTCAATCCCGTATAGATCTATACACAACTATCTCGATCTCCCTCCAGGAGACTCTGGTTATAATGCAAGACTTAAAGTGTACGCTACGTAGGTACGGTGAAGTGAATGTGTCTCACTAGAGTATTAACAGATTTACGTAAACTACGACTCCCTTTTTCTTGTATAAATGGATTAGTTACTTTACTGAAAATTCATGACATGCGTTGACACCCAATCTAATACCATTTATAGTTGGAATTGTATGCCGTTTTGTGTAAACTATTTATATAAACTTTATATAAAAATCGAGTTGAAATCTTGTTTAGTAGTAACATATGCTATTAAAACATAATATTCTTGGGTTTTAACCCACCAAAACAGTGATGACTACAATGTGACCACTTTCACTAGAAAACTATTTTTAGCAAAAATTACCAAAACCTGTAGTTTTTACAACTCATATTTTCTTGTTGATGCTTGTATCACATAATGAGTTTTATTTTTGTACATCAACTTATATAACACGATTCTTGTGTAGATAAAATAGTGGTAACGATATCTTATGCATGTACGATATATTACATTCAAATAATAAAGATGAAACTAGTAAGTATCCACAAGATAAACATGTTTTGACTTGTATTCCCCCCCCCCCCTTAAAAGCATGAAAAACTTGAAAAATGGGGGTATGAAGCTCACCTTAAGTGATTTTGCGTGGGTTGATTTGAAGTGGTGGAGTGAAGATTTCGAGCCTAAAACACTTGAAGAGTTTGATGAACTCTTTGAAGCTTATGATACCCTAAGGATGTTAACACATTATATTATGTACAAATAGGATGTATTCAACATAATAATGTGTAGAATCACTAGCAATCTCTAAAATACTTACCAATATTTAGGGATGATACTTGAAGAATGTTGGTCTTGAAAGATCCTAGATTTGTTCTTGAGAGAGTTTTGAATTGTTAGCTAAGTGGAATGAGAGTGAGGTTCTTGGAGGTGCTACTGCCGTGAATAAAAGGGATGGAATGATATTAGGGTGTTCACTTGGATTATAAGGGAGGATATTAATCTTGGTTATTTGTAGGTTAATCCATGGATACATGTTGGATAATACCTAGGAAACTGTAAACTTGCATGGGGAATAGGTGGAATATCACATCTTAAGGTCAACCTTATCTACTGGAAGCATTCTTAGGGGATTCACTTTAGTTTGTGGCCATAAAGAAGGTGGTTTGACTGAAATCCCTTGGTGCATGATCCCACTTATTGATTTTGGCCAAACATTGATCCATTAAGGTAGTTTTCGGCCAAGGAATGATCCATTAAGGTAGTTTTCGGCCAGGGTGTGTCTCATTTAAGTGATTTCGGTCCTAGATGCTTGTTTTCGGGGTTGATTTCGGTTTTGGATCCCCCATGGAAGGGTTTTCGGCCTTAGTTGGGTGTTATGCTATAAATCCCAAGAAATTGTTTAATGTGTGCTTTCTTGTTGACTTGTCAATGCTAATTACAACATGGTTCCTCAAGACTTATATATATATATATATATATATATATATATATATATATATGATAGCTTATAAAAGCAATGCCTTTATGGCTTTCAAATGTTTTATTGCAATAAGGTTACATCATACATTGTGGATACCCTTATATACAAGACTCCCTTAGACTTGGTTTAACCCAAGACTATCTAGTTGTCACATCATCCCCTGTTAGAGGTTATTTCGTCCATAAATTAGTTCTAGAGCGAGACCTCAAGAACTAGGGAAGAGATGTGGATACTTCTGCTTCATCTGGTCTTCGCGTTCCCAGGTGAATTCAGGTCCTCGTTTGGCGCTCCATCGGACCTTAACAATGGGGATGCGACTCTGTTTCGTTCGTTTCACCTCCTTGTCCATTATCTCTACGGGTTCTTCGGCGAAATGGAGGTTCTCTTTTATTTCAATCTCGTCAAACGGAACGACGAGATTTTCGTCGGATAGGCATTTCTTCAGGTTGGACACATGAAAGACCGGGTGTATATTGTTGAGTTCGGGCGGTAGCTGAAGCTTGTAGGTGACCGGACCGATCCTGGAAAGGATCTCGAATGGCCTGATGTATCTCGGGTTTAATTTCTCACACTTCCCAAAGCGTATCATCCCTTTACAAGGGGAAACCTTTAGTAGCATGCGATCCCCGACTTGAAATTCCAAGGGCTTCCATCTTTTATCCACGTAGCTCTTTTGTCGGTCCATGGAGGCCTTTAGTTGCTCCCGAATCTGAACGATCTTCTCAGTTGTCCCCCTGATAATTTCGGGACCGGTGAGAGTGCTGTCGGGTACTTGCCCTTTTGCCAACTGGGTGTCTCCCATCTCCGCCCAACACAGAGGTGATCGGCATTTGCGTCCATATAGAGCCTCAAATGGAGCGGCCTTGATGCTGGTGTGGTAGCTATTTTTGTATGAGAACTCAATCAATGGCAAGTGAGCATCCCATGCCTTGCCGAAATCTATCACACAAGCCCTTGGCATATCTTCCAGTGTTTGGATGGTCCTCTCACTTAGTCCATCCGTTTGGGGATGGTAAGTAGTGCTCATATCGAGCCGAGTTCCAATGACATCTGAAGTGACTGCCAAAACCGAGAGGTAAATCTACTATCTCGGTCGGAGATAATAGATTTTGGCACGCCGTGTAATCTCACAATCTCTCTTATATAGGTTTTGGTTAACTTCTCTATTTTATCAGTTTCCTTTATTAGCAGGAAGTGGGCGGATTTGGTTAATCTATCGACAATTATCCAAATAGTATCAATTCCATCCTTTGTCTTGGGCAATTTGGTGATGAAATTCATGGTTATCTTTTCCCACTTCCACTCGGGTATGTATGGTTGTTGCAATAGACCCGATGGCTTCTGGAATTCTACCTTGACTTTATCGCAAGTCAGGCATTTGTTCACGTATGTAGCGATTTCGGCCTTCATGTTTGGCCACCAATAAAGTTTTCTGAGATCTTGGTACATTTTGTCGGAACCCAGATGGATGGAGTGCTTTGTCTTGTGAGCTTCATTCATGACCACGTCTCGGAACCCACCGAACTTTAGTGTCCAGATTCAGTCCATGCGGTAGTAGGCTCCGTCGTCTTTAACCGTAAGATTCTTGTCCATCCCTCACAAGGCTTCGTTGGCAATGTTTTCCGGTTTCAAGGCTTCCAGTTGAGCCTCCTTGATTTGTGAAGACAGGTGGGAATGTATGGTCATTGTTAGGGACTTTATTCGACGACCCGAGTATTCTTTCCTGCTTAGAGCATCGGCCACCACATTGGCTTTGCCCGGATGGTATCAGATCTCGCACTCGTAGTCGTTCAGTAGCTCTACCCATCGCCGCTGCCTCATGTTAAGCTCTTTCTGATTTAGGATGTGCTGGAGGCTTTTGTGATCCGTGAAAATGGTGCACTTTGTACTGTAGAGGTAGTGCCTCCAAAATTTTAGTGCAAACACGACTGCTCCCAGCTCAAGGTCATGCGTGGTGTAGTTCACCTCGTGGTTCTTTAGTTGTCTTGACGCGTAGGCTATGACTTTTCCTCGCTGCATGAGTACACAACCTAACCTTTGATTGGATGCGTCACAATAGACCACAAAGTCTTCTGTCCCTTCTAGGAGAGACAAGAAAGGGGCGCTGAATAGAGCTTGTTTCAAGGTTTGGAAAGCAAATTCTTGTTTCCTCTCCCAGACGAAGGTTACACCTTTCTGTGTTAGGACGGTGAGCAGTTTAGCGATTTTGGAGAAATTCTGTATGAACCTCCTGTAGTATCCAGCGAGGCCTAAGAATTGCCTGATCTCCGTTGGGGTTCTTGGGGTTGCCCAGCCTTCGATTGCTTTGACTTTGGAAGGGTCCACATGTATTCCCTCCTCGCTGACCACATGAACCAGAAAATCCACCCTTCGAATACAAAATTCACATTTGGAGAACTTTGCGTACAACTTCTCCGCCTTTAGCGTTTCCAGAACCTGTCGCAGATGTTGACCGTGTTCTTCCTTACTTCGTGAATAGACGAGTATATCATCGATAAATACAATCACAGAGTTGTCAAGATAGGATCGGCAGACTCGGTTCATCAGGTCCATAAATGTCACGGGCGCATTTGTTAGACCGAAGGGCATCACTACGAATTCATAGTGACCATAGCGAGTTCGGAAGGCGGTCTTGGGAACATCCTCTTCGCGGAATCATAGTTGGTGCTACCCGGATCTTAAATCTATTTTCGAAAAATAACTTGCTCCTTGAATCTGGTCAAATAGGTCGTCGATCCGGGGAAGAGGCTATCGGTTTTTGACAGTAAGCTTGTTTAGTTCCCGATAATCGATGCACATACGAAAGGACCCATCCTTCTTTATAAATAAGACCGGAGCTCCCCAGGGTGAAAAACTTGGCCATATGAACCCCTTGTATAGCAACTCACTCAGTTGACTGGAGAGTTCTTGCATCTCAGCAGGAGCTAATCTATATGTCAACTTGGTGATTGGTGTGGCTCCGAGTATCAAGTCGATCCGAAATTCGACTTGTCGTTTGGGAGGTATTCCCGGAAGGTCTTTGGGAAACACGTCGGGAAAATCGCACACCTCTGGGATGTATTTAATGTTCTTTTCTTCTTTCTTTTTATCGACCACATGAGCTAAAAAGGCATAGTTTATTTTGTGTAAACACCTCTGTGCCTTGATACACGAGATGATGTGAAGGTTCGTACCGGGTTTATCGCCATATATAACCAGGGTTTCATTGTCGGGTAGGTGAAGGCGAACGACCTTCTCGTAGCACATAATATCGGCACGGTGGGGGCTTAACCAGTCCATGCCAATGATCACATCAAAAATCCTAATAGTAACCAACATTAAGTTGATTTGGAAGGAGCGGTTATTTAAAGTTAGTATGCACCCTATGAATACATCGTTTGTTGTTTCTGTTTTTCCGTTAGCCATTTCCACGGTAAATGTTTCGTTTAATGCTTGAGGATTTTGGTTGAGTAGGTGTTTAAACTTATAACTTACAAAGCTTCTTTCTGTCCCATTATCAAATAAAATGCATGCATAAATGTTGTTGAGGAGGAACGTACCAGTGACCACTGCGGGGTCCTTCATTGCCTCCTCATGTCCTATTGCTAGGAATCTTCCCGTTCCCCCTATGTTCCTGCTGTTGGCCTTTGGACATTTTCTTTTGCAGTGACCCATTTCTCCACACCCATAACATGCTTGGCTCACACCCGCGTTGGTAGGTTGGTTGGTCAGTCATGTTGGCGTTCTGCAGTATCGGGCGATATGCCCCTTCCTATTGCAGTTGGTGCAGTGCATCTCCCGTCATGCACCATTGTGATGAAAGTTGCATTTATCACACTTTGGGAGATTTCCCGCATATGGCTTGGTAGGTGCTGGTGTGGCAGGAGTGGTAACGACATGAACCGCTATGATTTGTTGCTTCTTTGCGGACTCCTGAGTTTGTTGCCCTTTCCTCTTGTTTCCAGAGTTTCTCTTGTTATCATTCCCCTTTTTCGGTTCAGTGTCGGGAGTCATTATGCCCTTTTGTAACCCATGGTCAATAAGCTTTTGAGCAAGGTGCTTGGCGCTGTCGAACGTTTTTGGGTTTGCAGCAATCACATTTCCTTGAATCAGGGGAGATAGTCCCCAAATGAAACGTTCTACCTTCTTGCTTTCAGAAGTGTTTATTCCTGGACACAGGATTGCGAGGTCGCTGAATCTGGCAGTGTAAGCTTCAATGTCGGAGCCCTTCATAGAAAGATTCCATACTCATGTTCGAGTTTCTGTACCTCACCCCTCGGGAAGTACTCTTCAAGCATCATGGTTTTGAGGTCCTCCCAAGTCATCAAGTTCACCATTGGGAGCGTTAGAGCCTTGATGTGGCCATTCCACCATGAAAGGGCTCTATCAGCAAAAGTACAGGATGCAAATTTAACTTTGCTTTCCTCCGGGTAGCCACAGATCTCGAAGACTGACTCCGTCTTCTCAAACCATCGAGTTAGAGCTATAACACATCCACTTCCGTTGAACGGCCTTGGCTTTCCGTTTGTGAACTCTTTATATGTGCATGCTCGCTGAAGCCCTTGATTAACCCCATGGTTGGAACTGCCCGTTCCGTTTCTGCTTTCGCCTCCATTTGCACCATTGTTGCTGATTTGTGCAAGAGCAGTAGTGACTGCGGCTGTAACTGGCGCCTGAAATACGACCGAATCCATTTGTGGTGGAGGTGGCGGTAGCGGTGGTGCTGTTGCGTTGTTCTGGCGTCAGTTGTATCTTCGGGGCGGCATTCTACTGCCACAAGTGGAATTTGGTAAGTTTTTGATAAGGGTTATGATGTGGATACTATTGTAATGAAACATCGCATTTAAATATGTCGAGTCTAGTGGTTATCAGCGTTATTTTGTACATATAATTGAAATCTTGTTTTACCAAATAAAAATGAATAGATAAGACATAGCAGATAACAACATCTATAAAAAACACATGTTTTTTTTCATTAATGATAAAGTAGATGTACATAACTTCCTGGAAAATTGACCTTTATAAGGTCTACAATACATCAAGATAACAATCCGGCAGCATAACGACCCTCCGAATAGTGTAATCACTTGGACGTAGGGTCGGTCCTACATACAAAATAAAAGAAAGGGGTAGCACTAACGCATACCCAAAAATCTAGTCTACCATAGCTGGTGAGTAGGATAGATCCTAATCACGTCGAGTAGTCCCCTGCGATGTATGGGATGAAGTATAAGCGCCCTGCAGCTCAGCCAATCGACGCTCGGCTACCAGCACTCTCTCCTCAAGAGCAACATGTCTCTCCTGATATTCCCTTACCTCCGCTCGTGCGGTAGTAAGGTCCTCGATGAGTCGGTCTATAGGGTAGTAATTCCTCTTGGGGTCTCGAGTGCACGCGTTCGTGACCTCCATAGCATCTCTCATCTCCATAACTCGTTTGGCCGTCATTTGAGCCTGATGACCAATGTCTGAGATCCGACGGATCATAACGGGAAGGGCTCGGTCAGCGGGTCCTTCATGGCGAAGGTCATAAAATCCTCGCTCCATCCCAAAAGGTGGGCGTTGCCTCTGATGCCGGCTCCATCTCTCGAGGTTATCTACCCAGGGGGCGTAGGGATATTATAGCCCCAACGATGTGCAGGTACTCTAGCCATGTAGGGAGGATCGATGACTTTGGACTCCGCGTCCGAATCATCATCCTCCTCCTCCTCTTCCTCTACTTCCTCCTCAAATTCTTCCTCCGACTCTTCCTCTAGGATCTCCTCGGGATCCTCCTCATGATCCTCCATAATCCATCCTTCGTTCCCCTGGTTGGGGAAGTAAGGATCTCCGGGATGGTGGAAACCTGTCATGGCGTCTGTACGAGAATATAAGTATGAGAAATATATGAAAGATTCATAAAATGCCAAAAAACTCCTATAGTATTTTATTTCTTTACGTTTTGTTCTTAGATCCTTTTGGTTTAAAGCTGGTAAGTTTTAGATTTGTTGTCCACCTCGACCACTCCTAAACACATGTTGGTCATTTCTCGAATAAATATAGTTGATCAGGCTATATTTAACCTAGATATGATTACATAACTGTGTAAGTTTAGTCGCGATGTTCAACTCTTCTAAAGACTTTTTATATGTTTCTTATTATGACACTATTCCTAATTGGCATGCATGTATGTATGCTTTTATAAATTACTTATATTTTTTTAAAGTATACTTTTAGTCAGAGTGTTTTTAGTCCCTTTGTATTTATAGTTGTATATCTTGTATGGTTAGATATACTACTTCACTATAAACAATGCTTTGATACCAATCTGTCACATCCCCGAACCAGGACGGCGGAAACGCTCGGGGTGGATGACGTCATTGTATAGTATCACCGTTGAATATAAATGAAACATAGCAACCCAAGCAGCATACATTGAGAATACAAACTTACATAGTTTACATACTGTATTTGTTCATAAGTTACACAAAAGTGACAGAAAAGTAAAATTCCATAGTGCAACATCACTTGATCTCAAAAGAGTTGATTACCTGTTACTGGTTCCCTGAGAATACAAGTGATTTTGAAAAACGTCAACATTGAATGTTGATGATTTCATAAGCATATTTGTATGAAAAGATTTGTAACGGCTTTGTTTAAAAATGGTTTGTATATCTCCAGAAAATCCGATATTTTCTATAAAAATGAGTTGTAAGTCTTACACCAAAGACTAAAAAATGTATGTATGCATGTTCTTTGTCTCATTTCCTTGTAATTGTAAAATGAATGTTCCCAGAAAATCCAATATTTCCTGATGTATGAAAACTGTAGTCTTAAAACCTAAGACCAGAAATGTAAACAATAGTGTACTGAAAAGTAGTATGCAGTTTTATATTTTAATAAAACTGGTGAAGTGTAAGCTTTCCGTAAACCAAGATAGTATTGTTAATCCCTATGTGAGTTATTATAACCATGCTTAATGTGACTGTTATGCCTGTACGACGTTCTTCAGGCGTCGGAATCGGTAAGATAGTTGTCACCCTAGACTGACCCGTCTAGCTGTAGCGAACAACTCAGGTGTGGGGTTGTCAATCCCCGTATAGATCTGTACACAACTATCTTGCTCTCCCTCCAGGAGACTCTGGTTATAATGCAGGAATTAAAGTGTACGCTAGGTAGGTACGGTGAAGTGAATGTGTCTCACTAGAGCATTAACAGAATTACGTGAACTACGACTCCCTTTTTCTTGTATAAATGGATTAGTTACTATATTGAAAATTCATGACATGCGTTTTATGACACCCAAACTAATATCATTTATAGTTGGCCTTGTATGCCGTTTTATGTAAACTATTTATATAAACTTTATATAAAAATTGAGTTGAAATCTTGTCTAGTAACATATGTCGTTAAAACCTAATATTCTTGGGTTTTAACCCACCAAAGCAGTGATGACTAAAATGTGACCACTTTCACTAAAAAAACTATTTTTAGTAAAAATTACCAAAACTTGTAGTTTTTACAACTCATATTTTCTTGTTGATTCTTGTATCTCATAATGAGTTTTATTTTTGTACATCAACTTATATAACACGATTTTTGTGTAGATAAAATAGTGTTAACCATATCTTATGCATGTACTATATATTACATTCAAATAATAAAGATGAAACTAGTAAGTATCCATAAGATAAACATGTTTTGACTTGTATTCCCCCCCCTCCCACCCTAAAAGCATGAAAAACTCGAAAAATTGGGGTATGAAGCTCACCTTAAGTGATTTTGTGTGGGTTGATTTGAAGTCGTGGAGTGAAGATTTCGAGCCTAAAACACTTGAAGAGTTTGATGAACTCTTTGAAGCTTATGATACCCTAATGATGTTAACACATAATATTATGTGTAAATAGGATGTAATCAACATAATAATGTGTAGAATCACTAGCAATCTCGAAAATACTTACCAAGATTTAGGGATGATACTTGAAGAATGTTGGTCTTGAAAGATCTTAGGTTTGTTCTTGAGAGAGTTTTTAATTGTTAGCTAAGTGGAATGAGAGTGGGGTTTTTGGAGGTGCTACTGCCGTGAATAAATGGGATGGAATGATATAAGGGTGTTCACTTGGATTATAAGGGAGGCTATTAATCTTGGTTATTTGTGGGTTAATTCATGGATACATGTTGGATAATACGTAGGAAACTATGAACTTGCATGGGTAATAGGTGGAATATCACATCTTAAGGTCAACCTTATCTACTGGAAGCATTCTTGGGGGGTTCACTTTAGTTTGCGGCCATAAAGAAGGTGGTTTGACCGAAATCCCTTGGTGCATGATCCCACCTATTGATTTCGGCCAAACATTGATCCATTAAGCTAGTTTTCGGACAAGGAATGATCCATTAAGGTATTTTTCGGCCAAGGTGTGTCCTATTTAAGTGATTTCGGTCCTAGATAATTGTTTTAGGGGTTGATTTCGGTTTTGGATCCCCCATGGAAGGGTTTTCGGTGGGGTGTTATGCTATAAATCCCAAGAAATTGTTTAATATGTGCTTTCTTGTTGACTTGTCAATGCTAATTACAACATGGTTCCTCAAGACTTATATATATATATATATATATATATATATATATATATATATATATATATATATATATATATATATATATATATATATATATATATATATGGCTTTCAAATGTTTTATTGGAATAATGTTACATCATACATTGTGGATACCCTTATACACGAGACTCCCTTAGACTTGGTTTAACCCAAAACTTTCTAGTTGTCATATACGCCCAGCGTACCTCCAGAGTAGGGATGAGCATATGACCCGTTGAACCGGACCGGACCGGAAAAAAAATCGGGACCGGACCCAGACCGGACCGGAAATACATTTAACTGGGCCGGTTTTCGGTTTTAATTTTTAGCAAAAATCGGGTTTCGGGTTTGGACCGAACTGTACCCGGAATAATCGTTGTTAACCGGACCTGACTGGAAACTAAAGGTAATTTAATTTTTAATCGATGTAATCCCTATTCCCTATTTGTCGATTTTTTTTCTTTTGGGTCCAGCTCCCTTCTCTAGTTTGATCGCATTCTACGAGTACAAAAAAACCCTACTAAAATCTTATAGTCTATATTATTGACGACATACTTCTCCCTCTTCTTCAATGGTGATTGAAAATTGGATTGGTTCCATGGAAGACAATCAAACTCAAGTAAGTCAAACATGTTTTTGATGTTGTAATTATGTAATGTATTTTGCCATAACAGAACTGTGGAATGTTAATATATGTTGACCTAAGAAAAATAAGGTAAAAATCAAATCATATAAATCGTCGTTTGTGAAGGAGCACTAGATGACATGGTGCGTGTGATATTAATTAGGATTGCTTAAAAGACATTGAGTAAATAATAGTGAGCTTCGTCATTTAATATATTTTCCTTACACGTATTTGGTGTTCATATGGTATTAATAAGTTAGATACAAGAATTGTATAGAATTATGTGTATGGTTGCTTTACGTAATGTTGTACATCAAATGCTTAATGTTAATTTGCTTGGAATTACAGCCCAATAAAAGAGTTCAAGACCATATATTTATTTTGTCTTTGCAAGTTGCAACTTATAACTATAACTAGTCACAAAGAAAGATTTATGTATGTATGTATGTCTTATATTCGATGGCTATATTTTAATTCTTGATTTTTTGAATGCTTTATGTTGAATGCCTAAGTAATTGTTTTTATTTTATTGTATTGTAAGATGTATTGATAGTACCCCACATATTATATATATATATATATATATATATATATATATATATATATATATATATATATATATTATGAAAATTGTTTCTTATGAATAGTGAACTTTCATAATTTTTGTCTATTTTAGTCGCTGGACTTTATGTTGTTTTTTTGGCAGAATTGGTCCCTGTACTTTGGCAACTTTGGTCCTCATTTTTTAGCCATTTTGACACTTTTGGTTATTGTAATCGATATTTTTACATTTTTTAGGAACCTTTTAATATTTAAAGTTTGGCCACAAAACTTTAACGGTTTGACAACTTTGATCCCTTTTCTATTTAGGAACCTTTTAATATTTAAAGTTTGGCCACAAAACTTTAACGATTTGACAACTTTGGTCCTCATTTTTTAGCCATTTTGACACTTTTGGTCATTGTAATCGATATTTTTACATTTTTTAGGAACCTTTTAATATTTAAAGTTTGGCCACAAAACTTTAACGGTTTGACAACTTTGATCCCTTTTCTATTTAGGAACCTTTTAATATTTAAAGTTTGGCCACAAAACTTTAATGGTTTGACAACTTTGGTCCTCATTTTTTAGCCATTTTGACACTTTTGGTCCTTATAATCGATATTTTTACATTTTTTAGGAACCTTTTAATATTTAAAGTTTGGCCACAAAACTTTAACGGTTTGACAACTTTGATCCCTTTTCTATTTAGGAACCTTTTAATATTTAAAGTTTGACCACAAAACTTTAACGGTTCGACAACTTTGATCCCTTTTCTAAAAACTTGCTAATTCCTACCGCTTTAATTCTTTAGCCATTTTGACACTTCTGGTCCTTGCAGTCAAAACTTTTACATTTTTTCATAAAAACATGAGCAAAACGGTCCGGGGCAAAGCACGAGCTTGTCATCCTTGCACTTTCTACGTCTATCATATTTATCGATTCGGAAACAACATTGAAAGCTTCTGGCCCCCGCGTAGCAGGGGTAACCTTTCTAGTTATTTATGATGATAATTTTGATACGAACAACAGAGACATAAAGATTGAAGATAATACCGCATTGCCAAAGGAAATAAATAAAAGAAAACGGGCACCAAAAAGAAAAAGATCGAAATGTTAGGATTCAGTCGAAGCTGTTATGGGCGAAGATTGAAAGAAAACCAATAAATCTAAGTGTAAGCATTGCTTTAAAGTCTTTAATTGCGATGTAAACATAAATGGAACTTCTAGCTTACTTAGACCTGCTCAAAGATGCCAACATAATTCGGATAATATTAAAGGGAAAAATACTTTACAATTTAAAAAACGACCTTTTGTAGATGGTACTGGTGTCACCATATGGAAACACAATGAAGATAGGATTAAAAAGGCTATGCTAAACCTATATGTTGTAGGTGAATTTCCGTTTAAATTTGTGGAAAATGAAGGTTTTATAGAGTACACAAATGCTCTAAATGGCAAAGTCAAAATACCATCTAGGCATAAAATTAGTCGTGATGTTGCAAAGTTTTATGTTGAAGAAATGAAAAAATTGTTAACTTTCTTTGCTAATCCACACAACATGATACACTTGACAACCGATAATTGGACTTCATCGTGTCAAAAAATTAATTACATGGTTGTTACGGGGCACTTCATAGATGACGATTGTGTCATGCATAAAATGATTTTAAATTTTAGACCAATAGATACTCATGTGGGGGAAGATGTGAGACGTTTGTTACTTGAATGCATACATGGGTGGGGGATAAAAAATATGATGACTATAAGTGTAGATAATGCCACTACAAATGACAAGACATTGGAATTATTGATTAACAAACTTCCCAACTTGTATGAAGGAGGAAAACATTTTCATGTTAGAAATGTGGCTCATATTTTGAACTTAATTGTGAGAGATGGGTTAAAATATCACAATACTCATGTGTCATGTGTTCAAAGAGCGGTGCAATACATTAGACATTCAACCGCTAGAATTAGGAAGTTTAAAAAATGTATGAAGGATTCCGACTTAGAAGGGAATAAGTTCCTATGTGGAGAGTGTCCAACGAGGTGGAATTCGACTGTTTGAGTTGTTGAAGAACGCTTTGAACTTAAAAGATGTGTTTTTCGAATATGAAGTTAAAGGTAAAAATGTTTTTTTTTTGGCTGTTTTTTATAAAAAAAATGTAATTTTTTCTTATTACTAGTGTTTTTTTTTTAAATGCAGTTTTTTTTTTATTATAAATGATGCAGTTTTTTTTGTTGTTTTTTATAAATAAAAACTGTTTAATGCAGTTTTTTTTAATTAATAGTGCTGTTTTTTTAAAGATGAAGTTTTTTTTTTTATAAAAATAGCAGTTATTTTTTTTTATTTTTTATTTTTTATTTTTTTTAAATTTTGTTGTTTTTACAAATAATGCTATTAAGTGCAGTTCTTTAATTAATAATGTTGTTTTTTTGTTAAAAAATGAAGGGTTTTTTAAAAAATAAAAGTGCAAGTTTTTTTTTTTTTTTTTTGGGTTAAAAATGCTTTTCTTTGAGTTCTAAATGTTAATAATGTTTGTATTTTTTTGTAGACACCTCATTTGCACGTGATCTAAGTAGAGTCCCGCAACGTGCCGATTTTGAAGTGATAGAAGAGGTTGTAATGTTCTTTAAAAAGTTTAAAGCAAAAACGAAGATTTTGTCGGCCTTATCAAAACCATTTTGTACAAACTGTTTTACGGGAAATTATAGATGTTGACCAACATCTAAAAACGTGTTCAACAAAATTGCATCTTTGTCACATGATTCCGGACATGCGTACCAAATACAACATGTATTGGGGTTCAATAGAAGACTTGAACAATTTCACGTGTTTTGTCGTATTGTTGGACACCCCAAATGAAGTCCATCTTTTTGTCAGCTGTCATAAAAAAATGATAGAAAACACGAGAACAGAAGAAAACAAATTGTTGGATAGCACCATAAGATTGAAGACGATGTCTACGGTGCGGGAAATTGAATAAAAATGGAAAATTTATTTAAAACTATCAAGAAAGTAAAAACACCAACAATTCCCACCTTGAACAATTTATTCACTATAAACCAATTCGATCATACATCAACTTACAACAGAAACCTCTCTACATTCACACTCACCCTCAGATGATTACATAAACCTCAAAGATCAATCTCACAGAAGAACAATCTTTGAATCTATCTAACCCTAACACTGAACAAACCCTAATATAAGAGAGTTCTATATAGATATGAAGTGAGTGAATAAAACTGATGAGATACAATTACACATTAAATACATCGGGTAAGAAACCAACACGTGCTCCATGGAGCAACCCAAGACCCGTGTGTAAACCCGACACCCTGCATAGCAATTTACACAAAGTATCCAATAGAAAGCAGAAATATACAAAACTTACCCACATTAAGAATTAATGTTTAGTTTAATAATATGAGAATGATACATTTCAACACCCCCCACAAACTGATCATTAATTCAAAGATAATTTTTATTATTTTTAAAAACATCAATAAGACCAAGATGATTAGAAATATATTCATGTTGATAAAATCCCATTGGTTTAGTCAAAATGTCTGTATTTTGATTTAAAGAATCAATTTTATTTATTTTAAAAACATCATTTTCAATCTTTTCTCGAATAAAATGAAGGTCAATTTCAAAGTGTTTGGTTTTTTCATGAAACATAGGTTTTAAAGACAATTTAACGGCTGGTTCGTTATCACAAAAAATATCCACAGGAGTTAAGCTTTTTATCCCAAAATCAAATAACAATTTCAACATCCATATCACTTCACAAGCCACAGAACCTAAAGCTCTATATTCAGACTCAGTTGATGTAACGCCCGTGTTTCTAGGCTAGACATTAATATTGACATAATGGTCTAGGTTAACCTTTGTGACTCATTTTGGAAAAATGAAAATGAATTATGTGAATATTATGTGTTTTATGCTTAATTATTAGGGTTTAAATAATTAAGAATAAAAATGAGCGTCAAAAATTAAATTTTAGATAAAGCCGATATCTATTAAGAAACTTGTGGTGGGCGTGACAAGGATTACGGATATATAAAGAATGCCGAAATCCGAGTTATAACGAAAACGAAACTTGTAGTGTTCGTTAAACCGAGAGTAGGTATAACAAGAACGCCCAAATCTGACTTCGTATGAGGAAGTTATGATTTTTCGAAGTTTCAGCTTAGCAGTAGACAGCTAAAAACTCGAATTTTAGATCGAGTGATTTTTAGCCGACACGACCTAAACGAGAATCGAAGGTCTCGTAAATAGTAGCACAACGGTAAAAAGTCTGACGAAAACGGACGTCGGATGAAGAAGTTATGAATTTTTAACGGATTTCATGTCCCGGTCTGTTAAAAATAATAATATAAAAATTAAATTCAAAATTAGCCGACGAAGTCTAAACGGAAGTTGTAGAGCGTAATTTTACCTACGCGTGCATATAAAGAACGTCAAAAACGGAGCTCGTATGCGAAAGTTATGGATTTTAGAAGTTTTTGCACAAAAACCGAGAAAATTCGCATAGTCACGATTTGTCACGTCACCCTCGCTTAGAACGTGCCACGTGTCCGAAATGGGTGAGTCAGGCGAGCCATGTATCCGAGCTGCTGAGTCATCCGAGCACCTGATCTGATCCGAAGTGGTCCAATAGCGGTACGACACGTACCTTCTTGCACGAGACCGAACCCTCGCACCATGCCACGATGCCTCTACTTCGGACCCTAGACCTCGGTCCAGTAAGGAGCTGCCAGCAAGCCTTCGCAGGTGCGAGCCATGTGCGAGAAATGTGCGAGCCATCCCCTGCGAGTCCTCGGATCAGCACACCTGGAGGATTCTCAGCCGTTGGATCAGGAGGCTCGCCCCTATAAATAGAAGGGTGCGAGACCTCCCAGGGGTATTTTGAAAACTTGTCAATTTTAGCCCCTAAACCCATATTTCTTTCATTCTAACTTCCCCCGAAGCCCCGGTATCGATTATAACCCCCGGAATACGCCACGAAGTGCCCGTGAAGCCCGGAAAATTTATCTTTTCGGTTTCGAAGCCCGACCCTTCGCAGAGCCCGGTTTCTCAATAAAACTCTCGGTTTTATTAGAAACGATCGTTTTAGGAAACGAATTGCTGCCTGATTTTCATTAAATCAGGTGAGTGTGTAGTTACTTTCACCTTACACATAGATATGAAGTATTTTACATAAAATACGTGTTGTGTGAATATTTATTGTTTGTTTATTTGAGTTGGATGTTGAAGGTGTGATTTATACATGTTTTAAATAATTTAAACTGTATATGTATTTTTATCTACAAAAATTTTGGGTAAAACATGGGTAGATGAAATAATGGGTGTGTGATGATAGGTGAGTTGGATAAAGGAGATGATCAGTAATATTGATCATGAGTTGAGGGTGAGTAGTGAAATTTGAGATAATCACTTACCCAAAATGTTGGCCCCCGTCATTCAGCAGAGTAGGGATGACAACCATGGACTATTCTAGATGGTCTGTGGAACACTAGCAGGCCCGCAACCTGTAGGTGTAATGAACTATATGTTCATTTGGAGTACTCTAAAAACCCATTGACATGTATGACAGGGGTGAATACCGTCAATAATACTGTCAATAAATAAGAGCTATGAATTTAGCCCCTGTTGTATAAACCCTGGTGATGGTGTGACCTTGTGTCTATTCCTTAGGATGAATCCTTAGGAAGGAGTGATAGTTGATTCTTACGGTAAACCCTTAAGAAATAAATAAGATAATGGGGTTGGGGTAATTTGGTTGATTGATTGATGTTTAAGTACAATAAATTTATTTATTGTGGGTTGAAAACCCTATATGCTCACCAGGCTTCCAAGCCTGACCCACTCAGCTTTTTATGATTACAGGTAGTGGACCCTGAGCATAGTCGGATGATGATGATGAGTGATTTATGGATTATAGGCCAGTAGTTATAAATAACTGTTGTAGGGCTTATAATGTCTTGTTTATGCTTTTGATCTGTATCGGAACATGACATCCCGAGGTTTTAATATAAAAGGAAATTATATATTTCTTAAAGAAAGGTTTTGATAAACATTATCATGTTTTATATTGGGGACCTATTCCGCAATATCTTTTGAAAAGATTTTTCTGATTTTATTTTAAAAAGCATAAATTAAATCGGTGTTTTCTGGCCGAGAAATTAGGGGATGTCACAGTTGAAGAACGAGCAATAGTACTTTGTTTCTTGCTTTTCCAAGATACAAGTGAATCTCCAAAATATACAAGATAACCAGTAACTGATCTACGACTGAATAGACATTTAGCCCAAATCAACATCCACAAAAGCAACAAGATTTAGAGAACTATGTTTATTTATATGAATACCTTTATTTGGACTATCCTTCAGATATCTTAAAAGTGTGAATGCAATATTTAAATGTGAATTATATGGTTTATGCATATATTGACTTAAAATTTGAACAACATATGATATGTCTGGACGGGTCATAGTCAAATAAATCAAATTTCCAATTAATTTCTGAAATTCAGTTATATTTACTACATAATCAGAACTGTCCAAATCAAATTTTCGTTTAATAACCAGATTTGCTTCAAGAGGAGTTTTAACAGGTTTACAAGCAAGCATTCCAAACTCATGTAATAATTCCAAACAATATTTTCTTTGATTCAGACATATTCATTTATCAGTTTTAATAACCTCAATTCCCAAAAAATATTTTAGTTCTCCTAAATCTTTAATAAAAAACTGTGACTTTAAAAAATTCTTAACATTTTCCAACTCCACATTACAATTTCCAGTGAGAATAATATCATCAACATAAACCAACAAAATTACAACTGTATTTTCATGATTCCTAACAAATAAAGAATAATCATTTATACTTTGCTTAAATCCAAAAACTGAAAGAGAATGACATAACTTTTCATTCCACTTCCTAGGAGCTTGTTTAAGACCATAAAGGGATTTTATTAGTTTACAAACTCTAATATAACCCTTAGAATGATATCGTTCAGGAAGTTCCATAGAAACATATTCAGACAAATCACCATATAAAAAAAGCATTATTGATAGGAATAAATCCTTAATGATCGAATTGATTAAAACAGGTAAACAAGAACATAATGATCAAACTGGTGCTTGAATGATTAATAGTCACGCCTCATAAGAACTCTGTCACACCCCCAAACCAAGGATGGCGGAAACGTCCGGGGGTGGAGGACTTCATGTATAGTATCATAACAACAATTGTAATAGTAATTGAAGCAAACACAACCAACATATATATAATTGAAAAAGTGGCATCATTGTATGAATTACATGTTTACGAATCAATTACAATATGTTGACAAAATATGAAATAGTAGACGCCTTAGCGCCCCATCCTCAAAAGCACTTGGTTACCTGTTTAATGATTTCCTGAGAATACAAGTTGTTTGAAAAAGTATCAACACAAAGGTTGGTGAGTTCATAAGCTTTTGTTTGGTATTATTAAAAGCCTTTCGTTTGTAAAAGTAGTATTTGTGTTAGAAAATCCAATATTTTCCTTAATGTGTAAATGTAGTCTTAAAACCCAAAGACCGAAATGTACAAGTAATTTGTCATATTTATAGTAAAACAATGCAAGTTTAAATCGACATAAACTCGTTAAATTTTAATGAAGTTCCCGTAAATTCTAATGTTTATTAATACTTTATGTGAGTTTATTATAACCATACTATGACCAAGGTTGCCTAAAACGACGTTCTTCAGGCGTCGGAAATGTTATGACATTTGTCACCCCAGACCTATCGGTCTAACTGTTGCATGCAGTTTAGGTGTGGGTTTGTCAAACCCAATATAGATCTATACACAACTATCACGCTCTCCCTCAAGGAGACTCTGGTTACAATACAGGACTTAATGGTAATTTGAAGTAAATGTCTCACAAAGTCATTAACGGAATTACGTGTTATGAAAACTTGGTACCGTATGGCCGTACCTTGCTTAATGAAAATATCCTTTGTATAAATGTACCCTTTTTAAATATATGTGTTATGTAATGTATCATAAACTATACCTATTATAGTTTATCAACCAAGGGTAGTACGTAGTAATGTATGCAAACTATATTCAAAATAGTTTATTAAATGTTTGAATGTATCGGTTGTACTTTGATTATAATCACTTGTTATTCTTTATATTTTATATGTCCAAATCCATTTGTAAACTAATGTGTGTCTAAATATTAAGATAAAATGTCATATATTGCAATAACATATAATCACATAAAGATATACACCTTGCTCAACATGTTACAAGGTGAAATGAAATTGACAGCAACTTTTTGTTGTATACAGTTTCTGTTACTGTTCTTAGAAAATTTATAGAAAAATCATCAAAGCTCTAAATCCAAATCCGCAAATTCTGAGAGTTTGGAATATGAGTCTAGTTTGTTCGTAAATTTTATCATGATTTTTAGTGATCTCTAACAGAGGTGAAAATGTTCATAATCACAGACTGGTCCGGGTTTGCCTTTGAAATGATAGACAGTTTTGTAAAAATCACCATAAATTGTAGAAAAATCATATGGAGATGTGCAAGTAGCCATTTTAAAGCTAAGAGTTTGAACTACTTGCACCTGGAACAGTTTTGAAAACTAAAATATTTAAGTTGACCAAAACAGTCCGTGATCGAAGTTCATCTTTTCTGATATAATCTGATAGAAAAAGTTTAATTGTGTTCTTGATGATTTTACTTGTATTCCCCCCTTAAAACTTAAGAAAAACATGTAAATGTAGGGGTATGAACTCACCTTATGTTTTCTTAGAGGATGGATGTTGGAGAAGAGAAGTGTTCAAGTCAAAAACACTTAGAATATGCCTCGACGAATCGAGAACCAAGAGTGGAAGAAAGCTTGATGATTAACCTTGGAAGTCTTGAAATTGAGAGAGAATGGTGTAGAAAATGAGTGACTTAAGCCTTGTATTTATACTAGTAAGAATTACTATTCATATATAATTCTTTAATAATAAGTGTTAAATGTTGACATTCTCCATATAACTAGTTAGTGTATATGACATATTCATGATGTAATCATGACAAATGTTTCTAGAAGATGGTTAATACTAATTGGCTAATAATAGTAATTTTTAAAACGTAAATAGTAAATAGTAGGTAGTAAATAGTAAATAGTAAATAGTAAATAGTAAATAGTAAATATGATGAGATTTTTACAATTGTCATATTTGTAAACCCCGTTAAGCCATGTTTAAGAGTCTTACACAGCCCCCGATAATTGTGCAATAGTGTTTTATCGCTTTGGTTCGTTGTTTAGCACTGTTAAGGCTAAGGAAAATCAAACACATGAATTTTCCAAATGATGTTTTCTCATTAAAATAGCGAATTGTACAACGTAAACCTTAACATACAAGGGTTAATGGAGTTGACCAGTTTGACTTGTTGACTTTGTTTGACTTTGACTTGACCGAAATTTGACGGTTGTCACATCATCCCCCCGTTAGAAGAAATTTCGTCCCGAAATTTGCATTTTTGACTGGGACTTCAAGAGTTCGGGAAGAGATGTGGATACTTTTGTTTCATCTGATCCTCGCGTTCCCAGGTGAATTCGGGTCCTCGTTTAGCGTTCCAACGGACCTTCACGATGGGAATACGACTTTGTTTCGTTCGTTTGATTTCCCGATCCATGATTTCGACTGGTTCCTCCACGAAGTGGAGATTTTTGTTAACTTCGATTTCGTCGAGTGGTATTACGAGTGTCTCATCAGACAAACACTTCTTTAGGTTCGACACGTGAAATGTGGGATGTACTTTGTCGAGTTCCTGAGGTAATAGAAGTTTGTATGCTACTGGCCCAATCCTAGCAAGGATTTCGAATGGCCCGATGTACCTTGGATTTAGTTTCCCGCGTTTGCCGAATCGTATCATTCCTTTCCAAGGGGAAACTTTTAGTAGTACACGATCACCCACCTGGAATTCCAAGGGTTTGCGTCGTTTGTCTGCGTAACTCTTTTGCCGATCGCGAGACGCTTTCAGTCTTTCTCGAATTTGAACGATCTTTTCTGTGGTTTCCCTTATGATTTCAGGGCCAGTGAGGGTGCTATTAGAGACTTGCCCTCTAGCTAGCTGTGTATCCCCCACCTCAGCCCAACACAGGGGTGATCTGCATTTGCGACCGTAAAGAGCTTCGAATGGAGCCACTTTGATGCTAGTATGATAGCTGTTATTGTAGGAGAATTCGATAACCGGTAGATGGGTATCCCATGCTTTACCGAAGTCTATCACACAAGCTCTTAACATGTCTTCCAACGTTTGAATGGTTCGTTCGCTCTGTCCGTCGGTTTGTGGGTGGTAGGCCGTACTCATGTCAAGCCTAGTTCCCAATGATTTTTGTAGAGACTGCCAAATCCGTGAGGTAAATCTACTATCTCTATCGGAGATAATGGATATCGGCACACCATGGAGTCGTACAATCTCTTTGATGTACGTTCTAGTCAGCTTCTCCATCTTGTCGGTTTCTTTTATCGGTAGGAAGTGTGCTGATTTGGTCAATCTGTCTACGATTACCCATATGGTGTCAAGCCCGCCCGATGTCTTAGGCAGCTTGGTTATGAAGTCCATGTTTATTCGTTCCCACTTCCACTGAGGTATATCCGGCTGTTGTAATAGCCCGGATGGTTTCTGGTATTCGATTTTGACCTTGGCGCAAGTCAGACACTTGCTCACATAGGTAGCAATCTCAGCTTTCATGTTCGGCCACCAGTATAATTTCTTGAGGTCCAGATACATCTTATCCGACCCGGGATGGATGGAGTATCGAGTCTTGTGTGCTTCATTCATGACGACGTCTCGGAGTCCACCGAACTTCGGTGTCCAAATCTGGTTCATGATATAACGTGCTCCATCATCCTTGACTTCTAAGTTTTTATCCATTCCCCTTAATGTCTCTCCTGCCACCTTTTCTGGTTTCAAAGCTTCCAGTTGAGCTTCCTTGATTTCTATGGTCAGGTGGGAATGGATTGTCATTGTTAAGGATTTTACTCGGCGGCCCGAGTACTCCTTCCTGCTTAGAGCATCGGCCACTACATTGGCCTTGCCCGGATGATAACGAATTTCGCACTCGTAGTCATTCAGCAACTCTACCCATCTCCTCTGTCGCATGTTGAGCTCTTTCTGATTGAGGATATGCTGAAGACTTTTATGATCAGTGAAGATAGTGCATTTCGTGCTGTAGAGGTAGTGTCTCCAGATCTTCAAAGCGAATACTACTGCTCCTAATTCCAGGTCGTGGGTAGTATAATTAACCTCGTGCGTCTTAAGCTGTCTTGATGCATACGCGATAACCTTCCCTCTCTGCATGAGCACACATCCGAGGCCTTGATTCGAAGCATCACAGTACACTACGAAATCTTCGGTTCCCTCTGGGAGAGACAAGATCGGTGCGCTGCATAGGGCTTGTTTTAACGTTTGGAAAGCAGTTTCTTGTTTATTTTCCCACTTGAATATCACACCTTTCTGCGTCAAGGTGGTGAGTGGTTTCGCAATCTTGGAGAAGTTTTGTATAAATCTTCGGTAGTAGCCAGCAAGCCGAAGGAATTGTCGAATTTCAGTTGGCGTCTTGGGTGCTGACCAATTCTCGATTGCCTTGATCTTGGAGGGATCCACATGTATGCCTTTCTCACTTACCACATGGCCAAGGAAATCCACTTCTCTAATCCAGAATTCACACTTAGAGAACTTAGCATAAAGCTTCTCCGCTCTTAGTGTCTCTAGCACTTGGCGTAGATGTAGGCGATGCTCTTCTTCGCTTCGCGAGTAGATCAAGATATCGTCGATGAATACGATTACAAACTTGTCTAGGTAGGGTCGACACACTCTATTCATTAGGTCCATGAATACCGCAGGTGCGTTTGTTAAACCGAAGGACATCACCACAAACTCGTAGTGCCCATAGCGAGTTCTGAATGCAGTTTTGGGAATATCTTCTTCTTGAACTCGTAGCTGATGGTAACCTGACCTTAGGTCGATCTTTGAGAAGAAATTTGCTCCTTGGAGTTGGTCGAAAAGGTCGTCGATTCGGGGTAGAGGATATTGGTTCTTGATGGTGAGTTTGTTTAGTTCCCGATAGTCGATGCACATGCGAAAGGATCCGTCCTTCTTCTTTACAAAAAGGACTGGTGCTCCCCAAGGTGAGAAGCTTGGTCTGATGAACCCTTTGCTCAAAAGCTCGTTCAACTGACTGGACAACTCTTGCATTTCTATTGGTGCGAGGCGGTATGGAGCTCTGGCTACGGGGGTAGCTCCGGGTATTAAGTCAATTCTGAAATCGACTTGTCGTGCGAGTGGTACACCAGGAAGATCTTCTGGGAACACATCCGGGAAGTTACACACTTCGGGGATGTCTTTGATGTCTTTCACGTCTTGTTTCTTGTCTACTACGTGGGCCAAGAAGGCGTGGTACTCCTTCCGGAGATACTTTTGGGCTTTGATGCATGAGATGATTTGTAAATTCGCACTAGGTTTGTCACCATAGATGAGAAGGGTTTCGTCATTTGGTAGATTGAGGCGAACGGCCCTTTCGTAACATAGAATGTCGGCACGGTGAGGAACTAACCAATCCATCCCGATGATTACGTCGAAGCTTTTTATGGTGACCGGCATCAGGTCAATTTTAAATGTATGGTTGTCTAGAGTGAGAGTACACTCTGAGTATATATCGCTAGTGCGTTCTACTTTCCCATTTGCCATTTCTACTACATAAGTATCCTTTAGTGATTGGGGATTTTGTTCAAGTAATTGTTTATATTGGTGGCTCACGAAACTCTTCTCCGCTCCACTATCGAATAGTACGCATGCATAAGAGTTATTGACGAGAAACGTACCGGTAACCACCGCGGGATCCTCAACTGCTTCCCCATGTCCTATTGCCAGGATTCTTCCTACTCCACCAGCATTAGGGGCTTGTGCTTTGGGGCAGTTTCTTTTGAAGTGACCTGCGTCTCCATAGTTGTAGCAGGTTCGGGTTGCCCCCGTACTGGCGACTTGGTTGATTGGTCGAGCCGGCGCTTTACAGAAACGAGCAGTGTGCCCCTTCCTGTCGTAGTTGTTACAGTGCATCTCCCTACAAGCACCATTGTGGTGAAAGTTGCACTTGTTGCACTTGGGTAGGGTTCCAGCATATGGCTTCGGTGGTGCAGTAGTGGCAGCATGGACATCAACAGTTTGTTGCTTCTTAGCGGGGTCCTGTGCTGGTTGGCTCTTCTTTTGGTTCCAGAACTTCCTTTTGTTGTTTCCCCCTTTTGATTGATCGGTGGTGGTGGTTGTAGTATTATGACCGGCTCGGTGGTCAACAAGTTGTTGTGCCAGCTCCCTGGCACTGTCAAAAGTAGTTGGCCTTGAATCCAGGACACTACTTTGCACTTGGGGAGACAGTCCCCAAAGGTATCGCTCCACCTTTTTCTCCTCCGGAGTAACCATTGTTGGGCAGAGGAGAGCCAATTCATTGAATCGGGTGGTGTAGGTTTCAAGGTCGGAGCCCGTCATCCTGAGGTTCCAAAGTTCTTGTTCCAGCTTTTGAATTTCACCTCTCGGGCAGTACTCCTTCATCATCAAGGTTTTTAGTTCTGCCCAGGATATGGAGCTAGCCACTTCGAGAGTAAGTGAATTAATCCGGCAGTTCCACCAAGTAAGGGCCCGGCCGGTGAAAGTGAAGGCTGCGAACTTAACTTTGCTCGCTTCGGGGCAAGAGCACACCTGAAAGACTACTTCGGTCTTTTCAAACCATTGCATTAAAGTGATGACTCCCCCGCTCCCATTGAAGTTGTCGGGTTTGCCATTGGTGAAGTCTTTATAGGAACACTCTCTTGCACGCCACGTACTGTCTCCGTGGTTAGAGTTTGTAGCACCCGATCCAGAACCACCAGCTCCGTTTGTCCCTATCTGCGATATTGCGGCCGCTACGGCTGCTGTTACTGCTGCTGTTACGTTGTTTTCCGGTATGTTTACGATACATACGATTTTATACTTTTAATTGACCCAATACATTGGGTTATGAGGTAAAATGAAAGTATAAAATATTTTATTTGAGTCTCCTTGTTTCCATGTATATGACTGTTTGTAAAAGTTTTACATATACTAATTTAGTCGGGACATAATTAATATATTATATTTTAACATGATCTTTATCGGTTACTAAATTAGTTGCAAAGTGCATACCAGTCATATGTGATTAAGATATAATAGTCCTTCGAATAGATGACCCTAACTCCAAGACCACAACCAAACAAGGACAGGAAGTGAAATAAAGATACATAAATTCTAAGTCTATAGCATCTTAGTTACATATGACCTTAGCGCATCCACTTAGCAGCTATTGATCTATAAATAAAGACCTATTTAATTCTCAGATAATTTATTATAGTAACACAAAATACTCCTATAGTATTTGTAAATGTTTAGTTTTGAGTTCTTAAAGTATCCTTTTGTAGTGTGTTATTAGGTTTGTTAGATTTGTTGTCCATCCTGACCATCCCCCGGTATATGCAAGTAAATTCCCGGACAGATATAGTTGATCAGGCTACATCCTTTCCAGATTTAATCCACATATACTAAGGCATACTCAAAATGTTCAACTCTTCTTCTTTTGCTTTATGTTTTCGCTAGTTATTATACCATGCGAGCATGTAATGTATGTATGTATACTTTAATCAAGAAAATCATTTATTTTCTAAGAGTATATTTATTTGAAAAATGCACAAATCAGAGACTATTAGTCCCAATTGTGTTTATAGTTTGTATATCTTATGTGGTTTGATATACTTAATTTACTATAAACTGTGCTCTGATACCAATCTGTCACACCCCCAAACCAAGGATGGCGGAAACGTCCGGGGGTGGATGACTTCATGTATAGTATCATAACAACAATTGTAATAGTAATTGAAGCAAAGACAACCAACATATATATAATTGAAAAAGTGACATCATTGTATGAATTACATGTTTACGAATCAATTACAATATGTTGACAAAATATGAAATAGTAGACGCCTTAGCGCCCCATCCTCAAAAGCACTTGGTTACCTGTTTAATGATTTCCTGAGAATACAAGTTGTTTGAAAAAGTATCAACACAAAGGTTGGTGAGTTCATAAGCTTTTGTTTGGTATTATTAAAAGCCTTTCGTTTGTAAAAGTAGTATTTGTGTTAGAAAATCCAATATTTTCCTTAATGTGTAAATGTAGTCTTAAAACCCAAAGACCGAAATGTACAAGTAATTTGTCATATTTATAGTAAAACAATGCAAGTTTAAATCGACATAAACTCGTTAAATTTTAATGAAGTTCCCGTAAATTCCAATGTTTATTAATATTTTATGTGAGTTTATTATAACCATACTATGACCAAGGTTGCCTAAAACGACGTTCTTCAGACGTCGGAAATGTTATGACATTTGTCACCCCAGACCTATCGGTCTAACTGTTGCATGCAGTTTAGGTGTGGGTTTGTCAAACCCAATATAGATCTATACACAACTATCACGCTCTCCCTCAATGAGACTCTGGTTACAATACAGGACTTAATGGTAATTTGAAGTAAATGTCTCACAAAGTCATTAATGGAATTACGTGTTATGAAAACTTGGTACCGTATGGCCGTACCTTGCTTAATGAAAATATCCTTTGTATAAATGTACCCTTTTTAAATGTATGTGTTATGTAATGTATCATAAACTATACCTATTATAGTTTATCAACCAAGGGTAGTACGTACTAATGTATGGAAAATATATATTCAAAATAGTTTATTAAATGTTTGAATGTATCGGTTGTACTTTGATTATAATCACTTGTTATTCTTTATATTTTATATGTCCAAATCCATTTGTAAACTAATGTGTGTCTAAATATTAAGATAAAATGTCATATATTGCAATAACATATAATCACATAAAGATATACACCTTGCTCAACATGTTACAAGGTGAAATGAAATTGACAGCAACTTTTTGTTGTATACAGTTTCTGTTACTGTTCTTAGAAAATTTATAGAAAAATCATCAAAGCTCTAAATCCAAATCCGCAAATTCTGAGAGTTTGGAATATGAGTCTAGTTTGTTCGTAAATTTTATCATGATTTTTAGTGATCTCTAACAGAGGTGAAAATGTTCATAATCACAGACTGGTCCGGGTTTGCCTTTGAAATGATAGACAGTTTTGTAAAAATCACCATAAATTGTAGAAAAATCATATGGAGATGTGCAAGTAGCCATTTTAAAGCTAAGAGTTTGAACGACTTGCACCTGGAACAGTTTTGAAAACTAAAATATTTAAGTTGACCAAAACAGTCCGTGATCGAAGTTCATCTTTTCTGATATAATCTGATAGAAAAAGTTTAATTGTGTTCTTGATAATTTTACTTGTATTCCCCCCTTAAAACTTAAGAAAAACATGTAAATGTAGGGGTATGAACTCACCTTATGTTTTCTTAGAGGATGGATGTTGGAGAAGAGAAGTGTTCAAGTCAAAAACACTTAGAAGATGCCTTGACGAATCGAGAACCAAGAGTGGAAGAAAGCTTGATGATTAACCTTGGAAGTCTTGAAATTGAGAGAGAATGGTGTAGAAAATGAGTGACTTAAGCCTTGTATTTATACTAGTAAGAATTACTATTCATATATAATTCTTTAATAATAAGTGTTAAATGTTGACATTCTCCATATAACTAGTTAGTGTATATGACATATTCATGATGTAATCATGACAAATGTTTCTAGAAGATGGTTAATACTAATTGGCTAATAATAGTAATTTTTAAAACGTAAATAGTAAATAGTAGGTAGTAAATAGTAAATAGTAAATGGTAAATAGTAAATAGTAAATATGATGAGATTTTTACAATTGTCATATTTGTAAACCCCGTTAAGCCATGTTTAAGAGTCTTACACAGCCCCCGATAATTGTGCAATAGTGTTTTATCGCTTTGGTTCGTTGTTTAGCACTGTTAAGGCTAAGGAAAATCAAACACATGAATTTTCCAAATGATGTTTTCTCATTAAAATAGCGAATTGTACAACGTAAACCTTAACATACAAGGGTTAATGGAGTTGACCAGTTTGACTTGTTGACTTTGTTTGACTTTGACTTGACCGAAATTTGACGGTTGTCACAAACTCGATGAAGAATTGCTTCTGTAGAGGTGTAAAATAGGGTTACAAAGATAATTATGAGAGTTAACTAAAATACGTAGCATGCATGCACCTTATATACTATAACCCTAGCATCAAATACGAGTGGACAGGCCCAACTCGTTTATACAAAATGGACTAGACAAAACAGGCCCAATGACGTAACACTAAATCTTCAAAAATCTCCTCCTTTGCGTCAATTGAGACCATAGCCATTTAGTTCTTGATTCGCTTCTGCACTTCATAGACTTTGGGAATGAAGCTCAACAGCAACTTGCGAACTTGAATATACCAAGTGATCACATCCGTGAAACACTTCACGTCATCCTTGTTGTTGCCCTTAAACTTCACAACCAGCTCCAATATAAACTCCAGACAAGAAGTAGTAAATAAGTGTTTGTCTTCGAGATGAAAGCATAACTTGCGTCGATCTACTTCTGGACGATCTCTAGATGTGTATACCACAAACCATCCATCCTTGTAAATTTTTCATGGCTTGAGCTTCTCGAAGTTTTTCAGAGCTTCCTTTGGAATGACACTTGGTTTTTGCCTCAAAACAGTGGCAATATCCACATCCATCATTCCAACTTCCTGAATATAAGACCTGATCAAAAGTTGAAGATGGGACATCACAGGTTCGTACTTCTCCTTCTCTATCAACATAATATTAAATATCACCATCCAGTCATGGGGGTTCAAGCAAGGCAGGTCTGCGAGAGTGAATTCGTAGGCTTGACATGCTGATCCTCTCGCAACTTTAAACTTCACATTAGGGAAGCTTTCAGTCTCGATCGGCCCAGTGACCTTCACAGCAAAAATCTTGCCCGCACTCCAAGTCTCAAACTGGGGCTTCATATGCTTCAAGTAGAAGGCAAACATCATTTGATCCGCAGTGCTGTCTGTGAAAGGTACATTAGCAACCTTTACAAAGGCACAAAACCTGAACGCCTTTGGAGTGATAGGTAGGTCCAATTTCGGATCCTGTGTGTTTTGGATTTCAAAGGAAGCAATTGGATCCAACCAATACTGGCTTGGCATATCCACGACTTGGTTTTGAATGCGCTTCAGGGTCCACTTAGGAAATAATAACATTTTGCTTTTAAGAGTGGCCTGAGCTTCCTTTTCAGCTCTTTCTTTCTCCTCTGCCTCTTTGACAATGCGGGCATGTTCGTCTATCTCTGCGTCGTAAGCCTTCCGCCTTTTGAGCTCAGCTTCATCAGGCTCTTCGTCTTCGCTATCATCAATAATTGTTTCATCGTTGAATAGCTTTTCTTTTCTCTTTGGTTCTTGCTTGATGACAGGAGGTTTAATTGGAGCTTTGGGGTTTTCATTCGTTTGAACTTTGGAGCTACCTTCTCCCCCTTGTTTCGGAAAAGACATCGGCGTTGAAACACCCTCCAAACGGTGTAACATAGCAAACATTGATCTTAGCTTTTCATACAAATGCTTCTTTACTGTTATGGAGATCATGGGATCACGAATCTCAATGATATCAGAGAGTAGTCCAGTAACGTCGGAGATACAACTTCTCTCGACTGCCTTCTCTGCTAGCAAATCATCGACCTGCTTTTCAGTGTACTGAACCTTGGTTTCCCACTTTACACTTTTCCTCATTGATGGCGAGAGCATCCATGAGCTTGTTTTCTGTTGCCAGATCCTCCTGAAGCTTTGTGATGTTCGCATCGATAGAAGACTGGAATGCTTCATGATTAGACTGAAGCGCCTTGCGAAGTTCAACAAAGTTCGGATTTTCCGTTTGGAACAAGGCACCAACGTTCTGAATAGCTTTGTTCGCAGTTACTGTGTTGGCGTTGTAAGTGTCCTTGTAATCCTCCATGAATGCTATTGTGTCAACAATTAGTTTATCGACTTTTTCGGTCGTTATCTTGTAGAAATCAGTAGAGTCAGAAACAACCTTGGACAATGTAGAGACATTAGCAGTATGTTCCTTCGTAACGCGCTCAAGGATTGACTCAACAACGACTTTGGAGTAAGCCTCAGAAGTGGAGACTTTGGATGCGAGAATCAGCTGGTCAATCTTCTCATGAAGAGATTTGAGTTCCCCTTTCGTAGTAGAGACTTCATCTTCACTGTCAATCCTTATTTGAAAAGGACTGTAAGCGAATCCGTCCAAATCAGCATCTTTATCCATCACCGAAAATCATTTTCGGGTCATCTGTGCGAATGGGAGAGATGGGTGGTGTAACATGGCTTGAAAAACCTGAAGTGTTAGCCCCCGTATCAGATACGTTGACGGAACTTGCAGGTGTAACAGAGGTGTGTGGCGAAATGGTGGATTATGTGAAAATAGGGATTGAGACTGGAATAGGTGTGGGTGGTTGAGATGATACTGGTGGTGGCAGAGGTGCGATGGTGATTGGGATAGAAGTAGTTGTTTTTGGTGAGGGAGGTGGAGAAGGAATAGAATCATTAAGTGGTGGAGTTACCTCACGATTCAGAGATGAGGCCTCAGTGCGAACAGGTGGTTCGTTGTGAATCTGTTCTCCTTCCTCATTGCGAACAAGTTCTTCTTCTTCAGTGCAAATAGGCTCATCTTCTGCATTACGAACAGGGGGATCGACCTCAATGCGAATCTCCGACTCAGTATCGGATTCAGAATTTTCTCCGTCACTCTGAGATGGAGTAGGAGTGGGAGACTTTCGCCTTCTATCGGGTTGCTTCCTTCGCTTTGGTGTAGCAGTAGAAGCAGCAGGAGCCTTTTGCTTTTTAGAGGGAGGTTTCGCAGCCTCAATAGGTCCTTCTTTCGTAGTGTCTTTCTTGGTAGCTTTCTTTGACCCTCTTCCCCCTTTCTTGGGTTTATCTGTCTCAGCCAAAATTGCTTGGAATTCGCCAGTTAATGGACGAGGTCCTGAAGGAGTAAGAGAACGATAACCCTCTAGAATTTTACTAGAGGGAGGAACATCACGAAACATAACCTCCGGAATTGAGCCGATGAAAGAAAACTTTGATACCAGTTGTATGGAATGTTGCAATGGAAGCCATCAGTGCATCATACATCACTGGAATTTTGAGATGCTTAAGTGCTCTCTAACGATGATGGTCCAGAATCTCGCACAGGAGATCTCACTGTGACGCGTAACAGCGTGAGTGCTCTGGATAAGTTGAGCCTAGAGGATAGAACCATAGTCAACATTTTTGACCAGTATGCAGGCCATACATCAGACCCATGAAGATATTTCTCACATAGTCATTGCCAGTGACCCTTTCAGAAAAAGCTTTGAACAAGATAGTGAAAAGGGCATTCCATGTAGGTGGAAGATTGGGTTTCTTGAACTTGGAAACAACAGTGAGAGTTTCCTTGTACCGCATTTGATAAAACATTTCCAAGATAGCAGCGCTGGAAATGGTTTCCGGGTTGACCATGTTTTCAGACAGAGTAACCCTAACAGATTGCAGAAACGGGTTTTTGAAATAGAGGTTGTATGATTATGGATGTCGAAGTATATCCGTTGTTCTTCCTTGACATAGTTGGTCGTTGTGTATGCTTTGGAGAGAATCGATAGTGGAACATTCTCAACTTGAGACAGAGCAATGGTGAGAGGGGAGTATTTTAGGCACTCAATAAGAGGTAGTAGAAAGGGATCATATCTAACTGGATCCAGATCGATGATGAGGTTTTGATGTTTCTTAACGGCTAGAAGAGATGAATGAGCAGTTTGGTCTTGAACAGAAAGATTCTCAGATGAAGCCGCCATTGATGAAGCTTGAAGAGGAAGATGAACAGTGGAGAGCGTTATAATCGCCAGAAATCATTGAGAGATTTTGAAAGTGGTAAAGAAATATGGAACCGTCAAAACCCTTATATACGATTTGATTTGGTGAGGAAAATCCGGAGTATCTCAAATACTGAACCGTCGCCTGAAAAAGCGCGATTTGACAGCTGTGATAAGTCAGAAGCATGCGTCACGCGGTGTATTAATATCTGTCCGTTCAACTTTGCACGTGCCCGTTTGAATTCTTATCTTTTAAAACTTGCCGCGTCAGCTCATCTTCTTTCGCAGTAGAGAAAGCACGTTGAATTCATACAACTGTGAGACTGAAAATTATTTGTAACCACGAACTAGACCTTTGGAAAATCACTAGGATCTTCGTGCAAGAGTGTCAAAGAAAAAGAAATAAAACGAAGTTTATTTGTGGGATGTTGTGATGTCTAACTAGAGACATTAATCTATTGATCCCAGGCAAAGATCTCTTTCTTCATAGTCAAGAGAGACTAAGAAGTGTCTATGTGGTTTCCTGCTGAATACAATCAAATGTTTGATGAGAAACACTGAAAGGCATCTTTTAATAAGGCTTATAAAGGTGGTTCATCCTTCAACCAAACTATGAACTTGACATAAGTGCGAAAGTTGGAAAAGGTACTCATGTGACCAGTGTAGTCAGTTGAACGAGTAGGTTTGGAATTTATTTAAGTAACTTGGAAAAATATTGAAATCTTAAAAGAAAAATTAAACCAGATCCATTGGAAGAAATGTCTTGGGACGAGAACACTTCATTAGGATCTCTCAAAAGAAAAGAGATTTCTTGGTACTGACCACGAATGTGGACTTTCGTTAATTCTTGGGTGAAAATACTAGAACGTTTGTGTAACCATAAACCTCAGTGATTAAAACAGGTAAACAAGAACACAATGATCAAACTGGTGCTGAATGATTAACAATCACGTCTCAGAAGAACTCGATGAAGAATTGCTTCTGTAGAGGCGTAAAATAGGGTTACATGTATGGATGCGAAAGTGATGGAGAAGAGAGTAGATGGTTACATGAGAGTGAAAGTACCTCTGCAATGCGAAAGTAAACATGCACATAACTCTTAACTCAATGTGAGAAGAGTAAGGTAGCTCATGACTAATGTGAATTCGTAGCCTGATTTGGAAGAATTGATTGGTGGTATCAACTCATTAAGGCTTCACAATCGAGTCGTTGAGGCTTAGGTCAACATGCAGCAGCATGCTTCTAGGGACACTTAGCTAATACATAAGTAACGAGATTTATACCTGCCCATCACACGAGTTGATAAATGTTACGAACATCTTCGTCTATGATATTGGTGTGAATCTATAGTTTTTGGAATTTTTAATGTTTTGTAAAAAGAAAAGAAATAAAAACTAGACACAAATTAAAAATATTTTTGTGATTTTGAATTTTTCTGAAAAATAATAAAATAAAACAAATAAATTATTTTTGGTTTAAGAGATTTTCTGAAAATGAAAAATAAAAATAAAAAAAATTAAATTAATTAAAAAAAATAAAATATACAAATTGAAAATAAAGATAAGCAATGATATACAAAATGTACAAAATGATATATGAAATATCAATCCACGAATAAACAGTGCCCTGCGAACTACTATGAACGTTCGCTTTGATTCGCATCGATAAAATGGACAGTGAATGAACAGTTGACCGCGAAAGCCTGCAAACGTTCGCACTGATTCGCAGTGAATATTTTATGAGTGCGATAGTGGTTTTGGTACTGAATCAGCTTCCATCATTCCTAGCCCTTGAAGGATTCTATTAAATGTTGTTTCAGGTAGGGCCTTGGTAAATATGTCAACCAATTGATCAGCGGATCTTACGAAATGAATCTCGACATTGCCATCTTCCACATGATCCTTGATAAAGTAATACCTCGGTGCTATGTGTTTCGTATTTGAGTGTTGCACTGGGTTGTGACAACTGCGAATGACACTTTCGGAGTCACAATAGAGAGGAATTATTTTTCATACTTAAGCCATAATCGTGAAGTTGGCTTTGAATCCAAATGACTTTAGATGTGCACGAAGCTGCAACTATATATTCAGCCTCAGCTGTTGACAACGAAACACATGTTTGTTTCGTTGATTGCCAACTCACCAGCTTGCCATCAAGAAATTGGCATCTACCAGTTGTGCTTTTTCTATCCAATTCGCAACCGCCTAAGTCATCATCTGAAAATGCTTGTACGAAAAAACCTAAGTTCGCATGATAACATATTCCAAGAGATGACGTTCGTTTTAGATACCGGAATATATTCTTGACAGCCACCGTATGAGGTTCGCATGGGTTGGCTTGGAACCTAGCACAATAACAAACTGAAAACATAATATCTGGTCTACTAGCTGTTAGATACATGAGTGAACCTATCATCTGATGATAAAGGGTCATATCAGCAGCTGGTTTATCCACGAAGGAGTCAGTTTAGTTCCGAATGCCATTGAAACCTTCATCTTTGAGTCTCCCTTCATTCCAAACTTAGCGAGTAGGGTCTTCGTGTAAGCCTCCTGATTGATGAAAATTCCTTCCAGTCCCTGTCTAATGTTTAAGCCAAGAAAAAAGTTAATTGGACCCATTAAGCTCATCTCAAATTTAGTTTCCATCAGCTTTCGGAACTCAGCTGTTAGGTTGGGATTAGTAGATCCGAAGATGATGTCATCAACATAAATTTGTACGATCATCAAGTGGTCACCCTCTTTCTTGCGAAAGAAGGTTGGGCCAACTGAAACTTGCTTGAATTTGGACATTTTAAGAAAACGAGTTAGTGTTTCATATCAGGCTCATGGAGCTTGCTTTAGACCGTAAACTGCTTTGTCAAGAATATAACAGTGGTTGGGATATTTTCATTTACAAATCCAGGTGGTTGCTCCACATAAACGGTCTCTTCCAGTTTGCCATTTAAGAATGCACACTTCACATCCATTTGAAAAACTTCAAAATTTGTGTGTATTGCATATGCCAAGAATATGCGAACGGATTCCAACCTTGCAACGGGTGCGAAGGTCTCTTCGTAGTCAATCCCTTCTTCCTGGCAATAACCTTTGACCACAAGCCTAGCTTTGTTCCTGATCACATTCCCTTCTTTATCCATTTTATTCCGAAACACCCATTTTAAACCAACAACCGATGCATCTGGGGGAGTTGGAATCAGTCTCCAGACTTTGTTTCGTTCGAACTCATTGAGTTCATCTTGCATTGCTTGCACCCAGTCAGAGTGATCGAGAGCAGTGTTGACAGTTTTGGGTTCAATCTTGGATACGAACGAACTAAACATACAAAATTCTACTTTGGAGAATAATGCAGTTTGCTTCACTTTCAGTTGAGAACGGGTAAGGACACCTGCAGAGGATTCACCAATAACTTGAGCTTTTGGGTGATCTCTTGTCCATTTGGTCATAGGAGTATAATTTGGATCTAATGATGGATTTAGCTCAACATTTACTTCGTCGAATTTAGATTGAACAGATTGAGCGTCCGAGTCATCATTCTCTTCTTTATTCTCCCCCTCGAATGATGCAAACTCGTTGACCTCAGGAATTGAATCATCACCTGCGAATAGAGGTTCGTGGGTCATAGTTGGTGGGGAACAATCTCCATCAGAAGGAGGCTCAGTAGAAATGGGTGATGCAAAACCCTCCCCCAGTAGAGAAGCATTCGTGGTTAGAGGTGTAGCATCCTCCCCCTGGAATTGTGTGTTAGACCTAGAATTCTCCCCCTGGAAAGTGGTGTGTGTGTCTTGAGGGACATTCGCAATGAATGGCTGTTGTGGCATGTCCTTCACAGCATCATCGATAATCTTCTTAAGTTCGTCGAATTTATTATCCGTTGCCTTAGCTTTAAATGAGATAGCTTTCTCAGGTTCATCAAAGAGTAACATGAATTCTTCATAAAGGTTGGACATAGGAATAATGGCTCGACAAGGTTTAGGAAAGATTTCCTTGATCTGACTTTCGTTCGACTGAATTCGCTTTAGATAATTGTCGTTAAACGTGACATATTAGGTTTCTTCCATCTTCTTTAAGCATTTGTTGACAACTCTATATGCCTTGGATGTTAGTGAATATCTCAAGAATATACCTTCGTCAGCTTTCACATCGAACTTGTTCCGTTGTTCTTTGGAGTTGAAGATGAAACACCTGGAGCCAAAATCATGGAAAAACTTAATGTTAGGTTTGCGATTATTTATGATTTCATAAGGAGTTATTGAGAATCGCTTATTTAGGATGGATCGATTTTGGGTAAAGCAAGCGGTAGCAATCGCATCAGCCCAGAAGTAGAGTGGCAGACATGCGAACGATAACATGGTTCGTGCAGCTTCACATAAGGAACGATTTCATATTTCAACTATGCCATTCTGTTGTGGAGTGTAGGGAGCAGAGAAGTTGTGTGTGACTCCCTTTTCAGCAAGAAATTCTTCAAATGCATGGTTTTTGAATTCTAGCCCGTTGTCGCTGCGAACGTTGCAAACCAGCTTTCGCAGTTGAAGTTCGATTTGCTTGATAAAGTCCTTGAGCTTTGGCGTTGCTTCATATTTCTGTCTAAGAAAGAACACCCAATTGAAATGTGAAAAATCATCTACAATTACTAGAATATACTTACTACCACCAACGCTTTCAATAGCAGAAGTCCCGCAAAGGTCGATGTGTAGAAGTTCCAAAGGTTCGATGACTTTCGTGTTCACAATAGTTGGATGACTTTTTCTACTTTGCTTTCCTATCTCACAAGCTGCACACAAATGATCCTTGTCGAATTTCAATAGAGGAAGTCCTCGCACATGATCACCGAGAACGAGCTTGTTGATGTCTTTGAAGTTTAAGTGCGAAAGACACCAATGCCATAACCAACTTTCATCTGAGTGAGCTTTTGTAAGCAGGAAAATGACAGGCTTTCCTCGCATCGGGTTTATATTCAGTGGATACATTTCACCATTTCGTTGTGATTTCAGAAGAATAGTCTTGGATTTCTTTTCAATGATTTCTGATCCTTCGTCATCAAATGATACTTTCAATCCGGTTCCTACAACCAACTGTGAGACACGGATTAGGTTATGCTGCAGGCCTTCAACATAAGCCACTTTACGAATATAGAATTCCCCATTCGTTATCATGTCATAGCCTTTTATTCTGCCAAAAGAATTATTCCCGTATTTTACGTTGCCGCCATCCTTGAGAGCCCTGAATTCTCGTAGTTCCTCCTTTCTTCCTGTCATGTGACGTGAACAGCCACTGTCGATGTACCATTCAGTGTCGAACTGTTTGTCACGAATAACCTGCAACATTTAAGCAGATTTAGGAACCCAAAGTTTCTTGGGTCCTTGTGAGCCTTTCACAGAATTAAGAAAAGTAATATCAAGATTAACCATATATGTTCGTTTTATGAGAGTGGTTTCATCTTTTCGTTTGATGGTGAAAACTTTAATTTTGTAATCTTTTGAGTTAGTTTCTTTATAATCAAAAGGTTTATTCTTGTTATTAGCTTGATTCTTGACGGGCTTCTTTTCAGCTTCTGTAACAACCCGATATTTCGAATCAATGTAACGAATCCAAAGTCGAGTTTGGTAACCTATCTTAATATAATAGGAATAACGTCAAAAATGAAATGTTCAAAAATCTCAATGTGAATGTACTAAGTGGTGGATATCGTATCAAGGTTTTCAAAAATATAAAGAACACAAAAATCCGAGTTATAACGAAGAAGTTATAACCAATCGAAAATCCGCAACAAAAGCGGCAAAACAATATTAAGCGTAAAACACGAAATTTCAATAAATACTTTTTAGCCTTAAGTATCTAAATGAAAGTCGTAGATATCACTAAACCGTAAGCATACATAAAAAGAACGTCCAAATCTGACTTCGTATGAGAAAGTTATGATTTTTCGAAGTTTCAGACATAGTAGTAGACAGCTAAAAACTCGAAATAGAGATCGAGCGACTTTTGGCCAACGCAACCTAAACGAGAATTGAAGATCTCATCAATAGTAATACAACGGTAAAAAGACAGACAAAAACGGACATCGAATGAAGAAGTTATGAATTTTTAACGAACTTTTCCAGTCCCGGCCTGTTAAAAATAAAGTATTAAAAAAAATCAAAATTAGCCGACGCAGTCTAAACGAGGGTTGTAGAGCATAATCTCACCTACGCGTGTATATAAAGAACGTCGAAATCGGAGCTCGTACGCGAAAGTTACGGATTTTACAAGTTCGGGACACGAAACCCGAGACTGTCAGGCAGCCCACGACGTGAGCCAGAAGCTCACGACGTGAGATTTTGATTGATGGGTTCCAGACCTGGCCAGCAGACGTCGCATCCATGGAAGAGATAAGATCAAGCTTCACGACGTGGGAGAGACTTTCACGACGTGGACTTCTTCAGGTTCACGACGTGAAGCCTGAATCAGCCCTATAAATAGGACTAAAGGAGCTCCGGGTTTAGATGCTCAATTCCTCTCTTTCTCGTGCTTATGCTTTGCGTTTAACCCCTCGATGCCATCCCGACATCCCGGTTTTCATATTCAAGTCCCGAAGTAAGTCTTACGCTCCCGAGATTCCCGAGAATCCCGAGAAATCAGCTTTCTCCAGTCGAAGTTCTGCTCGATCTTTGTCTCACCTTCTTCAATCTACCAGGTGAGTTCATACCCCTACAAACACACTTTAAATACGTTTTTAACTGATTTTAAACACTTTTAAGGGGGGGGGGATACAAGTAAACACACGGCTAAAATCGTGTGAAACATCGATCTTTTGCTATACTTTTCATACTGTTGTTTTAACTATCTTATGAAGTTATTATCATGCAAAACACCTCACAACACAACTTACCCTCCGAGGATACAATATGTTTTATAAATGGAATAATTTTTATTTATACGTTTGCATACTACATCATATCAAGGGTAACCATTTTGAACTATAACATTCGTGTATTCGACAAATCACAATTTGTTATTATGCCTTTGTTAGCACTGTAGAAAGGGTAATCATTTTGGACATAAACATACACACTTTTGCATATGTGACTTAATTGTTATCATTTAATACAAAATATTTTTCATCATATTACTCGTGAACATCGTTGTTAGCAATCATGTGATGTCATATGGCTTTGTTTGTACCAAACAAAAGTCCCCACCTATAACCAGAGTCTCCTAGAGGGAGAGCGTGACAAGTGTGTATAGATCTATACGGGGCTGACGACTCCACACCCTGACTATTAGCTACAGTCCCCGGGGTGACAAATGTCAACATTAGGTACTGCGTCTAGTATGGTTATGAAGAACTCACAACACGCGGAAACAATGACTCATGCACGTAGTAATGCATAACTCAATCATGCTCGGGGGGTAATAACTATATAATAGGGTATTATCAGCATTTTCATAATACAGGATAGACAATTATTATGGTATTTATGTTTTTGCGGGAAAAGTAATATTACAATTATCTTTACGCGAAATTACAAACTTCTTATAGTTTTGTTTACTAATAAAACTATACATCATTATTTTAAGTATGACATATTTACTTTCAAAATCATAGTCTTGGACATTTGAGACTACTCCTCACTGTTAGGAAAGTATAGGTTTTTCCTGGTTCGACACATTCATTCTATACAAACAAAGATTCATAACTCCTTTTATGAGAAAATATCGGATTTTCTGGAAAACAAACACGAACTTTCGAATGGCATACATTTATACAAATATATACTTATGAACTCACCAACTTAAATGTTGACACTTTTTCTTTGAAATAACTTGTATTCTCAGGAAATCGCTAAACCAGGTTAGTAACTGCTTTTGGGGACTAATGCTCTGGCGTTAGTAATATCTTTTGCAACATCATATTGTATTTGACTTTTGAAACATGCAATACAACAATCGTGTAAACTTTTCAAATATATGTTATGGTGGTGTGTACTTTTTTTTTACTATTCAATTGTTATGATACTGTACATGACGTCCTACGCCCCCGAATGTTTCCGCCGTTCAGGTTTGGGGGTGTGACAGCTTCCTTAGCGTTAGCATTAGTTTTCTTAGTTGGAGCTTTCGGCTCCGAAAATAGCTTTCCCTTGCCTTTGACGTTATTAGATGTAGACTTCATGGATTGAGAGTGACAAGGCTTTGGTCTCTCCATTGGTTGCTTTGTAAAGAAGGGTTTTGGAGTCCCTTTTTGCTGAGAGTCCCTTGGACTATGAGAACAACAATGCGAACACTGATTGGAGTTCACTTGCGAAGGAGCTTTCGCTTTGTGATTCATTTTTCTTTCATAGCGAACATAATCTGAATTTTGTGATTGCCAAAATTGCTTCCTTTCACTGAGATTTCTTCTATATCTGTCATTCCTTTGTCGTTTTTGATCAGCAAGTTGCTTTGATGACTTATGGATGTTCACCTTAGGATTCGCTTTTCTCACTTCAAGTTCGCTCTTCACGGGGTTGGGTTCGCTACGAACCTCCTTGGTACCACTAGGGCAACCTTTCGCAAATGCTGAGTGATTATTCAAGGGTTTAGCCACGTATCTTCCTTTGACTTTCCAGGAAGTTCTTTCAGATAAACCAACGGTTTCGTCAGCATTATCTATGGGAGCTGACCAGAAGAATTCATCACATCCGTCTTTGTTGTCTTCGTCGATAATGGTCTTTAGCTTGACGGTTTGATTTTCGGTTACCCCATTAACTTTAAAAACTTGATTGGGCGTTGTTTGAACTTTTGGAAAAACTGTTGCTTTTTCTTTCAAAATTTCAGGTTTATTTTGAACAACTCTTGCGAACTTAACAAAATTTTCAGAAATAAGAGCTTTCGCAGGTTGAGATTCAATTTTAACAAACTCTGAGCAGTCAACCTCATCCTCTACAGAAATGTCACTCATATCACTATCCTCATCGAATTTAGAAGTGCTTTCAACATTTATTTTATTTTCTGATCTCAACTTGACGTTCAATGAATCAAATTTTTGCACAGTATCAGATTTGATTTGCTTTTTATCATTTTCATCCAAAAGTTGTTTCAACATGTTTTTGTTGTCCTTGGACTTAATGTAATTTTCAATATGTTCAAGTCCGACTTTGTATGCATCAGAAGTTTCTTCAGACGAAACAATAGATCCGCATTTGTAGCAGTCTGTGTCTATTTCGTCTTCCTTTAATTCGATAAATGGCAAAAACATTTTATGAATTTTCTTACCGATTTCACAATCAAGGTGCAGTTGAGTGATATTAAAGTAAAGCCTTTTTGCAATCAAACAAAAAATGTTTCACTGTTTTAAAAGCATTAAATTATCTCTCTGCAAATAAATAGATTTGTCCCTAGACTTAGACACATCCAACTCAATCTTCTGAATCCACATACGCCTCTCCTCACTCTTGGATGTTGCCCTGCTCAATTGATCGGTTAGGTTCGAGTTTGATAGCCGGGTTCGCTTTAAACTATCGCTTATACTTGAAAAGGTGAATTTTAGATCGTTAAGTTCTGTTTCGTATCGAGATACATGAATATTAAGTGATTCAAGAATGGAATTTACCTTATTGATCAGCTGTTCGCATTCGTTGATCTGTTCTGGAACAGTCCTTGCCGCGAAACAACTATCTTCGATTCTTCCACTCCCACTTTCATTCTCCTGCATCTACGATCCGCCTTCAGTCACCATCAAGCATCTTCCTGAGTACTGCGAATTCTGTTCATTCGTAACAAACGCCCTTCCATGTGTGGGCTTGTGTACTTCTTCATCCTCTGAGTCTGTTGACCAGACTTCTAATCCTCCGAACTCACCTTGAGCCAAGTTTTACTGTACAACAAAAGTAGGCATAGAATTATCATTAGATTTCTTCTTCTTAATCTCTTCCAGCTTTCTCATGTGATAGGCCTCCTCATCCTCTCCTTCATTCTTCTCATTCTTCCTTCGCAACATGCACTCCTTTGCAAGATGGTTTTTACCATGACAATAATTGCAATCGTATCCGGAGTCACCAACTACCTTTTTCTCCTTCTTCTCTTCCTCTTTCTGAGATCCACTTTTGTTCTCCTCTTTCACTTTCTCTGAGCTATAGCTTCCCTTCCAGTTCCTATTTTTGCTTGAGGGAAACTTCTTCCTAGCAAATCACTTAGGGTTAGACACCATTAAAGCAAAATCTTTGTTTGAGAGCTCGTACTCAGAATGATCTGAATCAAATTTGTCATCAACAACAGTCTTGCCTTTCACAACTAAGGCTAAAGACCCCATCCCAGACACCACCTTTTCTTCTTTCATTACTTCACTCTCTCGAGCCTTTAGAATTCCCACAAGCCTCGCAAGAGTATAGTTCTTGAACTGTTCGTGTGCTTTAACAGTCAACACCACTACCTTCCACTCTGATCATAGTTCGTTCATGAACGTGACCTTTTGCTCAATCAGCTCACGTCCAATCCCGTGCTTCATCATCTTGTTGACAATATGATTATATCGATTGAAAGTGGCACTCAAAGTTTCTTCAGGCTTTTGAACGAACTCGCCAAACTCGGATAACAAGAGCGTTTGAGTCGAGTGTTCTAGATCTGCGTCTGTGGAATAGAGCTCTCTCAACCTATCCCATATAGCCTTTTTTATGTCACATGAGCTTACAAGATGAAAAGTGTCTGCTTGCAAAGCGAATCTGATGATCCTCATCCCTTTAATGTTGCTTAAGAGTTTGTCTTTTTCGTCTTAAGGCACGTCCTTCACGTCAAGAAGCAGTTGGTTGTAATCTTTCTGGGTTTTGATTGTTCTTTTGGTCTCTGTGTGAACAAACGGACCTAGAGTGATTGCTTCCCAAATCAGATAACCATTATCTTCTGAACCTAAAACATAATCTTCAAAGTGCATCGCCCAAACTTCATATTCTTGAGGAAAAAGAATCGGGATTCTGGTTGTTGATCCTCTGCTGCTTGAGATATTCAAGGAGTTGATGTTTGAATCGTCGTTCTGCATGGTGAATAATCTTTTAATACCTGCAATTAATCAGACTGTAAACACTTATTAGGTTAATATTGAGATCTCAGAGTTACGTCAATAAATCAGTGACGACTCTTAACAGATCCAGTATTTGCGGAAACCCTAATAATTTCTTCAAATAGAAGAGTTGCGTATTAAGTTCCTGCTCTGATACCAATTGATAGGAATAAATCCTTAATGATCGAATAGATTAAAACAGGTAAACAAGAACACAATGATCAAACTGGTGTTGAATGATTAACAGTCACGCCTCAGAAGAACTCGATGAAGAATTGCTTCTGTAGAGGCGTAAAATAGGGTTACAAAGATAATTATGAGATTTAACAAAAATCGTAGCATGCATGCACCTTATATACTATAACCCTAACATCAAATACGAGTGGATAGGCCCAACTCGTTTATACAAAATGGATTAGACAAAACAGGCCCAATGACGCAACACTAAATCTTCAACAATTATTTATGTCAAAGAATGATGAACAACTAAAGACACAATAATTCTTACAGAAACCATTTTAGCTACAGGAGAGAATGTCTCCTCATAGTCAATACCTTTCCGTTGACTGTATCCTTTTGCTAAAAGTCTAGCTTTAAACCTTTCTATCTCACCATTAGATTTATACTTGATTTTATAAATCCAACGACATCCTATGGCTTTTCTTCCTTTAGGAAGATTAGTAATTTCCCAAGTGTTATTTCTATAAAGGGTCTCCATTTCCTCATTCATTGCCTTTATCTAATTAGGATCTAAAGCAGCCTCACTATAAGTTTTTGGTTCAATTGTTTTATTAATATTTGAAACAAAACAAAAATTATCATTATTAAGAGCAGAATAGTTAACAGATCGTTCAATTCCATATTTATGTTTTCCCTCCACAACATAGTCACTAAATCTAGTTGGCATGTGTATAGTACGGCCAGATGTAGTAGCCCTAGTAGACTGACCCTCACAAGGATTTGTATTATATTGACCACTTTCCTTAGTCAATGTAGAGGAACTTGGAAACATCTCACCAGAAGGAGGCACATGTGCCTCGCCAGTTTGGTTGCTGACATCAAAGGGACTAGTCTCATCCAGGTTATGGTCTGCACTAGCACCATCCAACTGATGAACATCTCTCAAGTTATCTAAACTAGAATTATCAAGTAAAGAACTAGAATACAATGACTCATCATAGGAAAAAGGATCACTAGAGCATAAAGGAGCATTTATTAGTCACGGATGAAGACTTTAACTTGAAAGGAAACACAAATTCATAAAATTTTACATCCCTGGAAACAAAAATAAGATTTGAATCAAGACTAAGAACTTTATATCCTTTTTGATCAGATGAATAACCAAGAAATATACATTTATCAGCTCTCTTAGAAAATTTATCCAAATTATTCAATTTTGTTGCAAAACACAAACATCCAAACACTCCAAGGTTATCAAAGGTAGGAGAAGAATTATAAACAAGTTCATAAGCACCTTTTAAAATAGATGTAGGTGTTCTATTAATTAGGAAAAACAAAAGTTAAAACAGCTTCTCCCCAGTACTTAAGATGTAAACCAGATTGAAAGATTAAAGACCTGGCAACATTAAAATTTGCATGTGTTCTCTCTCCACAACTCCATTTTGTTATGGAGTATGAACACATGAAGTTTGATTCACAATTCCTTTAGACTCAAATAATTGTTTCATTTTATGATTTAAAAATCCAGTCCCATTATCTGACCTAACAGTTTTAATTTTAACTTCAAACTGATTAAAAAGAATGTTAAAAAGCACAAGAACACAATCAAACACTTCATCCTTTGACCTCAACAAATAAATCCAAGTAGCTCTAGTAAAATCATCCACAATGGTCAAGAAATATCTAAATCCTTCTATGGTGGTCACTCTATAAGGGCCCCATACATCTAGATGAATTAACTCACCAAGTTTAGATGTGACATGTTCACTATCAGGAAAGGACTCTCTGGTTTGTTTAGCTTTATGACACACATCACAAGGAGGAAGAACTTCATTTCCAAAATTAAGTTTATGGTTTAAAGAACCTAAAGCTTGATCAGAAGTATGACCAAGTCTGTTATGCCATGTAAGTTTAGAAACACAACAAATGGATGAGGAATTATTAATCCTAAAAGAATTACCAGAAGGCACACTATTCATGTAATAGAGACCTCTAGATTCTTTACCATTCCCCGCCATCTCTTTTGATTGTAAACCCTGAATTTTACAACTATGTTCATTAAAAACGAGCTCACAATTACTGTCTTTACAGACTTTATGAACAGATAACAAGTTTACATTAAAGTCTGGAACAACAAAAACATCAAACAAAGTTAAGGAATTAGATATGTTCATATTACCAATTTTCTCAATTTTAGTAGAAGTACCATTAGGATGACTAATAAGAAGATTCAATTTAGACACATCCACAGTTTCATGAAGAAGAGATTCAGAAAAAATCATATGTTAATTGGCTCCTGAATCAACAATCCACTTCTGACAATTTATAGAAGAATTAAAAGCTTAAAACAAGCAAGTACCTGTCATATTAGTATTAGCGGATGCTTCCTCATTAACTTGCTTATCAATGATAAGTTGTAAAAACTTGATGTACTGATCCTTAGTAAGCTGACGAAACTCAGAATCTCCAACATAATCAGTTAAGTTGGGAGTATTAGAACTCCCAGAAGAAGTGGTAGAAGAACTAGCAGAGAATTTTTTTGATTATTTGACTCACTTCTTTGTTTGAAATCTTTTGGATATCCTATTATCTTGTAACATTTTTCTATTGAGTGACCTTTAATACCACAATTCTTGCACTGAACAACTTGATTTTTATTCTTATTAGAATTATATGAGTTAAATCTATTATTAAACCTACTATTGAAAGCAGTAGACTGAGACTTAGATGAAGGTTGAAAGGACTGAAGAGAAGACAAATAACCATTTCTTTGGAGAGACTCTTCTCTAGACAATATAGAAAATGCAGTTTTGACATTAGGTAATGGTTCCATAAGTAAAATATGACTTTTGACTTGACTATATGAATCATCAAGACCACTAAGAAACTACATAAGTTTCATGAGATTAGAATGGTCTTTAAGTTTAATAAAAGCTTCACATGTACACTCAGTAAGACTAATGAGACCATCAAATTCCTTCCAAAGGGAGTCAAGCTTATTAAAGTAGTCTGATAATGAAATTCCATTTTGTTTAAGAGTATTGATCTGTTGATGAATATTGAAAACACATGTCAAGAAAGTAAAAACACCAACAATTCCCAACTTGAACAGTTTATTTACTATAAACCAGTTCGACCATACATCAACTTACAACAGAAACCTCTATACATTCACACTCACCCTCAAATGATTACATAAACCTCAAAGATCAATCTCACAGAAGAACAACTCTGAATCTATCTAACCCTAGCACCGAACAAACCCTAATATGAGAGAGTTCTATACAGATACGAAGTGAGTGAATAAAACAAATGAGATACAATTACACATTAAATACATCAGGTAAGAAACCAACAGGTGCTCCATGGAGCAACCCAAGACCCGCGTGTAAATCCGACACCCTATGAAGAAATATACAAAACTTACCCACATTAAGAGTTAATGTTTAGTTTGATAATATGAGAATGATACATTTCAACAAAAACCTATGAAGAAAAATATACACATGTAAATTCGTCTCAAAAAGTAAAAGAAGTTGCAAGTTGTGATTTGGGTAATGCTTTTTTGGACGCTTTCTTAATGGGACAAGGACACACGTTGGCGACAGTGGAAATTGAATTGAGAAGATATTTAGATGAACCTATAGTGACTTTCGATAAAACATTCGACATCCTAGATTGGTGGAAAAAAACGCATTGCGTTTTTTGATCGTCGCTCGTATGGCAAAAGGTAATTCTACTATTTGATGTTGTTTTCTTGTAGTTAAGTTATAAATTATTAAAGTTATAACTTTATGATGGTTTGTTGGTAGATATTTTGTCCATACAAGTGAGGACTGTGGCATCAGAATCTGCTTTTAGTACTTGTGGTTGAATTCTAGATGAGTATCGAACACGTTTGAATACACCGATTGTTGAAGCGTTGGTATGTACCCAAGATTGGGTAAGAAAATCACGCAAACCTATTCTAGATGACAATGAAGATATAGTAAAGGATGATGGCACAACGTTAGGTATTAAATTTAAATCATCTTATTATTTATTGTTTGGTTGTTAAAAAATTTAGATACTCACTATCTTTTGGTGTTAGTTATATAGAGATTGAAGCGGCGATGGAGGAAAAAGAAGATAGAGGGAATGGAAAAAAGCCGATTGAAGTTTAATTGTTTTTTTTCATAGATTGTTTGTTTTGGTATAATGGTAATTTGGTTTGATACATGTTTATTATTATTTTAGTACAATGATTTTTTTGGTTATTGTAATTTTGGTAAATTTGGTTTGCTACTTATTACCTTTGCATTCATCTTCTTTTATGTATTTTTTTAGTCGAATTGAGCAAACATTAAAGATACGAATGATGGATCTTACATAGTAAGATTATCATTTGAAATAGTATGCTAGAGAGTAACATGACAAACAAAACCCGAAACCGTAAAAAAGAAAGATGTGAAACCAATTTTGGTACCTGGAAGGCTGGAACAGGACCGGACCGAAACCGTAAACAATGCCAAAGTCCAATTCGGTCCACAACCCGAAACCCGGTTTAGTACCCGGAACCGGACCGAACCCGGACCCAATACACCCAAAACGGTCCGGTTTTCGGGTAAGGTAATTCACTAGTTTCGGTCTTCGGGTCGGTCCAGTCCGGGTTCGGCCCTTTACTCATCCCTATTTTTTAGTGTGAATTTATACTTATTTACTAATTTATTATGACATATGTATCAATGGGGTAGTCATATATGGAAACTGTTGGATCTATATGCTTAAGAATCATTATTAAGTGATATTGCTAATAATATATGATCCTATAGGGTCACATATTTATCAAGTTGACACATTTTGTATATTTATTATTAATATGATTATTAATAAACAATATCAATTCTTGTATTTAATTAGGGAATAATTATTATTTTGTGAAAATAATAACTAAAGAGAGTATAACTAGTTATTATATCATAATGTATGATTTAATAAGTCATGTACAAAGTTGTGGACACTTTGGTTAACCATGATTAAGATAATGAGTTAATGTATCATGGTTAATAAACTAGCTAGACAATTTTTGTCTATTTTATTTGTGGTGGCCGAATTTTTTATTAAGACATGGAAGTTGCTTGTCAACCTCCATACATTGTCTCCCATGCTTCTAAAAGGCTAGAGTTGCTTTATATTATTATAATGTAAATCTATGTCTTGCATGAGAGTATATAAGAAAGTGTCTTGCATGTTTTTTGGCTAGTTTTTAGTCTTGTTTCTCTCTTGATTCAGAGTATCATTTCCTATTTGATCCCTTTGAATTCCATATTTGAAGTTGCGATGAAGAGTGGTTGGATCCTCTCTTTTTCATGCACTTTTCTCTCTTTTGAAGCTAGTTTTTTGAATTAAAGCTTCATTGATTTGTCTCCTTTAGTGTTTATCTGAGTTAAGTGCTTAAAGACTTAAGACACTCAAGAATACAAGAAGGAACTAGCATTCCAAGTGCCTTATATTGATGGTGGATACTTGTAGAGAAAATCATGCTCTTTCATTTTTCTATCTTCATCAACACCCCAAAATCAAGTGGGTTCAAAGGCTCCAAAGGTTGTCATTCTAAAACACCCTATGGTTGTTTTTAATATCATTCTAATATCTATAAATGGATCTTAGATGGTTTGGTTTTGTTATAAACTTAAAAATAAACTTGTTATTTTTAAAGTTTCCATTACTACTTTATGAAAAACTAACTTATATTTTGTATCAAAACCCATCGAAAACATACTTACAAACATAAGAATAAGACTTTTGGTAGGATTGAAATTCATATTGGAGTTAGGAAATTTAATCCACATCCATAATATACCATCAAGGGATTATTATAAGTGTTCAAAGTATGATGAGATGTTTTAAGAAATATCTGTTATTTAATATATACCAATTTTATATATCTTTGCGGCATTCTTCTTTTGTTTGTAATGATATATATATATATATATATATATATATATATATATATATATATATATATATATATATATATATATATATATATATGGAGACGTTTCCCTTATCCTCGTATATAGTGATTGTCATTACGGGTAACATAAACCACCAAACAAGTCGTTACTTATGTCGTGAAATTTTCTAGATGAAAGCTTTTCAGGTCGTTTCAAACAGGATACCCATACAGATACCGTTTATAGGCCTTATTTTGTTTCCACTAATATGGGTTTTTGGAAGAAGCTTTATGGAGTGGTAGACTAGTAGTAAGCTGTTGGTTAGACGACATGGTGATACATGAAACCATTATGTAGCAAGTTTTATATTTTACTCTTTTATGTTTCCTAATTGTTTTATACATACAATGATATGGAAAACATTGTTGATAGAAACTATGGTTGTTACTGATCCGTGGACGAATATGCCAACACATATTTTTAATCAAGAGTTGGATGCTATGGACGATGAGATGAAAAGTTGACTGTGTGAATATGTATACCGAATATTTTGATATAGTATATTTATCATATCCTGGAAAAATTTTATAGCTAGGTATATTTTACAATCAATATCCATGATGCACTTTAGATGTTGGTTAAACTATGTTTGGATAACGGAAGTATACATATGACAGTTGTAGTATGTAAAAATACTTCCAGGGTTTAAGTTTAAGATTCGACTTATTTGAATGCAAACTTGTCTCGCTATTAGATCGTATATATTATTGGAGGGGAGTTGCCATCGAGTGTTGGTGTGTATAGCTATAATGGATCAAGTCAAGGGTGCCTTAGTAGGGGAAGGCTTTTGGATATTGTGGCATTTTTGTATGTATATTTCTCGAATATTTAGTTTTTGATTGTCCATTTGAAACAGAGGGCTGAAGCTCGCATACATGGCCTTTCATGAGCATACGGCTAAAAGGATTTAAGGATTCCATTGCCCTCGCTTAGTGTTTAAAGTGTACAAGCTAATACTATTTTGAATATTTGGTATTTAATATTTATTCTGTGGTATAATATATTTTATGTTCTTCGATGTATGAAACAAAATAGGTACTTATGCTATGTTGAACATACAAACTGAAAAACTAGCTGGTAGTTAAAAAACTAGCTGACAAAAAATAACGTTTGATAAAACTAGTTAATAAATTAGCTGAAATATATAAAATAACATAAAAAGACATAAGACATGTAAAAGAGTATGCTTTTATAATTAATTAAGGATATATTCGAGAAATTAAAAAAAAATCTGAAAAGCTAGTTTTTCAACTATTTTTTTGTTTGTCAAACATGACAATTTAAAAAAAAAGCACACAAAGTAATCTAGCTTATCAGCTAGTTGTAGTACGTGAAACGCAATCTCAGATATAAAAAGGTCAACATACAAAATACGTACTTAGATATAAAAAGTAATGATTACAAATACCTTAACTCGGTTAAAGATTACAAAATACATATTGAATGATAAAAAAATATCACATAAGTATAGGGGACCAAGTTGGATCTACTCTAATCCACCTCTGGGTGCTCGATGATGCTTGAAGAGATAAGACTATTGTGCAAGCTCGAGAAGTAGATATCAAAAAGTTGTGCAAACACACATGCAACGCAATCAGAGAAAGACACAATCTTCTTCAAGAAGTCGAAGAGAATAACAAATGGATCAATAAAGACAGAAAACTGTATATCAAATCCACATGATGCGCTAATATTAAACCTTTATTTTCCCATTACATTAAAAAAGACATCTGGAAAAAGAAAAAAAAAAACAAGTTTAGATCGACGGAGAAAAGTAAAATTATCATACGAGTATCCATAATTATGGAGGAAAAAATTAAATGACTAATTAGTGTTTTCATGTAATTGTACTAACTATTTTTCATCTTAATACACTATTTTAACTACTTTTCTTCTTACTTTAATTATCCAAAATTTAAAGGTAACATTGTTTCGAAAATTCATTTCTATCTCAATTTGGGTTTAATTATCTAAACCTCAATTTCGAAAATACTGAAATTTTCGTAATTCCCTGACTTTTCAAAATACTTTATTTAAAGAATAGTTCAAAATTTTCAAAAAATCAACATTTTCAACAATTGCTAGTTTTACGTATGATTTCACTTTAAACTTATTAATTTATTTAAATAAAAAAAATTTATTTCATAACAAGATTTTGTTATATATTTAATGAATCTAATCTTAAAAAAAAAACTACTTTATTACTTATTATCATGTATTTGAATAACTGTTTTCTTATATTAAATTTAACTAAGTAACAATAAGAAAATATGAACACTACGGAATCTCTCACTGATTTGACGGATTCATGTGGACTTATCTGTTATGGCGTCGGTTCGACGTGTTCTTGATCTTGCAAATTTGGACTTATCGAATAATGAGAGGCGTAGAATTAAGTTTGTTCCACCCAAACTCATTATACTTGCTTGGTATGATGAATTGTTTTTTATCGACTACCCCGTTATCTGACATGCAAGGTATGTATAACTATATGCACTCAACTTGATGCCCAATTTGTGGATTGGAAATGGATACGGGTAGTCACTTAATTATTCTTTTCCTACTATTAACGAAATTTGGAGATTTGGCTCAATTTATTTTTTTGGTGGAACGTTTCTTTGCCTCGTAACTAAAAATCTTGCATCTTTTGTTACATATGATGGATAACATTACTCAATTAAAGACGAACTAAACACGATGGTTTAATGTGGTAATTTTCACGACTTTTTGGATCATGCCGAATACTATTGTGTTTCAGAGGGTAGTGATTCCGTTTGCTTGGATTTCTAGTCGGTGATAGGCGTATAAAAAGTAGTTGCTTTCTAGTGATTCATATTTTACTGGATGTTAAAAATAATAATAATAATAATGCCGTATTCTCGTTGCAGGATAATCATATGAGGTAAATTTAAATACACATGATTGATAAATGTGTCTTATATTTGACTCAACACTCTTATATTGGATCCGGAGACCTCAATAGTATTTCATTCTTCAAATTTTAGGATCCTATAGGATCGAATAATAAGAACACTTATATATATATATATATATATATATATATATATATATATATATATATATATATATATATATATATATATATATATATATTATTTCATCATTCCAAAATATTGAATGTTTAACTTACCAAATAGTTCAATGTAAAACGATTGATGTTATAATAATGTAAAGACAAAACTGTAAGAATGGTCCCTATGGTTAGCTGAAAATTGTTAATTTGGTTCAAAAATGTTTGGACTATAATGAGAGTTCCAAACTTTTCATTTTATTGTGAGTTTTGTCCAATTTGATTTAAACTTTTTTATAATGACGATTTTGCACATACTTTTTGCTTTTTAGTTTTTTTTTTAATTTATTTAAATATTTCTATGATTTAAAGAAAATAAAAAAGAAAATATTACCCCTACTGTTAGGTGCATTTTGTGTACCTATTTTGCACGCCTATTCCTATCTTTTCATTGTATTTTTCGTCCTAATTCTTGCATTTAGTTAACTATTTGGGTTGCATGTCTTATTCGGAATGCCTGATATTTCACTATTTTTTATTTATTTTGTAGGTATTATGGAGCTTGGAGCATTGGAGGCGAGCAAGGAGCATGAAGCTTAGCAAAGGACCACGTTTGAAACACAGTCTGTGTCACACCGACACGAGTCGTGTTTGTCCTTTCCATCATACTATATTTGAGTGACATTACTCGGGTTGAAGCTAGACTGAAGACCGAGCCAAGTTTGAAGACTTATTGGAGTTTTTGCAAAAACCATGGTCATGCTAAAAACACTTGGTTAAAACACAAGGCCATGCTAAAAACACATGATCAAAACACATGGCCATGCTAAAAACGCATGGCCTTGAGTTAGGCATGTGAGTAATTACTAAAAAGGAGGAAATCACCATTTTTCATCAGAGGGAGTTTTGGGAGCAAATTTTGGCGATTTTAGGAGATTTTTGGGAGTTCTTGAAGGCTACTAATCATTGCAAACACTTTTGAATTGTAACAAACAATAGGTATTCTTATTGTAGAACATATGTCACATGTTTTCACATTTCCGAGCGTATGAGAAGAAATGAACATTGTTAGGAAGCTTGTACAAAACTTAATGCAGTTTTTCAATACAATCTAAGAGCATGTTTAGATTGAATTAGTAAAGCCAGATCTAGTCAAAGAGTGTTTTTTGGTTAGATAATTTGGCAAGCAATAGGTATTAGAGAATGTTAATATCTTTCAGTACCAACTGAGAATAGCAATCATGAATTACATCAAGTCATAATCAAGTTAAATGACAACATTGAGAGCTAGAACTAGAACCATTTCAACAACTTGTTTACAAATCTATTTCATTGTCTATGTTTTCAAATTAGATTGTCATTTTCCTTATTTAAATTTGGGAAATCTTCAAAAAAGTCCCAAACTTTTGGGAAAAGTTACACTTTTGTCCCAACATTTTTTTTTTGAACAAAAAAACCCAAGAAACCGGGTAAATCGAACATTTTGGCCCTATTTTACCGGCGACCCTCATTTAGCCGGTTAAAATTGCTTATGTGGCCATGAGTTGCTTACGTGGGTTTAATCGGTCTCATTTAGACACACACACACACAATACAACTTACTTCTCTCGTTTCACATTCTCCTTCCCCTCGGTAAACTTGGGTTGTTACCCCCGTGCAGTTGAAATCATTGACGACATCCATGATTTTGATACAATAGATGTGGAGCTGGATGCGTACTTCAAAAAGAAACAACTTTCCCGATGCAAAGACGAATTTCTCAATATTCTATGTGAAGAAGATGATTACAAGGCAGTAGATGATGCTCAAACTGAAGATGATGCTCAAACTGAAAATGATGCTCAAACTAGGAACGATGCTCAAACTGGAATCACTAAAGAAGAATCAGATGAAGATTATCTGGAAGTTAGTAACGAGGAAGACAGTGAAGGAATTTGAGTATTCCACCCACAATCCAAAGGTGAAATGGAACAAAATGATACCAACGCTTGGTGAAAGGTATGAATCCCCACATGAACTGAAATTGTGTTTAACCAACTATGATGTTAGTAAGGGTTTTAAAATCCATTTAAAAAAATGTGATAGTGTTAGACTAGTGGCAATATGTGGAAGTGATCCAGAGAAGTGTCCATTTGTGGTTAGGGCTTCTTGGATGAGTACTGAAAGGTCTTTCCAAGTCAAAAAGATGATAGATATTCATAAATGTGTTAGGAATTTTAACAATTCAAGTCTTATGGATCCTACCTGGTTAGCTAGGAAATTTGTGAATGAGTTGATTAGGAAACCTAATTTAAAATGCAAGGAGATGCAGGTAATTATACAAAGTAAATTTCATTGAAAAATTTCATGGTCAAAGTGTTATAGATCAAGGATGAGGGAACTGTCATTAATTCATAGGAAATTGAGTGACCACTACGCAAGAGTTTGGGATTATGGGCATGAGCTACTGAGATCCAATCCAGACAGCACAGTTAGGATTATAGTTACTGTAACCCTGATAAGACCACAACATTTCATAGATTCTACATTTGCTTTAAATCAATAAGAGAGGGGTGGAAAAGGGGATGTCGTAGGGTAATAGGATTGGATAGCTCTTTTTGGAAGGGACAATGTAAGGGTGAGTTGTTAACAGCAATAGGTAGGGATGCCAATAATCAAGTGTATCATATAGCTTGGGCAGTTGTTGATGTAGAGAACAAGAACAACTGGAAATGGTTCCTGGATTTGGTTAATGATGATCTTGGATTGCAGGGTGGAAGGGATGTATGTGTAATCAGTGACCAACACAAGGTAAAGTAACTATCTCTTTATTTTTCATTATTTACAATAGTGTATGGTGTTGCTAATTAACCTTTTTTTTCATGTTCTAAGGTTTTGTTGAAGCTAGTAAGGATATTCTACCATATGTTGAGCACAGGCAATGTGCCAGGCATATCTATGCCAATTTCAGAAAAGTTTATAGTGGAGTGGAGTTCAGAAACATGTTTTGGGCAGCTGCAAAATCTACCACAGAAGGAGATTTCAATTTTAATATGGAAAGGATCACGAAAATAAGTTATGATGCTTATGATCATCTCATGGCAAGGGAACTGACTTCATGGTGCAGGGCTTATTTCTCTACTAGCTTGGCTTTTGAGGCTGTAGAGAATGGGATTGCTGAGTGTTTCAATGCAATCATTGTAGACGCAAGAAAGAAACCTCTACTGACTACGCTTGAAGAGATTAGGCTTTACATGATGGAAAGGGCTTTCAATTTGAAACAAGAGGCTGAAAACTGGGTTGGTGAAGTTTGTCCTTCCGCAGTAACAAAGATGGAAAAATTTGGAGAAGACATTAAGTAAGTGTTTTCAATTGTTTTGTTTTTACATGTTCTATCTTATGTGTTTGAATCTTATGTTCTATCGTATGTCTTTGCAGAAGTTGGTATGCAGTTCCAAGTGGAGTGAATGAATATGAAGTAAGGAATGTGTTTCAAAACTATGGAGTTGACTTGAAGGAAAAAAGTTGTGCTTGTAGATTATGGGAACTTTCAGGGTTACCTTGTGTGCATGCACAAGTGGCAATATTGTACACCAATCAAGATCCAGTTAACTTTATAAGTAGTTGGTTCAGCAAGAATAATTACAAGGCAACTTATGATCAGAATATACTCCCAGTTAATGGAAGTAACTTATGGGAAGAAACAAGTTACACTAAGCCCCTTCCACCCATTGAAAGGAGGATGCCAGGAAGGACTAGTGTTAAAAGAAGAAGACATGTTTCAGAAAATCAAGACAAGTACTCTTAAGTGTCAAGCAAGGGTAGAACTGTCCAGTGTAAAAATTATCTACAAAGGGGACACAATAAAAAATCATGCAAGAATCCTACAGTGGTTCCTAAACCTCAACCTAAAAAAATGGGCAGGCCTAGGTTGAAACCTGATTTGCTTAATTGGTCAGGAACTAAAAGAGGATCTAGAGGTGGTGGAAGGGCTAGTGGAGGAAGAAGTAGAGGCGGTGGTAGGGGATCTAGTGGAAGAGGCAATAGAGGTGGTGGTAGGGGATATGGTGAAGGAGTCCAAACAGAATATGGGGAGGGTACTTCTGAGTTTCCTAAATGTGATCCTGAACATGTTGCCATTCCAAATGTTGAGAGTGAAAATGATGCAAGTCCAGATTTTCACATCATATAAGCATAACAATTGACAACCTAAGGAAATCTTTTTACACTACAGAAGAGATTGTGGACTGTCTTGGACTCAATGAAGCAGAATTACAACAAATTGAAGGTCTTGGATTGAGTGAACCAGAATTACAACAAATTGAAGGTCTTGGATTGAGTGAAGCAGAAGTACAACAAATTGAAGATGTGGATGTTGCTATGTCACAAGTATGCTTTCTCATTATTCATTTTGTGATGTTAAATCTTGCTAACTAGCCTTTTTGTTATGCTTGTTACATGATGTTGGAATTGCTAGCCAAATAACAGTTGAAGAACTCCCTACAAATCAAGCACTTGTAGATGAGGAAAGGATGAATGAGGAGGATGGAATAGATAAGTCAGGATGGGTGAGGTAATGATGAATAAGGAAAGGATTGATGGTGAGAGAGAAATACCTGTCATACAACAATTGAATCAAGTCAGAAGGACGCCTACAAAGAGGGGCAAAGTGAATCAAGTCAGAAGGAGGAAGCCTTCAGAAAGGATAACAGAGATAAAGTTGCAAAAGGTGGTAGCTGTCAAGAATGGAAAGGGGATGAGTTCATCCAACCCCCTTAGTCTAGAATAGGGTGTTTCTAATCCCTACTTTTGTTAATAACATGTATAAAAATTTTGGGTTTGGGAAAATGTTGATAGCCCTTTTTTTATAAGCCTCTACTGTTGATAGTCCCTTTTGTTGATAGCCCCTTTTGTTTACAGCCATATAAACTATAGGATTTGGGCCCCTTGATCATGTTTTTGGGCATTTACACAACTAGCCATAAAACTTGTTTGGCTTTGGTTAATATTACTACGTGTTCTATAATTAACAATGTCTATGTTTGGTTATATTGATTCCTTTTTTTATAGATTCCAATCATGCATACATTATGTGTGCTTACAATGTTTGCTTATATGGATCCTAGTTATGCATGATTCCAGTCATGCATGATTCCAGTCATGCAGGATTCCAGTCATGCGGGATTCCGGTAATGCAGGATTCCAGTAATGCATGATTCTAGTCATGCATGATTCCGGTCATGCATGATTGACTCCATTATGTATTGATTCATTTTATTTAATGAATCATTATGTATTGAGTCATTTGTGTATTAAGTCCATTATTAAATGATTACAGTCATACTTTGATTCCATTCATTGATTACAATCAACACATTTAAAGTTCATACATAAACTAGTTACTTCATTCATAATCAGATGAGTCACAAAATATTACATTCATAGTAACCTAACAACCCTTAGTCATAACCAAAACAAACACAACCAAAATACATTAAAACAACTTTCTATCCTACCAATCCATCAACATAACCAACAAAAACACAAGAGAAACCAGAGAGACATAAAGCAATGATTTCCATCTTCCTCCTTCCACTACTTGTTATGCAACTGGTTGTTGTGCCATTGGTTGTTCCACAACATCTCCAAAAAAGTTCCCAGCTGGTTGTTCTTGCCCAAACTCCCCAAATATTCGATGGTTCTCCAAATTGACATTGTTGTGTAATACTAATCACAGATCTGCATACCACTGCTTTGGTAGAGGAGGATCCACCCAACGAAAGTACTTGCAATCTTTAAGTCCATTATGGTAATATGGGCATCCTATAAACCTTATTCTTGGGTTTAATGGAGTCCATGAAGTCCATCTTCCTACAGGATCACCACAGTAGCACCTCTTTCTGAGACGATTCATTGAAGATGAAGAAGATGAAGAAGACATTTGTCTTGGTCCTCCACTACTCCTGCTTCAATCGTTGTCTGCTAGGGCACGAATGAAGTTTTCCACTATATTTAGACTTTAATACAAGGACATTAAACGACTCACCAACCACCTCAGCAACTCCTTGCCACATAAGCAATTTTAACCGGCTAAATGAAGGTCGCCGGTAAAATAGGGCCGAAATGTTCAATTTATCCGGTTTCCTGGGTTTTTTTGTTCAAAAAAAAATGTTGGGACAAAAGTGTAACTTTTCCCAAAAGTGTGGGACTTTTTTGAAGATTTCCCTTTTAATTTTGCAAACAAAACCCCCTTTGTGACTAAAGTACTTTGTGCAAAGAAGTATAGACTTTTATCCCGTGTCTCTATGGTTCGAACCTGGTTGCCTTGTACTACTTTTTAGTGCATTAAAGCAGTGTATTTGGAGTCTATTATACATGTAACATCCCAAAAACACGATCCAAAATTTTCAATTTAATTCATTAAATAAAATCAAAGTTATCAATTCATTTCATCAAAGCATAGTCATAGAATCTCAAAAAGTTATTATCAGAGTATTAAAACATTAGAGTAAACATCCCAGGCTAAAACATCTTGGTGTATGCAATGCAGTCATCCCAAGCTCTTCTCTCTACAACTGGAAATACTTGAAACCAAAACTAAAATCCGTAAGCACGAAGCTTAGTGAGTTCCCCATACTACCACATACCATACACATAACCACATATACTGGGCACCCGCCCCTACATCGGGCCCCGCCCGGGATCAGGACCCGCCTGGCATCGAGCCCCGCTCGGTATACAGATCTGTTTCTCTTAGGCCCCGCCTGTCTCTGGGCCCCGCCCGCCTGTCTATGTCCAAAGGCCCTGCCTATCTTGGGCCCCGCCCCTGTCGTGCTACTGATGAGTCATGGAACCCCGTCCACACTCTTACTGATAGTGAGATATGAGCCCCTGCCCACACTCACTTCTCTCCTATCACGGGCCCTACCCCTACTCTGCTATGGATGAGATATGGAACCACATCCATACTCAGCTAGTGATAAGATACGGGACATCACCCATATTCACCTCCATACCAGGCGCATTAAAGTATCACACAGAAAACAAGTATAATCTAACATGCAACATTCCTCGGGCACCGCCTGACATCGGACCTTGGTCCGGAATAACATACTATCATACCATGCCTAAGGCTAACCCCCAGGTCTTCCTACCATACATAAACTAAATGTGTCGGCATTATGGTCGTACCTCACAAGCTGACTGTCGAATCCCACGAATAAACCTCTGGCTACTAGCTGGCAGATCCTCGAACTGTTGATCCTTCAGCTCCCCGAGCTATCAATACCCAAAACAACACTTAGTCCAAAATACCCTCCAAAGTCAAACTAGGTCAACCTTGGTCAAAGTCAAATTCAACGATCAAAGTCAAAGTCAACCCTGAGTTGACTCAACTCGTCGAGTCATCCCCCTGACTCGTCGAGTTCCCTTGCTGCTCATAGTCGCGAAAATACAAACCAACTCGTCGAGTCCCTTCACAGACTCGTCGAGTTGCTCCTGTACAAAATCGGGACAATGTCAACTCAACTCATCGAGTCCCTCCATGGACTCGTCGAGTTCCTAGTCTGTTTGGGCCTTCTTAATGGATTAAGCCCCTAATCTTCAGATCAAGACTCCATACTTCTTCTACATACAGAAAATGCCTTCTTAAGGGTAAAGTTTCCAACTTTACCCGCTACTAGTCCTTCTTAATGGGTTTAGGTAAAACCCTAGTTCTTTAGGACATAGATCTTGATCCAAACATCATCAATACTCTAAAAAAGGCATATAAACTGATATCTGGACACTAAGCATTGTATCATTCATAAAGCTTCCACATTTTTCCTCCATGCATGGCCTTTTGGGTTCAAAAGGCCAAGATGACACCTTAGAGATTGCATGGGGGCTCCTATGGCATAAAGTTTGCACCTTTATGCCACATTATCTCTTCAAAGTCCCAGATCTGGAAGAATACCCACTTAGGTCGTCCATTCTCCACATGATCACATACTTGGACCAAAAACCCTCATATACATGAAAAGAAGAGATCTAAGAAACCATTGAGCAAGGTTGGGACTTGCTTACCCGAAAATATAGCAAATGATGTGTAGTTTCTGGATCTACTCTCTCCCTCTTGAGCCCTCTAGCTTCCTCTTCTTCCACAAGCTTCAAAAGTACACAAGGATCACTCAAAATGGCTCACAACCTCAAACAAAGCACTAGGGTTTCGTGGATTAGGGTTTGGGACTTGGAGGCTGCAAATGAGGCTGAGGGGTGGGGATTAAGATGCTTGAATAGTGTGCAAAACCCCGAATCTAGGGTTTCCCAAACCCACCCCAACTCGTCGAGTAGGTATCTCTACCCGCGTCCAAAACTAACTTCCTACTCGTCGAGTTATCCCATATGGACTCGACGAGTAGACCTTTAATTTGCTTATCAACTTTCCTTAATTAGCCTTCTGGTTTTCCGGGTGTTACAACTCTCCCCAACTTAAACTAGACTTCATCCTCGAAGTCACCTGCCGTTACCTACCTCGGATATTTCTCACGCGTCACGCCCTCGGCTCCCGTAATCTATCCCGAACTAACTGATGCCTTTCTTGGGATACAATTATCACTCTGAACTAGCATGCAAGCTCACAAATATTCCTATACAATGTAACACCTTGTCTGCTTGGTCCAATCCTCGAAGGGAACGCCACATCTGGCCCTCCGTCCTACTTCCTGAGTGAAATGCTACTCCCTGGAGATAAAATGTTGAGAGCACATCCCTCACTAGAAACCCTGAGTACACAGCTCGCACCACCGCCGACGGTCCTTCCTGTACTCCCCGAGTACTCATACTTGGCATCCTAAGGGGGTACAACCATTACCCTGCGCAGTAAATGGTCTTCCCAAGGCAAACAAAACCTTTTCCCTATCTCTATGAAGGTTAAATCCTCTGTCGTTGCTGAAATCCCAGCCACTCCCAGTGCCGGTCATTTCGTCATTACCCACTGAATGATTCCACTTACTATGTCCAGATACTGAACTGTCACACCCCGATCCTTGTCGGAATCGATCAAGGCGTGATATATTGTTCAAAGTCTCATGACAACTATGTTATAATATGTTAGATTCAATTAAGTACTAAGTATGCAAACAAGATCCACCACATACAAATACAAATCCAAATACGAACAACATTTATTACATCAAATTTAAATAGTCTTGTGGATTTCTAAGGCACAACCTATTTTTCATCAACTTCATTCTTCAAATCTGCATCATGGGTAAAAACAAGTCAACTACGAGAGTTGGTGAGTAATCTAATTTTAGTAGAGAAAATTGTGAAGTTGAAACATTTATAATTTGAAATTTGTTTTCTTTTGAAGTCGGCAAACAATTGTATTTGAGATAACGGTTTATAAATCAAAAATTGATTAACAAATGATAACAACAACAATAAGTCCTCACCCTATATATACATATGTATATATATAAAAATATATATAGGATGGAGCATCTAATCATCATACACACTCAACCACGTGCGATCAATCACCTTAGCGTCCCAAGGCGGGGTGGTCAACCCAATAGCGCTATTATTGTCCATAACGTACCTCAAGAATACGGGCATAATCATGGAGATTAGACTAAAAATGGTAATGCACTACAAGTACATGTAGCGTAAACAAACAATAGTTATACAATTAATGACTCACGTATAAATGTCCCAACAATGTCTCAATTGTGATAAAACAATAAAATGAAGTTGGAACATATTAGAACCACATGATACACCCCAAAAGTATTGAAAATTATAAAGTATGGGGTAGATTACTCACATTAGTCCCAAAACGACATGCGTGTGTCGTACGATAGACGGTTCGGGTCAAAATGGCGTAGAACCTAATATAATTAATAGTTTTGGTTTAGGAACTGCTAAACGAGAATGGAGTATTAATACAAATAATTAAACACATATTCTTATATTAGATGAATTACCAATAATTCATTTTGATTAGAATATTAAGATATTCATTTGTTAAATGAATTTTAAATTGAATTAATTACTTTGCATAATTAATTTATATTTTCAGTTTATGCCAGATTTTAATAATTTTTTATTAAAATAATAACTTGCCCAATTATAATTATTTACAGATTTTAACAATTATTTATATGAAATAATCATTAAAATGCATTTTTACATGCTTAAATACTTAGGAAAATGGTTTTAAATAGTAAACAGTATTGAAAAATTATGAAATTATTAGGAAATCATTATTTCATACAATAATAATTACTGTAAAATGTTTATATTTTTCTGAACTGTTTTAGTATTTATTTAATACTTTAATGATTAAACAACAACAAAATCCGGGAAAAATAATAAATGATTCCCAAAAATTCTGTAAAATTAACCATAGTTTTATAACATAATATAGAGCCCATTGTATAAGTTTCGGATATTTGTGACTATGGGAAGTATTTTTTATATATTTCATTATTAATTAATCAATAAAATCATAAATAATAGTAAACAGTAATATAAATGCATGAAACTTCATAAATTATGTTTAATCAATATATAGGTCATCCCAGAATTTTCTCAGAATTTATTGAATGCAAAAAGTATTTTATGTGAATTATTGCCCTACTTTATTGCAATAATTATAGTAATTCAATAAAAATAAGTTATTTTCTGAAAATTTCCAGAACTTCTTATTTTATTGATGGGATTCTGAGAAAAATCAGGTTTATGCATAAAATGAGTTTTAGATAGTTTGGTGGATTTAATTTGTTTCTTGTATGAATTTGAAACTTTTAACAACATACCTTGTTGAATGCTTCAAGAGGGATGGAGATTGGAGTATAATAGATTGTTCTTGGCTGGAATATGAGTATTTCTTGGATGAATTTCGAGATTGAGAGTGAGAGAAAGAATAGAGAAGGTTTAAGTGGTGAAGAGAATAATGTGTTGGGAGAAAAAGGAAAGGAAAGTGGATGGGAAGTGTGAGTGGGAGACCATGGGAATAATCTTTTTGCTTTTGGTGGTCTTCATAATTTCCCACTAACACAAGCATCTTTTACATAATTAATATAAGAGTTTTATAAAATTTAATGTAAAGTTTATAAAAATAGAGTTTTATAAAAGATAGGTTATTATTTGATTATAACAATCTACTTTGATTTGAAGTTTAATTATAGCATTCAAGTTTGATTCTTTTAATTTAATTAGAGCATTATACTTTGATTTGATTTTAATATGGTATCATAATTTAATTGGATTATAGTTATAACGTTGTACTATACTATGTTGCTATTAACGTCAATTTATATCGTAGTGTATGGGTTTTGATCCTATTAGCGTCAAGTAATCTTGAGTAGGGTTTATTAAATTTCCAATGTTGTTTAGCACTGTAAAGGCTAAGGAAAATCAAACACACGAATTTTCCAAATGATGTTTTCTCATTAAAGTAGCGAATTGTACAGTTATTACATAACGTAAACCCTAACATACAAGGGTTAAGGGAGTTGACCGGTTTGACTTGTTGACTTAGTTTGACTTTGCCTTGACCGAAATTTGACGGTTGTTACATCATCCCCCCGTTAGAAGGAATTTCGTCCCGAAATTTTCATTTTGACTGGGATTTCGAGAGTTTGGGAAGAGATGTGGATACTTTTGTTTCATCTGATCCTCGCGTTCCCAGGTGAATTCGGGTCCTCGTTTAGCGTTCCAGCGGACCTTCACAATGGGAATACGACTTTGCTTTGTTCTTTTGATCTCTCGATCCATGATTTCTGCCGGTTCTTCCACGAAGTGGAGACTCTCGTTGATTTCAATTTCGTCACGAGGTATCACGAGGGTCTCGTCAGATAGATTTTGTCAATCATATCTTCGGGGTTAAAATATAGTTTTATTAGTTACCTATAGCGACGACTCGTTGTCACCACAGGTTTAATCTATTACGATGACTTGTTGTCGCTATAGGTTTTTAACAAGGGCCAACGACATACCTATAGCGACACACAAGTCATAATTTGCATGCGTGAAGACTTGGAGTACTTTCTAATGAAAAGTGTGCTACTGGGGAAATTGGAAACTGGTACGTAGCTTCAAAGTCAAGAATATGCAGTAGGCATGTGATGCATTAAATGCATGAGGCACACAAGTCATAATTTTCAGCACCATATACATATATGTGTGTGAATTGAAGAAGAAGGTTACGACTCAAAGAATATATATATTCATTTTCTTCTTCATTTGTTAGATACACAATAACCATAACATCATAGACTATATATATTCAATTTCGTTTGTAATTTTCACTAGTTTATATTCCGCGAGTGTTACCGAAATCATTTATCAATTTTTCAGAAGTGCTTAACTTGTTTTGTTGCATTCCCACAACTTGCTATTAATTACTTCTCCCACTTCACTTATATAAATCATCACATTCTTATCGCGACTTTTAACTTCTCCCTCACAAATGGATCCACCTGCAGATCACCAAAACCCCATAGATGACCTCGATTGGTTTCAATACTTTGATCATCAAGATCTTTTCAGGTATATATATATAAACGTTACTCATTACACCATCTTTCGCACAGAAAAGTGATTTTGTCGACATTGATCAAAACATGGTTTGGATTTGTAGTGATCAAAAAGAGTCTTTCATCGTGTTGGATTTGATTATCTTGAGTTTTTTTTTTTTTTTTTTTTTTTTTGGATTGTTGCAGTGGTGACATGCTCGACCATCGTGATTACGAGTTGTCGGAAAAATTGCATGAAGTGCTCGATCAGAACGTTTCCACAGTACTTAACAAAGATCAAAACATCATTTCTAGAAATGAGTTTCACGATTTAGATCCCCTTAAAGACATAAGCTTATGGGATTGTTGGGAGGATGGTAATTTACCATTGGTTAGTTTCAGTGAAGACTGTAAATCCGGTGGTGAGGCTACATGTAGTTCTAGTGCTGCCACCACTGATCACGGTGGCCGGAAGGTGGCAAAGAGATTGAGACCATTGGAGTTTGAAGAGATAGCGAAGTACTTTGAGATGCCGATAATCATGGCGGCAAAGGAACTAGGGATAGGGTTAACATTGTTGAAGAAAAGATGCAGAGAGCTAAACATAAACAGATGGCCTCATAGAAAACTTACGAGCCTACACTCCCTCATTCAAAATGCCAAGGTAAATTACGATAATAACCTTCTATACATTACTCATGCATGCATGCCTGCACTTGGTAACCAAAGTAGTTTTGGTATTTTCTAAAATTTTAATTATTAGTTTCTTTATAACATAAACAATGGCCCTAGGCATATTCCACATCAAATCAATTGATTTACTACGATTTCCTGATTTATATTTATATAAACTTAACTCATTTTAAATTTTGTGAACTCACACGAAAAATATATTGCATCTACCTTTTTTTAAAAAAAAACTAGGAGTTGAGATTAAAGGAGGAGATAGAGACGTTAGAAGGGCACAAGAAGATGATGGAGAAATTGCCAGGTATGGAATTCACAGAAATAACAAAGAAGCTTAGGCAAGCTTGCTTCAAAGCTATTTATAAGAAGAGAGGACTTAACAATCCTTAGTCCTTACCTTTTCTCTTTAACGTATTTTTGGATGTAATCAAGGGGGTTTTTTTTTAGTCATTTTGTTATGATTAGTGGATTTTAATCTACATTGTATGTGTTTTTCTCTTGATAGTTTGATACCCTTTTTAGTTTCATTGTGTTTGTCTATTGATTTTTAATGTAGAAAATTTTGTATAATTTGGGTATTATAGTTTGTATTATGTATTTAGCTATGTTCTAGATTGCCGACACGACTACGCTGACGACTCTATACCAGAGGTCTATATAAATAGACTTATGAATTTAGTAGGAATAACTTGATTATAATCTTGTGATTTGTTCCATGTCTGATCCACTCCTAAGATTCACTCGACATGCGCCCAGTTATGTGTAATTAAAATTTTATTAGACTGTTGATCCTAATGAGTCTACCCTGAATATCTTCGATCTTCTTTTCTTTGACCTTTGTTTCCACCACATGGGCTAAGAAAGCCATATATTCTTTTCGTAGATATGATCGAGCTTGAGTACATGACATAAGACTAAGCTTTTTCGAATGAGTCTCGCCATAAATACGAAGACTTTGACCGTCGGCGAGAGGAATACGAATGAACTTATCGTAACATACTATTTCAGCATGGTTTTGGGATAGCCAATACATTCCTACGATGATGTCGAAGCTACCAAGTTCCATAGGAACTAAATTGACAGAAAATTTATGACCGCAAAAATCGAAAGTGTAATCTTGGATGACTGCATTGAGTGAAACGTATTTTCCATCGGCGACTTCTACGGTAAAGTACTCATCAAGAATCGTACGAGATGTGTGAAGTATGGGCTCAAATTCCAAAGACACAAAACTTTTAGCGGCACCTGAATCAAAAAGTACTGACGCGTAGCAGTCATTTATGAGAAACGTACCATTTACGACCTTGTTATCGGTCTTTGCTTGGGTTGCGGTAATGACAAAGGCTCGGCCTTTGGGAGCTGGAACCTGCATTGTTGGATTTGCCTGGGCTTAGGTGTTGATGATATTGACTAGCCTAGGACACGCGTTTCTGAAATGGGTGGGGTCACCACAGTTGAAGCATGTTCCAGTTGGATACCGGGTTTGTGTTTGCTGATTTGAGGGTAGATAGAGTGGTCGCTGAGTTTTTTGTGCACGACATGTGTCCGCCAAGTGGCCATAGCGACCACAATTCGTACAAAGGCGACACGGGCTGGTGGTCATATGGTGATAGTTACAGTGGTTACAGAGGGGGTGAGGTCCGGTATACGGCTTTTTATTCGGTTGGGCTTGCGGTGTGACTTGGGTGATAGGAGTAGCAGGGGTAATAACAGCATGGTTGTGGTGATGACTTTTCCGCTTCTTTTTGTCATGTCGGTGGGAGGACTCGGACTTGACAATTAGGGGGGTCTCAGGGGTCGGCTTTTCAGTTGACATCTTTGAACCCTTGCGTGGGAGGACACCATCGTTCATATTGTCCTCGTTGAGTTGACCTGCTATTTCAATGGCGGATTCTAGGGTAGATGGCCTGCTGCTGGTCACCGAATCACGGATCTGGCGTGGTAACCCTTTGATGTAGCGGCGTATTGCAGTTTTCATAGGTTGAACCATGTGAGGTAGGAGTCTCGAGAGATCATGGAATCTATTGGTGTAGGTCGCGTTGTCGCCTCCCACCTGTTTCAGATTCCAGAATTCATCCTCGAGAGTTTGCAATTCGCTGTCAGGGCAGAACTTCTCCATCATGCGTTCCTTTAGTTTTGACCAGGTCATTCCCAAGGCAACAACCTCTCCCTTTGCCCGTTTTTCTAGGTTCCACCATGTGAGAGCATGACCTTGGAGGCACCCTGTAGCATGACGGACCATCAGGTCCTCAGGACACTCGCTATGGATGAAAGTACTCTCCATTTCTTCAATCCATGTGAGGAGTGCGGTGGCACCATCGATGCCTTTGAAGTAAGGCGGATTGCAGTTACGAAAGTGCTTGAACGAGCAACGAGGAGTGGTTGCTGGAGCTTGTGGCTGAAGAGAATGAAGTTGGGTTGCAATTGTTGGGATGACGTTTGCTACCTCCTTGGCGATAAGGGCAGCTAGCCTTCGGTTGTTGCGAGCAGCGTATGGGGGTCGTAATGCCATCTACGAGAAACACGCATATGGACTTATGAGTTATTTGTAAATTGATTATGGAAATAAAGTTTTTAGACATTGTTGGGTAAAATAATTGTAAAACACTTGTTGGGCCATGGTTAGGAGTGTTGGGCACCTTTTGGGCTTTCCATGGTTACTAAATGTGAAACATGTAGCACTTGCGTGGGCCCCCACAAAACTAAGTTTTCACATGTCTTTCCCACTACTAGGCCCATTAGGGAACTTAATAGTCCAATGAGTTGGCCATTTTGGAGTGTATCCTTTCGGATACGTTTGATAAGGTCGGGTATTTTGATGGCTCAAAAGTAATGTGAATGACGCGCTTTGGCCTATAGGTTTGGGAACTCTCGCCTTTGGTCCCCAGATAAGCAAACTGGTCCCTCGGTTGATTGGGATGTATACGAATTCTTGCCTAGTCAGGACTTTCGGGCTACCGGCACCTCCCCCTTCCAGTTACTACGCGTCCAATACTATGATCCTACCCAACTAGAGTGGATGACTTTGAATTTCCTATGAGCTCTAAGGAATATATATGTATATACATTTTTTTTAAACCACTTGAATATGTGTGTGATTTTCAGAGAAAGAGGAGAATATTCACCAGTGTATGCACACATATAAGTGTCAGGACTAATACGTATGCACTTAAGGGAGCAATTAACACAAAAGGTATTCCTAGGATTTTCTAAGTGTGAATTGCATGCAGTTGTGTGTGCATTTTATAAACTAGCATACGAGAGGACCCTAGAGGCTATAGACTAGGTCAAGGCAATTAACCTAATTCCCTATAGTCAAGGGCTCTGATACCAATCTGTCACACCCCGATCCTTGTCGGAATCGATCAAGGCGTGATATATTGTTCAAAGTCTCATGACAACTATGTTATAATATGTTAGATTCAATTAAGTACTAAGTATGCAAACAAGATCCACCACATACAAATACAAATCCAAATACGAACAACATTTATTACATCAAATTTAAATAGTCTTGTGGATTTCTAAGGCACAACCTATTTTTCATCAACTTCATTCTTCAAATCTGCATCATGGGTAAAAACAAGTCAACTACGAGAGTTGGTGAGTAATCTAATTTTAGTAGAGAAAATTGTGAAGTTGAAACATTTATAATTTGAAATTTGTTTTCTTTTGAAGTCGGCAAACAATTGTATTTGAGATAACGGTTTATAAATCAAAAATTGATTAACAAATGATAACAACAACAATAAGTCCTCACCCTATATATACATATGTATATATATAAAAATATATATAGGATGGAGCATCTAATCATCATACACACTCAACCACGTGCGATCAATCACCTTAGCGTCCCAAGGCGGGGTGGTCAACCCAATAGCGCTATTATTGTCCATAACGTACCTCAAGAATACGGGCATAATCATGGAGATTAGACTAAAAATGGTAATGCACTACAAGTACATGTAGCGTAAACAAACAATAGTTATACAATTAATGACTCACGTATAAATGTCCCAACAATGTCTCAATTGTGATAAAACAATAAAATGAAGTTGGAACATATTAGAACCACATGATACACCCCAAAAGTATTGAAAATTATAAAGTATGGGGTAGATTACTCACATTAGTCCCAAAACGACATGCGTGTGTCGTACGATAGACGGTTCGGGTCAAAATGGCGTAGAACCTAATATAATTAATAGTTTTGGTTTAGGAACTGCTAAACGAGAATGGAGTATTAATACAAATAATTAAACACATATTCTTATATTAGATGAATTAACAATAATTCATTTTGATTAGAATATTAAGATATTCATTTGTTAAATGAATTTTAAATTGAATTAATTACTTTGCATAATTAATTTATATTTTCAGTTTAGGCCAGATTTTAATAATTTTTTATTAAAATAATAACTTGCCCAATTATAATTATTTACAGATTTTAACAATTATTTATATGAAATAATCATTAAAATGCATTTTTACATGCTTAAATACTTAGGAAAATGGTTTTAAATAGTAAACAGTATTGAAAAATTATGAAATTATTAGGAAATCATTATTTCATACAATAATAATTACTGTAAAATGTTTATATTTTTCTGAACTGTTTTAGTATTTATTTAATACTTTAATGATTAAACAACAACAAAATCCGGGAAAAATAATAAATGATTCCCAAAAATTCTGTAAAATTAACCATAGTTTTATAACATAATATAGAGCCCATTGTATAAGTTTCAGATATTTGTGACTATGGGAAGTATTTTTTATATATTTCATTATTAATTAATCAATAAAATCATAAATAATAGTAAACAGTAATATAAATGCATGAAACTTCATAAATTATGTTTAATCAATATATAGGTCATCCCAGAATTTTCTCAGAATTTATTGAATGCAAAAAGTATTTTATGTGAATTATTGCCCTACTTTATTGCAATAATTATAGTAATTCAATAAAAATTAGTTATTTTCTGAAAATTTCCAGAACTTCTTATTTTATTGATGGGATTCTGAGAAAAATCAGGTTTATGCATAAAATGAGTTTTAGATAGTTTGGTGGATTTAATTTGTTTCTTGTATGAATTTGAAACTTTTAACAACATACCTTGTTGAATGCTTCAAGAGGGATGGAGATTGGAGTATAATAGATTGTTCTTGGCTGGAATATGAGTATTTCTTGGATGAATTTCGAGATTGAGAGTGAGAGAAAGAATAGAGAAGGTTTAAGTGGTGAAGAGAATAATGTGTTGGGAGAAAAAGGAAAGGAAAGTGGATGGGAGGTGTGAGTGGGAGACCATGGGAATAATCTTTTTGCTTTTGGTGGTCTTCATAATTTCCCACTAACACAAGCATCTTTTACATAATTAATATAAGAGTTTTATAAAATTTAATGTAAAGTTTATAAAAATAGAGTTTTATAAAAGATAGGTTATTATTTGATTATAACAATCTACTTTGATTTGAAGTTTAATTATAGCATTCAAGTTTGATTCTTTTAATTTAATTAGAGCATTATACTTTGATTTGATTTTAATATGGTATCATAATTTAATTGGATTATAGTTATAACGTTGTACTATACTATGTTGCTATTAACGTCAATTTATATCGTAGTGTATGGGTTTTGATCCTATTAGCGTCAAGTAATCTTGAGTACGGTTTATTAAATTTCCAATGTTGTTTAGCACTGTAAAGGCTAAGGAAAATCAAACACACGAATTTTCCAAATGATGTTTTCTCATTAAAGTAGCGAATTGTACAGTTATTACATAACGTAAACCCTAACATACAAGGGTTAAGGGAGTTGACCGGTTTGACTTGTTGACTTAGTTTGACTTTGCCTTGACCGGAATTTGACGGTTGTTTCATGAACGCCTAACTCAGTGTGCGAATCAAATAATCCTTTGAGTGAAAGACTCATCCATGCAACAGTTAGACTCAGACGAGAGCTACGCAACATAGTCAAATCATTTACTTTGAGATTATTTAATCCCGATGTGAGTGAATCAGCACCTCTTGGTCAACTAGCTGCTCCACTCAAGAATTCTCTTATCGTAACCTGTCCGAAGATCCTGCTGCCTCTTACCCACTTCCAACTGATTCGAGACCTCCCAGGTCCTGACTTGACTGCCATATTCTGGAACACCAGACGCCCACCCGGTTGCTGAACTAAAGAACACCTTCTCAGTCGCTCCCAACGACCTTCGAAGAAAACTTCGGCTATCGAGCTACTCTATCTACATTGCCACTCATGGCTCTATAATCTTGGGATCTCCGATCCCCTACCTTGACCCAACGGTCCCTGCCAGGTCCCAACTGTCTTGCTATGATCGCACGGGCCTAGCCCACGGGTCTCACCCGAACCATACTACGAGGTGGTCTTACTCTCAGGTCTCAACTATCTAGGGCTACACGGGCCCAACTCCACCTCGACTCCCCTTTACCTAACCCTTCCTAATTTCGATCGTGCTAACTAGGAGATACGGGCCTCGCCCACACTCCGCTGACTAGGAGATACGACCCCCCGCCCACATTCTGCTAACTAGGAGATACGGGCCCATGACCACAATCCGCTAACTAGGAGATACGGGCCCCCGCCCACACTCTGCTAACTGGCTGCTAAAGAATGTTGCAGCTAACCCACAGTCTTACCACACTTCCCACTTCGATATTGCATTCGACCTAACATCCTAGCTGATTTCGCGTCCTTTTGGAAATTATCCAATCTGGTTTCCCAATACCAGTTATCAACTACCGTGAATACGCGAACTCAACGTCGGGAAGTTTCCCAAACTCCCAACTCACCTACTCCTCAATCCAATCAGTCCCTTGGAGAACTCTCCCCCCACTTTGGTTCAACTAACATCTTACGGCACACCCTGTTGAGAAAATTCCCAATTCTTCATATCATCCAGTGATCAATCTTGCTGGCAACCATGCTTACCACTGTTAGTGTTCCTCAAAACTCGACACTAAAGCAGTAAGACCCCTGAAGACTGTTATAACACTTCCTAGGCACCAATTATACTTGCTACAACTACCACATCCTGAGAATCCACTTTACATGGAGACGTACCCACACTACTACCGTAGGACCCATGGTATGCAGATGGCATATAATCCGAATATAAGCAGGAAGTAGAATTCCAAGATACAACTACTCATATGGATGCGAGAAAATAGCAATAAAATCATAAATAAGAACTGATAGGAAAGTAAGAGATACAAACCTACAACATCGGAGACTGCACATGCCTCCCCTGTGGTCATCTGGAAAGCCCTACTCCTCGCCGTAGGTGCCTCTACCCGGCCCTGGCGGCCGTTGGTGATCCTCAACATCACAGGGGTAGGTGCTATCACATGTCCCGCTGTAACCAAACTCGGACATTGGGCCTTCTTGTGGCCCCACTGACTACAATGGAAGCAGATCATGTCTGATCCCTGGGTGGTGGTAGCAGTACAATCCTTGCTATAATGACCATTCCGGCCGCACTTGAAGCAACCCGAATCACCACCACTGCGCTCCTACATGCACTCTCGTGCGTGCTGCCGCACTTGCCACATCGGCTGCGGCCCTGAAAATCTCTCGACCTCGAATTTGACCCCTTGGGCCTCTTGCCCAAACATGTGGATACCTAAATCTCATATGGCTTCCTCTTCCTCTCTGACTCTAAGTCAATCTCCCTCTCTCTGGCTCGAGCGATCATATTCTCCAGCGTCTTGCAGCTGGACCGGCTCACAAACTGTCTGATGTTGCTCTTCAGCATCTCATGGTACCGAGCCTTCTTCATCTCCTCGTCTGCCACATACTATGGAAAAAGAAGGGCTCTCTCTCTGAACTTGGCGGTGATCTCCGCCACTGTCTCTGTAGTATGCTGGAGGTCCTGGAATTCTCGTGCCAACTACTGCACCTCAATCACTGGTGCAAACTCGGCCCTGAACCTGGCCGAGAAGTCACTCCATGTCATCGCGTCCAATGCGGCATCAGAAGACAGGAGGCGAGTCGGACCTTATTCCCTTCGGGACACCGGATGGAACGAAAGATGTTGGCGACACCTGCCAACCACCGGCTGCTAGCGATGGGGTCCTTAGCCACATGATAGTCTGTATCTCCACAGGCTCTGAACTCCCTAAATGTCAACGTGCGCGCCCCTAACATGGCCGCCATTTCGGTGCGGAATGCACCCAACTTCTCGTCCAAAATCTCCAATATGCCCTCCTTGAGCGTACCGAAGATAAAAGGAGTCTGATCCACAATACTACGTGTAATATCAGATGATATAAACTCTCTCATCTGCTCATCCAGTTGACCGGCTCCTGAGCCCGAACCTGATCCCTCACCGGCTCCCGAAGTGCCAACTGGTCTAGAACATACCGTCACCATGCTGCAACATATCATAATGACCATCAGAATACTCATCATAACTAGAGGGATCACACACACACACACACACACTACAAGTTTCCTGGTTTTTATCTCATCTCTTCTTGATTCGAGTACAGATCCTGTGCTCTCAGCAGTACGGGCCCACACTACCTTCCACATCTATCCGTACTTTCCTCAAGAATTGCCTAGACTCCACCAAGTCCCTTTCACTAATACTATTTCTCCCAACACTACCCTCATGCTAATCCCATCCGAGGCTTGCCCTAGGGTAATCACCTACCCACTCTCCACCATCAGCTGTATAAGAAGTCCTTGTTATCTCCCCCTAAATAGATCGCTAATACCATTACATATCACTAAGACTAGATAATTCTTTGAATGAGAGGTCTTGCCCTACAACGGTTGGACTCAGACAAGAGCTGCGAAATAGAGCTAAACCTAACCTTCTGAAATTATTTAGTCCTAGAATTATGTAACTTAACATATTCGTTTACTAGCTAGTAGAAGATAACTAGAACTCCTAAAAGCACAAAGCAAGCATCATTCGAGCATTGAGTAAACATAATCAAGTATATCCTACTCAGGCCATCATATCACTGACTAATCTGTACTAGCATGCAGTTCATAAAGCTGATACACGTATAACAGGCACATAAGGCATCATTCCTAGATCCTTAGTCCTAATCTAGCATGCAGTTCTCATAAACATATCATACCATAAACTTGTATGGGTATTTTGGGAGAACTTACTCGAGCTCGGCTGATTGCATACACCACACCCTTTTCTCTTTTTTAAATTCTTTTCTCTTTTCAAAGTTCTTTTTATAAAAATGATTTTCTTTTGAAAATTTTCATACCAAGTCCTTAGTTTGAGTTCAGACACACCCGAGAGTGTGCCCGAATCCCTCAAACCAAGGCTCTGATACCAACTTGTAACATCCCAAAAATACGATCCAAAATTTTCATTTTAAATTATTAAATAAAACCATAGTTATCAGTTCATTTCATCAAAGCATAGTCATAGAATCTCAAAACATTATTATCATAGTATTAAAACATCAGAGTAAACATCCCAGGCTAAAACATTGTGGTGTGTGTAATGCAGTCATCCCGTGCTCTTCTCTCTGCAACTGGAAATACCTGAAACCAAAACTAAAAACCGTAAGCACGAAGCTTAGTGAGTTCCTCATACTACCACATACCATACAGATAACCACATATATTGGGCACCCGCCCGGCATCAGGCCTCGCCTGACATCAACCCCCGCTCGGTATACATATCTGTTTCTCTTAAGCCCCGCCTGTCTCTGGGCCTCGCCCGCTATACGCATACAACAATATCACATAATCATACTAGCACATAAAGAAACATACTCTAGATGTATTCCTGTCCTAAATCCCCGCCTATATTGGGCCCCGCCCTTGTCCTGCTACTGATGAGTCATGGAACCCCATCCACACTCCTACTGATAATGAGATACGGGCCCCCGTCCACACTCATCTCTCTCCTATCACGGGCCCCACCCCTACTCTGCTATGGATGAGATATGGAACCCCGTCCATACTCAGTTAGTGATGAGATACGGGACCTCGCCCACACTCACCTCCCTACTAGGCACATAAAAGTATCACACAAACAACAAGTATAATCTAACATGCAACATTCCTCGGGCACTGCCCGGAATCGGACCTTGGTCCGTAATAACATACTATCATACCATGCCTAGGGCTAACCCCCGGGTCTTCCTACCATACATAAACTAAATGGGCCGGCATTGTGGCTGTAGACCAATGCAAACAGTGAGGAGACTCACCTCACAAGCTGACTGTCGAATCCCATGAATAAACCTCTCGCTGCTAGTTGGTAGATCACTGAAGTGCTGTCTTCAGCTCCCCGAGCTATCAATACCCAAAACAAAACTTAGTCCAAAATACCCTCCAAACTCAAACTAGGTCAACCTTGGTCAAAGTCAATGTCAACGGTCAAAGTCAAAGTCAACCCTGAGTTGACTCAACTCATCGAGTCATCCCCCTAACTCGTCAAGTTTCCTTGCTGCTCATAGTCGTGAAAATACAAACCAACTCTTCGAGTCCCTTCACAGACTCGTCGAGTTCCTCCTGTACAGAATCGGGACAATATCAACTCAACTCGTCGAGTCCCTCCATGGACTCGCCGAGTTCCTAGTTTGTTTGGGCCTTCTTAATGGATTAAGCCCCTAATCTTCAGATCAAGACTCCATACTTCTTCTACATATAAAAAATGTCTTCTTAAGGGTAAAGTTTCCAACTTTACCCGCTACTAGTCCGTCTTAATGGGTTTAGCTAAAACCCTAGTTCTTTAGGACATAGATCTTGATCCAAACATCATCAATACTCTAAACCAAGGCATATAAACTGAGATCTGGACTCTAAGCACTGTATTATTCATAAAGATTCCACCTTTTTCCTCCATGCATGGCCTTTTGGGTTCAAAAGGCCAAGATAACACTTTAGAGCTTGCATGGGGGCTTCTATGGCATAATGTTTGCACCTTTATGCCACAATAGCTCTTCAAAGTCCCAGATCTGGAAGAATACCCACTTGGGTCCACATGATCACATACTTGGACCAAAAACCCTCATATACATGAAACGAAGAGATCTAAGAAACCATTGAGCAAGGTTGGGACTTGCTTACCCGAAAATGTAGCAAATGATATGTAGTTTCTGGATCTACTCTCTCCCTCTTGAGCCCTCTAGCTTCCTCTTCTTCCACAAGCTTCAAAAGTACACAAGGATCACTCAAAATGGATCACAACCTCAAACAAAGCACTAGGTTTTCGTGGATTAGGGTTTGGGACTTGGAGGCTGCAAATGAGGCTGAGGGTTGGGGATTAAGGTCTTAAATAGGGTGCAAAACCTCGAATCTAGGGTTTCCCAAACCCAGACCAAGTCGTTGAGTTGGTCCTCCCTAACTCGTTGAGTAGGTCTCTCTACCCGCATCCAAAATTAACTTCCTACTCGTCGAGTTATCCCCTATGGACTCGACGAGTAGACCTTTAATTTGCTTATCAACATTGCTTAATTAGCCTTCTGGTTTTCCGGGTGTTACAATACACCTATTATTTGTTGGTTTAGACACACCTAACACCTACCCCCACCCTCTCTCACTTACAATTCCAAAGACCACCACTACCAGTCAACATCATTACCACCACCAACACTGGCCACCACCACCAGCCAAAAAAACTTTAGTTGTCGGAAAATTTATATAGTTTCGACGTGACAAAAATCGGGAATCTAACATCGCTGGAGACCGAAAAAACTAGTGTGTATACCCGAAAAAGTTCAGACCTGGTTTTGTTACGATATATGTTCATCACCAGAGTCCGAAAAAACTATCGTCGTTGCCTCCGTCTGTAGCTCGAGTTTCTCACATCACCGGAGTCCGAAAAAACTAGAACAGTGTCAACATCGCGGTCTGTGTACAAACTCTTTGCTCGACGCCGCCATCGAAGAAGGGGGAGAGGAAGTCGTCATCGCCGTCACCAAACCTACGTAAAGAGAAAGAGTTTTGTTGGTGTAAGATTTGAGAAAAGGGTTCGTAAAGAGATGGTGGTCACCAAACCTCCGTCGATGAGGTCGAGTTTAGCTCTGCCATTACCAGGGTTTCAGTTCGCCACCATTACAATCCCTAACCTGTTACATAGTCGTTCGGTATGCAGGACGGTAGATCGTCAGTGTCGTCGGAGAAGGGCCAAGACGAAGTCAACGGGTGTTCCAACTTTTCCCCGAAGGTATAGATAGATAGATAGATAGATAGATAGATAGATAGATAGATAGAGAGAGAGAGAGGGATATGGGTGGGGTAGGATTGTATTTGTTTCTTTTTTGTTTAATCATTATTAGAAAAAATACAAAATTAATAAAAAGAAAAGGGAAAACCAAATAGAGAGGGCAAAAGGGTCATTTCGCACACTTCCAATTTTGAAACGGACCAAACTCGCAACAAAATGAAATGTTTGGACCTTTGGTGCTAGTCCAAACCTTTTTGGACCAAAGTGATAATTTTTAGCTAACCACAGAGACCATTTATGCAGTTTTGTCTAATGTAAACAACTTTTTGTTTTTTTTTTCTTTTACTTTAGATCACTAGATAATCATTTTTGTTTCAAATTTTCTGTTTTTATTTATTTAGCAAAATATATTGAAAGAGAAGCACAGGTACACTTATGAAGTTTCGTAGACTTAGGGGTTGTTTGTTTACCTCTTAATCGAAAAATTAAGAGGCGGTCTCTTTAAAATTAAGATATGAGGTTTTGGTAGCCTCTGCTATTTTCCTCTTAAATTAAAAAAAGCCTCTTAATTTCTATTAGGACATAAATTTGTGGTTTATACTTTGCTTCTCAAGGCTTTTAGAGTTCTCGATTTAGGACCGAAATCACTATGATCTCGGTGATACTTGGACCGAAATTACCATGTGATTTCGGTGGGTTTAATGATGTTTTCGATTGGGCTGGGATTTAGTAATTAGGTATTAGTATATAATGTGTTATTTTCAGCCGTGAAGTGAATTAGTCATTCGGTTTTATCAGAGAGAGATTTAGAGAGCATTAACAGTTAGAGAGAAATTGTTTGATCTTATGTACCCGACTATTAATCAATAATAGTGTGCATTGAAGATAAATGTTTGTGTTCTTGATTCGTATTTATTGTTTTGCGTTTATCACTTGATTAGGATTCCGCACTAATCTCGTGTTTTAGATTGATACCTAGATCGGGGTTTTACAATTGGTATCAGAGATTGAAAACGGCTTAAAGCTGTTTTGGTATCAATCAGTTTTAAAAAACAATCCATAAATTTTTTGAAGTTTTTGGTGTTTTTGGGTCTCCTTTGGCGAAAAATCACCTTTGCTGCTCATAAGTGTTCATCGTGTTCTTCGTTTATTTGGAAATTGAGATCAGAATCATCGATTTCGGTTTAGCCTGGGTGATTTTGGCGGCACACTTGAGTTCTCGACTAGGTCAAAGTGATTTCGGCGGCTACTAGAGTTCTCGGTCATTAACTAGGTCAAACATCTAGTTTTCGGTCAGACATTGTGTTTGGTCAACTGTTTTCGGTCAAACAGTTGACTTTCAGGGATCTCGGTCAAACTGGTTGACTTTCAAGGTTTCAGTCAAAGGGCATTTATCTTGGTCTTCGGTTAAAATCAAATTGCACAATCAGATTTTTACCGTTAGTAAATAATGATCTCTTACAACAGTTCAATCACCACTTTTAGTACCAAGGAGGTAAGTGAAACCTCATGCTCTCAGTCCTGTGAAGATAAAATAAATAAATACCGTGAACAAATGATTTTTTAGTTAGAGAAGTTTTTTATCTTAAAAATGAAATCTATGAAATTAAGAAAGTAAACAAGCCTCTTAAAGAAAAACTAGATGCTCAAAATAACCATCTAATTAGGATTAAGGAGGAATATAGCATTAAAAGTGTTCACCATTGTTATGCTAAAGAGGAAATTGCTAAATTAACTGCCGAACTTGATGCGTTAAAAGCAAAATTTAAAGATGATGAATTTAACTTTAAAAAATTTGATGTGTCAAGTGAGATAGTTGAATCTATGATAGAAAAGCAATTGAAATGGAAAGATAACCAGAAAGATGGCTTAGGGTATCATAGTGCTCCACCTTTTTTTAATGATAATTATGTTTCTGCCTTTGAGACTGTAGAAATAGAAAAACCTGCCCAATATGGCCAGCCCCCTGTATCAATTTCAGTTAAGACTGAACAATCCGACCCCACTAAAAGTGTTGAGGTGAACGATACTGATGTGTCTACCTCATGTGCAGATCAAGTATTAGCGGAAGATGAGGACAAGGAGGACATTAATAATGCTAGCTCTGTTGAAAACCTTTCAAAGACTAACATTTCATTTTCTTCTGTTTCAAATAATTGTGTGAACAAAGATATTAAAAATGCTGCTTTAGATTCTTTTAAAAATTGTGGTGATGTTGCTTTTAATTCAAATTCAAATAGTCCTGTTTTGAAAAATTTAAGCCGCGTAAAGTTGTGAAAGATTCTGATAAATGTAAATGTGTGTGTGTGGAAATTCTTTGAAACAAGACTCTTTTGCGCCAAGACCAAGCTCCAATACCACTTTCTTGAAAAGACAGACTTGTTATAATTGTGGGACTCCAGATTACATTGCTAGAAACTGTCCACATCATTCATATGCTCCCTTCTCTGAATTCGGATGGACGAACGTGCCAGGAGGATATCTTACAAAAAATCCTTCGAGGTCACGTCCCCGTAATAACAATTGGAATGATGACAAGGCCAAGAATCAGGCCTTCAAGGACAAAACAAAAACTGAATCGAGAGATGGCTCAGCCAAACCAAATCAAGTGAGGTCAAAGTCATCTAAAGGGTCGTCCTCTAGCTCACACTTACAATACAAGCCTAAATCGAAAGGTAGTCCCATCCCAAAGGCAAGTGAAAAAGGTCCCATTTGGTCCAACAAGAAAGTACACAAACCAAATTACCAATGGGTACCCAAAGTCTTTTCTTCTAAATCATCAATTGGTAAAAAAGATATGGTATGGGAAAGAGTGTCCCGAGTTAATAGTAATGTTCAACCCAGTTTCAAGATGGACTAGGTTCCCAAAACTAATTAATCCCGCAACTTGTACAGGAACAACTATGGAGGAATATCATCAGACCTTGGTATGTTTATAGTGGTTGTTCCAGGCCCATGACAGGAGACATATCTCAACTGCACGAAATTCAAAACATTAATGGTGGTTATGTGTTCTTTGCAGGAGGAGGAAAGGGAAAGATCACTCAAATGGGGACCGTTACAAATGGTGTGTTGAATTTTGAAAACATCAACTTCATTCCAGAATTGAAACATAGTTTGTTGAGTGTCTCTTAAATCTGCGATAGAGACTTCTCAACTCATTTCACCAAGAATGAGTGCTTAATTCTAAAGCCTGGTATCGTCATACCAGAAGAATGGATCTTGGTGAGATCAGAACGTCAAAACAACGCCTATATCATCGAGATGAATCATTACATCCTGGAGAACATTACTTTCCTGTTCTCAAAGACTTCTGAACAGAATGCTATACTCTGGCATCGTCGTCTCGGTCACGCAAATGCAAAGAATCTAAATCGTCTTGCCAATAATGATCTTGTTCGAGGGTTGCCTATCAAATATTTTGTCACCTTCGAGAAGTGTGTGGCCTGTGCACAGGGAAAGCATCATCGAAAACCGCACAATCCCAAACTCGTCAACTCAATCGACAAACTTCTTCAATTGCTTCACATGGATCTCTTTGGACCAATCACTGTTCTTAGAATCAACAAAAGCTCGTACTGTCTGGTTATAATAGATGATTACTCACATTTTACATGGGTATTCTTTCTGAAGAATAAGAGTGAGACTGCAGAGCTGATTGTAACGCCCGTAGATCAGGACTAGTCAATTTAGAGACGATAAGCATCAAAAATGACTTTTGATAGAATATTATTTACAATGAATAATCTGAACTAAGTTGTATTGGTCGTGACAAGGATTCCGTATATATAAAGAATGCCGAAATCCGAGTTATAACGAAAGAGTTATGACCTGTCGAAATTTCGCGACAAAACCAGCACGACACAGCGCGACGTAAATAGTGAATTTACGATAGAGGGATATTTGGCCTTAGTGATTTAAACGAAAGTTGTAGAATACGTTAAACCGAGAGCGTGCATAAAAAGAACGTCCAAATCTGACTTCGTATGAGGAAGTTATGATTTTTCTAAGTTTCAGCTTAGTAGTATGCAGCCCGATGTTCGATTTTGAGATCGAGTGATTTCTAGCCAAAATAATCTAAACGAGAATCGAAGATCTCATCGATAATAGTGCGACGGTAAAAAGACAGACGAAATCGGACGTCGGATGAAGAAGTTATGAATTTCTAACGGAGTTTTCCTGTCCCGGCCTACTAAAAATAATGTAATAAAAATAAAGTCAAAATTAGACGACAGAGTCTAAATGAGAGTTGTAGAGCATAATCTCACCTACGCGTGGATATAAAGAACGTCGAAAACGGAGCTCGTATGCGAAAGATATGAATTTCTAAAGTTCGGGGCGCGAACCCCAAGGCTGTGTCAGAGCTCACGACGTGAGAAGGTAGATTTGACCCTTCAGAACCTGCTGACCCAACTTGCGATGACGCACCGGATGATGGTCGAGCTCACGACGTGAGTATAGGATTTTTTCCCTATAAATAGAAATCGAAGGGCAGCCGGCCATAGTTGCTAATTCCTTCACTCTCTCACTCTCGATACCCTATCTAGCCCTCTTGAAGTACCCCCGAAGCCCTGGTATCATCCCGAGACCTGAAGTTGCTAATTGCTTCACCTTATTCGGTGTATAGATCAAAAATGGTAAGAACCAGAAGTGGAGTTGGAAACGCAAACGGAAGCAGGAATCAACAGCCTCAACCACTAGTGATTGAGCAAGCACCTGTTGTAGCTGCTACACCAGAGCCAATGACAATGGCGGGAGTAGAAATGATGATTCAAACGATGTTGGTTCATCAGATGGAGGAGACAAGACGTTTGCTTCGACAGCACCGAGAGGAACTTACTATACCTGTTGAACAGCCCGAATTGAATGAAGGGCCGTCGGAAGGAGGGAACTACAGTGGGACTGTTGGTCAAGCCAACCCACTGATAGTTAGACGAAATAGTAATGATGGAGAAAATGATGGACGTGGGTGCAAATACAAGGATTTTATGGCATCCAAGCCACCGTGTCTATCCGGAAGCCCGACATCGATGCAAGTTATGGACTGGATCTCCAAAATGGAGACAATGTTCGAAAGTTATGAATGCAGCAACAGACAGAGGACCACACTCACGCTCCCTCTGTTAAAATCTGGAGTATTGAGTTGTGGAAGCTATTAGCCGATTCGATGCCCAAGGGAGAAGCTAGCAAGATGTCTTGGGAAGACTTTGTGGTGCAACTGAAATTGCAATACTGATATGAGCAGAACCTTCTGGAAATCAATAACGAGTTTCAGAATTTGAAGAAGGGAAGAATGAGCGTTACTGAATACGCTGTTAGTTTTACAGAAAAGATGAAGCTTATTCCATATCTAGTTCCAACTGAACTCTCTAAGGTTAATAAGTTTGCCCTTTGATTACCAGCGGATTTTGGTCCAACGGTTAAGCAAGCAACCACATTGAAAGCCGCCATCTGGGCTGCTAAGAATGTCGAGACTCAGATAAGAGAGAAGGCTCTGGAGAGGGCTGAAGTTGGAGAGAAAAGGAAGCATGAGGGATCTTCAATGATCAACAAAGAAAGCAAATTCTCGAAATCTGGAGGAAGAGATGAGGCTAAGTGGTGTGAGAAGTGTAAAAAGAAACACTTCGGGAAGTGTAGCGAGGAGATGACTTGCTACAAATGTGGGAAGACAGGGCATTTCGCCAACAAATGAGCAACTAAAAAGAAGTTGTGCTACGGATGTAACGAAGAAGGGTATATTTCTAGAGACTGCCCAAAGAAAAACACACCGCCACAGCCAAGGGCATTCCACATGATCCTCGATGAAGCAGAAAACAACGCGAGGATTCAAAGATGAAGACTTCATATCAATATATAAAGTCTGTATCAGGAAGTGTAGCCTATTAGAGGCATAGAATAGGGTGAACTTGAACCTTTGTGTAATCGTTTCAAGAAATAATATAAACCCTGGTTTTGTTATCTGATGTGGTGAATGATTGTATGATTTATGTATGGTGACTTGGTCGACTGCGAGACAATACTTGGGACGAGTATGAGTAGATGTGAATGGTAGTAGAGGCCTATACTACCGGAAGCACACAACTCACACTTGGATCAGGGAAAGTCACAAGGTTACCAAGAAACTAGTAATTGATTCCGTTTTATTCAGGTATATCATTACCTTTGTTTCGGTAATGACTAGTAGGATGATTGTTATTCCAACCCTAGTGGTCATATCAAATTGAGTCCGACTACGATGAGTTTGTTACGTGGTTCCGAGAACCGAGTTCGATGTAACATTTGACTGTAGTCAGAAGAATGAAATCAACGTGATCATTGGTAACGCGCTCGTTATTAATGAAGTTTGTAGCTGGAAATGCTACATGTTAAAATGTGGTTATATCTCATTAGAATATGAAGGAAGGTATATTCCATTATGGAATTTAACTCTAAAAGACCTGAGTCTAAGCGTTGCATCATGCGATGAGAGCTCATTAGAGTACGATAGATAAAGGAAAGTATTTATCCTAAGAAGAAGAAGGAGTCCACAATAAGGACTTATTTTGTAACTCAAAGGTTATGATTGAAAGTCTAACATAATACGGAAAGCAGATGCAAGATTGAGCATCGTATGCAGTCAGGAAGCCCTAGAGTTAGATACTCTTTCGAGGAAACATAGAAGTTACGGTTATTACCTAGGATGAAGAGATGACGTATGGAATCATTATGCAAGCCCTATTTCGTTGATGATTCCGGGACGTAATCATCCTAAGGGGGAGATAATTGTAACGCCCGTAGATCCGGGCTAGTCAATTTAGAGACGATAAGCATCAAAAATGACTTTTTGATAGAAGATTATTTAGAATGAATAATCTTAACTAAGTTGTAGTGGTCATGACAAGGATTCCGGATATATAAAGAATGCCGAAATCCGAGTTATAACGAAAGAGTTATGACCTGTCGAAGTTTCGCGACAGAACCGGCACGACACAACGCGACGTAAATAGTGAATTTACGATAGAGCGATATTTGGCCTTAGCGATCTAAACGAAAGTTGTAGAATACGTTAAACCGAGAGCATGCATAAAAAGAACGTCCAAATCTGACTTCGAATGAGGAAGTTATGATTTTTCTAAGTTTCAGCTTAGCAGTATGCAGCCCGAAGTTCGATTTTGAGATCGAGTGATTTCTAGCCGAAATAATCTAAATGAGAATCGAAGATCTCGTCGATAATAGTGCAACGGTAAAAAGACAGACGAAATCGGACGTCGGATAAAGAAGTTATGAATTTCTAACGCAGCTTTCCTGTCCCGGCCTACTAAAAATAATATAATAAAAATAAAATTCAAAATTAGACGACAGAGTCTAAATGAGAGTTGTAGAGCATAATCTCACCTACGTGTGGATATAAAGAACGTCGAAAACAGAGCTCGTATGCGAAAGATATGAATTTCTGAAGTTCGGGGCGCGAACCCCAAGGCTGTGTCAGAGCTGACGACGTGAGCACAGTGCTCACGACGTGAGCACAGTGCTCATGATGTGAGCTGGTAGATTTGACACTTTAGAGCCTGCAGACCCAACTTGCGATGACGCATCGGATGATGTTCGAGCTTACGACGTTAGCACTTGAAATTCACGACGTGAGTATATGAATTTTTCCCTATAAATAGAAATCAAAGGGCAGCCGACCATAGTTGCTAATTCCTTCACTCTCTCACTCCCGATACCCTATCTAGCCCTCTTGAAGTACCCCCGAAGCCCCGATATCATCCCGAGAAGAAAAGAGTTCAAGTGCCTTTTGAGTAAACCCTGGCGACTAAGCGACGTAGTGCCTATTGAGTAACCCGGTGTGTGAAGAGATCATAGTTTCACCGAAGAATACTACATTTAGAGCCGTAGTCCTGTCCGATCATCGTATTATCAGGTGAGTGTATAGTTACTTTCTTCTAACACATAAATATGAAGTGTTTGCCACGAAATACGTGCTATGTGTTATATATTGTTTGTTCATTTGAGATGGGTGTGGGTTTGATGTTTTATACAGGTTTTAAATGATTTAAACTGTATATGTATTTTATATCTACGAAAATATTGGGTTAGAACAGGGGTAGATGAAATTGTTGGTGTGTGATGAAAGATGGTATTGACCCTGGCGACTATGCGACGTAGTGCCTATTGAGTAAACCCTGGCGACTATGCGACGTAATGCCTATTGAGTAAACCCTGGCGACTATGCGACGTAGTGCCTATTGAGTAAACCCTAACGACTATGCGACGTAGTGCCTATTGAGTAAACCCTGGCGACTATGCGACGTAGTGCCTATTGAGTAAACCCTGGCGACTATGAGACGTAATGCCTATTGTATAAACCCTGGCGACTACGACAATGTGATAGAATTCAAGAATGCTATTCTGGACCATTTCTGTGCTAAAAAGGGGGTGCAACATCAATACAGTGTTACTCGCTCACCACATCAAAATGGTGTTGCTGAGAGAAGGAATAGAACCCTAATTGACGCTGCTAGAACAATGCTTTGTGACTCAAAATTATCGGTGTTCTTTTGGGCTAAGGCTATCAATACGGCATGTTATGTTCAGAACCGGATCCTAATCAACAAACATCACATGAAGAGTCCGTATGAAATCCTCTACGGTCACAAACCAACTGTTACTCATTTCCGCACTTTTGGATGCCCATGCACTCTTCTTCATCTCGAAGCCACTCCAAAGTTCAATTCAAAGGCTGACGACTGCTACTTCGTCGGGTATGCTGGAAACACTGCTTATCGGGTCTACAATAAAGCTACCAAGCAGATCGTGGAGTCCTTTGATGTCTGATTGCTAGAAGAAAACAAGACAGATGCTCGAGTCGGCCCTGATTGGTTATTTGATTCTGCTGAATTGTTTAAACCATTTTATGTGTTTTCTGATACTGTTTCAGGTACCCATCCAAACTCGTGTGGATCAAGTAGGGACTATGAAGAAGAAGTGATCATTGTTGAACATATCAAGCTATTGATACTGCAGGATGAAACTACAAGCTTGAATGATGGCACTCTGGGTCCCCTACCAGTAGATGATGCCACACCTGCTGAATCTCCGAAAAAGGCTGACGATTCACTGGTTTTGGAAGAAAATGTCACCTCTACTGAAAATGTCATCTCTGACTCTGCAGAAACTTTTGATTCTACTTTTATAGATTTTCTCTTTCCTGAGAAAATTCCTGATGAGTATGTGGCGAGTACTACATACAACTTCCGATCATCGGATAGAAGTGATTCAGCCACAGCCAGGGTAGAGAACATCACGAATCTTCCAGTTTCTTCACAAGCGGTGGATCATGAGATTTCTTCAAGGGTTCAGCGTGACCATCCCATCGAAAATGTTATAGGTTCCCTGGTGGATGGAGTCAAAACTATAAGCCAGAGCGGATATGTTAACGAATGTCTATATTCGTGCTTCATATCCCAAATCGAGCCAAAGAACGTTGCGATGGCTCTTAATGAACCAAGTTGGGTGGATGCCATGCATGAAGAGATGAATCAATTTGAGAAGTTGAAGGTTTGGCAACGGGTAGAACTTCCTGAAGGAAAGAAGTCTCTTGACACAAGATGGGTTTTCGCAACAAGCAAGATGATAACGGGGTGATTGTGCGAAACAAGGCGCGTTTGGTTGTTCGTGGTTTCAGGAAAATAGAAGGTCTTGACTACACAGAGGTATATGCTCCCATGGCTCGACTGGAAGCAATTCGTATCTTCTTACTACATGGGTTTCACTGTATATCAGATGGATCAAAATTGCCTTCTTGTACGGAGAAGTAAAAGAGGAAATCTACGTTGATCAACCACCAGGTTTTGTCAACTCAAAATTTCCAAATCATGTGTACAACTTGGACAAGGCTCTTTATGGTCTTCATCAAGCCCCTCGACCTTGGTACGCCACTTTGACCGAGCATCTATTAACTTATGGGTACACAAGAGGCACGATTGATCAGACGATGTTCATCAAAAGAGTGAAGAAAGACCTCATTGTTGTTCAAATCTACGTGGATGATATCATTTTTGGGTCAACAAATGATGAAATATGCAAAGATTTTGAAAGAGGTCATGAAGATGAGGTTTGAGATGAGTTCTCTAGGCGAAATGATGATGTTTCTAGGGTTGCAAGTGCGTCATGATTCTTCGGGCATTCTACAGCATCAGGGCAAATATGTTGATGACATTTTGGACAAATTCGGGTTCACGGATGCTAAAATTGATTCTACTCCCATGGCTGAACGACCTTTGTTGACATCAGATCCGGATGGAGAATCAGTTGATCAAACTCTATATTAATCCATGATTGGTTCTGTGATGTATCTGACCGCTAGCAGACCAAATATACTCTTTGCAGTCTGTCAATGCGCGCGCCATCAGGCTAATCCTAAACTTTATCATTTAATTGCTCTCAAACAAATTTTTAGGTACCTTAAAGGGAGACCTAAATTGGGTCATTGGTATCCTAAAAATCGTGAATTTGATCTTTATGCTTTTGCTGACAGCAACTATGGAGGTTGTGACATTGACAGGAAATCTACAAGTGTTGGATGTCAATTCTTGGGAGACAGACTGATCTCGTGGCAGTGCAAGAAACAGCAAACTGTGTCCACTTCTACAACTGAGGTTGAATACGTTGTTGCATCTGCTTGTTGTTCTCAGGTCATCTGGATGCAATATCAACTGCTGGATTATGGTTTGAATTTTCTTGACACTCCTATCTTCTGTGATAATGATGCTGCTATTCAAATTGTTAAAAATCCAGTTCAACATTCTAAAACCAAGCACATAGATATTAAAGTTCATTTTATACAAGATTCTTTTGAGCGTAAACTTGTTCATTTGGAACAAATCCACACTGATAATAATGTGGCCGATTTGTTTACAAAACCTTTTGGAAAAGCTCGTTTTGATGTGCTTGCGAGTTTTCTTAAAATGATTCGTTTTGAAGACTGACAAAATTTTTTTTGTACATTTTGTATTTTATTTTTGTTTTCGTTAAATTTGTTCATATTTTTTTTCTTTATCCTCTATGCACAAATTTAGGGGGAGAATTAAAACCAAACAAAAATCATAATATTCCAAAAATATGTTTATTTATGTTTTTATTTCTTTTTCAGAAAAATCAAAAATTCCAAAAATATGTTTATTTCTGTTTTTATTTCTTTTTCAGAAAAATCAAAAATCCAAAAATATTGTATTGTTTTCTAGTGTATTTTAATTTTATTTTTATTCTTAGTTATTTTTATTTTTATTTTTATTTCTAAAATTTCTTTGTCTTGAAACATGGATGAGCAAGGAGAAGAGACCCGGAAAGGAATTGAAGGACATTACACTTCACACTACTTTCACAAGGAATTGACGGCTTGCGGATCTAAACTATTTAAGTTTCTTGATCTCATTGTTACAAATTGCTCTGGATGTCCGAGCTTAATTGCCTTAGTTAATCCATCGTAGCCGAAAAGTCACGCACTCACTCTCAATAAGCGAGAGAGGATGGGAACTTTTTATGTTCAAGTCGTTTTTGGCAGTATCTTCCTAAGAACTGTTATATTTAAGGAATTGAAGGCATGAAACTGTACAAATTATCATGCCATACCCTGTTAAGACAGGTTTCGCCCTTTACAGGTTGACCATGTTCATTCAATGATCAGTAGTTGGGAGTTACGTCTCCATGTCGGTATTGTCAGTTCATGTAACTTAAGAACTGTCATGGCACCAGGGCGATTCACCCAACCGGTAAGTAGATATCGCTGAACATCCCGCCCAAGGTCTTGACATCTTTTTGTAATGCAAAAATGCGAAGACTCAAATGTATTCTTGGATACATTCTCCATAGGTAAGGAATTAACGGTATTAGCACCAGGGCGATGCACCTCGCAAGGCACGATTATCGCTGAATGTCCCGCCAAGGGCCTTGACCTCGCGTCATGCTAAACTGTGGAAATATGTCTTCGGATACATTTGTTGCAGGAATGGTTTTGTGAGTTATTCCTCATTAATTTTCACTGGCACTAGAATGGTACACTCAGCTGAGATTCAGAAACCATTGAACGTCTCGCCAAGGGCCAAGTTAACTTGTTAACTTGAAAAACTGTATTGAGATCTTTGATCGAGGATATGCAAAGGCTAACATCAAAAATAGCCACGAGTAGTTCTCCGATACTCAACAAATCGCAGTGCGTTCCTCTGTGTTCACACAGATACTACGAGTAGTCTCCATTAGAGCCAAGTTTAGGTCCTTTAACAACTGTGGTGAGAAGGGTGTTTATGACTCTATGATCCACATGAACTTTTAGTCATGGTTACTTTTCAAGACGCATATGTGATCGATGAAGAATATGATGGGTTTTAGTATACTACAACATCTTATGGTGCACATACAACCCTAAATACCTTGGATCTATGTTTTCACTAATTATACATGCAAATGGTTTCCAAGGCATTAAACCTATAACTAGCATGCAAATTGTCATAGCAATACAAGATACTAGTTAGAGTAACATACCTTTTATGTGGCTTGAAGTCTTGATGTATTTGGTGTTGCTTGAAAGACTTTGGCTTTTAAGAACTTAGTGTTGGATAAGGTGTCTAAGTCCATAACTTTATTTGGTATATACTTGACCCGACCCGGCATGGTCCATTTGGGTTGCACTTCACCCGAACTATTTGTATGGTTAAACCTTTGAGAATTGTATGTTTATGATTTGTTAATATATTATAAGTTATAATATATTAATATGAAATCATATTATTTAATTAGTATTTCATCATAAATTAATTTAGAATTAATTTGGTGATCAAAAAAAGGTGACTAATTAAATATGGGCACTTGTATTTATATAAGTGTGGGCTAATACTCATTTGGAATGGGCTTGGCATGCATGGGAGTCCATGGATAGTCCATGGAGCTTTTAACCCATGGATCCTTGGAAATGAAGAGTCATGGGTATTAGGGTTTACATGGATGTAACCCTAATTCCCCACACTATATAAAGGAGCTTATGATGCTTGAAATGGACGAAGTGTGTGTGTAAGAAGGTGGCCGATTTCTACAAGAAAACATACACTCTCATAGTTTTTCCAAAGTTTGTGGTGGTTTGTGACTTCCATTTGAGGCATCCACATTATTGGTGCTTGTCTGTCAAACTCCAAGGAATCAACTCTCTATTGAAAGGTATGTAATTCTTCTAGCTTTTATGTTTAAAGTTCCCCATGCCATGCTAGATAGGTTATGAACCTTGGAAAAACAAATTTGCATGTATTCATAGTAAAACATAGATCCAAGTTTTCTAGGATTGCATGTACACCATAGGAGTGTTAGGATGGTCAAAACCGCCACAAGGGATGCGGGTTTGTTGGACCTTATACATACTGATGTATGTGGACCCTTCAAAACTGCCACAAGGGATGCTAATCGATATTATTTGACTTTTACTAATGATTATAGTAGATATGGTTATGTCTACTTAATCAAGCATAAGTCAAAGACTTTTGAAAGGTTTAAATAATTTAAACAGGAAGTAGAAAATCAATTGGGCAGGAACATTAAGATACTTCGATCCGATCGAGGTGGTGAGTATCTTAGTACAGAGTTCCTCGACTATCTTAAGGAGTGTGGGATTGTCTCACAATTGACACCTCCCAGGACACCATAGCTGAATGGTGTGGCTGAGAGGCGTAATCGGAGCTTGTTGGACATGGTTCGTTCCATGATGAGTCGAGCTTCGCTACCAATCTCTTTTTGGGGGTATGCCTTAGACACTGCCGCCCATATCCTTAATCTAGTGCCTACAAAGAAGGTTGCCAAAACACCTGATGAGATGTGGAGTGGGAAAATTCCCAACTTGGACCACATCAAGATTTAGGGTTGCGAGGCTTTTGTAAGGTGCGAGACTCACGATAAGCTCGAACCTCGAAGTGAGAGGTGTATTTTCATCGGCCACCCACAAAAATCCTTTGGTTACCTCTTCTACAAACCCAATGAGAATGTGGTCTTTGTGGCAAGGAGAGGGGTCTTTCGTGAAAGATAGTTCATGAGCCAAGGAAACAGTGGGAGGCAAATTGACCTTGAATAAATTCAAGAGTCAAGTGGTGAAGGAACCTCAAACCCTAGCAATCAACCCGAGGAGGAAACTCCTGTTGATCCGACTGACGATTCTGTACCTCTGAGGCATTCCACGAGAGTTAGGAATGCACCTGAGCATTACTATGGTTACCATATTAGTGTGGAAGGTGATACACTTATCAGTAATAGCACACTGGTAAATATGGATGAACCTAACAGCTACACGGAAGCCATGGCAGGCCCTGAGGGTGCTAAATGGAAAGAGGCTATGGACAGCAAGATACAGTCCATGTATGGCAATCAAGTTTGGAACTTGGTTGACAATGTACCAGGTCGTAAGACAATCGGGTGCAAATGGATCTTCAAGAAGAAGACCGACATGGATGGTAATGTACACACTTATAAGGCGCGACTGGTTGCAAAGGGCTTTTCTCAAACTCTGGGAGTTGATTATGATGAGACCTTTTCACCAGTAGCGAAGATTAAGTCTATTAGGGTTATGTTAGCTATTGCGGCATTTGATGACTATGAAATATGGCAAATGGATGTCAAAACCGCTTTCCTTAATGGAAAGTTGGCTGAGGATGTTTACATGAATCAGCCAGAGGGTTTTGTCAGTACAGAGTACCCGAATAGAGTGTGTAAGCTTGAGAAATCCATCTATGGGTTGAAACAAGCACCTCGCAGATGGAATCTTTGTTTTGATGAGAAAGTCAAATAGTTTGGCTTTTCGAGAAGTGAAGATTAGTCCTGCGTATATGTCAAAGCTAGTGGGAGTATAGTTAGCTTCTTGGTGCTGTATGTGGATGACATACTGCTCATAGGAAATGACATCCCAACCTTGCAGGAGGTGAAGTCCTGGCTTGGGAAGTGTTTTACTATGAAGGACCTTGGAGAGGCTGCCTATATCTGAGGGATAAGGATATTAAGAGACAAGAGTAAAAGACTAATTGGACTTAGTCAGAGTACCTACTTGGATAAGGTGTTGAAAAGGTTCAACATGCAGAATTCCAAGAAAGGAGAATTATCGATCCAAAGCAATGCCAAACTGAGCAAGGCTCAGAGCCCGAGTACAGAGGCAGAGATAGCTGAGATGAGTCGATTATCATATGCTTCCATTGTTGGCTCGATCATGTATGCTATGACTTGTACCCGTCCTGATGTGGCCTTCGCTTTGAGCATGGTCAGCAGATATCAGGGGAACCCTGGCAAGGCTCACTGGACTGCGCTAAAGAATATTCTCAAGTACCTGCGGAGGACTAAGGATTCGATCCTTACCCTTGGTGGGAGTGATGACTTGAGAGTAGTAGGGTATAGTGATGCTAGCTTTCAGACTGATAGGGATAACTTCCGCTCTTAGTCGGGCTGGGTCTTTACTCTAAATGGAGGGGCAATCACTTGGAAGAGTTCCAAGCAGGAGACGGTAGCTGATTCGTCCTGTGAATCAGAGTACATAGCAGCGAGTAAAGCGGAAAAGGAGGCGATATGGCTGAAGAACTTCATCGGAGACCTTGCAGTTGTACCAGCTATTAAGGAGCCTATGGAGATTTTCTATGACAGCAATAGTGAGGTTGCCTTAGCCAAGGAACCGAGAGATCATGGCAGATCTAGACACATTGACAGAAAATATCACTTCATAAGACATAAGATAGAAGAAGGAGTCCTCGTGGCAAAGAGGGTATCATCAGAAGAGAATCCTGCAGATCCCCTCACGAAGGGACTGACGAGGGTTAGGCATTTACAGCATGCGAGGCGCATCGGGCTGAAGGATGATATTAGTTTTACAGATTAGATAGCTATTTCTGAAACTTGTAAAATGTAATCGACATTTGATGATGAATAAAAGGTGTGTTTATTTATGAGTAAGGTGTTACTGTCTTTTGTCAATTATTTACTATTGTTTCAGCTTTGCATGTTTTGACTTCCAGAATAAATTACTTTATTCAAACTTCCACAGTCGGTCATACATCGGAAGTAGGTATGAATTAAGACTTTCATGAATTGGGCTTGTAGATGACTAAAGGTGTTTAGCCATAACAATGGTTGCTACAACATTCATGAGTGCTCATAAGTTCTGAGTATTGGAATAAACCGACGCTCACTTGTATCACTTCATGGAATTTATCTCGAGTGATCGTGAGACGGTAATATCATATAAGTCTTCAAACCTAGAGATATGAGTTATTGTCTATGAGTTGGTTGTGCATTGATTGCACGAAAACGCATCAGTAACTTGATGTTATAAAACGTGCCTTTGTGTATAATTCAACAAGTAGTAGAACAAGTATATGAGTCAAAGTTTATCTGTTCCTTCTAGTCCTTAGAGGATTAGAAGCGATATCTGGGCCCCTCGATGATTTTGTTTTGACCTTTGTATCGGGCCCGGTCAGAACCTGATTGATATGTTCAATTTAGTTCTATGTCAAACATATCGGAAATCGGGAAACAAACTGTTGGACGATAAATACAAAGTTGTTCCATGTATTTGTCCGGCTGATATCTTGAGAACAGAGGATTATATGATCACTTATCTAAAATGGCGCTTCATAGTTCAATAGAGTTTTAAGAGCTACGATTGCCGATTGGTTCCTGAAGTAATATAGGAAAATATAGTTATTAGACTTATCCAAGTGGGAGACTGTTGGATAAGGTGTCTAAGTCCATAATTTTATTTGGTATATACTTGACCCGACCCGGCATGGTCCATTTGGGTTGCACTTCACTTGAACTATTTGTATGGTTAAACCTTTGAGAATTGTATGTTTATGATTTGTTAATATATTACAAGTTATAATATATTAATATGAAATCATATTATTTAATTAGTATTTGATCATAAATTAATTTAGAATTAATTTGGTGATCAAAAAAGGTGACTAATTAAATATGGGCTCTTGTATTTATATAAGTGTGGGCTAATACTCATTTGGAATGAGCTTGGCATGCATGGGAGTCCATGGAGCTTTTAACCCATGGATCCTTGGAAAGGAAGAGTCATGGGTATTAGGGTTTACATGGATGTAACCCTAATTCCCCACACTATATAAAGGAGCTTATGATGCTTGAAATGGACGAAGTGTGTGTGTAAGAAGGTGGCCGATTTCTACAAGCAAACATACACTCTCATAGTTTTTCCAAAGTTTGTGGTGATTTGTGACTTCCATTTGAGGCATCCACATTATTGGTGTTTGGCTCTCAAACTCCAAGGAATCAACTCACTATTGAAAGGTATGTAATTCTTCTAGCTTTTATGCTTAAAGTTCCCCATGCCATGCTAGATAGGTTATGAACCTTGGAAAAACAAATTTGCATGTATTCATAGTAAAACATAGATCCAAGGTTTCTAGGGTTGCATGTACACCATAGGAGTGTTAGGATGCTCAAAACCCAACACTTAGTGCCCCAAGTGTTGCACCTCAAATGGAATCACAACTCACCTAGGACAAAGGTGACTCTTGAGAGAGAATTCCATGCACCAAAAACACCTCCAAGGACTCCAAGAACTTCGAGTGGCGTTTTTCGGCAATGGAATTCATATTTATACGTGGTGGATTCCAAGGGTCATGGGTATAACCCAAATCCATACCCATGGGTTTTATGATCCATGGTTCATGTAGCCCAACTCTTTATGTATCCATACATAAACTTGGTCCAACATGGATCATAAGCCCAACACGTATAAATATAACTAATTACCATAATTAGTCCCCATAGATTTAATTAGTCTCTTTTGATCACTAAATTAATTCCAAATTAATTCTTGATCAATACTAATTAAAACATATGATTTCATATTAATATATTATAACTTATAATATATTAACGAATCATATATAACTTTCTCTCAAGAGTCCATCCTAACAAATTTTCCTGGTGTTATGCAACCCAAATGGATCATGCTACTCTCGGGTCGAATACATACCAATAATAGTTATGGGCTTAGACATCTAATCCAATAGTCTCCCACTTGGATAAGTCTAAAACTATTATTGTGTATGACTCCAAGATCCTGACTAGCAATCGTAGCTCTTAAAAGCCGCTGTCGAACTCTGACCTAGTCAATGACATGTCAATTAGATAAGGGATTATATATTCCTCCATTCTAGATATCATATGGACTGAGACATGGATTATAATCATTCTCTCTGTCCATTTGTTGTTTCCTGATTTTCGACTTGTGACGACCGACTAATTGAACAAATCAAATCAGTCCAGGCCCGGCCGAGCACTTACGTTTGTCATCACCAAATTATCGAGGGGCCCACAGATATCGCTTTTATCCCTCTAAGGGTAAAAGGAATGGATAAACCTCGACCCAAATGTTCGCTTGTACTTACTCATCAAATTACACACAACGATATATTTTATAACAACCAAGTTACTAGTTGCGTTTACATATGTCAATGTGCAACCGATGCGCAACTACAACTCACACGTCTCTGTTTGAAGAATATAAGATATTATCGTCTCATGATCACTTGTGATAAAGTCCATGAAGTGAGTCAAATGAGTGTGGGCTTAATCCAATACTCGAATCTTATTCTAGGAGCACTCATGAATACTGCAGCTATGTCTAGGCCACCTAGACAAACTACAGACCTATTCATGACAGTCTTGCCTCATACCTACTTCCAAAGTATGATTGACTGTGGAGAGTTTGAATAACCTAATTATTCGGGAAGTCAAAACAGGCAAAGTGAAACACAAGAATAATACTAATCCTATATGGCCCCAAGCGCCTTTGAGAGTAAATAAAACACCTTTTATTTAAACACCATATTGATTCCTCATTATTCATTGTATAATGTTTCAAATAATCAACTTTATACTTGAATCAAAACAATAGTCATGCCATGCTCCAAGCATGCACACTATGTTTGTCCAAACAATAGTTATGTCATACTCCAAGTATACACATTATGTTTGTCTATGATCCTTACTTTGTGAAATAGACCAATTGAACATGATTCCAATGATTCTCATTTCACAATCCCCAAACCAAATCGTAAATGTAAGAATTCCAAATTCCTGCCATTTACCGAAATCTGTTAGATTCTAAACTTATATGCATTGATCCTCTTGTAATGACTATGCACAAAGTCACAAAGACTTGTCAACAGACATTACAGAGTATTCCAATGGAAACGAAGTCTCAAATTCAAAGTACATTCCTTTGAACATCCTTCTTGCATTTAGTCTTCTAATCTTACACAGATTTAATGAATTACTTCCACTCATGGAAACATTTCCATATTCCCATTTTGACTATTACTTCTGAACAAGAGTTGCCTCCTTTCAGAATATGTCAATATGGTCCTTTCCAAAAATTTACACCATACTTCCAACTGTCCATGAGCAACCAATCTTTGGTAAACCTCAGATTGTCCTCGACAATTGCTTAATCATTTTAGTCATATCCAATTCTAGACCTTTTCCCCTCTTAATGCCCTAGGCATTTGGAAAATTTAGAAAGGATAAATATTATAGCACATGTAATCGATCCTATATCCGAAGCATATGGGACACGATTCATGATGTCTCACATAAAGACATGATCCTAGACCAGTATTTTGCTACAATATTTTTTATTTGCCATGTTTTCATAATTCGACTATGAAGAGGGATGCCGTAATCATAATCGAATTTTGAGAACGCAATATATATAGAATTTCCTTATGTTGAACCATTCCAACATAAAATTCATATATATATATATATATATATATATATATATATATATATATATATATATATATATATATCTATATATATATATATATATATATATATATATATATATATCCTTGACTAAAGATGATTAAAACTCAATCTAAGCTTTTAGAATTGAAATGAAGTATAATTTCCTCTCCCTTAATTATATCAAAACAACTTTTCAAACCCTGCAAAGTCATGAATTGAGACTTTTGTTTTCTATAATGAACACTTAACATAATAATCTTGCTCCCACTAACATGATAATTATTAGCATAACACTTATGCTCCCACAAGCTTACACATGTATCCAGAAATCAGCTGGACTTCTAGAAATCAATACTTTATTGACTTTCTTACCAAAGTTCAGATTTTTGATACACGATGCTTTGATAAAACTTTATCAAAATCATACACCTTTCCTTAGACACCTCATATGAGTGTCTAAACAATTTTTAGAACTATGAAAATGGACGCCGTAATCATAGTCTCAATTGTTTAGACCTTTTCCATTTCTCACAAGTCCATGTTAGTGTGCCGGTTACCCACACACGCTCCACTAACGACTTTGAGAATGCAAATATCATGTTGGGTCTAACTGTTGCGTCTTTGGGCTCGGTTAATAGTCCATATTGTTTACCCGGTTTAGGCCTGTCCAACCGTGGTTTATTATTAGGGTTTACGTATATATAATGCATGCATGTATAGCGTTAAATACGTATCTCTCATTAATTGTTTTTCATTGTAACCCTTACACACCTCTACAGTCGAAGTTCTTCATCGAGCTCTTATGAGGTGTGAGATATTAATCATTCAGCACCATTTGATCCATTCCTGTGTTCTTCTCTTGATTGATATTGTTTTTCTGTTTAGAATCTGTCGATCTATAGCGAAATATTCTCACAATTGGTATCAGAGCGGGAGACTGTGTAATACATACGCATCTCTTCTGTTTGAAGAATCCATTAGGGTTTCCGCTTTTGTCGAATATATAGAAGCTGTCTTCTTCTTGTCGACAGTGTATCTGTTGTTCGATAAAACCCTAGTCTCTACATTACAAGTCTGATTCTAGCAGATTCAAGGAAAACGTTCATCATGTCTCACGATGACTCTCAAATCAATCCGATCAACATCTCCAACAGCATAGGATCCACTACGAGGGTACCTATTCTCTATACTCAAGACTATGAAGTGTGGGCGCATCACTTTGAAGACTATGTCGTTGGATCTGAAGACAATGACTATCTCATCTGGGAAGCAATCACATTGGGTCCGTTTGTTCACTCAGGAACGAACATAACTATCAAGACTCAAAGAGAGTATAACCAACTCTTGGCTGACGTAGAGATGATTCCTCAAGATGAAAAAGACAAGGTGTTATGCAACGTCAAAGCGATGAGGATGATCAGATTCGCTTTGCAATCCGACACTTTTAGTTTGGTACGTTCATGCACTACAACAAAAGAGATATGGGATAGGTTGAAAGAACTATACTCAACTGATGAGGATCTAGAGCACTCGATCCAAACCCTACTGCTCTCTGAGTTCGGTGCTTTCGTACAAAAACCTGAAGAGAAACTGATTCAGACTTTCGATCGGTTCAACCATTTGCTCAGCAGGATGATGAAGTATGGTATTGAAAGGAAAGTGATCAAACAAAAAGTGACATTCATGAATGGATTAAGGCCCGAATGGATGGTAGTGGTCTCGACCGTGAAGTCTCATGAGCAATTTAAATCATATTCACTGGCGAAACTAATGGGTATACTCAAATCTCATGAAAGCGAGGTGACAAAGGAAGCGAAGGTAGTTTCGGCTGTGGGTTCGCTGGCCCTTGTTTCCAAGAGTAAGAATGTATCAGACGAAGAGGAGGAATCTGATATGTCAAAATGCAATCTGTCGAGTGAAGAATATGCAATGATGGTTACAAACCCAAAGAAGTTCGCTTGCAAAAAGTTCCCGGTCAATAAGAACCGAAACTGGCAGGGAAGCTACAGTTCAGTAAAGGTGAAGGAAGAAACCAAGAACACTTCTCAAAAGGATGATGAAAAGAAGGAAAGCAAGCTTGTGGGGGACTCTGGGTACGATTGCAACTACTGTCATGGCAAGAATCACTTTGCCAAGGATTGCATGCTGAGGAAGATGGCTAAGAAGAAGGATGGTGAAGATGACGAAGCTTACTACATGAGGAATCTGGAGGAGATAAAGAAGAAGAAAGCGACTAACATTTCTACAAATGCTTTGATTGTGCAGGAACATGTTGTTGATGATGAGTTTGGTGGAGTAGAAGTCTGGTCTACAGACTCCGAAGATGAAGAGGTTCGCAGACCCTTGCATGGAAGAGCTTATGTGGTGAGAGAAGGAGTTTCTAAGTCGGCTGGGAGATGCTTAATGCTAACAACCGAAAGTAAGCATGAGGAAGCGAAAGAAGACAAATGCTTCGCTGCCAAGCCTGTGAGTGAAAAGATCAGCGATTGCGATCAGCTGATCAAGAAGGTACAATCTATATTAGAATCACTTAAAATACCAGTAACAAACTACGAAAAAGAATTAAATGAATTAAAATTCAAATTTTCTAACTTAAGTGGTAGTCTTATGCAAACTCGCTTAGCAAATTCTAACGTAACTGACCAACTCAGTAGGGAGTCTTCCAAGAGTGAAGAAAGAAGGATGTGGATACAGCAGAAGGAGTTAGAGTTAGTTAGGGCTAGGGATGAACTCATTTATGTACAATGAGACAATTTGAAATTTTTAAAACAAAATGTTTTCTGTTTGATTGCTAAACGCTTGTATACTAACATCACTCAGTTACATCTAGATTGTGAGATAGGAAAAAAGATTCATAAAATGATTTTGCCCTTCCTTGAATTTAAGGAAGACGAAGTCATTGCTGAATCTGAATCTATAATGTCATCAGATGAGATTTCAGTAACCTACAAATATGGACTGGACAAAATTGAATCATTCATCGAGTCCAAAGAACATAAGTGCATGCTTAAGGATTTACTGGACGAAAACGATAACTTAAAAATCAAGACCGAGACTATACAGAAGTTTAACTCATCAAACGCCAAATTAAGTTCAGAAAATAAAATTAATCTAGAAACATCCTCTGAATTTGATGAGGATAGTGAGATGAGCGAAATCTCCGTAGAAGACGTGGTCGATTGTTTAGAATTTCTGAAGAGCGAACCTGAAGCAGCAAAACCACTCATATCTGAAAATTCGGTTGAGTATGCTCGAGTGTCAAAGGATAAGTACAAGAAACTCAAGGAAAAGGTTGTTGTTTATCAGAAGGTACAAACTACACCAAACCAAGTGTATGCAGTCACAGGTGTAACTAAGAAACAAACGACAGAGTTGACATCCATGGTCGACCAAGATAATGCTGAAGGCTGCGATAACTACTTCTGGTCTGCTCCTATCGACAATGCAGACAAAACAGTGGGTCTGTCAGAGCAAACCTCATGGAGAGTTAAGGGACGATACATACTTGAACCCCTCAATAAGCCCTCAAGCTTTGATAAACCCAGTACAAGTGGTACAAAAGAAATACCAAGCGAACAACTGAAAGATTCCAGTAAATCAACATCAACCGAAGCTCATGAGAAGAAAATGAAACCGAAGGCCAACGTTCACTTGACTCAAGAGCAACTTGCTGAACAGAAACGCTAGAGGAATAAAAGATACATGAAGAACCTCAATGAGAGAAAACAGTTTTGGCAATCCCAAAACCCCTCTTATGTTCGCTCTGAAAAAGCTTATAATCTCAAAAAGGAAGCACATGCCAAGTCTCCATCTTGCAAGAAATGCCAGTCATACAGTTAGGTAAGCCGAACTTCCAGTTTCGGTCCCAATTCTAGTAGTCACAAGAACCGAAAGTCAGGTTTCGGTCCCAACTCTTACTACGCCAGGAACCGAAAGTCCTGTTTCGGTCCCAACGCAAGTGTTCAGAACCAAACGTCAGGTTTCAATCCTAAATCTCACCCTCCTCACCCTCAACTAAAGTCCAACTCCGTGAAGGATATCAAAGGAAAGGGGAAGCTTGTCTCAGATTCTGAAGTCCAAAATACCAAAAAGGCAGCTAACCCTAGGACTCCAAAGAAAAACTCAACTGCAAAACCAACTAACAATAACCCACCCCAATTGAAGAAAAATAAAAATAAAATCAAAGTTTACACCATCAAACGAAAAGATGAAACCACATTAATGAAAATAACATATTTGATTGATATTTCAGTTGCAATTCCATACTCTGTAAAAAACTCATCAGGGCCCAAGAAACTTTGGGTTCCTAAATCTGCTTAATTTTGCAGGTAATCAGTGACGAGCAGTTTGACGAAGAATGGTATATTGACAGTGGCTGCTCGCGTCACATGACAGGGAGGAGGGAAGAGCTTAGGGAGTTTCGGTCCCTTAAAGATGGTGGATGTGTTAAATATGGAAACAACTCATACGGCACGATCAAAGGGTGTGGGATGATCACCAACGGAGAGTTCTCAATAAGAAAAGTAGCCTACGTGGAAGGACTGCAGCACAACCTCATTAGTGTCTCTCAACTAGTCATGGGAACCGGTTTGAAAGTCTCGTTCGATGATGAGGGCTCAAAGATAATTGAAAAGTGAACGAAGAAAGTTCTGTTGAAATTTGAGCGAAAAGGGGAAATGTATCCTCTAAATCTCAACCCGATAAAAGGAAAGGCAGCAATATGCTTGATATCGAAGGCAAACTCAGATGAAAGTTGGTTGTGGCATCGACGACTATCGCATCTGAACTTCAAAGATATTAATAAATTGGTGCTTGGGGATCATATGCGTGGACTTCCTGTTCTTAAATTCGACAAAGAACACCTGTGCGCAGCATGCGAGTTGGGCAAACAAAGCCGAAGGAGTCACCCCTCTCGCATCAATACAGAGATCATCGAACCACTTGAACTACTGCACATCGACTTATGTGGTCCTTCGGCTATCGAAAGCTTCGGTGGTAGTAAGTTTATACTTGTTATAGTAGATGATTTTTCTCGCTTCACCTGGGTTTCTTTCTTAAATAGAAATCAGAAGTCACTCCCAAGCTGAAGATATTTATCAAGCAAGTGGAACTGCAGCTGTGAAAGGTGGTAAGGAACATACGAAGTGACAATGGTCTAGAGTTCAAAAACAAAGACTTTAAAGATTTTCTGGCTGAAAAGGGAGTAACTCACAACTTCTCTGCTCCCTATACTCCACAACAGAATGGGATCGTTGAAAGGCGAAACCGTTCTTTGTGTGAAGCAGCCCGAACCATGCTGAGCTTCGCTTCTCTTCCACTATACTTTTGGGCTGATGCAATTGCTGCTGCATGTTGCACACAAAACTGATCCTTTCTCAACAAATGATTTTCGATCACTCCATACGAGATTTTGAATAATCGAAAGCCCAATGTAAAGTTTTTCCATGTGTTCGGTTCACGATGTTTTATTTTCAATTCAAAAGAAAACCGAAACAAATTTGATGTTAAGGAGGACGAAGGGATCTTTCTTGGTTATTCGCTAACTTCCAAAGCATATAGGGTTCTGAATAAACGCTCGAAAAAGATTGAAGAAACCTACTATGTTACTTTTGATGACTATTACGTAAAGAAAATTCAAACAACCGAAAGTCCAATGTAGTAAATCTTTCCAGAATCAGGACGGGTCTCGGTTCCAATTTCCAATCTGTTTGAAGAGTACATGCTGCTCTTTGATGAACCAGAGAAGGCGATCCACTCAGAAGCGAAAGCAGGTGATAACAAAATCGACAACTTGAAGAAGATTATCGACGAAGCTGCAAAAGATATGGGTAGCGAGCCTCAACAGCCATCAGAGAAGCAACCTTCAAGCGAACCTCCAGAATCTAGCAAACGTCCCGTTTCAAATGACCCTCCAAATACAAGTTCCACACTCCAGGGGGAGGGTTCATCTACACCAAAAACGACCGGCTTGCCTTTCCAGGGGGAGAATCCATCAAACACCCCAACTCATGAAGGTCCAGTCGAGGGGGAGAGTACTGACCCTGACATGGGATTCGGTTCGCCATTTGAGGGGGAGAATGAAAATGCAAATGACGAAAGCGATCTGTCAGAACTGGAAGAAGAAGTCAATGCTGAGCTGGATCCTGCATATGATCGAAATTACCCTCCTCTCATAAAATGGACAAAGGATCGTCCTAAAACTCAAATTATCGGTGAATTATCTGAGGGTGTTCTCACACGCTCTCAAATGAAGGCGAAGCAAACAGCTTTATTCTCTCAAGTAGAATTCTGCATGTTTAATTCGTTTGTCTCTAAAGTTGAACCGAAGATGGTAAATGCTGCTCTTGATCACTCTGATTGGGTGCAAGCTATGCAAGACGAACTCCATGAGTTTGAAAGAAATCGAGTTTGGAGGCTGATTCCCACACCAAAGGATGCATCTGTAGTCGGTTTAAAATGGGTTTTCAGAAATAAACTGGATAAAGAGGGTAACGTCATCCGCAACAAAGCGAGGCTGGTGGTGAAAGGATATTGTCAGGAAGAAGGGATAGACTATGAAGAGACCTTCTCTCCTGTAGGAAGGTTGGAATCAGTGAGAATCTTTCTGGCATACGTTGCACATAAAAACTTCAAAGTTTTCCAAATGGATGTAAAATGTGCTTTCTTGAATGGAGAACTAGAAGAACCGGTCTACGTTGAGCAACCACCCGGATTCGTAAACGAGAAGTATCCAGATCACTGATACATACTGGATAAAGCAGTCTATGGTTTGAAGCAAGCCCCAAGTTCCTGGTATGAAACTCTAACACATTTTCTAAAAATGTCAAAATTCAAAAAAGGTTCGGTCGACCCAACCTTCTTTCACAAGAAAGAAGGCGAACACTTAATGATTGTTCAAATTTACGTCGATGACATCATCTTCGGCTACACGAATCCTAGCTTAACAACTGAATTCAGGAAGTTGATGGAGACTAAGTTTGAAATGAGCGCAATGGGTCCGATTAACTTTTTCCTTGGGCTGAATATAAGACAGGGACCAGAAGGCATCTTCATCAATCAGGAAGCATACACGAAGACTCTGTTGACGAAGTTCGGCATGACGGGAGACTCCAAAGTAAAGGTTCCAATGGCATTTGGCACGAAGCTGACTCCATCTCTTGAGAAACCGGCTGTTGATGTGACTCTCTATTGTCAAATGATAGGGTCACTAATGTATCTAATGGCTAGTAGGCCAGACATAATGTTTTCTGTCTGTTATTGTGCCAGGTTTCAAGCAAATCCAAGAGAACCTCATATGATTGCAGTGAAAAATATCTTTCGGTATTTGAAGCGAACCTCGTCTCTCGGTCTTTGGTATCCTGCAAAATCAGGCTTCTTTGTTCAAGCTTTTTCTGACGCTGATCTTGGTGGATGTGGATTGGACCGAAAGAGAACAACCGGCGTGTGCCAGTTCCTTGATGGAAAACTCGTCAGCTGGAAGTCAAAGAAACAAACCTGCGTGTCTCTTTCCACAGCCGAAGCTGAGTATATCGCTGCAGCATCGTGTACATCACAAGTCATCTGGATACAAAGCCAACTTAGAGATTATGGCTTAAGCATGAAGAAGATTCCTCTATATTGTGACTCTGAAAGTGCGATTCGAATATGTCACAATCCAGTGCAACACTCCAAGACTAAAAATATTGCACTAAGATACCACTTCATCAATGACCACGTTGAAGATGGTAATGTTGAAGTTCACTTTGTTCGGTCCTTAGATCAACTGGCTGACATCTTCACTAAGGCCTTACCAGAAGCAAGCTTTAACAAGATACTCCAAGGCTTGGGAATGATGGTAGCTGAGTCAGTACCAAAACTTCTTTCTACTCTCTAAAATTTGAACAAGCGAAATAGAGCGAACGCTCGGTTTATTTCGGTTCTAGAATTTTTGGAACCGAAATGAACTGAACGCTCGGTCTATTTCGGCTCTAGATATTTTTGGAACCGAAATGAACCGAACGCTTGGTCTATTTCGACTCTAGAATTTTCAGGAACCGAAATGACCCGATCGCTCGGTCCATTTCGCTTCATATTTTCTAAGGTATGGTTTCGGTTGTATATTTTTGTAACGCTCTCTTATTCCTTCGCGTGTTTATATTCAGAATTTATTTTTCTTTTCTGTTTTTATTCTTTTTCAGAAATTCCAAAAATCCAAATTTATATTTCTTTTTTGTTTTTATTCTTTTTCAGAAATTACAAAAATCCATAAATATTTTCTTTTCTGTTTTTTTATATACTTTTTTAGAAAAATTCAAAAAAAAATTACAAACTACAAAAATATTTTTATTTGATTTTAGTTTTGTCTATCAATTCTCACCATGATTCAAGATTAACAGATGCGAAACACTATGGCATTGGGGTAGGTATAACATTCTTATCTTTGTACTAGTTAAGTGTCCCTAGAAGCATGCTGCTGCATGTAGACCGAAGCCTCCAAGACTCTGAGTGAAGCCTTAATGATTCGAAATACACCCTTCGTTTCTTCCAAAGCAGGCCACTAAAGTCACTCAAGTCATGAGCTACCTTACTCTTCTCATAACGAGTTAAGAGTTTTCTGCTTTGTCACATCTATATAGCAGAGGTACTTTCGGTTCCTTAACCATCTTCTCACATTTCTCCATTAAGTTTCGCTTCATAAAAGTAACCCTTGAGACTCTCAGCAATTACCACTGAGGTTTATGGTAACACAATCTCTGTGTTAATGATCTTAGATACGTTCACCACGTGCTAAGTGAAACCCAATATCCAATACCTTGAATGAATTGACGGTGAACACTACAATGTTCCAGATATTACTTGTTACCTCACGAAATCTATTTTTATTTTTGAGTGATCTTTATGAAATTGTCTAACACCAAGACGTTTCTTCCCAAAAGATCCAGTTTCTTTTTGTTTTTGAGATTTCTTATTGTTCTCCGTCACTTTATATATATTCTCCAACCTACTTGTTCAACAGATCACATCGGTCTCACAAGTACTTCATCCAACTTTCTGTCTTATTTCAAGTATCGATGTTTGGTTGAATATAGACTACCCTCTAGAGCCTATATTTGAAAAGATGCCTTTCAATGTTTCTTTACAAACATTTGATCGTATTTCACGGGAAACCACACAGACACTTCTAAGTCTCTCTTGACTTTGAAGGAAGTGATTCGTGCCTGGGATCCACTGTTTCGTGTCTAAATAGACATCACTTAAATCCCGCAAATATTTTGCTTTATTTCTTTTTCATTGGCACACTCTTGCACGAAGATTTTTATGATTTTCCAAATTCTAGTTCGTGGTACTAATGGCACTTTTCCAGATTTGTGCTTTCGGCTCTCACTGCTATGGTTGTTCACTCTAATATGGAGCGAAGGTTCCTTAATAAAAAAAGGGAAAGGATGCGTCACAATTTATTTTAAGCATAAAAATCAAATCAGGGTGAGTCAGCATGAAGTTGAAACGGTTCAAAATTTGAACAAGAGATAAGGTTGAAAAGGCGCGTGAATTTTAAACGGCACCTAATTTCACGCCGACTGACGTAACCAGCCTGTCAAATCCCGCTTTTTCTGGCGACGTTTCAGAGATCGAATCATCATCACAAACGGATTTTCTCTCTCCTAGCGACGGTATAAAAGGTTTTCTCACACCTCTTGGGCTACTTTACCAAATCTCCTCTATCTCTCAAGCACAAATCGGTGGTTTTTTTTACTGTTCATCTTCTTCTTCTTCACTACAACAATGGCGGAATCATCCTCTTTCCATGATCAAACAGTGTCATCATCTTTGCTCACGATAAAACCCAATCAGAACCTCATCATCCAACTGGATCCTTTTCTTTACGATTCGTACATGCTTCACGTTGTAGAGTGTCTCAAGTATTCTCCCTTGGTGATTGCTCTCACTCAAGTCGAATCAGTTCCAATGTCACTATTGTCACAAGTTTATTTCACCGCTTCCTACGACAAACGCAAGGAACGGATCTTCTTCGATATATTTAATCAAAAACATCGGTATCCAAAGCACGCTTTTGTTCATTACTAGGGCTTGCAACAGACGCTTCTGTCATCTCACCAGATTTCATAACAACGACTAAGTTGTTTTTGATGCTTTATGACATGGGATATACAGACGTTATAACGACGGTGACGAAGTTCAAGAAGTCATGTTTGCCACCTCAATGGAATGGTCTTCTTACCCTTCTCTACAAGGGGTTAGCTGAACGTGTTGCAGGGTCGGATGGAGCTAGTAAGGGATTCTTGACCATTCTTTATGGTCTCTATAACGGCATCAAATTGGATTACGGGTCACTTCTCTGGGCACAACTAGTGTAGAGTCTCAACTCCTCAACCAAACATTCTGAAATTTCCTGTGGTCGTTTTTGGACTTTGGTCACTAACAGAGCTATTCAGACTTTTCAGATTCCTGTCATGGAAGGTGCTCTGAGGTCTTCTATTGCGACTTTTCACACGGTCAAAATCATTGTGACTGACCCAACGAAGTTCCTGTACATCGGTTCTATTCCTGAATCAATGAGCCGATGTGTCTCCAGTGAAAGTAAAGTCATGGCTGATTACAGGAAGTTGCCTCCTTCAGGTCCACGCCAACTCACTCCCGAGATGCAAAGCTCGTTGGACGCTGCAGACAAGCCAGCAAAACGAGAAAAGAAGTCTGATAACAAAGGGGAAAAGGTCGGTCAATCCTCCAAAGTGTCGACCCCTAAGAAACGCAAGTCAGAGCAAGCAGAGCCTACTGCTCTAAAGAAACGTAAGACCAAGAAGCAAGCTCCCATACCGAAGTCTCCTTCCCCATCTACCACTGACTCTGAGTATGTTCCTTCTAACGGCCAGCCTGACCCTGAGTCAACTGACGATGAAGCCACTGAATCCGAAAGTCCACCTAGAGGTAATTCGCCTCCACCCTCACCCACTAATGATAGCAACCGAAACTCCCCTCCTCCACATTCGGTTCCTATTACTATCGCTCCTTGTCCTTCACCTATCTCATCCACAACTGCGCCCTCCATCCCAATTCCCACCCCACTATTCACTACAGTTACTACCACCACCACTCATCCAACTGAACCTACTGTTCATGTCAACGTATCTGATACGGGGGCATCTACTTTCGGTTTTGATCCTCCTGTTACCTCAGCACCTTTATCCCCACCTCTATCACATGACTCTGATCCTGTTCTTGGCAGTGAAGACATGGAATTTGACTCCACTTACTTCAGTCCATATCGAGTCCAGAGTGATGACAATGATGAGGCTCCTCTGTCCAAAAAGCATCTCAAGGCAGTGAATGACAAACATGACCGCTTGCTCTCTTCCTCTTCTGCCAGTGCATACTCGAAAGCTGCACTTAAGGCACTGTTCGAATCAGTTGTCAAGGAGCATGACAATTTTATCTCCAGTGCTGCTAAAGCAATTGAAGCCTCAACCTCTGCTTGTCAGAAAGCTTCGCTTGCAGTTGAAGCATCTACCAAGGATAGCAAGCAGGCGACCGCAAATGTCAAAAAACTAATTTCTGATGCGTAGATATTCCTAGATTTTCTTCAAGCTGCAGCCAAGAAGAATGCTGAAATAGTGAACGCTTCGGTTGATCATCTTACGCGTTTACTAGCAGCCGAAACATCTAGAGGCCGCTCGCCAATCCATTCAGGCTGCTAACCAAGAGCTTCATACTTCGATTGATGCTCGGCTGACTCAACTTGAAGCTGAGTTTTCTGTTGAAAACAAGGTTATGGATGAGCTGGATAAGCGAACCTCACAACTTAAATTTCAGACTCTCAAGCTCAAGACAGCCAATCAGGAGATTGCAGACTTAAAAACCGAGCGAGAAATAATTAAGAGTTCGGTTGGTGATGTCCACTCTATACTCCTACACCTCGTGGATGCCCATGACTCCATTCTCATCATCTCAATTCGACGCCATTTGGCTGAGAAGTTGAGACCTGCTCTGGATGTTTTGAGCAGGATTGAAGGTGTTCCGGAGACTGTTGTCCCTCCGAAAAAAGGGGGAGATAAGGTTACTCACAAACCAAAAGTCACTACTGAGCCGAAGGATAATGAAGCTTCGGACAGTATGAAGGACAAGAGAAAGAAGAAAATTGGAGACGATGATGTGGATGAAAATGAAGATGACGGTGATACAGAAGGGAATGCTTCAAAAACTAAAAGTCTGGAAGTCAAGCCCACGATCAAGAGATTCAGGAAAGGATTCAGAGAGAGAAGGAACTTCATGACAAGGAGTTGAAAGCGAACAAATTGCTACAGCAAAAGAAGTCCATGTTTCCTGAATGGACTATGGAATCGCTTTTAAGAGAGGTAATCGATGCACCGAACACTCATTGGCTTGAACCGATTTCTTCGTTCGGGCTTGAAAACTCCAAGGACTCACAGTTTGACATGCCCATCACCCGAAAGGCATTCATTTTCCACTGTTTTGAGTCAACAGCTGACATTCCTTCCCCAGACCCGAAGGTCGATCGGGATTTGCTTGACTATTATCTGGAGTTTGCTCAGCCACAATACCTGACCTGGAGTAATCACAAAATCACAACGGTCAAGGTGTTGAAACCCACTTCGGCAGGGAAATTCATCAACATCAAATTCAAAGTGACCCGAGGCTCTGCTAGATCGGTTCATATGATTTCCCTTGCTGACCTGCCAAACCTGAATCCTCATGATTGGATACTTCTGAATAACATTTTATTGACCAATCCACAGGAGTATCAGCCTATTATCGATCACATCAAGTGAATGCTCGTATGCTATATTCATGAAGTCGCACAGATGGATCAGGAGATCGCTTCTGCAATTCATAAGAGAACCACCATGAAGTCGATAGGAAGGGCAGGCGATGTGAATGCGATGATTAAGGGTAAAATTGATTCCAAGTTTCACATTGTCATGTTCATGAGGGGTGAAGGTCAAAAATGCTTGTTCGCTCTGATTGACAAACACCTATTCTCCACCGCCTGTTTGGAGCATATTTTAGAGATTATTCATAGGGGTAATCAGAACAGTGAAGCCGATAAAAAGTTGTTTACTGATATGCTTCGATGGTATATTTTGTTTCGTCAAACTCTTCTTGCCATCATTCCTAGGCTGTTCAAGGTTGTAAAGAAGACCAAAGTCACTTAGCCGAAGTAGTCTGTCGCCTCCATTGACGCAAAGGGGGAGATTGTTGGGTCTAAGTGTTGCGTCTTTGGGCTCGGTTAATAGTCCATATTGTTTACCCGGTTTGGTCCTGTCCAACCGTGGTTTATTATTAGGGTTTGCGTATATATAATGCATGCATGTATAGCGTTAAATACGTAGCTCTCATTAATTGTTTTGCATTGTAACCCTTACACACCTCTACAGTCGAAGTTCTTCATCGAGCTCTTCTGAGGTGTGAGATATTAATCATTCAGCACCATTTGATCCATTCCTGTGTTCTTCTCTTGATTGATATTGTTTTTCTGTTTAGAATCTGTCGATCTATAGCGAAATATTCTCACATATCACAATTGCTATCTACTTAAAATCTACTTAGTGAAAGCGTTTCCTCACCATCATTTTCATGAATCGGAGAGAAACCTTATGACACTTAGATTTTATGGTGTATATGTTCCTATCCATGTGAATTTGTCAAAACCATAATCACAAGACAAGGTTAGTGACAAATCCAAACTCATATGGACTGAACTTGTGCAATCTTAACTTCTTGCCACCTGGCAACCCAAAGGCCTACCATTGCTTCCAATTAGTTATGCAAACATCTGAGAACTCATAGAACTCACATGCATAGTCAACTCTTGTTGGGTTTTGGTATAATACAACATCCTATGGTGCACATACAACCCTAAATACCTTGGATCTATGTTTTCACTAATTATACATGCAAATGGTTTCCAAGGCATTAAACCTATAACTAGCATGCATTTGACATAAACCATATAATATACTAGTTAGGGAAACATACCTTTTATGTGGCTTGAAGTCTTGATGTACTTGGCCTTAAGAGCTTAGCACCAATAGTATGAAATGCCTCAAATGGAATCACAACACACCTAGGACAAAAGTGGCTCTTGAGAGAGAATTCCACGCACCAAAACACCTCCATATTTCTATAAGAAAAAAAGTGGTGATTTTGGCTATGGAGTAACCTATTTATATGTAGGATTCCAAGGGTCATGGGTATAACCCATAATCCATACCCATGGGTTTTATGATCCATGGTTCATGTGGCCCAACTCTTTATGTATCCATACATAAACTTGGTCCAACATGGATCATAAGTCCAACACATATAAATATAACTAATTATCATAATTAGTCCCCATAGATTTAATTAGTCTCTTTTGATCACTAAATTAATTCCAAATTAATTCTTGATCGATACTAATTAAAACATATGATTTCATATTAATATATTATAACTTATAATATATTAATAAACCATAAATAACCTTCTCTCAAAAGTCCATCCTAACAAATTGTCCTGATGATATGAAACTCAAATGGACCATGCTACTCTCGGGTCAAGTACATACCAATAATAGTTATGGGCTTAGACATCTAATCCAACAGTCTCCCACTTGGATAAGTCTAAAACTATTATTGCAAGTACGACTTCATAACCCGACTAGCAATCGTAGCTCTTAAAGCCGTTGTCGAACTCTGAACAAATCAATGATGCGTCCATTAGATAAGGGATCATATATTCCTCCATTCTAGATATCGTATGGACTGAGACATGGATTATAATCATTCTCTCTGTCCATTTGTTGTTTCCCGATTTCCGATTTATGACGACCGACTAATTGAACAAATCAAATCAGTCCAGGCTTGGCCAAGTACTTAGGGTGTCATCACTAAATCATCGAGGGGCCCACAGATATCGCTTTTATCCCTTTAAGGGTAAAAGGAATGGATAAACTTCGACTCATATGGCTTGTTCTACTATTTGTTGAATCATACACAAAGACACGTTTTATAACATCGAGTTACCAATGTGTTTTCGTGCAATCAATGTATAACCAACTCATAGTAACAACTCATATCTCTAGGTTTGAAGAATATAAGATATTATCGTCTCATGATCACTCGTGATAAAATCCATGAAGTGATTCAAATGAGCGTGGGTTGAATCCAATACTCAGAACTTATGAGCACTCATGAGTGTTGTAGCACCACTTTGTCCAACATCTTAGACCTCTACAAGCCAACCCATGACAGTCTTGATTCATATCTACTTCCAACATATGACCGACTGTGGATAGTTTGAATAACTTAGTCATTCAGGAAGAATGACCTAGTTTATTCTGCAAGTCAAAACATGCAAAATGAAACACAAGAATAAATGAATCAAATATGGTATCAAACCCTATGAATATAAATAGACCACTTTTATTTATCACCATACTGATTACTCATTATTTCATTGTTTCGGTTTTATCAACTTTATACCTGAATTAAAAACACTAGTTGTCCCATGCTCCAAGCATGTACACTATGTTTTTCTAAACAATAGCTTTGGCATACACCAAGTATGCACTCTATGTTTTTCTATGATCCTTACTTTGTGAAATAAACCAATTGAACATAATTTCAATGATTCTAATTTCACACTCCCAAATCCTTATCGAAAAATGTGAGAATTTCAAATTCCTATCATTTATCGAAATCTGTTTAGATTTTAAACTTATATGCACTGACCCTCCTGTAATGAATATGTACAAAGTCACAAAGACTTGTCAACAGTCATTATAAGGTATTCCAATGGAGATCAACTCCATGGAAACTAAGTCTCATATTCAAAGTACATTGCTTTGGACATGCTTCTTGCATTAAGTTTTCTAATATTACACAGATAACTTCCACCTATGGAGACAACTCCATATTCTCATTTTGACTATCACTTCTGAATAAGAGATGCCTCTTTTCAGAATATGTCAATATGGTCCTTCCAAAATTAGCACTATACTTCCAACTGTCCCTGAGCAACCAATCTTTGGTAAACCTCAGATTGTCCTCAACAATTGCTTAATCATTTTAGTCATATCCAATTCTAGACCTTTTCCCTTCTTAATGCCTCTGGGCATTTGGAAAAAATTAGAAATGACAAATATTATAGCACATGCAATCGATCCTGTACCCAAAGCAAATGGTACACGATTCATGATGTCTCACATAAAGACATGATTCTAGACCAGTCTTTTGCTACAATATTTTTATTTGCCATGTTTGCAAAATTTGACTATGAAGAGGGATGCCGTAATCATAATCGAATTTTGAGAACGCAATATATAGAATTTCCTTAAGTTGAACCAATCCAACATGAAATTCATATATATATTCTTGACTAAAGATGATTAAGGTCTCAATCTAAGCCTTTACAACTGAAATGAAGTATATCCTCTCCCTTAATTATAGCAAAACAACTTTTTCAATCCCTGCAGCCTCACGAATTGAAACTTTTGTTTTCTATAATTAACATTGCTAACTTGCAACACTAACAATAATTATCATGCTCCCACTAACATGATGATTATTAGGATAACACTTATGCTCCCACTAGCTTTGACATGTACTCAGAAATCAGCTGGACTTCTGGAAATCAATACTTTATTGACTTTCTTACCAAAGTTCAGATTTCTGATACGAGATGCTTTGATAAAACTTTATCAAAATCATACACCTTTCCTTAGATAGCATGCACGTGTGTCTAAAAAATTTCAGAACTATGAAAAGGGATGCCGTAATCATAGTCTCAATTGTTTAGACCTTTTGCCATCTGCTTCAAATCTACTTGGTGGAAGTGTTTCCTCACCATCATTTTCATGAATCGGAGAGAAGCCTTATGACCCTTAGATTTTATGGTGTATGTGTTCTTATCCATGTGAATCGTCAAAACCATAGTCACAAGACAAGGATAATGACAAATCCAAACTCATATGGACTGAACTTATGCAATCTTAACTTCTTGCCACCTGGCAGTACAGGGCCTGCCATTGCTTCCAAGTTGTTATGCAACCAATTGAGAACTTTCAGAACTCCTATGCAAAGCCAACTTTAACTGGAATGGGCACAAAATATGTCAATACGATAGGTTATAAACCTCAAGTCCTGTGCTAGTGAAGAACCTCAGGTTTTATTCTTGATTAGTTCTTGAAATTCTTTTTAGGATCTTTAAGACTCCCACTATCCTCTTGACATATAAGACTATCTTGCCAAATACTCAAGAGATAGTGCGGATTCTTTATCAAGACAAACACTTCACACAATTGGCCTCAGTTGGTCTTTGTTTTATCCAAAACATCACAACTTACCAATTTCAAATGTACAAGAGTAGGACACTTTTACTCTTACATTTGACAAGTGTTTTAAACCTTTCTTTAAGATATGTCACTCAAGTTACAATCTTGGAGTATGACTCTAAGAATTGTTTTGGAACGAAGTATGACTCATCTTCCTGATCTAACCATTTCAACAATTCATGACTCCTCTTCTTAGTCATAAGAATGCACTAAGATGGCCTTTAGAGGACTAATCGTGATATGATTTCTAAATCATTAAGATGATCACAAACATGATACTAAAGTACTCTCCCATCTTTTCAGATTTGAGAAACTTTTATCTTTCTGCCTAATTTGATTCTTCCCATTTGTTCTGCCATACATTGAGACTTTTCCAATGTTTCAGAATTATACTTAAACTTGTAAGTATAACCATATTTACTAAACTTTAGTAAATCAAATAGTCTTAACGAGCTTTGTGGTGGACATGACCAGTGCACAAGAATGTGTACTCGATCCCTTTAGTCCTTCACTTGACTCACACATCCATGTGAACAAGTAATTAGTCTTGATTTTCCAATGCTTGAAAGTTCTCATTCATCATACTATTCAACTTGCATGATTCCAAGTTTCGGTCCAATTGAAACTTGGGCGATGAGGAACTTTCCTGATTTGGTAAATTTAGACACTACCACAAATGAAAGAATCAAATCCATTTTCCAATATTGCTGTCAGTGGAATCATATAAGCAACAATTTTCCACAAATGTCATTGTAAGGATACTTCAAATAAATAAAATTAAACAATTTTCTTTTATTTTAAAACTTTGCGGAAAAACTTATCCTTACAATCCACATGGAAAATTGTTGTTATCTATTCCTTAGCAATATATCATAACTTCTTAAGCAACTGCTCAAAATTGTGATGCGATCGAAATCCACCTTCGCGGTCAGAATCATCACATACTTCCTTTAAGATTTCTCTCCTTTCTTTGACTCTTAAGACATCAATATGTGACCCAGTCACATCATGTAATAAGAATCTCCAAGTATGAACTTAATAGAGTTACACAATGGACTTTACCTGAAGTAGAGTCAAACTTTTGACTTTACCAGATCTTTCAGGTAAATCTGGCAGCTTCGCAGCCAATGCCCCTTCTTTTGGCAAAAGAAACATACGGACTCTTTGGAAATGGCACATGAGACTATCTCAGACTTATCCTTTCTCTTTACCATTAGGTCAAATGACTTGACCATGGTCGATCCCTTTTCATTGGGAAGAGAAAGTTTTTTTGGACTTTTAATGTTACCATTGTCAATGTCCATGGAAGTTTGGGAAGTTGATCTTCCAATCAAATTTTGCTTTACCAGTGCCCCAAATCATTGCTAATTTAGCAGCATCAAGCAAATAGGTAAGATCATTAAGGGTCATGTCATAGTCTGTTTCATAGTAGTCGCAAAGGAATTCACTATGTGACTTAGAAAGTGATTGAACCACGAACTTTCTCAAGAGTTTGACACCCAACTCTCCCGGCTTGTCAATATGTGACTTCATCTCCAAGATGCGATCACACATAGACCTTGCTTGCCAATAGGACTTGAGTGACCTTGAACTTGTGGGTTAGGGAGAATAATTGGAGGAGGTGGAGGAAGTGAAGTTCCAAGAGATTTAGGAGGATCATAGATGTCTGAAACAGACATCTTTTTGGGAGATATTCAAGATAGTTGATATAAAGTCCTTAATATAACACCCAATATGAAATATTAAGGCTAGGACCCAACAAACTATTTTATAACTTGGAAGAGGGATGCCGTAATCCAAGCTTTAAAATATTTGAAGGTAGGTGAATGACGATTCACCAATTTCCACCAAGATAAACGAAATGTATTATTAGGTTTTAATTGGTTTTGAAACTCCTAGATTCTTTTGAGATTCATTGAACTTTTCAAAGGCATGTTTCAATCTCGAGTGTGCCCTTCAGGTTTTGTGACTGGGATGCCGAGGATCATAAAACAAGGTGTGAATAACCATGCAAATATACTTGGTACCCTTAATATTTACCCCTCAATCGATGTGCCGGTTAACCACACACGCTCCACCGATACTATGATAAACATTAAGTTACCCTTTGCCTACCTTGTTAAATCAAGCTAGTGTGCCGGTTAACCACACACGCTCCACTAAGTGACTTAAGCAAAGTGCAAAGTGTAATTTCATGGGTTAGCACTAAATTCACATTTTCCTAAGTAACTAAGATTGGGTATTATTAAGAGTTTAGTTACTTAGTATTTATCATAAATACTTTTAATGAAGGGAGAATTATAGTCCTTATCCTACCCGTTCGACTAACGACCCTCCACCAGTCAAGGAAGCGGTGGGTGAGAGTGGACACCCATTAAACTGCCATTTTATAGGCACTAACCTTATACCCCCCTTATAGACCGGCTTTGTGAATGAGGCCTACTAATGGTAAGATTGAATTTATCTTATACATATCTATATAATTAAAATTATAATAATAGTATAAGGGTTGAATTTTAAACTTTTAAAATTCTAAGGTCTAGTTTGGAATTAAAGTATACATGGGGGGTAACTTTACAAATTCCAAAACTTGAGGACAAGTTTTGAAACCTTTCAAAACTCTTGGATTTTTCATAACGTATGAGTTTAATTAAGGTTTAATGAAAAAAAAAATTCAAGTTCCATAACTTGAGAGAAAAAAAATTCAAGTTCCATAACTTGAGGACAAGTTATGGAAGACATTAAATCATTTAATGATGACATTAAAAATAGTGACTCTTCTATTTTCATAACCTATGAGACTTAATGACACTTTAAAAAGAAAAACTCTTCACTTTCCATAACTTCAGGACAAGTTATGGAGTTCATAAAAACCATTAAGATCAAATATTCCAATTAACACAATAATCAAATAATTTTTCTATGATCTAGATTAAACTCATAAGTAAAGATAATTCACATCAACAATTTTCAAGAAATTAGATAATCATATAAACTAATACAAATCTTGAAACTTTGACAATTATCCTTTGAAGACTCTTGGAATTCATAACCTAAAGAGTTAATAAATGAGACATTTCACATCCATAACTTATGGAAGTTTCAAAACTCTATCATAACTTTAAAAAAAAACTTTTGAGTTCCAAAATTTTATGACAAAATTTGTAACTTCTTAAAACCATTTAGATCAAACTTTTAAAATAAATAAAATAATCATATCATTCTATCTTTTAATAAATTGACCTAATTCAACTCTTGTAGTAAAGAGACTCAAATTTTATAAATAATTAGTTTTTCATAAAATCAAGTAATTATCATAAAATTTGACAAACTTCATGTTTTTTTTTCTTTTTTTTCCTTCAACTTGAAAGAAAAAAAAAATACGTTTGCATCAAATATAATAGAAAACAACCCATGGCTCTGATACCACTGTTGGGTTTTGGTATAATACAACATCCTATGGTGCACATACAACCCTAAATACCTTGGATCTATGTTTTCACTAATTATACATGCAAATGGTTTCCAAGGCATTAAACCTATAACTAGCATGCATTTGACATAAACCATATAATATACTAGTTAGGGAAACATACATTTTATGTGGCTTGAAGTCTTGATGTATTTTGCCTTAAGAGCTTAGCACCAATAGTTTGAAATGCCTCAAATGGAATCACAACACACCTAGGACAAAAGTGGCTCTTGAGAGAGAATTCCACGCACCAAAACACCTCCATATTTCTATAAGAAAAGAAGTGGTGATTTTGGCTATGGAGTAACCTATTTATATGTAGGATTCCAAGGGTCATGGGTATAACCCATAATCCATACCCATGGGTTTTATGATCCATGGTTCATGTGGCCCAACTCTTTATGTATCCATACATAAACTTGGTCAAACATGGATCATAAGCCCAACACATATAAATATAACTAATTATCATAATTAGTCCCCATAGATTTAATTAGTCTCTTTTGATCACTAAATTAATTCCAAATTAATTCTTGATCGATACTAATTAAAACATATGATTTCATATTAATATATTATAACTTATAATATATTAATAAACCATAAATAACCTTCTCTCAAAAGTCCATCCTAACAAATTGTCCTGATGATATGAAACTCAAATGGACCATGCTACTCTCGGGTCAAGTACATACCAATAATAGTTATGGGCTTAGACATCTAATCCAACAATTCTAACTGGAATGGGCACAGAAACAAGAATATGTCAACACGATAGGTTACAAAACTCAAGTCATGTGCTAGTGATAAACAATACCCTTGATTAGTTCTTGAAACTTTTCAAGATCTTTAAGACTCCCACTGACCTCTTCACATATAAGATTCTCTTGTCAAGAACCATTCCTTGACAAGGAAAATATTCGAGAGTTAGCGCGGATTCTTATCAGGATAACACTTCACACAATTGGTCACAGTTGGTCTCTGTCTTATCCAAGACATCAAAACTTGCCAAGTTCAAATGTACAACAATAAGAAACATCTTATTCTACATTTGACAAGTGTTATAAACCTTCTAAAGATTATGTCACTCAAGTTACAATCTTGGACTATGACTCTAAGACTTGTTTTGGAACGAAGTATGATTCATCTTTTAGATTTTAACCATTTCAACAATCCACGATTCCTCTTCTTAGCCAAACAAATGCACTATGATGTCCTTAGAGGATCAATTGTGATATGGTATCTTAATCACTAAGATAATCATAAAACAGGATACTCAAGTACTCTCCCATCTTTTCAGATTGAGGAAACTTTTATCTTTCCACCTACTTTGATTCTTCTGATCCGTTCTGCCTTACATTGAAACTTTTCCAATGTTTCATAATTATACTTAAACTTGTAAGCACAACCATATTTACTAAACTTTAGTAAATCATGATGAATATCCTTATCGTTCTTTGTGGACCTGACCAACGCACAACCAAGTGTACCCGATGTCCTAGTCCTTCACTTGACTCACATATACATGTGAATAAGGAATTAGTCTTAATTTCCCAAAGATGAAAATTCTCATTCATCATACAATACAAGTTGCATGATTCCAAGTTTCTATCCAACTGAAACTTGGGTGATGATAATCTTTCCTTATTTGGTAAATTATGACACTACCACAAACGAAAGAATCAAATCCATTTTCCAATATTGCTATCAATGGAATCATATAAACAACAATTTTTTACAAATGCCACTGTAAGGATATTTAAAATAAATAAGATTAAAACTTTTTCCTTTTATTTTAAAACTTTGCGGAAAAAAACTTATCCTTACAATGTAAATGCATATGAAAACAATGTTGTTCTTTATTCCTAGGCAATCTATCACAATTCTTAAGCAACAGCTCAAAATTCTAATGTTCAAATTATGCGATTGAAATCCATCTTTGCGATCAGAATCAACATATTCTTCCTTTAAGCTTCATTTTTTCTTTGATTTTTAAAACATCAACATGCGACCTAGTCACATCATGTAATAAGAATCACCAAATAGGAACTTAATAGAGTTAGATAGTGGACTTTACCCAAAGTAGAGTCAAACTTTTTGACTTTACCAACCTTATGATCTTTCAGGTAAATAGGGCAGCTTCGCAACCAATGCCCCTTCCTTTGGCAATAGAAACATATGGACTATTTGGGAATGGTACACAGGATTATCTCAGACTTAGCCTTTCTCTTTACCATTTGGTCAACCGAGTTGACTATGGCCGATCCCTTTCCATTGGGAAGAGAAAGCTTTTCTGGATTTCCAATGCTACCATTGCCAACGTCCATGGAAGTTTGGGAAGTCGATTTTCCAATCAAATTTGCTTTACCAGTGCCCTAAATCATTTGCTGATTCAGCAGCATCAAGCAAATATGTAAGATCATTAAGGGTCATGTCATGGTCTGTCATATAGTAGTCCCAAAGGAACTCACTATGTGACTTAGGAAATGATTGAAGAACCTAGTCAACAACCAACTTCCTCAAGACTTTGACACCCAACTCTCCCGGCCTGCCTATATATATGACTTCATCTCCAAGATGTGAGCACACACATACTTCACTTGCCAATAGGGCTTGAGTGACCTTGAACTTGTGGGTTAAGAAGAATAATTAGAGGAGGTGGAGGAAGAGAAGTATGATTTCCATGATCCAATCGCGGGACATCATCTTCATTAGGAAAGCTTGTTCCAAGAGATTTGGGAAGATCATAGTTGTCTGAACCAGACATCTACAATGCGAGAAATTCAAGTTAGTTGATTTAATTCCTTAATATAACACCCAATATGAAATATTAAGGCTAGGACCTAACACAATATTTTATAACTTGGAAGAGGAATGCCTTAATCCAAGCTATAAAATATTTGAAGGTAGGCAAATGACGATTCACCTCCACCATGAAAACCTAATAGGGTGTTGGGTTTTAATTGGATTGAAACTCCTAGATCTTTTGAGATTCATTAAACTTTTCAATGGCATGTTTAAATCTCGATTGTGCCCTCTCAAGTTTGTGACTGGGATGCCGAGGATCACAAACAATGTGTGAATAACCATGCAAATTAACTTGCTACCCTTAATCTTTATCACCTAATTGATGTGTCGGTTACCCACAAGTGCTCCACCGATCTATGATAAACATTAATTCACCCTTTGCCACTCTTACTAGTCCATGTTAGTGTGTCGGTTACCCACACACGCTCCACTAATGACTTGGTAAGGTACAAAGTGTAATTTCATGGGTTAGCACCAAATTCACATTTTCCTAAGTAACTAAGATTGGGAATTTTTAAGTGTTTAGTTACTTAGTATTTATCATTATACTTTTAATGAAGGGAGAATTAATGTCCTGTCAAACCCGTTCGGCTAACGACCCTCCACCAGTCAACGAAGTGGTGGGTGAGAGTGGACACCCATTAAACTGCCATTTTATAGGCAGTAACCTTATACCCCCCCCCCCTTATAGACCGGCTTCGTGAATGAGGCCTACTAACGGTAAGACTGACTTTGTTCTTATACATATATATAACTATTAACTATTAATATTATAATAGTATAAGGGTTGAATTTTAACTTTTAAAATTCTAAGGGTTTACTTGGAATTAAAGTATTTATAGGGGAAATTTTACAAATTCCAAAGCTTGAGGACAAGTTTTGAACAGTTCAAAAACTTTTAGTTTCCATAACTTATGAGTTTAAAGTAGTTTTAATGAAAAACTTTTCAAGTTCCATAACTTGAGGACAAGTTATGGAAGACTTTAAAACATTTAAAAAAATGAGACTCTTCATTTTCATAACTTATGGAAATCTTATGAGTTTTTAAAAATCATAAATGAGACTTTTCATATAACTTGAGGACAAGTTACAAAAACACATTTTATGAAGAACTTTTAGATCAATTTGGATTGAAATCACATTATCACATAAATTTTCTATTAATCTAAATCAACTCATTAGGACAAGATAATTCATATCATCAATCTTCAGAAATTAGCATGAACATATAAACTAATACAAATCTTGAAATGATGACAATTATCTTTGAAATTGTATTAGCATGAACATTACCACATCAAAAACAGGTTAGTAAGTTCAAAAACAACTTAGGGTAATGTGTCTAGTCCAATTCCAGCCAAAAAACTCGAAGATATGCTTTCAGGGGGTCCAATTCGCCGAGTGCAAGAACACACTCGACGAGTTGGATGAGTTTGTACATGGACTCGTCGTGTCCCTTAATGGACTCGTCGTGTCCCCAGTCCAGACAGCAAAAAATTTTGATTTTCAGCCATTTGCATCAAGTATAATTGAAAACAAACCTTGGCTCTGATACCACTGATGGGTTTTAGTATACTACAACATCCTATGGTGCACATACAACCATAAATACCTTGGATCTATGTTTTCACTAATTATACATGCAAATGGTTTCCAAGGCATTAAACCTACAACTAGCATGCAAATTGTCATATACAATACAAGATACTAGTTAGAGTAACATACCTTTTATGTGGCTTGAAGTCTTGATGTATTTGGTGTTGCTTGAAAGACTTTGGCTTTTAAGAACATAGTGCCCCAAGTGTGGCACCTCAAATGGAATCACAACTCACCTAGGACAAAGGTGACTCTTGAGAGAGAATTTCATGCACCAAAAACACCTCCAAGGACTCCAAGAAGTTCTAGTGGCGTTTTTAGGCAATGGACTTCATATTTATACGTGGTGGATTCCAAGGGTCATGGGTATAACCCAAATCCATACCCATGGGTTTTATGATCCATGGTTCATGTGGCCCAACTCTTTATGTATGCATACATAAACTTGGTCCAACATGGATCATAAGCCCAACACATACAAATATAACTAATTACCATAATTAGTCCCCAAAGATTTAATTAGTCTATTTTGATCACTAAAGTAATTCCAAATTAATTCTTGATCAATACTAATTAAAGCATATGATTTCATATTAATATATTATAACTTATAATATATTAACGAATCATATATAACTTTCTCTCAAGAGTCCATCCTAACAAATTGTCCTGGTGTTATGCAACCCAAATGGACCATGCTACTCTCGGGTCGAATACATACCAATAATAGTTATGGGCTTAAACATCTAATCCAACAGAATATTCATTCGAAGGAACAAGAAGTGAAAATTATTTTTAAACACGCAACCTTTCAACCCCAAAAGCAAGGTGAAGCTGTATTTGAAGTTATGTGACGAATTGTATTGAAGCCTACTCAATCAATTTTCTACTATCTATGAACCTGCTGAAGTGATCAAGAAGCATCGAATTCTATGTAATTATCAAGGAAGAAATTTAAAGCTGAATGTGTTGATCTTGAAGAACCAATACAAGAAGCCTCTACGCCCAGTGTGTATTAAAAGTCAAATTTTGAAGGAAGTCCAACTACTAAAGATGAAGTTATTCATGTAGAAGATTCATATGTACATATTGTATTCAAGTCGTGAAAAGATCGAGGAAAGAGCTGAAAGTCAAGATCAAGGAAGTCTGGAAAGAAAAGAAAGCTATAAACCAAGGGGGAGATTGTTAGGACATAAATTTGTGGTTTATACTTTGCTTCTCAAGGCTTTTAGAGTTCTCGGTTTAGGACCGAAATCACTATGATCTCGGTCGTACTTGGACCGAAATCACCATGTGATTTCGGTGGGCTTAATGATGTTTTTGGTTGGGCTGGGCTTTGGTAATTAGGTATTAGTATATAATGTGTTATTTTCAGCCGTGAAGTGAGTTAGTCATTCGGTTTTATTAGAGAGAGATTTAGAGAACATTAACAGTTAGAGAGAAATCATTTGATCTTATGTACCCGACTATTAATCAATAATAGTGTGCATTGAAGATTCGTGTTTGTGTTCTTGATTCGTATTTATTGTTTTGTTTTTATCACTTGATTAGGATTCCGCACTAATCCCATGTTTTAGATTGATACCTAGATCGGGGTTTTACAATTTCTCAGACGTGTGGTTGTATCTGAAAAAAATAAGGCACATGTGTTTCCTATTTTGCCTAAAAGCGCATTCCCTCTTATCTATTCTATTTCACTAGATGACCTCTTTATCCCTCCCAACAATCTCCGACCACCGGCTAACCTCCGCCATTGCTTTAGCCAAGGACCGGTTATCGCCTCCGCCAGAGTCTTCGCCTGTGCCGCCCTCCATCCCCATCAAACTCGTCAACAACAAAATAAGGTAATGGTTCTCTGAAACCTATTTGTGTATCTGAAATCAATTTTTAGGGTTAATTTATGAAATCGATTTCTAGGGCAATTGTGCATCAGGTAATGGTTCTCTATGTTGTTGGGCTTTTATGGTTTTTACTGTGATGCTCTTTTCGGTATTGATTTTTTGCATTTCGTTTGATGTATTGAAGATTTTAAGTTACCTTAATTATCAACTATAGGTAGATTTATGTTCGTTTGCAGTTTGATTAGTTTTTTTCTCATAGACTTGATTAGTTCTACTGGAGTTGAAGTTATAAGTTGGTTCTATTCGCTTATTCATCGTTTCCATCATTTCTCTTGTTATTAAAGGAAGATAATCCACTTCCAAGAGCAATCAATAGTTGAAGAAGAGAAATCAAACAAATGTATAGTCAAACCTATTGTGAATATCCGTTGACCGTTACATCCAAAAAATCATAGAAATTTAAAATTTTCAAAACAACCCATTAACCAAAAAGTGTTTACAAAACCATTGTTTTAAAAGTGTAATCATAATCGGAGTATCCCAAGATCTAATATCATAAAAACAGGAAGATGTGCACAATCACACCTTCACTTTCCCATGATCCTCTGAAGTACCTGAAACAATAAACTGAAATCGTAAGCCAAAGCTTAGTGAGTTCCCCCAAAGTACCTCCACACAACATAACAAACAACATCATGCAAATATGAGCCTTCAGCCTGACTGGACCGCCTCGAAGGGCCTACAGCCTATCTGGACCGCTCTCCGGGCCTTTGACCTGACTGGACCACCTTTCAGGCCTTCAGTCAATCCGGGCTGCCCTGGGTGTCTTGGCCTTCAGCACTAGCTAGCCCGCCTCAACTCGTCAAACCATAACATGTCGACATATATAATTACAAACAATAATCAACAAACACAGGTAGTCCTACAGATCTACCAGTCTAATCTCATAACTAGTGAACACATATCTCAGCATAACAACACTCGACAAAATAGGATATCTAATCCAATGAGCCGGCCTTAGTGCCTTCGACCCATAAGTACACTGAGGAAACTCACCTTTCAGTCCAAACAAATAACTGAATAGGTCTCTGCTCCAAATATCAGTTCTACCCGTCACCTATACATCAAATAGTGACCAATCTCAAACACTACCCAAAATACCCATAGGTCAGACTTGGTCAAATCCTGTCCAAAGTCGGAAAAGTCAAAAGTCAAACTTGGTCAACATAGTTGAGTACGCCCAGCGTACTCAGCTTATACGCCCATCGTACACGAGTGTTGACCAAATTACTGGTTGGTTGACTTAGTACGCCCGACATACCTGGGTTACGCCCAACGTACGTTGCCTTCACTCAAACCTTCAATTAAGAGCTTATTCCTTAAGCTCTTTTGCTCAAATTCTAGATCCAACCCTAAACTAACGTCCTCAACCATAAAGTTTCCAACTTTATGGTCTTGCATGGGTAATAAGTGGCGAACAACGAAAACCCTAACTACTTAACCCATTAAGACCTTGTAACTCATGCATGGAAGGAAACTAACATTGAAGTTAACATTTTATGCTTCTAAATGCTCCAAAACATATGAAAGGACAACTTAAATAGATCTAGAGTATGTCATACTCAAGAGCAACATTGATTGGGGACAAAAGCACATAATAACACCACATAAGCTAGATCTAACCAAATGAGCGTCAAGGTATGAACTTTATACCTTCCAAAGATTTAGGAGGGTGCAAAGCTTCCAGATCCAAGGTTCCAAACTTCTAAGTTATTCTCCCTTCCTTCTTCTTCCTCTATGAACACCAAAACACCCACAAATGGCTCAAGAATGCTCAAGAACGAATTAGGGTTTGCAAGGGTCGAAGTTGGGGCTGGAGGCTGATGAATGAAAGGGGACTTGGGACTTAAGGATGTTTTAAATAGGGTCCAAATCCCAAAAATTAGGGTTTTCACCCTGGCCACTTACGCCCAACGTACTCAGCAAAACCCTAGTATGCCCAACATACATGCATGTACTCCCAACGTACTCATGCAGCCCCCCAAAAATTACAAAAATGCCATTTTGGTACAACTTTCTACAATTCTCATATCCAGGGCTAAAATGCAATTAATTCTCATGCTTAGGTTTAAAAATGGAAATACCTCAATATCAAGATGTTACATTGACAGTTTTGTCCCTGGTGTATATTTGAAGGTTATGGGGACATCACTGATTTGGAGCACACATAATCATGGTTGTATACATGTAATGTGATCCAAATAAGCATATAGTTCAGGTTTTTTTAAGCTTGTTTAAGAGGGTGTTTATAGCAATACACTTCTATTGAATTACAAAAATATTGTAACATCCAGTTTTAGGATGTTTCTTATCTCGGGATTGTGCACTGTAATTCGATCATGTAAAGGCCATCGCCTTCAAGGAAATAGAGTTTAGACCCTATTGGATGTTGATGTTCTTGGTTAAGTGATTAAAGCCCTCAAATTGAGCTTTGAAGCAAAAGGGTAAAATGGGAAACGTAATATTTCAGGATCCTTACATGGATTATGGCTTTATTACTACAAGTATAAATTCAAAAGTAATTAGATAGGGTTGTGGGGCTTATCAATATCTTCACGTGCATATAAAGATCGCCGAAAATGGAGTTGAACGAAGAAGTTATGAATATCTGAAGTTGGATTGGAATTGGGTGAAAACCCGTCGTCACAACGTTACAATCACGTTTTCACGACGAGAGAGTCGTCACAAGGTAACAAGCAGGTTGTCACGAGGTGACCATTGTGCAACCCAAGCCCATGAGTTTTAAGTTTTTCAACATATTTGAAGGTAGGGATTGATGTTTTAGGGTATTTTCTTAGCTTCCATCACATCTAGAACTCCTCGGGAGCAACCCTAGCCTCCCTCTTCAAGATTTGAGCTCCTCCCCTCTCCCTTCTCCTCTTTTGGTTGCTTTTGGAGATATTTTGATGAAGCTTGAAGATCATGAAGGTTCTTTTGGTTGCAACAAATGTTATTTCAAGTTTGGATTTATCAAAGTCACCCTATTTTTGGACTATTATAAGTATAAAGTGTTGGATTAGGTGTCTAAGCCCATAATTATAAGTGGTATGTACTTGACCCGATAGTAGTATGATCCTTTTCGGTTGCCTTCACCTTAGCAATTTGATAGGATGAATTATGGAGAAAGAGGTTAATTGTGATTTATTAATATATTATAAGAATAATATATTAATTGAGAAATCATATTATTTAATTAGTATTGATCAGAAATTAATTTCGAATTAATTTAGCGATCAAAAGAGACTGATTAAATTACGGGGACTAGTATTGCAATTATCTGATAGTTGCAAGTTGGGCTTATGGATCCCTAAGAAGGGGTACCTAATGCAGCCGAGCTCGAATAGTGAAATAGTCGGCTCATAAAGCTCGCGAGCTTAATCGAGTATTTATGAAATTTCATTTTTACCCTTTGTATATTTTTAAATCACTAATATATTTGAACATTTTTAGCTTTTAGGCATCGGTTAAAGAGTAAGGACTTAATTTGCATTTCAAAACTTTTGAGAATGTTTTTTTTTTTTGTATTTTGGATGTATGTAAAATGCAATGACATAGATGGTTGATGTTATCTTTAACATTAGATGGTTTATTCTGATTTCTTTGTTATTTTGATGAATGTAAAAGCATGTGACATGTTTTTAATTTTTGATGATTTTAATTTTTTTTTATTTTATTTTAGTCGAACCGAGCCGAGCTCGATAGTATTGAGTATTTCACGAGCGAGACTGAGCTTCAAATTTAGGCTCGGGGTGAATTCTAGTTGAGCTTCAAGCTCGAGTATTTTACGCGAGTCGAGCTTCGAGCTTGGCACTACTTGGCTCGATTCGACTCGTTTACAATCATTGGCCCGAACCCATACCATACGAGAAAAATAAACATATAGCAGAAGGACAATTTAATATGGTCAACATGGGGTTTGAGAACAAAACATACGCAAACAAATACAAACAATAAGGAATAATCATGTATGTGTCCATATAATATTTCAAAAGGAGACAAACCAAAATTTTGAGATGTTGATATTTGATTATTCATATAAGTAGCATTAGTAACCCTTTTTCCTTGAGCATACTTGAAACTTGAGTTGACAGCAATAAGGAACAAGTTGTTTGAAAAACATGATTTTTAGGGAGTATTGGTACACAATTTTTGGTTTATAGTTCCATTTGAAGCAAGTAATTGCGAAAAATAATAAGAAGTATATTCCTACACCTAATGCATATTTAAAAACTTCATGATTGTTGAATGTTGAGTTTTCGCAAAGGCTCTTATGTTATTAAAAATGGAGAAGAAGTCGGGCATACATTTCATAAGATAAACTCAAGTGTCACAAGTGAATTTATCATTAAATGAGACATAATATGTGAAACCCCTTTTCATTAAAATGTGAAGTCCTTATCAATCATATTGAATGCAATAAAATGGAGAAGAAAAAGAAAAATAAAAGATAATTTTATTAAAAACTAGAGCAAAAAGTTTTGGTCGTTTTATAATCACTATAGCAAAAAATGCCATGATCGTTCGAATTTCCTAAGACCCATATGGAAGGTAAGAACTGTAAACAAGATGCTAAAACGTGATCTAAACAAGGATGTCATGTCATATATAAAAAATAGAGTACAAATGAGAAAGGAAGACAATTATATGCTATAAGCAATAATATCGGATACTTTAAGTTCATCCAAGACATAATTGTACCCTCATATATGACATTTCTCAACCACCATATAAGATATCATGTACTATAAAAAAAACAAAAATCATGAAATAGACCAAATAACTAGTTTACATAATTTACTAATGTATAAAAATAAATAGATACAAGGAAGCGACGCATTATGAGTAACAACATAATCGGTGTCGTTAAGCTATATATATATATATATATATATATATATATATATATATATATATATATATATATATATATATATATATATATATATATATATGTTTAGGTTATTCTATTCTAACTAATTATTGTGTGGATATCGTATGCTATGAGAATTACTAAGAGAATATGTTGTTTAGCGATGCAAATACGTTCAATCTTATATAATTATTGTCATTAACACACATTCTCACTAATTAAATCGTCTATAAGGTTATTATACATTTATTGTTATTATTCTCATTTCTGTCAGAATGTTTGTCAGAATGTTTGTTAGGTCGTATTCTGCCAGAATGAAAATGAGTGAAAAACGATGTGTGAGAACAAAAATAAATAATAATCAGCGAGAATGCATGAAAATGACGATATTTTTGTAAGGTTGAACGTATTCGCATTGCTAAACAACTTATTCTCTTAGTAATTCTCATAACATAGGATATCCGTACAATAATTAGTTAGAATACTTGAATCTAGTTCTATGTGTGTGTGTGTGTGTATATATATATATATATATATATATATATATATATATATATATATATGCGTGTTTGTACCATTCGCAACCATAATGAAAAAGGAAGAACTATAAGACAAGGAAACAAAAGAAAAATTATTCAGCGACACATGATGAGAAGCACTTGAATTCACTATCCATAAGGAATATGATATACCAAAAGTTCTTGATGAACACAAAAATGTATGAGAGGAAGCATTCGGTTGTAATGCAAGAAATTGTTGGATATACATGAACATCAAATGATTCATAAATGGTGCAACAGTTCCAGTATTGAATCGAGGCGAGCAGGGTATCTATTTAGTACGAATTTATGGTTGATGTGGTTGAGGTGGAAGATTGTTTTGTTTCCAAAAGGTCGTCGTTGTTGTGTTTGTGGATGTTCTTTCTTTTTTCTACCGAAAATTTTATGACACTAAGACTTCTATTGTTTCTTGTGTTTGCATAAAATACTTTCATCCACAAACAACTTTAGCATCAATTATTGAGAACTTATTAGGTCAAGGTAATTATGGGGCCAAAAAAAACAAGAGTAACATATGGCCTAGACCCCTTATCGGGTTGAGACTTAAAATGAGTCTCTTATTGTAACAAGTAGACGATGAGTATGATGGACAATTATGTTACAACATCCCTCAAAATCATATACGAGGAGTCATTACAACTATGTCAACCCTTATTCAACCCTTAGAAATATATAGTGAAAACGAGTGCAATTCAACAAATATCGTAGTGCCAACTATCCACCTGCATGAAAATCTTAAATGCTCATATCGTTATATTCAAGTGCACAAATAAATGTTCTAATTAATATTGTTTTGCAAAATTCAATTTGGGGGTTCTTTGGTTGGCAGGAATGGAATGGAATTCGAGGGAAAAGGTTTCCAATTCCCTTAAATTCATGTGTTTGGTTCAACTTTAAGGGAGGGAAAAGAAATCTTAAATGAAATATTTTTCCTTCAAATGAGGGAAAGTTCATTCCTTCACCATCTTAACGGAATGAATTCCTTCATAACATGGAAAGTAGCAGATTATAATTTTTCCCTTGTTAAACATTACTAAACGCTTCATCAGGTAAATCTAGGTGTTGTTTGGTTCGCAGAATGTTGCTGAAGGAGTTGCAATTGGAATAGGAAAAGGAATCTTTCAGGAATTTGAATCCAATTTCATATCCTATTAGGTTGGAGGAAATGGAATTGAAATTAATTCCATGGGCTATCTGGTTGGCAGGAAATGGAATTGGAAACCATGTAAAATGATAGAATTTCCCTTTTTGTCTATTTTGCTTAATTTTACTTTTTTTTAACTTATATGTAATGATACATTATATAATTTATAAAAATAGTAAAAATTTTATTTAATTGATTGAGTGTTTGTGTCAATATAATGTGAAAATCATGCAAAAGACTTCATAACTTTAAATCCTTTCAATACACGTCCCATTAACGTTACCAAAAAAACATAAATTAAAAGTTATCGCTTCTTCACTACATATCCTAATATTGTTACCAAAAAACCATAACGTAAAATCTTTTGTTACAACCCAATCGAAGCCACCAAACATTTAAAAATCAAAAATACCAATCAACATCCAAAGAACATCATAATTGATAATACTACCCTTCTAAAATGTATTTTACCTAAGTTTCTCTATCACCTTCTTTAACTTCCCAAAAAATTTGAACATTAATGGGATCACTTCTTATGTGACATCCCCAGTTTCACGGTTAGAAAAAAAAACTTTTTATTTATGATTATTTTAAAACATAGTTTATTTATAAATGCAGAATTTGTCTCATAAAAGTATTTTCGAAAATAGGTTTTTCATTGATTTATAAAAGCTTGGGATGTCATAACTGATACAAAAAACTTAAAAATAAACATAATCATTACTGGACTTACATCATCTAATGCCTTCATTTCCTCGAATCTCTCATCATTTCCAAACATCAATTACCTTCGTATCGATACCTGTGATACAAAGAAACTGAGTGGGTCAGGTTGGTAAACCTGATGAGTACATATGGTTTTCAAACCACAATAATGTAGTTAATATGGTTAATTATCAAACAATTAACCTGATTACCCATCCATGTTTTCTTGTATTTTTATTCTTAAGGATCTACCCTAAGGTTCATCATAGTCATTGTTGCTGACAGTATTGGTTCAGGGATTTCTCTGCAATACGTGTCAGTATGTTTATTTCTATATTCATTCCTAAGGATCTGTCCTAGGGATCATCTTAATCGTCGTTGTTGACAATACTGTTGCAAGGATTTCTCCGCAATACGTGTGATATTGTTATATTTATACATATTATTATTTTAATACAATTTAAGCTGTATTTTTGTTAAATACAAAGATATCTGGTACTTATTGAGTTGAATTGTATTTTGTAGCCAAAAATGACAATCTTGAAGAAAAGGGACTGAAAATGACAAAAGTTGGATAGTGGAAGGGTTGGAGCTGAACTTGGAGCTTAAAAGAAGAGAAGATCATGCAAATACACTTCCCATGATGTGGCATCAAGAAAGATCTCAATTATATGCGTAATATAGAAGCTCACGACATGAGTCATTGATATTCACGTTGTGAGAAAGTGTCCGAGAAGATTCTATACACTGAGAAGCAAGTTTCCTTGTCAAATATGGATATCTACTGGACTCACATCATGACACCCTTTTGGTTACGACGTGAGGAGCGTTTTTATGAAAACTATATATATATATATATATATATATATATATATATATATATATATCAATTGTTAGATCGGCTTAAGGGGGATTGGAGATATATTCTAGAGATCTTAGTTGAATTTTGTGTCAAAAAGTTGGGAAAATTAACCTTTGGGAAGAGAAGAAGATTGAAGTTTAAGAGTTTTGAAGATTGTTGAAAGCATTCACGCATTACATTCGGTTTGTGATGTGTGCATATTTAACTATATATTTCATACACTATCTTAATACTTTTAGCTACAATTATGTTTATTTTGGGACAAAATATACTTATTAAGTTTGAAATATGTTTTGTAGTAGCAAAGACATGCTCGGGATAAAAAGGAAGCAAACGAGAAGCTGTAAGAAGAAAAATGTGGGCTAAGGAAAAAAGAAGACAAAGAAGGCTTGAAGACAGAAGACCACGACATGGTGATAGCCCACCATGATGTGGCGAATAGAAGATTTTCGACCAATAAGCTGACTTGGAGAATACGGGATATTCATGAAGACCATGACGTGGTGCCTTTTAACCACGACATGGTGATTAGATTTTAGGAAACTATATATATATATATATATATATATATATATATATATATATATATATATATATATATATATATATATATATATATATATAGGGAGAGGATCAAATGAGAACACCTAAAAGGTTGAGAACGCGAGAACAGTTATGGACCAATCAATATATAAGGGCATATTAGTAACTGTATATTTTAATTAAATTAAAATAAAATAAAATTCAATCAAATTCCCCTAAATTTAGGATCAGTTACCAAAAAACAAAGAAATATTCAAAAAAAACTTAATACTACTCCAATCACAAATGAATGCACATCAAATTACAAATAATTCGTTCACATGAATAAACACACTCATTCACATGAATATAATACTATTCATTAATAAGTAAAATCATTTACACATTAATACACTGTTATTCATAAATTAATACACATTCTATCATAAAATGAATACCTCTAATCATAAATAAATACACTCATTCACATGAATACACTACAATTCATAAATACATACAACAATTCACACATGAACACTGGTATTCATAAATGAATACACTACTATTCTTAAATAAATACACATTCTATCATAAACAAGTACAATACACTTATTTAACAGAACATGCAAAAACCTTCATAAATCTGAATTTGAAACCTTTCATCCAACAATCCCTGCACATCTTCAGAAAAACATTTCTCTATTTCTTCCTTATGAACCTCACCATCTTTTGAAATTGAAGGAAGCCTCAGTCTCAGAGCAACTTGAAATGTATTCTGATCGAAGGAAGAACAATTTCATCTTCCTGTGTCATTTAAGATGGATGTCCGATTGGAATCTTAAGAGAAAGGCAGAAAAGAAAGGCGGAATGATTTCATCTTCGGAAATGATGAATCTGAGTTCGGGAAACAATAATCTGCGTGTGAGATTATAACTTAAGAACTTTAGATTATTTTACAATAAAATAAGTGAACAAAAGGTTAATACAATCTTTATTTAATTGTCTTGCAGAAGTACAGGATGTCAAAATTCATCCCTGAATCATCCAAAGGCAAGTTTAATTGGTTAAACCACTCAAGCCATCAAACTAAACCAAACGACAAACAATTGATGCTACAATTGAAATGAAATAAGTGAATAAAAGAAGGAAGTATTTCACCTGTCTTCGGCAATGATGAATCTGAGTCCCAAATCTGGAAACAATAGCTAGTTCGAAAGAGAAAGGCGGAATGATTTTATCTTCTTGTATCTTTCAAGACGGATATCCGATTGCGATCTGAACCAGGTGCACACCTCCCTCTCGGTTTTCCATGAATCGATTGCAATCTGAACCAGGTACATACCTCCCTCTCGGTTTTCCATGAATCGGGTTGTAGGAGACTGATTGAGATCGAGTTGCAGGAGGCTGATTGGAAATCTACTTGCCGGTCCGATTAGGGCTACGTAAATCGAAGGTGCGATGGAGGTAGGCTAAGAGATGAATTAATCGTGGTGTGCAAATGATGGATGCGGTCAACTGATTCAACCTAGGAGAGATAGAGAGAGAGAGAGAGAGAGAGAGAGAGATAGGGGATATGACAATGGAAATAAGAGTGGGAATGAGAAATTATAGGATTAACCTAAAGTTTCAATTACTGTTATACCCTTATGACATTTTTAAAGTTACACTTTAGTACCAATAGTTTTAGAATTAACATAAATAACCCGTTTGATAATATCCTTAGATTTGAATATTTAGATGGGCCAGATGTGTTCTCGCGTTCTCAACCTTTTAGGTGTTCTCATTTGATCCTACTCCTATATATATATATATATATATATATATATATATATATATATATATATATATATATATATATATATATATATATATATATATATATATATATATATATATATATATCCGATCATTTGGTCGAATGGGGGACCTCTGACCAATTTTCTAAGAAGGATTATGACTAAAACCTTCTGGAAACCTTGGAGAAGACCAGAAATCGTTTGGAGCTCAAGAATTGAAGAGATATAGAAGAATTCTACATAGATCTATTCGGTTTACTAAACATACTCATGTCTAGTCTTATGTTCATGGATTTTGTGTGTTTTTCTGCTACTATGTGTAACACCCCGATTTCCCGAGTATCAATTTATGGTTATAAATTCTCATGATTTTGAGGTCTACTCGACGAGTTGGTTGCCTGACTCGCCGAGTAGCAGCGGGTTGGCTACATGTTTAAGTGACCTACTCGCCGAGTCCAAGAAGGGACTCGACGAGTAGGAGCTGGTGAAGGAAAAACCCTAATTCTGGGGTTTTGCACCCTATTTAACGGATCATTGGCCTCCCCAGCCTCCCCTTTACAGCCTCTTGGCGATTCAAAACCCTAGATCGTGTGTGTGTACTTCATTGGTGTGTTTAAGCTTGGAAGAAGGATCTTGGTGAGGAAAACTTGGGGAAAACAAGTGGATTGAAGCAAGGAACTCGTGGGAATCAAGATCTACTTCAGTTGGCATCTTTTGGAAGGTATTAAGCTGTTATCTCAACCCCATTTCATTCTAGATCTCTTTTGGGTGGATTTTAGGGCTTTTCTAGCATAATAAGAAGCCATTCTTGAGTATAAGCCAGGATCTGAAGTTGTAACTTTAGATCTTGACTCTCCTTGGCCTCTAAGTCCATAAGGTATCCAGCTTTGACAAGTATGAGCCTCCCCTCAAGTGTTAGACTTCTTTGCAAGCTTAGTTTTGTCATTTTAAGGCTTTAGAGCTTTGCATGCACGTAAAATTTGCAACTTTACATGATAAGCATACCTTGGGAAGTTGGATCTGCAATATGGAGCCTTTTCATGGCTTAAAAAGCATCTGTATGGACGAAGGTCTGAAGGGACTCGGCGAGTGGCATGGTCGACTCGGCGAGTCCGTTGAAGACGGTCCTGAACTCGACGGGTTGGATGAACAACTCGGCGAGTGGCATGGTGACTTGGCGAGTTAGCAAGTTATGCAAGGAACTCGGGGAGTAGGTGAGGGTACTCGACGAGTTGAGGTCAACATGGACTGTTGACCTTGACAGTTGACTTTGACTTTGACCAGTTTGTCTCCTGAGGGTATTTTGGTAATTCGGGAATTTATGGATTTGGTCCTATGGTGATTATAGGTGGTGGAGTTCGGGGCTGTGACTCGGGGGTTTGATCTTATCCCTTCGGTTCGGAATTTCGAGGTGAGTTATCCTCACTATATCAACAGGGTCTACGACACCAAGGCCGGCCCTTTATCGGATTTGTATCCGGGTAATTGCATGATATGTTTACTGATCTGTTAGGTCTGCGTCCTGTTAGTTAGGACGGTATTATGTTTAGTGACCTGGTTTAGGTCGGTATCCTGGTATATAGGATGGTTTCTATGTTAGATTTCATCCTGGCTTTAGGATGTTGCTATGTTAGATTACATCCTGGTTTAGAATGGTTGCTATGCTAGTAATCTGTTTGATTGATATCCTCGTTGTAGGATGGTTTCTATGTTAGAGATCGGTTAGATCTGTATGACTATCTGTTATTGCATGCTAGCGTATGATATTTATGTGCACATGCTTATTGGTTTGGAGAAAGGGTTGAGGCAGGTCCTGCTATGTGCAGTAGGCCAAGACACCCTGGGCGGACCGGGTAGACTGCAGGCCCGGGTCGGGGAAATCTAGTCAGGCCAAAGGCCCAGCGAGCGGTCCGGATAGGCTGAAGGCCCCGAGAGGGCAATCCAGACGTGCCGAGGCTCGGAGAGTGGGCCAGATAGACTGAAGGCCTGGTGCAGGCGGTCCAGTCAGACTGTAGACTCAGAGAGTGGACCAGGTGGACTGAAGGCCCGGTGCGGGCGAACCAGTCATACTGTAGACTCGAGATGCATGGTTGTTCTGTAATTGTTGATATGATATGATTATGGTTATATGAGGTTGGTATTTTGGGGGTAACACACTAAGCTTTCGGGCTTACAGTTTCAGTTTATTGTTTAAGGTTCAGCGGATGGCCGCGGGTAGGCGAAGGCATGACCGTACACTTCCTCGATTGATGATTATGATTTCTGGGAACTCTGATGTATAAACTATTTTGAAAATAAATTGTAATAAATGAATGGTTTCAAATGATTTTAAAAGTTTTAAATTGACTCGAATTTTATGGGTGTTACACTATGAGAGGCTAAAAACCTTATACTTATGTTTGGTGAATATGAACGTAATCCTTATGTGTTGATTTCGATTTATGGATGATATATTTTAATTTTACTTGTTTGTGATAACCAAAACCCTAGTATGTTTTAGTTCTTGTTTTTATTGCTTAACAATCAAGTTCTGTGTGATAGTTGATCATTCTAATTGCATGAACTTGTAACCTAATTTTTTTGTGATCATTAAATAATTAGAGCTAGGATTAGTCACATCTTAGATAAAGTAATTAAAGCTAGTAAGTTTAATTGTGTTAGAGAGCATAATTAGTTTTAATTTGTGCTTGGTTGCTTAACTTGATAATAGGAAAGTAACAACTATCATTCATAGTTCAATTTTTGCTCATTATCAATTTGGTGTTTAACATGTTCTTGATCACTGCATGATAATTCATAAATTGATATATTTAGATATTTTATCATAATATCTAGTTAACAAATTGGTAATTAATATATTCATCCACTAGAAATCAACCATGGGAGAAGGTGAAATCGGAACTGAACAAAAGCACTCTTTAATCTTGAAGTAAATTTGTTTTTATTTACTTGTTTAGTTGTTAATTTGGTAGAGATTTGAATCAAGATCTTTTGATCTTGCAAAATCAGTAAAAACCCCCAATTTAAGTTTGTTTCTAGTTTGATCAGAATTTGTTATATTAATTAATTAAATTTTGTTCCCTATGTTCGACACCCAACTTACCCAAGCTATTCTATAATCTGACTACGTACGATGCCTATAGGTGCATAAATTAGTTAAGTTAGTTAGGTTATAAATTTAAAGCTAGTAGGTACTTTTGTGCACATCATTTTGCTTTAGATTAATCATGTTTAGCTTAAATTATTATGTTTTTATGTGTTTAGTTTCTACAATCAGTAGCTAAATAATTAGGCTTTCATTTAGTGTAGATGAACCATAATACTATGTGTTAGTTTCTAACTTTCATGTATTTTATGAAGTTGGTTTAACTTTTATTTGATTATCAATACCTAGCATGCTAAAGTTTTAATCTTGGTCGCTTAGATTCAAGTTAAGTATAGTTAAATGACTAGTTTAATTGCATGAACTTGTTTACCTAGTAGTTTATGATCATTAAATTGATAGAGCTAGAATTGGACAAATCTTAGATTAGGTAATAAAGGTAGCAACTTTAACTATGTTAGAAAACATTATTTAATCATAATTGTGTTTGGTAATTTGTCCTGATCATAGATAATTATCATAGATATATCTTACATAGCCCAATAATCTTTAATAATCAATTATGTGTTCACTTATGTATGATCGTTGCATAGTAGTTCATGAATTGGAAAAAAAACATTAAGAAATCGGATCAAGATTCTTAATAATATTTATATTGGTAACCAACTGAATAAATCCATGTTTTGAACTAACCATAGGGAAAAGGGGATTCAAAGCTAAACGAAAGTGTCTTCATAATCTTGATTACAATCATCTTAGTTAATTGTTTTCTTAGTTTTTAGTTAATTAAGTAATTAAGTTAATCTGAACTTGCAAAACCAGATAAAACCCCCCAATTTATTTATTGTTTTTAGATTAATTTTCAATAGTTATTTTGTTAGCTAAATATCGTTCCCTATGTTCGATAGCCTACTTACTTTTCTATATTATAAACTGACTAGGTATACTGCCTATAAGTTCATTAGTAGTTGAGTTAGGTTAGGTTATAAACTTAAAATTCGTAGTACATATTACACATCATCGTGTCTGAAGGAAGTAGAGTAGATCGAATGGGCACAAAGTCCATCACCTACAGGTTATAAACCTGATTGTGTCTCATGAGACTTCCTTGAATAGTCTGATGGTCATCACCTATACTTTGTTAGAGGACTACATCGTCAGCACACTAGTACCATTCATAAATCATTAGTATGCTAGTATCATTTCTACATCGTTAGTACGTTAGTATCATTTCTACATCGTTAGTGTACTAGTAATATTAAATTCGTGACATCCTATTTTCATTTTTGTCATTCATCGTACTATGGCATCTTATCAGTTTCATCTCTCATCATACTATGGCATCTTAACTCTAATCATACTATGACATCTTATCATTCTAATCTCTCATTAACCTTCATTACCCAATGTATTATATTCATGAAAATACATATACGACATAAATCATATAAAAATTATCTTTATAATATTTCATCTAACACATAACATCTTTGCACATAAGCACATATAACATTCAGTTATTTAAATATTTCATATCTATATGTAAGATGAAAGTAACTATGCACTCACTTGATAAAAGTGGATGCCTCGAAATTTGGGCAGAACTTTCCCTTAGTACTTTAGCTTTTCCTCTGACGTTACCTAGGTATGGATATCACTAAGTCTTAGTCTTACATCTTTTATGACTAATGATAGTCTAGTCTACATTCCTCACTAATCTCAATGTCTACATCAAGATCTATCAAGTAAGGAACAACCTATTGAATCTATATGCCCAAGAATCATTATTGAGTGACATTGTTAGTAATATATGATCCTATAGGGTCACACCTTTATCAAGTTGGCACATTTTGTATATTTATTATTAATAAATAATATTAATTCTTTTATTTAATTAGGGAATAATTATTGTTTTGTAAAAATAATAATTATTAGAGAGTATAACTAGTTATTATTTCATATAGTATGAATTAATAAGTCATGCACAACATTTTGGACTAGTTGGATTCTTTTGTCTTTTACCTAAAGACAAAGTTTATATTTTATAAACTTAGAGTTTATAAAAATTAAAGAATCCTCCTCTTTTCAAGAGGTATGGCCAAAAATATTAAAATATGGAGGTTGTTTGTCAACCTCCATGCTTTATCTCTCATGCTTCTAAAGGCTACCATTACTTTAGAGTATTTTAATAGTTAGGACTTACCTTGCATGGACTATATAAGAGATGCATGAGGCTTGCATTTTTGCTAAGTGAAACACTCTCTTCTTCCTCTTATTCGTCACCAAAACCGTAAGTAGCATGGAGCTACTTCTCTTGCTTTCTTTTGAAGATCATTCAAGTCTTTTTGGTGGCTTAAAGTGCTTCTCTTTTAGTGCTTATTTTAGTTAAACAATTAAAGTCTTAATAAGTACTTTATACAAGAAGGAATTACCATTCCAAGTGTCTTAATCTTGATGGTGGATACTTGTAGAGAAAATCATACTCTTTGATTTTTTTATCTTCATCAACACCCCAAAACCAAGTGGGTTCAAAGGCTTCAAAGGTCATCTCTAAAACATCTTATGGTTGTTTTAATATCTGTAACACTCGTGTTCTAGCCTAGGCATTAATATTAAGATGATAGTCTAGGTTAACCTTTGTAACTCATTTTGAAGAAATGAAAAGGAATTATGTGAATATTATGTCTTTTATGTGTTTTATGCTTAATTACTAGGAGTTAATTAATTAAGAATAAAAATGAGCATCGAAAATAAATATTAGATAAAGCCGATATCTATTAAGAAAGTTGTAGTGGTCGTGACAAGGATTACGGATATATAAAGAATGCCGAAATCCGAGTTATAACGAAGAAGTTATGACCTGTCGAAGTTTCACGACAAAACCGGCACGGTGCTGAATGTCGTAAAAAGTGAGTTTTTGATAAACTACTTTTTAGCCTTAGTAATCTAAACGAAACTCATAGTGTTCGTTAAACCGAGAGTAGGTATAAAAAGAACGCCCAAATCTGACTTCGTATGACGAAGTTATGATTTTTCGAAGTTTCAGCTTAGCAGTAGACAACTAAAAACTCAAATTTTAGATCGAGTGATTTTTAGCCGACACGACCTAAACGAGAATCGAAGGTCTCGTCAATAGTAGCACAACGGTAAGAAGTCTGACGAAAACGGACGTCGGATGAAGAAGTTATGAATTTTTAACGGATTTCCTGTCCCGGTCTGTTAATAATAATAATATAAAAATTAAAGTCAAAATTAGCCGACGAAGTCTAAACGAAAGTTGTAGAGCGTAATTTTACCTACACGTGCATATAAAGAACGTCAAAAACGGAGCTCGTATGCGAAAGTTATGGATTTTTGAAGTTTTGGCACGAAAAACGAGAAAAATCCCCAAAACCGAGGAATTTCGCATAGGTGGACTTCGGCCACCTGTCCTCGCTTAGAACATGCCACGTGTCCGAAATTGTGTTGAGTCATCCGAGCTGCTGAGCTGATCCAAAGCGGTCCAGTAGAAGTGCGACGCGTGCCCTTTATTACGTGTCCGAACCCTCGCAATAAGCCACGAACCCCCCTACTTCGGACCCTAGACCTCGGTCCACTTAGAAGAGGACAGCAAGCCTTCGCATGCGCAGCCACGTGCGAGCCCACGTGCGAGCAGGTGCTGCGAGCCCTTGGATCTGCACCACCTGGAGCCTTCTCAGCCGTTGGATCAGGAGGCTCGCCCATATAAATAGGAGGGTGCGAGACCTCCCGGGTATATTTTGAAAACTTGTCAATTTTAGCCCTTAAACCCATATTTCTTTCATTTTATCATCCCCCAAAGCCCCAATATCAATTATAACCCCCGGAATACGCCACGAAGTGCCCGAGAAGCCCGAAAAATTTATCTTTTTGGTTTCGAAGCCCGACCTTCGCAGAGCCCGGTTTCTCAATAAAACTCTCGGTTTTATTAGAAACGAACGTTTTAGGAAACGAATTGCTGCCCGATTATCATCAAATCATGTGAGTGTGTAGTTACTTTCACTTTGCACATAGATATGAAGTATTTAGCTTAAAATATGTGCTATGTGTAAATATGTTAATTGTTTATTTGAGGTGACTGTTGAATAGATGTTTTATACAAGTTTTAAACTGTATATGTATTTTATCTACAAATATGTTGGGTAGAACATGGGTAGACGAAATAGTCGGTGGGTGTTAAAATGATGAGAGGCCTCGGTGTTGTTGTTGGTGTTGTTGTTGTAGTCGTCTAGCGGAGTATAGATGACGATCACAGACCTTTCTAAACAGTCCAGTGGTACACTAGCAAGTTCGCAACTTGTAGGTGTTGATGAACTAAATGTTCATTGGCGTACTCCAATCCCCCTCATGGTTGCCTTTAGGACATGTATGGCTGAGGAGTCCCCTTAGCAGTAGTGTCCAACCCGATGATATTCCTTAGGTTAGGTCCCTTGTGAGAGGTGTTTAGGGACGTAAAGTGAGGACAACGGGAATGGGTAATCAGGGTTATTGTTGATAGGTGAACTTAATAAGTTATTATTATTGTGGGTTGAAAACCCTATATGCTCACCAGGCACCCAAGCCTGACCCACTCAGCTTTTTATGATTACAGGTAGTGGACCCCGAGCATAGTCGGAGGACGATGAGAGATTTTTGGATTATAGGCCAGTAGTTGTAAATAACTGTTGAAAGGCTTATAATGTCTTGTTTATGCTTTTGATCTGTATCGTAACATGACATCCCGAGGTTTTGATATGAAATGAAATTATATATTTCTTTAAGAAAGGTTTTGACAAACTTTTATCATATTTTGTATTGGGGATCAATTCCGCAACATCTTTTAAAAAGATTTCTCTGATTTTATTTTAAAAAACATAAATTAAATCGGTCTTTTCTGGCCGAGAAATTAGGGGATGTCACAGTTGGTATCAGAGCATTAGTTTAAGCGAACTAAGAAATTGTAGAATTTCTAGACTTAAACTTAGAATGTTAAGTGATGATTGTGAGGTGAGTGTCTACCAAATTTTAGACACAAGCACTAGTTTATTTTAGGAAAGGTGCCTAAAATGCTTTTATGTGCTAAATGATATATGATTGCCATATGTGCCATTAATTGTTCGGATCTATGGTCTGTTGCCGAACGGATCTGGAAACCTTATGTGTGTAGGATTCTAAGCATATGATTACGATATTAGAACTAACATGTAAACGTTTCGGAGTGATAAGGGAATTGAAATGTCTAACAAGGATAAAGACCTAAATTCGCCTTATTCGGTATATAGATTGTAATGGCAAGAACTCGAAGTGGAGCGGGAAATGCAAACAGAAACCAACAACCTCAACCTCAAGTGGTGGAACAGGTGCCTATAGTAGGAGCTGCACCCGAACCCATCACCATGGCGGGGGTACGAAATATGATTCAGACCTATTGGCTGAACAAAGAGTGGAGTTGAGGCAAATGTTGCTAAACAACAGGGTGAACCTTCAGTTCTTGTTGAACGACGTGAACTAAATGACGATCGATCTGAAGAAGGGAACAACAGCAGATCGGTTGGTCATAGTGAACCGCTCGTGGTTGGGAGAAATAACCACGAGGATAGAGTGGAGAGAAATGGGTGCAAGTATAAGGACTTTATGACTTGCAAGCCATCGAACTTCACTGGAAAAGAAGATCTTGTCGGAGTAATGGACTGGATCTCGGAAATGGAATTGGCTTTCATGACTTGTGATTGCCAAGGCAAGTTACAGACCACGTTTGCAGTGCGTCAGTTCAGGGGTAGTGCTGCTCGTTGGTGGAACACTTTGGGGAAAACCCTAAGCCCTAATGAGCCACTGCAAATGACTTGGGCAGAGTTCTTGGTGCACTTCAAGCACAAGTACTGCTCTGCCCAAAACGTACTTGAGTTAGAAAACCAATTTCTAACATTGAAGAAGGGGAGTATGCCGTTGACGAATATACGAATAACTTCACAAACAAAATGGAGTTTGTTTTGCGTATTGTCCCAGATGAGCTAGCGAAAATTGACAGGTACGCAAAGGGACTTCCATGGGAGTATGCGGTGCCAGTACGTCAGGCACTTACTTTGGAGGCAGCTATCTGGGCTGCCAAGTCTGTTGAAGATATGATTAAGGGGAGAGCCGCCAGCAAGGTTGAAGTGGGTGAAAAGAGAAAGTTTAAAGGAACGTCAGGTTCCAATAAAAAGAATAAATTCTCGAAGTCTGGTTCGAGAAAATTCAGAGGAGGAGCCGAAGCCAAGTGGTGTGACAAGTGTAAGAAGAAACATGCTGGGAAATGTAGCATGGGAATCACTTGTTACAAGTGTGGAAAGCCAGGGCATTATGCCAATAAAAATGCACCTTCACTAATAACGTCTGTCATGGGTGCCATAAAGAAGGGCATATTTTGAGGGATTTCCCGAACGCAGCGAAACCCAATCTTCCACCAAAGCCGAAGGCGAGAGCCTTTCAGATGACACTCGAAGCTGCGAAAGAAGAAGCCGATGTCGCTTCAGGTACCTTTCTCGTAAACGAATTGCCTGCCCAAATTTTGTTTGATTCTGGAGCCAATTACTCCTTTATTTCGCATGAATTTGGTAGAAAACTAGCTTTGCCTGTTGATAGACTAGTTAATGCTTTATTAGTCGAAATTGCTAGTGGCAAGTTTGTACCTGTTAGCCATCGTATGAAAAACATCCTTATTGACTTGGATGGGAATAAGTTCCACGAGGAATTATTGCCTATCGGGTTAAATGGTTTCGACATAGTTTTAGGAATGGATTGGCTTAGCGCCAATGATGCCTCTGGAGTTGGGTTAGGATGTGTTCTGACCCAAAGGGATAAAGTGATAACGTATGCATCGAGGCAGTTGAAAGAGCATGAAAAGAACTACCCCACTCATGATCTGGAGTTGGCAGCGGTAGTATTCGCCTTAAAGATATGGAGGCACTATCTTTATGGTACTAAATGCAAACTTTTCACTGATCATAAGAGTCTTCAATATCTCTTTAATCAGAAGGAATTGAACATGAGGCAGCGGCGCTGGCTGGAACTACTCAAGGACTACGACTGTGAGATACTTTACCACCCTGGTAAAGCCAATGTTGTTGCTGATGCCCTCAGTCGGAAGGTAAATCTTGAAAAGAGAATGCCAAGAGCGTTGAGAATTGAAGTCGTCTCGACAATTGTGGAAAGTATAAAGAAAGCTCAGGAGGAAGCTTTGGAGAAAAATGACCGGAAGGAGGAACGTTTGGGTAAAGCGTTGGTGTTTGATACAAACGGTCAAGGATTGAAGGTATTCAAAGATAGGATTTGGTACCTAAGACGGGAGGAGTAAGAGATCTTCTGATGGAAGAAGCTCACAAGACCATGTACTCGATTCATCCCGGCAGTACGAAAATGTATAGGGATCTAAAACCCTATTACTGGTGGCCGACGATGAAGCTCGATGTTGCTAAGTATGTGGCCGAGTGTGTAACTTGTGCTAGGGTTAAGGCACAACATCAAAAACCGTATGGGAGTTTAGAACCTTTACCTGTACCCATGGGTAAATGGGAGGACATCACCATGGATTTTGTGACTAAACTGCCTAGAACAAGGAACGGTCACGACATGATTTGGGTGGTCGTTGATCGCTTCACTAAGAGTGCGCATTTCATAGCCGCTAACGAGAAATGGTCTATGGATAAACTTGCGAATTCTTATGTGAAGGAAATTGTGAGGCTTCACGGTGTTCCGTTAACAATTGTATCTGATCGTGACAGCCGTTTTACCTTAAGGTTTTGGAGAAGTCTACAAGAGGAATTGGGTACCAAGTTGTGTTTGAGTACAGCTTACCATCCTCAAACCGATGGTCAAAGCGAACGAATGATTCAAACATTGGAGGATATGCTGAGAGCATGTACCCTAGAATTCCAAGGTAACTGGGATGAACACTTACCTCTAGTAGAATTTTCCTATAATAATAGTTTCCACTCAAGCATTAAGATGGCACCTTATCATGCTTTGTATGGAGAAAAGTGTCGAACGCCATCATGTTGGCTGGAAGCTGGGGAAAAGCAGTTTATGGGACCTGAGATAGTCCATCAAACTGCTGAAAAGTTGAAAGTGATAAGAGAAAGGATGTTAGCTGCTCAAGATCGTCAAAAGAGCTATGCTGACAAGAAAAGACAACTGATATCCTTCGAAGTTGGAGATTCGGTTTTACTTAAAGTCTCGCCGTGGAAGGGACTTATAAGATTTGGTAAAAGGGGAAAGTTGAGTCCAAGGTTTATTGGACCATTTAAAGTTCTTCAGAGGATCGGGAATCAAGCTTACAAGCTAGAATTACCGGAAGAACTGGAGGGTATTCATAACACATTTCATGTCTGTTATTTGAGAAAGTTCACGGGAGATGTGCCCGACATAATTCCGATTTATGAGTTAAGGTTGGATGAAAACAAGAGGTTGATCGAAGAACCTGAGGCAATCGTTGACCGTAAGACTATGAAGTTGTGACACAAGATGGTTGATTTAGTGCTTGTGCGCTGGAAACATACGAATGGACCAAATCTCACCTGGGAAACGGAGAGTGACATGATGAGTCGCTACCCGCAGTTGTTTGGTGATATGTGATTTCGGAGACGGAATCATCCTAAGGGGAGAGAATTGTAACACTCTTGTTTCTAGCCTAGGCATTAATATTAAGGTGATAGTCTAGGTTAACCTTTGTAACTCATTTTGAAGAAATGAAAAGGAATTATGTGAATATTATGTCTTTTATGTGTTTTATGCTTAATTACTAGGAGTTAATTAATTAAGAATAAAAATGAGCGTCGAAAATAAATATTAGATAAATCCGATATCTATTAAGAAAGTTGTAGTGGTCGTGACAAGGATTACGGATATATAAAGAATGCCAAAATTCGAGTTATAACGAAGAAGTTATGACCTGTCGAAGTTTCACGACAAAACCGTCACGGTGCTGAATGTCGTAAAAAGTGAGTTTTTGATAAACTACTTTTTAGCCTTAGTAATCTAAACAACACTCGTAGTGTTCGTTAAACCGAGAGTAGGTATAAAAAGAACGCCCAAATCTGACTTCGTATGAGGAAGTTATGATTTTTCGAACTTTCAGCTTAGTAGTAGACAGCTAAAAACTCGAATTTTAGATCGAGTGATTTTTAGCCGAAACGACCTAAACGAGAATCGAAGGTCTCGTCAATAGTAGCACAACGGTAAAAAGTCTGACGAAAACGGACGTCGGATGAAGAAGTTATGAATTTTTAACGGATTTCCTGTCCCGGTCTGTTAAAAATAATAATATAAAAATTAAAATCAAAATTAGCCAACGAAGTCAAAACGAAAGTTGTAGAGCGTAATTTTACCTATGTGTGCATATAAAGCACGTCAAAAACGGAGCTCGTATGCGAAAGTTATGGATTTTAGAAGTTTTGACGCGAAAAACGAGAAAAATCCCCAAAACCGAGGAATTTCGCATAGGTGGACTTCGGCCACGTGTCCTAGCTTAGAACATGCCACGTGTCCGAAACTGTGCTGAGTCATCCGAGCTGCTGAGCTGATCCGAAGCGGTCCAGTAGAAGTGCGACACGTGCCCTTTATCACGTGTCCGAACCCTCGCAATAAGCCACGAACCCCCCTACTTCGGACCCTAGACCTCGGTCCACTTAGAAGAGGACAGCAAGCCTTCGCATGCGCAGCCACGTGCGAGCCCACGTGCGAGCAGGTGCTGCGAGCCCTCGGATCTGCACCACCTGGAGCCTTCTCAGCCGTTGGATCAGGAGTCTCGCCCCTATAAATAGGAGGGTGCGTGACCTCCCGGGTATATTTTGAAAACTTGTCAATTTTAGCCCCTAAACCCATATTTCTTTCATTTTATCATCCCCCAAAGCCCCGGTATCAATTATAACCCCCGGAATACGCCACGAAGTGCCCGAGAAGCCCGGAAAATTTATCTTTTCGGTTTCGAAGCACGACCTTCGCAGAGCCCGGTTTCTCAATAAAACTCTCGGTTTTATTAGAAACGAACGTTTTAGGAAACGAATTGCTGCCCGATTATCATCAAATCATGTGAGTGTGTAGTTACTTTCACTTTACACATAGATATGAAGTATTTAGCTTAAAATACGTGCTATGTGTAAATATGTTAATTGTTTGTTTGATGTGACTGTTGAATAGATGTTTTATACAAGTTTTAAACTGTATATGTATTTTATCTACAAATATGTTGGGTAGAACATGGGTAGACGAAATAGTCGGTGGGTGTTAAAATGATGAGAGGCCTCGGTGTTGTTGTTGGTGTTGTCGTTGTAGTCGTCTAGCGGAGTATAGATGACGATCACAGACCTTTCTAGACAGTCCAGTGGTACACTAGCAAGTTCGCAACTTGTAGGTGTTGATGAACTTAATGTTCATTGGCGTACTCCAATCCCCCTCATGGTTGCCTTTAGGACATGTATGGCTGAGGAGTCCCCTTAGCAGTAGTGTCCAACCCGATGATATTCCTTAGGTTAGGTCCCTTGTGAGAGGTGTTTAGGGACGTAAAGTGAGGACAACGGGAATGGGTAATCAGGGTTATTGTTGATAGGTGAACTTAATAAGTTATTATTATTGTGGGTTGAAAACCCTATATGCTCACCAGGCTCCCAAGCCTGATCCACTCAGCTTTTTATGATTACAGGTAGTGGACCCCGGGCATAGTCGGAGGACGATGAGAGATTTTTGGATTATAGGCCAGTAGTTGTAAATAACTGATGAAAGGCTTATAATGTCTTGTTTATGCTTTTGATCTGTATCGGAACATGACATCCCGAGGTTTTGATATGAAATGAAACTATACGTTTCTTATAGAAAGGTTTTGATAAACTTTTATCATGTTTTGTTTTGGGGACCTATTCCGCAACATCTTTTGAAAAGATTTCTTTGATTTTATTTTAAAAATCATAAATTAAATCGGTCTTTTCTGGCCGAGAAATTAGGGGATGTCACAATATCATTCTAACCTCTATAAATGGATCCTATATGGTTTGGTTTTGTTATGAACAAAAAATAAATTTGTTATTTTTAAAGACTTTCGTTGCCGGTTTTTTGGAAAAACAAACTTATATTTCATATCAAAACTCATCAGTGGTATCAGGGCCATCTTTTATATGTTATAATGATTTTTTATTTTTGATAATCTTTGGTTTTTGTAAAACAAGCATGGATTTCTTTTGGTTAAGAAAAATCCATATTTGTCTTCTTTGGCAACTTCTTGGTTAAAATTGTTTATTTTTATATATAACCATTTTTCGTGCATTTTTGTTATATAAAAGTTGTCTTAGAAAAAACAAAGAGTTGTTTGTTATAATATTTGATATGTTTTTGTGTATAAACAAGTCATTTGGACATTTATGTTGTGTTTGGTTGATATTTATTTATTCATAAGATGTAATAGATAAATATGTATTTTTTTCATTTGTTGTAATAAATTAGTTAGACTAGTTGTATTTATTTTTAAATGTAACAAGATGAAGAAATTACCTCCTTGAATATGACTTAACCATTTAAGACCATAATCCCAACCAAAAGTTTCAACTCTTGGTTTTGGGCTTAATTATAGTCTTAATGGTTTAAGTGTTGCAACTTTCACAACATGAAAATTTGAAGTCCTTTTGCAAGCAAGAGTTGACTTGGAAAGTGGGAGCTTGAAGACCTGTTGAAGTGTCCCTTATGTCATTTAGGGAAGACTTAATAATTTTTGTGATGGCTCACAAAAATTATTACTAGACGTGGCTTAGTTTATACACATTTTAATGCATGCTTGTGATGTTTGTTATATGTTAAATGTATGTTGTGTTTATGTATGAAAATGGTTTTTAAATGTCAAATAACATTTTTTCATAAGATAATATCACTTGGAGTTTGAGTAAAAAATATTTAAAAGATAACATAAGATGTTTATAAATGTATATTTATATAAACGTTTTACCGGTTACCGGTTAAAACTCAATTTTTTGTTGAAAATAGTTTTATTGTAAAACTTATAAATACTCAACTTTAAAATATTTGAAATGGTTTAAAAAATGTTTAAACTTTATATAAACTCCATGTCTTTATAATAAATAAGGAGCTTTTATTAAAAAGACTAAAAATCGGTTATAGCGTTATAACGACAAATGATAAAACTAGTGATTATTTTTTGCGTCGAAACTTAATATATGATATTGGTGTTTTAAACGTAACGCAACATGTTGATATTATGTTTTATGCATGCTAAATGAGATTTAAAACATAAGTATCATCATCCAAGTTTTGGTTTATCAAAATATGACTTTTATCATAAGATGCATAAAATGAGTTTATAAAATAAAATGAGTTTATTTTACAAATTCATGAAGTCATAAGATTTTGATTGTTAAAATGAGATTTAAAATAGTGATTTTATAACTCATCCAAAACTCGAAGTCTTAAATATAAAATGAAATTTTATTAAGACTATTACCAAGTCTTAAAACCGATCTACGACTAGACTTTAAAATATCGGATTTTAGTTTATAATTGATCACGGCTAATGGCAAATAAAATGAAGTTTTATTTGGCACCTAAAGAACCTCATAACAAGTGATATGAATTTTATAAAAGGGTACATGAATTGTTGGATGCATGCAATATTCATGAGACCATGTTTTTATAAACTATAAGCGTAAAACATATATACAACCTTTTCTAAAAAAGCAAGTCATTGCCGTCCTTTTGAAGAACACTCGTTATCATTTGTATGGTCTTAGTGTCACAGGGTCACCAGGTCACTAGGATTGGATTATGATGTTCGGGGTAGTTTTGTAGTTTCTGGTTTCTAAAGGGTCACCTTGTCACTGGTTAGTTACAATACTACACGTTGTTTCAAGTAGGATGACTTGATCGACATCTTGTTTGATAAAGGTCACCTAAGCATAAGAGGTCTGAGGCATAGATGGGATAAACATGCCAAGCTAACCAATAGTTGTTTAGGATCCCATAATCTAGGAGTTACATATTGTATGTAATTGGTAATCGCTACCTACCGAGTTTGATTAAGTTTATGGGATAAAGGTCACCTAACCATTTACTTGTTTCGTTACTTGGATCCTAGACTTTAATAAATTAATGTTTTAAGAAACAATAAAAGGTATTAATTTTTAAAGACTAAATATTGAAAATACTAAATGAAACTTAGTTAAATTTTGTTGATAACTGTTAATAGTTTTACGCCCTGGAAAACCTCTCTCTTGTTGAGTTTCAAGAGACGGTAACATTTGATGGTTATAATTTCTATAACTAGTATAATATATTGAGATTATACCTTTAAGATAAATAGAAATTATATATATACTGAAAGATCCCATACTTGAATAACCTCTGCAAGCCAGTCAGTTTGATCATGATACTTTGATGAAAGTATTATTGTGATGATGTTGATGTGTCTCACATCATACTGGAAGTAATTAACCTTGACTTGCAGAAAGTCTTGGATAATTATGAAACATATCAAATGTCTCATCAAGTAAAGCAGATATTCAATCAGAACACTAGAAAGTGCTTCAAGATGGTTCAAGCATTGAATAAAAGGAAGTCTAAGAGATTGTGTACTCACATAGACTTATAGTTCAGTTAAGGGAAATACAAAATTAACCCAGAAATCAAGAAAGGACCAAATGATTAGTGTTTTTTCTATTGTGGAATAAACTAAACACTAAAAGAGGAATTGCTCCTCTAATCTCATCGAGCTAAAGACGTCTGACTTGGAAAAAGACTTCATACATCTATATGATAGAATTATTTATTTTTCCATCATTCACTTGAGTATGTTATACTTCAGGCGACACTAATAATTGATATTATGTGCTGATGATTGGAAGAAATAATCAACTGATTACAAACGAAGGATATTTCGTGCTGAAGATATAACAAGTGTTGTTATAGTCTTTATTTAAACAATAGATGTTTTGTAAATATTGTATAGGGACATGTAACAGTTGTAACTTTATGAATAAATCTAGATTTACTTATCGTTTAATGGATATTCACATTCATGTTCTGAAACGATGTATTCTGTGTTAAATAATATTTTCTCATAATGTTATTTATGAAGTAAATCTATAATCTTTTATTAAATTGATAGTTCTGATCATAACACCTATATAATCAAATGATATTTGATTGGAACTTATCTATGTCATAATCATCATGACAATATAAATAAGAAATACATATACCAACTTCAAAAGGATGGAATTTTTGAAGGCAAATGAGCTTGATTCATTTGATATATGTGAATCATATTTATATGGGAAGATGATTCGCAAGTGTCTTTATCTATTAGTTGTCAGAGAAGAAAGGGCTTGACAAGGAATTATACATAAGCGATGTATGTAATATTTTCAATCTATAAATAGATTTGGTGATAGATACTTAATCAATTTCAATGACGACTTTTATTCGTTATTGTTGAAACCTTTGATTTCCTCAAATTGTTTCATAGTGAAGATTCAAATACAACTTAATGAGATCATCATTAACCTTTCGTTGTGATAAAGAAAATGAGTTATTGTAGACCAAGTTTCTTGGAACATCTTAGGAGTTGTGGAATCGATTCACAACTCATTCCGACAAAAACACTCACTCTTCATTAGTATGTTTCTTGTGGCACAGGATCACCTGGTCGCTTGGATCTGTCTTTTAATGTTTGAGGTAGCTTTTGAATTCTCTAGTGGGATAGGGTCACCTAGCCACTAGCTGAATGTCGATAGTACAAGTTTTTGAAGAGGATAAGAATAGACCTTTCAGTCTATTACATGATGTTTATTAAAAGAACTATTTACTTTATAAATTTTTTAGAATTATGCTCACTGCAACAAACATATATTGAATATATATATATATGTTCCAACCAAACAAGTGGATTGAATACTTTCATTAGACTAAGGATGTATTGGTTTGTCCTTATCTAAAAGGTATGGAGTTATAGAGCTTATGTTTAACAATAAGCTTAACTACTCTAGCATGTAAAAATTGCATTTATGAAGACTATCCTAAATGATTGTTTAGGATGAAGTCTCTACTAACCCCACAAATTTTCATTCCATAAGACAAGTACTTAGAAAGTTCTTTTTCTAAGTGGGAGCTATATGGAACTTTAAGAGCTAAAGAACCATAAACTAAATGCATCATGGTTTGGAACTAGCAAGTTTTCAAGTGTTGTTGAATCTACTCAATAGTTGACGAGAAACTAAGAAATCACAAAGAGATGCATTCATGTATGATTATCAAGTATGGGCTTGATTAATATTCCTCGATATAGTTTGACTATAAAGAGTAAGTGAGTTTTCAGAGGAGAAAACATACATGAATGAAAATCTTTCCAAGATTTAAGCTAACATCTCAAAGTAAGAATCTTCTTTCTTATAAGTTAATTACATATTGTAATTTAATTATGAATCAAGATGATTTTTGTGTTTTCTACAAAGCTAGTGGGACTGTAGTAACATTCCTAGTCTTATATGTAGTTGACATGCTAATTCTTGGAATAAAGATCTATATAGATAGATCATGGCAACTTAAAGGATTAAGTAAAATTGCATTAATTGGCAAAGATCTTAAAGAGCTTAATATAAAGGACTCTGAGAGAGTTCTCTTGTCAAGTACCACATGACATGATTTTGAGCAAAATCCTAGTGCAAATGTTGTTGAACTAGATAATATGATTGTATCCCATATGCTGCTGCAATTGGATTAATCATATATGTCATGATTATATATAAAGGCCAAATAAGTCGTATGCTTGGAGCATGTCAATTAATACCAGTATAATCTGAGAACAAGTCATTGTGTGACTTATAGGAACATTCTAAAGTACTTTCGATAACTAAAGAAATATTCCTAATCTGCGGAGCATTCTTGAAAGTAAGTTATGTCCAAAGCTGTTACACATGTGCTAAACTTCCAAATAAATTGAGATGTTTCTCAATCGGGCGTGTCCTCATTATGAATGAAGAGAAAGTTACATGGATAGTCTTTCCATGTAGATTTTAATTACATATACACTTCAGAGTTAGAGTATATTGTGGTTTGGAGAACCACATACAAAGATGCTTAATGTATAGTTCATTACGACTATGATTAATCTCATTACGCAAGTATTGGTATCTAAATCATATTTAAGCATCTAATACATTCTCAATAGTTTTATTTATATATGAGTTATATATATAATTGAATATGTTTGTATTCTCAATGTTTATATAAATCAAGTTTGAAAAATCTACTTGACAAAACTCCTTCATTAGCTAAAGCATGAAAGTCAAGCTGGTGCTATAGGGCCTTGTTGACACTAGTAGATGTATTTGATTGAAATTTAGTATTTGGATAATGGAACAGTACAAGCAACATATATTGCAATGAATTGATATATTAGATATAAATCTTTCATTGAATAATTGTTGTGTTCTATATTAACATGTTTAAATCCTTGAATAACTAGGTTATTCTAAATGTCCATAGTCGTTCATAGCTGTAGGAGCATCTATGAGGTAAGACTAATATGAATGGATTGGTGGATTCTCATGGAGATGAGAATAGCAAGAGCTGCTACCAACTTCATAGGTACTTGATTAAGAGAATAAGTATTGGACTTGACCCGCATCAAAATCACTTTATAGATCATAGTCATGAGTGATGCTTTGACTACGATCCAACTTAGACATCACTCTCGTAAGTAGAACGATTAGTATAAGGACATGGAATTACTGATAAATCTTATTTATAGGTTCGTAATAACGAATATGACTATAAATATAAGTTACACTGAAAGCGATATTAGTGTAGCTTAACTTACAGAGGTTTTCTGGAAAAAATCGGGAGATTGCACTAGCAGAACTCTAGCCCGAGAGCTTCTACTATTCAAGCTTTTAACTATCCCAGAGCCTAGCTAAAAGAGTTCAGAAGTCCGGAAAAACTGGAGCTTAAGAACCAACGAGTTTTCAGATAGAGGTAAGAGAGTGTGTGATGAGATATCAAGGAATTTGAGGGGTATTTATAGCTGGATATGTACGCACCGTGAGGCGACAAGATGTGCACTATGTAATTCAAGCGACGTTGATCCCGCCTCCTTGCTGCCACGTGTCAGGTCCAGATTCGTCCACGTCACCATGTTAGCATCCTGTTGTGCTCCGTTCCCTTCAAGTGCGCGTGCCAATTTCTGATTTTTCAGAAAATCATATCTTCTTCATAAAAGCTCCATTTTCTACGTTCTTTTATATCCACGTGTAGCTATCGACAAGATCTACAACTTTCGTTTAGACTCTGTCGGCTAATTCTCACTTTATTTGTAAAGTTATATTTTTAACGGGCTTAGATTGTCAAAGTCTGTATAAAAATCATAATTCTCTTATATTATATCCGTTCTCGACTGTCTTTATATTGACGGATAGGTATTGACGAGATCTTCGAATCTCATCTAGATTGTTTTTCCTAACAATCGACTGATTTGAATTTTGGTTTCTGTGTTAACACAATTGCAATGAATACTCCGAAAAATCATAACTTCCTCTTATGAAGTCAGATTTGGATGTTCTCTATATGCACGCTCTCGGTCTAGCGACTACTATGACTTTCGTTTAAATTATTTTCTCTAAATAATCTTCTATTTAAAACATCTATTTATCATCGTCACAAATAATTATCCTATTATCCTTTAATCATATAGCCTTATCTTGCGGGCGTTACATCTTATCTTGGTCAAAGCTTTAAACTCCTCATGTTGACTTATTGTATTCATCTTTAAAATCTATGGAGGGATCTTCTCACTCAGTTCGTTGATCTTCATGTCAAATTTAATACCTTGACTCAAGTCCTTTGATATTTTTTAAGACTTTCTGTAATTAAACCAACCACATTGTTAAACCCCTCGTCGCTTCAATTTTCCTCTTCTTGGAGCGAACGCTTGGTGAAGTTTCATCATGTTGCACGGCTGTACTACAACAAATTTTTCGATGAATATAGAAAATCATCATCTAAATCTTGTGTTTCTTCTTCTAATTTCACCTCTTGTTCCATCTCAATGAAATCTCTAGCTCTATTTCCTTGAGCTCAGTCTTTTCCAAAAACAATGTAAAGATCTTCATATTAAGGAAATGTTTTGTGTTTCCATCTAGCTGCTTTTTTATGTCCCTATTTACCAACATTATCATTGATATAAAAAATAAAAATCAAAATGTTTCCATGTAGTTGCTTAATTATTAAAATGTACATGTAGGTACGCCTCCCAGACCAGATCCTCAACAGTAACGCAATGCTTTTCGGGGTCATAACTAAAATTGATTTGTTTGAATTGTTTACCATATCATAGATACATTAACAATCTTTCTTCATGGTTTTATCTTAGATTCAATATGCATCTTACCTAAAAGACCTGAGTTCCGAAGTGATTGTTTCAATGCTTGCTCAAGGTTTTGCAAATAACCAAATTTGAAACCATTATTGGCTTTAAATCCTCCAACATTTGTCATATTCACGAACGCCTCAACTAGCTTCGCTTCTTCATTACTTGTCAACGGCCTCTAGTTTCTAATTTGACTTGTCATATCTATAAACACAACGAACATCAATAGATAAGCAAAACAACATTTTTTTTATAAATAGATAAGCAAAATAATAAATTGTCCAATATAACGATAACCAATAAATACAACAATTTGTCCGACATAACGATAAGCAAATAATACAACAAAATAGATAAACAAAATGCCAGTATTCCAATTTAATTGGTTTCTACCCTAGATGTAAACAAAATGCCAATATGCCAATTTAATTGGCGACATGCTGGAGCAAAAGAGGGTCATACTTAGGTAGATTAGAACCTAAGTGAGGAAATAGACAAATTTTGACTTAAAGGTTAGAAGGACCCAATTAGGTTTCTTACATTCCTTAAACTTTTTTGTAACAAGATAAGACTATATGTCTCAAGATATTTGATATCATAGTTAGAGCAATTTGTTAAAAGTTCAAAAAGTGGACAAAAGGGTAAATGTGACCAAGAGGGAAAATAACCCCAAATTATGTATTATTGATCCTTTGGGTGACTTCATTCACGAAAATTGACCAAAGTGATGTGACCCTCAAGGAAATTGAAAAGTGATGGGATGAAGTTATAATGTGATGGCTCACGAAGTAATTCCGAGGACAGAATCCTTTTAAGGGGTAGATAATTGTAACATCCTAAAATTTAAGACTAGGTTCTTAAATTAATAAGGTAAAGAAATAAAGGGAGATTTATATAATTAAATCATTATGGCATAATCATATAATTATTTGATATGGAGTTTAGAAAGTTAAAATCAAAGATAGTAACCTTTCAAAAGTTAAAGGGCCAAAATTGTCAAGTTGGCAAAGTGAGTTGACCAAAGGGTTGACTCAACTAATGGAAGTGACTACAAAAGTTATATAACTGATGGGGGGGACTTAGGATGTTCATTCTCAAAGAAAAGTCACACATATTGGAAGAATGGGTCATTTTGACAAAAATGCAAAATTAGAGGGACTAAATTTGAAACAGAGGGAAATAAGATGAACACTCTCCTCGTTTCTCTTCCAGTTACGTACGGATCATTATAGAGAGCTTCTAATGATGATTTTATTTCTCCCTTCCATCTAGGGCTCGATCCAAGTGAAGCATTAAGCAATCAAGCAAAGGAAATGAGGAATCAAGGCTTGTAAGGTAAAACTCTTCTTTCCATTTAGCTTAGAATTCGAATTTGTGAAGTAGGTTTAACCCAAATGTCGAAATTAGCTTCTTAAAATGAATATGCTAGACTTCTCAAATTCATGTGCTAAACTTCCAAATATATTTGATATCAACAAATACAATTATAATTCTCAAATTCATCAATAATGGTAGAATCGTGTTTATGCTAGAATTGGAATGGAATTGAGTGAAATGCGATGAAAACAATGGAATCATTTGTTTATAAGCATTTTATGAGTATATGATACTCATGAATATGATTTGATACTAATAATATGATTTAAATTCAATAATATGAAGATTCTAATGATTCCTAGTTGAATTTATGGAATATTTGGGCATAAGGGTATTTTGGAAAATATATGGAATAATAGATAAATTTTGACATCTTAGAAGTGAATGACATTCATGAACATGAATTAACACTCTAGATATGTTATTGGAACTTTAATATGAAGTAATGTTAGTGAAGTTCTAGCTCTAGTGATTGTTTTAACCCAAGGGTAATTTAGGAACATGGAATGGAATTGAGGATTTCATAGTTGGATTAAGTACTTGTAATGAGATAAATTATGGTTCTATGTACTTGACAACACCCAATAATGTATTAAATGAGTTGGGAATAAGTCATATTGGTTCAAGAGTGTTTTTGAGAAACTTGAGCTCTTAACCCTTCCATTTGAGTGTTTGTAAACATTATGAACATAACACTTTGATTGAGGACATATTGAATTAAGTTGAATGTTTCGACATGATAAAATGTCCTCTAGTAGTGCTTGGAAACCTTTAAAAGTGTTCAAATTGGTTACCTAAATAACTAAAACCATCCAAACAAATTTAAGACTCAAAAAGTGAGTTTTTGGGGGTGTTTGGGCTGCTACAGGACGCGACTCGCATGGTCAGTCACGCGGTCCGCGTACAAACAGCAGATTGCCTAGCTAGATGAAAATTTTGAACTTCAGTATTTTCCTCATAACTTTTGCACACAAACTCGGATTAACATGCGGTTTTCACCTACATTAATAGTTTTTGATAAGGAATGAGTTAAAGCAATAAAATTTAGTAATGTAATATTTGTGGGGTATTTTGGTCCTTTTAATTGACATTTACTTACTTGTTATATATGTGGTGTTTAAGAGTGTTGCTCAAAGGAAATGAACTAGAAGAGGGCTAGCTAGCCTTTGTGTGATTGAGGTGAGTATGTGTTGGCATTTTCCCACTTTGGGGTACATGGAAAATGACTTTATGATAATAAAACACTATTTTTTTATATATGAAATGTTTTGAAATGAAAGTGTCAAATGTTTTTGGAAAGGGTATTTTGAAAGAATGCCTTGAAGGCAAGAATGTTTTTGAAAGAAAAGAACGTTTTGGAAGATCGAATGTTTTGAAAATGTGTTTCAAATGTTTTGAAATAAGATGCTTTACTTTTGGAATGGATTTTTGATACTAATGTATGAAATGTGTAAAGCAAGGAAAGTAACGACAAGAAATAGAAAGTAATGAAAAGTAATGGAAAGTAATGAAAGAAATTGGAAAGAGTCGGAAAGTAATGAAATGAATATATTGTTCAAGCCATGATGTCCCCATAACGGAATATAGATGAATCTATCGGGGTGGCGCCGCCCCTTCACGAGATAGATGTCCTAACAGAAATGATGCCTTGGTGGACTGATTTTGTGTAACATCCTGACTTCCAGGTATGAGATTTATTCCTTAAAAGGAAAATTCCCCTTGGAACTCGTCGGGTCGATGGCCTCAACTCAACGTGTTCAAGGCTTTTGGGTCGTGCATATTTTTGGACCAACTCGGCGAGTTGGTGGGGAAAACTCGACGAGTTGGTGGCTGATTAAGAAACCCTAATTTTTAGGGTGTTGCACCCTATTTAAAGGACTTATACCCTTTAGGTGGCCTCCTTATCAGTCTCCTCTGTCCAGAAAACCCGAGTTCGTGCATCCTCTCCCTTATTTGTGTGTGTGAGAGAGCTTGAAGAGTGATTTCTTGGTGTTCTTTTGAAGGAGCTTGAGGTTGGAAGTGTCTTGATTGAAGGGAAGGCTTCAGATCCAGAAACTCTTGGAGTATTGCAGTTCTTTTGAGGTAAAAATTCGACAATTTTCTTATCTATTGCTTAGATCTCTTCTTTGGAAGTTTATTGTCATATTTAGCTCATTTTGGGATTGTTCATGGGGTTGATATTTTGATGAAGTTATCACTTCAAATCTGGACGTTTTGTGGCCTCTTTGGGCTTAAAGTTTCAAGCTTTATCAAGTTCTAGGCCTCCTTCATGTTTTCGCTCCCTTATTAAGCCCTCTTTGAGTTTTGGAGCCTCTTTGTGGCATGCATGGACGTATAGTTAGCAACTTTACGTGGTTTTCCAGCTCTTGGGTACCACATCTACAGTTGGTAGGTGCACTCAACGAGTTGGGTAGGTTTTTCTCGACTTTTTGAATATTATAGGAACTCGACGAGTTGGTAGGTACACTCGACGAGTTGGTAGGTGCACTCGACGAGTTGGGTCAACATGGACTGTTGACCTTGACTGTTGACTTTGACGTTGACCATGGTTGACCAAGTTTGACTTTGAGGGTATTTTGGGTATTTCGGGGTTTTGATACAAATGGTCACATGTTGGTTGTAGGCATTTGAGTCCGAAGCTGAGTTTTGGAGTTGGGTTTTATCGGTTCAGCACTACTTGTGAGGTGAGTGTTCCTCACTGTACTTATTGGGTCGAAGGCACCAAGGTCGGCCCTTTTGGATTGTTATACTGGTTATTGCATGATTGAGTATTGTAGAGATCTGTTAGATCTGTATCCTGATAATAGGATGATGATATGCTTAGTGATCTGTAAGATCTGTCTGTTTGTCTGATTGACTGGTTATATGTTTAATTGTTATGTATATTTCGGCATCTTATGTGCAGTTGGGTGGAGGCGGACCTGCTTTGTGCTGAAGGCCAACAGACCTAGGGCGTCCCGGATAGACTGAAGGCCAATGAGGCGTACCAGTCAGGCCAAAGGCCCGGAGAACGTTCCAGATAGGTTGAACGCCCGAGGTGGCGTACCAGTCATGTTGTAGGTTCTGTGAGCATACCAGATAGACTGTAGACCGGTGGGGCGTTCCACTCAGACTGAAGGCTCTGAATGCATGTTATTTGTGATATTATTCTGGTTTTGTATTTGTGTTGGTATTTTTGGGGAACTCACTAATCTTTGGGCTTACTGTTTTGGATTATGTTTCTGGTACATCAGAGGATCGCGGGGAAGGCGAAGGCATGATCATGCACCTCCCCATATTTTGTTTCATGATTTATGGGATTTCTCTGATGTCGAACTTATTTTGAAAACAATTTGTACACAATGATAGTTTTTGGATTTATGTAAAAGTTTTAAAATTTTCAAAATTTTGTGGATGTTACAAGTTAGTATCAGAGCCTTGGATTGAGTGATTTGGAGGAACACTCGTGTGAATCCAGTCTCAAACTAAGGAAAAGATTTTCAAATAATTTTCAAACGGTTTTCAAAATACTAAAGGAGGATGCGATGTGTACGATCAGCCGGAACCTGTAAGTAGACCCCAAAATACCATACTATAATTTGATATTGTGATATGTTAGAACAGCATGCTAATGACAGGCCAGGGATCTTCATGAATTGCATGATAGAATTGTCTGATTATATGATGCCTGATAGCCTAGGGCTTTTCTTTTATGAAATTGACATCATTAATGTAGTTGCTTAGTGTATGAATCATGGTTATATATAACTAAGATCTTATTGATGGGTTTTGAGCATTCTAACACTCCTATGGTGTACATGCAACCCTATAAACCTTGGATCTATGTTTTCTCTATTATACATGCAAATATTCAATATTCCAAGGTTTCATCCTAACTAGCATAATATGAAGTAACTATACTACAAAATCCTAGTTAGATAACATACCTTTTGGTCTAGCTTGAAGTCTTGAACTTTAAGAGCTTAGCCCCAATAGTGTGGAAGCCTCAAGTGGAATCACAAATAACCAAAAACACCTTGGAAAACTTGAGAGAATAGCAAGCACTTCTAGAAATCGGCCCACCCTTTGTTCTCACACACTAGCGCCAATTTCAAGTGCCAATGACCTCTTTATATAGTATGGAGGATTAGGGTTACATTCATGTAAACCCTAATACCCATGACCTTTCATTTCCATAGGATCCATGGGTTAAACACTCCATGGACTATCCATGAAATCTTAGCCCAACCTAAATGAACTTGGCCCATTCCATATATATATATATATATATATATATATATATATATATATATATATATATATATATATATATATATATATATATATATATATATATATATATATATAAGAGTCCATATTTAACTAGTTTCTTTTGATCACTAAATTAATTCTAAATTAATTATTGATCAATACTAATTAAATAATATGATGTCATATTAATATATTAGAACTTATAATATATTAATATAAATCATAAACATACTATTCTTAAAAGACTATCCATATAAATTATACCGGTGAAGTGCAACCCAAATGGACCATGCCAAGTCGGGTCGAATACATACCAATTGTAGTTATGGACTTAGACAATAATCCAACAGTCTCCCACTTGGATAAGTCTATAACTATTATTGCGTATGACTCCAAAACCCGACTAGCAATCGTAGCTCTTAAAGACGCTGTCGAACTCTGAACAAATCAATGACACGTCCATTAGATAAGGGATCATATATTCCTCTATTCTAGATATCATATGGACTGAGACATGGATTATAATCATTCTCTTTGTCCATTTGTTGTTTCCCGATTTCCGATTTATGAATACCAACTAATTGAACAAATCAAATCAGTCCAGGCTTAGCCAAGCACTTCGGTGTGTCATCACTAAATCATCGAGGGGCCCACAGATATCGCTTTTATCCCTACAAGGGTAAAAGGAATGGATAAACTTTGACTCATATGCTTGTTCTATTACTTGTTGAATCATACACAAAGGCACGTTTTATAACATCGAGGTACCAATGTGTTTTCATACAATCAATGTATAACCAACTCATAGGCAACAACTCATATCTCTAGGTTTGAAGAATATAAGATATTATCATCTCATGATCACTCGTGATAAAAATCCATGAAGTGAGTCAAATGAGCGTGGGTTTAATCCAATACTCAGAACTTATGAGCACTCATGAATGTTGTAGCAACTCTTGCTATGCCCACTACCTTGGACATCTACAAACCAGCTTCATGACAGTCTTGCCTTAATACCTACTTCCAACGTATTATCGACTGTGGATGGTTTGAATAACTTAGTCATTCAGGAAGAACGACCTAGTTATTCTAGAAGTCAAAACATGCAAAGTGAAACATAATAATAATCGAATCCAATATGGTCTCAGAACTTATGAATATAAATAGAAAAGTTTTTATTTATCACCATATTGATTACACATCATTCATTGTATACTGTTTCAAATTATCAACTTTATACTTGAATTAAAACAATAGTTTTCCCATGCCCAAAGCATGTACACTATGTTTTCTAAACAATAGTCATGCCATACACCAAGTATGGATACTATGTTTGTCTATGATCTTTACTTTGTCGAATAGATCGATTGAACATAATTCCAATGATTCTCATTTCACAATCCCAAATCCTTACCGTAAATGTAAGAATTCCAAATTCCTACCATTTACCGAAATCTGTTAGATTCTAAACGTATATGCATTGATCCTCTTGTAATGACTATGCACAAAGTCACAAACACTTGCCAACAGACATTACAGACTATTCCAATGGAGAGCAATTCCATGGAAACGAAGTCTCAAATTCAAATTACATTGTTTTGAACATCCTTCTTGCATTAAGCTTTCTAATCTTACACATATTTAATGGATAACTTCCACCTATGGGAACATTTCCATATTCTCATTTTGACTATCACTTCTGAACAAGAGTTGCCTCTTTTCAGAATATGTCAATATGGTCCTTCCAAAATTAACACTATACTTCCAACTGTCCCTGAGCAACCAATCTTTGGTAAACCTTAGATTGTTCTCGACAATTGCTTAATCATTTTAGTCATATCCAATTCTAGACTTTTCCCCTCTTAATGCCCTGAGCATTTGGAAAAATTTAGAAAGGATGAATATTATAGCACATGTCATCGACCCTATATCTGAAGCATATAGGACACGATTCATGATGTCTCACATAAAGACATGATACTAGACCAGTCTTTTGCTATAATGTTTCTATTTCTATTTGCCAAGTTCTCATAATTCAGATTATGAAAAGGGATGCCATAATCATAATTGAATTTTAGAACGCAAATAATGGACCCATATATAGAATTTCCTTATGTTGAGTCATTCCAACATAAAATTCATAAAATTCATATATATCCTTGACTAAAGATGATTAAAACCTCAATATAAGCTTTTAGAATTAAAATGAAGTATAATTTCCTCTCCCTTAATTATAGCAAAACAACTTTTCCCAATTGAACTTTTGTTTTTCTATAATTAACATTGCTAACTTGCAACACTTATCATAATTATCATGCTCCCACTAACATGACGATTATTCGCATAACACTTATGCTCCCACTAGATTTGACATGTACTCAAAAATCAGCTGGACTTCTAAAAATCAATACTTTATTGACTTTCTTCCCAAAGTTTAGATTTCTTATACGAGATGCTTTAATAAAACTTTATCAAAAGCATACACCTTTCCTTAGATAGCTCACATGTGTGTCTAAACAATTTCAGAACTATGAAAAGGGATGTCGTAATCATAGTCTCATTGTTTAGACCTTTGCCATTTCTCACAAGTCCATGTTAGTGTGTCGGTTAACCACACACGCTCCACTAACGACTTTGAGAATGCAAATATCGCAATTGCTATCTACTTAAAATCTACTTAGTGAAAGCGTTTCCTCACCATCATTTTCATGAATCTGAGAGAAACCTTATGACACTTAGATTTTATGGTGTATGTGTTCCTATCCATGTGAATTTGTCAAAACCATAATCACAAGACAATGTTAGTGATAAATCCAAACTCATATGGATTGAACCTGTGCGGTCTTAACTTCTTGCCACCTGGCAGCACAAGGGCCTGCCATTGCTTCCAAGTTGTTATGCAACCAATTGAGAACACTCAGGACTCATATGCAAAGCCAACTTTAACTGGAATGGGCACATAAATGGAATATGTCAACATGATAGGTTATAAACCTCAAGTCGAGTGCTAATGATAAACTACAAGTTTTATTCTTGATTAGACTCTTTCAGAATCTTTTAGACTCCTACTGTCCTCTTGACATATAAGACTCTCTTGCCAAGCACCATGCCTTCTCAAACAAATATTCAAGAGATAGTGCGGATTTTTATCAAGACAAACACTTCACACAATTGGCCTTAGTTGGTCTTTGTTTTATCCAAAACATCACAACTTATCAATTTCAGATGTACAAGAGTAGAACATATTTTACTCTTACATTTGACAAGTGTTATAAACCTTTCTTTAAGATATGTCACTCAAGTTACAATCTTGGAGTATGACTCTAAGACTTGTTTTGGAACGAAGTATGACTCATCTTCTTGATTTAACCATTTCAATAATTCAATATTCCTCTTCTTAGTCATAAGAATAAGGTGTCCTCAGAGGACTAATTGTGATATGGTTTCTTAATCATTAATATGATCATAAAACATGATACTAAAGTACTCTCCCATCTTTTCAGATTTGAGAAACTTTTATCTTTCTGCCAAATTTGATTCTTCTCATTCGTTCCGCCATACATCAAAACTTTTCCAATGTTTCAGAATTATACTTAAACTTTTATGTATAACCATATTTACTAAACTTCAGTAAATCATGACGAATAATCTTATCGATCTTTGTGGTGGACTTGACCAGTGCACAAGAATGTGTACTCGATCCCTTAGTCCTTCACTTGACTCACATATACATGTGAACAAGGAACTAGTCTTAATTTTCCAAAGATGAAACTTCTCATTCACCATACAATACAACTTGCATAATTCCAAGTTTCTATCCAACTGAAACTTGGTTGATGAGAATCTTTCCTTATTTGGTAAATTATGACACTACCACAAACGAAAGAATCAAATCCATTTTCCAATGTTGCTATCAATGGAATCATATAAACAACAATTTTTTTTTCATAAATGCCACTATAAGGATATTTAAAATAAATAAAACGAAAGTTTTCTTTTATTTAAAACTTGCTGAAAAACTTATCCTTACAATGCAAATGCATATGAAAACTATGTTGTTATCTATTCCTAAGAAATCTATCACAACTCTTAAGTAGCAGCTCGAAAATTCTGATCACCGAACCATGCGATCGAAATCAATCTTCGGGATCAGAATCAGATTACTCTTCTTTAAGCTTCCTCTTATTTCTTTGATTCTTAAAACTTCAACATGTGACCCAGTCACATCATGTAATAAGAATCTCCAAATAGGAACTTAATAGAGTTAGATAGTGGACTTACCTGAAGTAAAGTCAAACTTTTGACTTGACCAACCTTATGATCTTTCAGGTAAATAGGGCAGCTTTGCAACCAATGTCCCTTCCTTTGGAAATATAAGCATATGGACTCTTTGGGAATGGCACACGACACTGTCTCAGACTTAGCCTTTCTCCTTACCATTTGGTTAACCGAGTTGACTATGGATGATCCCTTTCCATTGGGAAGAGAAAGCTTTTCTGGATTTTCAATGTTACCATTGTCAATGTCCATGAAAGTTTGGAAAGTTCATCTTCTAATCAAATTTGCTTTACCAGTGCTCCAAATCATTGCTGATTCAGCAGCACCTAGCAAATAGATAAGATCATTAAGGGTCATGTCATAGTCTGTTTCATAGTAGTCCCAAAGGAAACTCACTATGTGACTTAGAAAGTGATTGAACAACCAACTATCTCAAGACTTTGACACCCAACTCTCCCGGATTGTCAATATGTGACTTAATCTCCAAGATGTGAGCACACATAGACCTTGCTTGCCAATAGGGCTTGAGTGACCTTGAACTATTCAATAACTTGTGGGTTAGGGAGAATAATTGGATGAGGTGAAGGAAGAGAAGTATGATTTCCATGAACCAACCATGGGACATCATCTTCATTAGGAAAGCTTGTTCCTAGGGATTTGGGAAGATCATAGTTGTCTGAACCAGACATCTACAATGGGAGAAATTCAAGTTAGTTGATTTAAGTTCTTAATATAACACCCAATATGAAATATTAAGGCTAGGACCCAACACAATATTTTATAACTTGGAAGAGGGATGCCGTAATCCAAGCTATAAAATATTTGAAGGTAGGCGAATGACGATTCACCAATTTCCACCAAGAAAAACGAAATAATTTATTAGGTTTTTAATCGGATTTGAAATTCCTAGATCTTTTGAGATTTATTGAACTTTTCAGTGGCATGTTTCAATCTCGATTATGCCCTCTCAAGTTTTGTGACTGGGATGCCGAGGATCACAAAACAAGGTGTGAATAACCATGCAAATATACTTGGTACCCTTAGTATTTATCACTTAATCGATGTGCCGGTTAACCACACGCGCTCCACCGATCCTATGATAAACATTAAGTTACCATTTGCCTACCTTGTTAAATCCAAGTTAGCGTGTCGGTTAACCATACGCGCTCCACTAACGACTTAAGCAAGGTGCAAAGTGTAATTTCATGGGTTAGCACCAAATTCACATTTTCCTAAGTAAATAAGATTAGGAATTTATAAAAGGTTTAGTTACTTTATATTTATCATTATACTTATAATGAAGGGAGAATTATAGTCATTGTCCTACCCGTTCGGCTAACGACCCTCCACCAGTCAAGAAAGCGGTGGGTGAGAGTGGACACCCATTAAGCTACCATTTTATAGGCAACAACCTTATACCCCCCTTATAGACCGGCTTCGTGAATGAGGCCTACTAACGGTAAGACTGACTTTGTTCTTATACATATATATATATATATATATATATATATATATATATATATATATATATATATATATATATATATATATATATATATTATTAAGTTATAATACTATAAAGTGTAAGGGTTGAATTTTAACTTTTAAAATTCTAAGGGTTTTACTTGGAATTAAAGTATTCATGAGGAGAAACTTTACAAATTTCAAAACTTGAGGGAAAGTTTTGAACTATTCAAAAACTTTTGGATTTTCATAACTTATGAGTTTAATTAAGGTTTTAAAAACTTTAATGAAGAGACTCTTGAACATCCATAACTTGAGGACAAGTTATGGAGTTCTTAAAACAACAAAACTCTTCAGCTTTTGTAACCTATGCATTTTAATGGATCTTTAAAAGAAATGTCTTTTGGTGATCCATAACTTGAGGACAAACTATGGACTCCATTAAGATACATTTAGATCAATAATTAACTAACAAACAATTTTGCAAATAATTCCTATGATCTACCAAAACTCATAAGTGTATGAACAATCATATCAACAATTTCAAGAATTACATAAACTCACATAAAACTTGAAATTTTGATAACAACCTTGAAATTGGTTTACCATAATCATTACCACATCAAAAAACAGGTTTTAAAAGTCCAAAACAATTTAAGGTAATGATTCTAGACCAATTCCAGCCTTAAAACTCGAAGATATGTTGTTAGGGGGTCCAACTCATCGAGTGCATGAGCCAACTCGGCGAGTTGGATGAATTTAGGCATGGACTCGTCGAGTCCCTTAATGGAATCAGCGAGTCAGCTGACCATACAGCATACAAACTTCGATTTTCAGCAATTTGCATCAAGTATAAAAGAAAACAAGGCTAGGATCTGATACCACTGATGGGTTTTGAGCATTCTAACACTCCTATGGTGTACATGCAACCCTATAAACCTTGGATCTATGTTTTCTCTATTATACATGCAAATATTCAATATTCCAAGGTTTCATCCTAACTAGCATAATATGAAGTAACTATACTACAAAAGCCTACTTAGATAACATACCTTTTGGTCTAGCTTGAAGTCTTGAACTTTAAGAGCTTAGCCCCAATAGTGTGGAAGCCACAAGTGGAATCACAAATCACCAAAAACACCTTGGAAAACTTGAGAGAATAGCAAGCACTTCTAGAAATCGGCCCACCCTTTGTTCTCACACACTAGCGCCAATTTCAAGTGCCAAGGACCTCTTTATATAGTATGGAGGATTAGGGTTACATTCATGTAAACCCTAATACCCATGACCTTTTATTTCCATAGGATCCATGGGTTAAACATTCCATGGACTATCCATGAAAGCTTAGCCCAACCTAAATGAACTTGGCCCATTCCATATATATATATATATATATATATATATATATATATATATATATATATATATATATATATATATATATATATATAAGAGTCCATATTTAATTAGTTCCTTTTGATCACTAAATTAATTCTAAATTAATTCTTGATCAATACTAATTAAATAATATTATTCCATATTAATATATTAGAACTTATAATATATTAATATAAATCATAAACATAGTATTCTCAAAAGACTATCCATATAAATTGTTCCGGTGAAGTGCAACCCAAATGGACCATGCCAAGTCGGGTCGAATACATACCAATTATAGTTATGGACTTTGACACTAATCCAACACTTATAGCCTGAGAATGTTTGGTTTGGCCTTATTTCCTGTTCTTGTTTGATGAAGGGCTTAGGGTAGGATCAGATATTCGAATGTCTATAGGGTCCAGCATTATGTATGGCTAGTATACACGAGTGCTGCAGGGTTGGTGGAAGTTTCATGGGTGAGTCGCGAGGGGTCAGTCGGCCAGTAGTGAGATGTTTAGCCTTTCCTATAGGGAGTGAGGACTGAGCGTTCGTCTATACTTATGAGTATTGTTAGGATGTTGTGATGATACTTGAGACAAATACGGGTAGGTGTGGAAGGTAGTATGGGCCTGTACTACTGAAAGCACAGGACCCATATGCATAGCAAGGAAGTCACAACCCCTAGGGCTTCGTTGCGAGTTGGTTCCCATTATTTATGTGGATTATCATATATCTTCTTGGTGTATTTTCAGTCTGGTGACTACGAGATGGTTTGAGATCGGATCCGGGGTCGGGATCGGGATCTGGCAGTCAGTGTGGGCCAGCATTGTCAGAGGACCGCGTCAGGGAGATCATCCGTAAGGAGGTGGTTGCTTTTGTCGGGGGTTAGATTCCGGAGACGTTCGGGTATATCAAGACCGTGATGATGGAGTTCTTTGATGATCGCTACGCAACTATTGCTGACACGGCTGCTGTTGCAGCCCCCGCAGCCGTGGCGGCTACAGGTGTTGGGACAGGGCGAGTTTTTCAGTATCGGGACTTCAATAATACGAAGCCCCTGACTTTCGATGGATCCAGGGCCCGATCGTAGCCATGAGATGGCTATCTGATGTGGAGGGGTGTTTCTTCACTTGTTCATGCCCTGCTGACCAGAAGGTCAGGTGCGCTCTGAACCTTCTGAGGTCCGGAGCGAAAGATTGGTGGAGACTTGTTACGGGTTCGTACTCTTATGAGAAGAATGTCGCGGCATCTTGGGATCAGTTCAGAGAGAATTTTTCGTACTCGTTACATTCCTTGGGTCGAGCGGGATAGGTTGGCTCAGGAGTTTTTAGACCTAAGGCAGGGATCAGAGTCGGTGACGGAGATCACCCAGATGTTTACCGAGAGGGTGATGTTTTTCCCTGAGTTTGCTTCAGAGCAGGCTCAGATGACCCGTTATCTGAGCATGCTCAAGACGGATATCAGGCAGTTTGTTTCGATTCAGCGGTGTGATACCTTACTGGAGTTACAAGAGGCCGTCAGGCCGCGTGAGCTTGAGATAGAGTTTTAGTTGAGAGAGCAGAGGCAGGCCCCGACACAGTCGCAGCCGGCGCCGAATCGGTTCAAAGCTGCCGATTCTAGGTCTGGTCGTCAGTGAGGCCGAACTTGTGGGAAGTGCGGGAAGGTTCATGTCGGAGCTTGTCGATCTGAGGGTGTGTGCCACAAATATGGCAAGGAGGGGCATTATGCAAGGGACTGTCGCCAGTCCTCCCCGGTTCAGGGTATGAGGATTTGCTATCATTATGATCAGGTTGGCCATGTGAAGGTCAACTGTCCATTGCTTGTCGACGTAGGCCCCCGCGCCAGCCACATTGAGGATCACCGACGAGAGTTAGGGCAGGGCGGAGCCCCCAGGGGCTCAAGGTCGCGCTTTCCAGCTCACTGCCGAGGAGGACAGAGCAGCACCAGATGTTGTGACTGGTATGTTTCTGTCTCTTATCCTATTAATTATTGTTGTTTTATGCTCATATGTTTGTACCTCTGTTAGGTACGTTCTCAATGAACTGCTTGCCTGCTCTTGTATTGTTTGACTCGGGTGCGAGTCGGTCTTTTGTCTCTCGGTCCTTTAGTAGGGAGTTTGCTTTGCCCATAGGAGAGTTAGAGTGTCCGTTGCGAGTTTCTATCGCCAACGAACACGAGGTTTCTGCTACTTCGGTTTATTTGGGTTGTGTTATCGAGATCTTCGGGGTATCCTTTCCGATTGATTTGATCCCTTTTCCTATGGGGGATGTCTGCGTGATTGTGGGTATGGACTGGCTGAGTTGTTTCAGTGTCATGATCGACTGCGAGGGTCAGCGTATAGTGGTTCGAACCCCAAGTGCGGGAGAGCGGGTTATTTATGGAGAGGGCACCAGGATAGGTTCAAGATTTTGTTCAGCAGCCAGTGCTCGGTAGTATATTCAACACGGGTGTGCGGTTTATTTGGCGTATGTGGTGGATACACGGGTCAGGGATCAGGTTTTAGTTTTAGATGTTCTGGTCGTCAGAGAGTTCGCTGATGTGTTCCCGGAGGAGTTACCCGGTGTGCCTCCTGAGAGGCAGGTCGAGTTTAGGATCGAACTTGTGCCAGGTGCGGCTCCTATTGCTAAGGCGCCATACCGATTGGCACTGCCTGAGATGCAGGAGCTGTCATCTCAGCTGTAGGAGCTGCTAGACAAGCAGTTCATCCATTCGAATAGTTCTCTGTGGGGAGCGCCGATTTTGTTCGTCAAGAAGAAGGATGGTTCACACCGAATGTGCATTGATTACCAGGAGTTGAACAAGTTAACGATGAAGAACCGTTATCCCCTTCTGCGGATTGATGACCTCTTTGATCAGTTGCAGGGAGCATCTTGGTTCTCCAAGATATATATGAGGTATGGGTACCATTAGGACAGGGTGACGGAGGAGGACGTGGAGAAGACCGCATTCCGGACTTGTTATGGGCATTACGAGTTCATGGTGATGCCGTTTGGGCTCACCAATGTAGGTTGATGCTCGATCGCTCAGTTATTGTGTTCATTAATGATATCTTGGTGTATTCCAAGACCAGGGAGCAGCATGAGGAGCATCTTTGCGAGCTTCTAGGGGTTTTGAGGCGAGAAGGGCTTTATGTTAAGTTCTCGAAGTGAGAGTTTTGGTTGCGAGAGGTTCAGTTCCTTGGACACCTCGTTAACCAAGATGAGATTTTGGTCGATCCGGCCAAATTCGAGGCGGTAATGCAGTGGGAGATTCCGAAATCTCCCTCAGATATCAGGAGTTTTCTGGGTTTGGCAGGTTACTACCAGAGATTTATTCAGGATTTCTCCAAGATTGCAGTACCCCTCACTCGTCTGACGAGGAAGGGGGTTGATTTCCGGTGGGGCCCTGAGTAGCAGTCCGCGTTCGAGACCCTTCGGCAGAGACTTTGCGAGGCCCCGATTTTGATCCTCGCCGAGGGAATTGAGGATTTTGTGGTTTTCTGTGATGCATCCATCACCGGCTTGGGAGCTGATATTTCCATATTTATACATATTTTTAGGCAATATTTAATTACATTTTTATTAATATTTTGGTTATTTACATAGAATTATGGTACTTATAAGGATAAATTGTTATTTGCAGCCAAAGTAGAAGCATTTTCGAAGAAAGGGACCAAAATTGACAATACTTGGAACTTTAGAGACTTGAAGATTTAAAAGAAAAGAAACCCACGAAATCTGCTATACTCACGTCGTGAGATGTCTAGATTCACGACGTGAGTTGGAGTGTTCTAGAAGATATGCATCCGGATGAAAGAGTCCTTGTCGAACACGTTTATCTCATACTCACGACGTGAAGCTTATCGTCTCACGACGTGATCTCGGCAAAATCAGAAATTATAAATACCTTAGTCCATTACGATTTGAGAGACTTTTGGCCGGTAGAGAGGAGATCTGGAGATGAAATTCAGTAGGGAAGAAGTGCTGGAATAGGGTTTTTACCACCAAGTAAGAGAAGAGTACATCAATAGTTTATTTGTTTGATACATTCATCATGACTTATACTATGATTTGTTTTAGTTTGTTTGTTGCTATGAGCAGCTGAATCTAGCTACTCTTGTTTAGCTAGATGAAGCTTCTGACTTATGGTTTAGTTTAATTTGCTATGGATTTGTTAAGTTGGTAGTTTGCTTGTGTTTGATTATTATTACCTAGCATGCTAATATTTGTTTCGTTAGTTGCTTAAATTCATGTTCTGTGTAGCTTAGTGACAATTAAATTACATGAACTTGAAACCTAGTGATTTAGTGAACATTGAATTACTAGAGCTAGGTTTGACCAATCTTAGATAGTAATTAAAGTAATTAAATTTAGCTGTGCTAGAGAACATAAATTATGACCATAATTGTGTTTGCATAATCTTACATAGCATATTCATAATCCATAACTGGTTCTGTGTTTGATTGTGTGTGACCATACATAGTTTTACATGAATTAGTTTAATATTGGTAAGTTTAGACTTAAATTACTAATACAATAATAACCAACTTGATAATCCATAATTGTTAGCTAACCATAAAGAAGAAGTGGATTCGAACTAAACAAGAGTGTTTTTAACTATTGATTGAATTTGAGTTAAGTTAGTCTGATCTTGAAAATCAGATAAAAACCCACTTAAAGCTTGTTAAAAATTAGGTTAATTTGGTAGTAATTAATTAATTAGACAATACCGTTCCATGTGATCGACACCCGACTTACCCTACTATTCTATAATTTTGACTAGGTACACTGCCTAGGTGCAATTTAGTTAGTTAAGGTAGTTAGGTTATAAATATTAAAATTAGGTGTAGCTAATTGTACGCATCAGGAGCAGTCCTCATGTAGAGAGGACGGGTGATAGCTTATGATGCGCGGCAGTTGAAGCCGCATGAGACGAGATATCCCACGCATGATCTTGAGTTGGGGGCGGTGGTTTTCGCCCTCAAGATTTGGAGACACTGCCTTTATAGGGTTCGTTGTACTATCTACACGGATCACAAGAGTTTGAGGCATATTATGGATCAGCCGAACCTAAATATGAGGCAGTGCAGGTGGCTGGACGTAGTCAAGGATTATGACTGCGAGATCCTTTACCCTCTAGGTAAAGCAAACGTGGTGGCGGATGCCCTGAGCTGCAAGTCTGTTGGACCTTCTGTTGAGGTGGCATGTATGAGGATTTTTGTGGATTCTCTGCTTGTGGGAGTGAGTAGGGAGGCTCGGGTCGAGGGGGTGCGGGAAGAAAATTGGAAGATTGAGAGGATCAGGGGCGAGATCACTAGATTTGTGCCGGACAGTCGTGGTTTGTTGACCCGTTGCGATCGGTTGTGGGTTCCTGTGTCTGGTGGGATCAGACAGATTGTGTTGGAGGAGGCTCATAAGTCTCGCTTTTCTATTCACCCGGGGGCCACCAAGATTTATCAGGATCCGAGGTTGAGTTATTGGTGGTCGTGCATGAAGAGGGAGATTGTCTGGTACGTCGAGAGCTGCTTGACCTGTAGGATGGTCAAGGCCGAGCATCAGAGGCCGCATGGTAAGTTGCAGCCTCTGGAGGTTCCCATGTGGAAATAGGAGCATATTTCGATGGACTTCATTACTAAGTTGCCGAAGACGGCAAATGGTTTTGATGTTATTTGGGTCATCGTGGATCGATTGACCAAGAGTGCCTATTTTCTAGCAATTCGGGAGAGCTCGTCGTCAGAGAAGTTGTCCGATGTGTATATTCGCAAGATTGTTGCTCGCCATGGGGTTTCGGTCTCTATTGTTTCAGACCGTGATGTTCGGTTCACCTCCCGTTTCTGGCAGAAGTTCCATAAGGAACGGGGCGCGAGGCTGCATTTCAGCACAACTTATCATCCGCAGACCGACAGCCAGAGTGAGCGGACCATTCAGAATCTTGACGATATGTTGCGAGCATGCATTATTGATTTTGGCGGGAGCTGGGACTCCTACCTACCTCTTGCAGAGTTCTCCTACAACAACAGTTTCCACTCCAGTAGGTGCCCCGCCTTTTGAGCTTTTGTATGGGCAGAGATGTTGTACCCCAGTCTGTTGGGGGGAGGTGGCTCACAGGGTCATGGGTCGGACTGAAGTGGTTCTGCATACTATAGAGATGATTCAGTAGATTAGGCAGAGATTACAGAATGCTCAGAGTCGGCAGAAGAGCTATGTCGACCAACGCCGATCTGAGTTGGAGTTTCAGGTCGGTGACATGGTTGTTTTGAAGGTCTCACCTTGGAAAGGTGTGATTCGCTTCATGAAGAGGGGGAAGTTGGGTCCCCGATTTATTGGACCATTCCGAGTTATTGCCAAGGTTGGCAAGGTTGCTTATAGATTGGATCTTCCGGAGGAGCTCAGTCAGATTCATAGCACTTTCCACGTTTCGCAGTTGTGGAAGTGCGTGTTGGACGAGGATGCAGTGGTATCATTGGATTATATTCAGGTTGATGAGCGTTCCCTGTGATCGACACCCGACTTACCCTACTATTCTATAATTTTGACTAGGTACACTACCTAGGTGCAATTTAGTTAGTTAATGTAGTTAGGTTATAAATATTAAAATTAGGTGTAGCTAATTGTACGCATCAAGTTTTTGGCGCCGTTGTCGGGGAACGGCTTAGTTAATTACTGATTTATTTTGCTTTAAATTAATCGATCCTTTTTGTCGGGTAAAACCTGCAAAAAGTTATTTTCAGTTTCGTTTATTTTCTTGCAGTACTGAACTCACGACGTGAGCATTAGTGGCTCACGACGTGAATCCAGTGATTTCCAGTTTTCTTTGTTTTTAGTTTGCTTTTCTATTTTAGTTCAGTTTTACGTTTTTATTTTTTTGTTTTATTACAGTAGTACATGACCAGAGGCTCTAGCACACCTTTGGTACCACCGTTTGAAGATCCAGAGTCGGCCCTTCACAAAAAGAAGGATAAGAACGTGAAAGACGATCAAACACCAAAGAAGACACCCTTACAAGAGTTCAAGTCAGTGTTCTCAAAGAATTCAGGGAAGAAAATGGGAGAATCGAGCTCATCTACGAAGGACAAGAGCAAGATTGCAATTTTAGATCAAATACCTATCCCAAACGAGTCTGAATACGAGTCCAGGAACGAGTTTGGACTATATACGAGCGAACCCGAAGACAAGCCAAGCAACGAAATGGCGAACATTGAAGAAATGACAATGGGTGCTTACAAGAAGCGTATTCGAGAAGATGTTGGTCTGGGATTAGTACAACCCGCGATTCCTGCCACTGCCACATTCGAGTTGAAGGGACACATCCTTAATGCACTAAAGGATATTCTGTTTTATGGAAAGGATCATGAGGATGCTTTCAAACATCTAAAAGAGTTCAACGACATTGATGACTATTTCAATGTCCCAAATATCAATAGAGATACTGTCTTGCTAAGAATGCTACCAGTTACTTTCAAAGGAGCTGCGAAAGACTGGTTGAAAGCACTCCCACCTGGTATAATGACTACTTGGGTTCAAATGCGTGAGCAGTTTCTAGACCAATTTTGCCCACCATCCAAGATAGCAAAACTCAAGAAGGCAATAGCCAACTTTGAGCAACAGCCGAGGGAGTCACTATACAAGGCATGGGAGCGTTACAAATGATTGTTAAGGAATTGTCCTCAACATGACCTTAATATTCAGCAAGAGATGTCTATTTTATTTGATGGGGTCAATGTCATGACTAGACAACTCCTTGATTCGCAAGGCCCTCTCACGAAGAAGAATCCTAATCAGATCAAGGTGCTAATTGAAGAATTCGTAAAACACTCTCGTGAGTACCACAACCCAAGACAAGATGGAACAAAAGGCAGTAGGGGTGCACAATCTGAAGAAATGGCTGCTATGATGGGGATGTTGAATAATATGGACCGGAGATTGACCCAAATGGACCAATCAATTCATGCAATAAGAGTTGGATGTGAAAGGCGTAATGGTCCACACTTGACCAAGGATTGCAGCTAAGATGATAACGGGTACAAAAAGGCTGAAGTTTGTTATTCGAGTGGGGATAAGTATAATGAGGACCGGAGAAAACCAAAGAAAAAGTGGCTGCCATATGATGAATACAAGAGGCAAAAGGAAGAAAAATATAAGCCGACAGGCCGAGGCATCTACCAAAAATAGCAACCACCAGCCGAAAAGTAAGTAGATTTGGAAAACATTTTGACCAAATTTATGGAAGCTTCCGAGAAAAGGCATGATGACACCGATGCAGTGCTAAAGGAACGCATGAAAATGATGAAAGAACAGCACACAATGATGATTGACCAACAAACCTCTTTAAGAAATCATCAAGCATCGATCCATAATTTAGAAGTCCAAGTTAGTCAATTAACTACTTTGGTGAGCAATAAATTATCCTCACAATTTCCCGAAAAGAATGCTCAATCCCATGTAATGATGATTGATACTGAAGAAGAGGCCATCTCTGAGTTCCTAGAAGCACTAGAAGTGGAACCAAAGCCATCCGGACCAAAGCCAAAGAAGTCGAAGCTTGAAAACGAAATTACTGCTGAAACACCAGACTCACATCGTGAGCCCGCCATGCTCACAACGTGGGCTCGGTCTGAACAGAAAAATTCAAATTCCGTTCCGGCTTACAGACCGCCTTTGCCGTTTCCATCTCGAGCACAACTCAGTCCACTGGAAAGGGAACATCTGGAATTTATTCAGCAAATAAAGGGTATTCCTATTAATACCCCTTTTATCGATTCACTTTCAAAAATTCCAGAATACGCGAAGTTCCTACAAGATCTTATGGACACTCGTTAACAATTAAAGAAGAACTCTAAAGTAATTCTTAGTGAGCAAAGTTCAAGAGTGGTATTGGGAGACATACCTAAGAAGATGGGAGATCCTAGACGCCTTACTCTTCCATGTGAGTTTGGTAACAACTTGAAGACTTATGCTTTAGCCGATTCTGGGGCTAGCATAAATTTGATGCCATATTCATTTTATCAAAAGCTGAATATTCAGAAAATGAAGGGTACAAAGATGACCATCCACATCGCCAATCGTTCGGTGACTCACCCGAGGGGAATTGTAGAAGACATCCTTGTTAAAATTGGGAAATTTGTTTTCCCAGTTGACTTTGTGATTATGGATATGAAGGAGGATGTGAATGTCCCAATTATTCTTGGTCGCCCTCTACTTAATACTGCTAGAGCTTTAGTTGATGTTCGTGATTCGAAGCTTACATTGAGGGTTGGTGATGATGAGGAGACATTTGGAATACAATATGGTTTTCAAGGAGAAGATGTAAAAGGTGAGGTGTTCAATATGGATGAAGATAATGATCTTGAAGAATTAGAGAAGCTAATGGAGGAAGAAATCAAGACAATTCATCAAGTAAAACGCACCAAACCGAGAGCATCTGTCCCGTGCTTCGTTGAAGTCATTACCTACACAAAACCAACAACTTTGATCAGTGAGGAAAGCGATGAATTGTCGAGTGATGAAGACGAGGCTACTTCCAAGGAGACAAGTCCAATGGTAAAGGAAGAAAAGATTCCTATGGAGCTTAATAAAAGTGAAGAAAAATTAGAGACTAAAGGGATAAAACGCAAGCTCGATGTAGATGAAGTAAAAGCTAAAAAGGAGAATTCAAAGAAGGCGTACATTAGACGAGTTCAAGCGTACAAGAGGCTATGGAAAGAGCAAAAGATTCAGGTGCTGATGGATTCCTCTGACAGCTCAACGTAGGAGGCACAGAGTCCAGCTCACGACTCCATGAAAAAGAAGCGCTTCTCGGGAGGCAACCCGAGTTTGGTTTGGATTTTCTTTTCTTTTTAGTTTTTGCATTTTTATTTTTCTAAGAAAATCAATCATATCATCTACAACCTTTTCTGCATAATAAAACACTTAGTGTGAGGTCCCTAAATTAAGTGGTAATAAATTAGGTGATTTAATTAATTAAAATTTAAAGATTTAAGATCCAGACGAACTCACGACGTGAATCATTATGGTTCACGATGTGAGTATAGTGTGAATTACGGACACCTTTTTGTTAGGCCATTATATTACCTAACCCACTTAATCTTTAATCGAATGGCCCAAGTGTTCAGCCCAAAACAAACTCACGACGTCAATCCTCTACATTCACGACGTGAATTTAGAAACGCACGGGACCACAGTAAAAGACAGAAACCATTTGACCTAAACCATTACTTTATTCTCCCACGAAGTGAAAACGGATTTTGGTCCCCGCTTTGTTTCGATTGCGGCCGGCATCTTCTCTTATTCTTCTTGTGCTTACGTAATCCTCCAATCTAGGTAAATTAATCTTCTTTGCATTGTTTATTGTTGATTTATTTGCTAGATTTAGGGGTTAGGGTTTGCATTTCATTTGAATATCAAAATCAATACCCTTAATGTATGAAGATTTTGCTGCATGCGTCTGGAATGAGTTTGAAATTGTTCTAGCATAAAACCGTAAACATTAGATTCGCACGATTTGCACACAGAATGGACCGATTCTGACTTTTGATTACGAACTCACGACGTGACTCCTTAGGGATTCACGACGTGAATCCTGGACACTCTCAGTTTCTGATTCTGTTTAATACTAATCTTTTGGGATGTTTTTGTTGGTTTTGTTTTATGTTTATTTTTGTAGCAATGGCTCCCAGAAGAGAAGTTCCGACAGGGGTGGCAAGTTTGCACTCATTCTACGTTTTCCCAACAACCATGCCACGAGATATTTTGACACGTTGCAACAACAGGCTAGGGTGGTTGTACAATAGTGAAATTGCTCTTGCCCCTACAATTCATTAGGCAAGATTGAGGGAGGTCGGAATCCTTGATCGGTTGTCTCCGTTTCTTACAAATATTTTTTTGGGAAATGGATTTTCATTCACGTGCAAGGGCTGGCATAATTTATTTGGTATCCAAGAGAGGGTATATAAGGAACTATGCATGGAATTCTTTGCAACTGTGGCATTCCATGAGAATGTCCAAGACCCTACGTTCCCGCAATCCTTAGTTTTTATACTCGAGGGTGAATATCGTGAATGCAGTTTGGTTGAATTTTCCTGGAGAATAGGGTTATACGAGACTCAGGAAGCTATGACTCTAGAATTTGTTATGTTTTTGAGGGAGGCAGCTCGAGGATATGAAAATGGGGCCTCGGGGCTTGAGTTTTGGAACAATATTGCATCTGGAATATTCAATTCCGGAGTGTCACCCGAGAGCAGCATAAGATCCCCCATTCACCGCTTGATACACTGATTCATCACTTTCTCCATCAATCATAGGCGCCATGGGGATAAGGTCATGAAGCAAAATTTGTTTTTTTTATGGTGCATCTTACAGCCGGGAGTGTGTTTTAATATTCCATATTTTCTGGCTCGTTTCTTGGCTGATTCTGCTACAAGTTCCCGTCCCAGGAGCCCTATCTATGGGGGCCACTTCATCACTCGATTGGCCCGTTCTTATGACTTAATCATTCCCGAGATTACCCGCTCGTTAACTTGCACGGAGGGTAACGAGTTCACTATAGGATACTTGGAGACATTGAGGGTTGTTCGGAATTTTGGGTCTCATTGGGGCCTTGTGCATACTGATGATGAGGGTGATGATGGAGAGCAGCCTAGTGGACAACCTGAGCAACAACCACAGCCAAGGCCTCGGAGGAGGAATGTGCGAGGACGAGGAGAGAGAGGACAGTCGGTGCATCAACCCGCACCCATGGGAGGACCAAATTTTGGGGGTGATATGGCCGGGTATTTTGATCAACTTTCGTTAAGTTTCAATTAGATTGGCGGGACTATGGAAAATCTAATACAGCATTTGCATATGGAGCAACCTCCTCACCTGGGGTATCATTACCAAATTTTCCCTAGGTGGAGTGAGTATAGAGGTCAAGGGGTAGATGGAGCCGGTACGAGTGGAGCACGGGGTGAAGAAGATGACGATTGATATCTTATCTATTTAGTTTTTATTTTAATTTTATTTGGTTTAGCTTTTTGTGGTTTTGAACTTGTATTATGGTTTGTAAGACTTATAAGCTATTATGTTACTTTTATTTGTCCTTTGGTGGCTTTATTTCAGATTTGCTATGGAGTCTCGGAAAATAAGGTCGAGTCGAGAGCGTATGTGTCTAGCCAAGGGTTGTCTAGAATCTAGAGTCTAGAGTCACGAGTCGAGACCCACAATTGAAAATAAGTGTAGGGTGAGTCGAGAGAGAGGATGAATTTAGCGAAATATCATAGAAATTCTACATTTAGAAGTGTCTTTATCCATTCAGATATTAGGGTGGAATACCAACATTATTAAGAAGAATGGGCAGTTCTAATTTTCAGTCGCCCAGATCTCACGTCGTGAGGCTATATTCCTCACGTCGTGAGTTGGGTTACGAGGTATTTCGGAATACGCATTTCAGCGGCTTCACGTCGTGGAACATATTACTCACGTCGTGAGTTTTCTATTTTCACCGTATTGAATCCTTTTCGTTCCTATTCATTACATGGATCACCACCATTACATTTGGAGTTATTATGAAGACAATTATGGCTCGTTTCCTTCGATGTACAATGTGGCGTATGCTTTCCCACATTATTATTTACACCTTGGAGATTTGCACCAGTTTTATTGAAGGTTGAAGTTTCGATTCCGTATGTTGTTGGCACTTTATATATTTCGCGAGTTCAAGGTCCAAGTTCCGATTTAGAAAAAGTCCATATTCGTGATGCACATTTCATCCACACGTTTGGAGTTCGATCACGCCACTGCTATACCAGGGGAGTCTGTTCCTTTTTCTCCCTTTTATTGTTTTTAATTTAGTTTACGCATACAATGAGGGCATTGTATGTAATAAGTGTTGGGTAAGAGGTCGAAAAAGTAATTGTTTAGGTTGAAAAAAGTAAATTGCTAGAATTTAGTAAATTTAAAGAAATTTGGACATAGATTTGAAATAATAATCTAAATAAATATTCTAGTAATAATAATAATCAAAACTTAAGTTGCTAGTGTTGTGTGGGATGATCCGATGAGAGCTCAAATGTTTAGTTGAGCCAATATACGGTATAGTGCATTTGTAGCCTCCTTTATTCTAGTGAAATCATGGGACAAAAACACAACCCCGCTTACTTTGAGGGATGCAATATGTTTACCAGCCTGTACTTGAAATGTATCCAGGAAAACTAATATCTTTAACCGATAAAGGTTGAAGTTAAGCGCCCCTAATTAAGCATGTAGGTTTTGAGTGGAAAAAGTGAGATATTTATAAAAAAAGAGAAAGAGAAATTACCAAAAAGTGAAAAGTTGAAGAATTTTTGGAGCTATAGAAGTATCAAAGTTTAAAGATCAAAAATCAAAAATTCTGAAGAAATATAAAAAGTTGAAGATACCAAGAATTACACAAGAAGGTGGTGAATTCGAAGAAATCAAATATCAAATATCAAAGAAAATGAAGAATTCAAGAGCTCCATAGTGTGGTATCTAAAAAGTTGTAATTCTATAGATTATGTATGCTTGGGTGGCTTTACAAAAATACATTGAGGTTAAAAAGATTTCTGCGGATGGATTCGGAGGGATGCATAAAATGAGTGTTGTTCAAAAGAAGTGGGCGAGTGTTTATGAGGATTGTGAGTATTTAGAATTGAGGGGGGTTACTTAGGAAAAATTTTAGACACAAATGCACGCGTTGAGGTATTGGCATAATGGTTGAGTTTGAGTTGGATCGTTCTATGTGATGTTGGTGATAAAGGTTTAATTTTAAAATAATTAGATTTGCTTGAGGGCAAGCAAAACATAAGTGTGAGGTATTTTGATATTGCCATATTTATACATATTTTTAGGCAATATTTAATTACATTTTTATTAATATTTTGGTTATTTTCATAGAATTATGGTACTTATAAGGATAAATTGTTATTTGCAGCCAAAGTAGAAGAATTTTCGAAGAAAGGGACCAAAATTGACAATACTTGAAACTTTAGAGACTTGAAGATTTAAAAGAAAAGAAACCCACAAAATCTGCTATACTCACGTCGTGAGATGTCTAGATTCACGACGTGAGTTGGAGTGTTCTAGAAGATATGCATCCGGATGAAAGAGTCCTTGTCGAACACGTTTATCTCATACTCACGACGTGAGGCTTATCGGCTCACGACGTGAACTCGGCAAAATACCTTAGTCCATTACGATTTGAGAGACTTTTGGCCGGTAGAAAGGAGATCTGGAGACGAAATTCAGTAGGGAAGAAGTGCCGGAATAGGGTTTTTACCACCAAGTAAGAGAAGAGTACATCAATAGTTTATTTGTTTGGTACATTCATCATGACTTATACTATGATTTGTTTTCGTTTGTTTGTTGCTATGAGCAGCTGAATCTAGCTACTCTTGTTTAGCTAGATGAAGCTTCTGACTTATGGTTTAGTTTAATTTGCTATGGATTTGTTAAGTTGGTAGTTTGCTTGTGTTTGATTATTATTACCTAGCATGCTAATATTTGTTTCTTTAGTTGCTTAAATTCATGTTCTGTGTAGCTTAGTGACAATTAAATTACATGACCTTGAAACCTAGTGATTTAGTGAACATTGAATTGCTAGAGCTAGGATTGACCAATCTTAGATAGTAATTAAAGTAATTAAATTTAGTTGTGCTAGAGAACATAAATTATGACCATAATTGTGTTTGCATAATCTTACATAGCATATTCATAATCCATAACTGGTTCTGTGCTTGATTGTGTGTGACCATACATAGTTTTACATGAACTAGTTTAATATTGGTAAGTTTAGACTTAAATTACTAATACAATAATAACCAACTTGATAATCCATAATTGTTAGCTAACCATAAAGAAGAAGTGGATTCGAACTAAACAGGAGTGTTTTTAATTATTGATTGAATTTGAGTTAAGTTAGTCTGACCTTGCAAAATCAGATAAAAACCCACTTAAAGCTTATTAAAAATTAGGTTAATTTGGTAGTAATTAATTAATTAGACAATACCGTTCCATGTGATCGACACCCAACTTACCCTACTATTCTATAATTTTGACTAGGTACACTGCCTAGGTGCAATTTAGTTAGTTAAGGTAGTTAGGTTATAAATATTAAAATTAGGTGTAGCTAATTGTACGCATCAGGAGCAGTCCTCATGTAGAGAGGACGGGTGATAGCTTATGATGCGCGGCAGTTGAAGCCGCATGAGACGAGATATCCCACGCATGATCTTGAGTTGGGGCGGTGGTTTTCGCCCTCAAGATTTGGAGATACTACCTTTATAGGGTCCGCTGTACTATCTACACGGATCACAAGAGTTTGAGGCATATTATGGATCAGCCGAACCTAAATATGAGGCAGTGCAGGTGGCTGGACGTAGTCAAGGATTATGACTGCGAGATCCTTTACCCTCTAGGTAAAGCAAACTTGGTGGCAGATGCCCTGAGCTGCAAGTCTGTTGGACCTTCTGTTGAGGTGGCATGTATGAGGATTTTTGTGGATTCTCTGCTTGTGGGAGTGATTAGGGAGGCTCGGGTCGAGGGGGTGCAGGAAGAAAATTGGAAGATTGAGAGGATCAGGGGCGAGATCACTAGATTTGTGCGGACAGTCGTGGTTTGTTGAGCCGTTGCGATCGGTTGTGGGTTCCTGTGTCTGGTGGGATCAGACAGATTGTGTTGGAGGAGGCTCATAAGTCTCGCTTTTCTATTCACCCGGGGGCCACCAAGATTTATCGGGATCTGAGGTTGAGTTATTGGTGGTCGTGCATGAAGAGGGAGATTGTCTGGTACGTCGAGAGCTGCTTGGCCTGTAGGATGGTCAAGGCCGAGCATCAGAGGCCGCATGGTAAGGTGCAGCCTCTGGAGGTTCCCATGTGGAAATAGGAGCATATTTCAATGCACTTCATTACTAAGTTGCCGAAGACGGCAAATGGTTTTGATGTTATTTGGGTCATCGTGGATCGATTGACCAAGAGTGCCCATTTTCTAGCAATTCGGGAGAGCTCGTCGTCAGAGAAGTTGTCCGATGTGTATATTCGCAAGATTGTTGCTCGCCATGGGGTTTCGGTCTCTATTGTTTCAGACCGTGATGTTCGGTTCACCTCCCGTTTCTGGCAGAAGTTCCATAAGGAACTGGGCACGAGGCTGCATTTCAGCACAATTATCATCCGCAGACCGACAGCCAGAGTGAGCGGACCATTCAGAATCTTGACGATATGTTGCGAGCATGCATTATTGATTTTGGCGGGAGCTGGGACTCCTACCTACCTCTTGCAGAGTTCTCCTACAACAACAGTTTCCACTCCAGTAGGTGCCCCGCCTTTTAAGCTTTTGTATGGGCAGAGATGTCGTACCCCAGTCTGTTGGGGGGAGGTGGCTCACAGGGTCATGGGTCGGACTGAAGTGGTTCTGCATACTATAGAGATGATTCAGCAGATTAGGCAGAGATTGCAGACTGCTCAGAGTCGGCAGAAGAGCTATGTCGACCAACGCCGATCTGAGTTGGAGTTTCAGGTCGGTGACATGGTTGTTTTGAAGGTCTCACCTTGGAAAGGTGTGATTCGCTTCATGAAGAGGGGGAAGTTGGGTCCCTGATTTATTGGACCATTCCGAGTTATTGCCAAGGTTGGCAAGGTTGCTTATAGATTGGTTCTTCCGGAGGAGCTCAGTCAGATTCATAGCACTTTCCACGTTTCGCAGTTGTGGAAGTGCGTGTTGGACGAGGATGCAGTGGTATCATTGGATTATATTCAGGTTGATGAGCGTTCCCTGTGATCGACACCCGACTTACCCTACTATTCTATAATTTTGACTAGGTACACTACCTAGGTGCAATTTAGTTAGTTAATGTAGTTAGGTTATAAATATTAAAATTAGGTGTAGCTAATTGTACGCATCAAGTTTTTGGCGCCGTTGTCGGGGAACGGCTTAGTTAATTACTGATTTATTTTGCTTTAAATTAATCGATCCTTTTTGTCGGGTAAAACCTGCAAAAAGTTATTTTTCAGTTTCGTTTATTTTCTTGCAGTACTAAACTCACGACGTGAGCTTTAGTGGCTCACGACGTGAATCCAGTGATTTCCAGTTTTCTTTGTTTTTAGTTTGCTTTTCTATTTTAGTTCAGTTTTACGTTTTTATTTTTTTGTTTTATTATAGTAGTACATGACCAGAGGCTCTAGCACACCTTTGGTACCACCGTTTGAAGATCTAGAGTCGACCCTTCACAAAAAGAAGGATAAGAACGTGAAAGACGATCAAACACCAAAGAAGACACCCTTACAAGAGTTCAAGTCAGTGTTCTCAAAGAATTCAGGGAAGAAAACGGGAGAATCAAGCTCATCTACGAAGGAAAAGAGCAAGATTGCAAGTTTAGATCAAATACCTATCCCAAACGCGTCTGAATACGAGTCCGAGAACGAGTTTGGACTATATACGAGCGAACCCGAAGACAAGCCAAGCAACGAAATGGCGAACATTGAAGAAATGACAATGGGAGCTTACAAGAAGCATATTCGAGAAGATGTTGGTCCGGGATTAGTACAACCCGCGATTCCTGCCACTGCCACATTCGAGTTGAAGGGACACATCCTTAATGCACTAAAGGATATTCTGTTTTATGGAAAGGATCATGAGGATGCTTTCAAACATCTAGAAGAGTTCAACGACATTGCTGACTATTTCAATGTCCCAAATATCAATAGAGATACTGTCTTGCTAAGGATGCTACCAGTTACTTTCAAATGAGCTGCAAAAGACTGGTTGAAAGCACTCCCACCTGGTATAATCACTACTTGGGTTCAAATGCGTGAGCAGTTTCTAGACCAATTTTTCCCACCATCCAAGATAGCAAAACTCAAGAAGGCAATAGCCAACTTTGAGCAACAGCCGGGGGAATCACTATACAAGGCATGGGAGTGTTACAAAGGATTGTTAAGGAATTGTCCTCAACATGACCTTAATATTTAGCAAGAGATGTCTATTTTCTTTGATGGGGTCAATGTCATGACTAGACAACTACTTGATTTGCAAGGCCCTCTCACGAAGAAGAATCCTAATCAGATCAAGGTGCTAATTGAAGAATTCGTAAAACACTCTCGTGAGTACCACAACCCAAGATAAGATGGAACAAAAGGCAGTAGGGGTGCACAATCTGAAGAAATGGCTGCTATGATGGGGATGTTGAATAATATGGATCGGAGATTGACCCAAATGGACCAATCAATTCATGCAATAAGAGTTGGATGTGAAAGGCGTAATGGTCCACACTTGACCAAGGATTGCAGCGTAGATGATAACGGGTACAAAAAGGCTCAAGTTTGTTATTCGAGTGGGGATAAGTATGATGAGGACTGGAGAAAACCAAAGAAAAAGTGGCTGCCATATGATGAATACAAGAGGCAAAAGGAAGAAAAATATAAGCCGACAGGCCGAGGCATCTACCAAAAATAGCAACCACCAGTCGAAAAGAAAGTAGATTTGGAAAACATTTTGACCAAATTTATGGAAGCTTCCGAGAAAAGGCATGATGACACTGATGCAGTGCTAAAGGAACACATGAAAATGATGAAAGAACAGCACACAATGATGATTGACCAGCAAACCTCTTTAAGAAATCATCAAGCATCGATCCATAATTTAGAAGTCCAAGTTAGTCAATTAACTACTTTGGTGAGCAATAAATTATCCTCACAATTTCCCGAAAAGAATGCTCAATCCCATGTAATGATGATTGATACTGAAGAAGAGGCCATCTCTGAGTTCCTAGAAGCACTAGAAGTGGAACCAAAGCCATCCGGACCAAAGCCAAAGAAGTCGAAGCTTGAAAACGAAATTACTGCTGAAACACCAGACTCACGTCGTGAGCCCGCCATGCTCACGACGTGGGCTCGGTCTGAACAGAAAAGGTCAGATTCCGTTCCGGCTTACAGACCGCCTTTTCCGTTTCCGTCTCGAGCACAACTCAGTCCACTGGAAAGGGAATATCTGGAATTTATTCAGCAAATAAAGGGTATTCCTATTAATACCCCTTTTATCGATTCACTTTCAAAAATTCCAGAATACGCGAAGTTCCTACAAGATCTTATGGACACTCGTCAACAATTAAAGAAGAACTCTAAAGTAATTCTTAGTGAGCAAAGTTCAAGAGTGGTATTGGGTGTAAGTCCCTAATTTGCTTGTGTATCAATCAGATCCGTTTGATGGTGCGGAATCCCAATCAAACGGATGATGTCAGATCAAATAGAAGAGAAGGAGAAGAAGAATAATGTGAATCTCAATGTATTAATGAATAGAATGATGATCCTTTACATGAGATTCACACACACTCACACACACTCTCTTTTCTCTAGTTTCTCTCTCTAGAACACCTTCAAATGCACACACTTAAGCTCCTCTATTCTATGTGTTCATCCTTCACATCCACTCCTCACCCTATATATATGGACCTAAGGCCAAGCCCAAAATAAAAATAATCTAATGCTCGGTCCAAGCTACAATTAATCCTATACTATTTTTGGCCCAAATAATAAAAACAATAAATGCTTAGAAAAGCAAAGTATAAACCATATTTTTGACCCAACAATCTCCCCTTTGGTTTATAGCTTTCTTTTCTTTTCTTAAATGACCCAACAAGCTCCCCCTAAAAAGTAGCTGGCTTTCTTGTTCATCTTCATTGTAAGCTTGGCTTCAGCATTTATCTTCAATGAATGACTTCATCTTGAGCACTTGGGCATTTCTTCAAGATTTGACATTGAACGCACATTGGGTGAGGAGGCTTGACGTACTGATTCTTGAAAGATAGCGCTTTCAGTTTGAGAATCTTCAGAGAGAACATCAGAGAGAACAAATCTTTTGGATTACTTCAGCAGGTACAAGATAGCAGCAGGCTGATTGAGGAGGCTTCAATGCAATCCGTCACATAATCTTCAATTGCAGCTTCACCTTGCTTCTGGGGTTGAAGGATTGAATGTCGAAAGAATAATCTTCATTTCTTGCTCCTTCGAATGAGAATTCTTCGATGATCACGGATGAAGCCTTGGCTCAGAAATCTTCGACACAAACTTCCATGAGTTTCATCTTCACCTGAATTTACTTTTCAAGACAAAACAAAACTAAAAGAAAATTTAGCACACAATATTTTTTTGGATTTTTCATATTTTCTGAAAAAGAAATAAAACAGAAATAACACTATTTTTGGATTTTTTTTTTAATTTTCTGATTTTTGTTTGGTTTTTAAAATTTTTAATTCTCCCCTAATATTTAAATTAGAAGAAACTATGAACAAATTTAACAAAAATAAAAATGATATCTAACTTTAAGAGTGATTTGGGATCAAAGTTTTTAGACAGCCTTTATCCGTTTATCAGTACCTCTCCCTTCATGAATAGATCTGGTCAATCGCCGGTATTGTGTTCCACTTAAAGACGAGAGATTGTGACAAAATTAGGACATACTATAAGTGACAAGACAATGTGATCCTAAGTTCCTAGATAATATTCCTTAAGGACCATTCAGCTGACGACGACCAAAGATATTGTTGTCCACCTAAATTGAGCAGCGAGATCTACAGACAACCTAGTGATTGTTCAATTTTAAATGTACTAGAACATGTTTCCCGCTTCCTGACATACCCCAATAATCAAGAACTTCCAAAGTACTCCTTACTTTAGGTGAGCAGACAATTATTATGAGAGAAGTCAGATTTAGAATGCATATGCTATACACCCAGGTCGGATCTCTTCCAATCTCGCAGAGGGTGAAACATATGACTAACCAGATTTAGAGGGATTGAGAAGTAGAATGGTGCATATACTGTGTACCAGGTCGGATTGTGAGTCACGCAAAGGAGACAGTATATGGCTAACAGATAGAAAGAATTGCATAGATATAAGATGCATAGAAATAGAGTTGCATATGTTGCAGTCCAGGTCGGATGTATTTCAATCACGCAGAGGAGGCAACATATGACTAACAGAAATAAAGCAAGAAAATAATTTCCTACAGCCTACTTTATTGGAATTCCCCAGTCGCCCCATCAATATCGGAATTAAGGACAAAGTCCGTACATCGAGGAAGAGTTAAACCACAGTTCTAGATACGGATAACTTTAATGTGACCGGTGGATTATCATGTATATCTCCCTGCTCAACCTATCTGAGCGCCGTATTGTCAGGCTAAATGGATCTATCTAGGTCAAGATTTTTCAAGTCTCTAGATTCCTTAAGTTCACAAAGCCTAGTCAAGTCCATTTTAATCTCTCGTGCCTACCAGCGCATCGAACACAGAGCCTAGACAATTCAGATTCAGTCCCTTACACAGATTCAGATTGCCTGTTATCACATGATTATATTACTTCCCAAAACATCTCCCTCAAGCACATTCCATAACCAACATTTTTTTTTGATTTTTTGATTTTCTAATGTTTTTGGATTTTTTAAAATTTTCTAATTTTTGTTTTGTTTTTATTTCTCCCCCTAAATTTGTTCATAGGAGAGAAACGAAAGTAAATGCACAAATTTAAACTATCCTAAAACAAAAATTAGTCTTTAAAGCGAATCAGCTTAAGAAAAACTCAGGAGTATAGAGAAGAAAACTCAAACCGTAATTCACCGATTGAATTTGCATCCAGAAGGTCTGAGAACAGCACGCGTAATCTCAGAACAGATCCGAAAATTCTTCATGTCATTAAGCACTAACCCCGTTTGTGATCTCTTCCTTTCTTCCTTTCCCGCAAAGGACACATACTCCCAAACAAAGTTATGAATGTTGTACAGTTGAGAGATGTCCCCTATCATGTGCCTGGAACAGCCACTACCAACAAACCGAAGTCTGATGATATGCCTCCATAGCTGCTCCGACACAGAGCGGGATTAGTTGGTCTTTGGAACCCAATCCATTTTGAAACTGGGTCGACCTTTGTCATCCTTGCACGGTACTCTCTCCCATGACATATCATGTTTATCACAAACAGAAGATGAAGAAATATTAGAGTCATTAGTTGATTTGGGAGAGTGAGCCTTTGGAACCTATTTGTAGTTGGGTTTAACCCATTTCTTTTTCGATCTGATGGGTGGCTCGGTACTTGATTTTGAACTTGATGTCGGCCGTTGAGATGACTTTGATTTTGGCTTCACGGGAGCATCTCTTGGATTTGGCTTCTTGGCCGGCATTTCCTTCTTGACTTTGGGATTTTGATTCTTGTCCTTTGGAGTTTGATTCTTGCTCTTCTGCGCATTCCAGTCATCATTGTCTGAACGTGACCTTGAGGGGTTTCTTTTGGAATATCTCTCTCTTGGCGCGTTTTGCCATCCATGTGCGTAGTAGGGAACGTATGCGCGATTTGGACAGTTTCGGGCAATGTGTCCAGGTGTTCCACAGTGAAAACAAGTCTTTTTCTTCACTGTGAAGTAGTTTCTTCCTGCCCCTGGTGGCGTATCCTTGCCTTGTCTCTGATTTTTCCCACATGCACACTTGCAACAAGCCGTCGGTTGTTTCACTTGATTTGGTGGCCTGTATTTCTCAACAGCAGGTTGATCAGAAGCAGCTGAGTTCGAAGCAACAGATTCAGAGCTCAAGGAGATGTTGGTTTGTTCAGTGGTGTTCTCCTTGTTCTCATCCTCTTCTACTTTACCTGCACATGAAGTAGATGTGCTAGAAACAGGAACATCAGTATTTTCAAACAAATAATCAAATATGTCAAAAAAAATTAACTCAACATGATCCGATGCAAAAGCATCAAAGGCATCACAAGATGTATCATCAACTTTAATATCAGAAACAGAAGGTTGTTCATTGGAAATAGAAACATCAGGTTCAGCCTCAGTTTTGTTATCAGAAACAGAAACAGAATCTCCAGCTTCACGCTTTGCCTGATCTAATGGTTGATCTGCAGGGGAAGTAGAAATGTTAGAACTTTCAACATTAATAAGTCCGCCTGAAACGAAACCAGATGGCTTGCCATAAACCATAAACGGTTCATTGGCAATCTCATCCTTGGATAGGGGTTGATACTGATATGTATGATTATAAGGAGGAGGTACACTATCATATCCTAAACCCTTTGACTGATTTCGTTTGAACTGCATGCAGTGATCAATCATGTTGGCAACTACCTCGCTTGATCCATCAAATTTTCTAAAATCAAAATTTGCAGTTTCAAATTGTCTTTTCAATGTATCAAGCTCGGTAATTAACTCATCATTTTGTCTCTTAACATAATCATAAAGCTCACATTTTTCACTGTATTCTGTCTGAATTCTTTTAAAATCTTTTATTTTTGTCTCTAACTGGGCCTTAAGGGGTTTCTGTCCTTTCCTGAGTTGATATCCTTCATATCTCAGGTCCTCAACTTCTCTTTTTAATAAATCAATTTGTTCCCGAAGAAATTTGATCGTAGTTTCACAAGCTGGAGTACATGAAACTTTATTTACCGGAATGGATTCGGAATTCTTTTTTTTTTTTTTTAAATTTAATTCTTTGACTAAAAACTCAAAAGTCAACCTTAAAAGTCAAATTTAAAGAGTCAAACTCAAAAGTCAAACTTGAAAAGTCAAACTTAAAAGTCAAACTGAAAAGCTAAATTTGAAAATTTAAAAGTTAAATGAGAAAGTCAAAGTTTAAAGTCAAAGTCAAACTTTAAAAGTCAAAGTCAAAATTTTAAGTAAAAAATCAAAAATAAAATTCAAAATTTAAAAACTAAAATTTTTGGTTGAAAAAGGAATTTAAAATTAAAAGAAAATCAATTTTTGGGCTAAAAGTGTCAATTTGCGAAATTTGGAAGCGGCAGGGAGTGGTTTTGAATAAAATTTCGAAGTGTTATTCCATCTAGCAGGCTAGATCAGCTGGTAAGGTGCCTTGCTGATGAACCAGAGGTCGCAGGTTCGATCCCCGGCACCCCCCAAATCTGTTTCCTTATTTTTAATGTGAAGCGAGGCTTGCTGCTGCTGAGCCGGCTACCCTAGCCGTTCACCGAGCCGAATTCCGAGCCGAGGCCGCAAACTCCGGCGACCGTAAACACGTTTACGGCCGTAAACTCCGGGAAACCCTAGCCGCCGCCGCCGCCGACCGTAAACCCTTCAAAGACCGTAAACTCTTCGCAGATTACGTGAAAAACAGCGTTTTTCACCTCTTTTTGCTCCAAAACTCGATCAAAAACTCGTTTTTATCAAAAACGCGAAGAACAAACCCCCCCTAATTTTCAGAGATCTATTCAAAAACGCAAGAATCTTTCAAAAATAAGATCAAATATGCTCCAGATCTGACAAAAATGACTGATACAATCCAAGCTCTGATACCACTTGTAAGTCCCCAAATCTGCTTGTGTATCAATCAGATCCATTTGATGGTGCGGAATCCCAATCAAACGGATGATATCAGATCAAATAGAAGAGAGGGAGAAGAAGAATAATGTGAATCTCAATGTATTAATGAATAGAATGATGATCCTTTACATGAGATTCACACACACTCACACACTCTCTTTTCTCTAGTTTCTCTCTCTAGAACACCTTCAAATGCAACCACCAGCCGAAAAGAAAGTAGATTTGGAAAAAAATTTGACCAAATTTATGGAAGCTTCCGAGAAAAGGCATGATGACACCGATGCAGTGCTAAAGGAACACATGAAAATGATGAAAGAACAGCACACAATGATGATTGACCAGCAAACCTCTTTAAGAAATCATCAAGCATCGATCCATAATTTAGAAGTCCAAGTTAGTCAATTAACTACTTTGGTGAGCAATAAATTATCCTCACAATTTCCCGAAAAGAATGCGCAATCCCATGTAATGATGATTGATACTGAAGAAGAGGCCATCTCTGAGTTCCTAGAAGCACTAGAAGTGGAACCAAAGCCATCCGGACCAAAGCCAAAGAAGTCGAAGCTTGAAAACGAAATTACTGCTGAAACACCAGACTCACGTCGTGAGCCCGCCATACTCACGACGTGAGCTCGGTCTGAACAGAAAAATTCAGATTCCGTTCCGGCTTACAGACCGCCTTTGCCGTTTCCGTCTCGAGCACAACTCAGTCCACTGGAAAAGGAACATCTGGAATTTATTCAGCAAATAAAGGGTATTCCTATTAATACCCCTTATATCGATTCACTTTCAAAAATTCCAGAATACGCGAAGTTCCTACAAGATCTTATGGACACTCGTTAACAATTAAAGAAGAACTCTAAAGTAATTCTTAGTGAGCAAAGTTCAAGAGTGGTATTGGGATACATACCTACGAAGATGGGAGATCCTAGACGCCTTACTCTTCCATGTGAGTTTGGTAACAACTTGAAGACTTATGCTTTAGCCGATTCTGGGGCTAGCATAAATTTGATGCCATATTCATTTTATCAAAAGCTGAATATTCAGAAAATGAAGGGTACAAAGATGACCATCCACATGGCCAATCGTTCGGTGACTCACCCGAGGGGAATTGTAGAAGACATCCTTGTTAAAATTGGGAAATTTGTTTTCCCAGTTGACTTTGTGATTATGGATATGAAGGAGGATGTGAATGTCCCAATTATTCTTGGTCGCCCTCTACTTAATACTGCTAGAGCTTTAGTTGATGTTCGTGAATCGAAGCTTACATTGAGGGTTGGTGATGATGAGGAGACATTTGGAATACAATATGGTTTTCAAGGAGAATATGTAAAAGGTGAGGTGTTCAATATGGATGAAGATAATGATCTTGAAGAATTAGAGAAGCTAATGGAGGAAGAAATCAAGACAATTCATCAAGTAAAACGCACCAAACCGAGAGCATCTGTCCCGTTCTTCGTTGAAGTCATTACCTACACAAAACCAACAACTTTGATGAGTGAGGAAAGCGATGAATTGTCGAGTGATGAAGACGAGGCTACTTCCAAGGAGACAAGTCCAATGGTAAAGGAAGAAAAGATTCCTATGGAGCTTAATAAAAGTGAAGAAAAATTAGAGACTAAAGGGATAAAAAGCAAGCTCGATGTAGATGAAGTAAAAGCTAAAAAGGAGAATTCAAATAAGGCGTACATTAGACGAGTTCAAGCGTACAAGAGGCTATGGAAAGAGCAAAAGATTCAGGTGGTGATGGATTCCTCTGACAGCTCAATGTAGGAGGCATAGAGTCCAGCTCACGACTCCATGAAAAAGAAGCGCTTCTCGGGAGGCAACCCGAGTTTGGTTTGGATTTTCTTTTCTTTTTAGTTTTTGCATTTTTATTTTTCTAAGAAAATCAATAATATCATCTACAACCTTTTCTGCATAATAAAACACTTAGTGTGAGGTCCCTAAAATTAAGTGGTAATAAATTAGGTGATTTAATTAATTAAAATTTAAAGTTTTAAGATCTAGACGAACTCACGACGTGAATCATTATGGTTCACGACGTGAGTATAGTGTGAATTACGAACACCTTTTTGTTAGGCCATTATATTACCTAACCCACTTAATCTTTAATCGAATGGCCCAAGTGTTCAGCCCAAAACAAACTCACGACGTCAATCCTCTACATTCACGACGTGAATTTAGAAACGCACGGGACCACAGTAAAAGACAGAAACCATTTGACCTAAACCATTACTTTATTCTCCCACGAAGAGAAAACGGATTTTGGTCCCCGCTTTGTTTCGATTGCGGCCGGCATCTTCTCTTATTCTTCTTGTGCTTACGTAATCCTCCAATCTAGGTAAATTAATCTTCTTTGCATTGTTTATTGTTGATTTATTTGCTAGATTTAGGGGTTAGGGTTTGCATTTCATTTGAATATCAAAATCAATACCCTTAATGTATGAAGATTTTGCTGCATGCGTATGGAATGAGTTTGAAATTGTTCTAGCATAAAACCGTAAACATTAGATTCGCACGATTTGCACACAGAATGGACCGATTCTGACTTTTGATTACGAACTCACGACGTGACTCCTTAGAGATTCACGACGTGAATCCTGGACACTCTCAGTTTCTGATTCTGTTTAATACTAATCTTTTGGGATGTTTTTGTTGGTTTTGTTTTATGTTTATTTTTGTAGCAATGGCTCCCAGAAGAGAAGTTCCGACAGGGGTGGCAAGTTTGCAACCATTCTACGTTTTCCCAACAACCATGCCACGAGATATTTTGACACGTTGCAACAACAGGCTAGGGTGGTTGTACAATAGCTAAATTGCTCTTGCCCCTACAATTCATTGGGCAAGATTGAGGGAGGTCGGAATCCTTGATCGGTTGTCTCTGTTTCTTACAAATATTTTTTTGGGAAATGGATTTTCATTCACGTGCAAGGGCTGGCATAATTTATTTGGTATCCAAGAGAGGGTATATAAGGAACTATGCATGGAATTCTTTGCAACTGTGGCATTCCATGAGAATGTCCAAGACCCTACGTTCCCGCAATCCTTAGTTTTTATACTCGGGGGTGAATATCGTGAATGCAGTTTGGTTGAATTTTCCTGGAGAATGGGGTTATACGAGACTCAGGAAGCTATGACTCCAGAATTTGTTATGTTTTTGAGGGAGGCGGCTCGAGGATATGAAAATGGGGCCTCGGGGCTTTAGTTTTGGAACAATATTGCATCCGGAATATTCAATTCCGGAGTGTCACCCGAGAGCAGCATAAGATCCCCCATTCACCGCTTGATACACTGATTCATCACTTTCTCCATCAATCATAGGCGCCATGGGGATAAGGTCATGAAGCAAAATTTGTTTTTTTATGGTGCATCTTACAGCCGGGAGTGTGTTTTAATATTCCATATTTTCTGGCTCGTTTCTTGGCTGATTCTGCTACAAGTTCCCGCCCCGGGAGCCCTATCTGTGGGGGCCACTTCATCACTCGATTGGCCCGTTCTTATGACTTAATCATTCCCGAGATTACCCGCTCGTTAACTTGCACGGAGGGTAACGAGTTCACTATAGGATACTTGGAGACATTGAGGGTTGTTCGGAATTTTGGGACTCATTGGGGCCTTGTGCATACTGATGATGAGGGTGATGATGGAGAGCAGCCTAGTGGACAGCCTGAGCAACAACCACAGCTAAGGCCTCGGAGGAGGAATGTGCGAGGACGAGGAGAGAGAGGACAGTCGGTGCATCAACCTGCACCCATGGGAGAACCAAATTTTGGGGGTGATATGACCGGGTATTTTGATCAACTTTCGTTAAGTGTCGATTGGATTGGAGGGACTACGGAAAATCTAATACTCACCTGGGGTATCATTACCAAATTTTCCCTAGGTGGAGTGAGTATAGAGGTCAAGGGGTAGATGGAGCCGGTACGAGTGGAGCACGGGGTGAAGAAGATGACGATTGATTTCTTATCTATTTAGTTTTTATTTTAATTTTATTTGGTTTAGCTTTTTGTGGTTTTGAACTTGTATTATGGTTTGTAAGACTTATAAGCTATTATGTTACTTTTATTTGTCCTTTGGTGGCTTTATTTCAGATTTGCTATGGAGTCTCGGAAAATAAGGTCGAGTCGAGAGCGTATGTGTCTAGCCAAGGGTTGTCTAGAATCTAGAGTCTAGAGTCACGAGTCGAGACCCACAATTGAAAATAAGTGTAGGGTGAGTCGAGAGAGAGGATGAATTTAGTGAAATATCATAGAAATTCTACATTTAGAAGTGTCTTTATCCATTCAGATATTAGGGTGGAATACCAACATTATTAAGAAGAATGGGCAGTTCTAATTTTCAGTCGCCCAGATCTCACGTCGTGAGGCTATATTCCTCACGTCGTGAGTTGGGTTACGAGGTATTTCGGAATACGCATTTCAGCGGCTTCACGTCGTGGAACATATTACTCACGTCGTGAGTTTTCTATTTTCACCGTATTGAATCCTTTTCGTTCCTATTCATTACATGGATCACCACCATTACATTTGGAGTTATTATGAAGACAATTATGGCTCGTTTCCTTCGATGTACAATGTGGCGTATGCTTTCCCACATTATTATTTACACCTTGGAGATTTGCACCACTTTTATTGAAGGTTGAAGTTTCGATTCCGTATGTTGTTGGCACTTTATATATTTCGCGAGTTCAAGGTCCAAGTTCCGATTTAGAAGAAGTCCATATTCGTGATGCACATTTCATCCACACGTTTGGAGTTCGATCACGCCACTGCTATACCAGGGGAGTCTGTTCCTTTTTCTCCCTTTTATTGTTTTTAATTTAGTTTACGCATACAATGAGGGCATTGTATGTAATAAGTGTTGGGTAAGAGGTCGAAAAAGTAATTGTTTAGGTTGAAAAAAGTAAATTGCTAGAATTTAGTAAATTTAAAGAAATTTGGACATAGATTTGAAATAATAATCTAAATAAATATTCTAGTAATAATAATAATCAAAACTTAAGTTGCTAGTGTTGTGTGGGATGATCCGATGAGAGCTCAAATGTTTAGTTGAGCCAATATACGGTATAGTGCATTTGTAGCCTCCTTTATTCTAGTGAAATCATGGGACAAAAACACAACCCCGCTTACTTTGAGGGATGCAATATGTTTACCAGCCTGTACTTGAAATGTATCCAGGAAAACTAATATCTTTAACCGATAAAGGTTGAAGTTAAGCGCCCCTAATTAAGCATGTAGGTTTTGAGTGGAAAAAGTGAGATATTTATAAAAAAAGAGAAAGAGAAATTACCAAAAAGTGAAAAGTTGAAGAATTTTTGGAGCTATAGAAGTATCAAAGTTTAAAGATCAAAAATCAAAAATTCTGAAGAAATATAAAAAGTTGAAGATACCAAGAATTACACAAGAAGGTGGTGAATTCGAAGAAATCAAATATCAAATATCAAAGAAAATGAAGAATTCAAGAGCTCCATAGTGTGGTATCTAAAAAGTTGTAATTCTCTAGATTATGTATGCTTGGGTGGCTTTACAAAAATACATTGAGGTTAAAAAGATTTTTGCGGATGGATTCGGAGGGATGCATAAAATGAGTGTTGTTCAAAAGAAGTGGGCGAGTGTTTATGAGGATTGTGAGTATTTAGAATTGAGGGGGGTTACTTAGGAAAAATTTTAGACACAAATGCACGCGTTGAGGTATTGGCATAATGGTTGAGTTTGAGTTGGATCGTTCTATGTGATGTTGGTGATAAAGGTTTAATTTTAAAATAATTAGATTTGCTTGAGGGCAAGCAAAACATAAGTGTGAGGTATTTTGATATTGCCATATTTATACATATTTTTAGGCAATATTTAATTACATTTTTATTAATATTTTGGTTATTTTCATAGAATTATGGTACTTATAAGGATAAATTGTTATTTGCAGCCAAAGTAGAAGAATTTTCGAAGAAAGGGACCAAAATTGACAATACTTGAAACTTTAGAGACTTGAAGATTTAAAAGAAAAGAAACCCACGAAATCTGCTATACTCACGTCGTGAGATGTCTAGATTCACGACGTGAGTTGGAGTGTTCTAGAAGATATGCATCCGGATGAAAGAGTCCTTGTCGAACACGTTTATCTCATACTCACGACGTGAGGCTTATCGGCTCACGACGTGAACTCGACAAAATCAGAAATTATAAATACCTTAGTCCATTACGATTTGAGAGACTTTTGGCCGGTGGAGAGGAGATCTGGAGACGAAATTCAGTAGGGAAGAAGTGCTGGAATAGGGTTTTTACCACCAAGTAAGAGAAGAGTACATCAATAGTTTATTTGTTTGGTACATTCATCATGACTTATACTATGATTTGTTTTAGTTTGTTTGTTGCTATGAGCAGCTGCATCTAGCTACTCTTGTTTAGCTAGATGAAGCTTCTGACTTATGGTTTAGTTTAATTTGCTATGGATTTGTTAAGTTGGTAGTTTGCTTATGTTTGATTATTATTACCTAGCATGCTAATATTTGTTTCTTTAGTTGCTTAAATTCATGTTATGTGTAGCTTAGTGACAATTAAATTACATGAACTTGAAACCTAGTGATTTAGTGAACATTAAATTACTAGAGCTAGGTTTGACCAATCTTAGATAGTAATTAAAGTAATTAAATTTAGCTGTGCTAGAGAACATAAATTATGACCATAATTGTGTTTGCATGATCTTACATAGCATATTCATAATCCATAACTGGTTCTGTGTTTGATTGTGTGTGACCATACATAGTTTTACATGAATTAGTTTAATATTGGTAAGTTTAGACTTAAATTACTAATACAATAATAACCAACTTGATAATCCATAATTGTTAGCTAACCATAAAGAAGAAGTGGATTCGAACTAAACAAGAGTGTTTTTAATTATTGATTGAATTTGAGTTAAGTTAGTCTGATCTTGAAAATCAGATAAAAACCCACTTAAAGCTTATTAAAAATTAGGTTAATTTGGTAGTAATTAATTAATTAGACAATACCGTTCCATGTGATCGACACCCGACTTACCCTATTATTCTATAATTTTGACTAGGTACACTGCCTAGGTGCAATTTAGTTAGTTAAGGTAGTTAGGTTATAAATATTAAAATTAGGTATAGCTAATTATACGCATCAGGAGCAGTCCTCATGTAGAGAGGACGGGTGATAGCTTATGATGCGCGACAATTGAAGCCGCATGAGACGAGATATCACACGCATGATCTTGAGTTGGGGGTGGTGGTTTTCGCCCTCAAGATTTGGAGACACTACCTTTATAGGGTCCGCTGTACTATCTACATGGATCACAAGAGTTTGAGGCATATTATGGATCAGCCGAACCTGAATATGAGGCAGTGCAGGTGGCTGGACGTAGTCAAGGATTATGACTGCGAGATCCTTTACCCTCTAGGTAAAGCAAACGTGGTGGCGGATGCCCTGAGCTGCAAGTCTGTTGGACCTTCTGTTGAGGTGGCATGTATGAGGATTTTTTTGGATTCTCTGCTTGTGGGAGTGATTAGGGAGGCTCGGGTCGAGGGGGTGTGGGAAGAAAATTGGAAGATTTAGAGGATCAGGGGCGAGATCACTAGATTTGTGCCGGACAGTCGTGGTTTGTTGAGCCGTTGCGATCGGTTGTGGGTTCCTGTGTCTGGTGGGGTCAGACAGATTGTGTTGGAGGAGACTCATAAGTCTCGCTTTTCTATTCACCCGGGGGCCACCAAGATTTATCGGGATCTGAGGTTGAGTTATTGGTGGTCGTGCATGAAGAGGGAGATTTCCTGGTACGTCGAGAGCTGCTTGACCTGTAGGATGGTCAAGGCCGAGCATCAGAGGCCGCATGGTAAGTTGCAGCCTCTGGAGGTTCCCATGTGGAAATAGGAGCATATTTCGATGGACTTCATTACTAAGTTGTCGAAGACGGCAAATGGTTTTGATGTTATTTGGGTCATCGTGGATCGATTGACCAAGAGTGCCCATTTTCTAGCAATTCGGGAGAGCTCGTCGTCAGAGAAGTTGTCCGATGTGTATATTCGCAAGATTGTTGCTCGCCATGGGGTTTCGGTCTCTATTGTTTTAGACCGTGATGTTCGGTTCACCTCCCGTTTCTGGCAGAAGTTCCATAAGGAACGGGGCACGAGGCTGCATTTCAGCACAACTTATCATCCGCAGACCGACAGCCAGAGTGAGCGGACCATTCAGAATCTTGACGATATGTTGCGAGCATGCATTATTGATTTTGGCGGGAGCTGGGACTCCTACCTACCTCTTGCAGAGTTCTCCTACAACAACAGTTTCCACTCCAGTAGGTGCCCCGCCTTTTGAGCTTTTGTATGGGCAGAGATGTCGTACCCCAGTCTGTTGGGGGGAGGTGGGTCACAGGGTCATGGGTCGGACTGAAGTGGTTCTGCATACTACAGAGATGATTCAGCAGATTAGGCAGAGATTGCAGACTGCTCAGAGTCGGCAGAAGAGCTATGTCGACCAACGCCGATCTGAGTTGGAGTTTCAGGTCGGTAACATGGTTGTTTTGAAGGTCTCACCTTGGAAAGGTGTGATTCGCTTCATGAAGAGGGGGAAGTTGGGTCCCCGATTTATTGGACCATTCCGGGTTATTGCCAAGGTTGGCAAGGTTGCTTATAGATTGGATCTTCCGGAGGAGCTCAGTCAGATTCATAGCACTTTCCACGTTTCACAGTTGTGGAAGTGCGTGTTGGACGAGGATGCAGTGGTATCATTGGATGATATTCAGGTTGATGAGCACATGAACTATGTCGACAGGCCGGTAGCTATTCTAGAAAGGAAGGTAAAGGTTCTGTGTAGCACGGAGGTACCTTTGGTAAATGTACGATGGCAGCATTGGAGGGGATCCGAGTGGACCTGGGAGCCGGAGGCTGAGGCTGAGATGCGGGAGTATTATCCGGATTTGTTCCTCACAGCAGGCTTCGAGGACGAAGCCTAGTTCAAGTGAGGGAGAGTTTTAACATCCCGACTTCAAGGTATGAGATTTATTCCTTAAAAGGCAAATTCCCCTTGGAACTCGTCGGGTTGATGGCCTCAACTCAACGTGTTCATGGCTTTTGGGTCGTGCATATTTTTGGACCAACTCGGCGAGTTGGTGGGGAAAACTCGACGAGTTGGTGGCTGATTAAGAAACCCTAATTTTTAGGGTGTTACACCCTATTTAAAGGACTTATACCCTTTAGGTGGCCTACTTCTCAGTCTCCTCTGTCCAGAAAACCCGAGTTCGTGCATCCTCTCCCTTATTTGTGTGTGTGTGAGAGCTTGAAGAGTGATTTCTTGGTGTTCTTTTGAAGGAGCTTGAGGTTGGAAGTGTCTAGATTGAAGGGAAGGCTTCAGATCTAGAAACTCTTGGAGTATTGCAGTTCTTTTGAGGTAAAAAGTCGACAACTTTCTTATATATTGCTTAGATCTCTTCCTTGGAAGTTTATTGTCATATTTAGCTCATTTTGGGATTGTTCATGGGGTTGATCTTTTCATGAAGTTATCACTTCAGATCTGGATGTTTTGTGGCCTCTTTGGGCTTAAAGTTTCAAGCTTTATCAAGTTCTAGGCCTCCTTCATGTTTTAGGTCCCTTATTAAGCCTTCTTTGAGTTTTGGAGCCTCTTTGTGGCATCCATGGACGTAAAGTTAGCAACTTTACGTGGTTTTCCAGCTCCTGGGTACCCGATCTACATTTTAAAGCGTTAGACTTGATGAAAAAGGACTGAATGTGTTAAGTTGGGAAAACTCGACGAGTTTGGCTAGGGTTTTCCCGACTTTCTGAATATTGTAGGAACTCGACGAGTTGGGTCAACATGGACTGTTGACCTTGACCGTTGACTTTGACTTTGACCATGGTTGACCAAGTTTGACTTTGAGGGCATTTTGGGTATTTTGGGGTTTTGATAGAAATGGTCACGTAATGGTTGTAGGCATTTGAGTCCGGAGCTAAGTTTTGGAGTTGGATTTTACCGGTTCAACACTACTTGTGAGGTGAGTGTTCCTCACTGTACTTGTTGGGTCGAAGGCACAAACGTCGGCCATTTTGGATTGTTATCCTGGTTATTGCATGATTGAGTATTGTAATGATCTGTTAGATCTGTATCCAGATAATAGGATGATGTTATGCTTAGTGATCTATAAGATCTGTTTGTTTGTCTGATTGACTGGTTATATGTTTAATTGTTATGTATATGTTGATATGTTATGTACGGTTGGGTTGAGGCGGACCTGCTTTGTGCTGAAGGCCAACAGACCCAGGGCGTCCCGGATAGACTGAAGGCCAGTGGGGCGTACCAGTCAGGCCGAAGGCCCTGAGAACATTCCAGATAGGCTGAAGGCCCAAGGTAGTCTACCAGTCATGTTGTAGGTTCTGTGAGCGTACCAGATAGACTGTAGACCAGTGGGGCGTTCCAGTCAGACTGAAGGCTCTGAATGCATGTTATTTGTGATATTATTCTGGTTTTGTATTTGTGTTGGTATTTTTTAGGAACTCGCTAAGCTTCGGGCTTACAGTTTTGGATTATGTTTCAGGTACCTTAGAGGATCGCGGGAAGGCAAAGGCGTGATCGTGCACCTCCTCATATTGTGTTTCATGATTTTTGAGATTTCTTTGATGTCGAACTTATTTTGAAAACAATTTGTTACACAATGATGGTTTTTGGATTTATGTAAAAGTTTTAAAATTTTCAAAATTTTATGGATGTTACATTTTGTTCTTTCCACCTTGGTATAGACTTAGGGATATTGTTAGGCCCTAAGTATAAAAATGGCAACGGTTTAATACCAAAATTAGCCTTTAATGAAAAAATTGAAATGGAAATGAAATGGAAAAGAAGCTAATGAAATGATAAGATAAGAAATGATACTTATGATATGATATGTTATTTTATGTATGAAATGATTTTTCATTAAAATTATTGAAAATGTTTTATGGTATGCATGAAAGGAGTTTTTTTTGAAAATGATTGAAAATGTTTAATGGTATGTATGAAAGGAGTTTTTCCTTGAAAATGATCAAAATTGTTTTATGGTCTAAAACCCACGTAGCTCACGAGATATTTTTGTCTTAATGTCATGTATTCCAGGTTGCAATTAAGGAGAAAATTGATAGATGGAAGTTAGAAGATTAAGGGATAGAGAATAGAGTGGAAGTTGTTAAGTTCCTTATTTAATGTTATTGATGTAATTCGTATTTGATTGATATTGTTGTATGATGCTTAATGGTAACACCCAAGGTTTTAATTGTAATTGTTTTTGTGGGACCGGTTTTTGTTAAATGGGGGTTAATACCCAAATGTTTTTATAACCATAGCATTTGAAAAAGTTTTAAAAAATTTGGGGTGTTACATCTTATAACCTCTAAACTTTTAATTGTAAATATAAGCACAAAGCATGGAATGAATAAAAAAACTCTAATTAAAAATTTATCTCATGGACTATGATTAAAACCATGAACTACAACATAAATGTATTTGTACATATTGTAACTTTCTCCATAAATTGATAAATAAAGGAATAAACATTTACATAACTAATTATGAAAAGTTTACTCCATGATATTAAAACAAGCTAAACCATGACACCATTGAAGAAGCTCGTGAAGGACAAGGTGGTCCACCACTTTCGGGAATATAAGTGCACCATGATGGACCAGAAGGTGGAACATGCCCCTTAGGGAGGGACTGGAAAGCAAGCATGTTCAAACTCTTTAAGTCGATGAAGTAAAATTTTCAAACTTTGCTAGCTTTGGCGGGGTTCGTAACTTCGTATAGACCAAAACAAGCACAACCAAGAACGCACAAGGAATGCTTGATGGCTTCATTTCTATAGTTTGTCAAATGGTTTCATGGTTTTGACTATTGACTTCATGAATATATTAAAATAGGGATAATGATTTGAAAGGGTAAGGAACTTTCAACTTTGTTCATATTTAGTCACTGAACTTTTTTTGTGCTTGATTTACCCCTGAATTATTTGAAATTGTTCACATTTACGTAACCGGTCAGAAGGGTAAAATGTGAACAATTTCAAATAATTCAGGGATAAATTAAGCATGAAAAAAACCAATAACTAAATGTGAACAAAGTTGAAAGTCTGTTACCCTTGCAAGTCATTATCCGTAGACAAAACAAACGTGTAAAAAATCGTTTATATTCGCATTCGATATTTTTGTCCTTTCAAGTATTAAAACTATGTTATTACATGCATGGGTTGCAAGCCTACAATGTAATATAATACGATACATTTTTATTTAAGATCACAATAATAATTAATAGCTTGTTGGCCGAATGCCTACATTATGGAGGAGGGACCAACAAATATCCAAATCTTGTCATTATTAGAAACTATAATGTTTAATTCTTAAAACATCTCAAATATAGATCATAGATGTAATAACAATTCGTCCCAAATGAGTAATTAAAGTTATCAACACTTTATAAATCTTAAACTCACTCTACATGTCAAATTAATATTATGGTATTTACATCATCATACGTCAATGTAACTATTTGAGATCACTTGTTTATTATACACACAAAGAAAATGAGTAACATGTGCTTTGATACTTAAATGAGAAATATGCATAAAAGGATATTTTTTGCAATATGTTTCTAAAAGTTACTTTTGAGATTTGAACACATATGTGCATGGATAAATGTGTTTTGAGTAGAGACTTCATTTAGTGATGGAATCAAAGAGAAGCTAAATATGTATGGTTGCTTTCCTTTGAATTTTGCAGTAATTAAATTTTGTTATAAAATCTTAAATATAGATTTTTTGAGAGATTATATTTAATCCAAATTTGATATAAAACGTTGAAGATATTATTCTATTAGGAATATGTTAGTGGGGTGGTTTTGAAATATTCAAAACTAAATGTTGTTTTTTGAGGGACAGATTATGGAAAGGATCTACATGCCTTCATAAATTCGTACACTCTTTGGAAACTTTCCACACCACCACCAACAACCACACACACTGCAACCCTTTTACTGCGTGTTTTTTCTTGTCATTTTATATGATCCCTTTCCAATTTCCATACAAACAATCTCCCGATTCCTCAAACTTCTCTTGCTCATTCTTCTTCTCTGAAGAACAACAATGGAGGACAATGCAGTTACCAGGTACAGTTTGTTTATCAACATTGCTAGACTGTTTCAACTGATCGAAGTTTTTATCGCCGTCGTGTTGATTTCGTGGTCTTCGTCTCGTCTCCCTTCCGTATTGAAAATATCCGGAGAATATCTGTTGGCATTTTCGTCAAATTTGTTGAATCAACACGTCGTGTTTTTCGTCGGAAACGTGATTATTGTTCTTTGTTATGTGCTTTCTCGTGATTCTGTCTCCGGATATGATTCCGAAATATCCGACGAGAAACGAACCTTGTCGAGTGAACTGAAAATAACCGGAGACGCTTCAATCGGAGAGTTACGTCCGCCGGTGAAAGAAACGGAAACGGAGGTGGTGAAGGAGACGATTATGGAAGAAAAAGGAGACCAGAAAGTGAACGGAAGAGTTAAAACAGAGTCGGATATGGCGGTTGAAACAGCAATCAAGCAAGCAGCAAAGCAGATTGACTGGTTTTCGAGGACGCAATCGGCGAAGTTGAAGCGCGAGATTTCAGTCCGACGTACACAACAAGAGCTGCGGCGGTCGGCGACGTCGACAGCGACGGCGAAGGCGAGGAGAAGTAACATGTTAGTCACCTCCTTCAAGGGATGTTCAACGGCGATATCAGTTGAGACGGTGGATAAACTGAGCAACGAAGAGTTTCAGCTTGCTGTTGAGACCTTCATCTCCAAGCATCAAAGCTTCCTCAAGCAACAGAGTATGGCTGAAAATGGAATTAAATTTTAAATTATAATTGTGAATTTTCTTTATCTTTAGTATTTCTCTTATTTAAATTTTCACTAATCCCTATCTAAAAAAGGAGATTATTTTAGAAATCCATGTCCAAAAATTTTGACTGGTTTTTATGAAATGTTTGGATCATTTTTAACCAAAACATTTAGTGAATGATTATTATTTATTGCAACTGTTCATATATTTCTCTCTCAATTTAATGAATAAAAAGAGACAAAGATTACATACATTGCTTGACAAAATAGATACTCACATATCCAGATTCTTCATAAAGCGAACATAAATCTATATTAAACTTTGCAAATTGCAATCCTTAAATAAATATATTAGATTAGATTTTGTAGTAAATGAGTTTTCTTAAATATGTTTAATTGAATTTTTTATAGTTCAATGTAATGTGATGCGACAATATATGAACTTTATAGAGTTGAATATGCTTTGTGGGTGTTATAAGACACATGTCACATATATTTTCCTTAAAACATATTTCGTTCAAATTATTTGAAGTTTGTTTCTAAAGAATAAAGATACACCATGTTAAACGACTCTTCAAGGTTGTGAAACATTATTAGACTTGATATTTACCTCGGTGTAAAAGGTTGAGCAGGGTTCAGCAAACCCGGCCAGGGTGACCAGAGGGACGACCCAAATAAGCATAATTTATGGGGGCATGATTTTATCCTTTTGTCCCAAATTTGTTTCTATCTAATTTCCAAATCATGCAATAATAAAAATCTGATATCACAAAACGGTAACCTAAATCAAAGGTGTTAAAACAGAAAATATGCATAGAAGACAAGGAGAGATAGGTGATTTAGGTTTACATGTTTAGAAAAAATCAAATATTGAGAGGGTGTTTGGTTAAGCTTAAAAAAAGAGTTTTTTTTAATTTATTATCAATTTCAGACCGATATATGTTAAAATGAATGTCTTGATAGACTATTTCTTAAAAATGGTTTATAGTGGTATGAACCGGAGATAAGTCATTTTTGATAGGTTACTAACCCCTAACTTATCAAAACTCCTTATAACTTATAGCTCTTCAACATCTCTACGAAGTCTTTTTTTGGTCATTTTGTCAAACACTAAAAAATCCTTATCAACTTATAGCGTTTTGACATCGGATAAGCTAATCCAAACAATTTTTTAAAAAACTTCATTTTGACACCGCTATAAGCTAATAAGCTATAAGTTAAAAAGTGATAAAACATTTTTAAATATTTTTAAATAAGCTATAGAGGAGATAAAAGATGTGGTGTGGTCGTGTGGTAGTGATCGGGCGCCGGGACCGGACGGGTTCACTTTTTGGTTCATTAAACGTTATTGGAAGCTAATAAAAAAAAGATGTGTGTAGCTTTGTTGACGACTTTTATTCATCTTCGGTCATCCCTTTTGGATGTAATTCATCTTTTTTCACACTTATACCGAAAAAGATGCCCCTATTTATGTTAAAGATTATAAACCGATTAGTTTAATAGGTGTGCAATACAAAATTATTGCAAAACTTTTAGCTAATCGGTTAAGGGTGGTGATTGATAGCATTATTAGCCCGGAACAGTCTGCGTTTGTTAAAGAATATTAGATGACCCTCTTATGGTAAATGAAATTATAGACTGGTATAAGAAAAAAAAAAGTTGATGATTTTCAAAGTAGATCTAGAAAAGGCATATGATTTAGTTAGTTGGGAGTACATTTTGAAGATTATGGAATTTATGGGATTTGATAATAAGTGGATTGGTTGGATAAGTGTGTGTTTGAATTCTTCCCGCTCTTCAGTGCTGGTTAATGGTAGCCCTACTGTGGAGTTTAGTCTCCAAAGAGGTCTTCGACAAGGTGACCCTATATCTTCTTTCTTATTTATCATAGTTATGGAAGGGTTACATGTTGCCATGGAAGATGCGGTCGTGCATGGCTTCTTTCGCAGTGCCCTAGTTGGAGAAGATGGGTTAGTTTTGTCTCGTCTTTTTTATACAGATGATGCTCTTTTTTTGGGAGAATAGGATGAGAAAAATATCACTAACTTGGTTAGAATTCTAAACTGCTTTTATCTGGTGTCTGTGTAACATACGCAAAATTCATGAAAATTTAAACTTTTTTTTAAACAACCCAAAAACCATCATTGTTTACATCTTGTTTTCAAAATAAGTTCATTATCAGAGAAATCCCAAAATCATAAAGTAAAACATGATGAGGTGCATGATCATGCCTTCGTCTTCTCGCGATCCCTTGAGGTACCTAAAACATAATCTAAAACTATAAGCTCAAAGCTTAGTGAGTTCCCCCAAAATACCAACACATAAACAATAACACAAATATAATAACAGCATATTATGGGTCCAATCAACCATCAGGTTGGAATAGCCCAGACCCATCAACCATCGGGTTGGAATGCCAACATATTATGGGCCCAATCAACCATTGGGTTGGAATACCCCATGTCCCTCAACCATTGGGTTGGAATGTCAATATACTATGGGTCCAATCATCCTCAGAATAGAATACCCTAGGCCCTCAACCATCAGGTTGGAATGTCCCAGCCTGTTGGCTTACGCACAAAGCAGTGAAGCCTCAGCCACCGACCAAACATGTGCACATATAACAGATAATCATATAACAGTCTACAGCCAGTCACACAGATCTACAGATCACTAAGCATAGCAGCATCCTATCTACTAGGATACCGATCTAACATATCATAACAATACAATAGCATGCATAACAGGATATTAATCCAATCGGTATTGGAGCCTTCGACCCGCAAGTACAGTGAGGACAACTCACCTCGCAAACTAAGTAGAACTGATGAGGCCCGACTCCGAATGTCATCTCTCTACACGATACCTAGTTCCAACAAATGGCCAATTTCCATAAGAATTCCAAAATACCCAAAATACCCTCAAGATCAAACTTGCTCAAAGTCAAAGTCAACGGTCAAGGTCAACAGTCCATGTTTACCCAACACGTCGTGTTTACTAGCAAACAAGCCATGTTTCGATAGCATCCAGACGATCGGGAAAACTCCAGCCAACACGTTGTCTTGGCTTGAAAACACGTTGTGTTTTCTCGAGTTCCAGCACCTTAATACATTAAGCTGGTTTCTTCGATTTCAGGGACTCCAAGGCTCAGATCCAGACCCAAATGCTACCAAGAAGGATAAAGTTTCCAACTTTATCCTTTGGAGCAACTCCAAGGGTCCAAAAACCCAACCACAATGCTTGAAGATTCAAGGGCTTAACCAATAAGCACTAAATCCTTGAAGTCTGAAACCCATCCTTTCCAGAAGAGATTCTAGCACCAAAACCATCCCAAAAGTCGGTGCTTTATAGACATGCATGTCCAATGCATGTCTTGAACCCAAAATAGGTGAAAATGGGGATTTATGACCTACTCCCCATGCATGGCATCAAAACTCGACTATAGGCCAGATCCAAGAGTCTAGAAGGTCACTTATACCTATAGATTCATAAAGTTGCTAACTTTATGAAATCCAACCATTCCCCCACTCAAGAACAACAAGAAAAGGGACAAAACTCAAGATCTAGCAGCATAGAGGAATAAAAATCAGATCTTGGACACTTGCAAAGGTCCAGAAAAGTGTCAAACTGAAAGATGAGGGCTTGCTTGTTAGATCCTTACTTCTTTCTTCCAACTTTTTTCTTCTTTGGCTCCAAAAACACCACACTAGCTCATAAAAGAGAGGGAAAGATGATTAGGGTTCTTAAGGGTCGATAAGGGGGGGGGGGGGGTTGGAGGCTGATAAAGGACCACCCCTTGGGACTTAAGGAGATTATATAGGGTGCAAAACCCTAAAAATTAGGGTTTTCTCAACCAGCCGCCAACACGCCATGTTTGCCCACCAACACGTCGTGTTGGTCCATAAAACACACGGCCCAATAGTTCCTCAAGACGTCGTGGTGAGGCTTCACCACGCCGCGTTTCAGAGGAGAACATGCAAAAATGGAATAAATCTCATACCTGAAAATTGGGGTGTTACAGTCTGGTTTTAAAATTAACATACAAAAGTCTAATCTTTTTGGGATTGGAGTGTCTATTGCTAAAGTGGAAAACCTTGCGGTTGGTGCTGGTTGCTCTACAGAAAAAATACCTTTTTTGTACCTTGGGTTGCCTATAGGTTCAAAAATGGGGAGGGTGGAGGGATGGAAAATGGTGGTTGAAAATTTTAAAAAAAGACTTGCAAATTGGAAAATTAAAATGCTTTCGATTGGCAGCCGGTTGACATTGATTAAATCGGTGCTTGGGAGTTTGAGTATTTACTTTATGTCGTTGTTTAAAGTTCCAGATACGGTGTGTAATACCTTGGAAATGTTACGAGCTCGATACTTTTGGGGAGGGGATGAGACGGAAAAGAAAATACATTGGATTAAATGGGATATAACTCTGACGTCTTTGGACAGAGGGGAATTGGGGATTGGGTGCTTGAAAGCTTTCAATCTAGCGTTGCTTCAAAAATGGAAGTGGCGGTTTCTAACAGATAATGGAGCCATATGGGTTAAGGTGATTAAAAGTATACATGAGCCGTTTGGGGGGTTGGGTTGTTTTGATGAAAACCTGAGAGTGGGAGGAGTTTGGTGAAGTTTAGTGCGTTTGTTTGATAAGCTAAATACCAAACATATCTTACCCCATGTTTTTATGCGAAAAAAAGATTGGTGATGGTGTCTTGACTCGGTTTTGGAAGGATATTTGGGTTGTAGATACAAAGCTTATGGACCAGTTTCCTAGATTGTATGTTTTGGAAGTTAATAAATATTGTGTTATTGCTGACATCTATCAAGATGGTAATTGGGAGTGGTCTTGGATTAGACAAATAAATGGTGGTCATACAGTTGATCGGTTATTGGTGTTGGGTGGCTTGCTTGAAAATGTTAATATCGGTAATGGTAGTGATTGTAGGAGTTGGGATCTTGATACTGAGGGCAATTCACGGTCAAGAGTGCTCGGATTCATATCGATGAGGTTATTACTCACCCGGGTAATATACCAACTCGATGGAATAGATATGCTCCTATAAAGGTTAATATTTTGATTTGGCGTGTCCTTTTAAATAAAATCCCCATTAGGTTGAATCTCAGTGGAAGAGGTATTGAGGTTCATTCTTTGTTACGCCCGACTTATGATCGGTGTGTTGAAGATACAAATCATGTGTTTATGTTCTGTGAGGTTCCTGCCCAGATTTGGTCTCAGATTGAAATATGTCTTGATGTTACTTTACCTATGTTGATCACTGTTGCTGAGTTGTTAACATGGACAAATACAGTGAATATGGTGGTTGCGAAGAGGAAGGTTTTGGAGGTGATATATTGACCGCTATATGGATGCTTTGGACTTATCGAAATAATCAAATATTTCAATCGTCCAAAATTAAAAGTAGTAGTATTTTTGAAAAAATTGCAATGTATTTTTTGATTGGTTTTCGAATAGTAATTCTAAAAGTAGACTCAATTGGACAACGTGGTTACAAAACCCATTGCTTTGTAATGTTTTGTAATTTCTTTTCCTCTAGATTCTTACAAGTTTTTTTAATAAAGTTCATCTTTAAGCTGTTCAAAAAAAAGCTTAGCCAAACACCCTCTGAGTGTTGAGCAGTCGTATAGATACGAAGACGATTGAGAGGTTGCAATCGAAAGATTGATGACATGCAAAGATCGCAAAATCCCAATATAGTCGCCCATATCCAATCAATCGGGATCATTTGTAACTAAGACTTGCTACCTTATAAGTTCACATATCTTGCTTCTCAATTGTGACTTGTAATTATGAAATACGAATTAGTGAATTACATTCGTTTTGTTTCAATATGAGATTCTCTATCTTTCTATTTTTTTCCTAGATAACGCAGTTTATTATCACCTATATATTTGTTTGTATTTCTCAATTTTGAATTAGAACGTAAGGACCTTACTTATAAAGTACCTCTCGTGTATGTGTCTCAATAACATTTTTATCACTGTCATGATATCTTTATTTTTGGATATATTCATATAAATAAAATTCCATTACTAATAACTAAAAAAAGTAGGACGTTACAAGTAATCTAAATGGAAATCGTAGTAATCGTAAAACCGAGAGCGCACATGTAGAGAACGTCTAAATTTGACTTCATACGAGGAAGTTATGATTTTTCAAAGTTTTCAGCACGACTATGTTATCACAAAAACCAAAATTGAAATCGATCGATTGTTAGGAAAAACAATCGAAACTAGAGTTGAAGATCTCGTCAATACCTATCCATCGATATATGAGAGAGATATGAGTTTTTAACCGACTTTAACAGTCTAAGCCTCTTAAAAATATAACTTTAAAAATAAAGTAAAAATTAGTCGACGGAGTCTAAATGAAAGTTGTAGATCTCGTCGATAGCTATGTGTGGTTATAAAATACGTTGAAACGAAGCTTGTATGAAGATGAAACACCCCAAAAATATGGTCCCAAAATTTCATTTTTAAAATAGATAAAAATAATATTTTCAAATATCATCCATACATCTCAACAAACCCAATATATCAAATGTCATAAAAATCAGAGTAAAGATCATATGCGGAATCCCAATGGTGTGTGCGATGCAGTCAACCCGAGCTCTTCCCCTTGGAACTGGAAGTACCTGAAACATAAACAGAAAACCGTAAGCACAAAGCTTAGTGAGATTCCCAAAGTACCACATACCATACATACGATAAACATATAATGGGCCCCGCCCCGTCTTTGGTCCCCACCCGGTTTCGATCCCCGCTCGGTAATAGATCGGGCCCCGCCCAGCATACATATAACATATATCAAGTAATCACATACACATGCAATAATCACACAGATGCATAGCATACAATTGGTCATCGGGCCCCGCCCGGTAAGCATATAAACACATAAAACATGCCAGAGTCACGCAGACAGTTAGCATACTGACATAACATAAACATGGGTCGGTATTGGTGCCTTCGACCCGCTAAACCCAGTGAGGAAAACTCACCTCGAAAAGCCGAAAGAAACGAATGATCCCTGACTACTGGTCCTACAGCTCGACAAGCTATCAATTGCCACATAAAAACTAATTAATGTTTGGGATCTACAACATAACCAAAAGTACTACTTGGGGTAAAAAGACAATTTTACCCCTACCCTAGCTTGGTCCAATAGTGAAGCCCATAACCTCAATCCAATGGGCCCAAAAGTTAAAGCATCCACCAAGGCCCAAAATATGGCCCAATTTCCAATTGGGGCCAACTCATTCACATGGGCCTTAGCCCAAGTCCCAATAACATACTTGGCCTAAAAACTACCAAAATTAGATGGCCTAACTAACCTTAATCTTCCAAGTCCAAATCAAGGCCCAAGCCAAAGTCCAATAATGAAATGCCAACAAACTGAGTACGTTGGGCGTACTCATCTGGTACTGTAGCACCTGGTTCCTGGTATGTATTTTATTTAAGTGATTTTGCATTTTTGGCCTGGGACTCGGCGAGTTGAAGGCCCAACTTGCCGAGTAGAAGCGGGATGAGACGCGGGATTTAAGTATGGGACTCGTCGAGTCGGGTCCTGGACTCGACGAGTAGGCTCTGACTGGACAAAAACCCTAATCTGAGGGTTTGCACCCTATTTAATCATCTCTTTCAGCCACCACTCGTCCCTATTGCTCCCAGAAACCCTCCATAGCAAACCCTAAGTGTTTTGGTGCAAGATCTAGCTTTTGAGTGATTTTTGTGGGTTTTGACCACAAAAAGTCGATACCTTGCATGTTCATTTGCTAGATCCCTTTTTGGAGAGATTTAGGGCTTTTATAAGCCATTCTTGGTAACCAACCATGATTGCAAGCATGGTTGGGGGTCAAAACTTCGGATCTAGGACTTGGGAAGAGTCACAAGGCAGATTGGGTTTGTTTTTGCACTCAAGGAAGGTCCCATGCAACATAAAAGCCATTTTAGGGCTTTTTAGGCTCAAAAGTCCCATGTATGCACGTAAAGTTTGTAACTTTATGTGCTAGATCGAGCTTAGGGGCTTGGATCTATCATTTGGACAAAAGTTGTACACCAGAAATCGAAGGAATAGACTCGGGACTCTATCGACTCGGCGAGTCGTTCTTGGGACTCGGCGAGTCCGAGGCTTGACTTCCTTTTTTTTCTGTTATGGTTCAAGAGACCCAGTTGAGTGAAAGAAAGGTTTTAGAGGGTCCAGGGGAGTGACCCAAACGTATTGGGATAAGCCTTAGTCCTGGAGTTCATAGGACTCGGCGAGTGCATGAGCCGACTCGGCGAGTCCAAGGCAATCTCCCAACTCTTGAAGATGAACTCGACGAGTTGTTCATACAACTCGGCGAGTCGAGGACAGGACGTGTTCATAGGATGAAGATGGACTCGACGAGTGTTCATACCGCTCGGCGAGTCGGATGAGGGTTCATCCGAGGTTGTGTTAGAAGGAGAACTCGTCGAGTCGTTGCTAAACTCGACGAGTAGAGACGTGGATGGGGGACAGTGAAGAGATAGGGACTCGACGAGTTGGTGGCCCAACTCGGCGAGTCGGGTCAACTGGAAGTTGACTTTGACTTTGACTTGGACATTGGTCAGGGGTAAATGGTCATTTTACCCTAAGAATAGATATCAGACTCTGATTAAGTGTTTTGTGGGGATTATAGCCGGAGGATTTCCGGAGCAGCAGCAGACAAAGATTTCCCGCACAGATTATCAGCAGCTACTCGTTCGAGGTGAGTTACCTTCCAGTAGCGGTGGGTCTACGGCCACAATGACGGCCCACCAGTAGGAGTTGTATGTTAGATGATTGTCTTTGTGATATCATCTGGATTTGCTACTACCTGATATGTTATATGCTGGCATGATATGTTATATGTGACAGTAGTAGGGTTCGGTTGTTAGGACCGAAGGGTAGGTCAGACACCCCAGATATGTCTGACAGTATGTGATGATATGTTTATATGCTAGCATGATATGTTATATGTGATAGTCTTAGTAGGGAGGGAATAGTCCCGAAGTTCGGTTGTTAGGACCGAAGGGTAGGTCAGACACCCCAGATATGTCTGACAGTATGTTTATATTATGATATATGTGATAATAGCAGTAGGGGGTGGATTAGCCCCCGAGGTTCGGTTGATAGGACCGAAGGGTAGGTCAGCACCCCAGAATGGCTTGACATGGGTAGGTCAGCACCCCAGAATGGCTTGACATGGGTAGGTCGGCACCCCAGAATGGTCGTACTGGGTAGGTCGGGCACCCCAGAATTGTCCGGCAGTATGTCTATGATGTATCTGTATGGTATGTGGTATGATGGGGGAACTCACTAAGCTTTGTGCTTATAGTTTTAGTTTTGGTTTCAGGTACCTCTTCGTCTAAGGGGAAGGAGCCGACAGTGTAGCAGCGCATCACACACACATGATTTCCGCATGGAGTTTTCTGGGATTGTACTCTGATTGATTTTACTTTGACATTATGATTTTCAGACACATTGTTATATTCTTGTTTGCAAATGATATGCCATGGGAAGTGTTTTGGTAAACTATGTTGAGAATTACTTAATTAAAAAAAAATTGGCTTGAAAATTGGGATGTTACAAGTTGGTATCAGAGCCCTGGTTTGAGGGATTCGGACACACCCTCGGGGGTGTCTGGACTCAAACCGAGGGATTTAAAAGATTTTTACAAAGAAAATGGTTTTCTAAAATCTGAGTCAAAGGGGTTTTGAGAAAGAACAAGGTGTGTGATGCGTGCGACCAGCCGAGCTCAAGTAAGTTTTGATGGGTTTTCAGCATTCTAACACTCCTATGGTGTACATGCAACCCTAGAAACCTTGGATCTATGTTTGACTAAGATACATGCAAATAATTATTTTTCCAAGGTTCTTATCCTAACTAGCATGGCATGGGGTACTTGAATCAAATAAAACTAGTAGAATTACTTACCTTGTAGTAGTAGTTGATTGCTTGGAGTTTGAGAGCCTAGCACCAATAATATGGATGCCTCAAATGGAAGTCACAAATCACCACAAACTTGGAAACTTGAGAGAATAGTCACAAACTTCTTGAAATCGGCCCTCTTAGTTTACACACATCAACTAGTGCAATTTCAAGAACCAAAGCCTCCTATATATAGTGTGGTGGATTAGGGTTACATTCATGTAAACCCTAATACCCATGTCTTTTCATTTCCATGAGATCCATGGGTTAAAGCTCCATGGAGTATCCATGGACTTTCCATGCAAGCCTAGCCCATTCCAAATAAGCATTAGCCCACACTATATAAATACAAGAGCCCATATTTAATTAGTCATACTTTTGATCTCTAAATTAATTATAGATCAATACTAATTAAATAATATGATTTTATATTAATATATTAGGACTTATAATATATTAATAAATCATAACTTATACTATTCTCAAACGATTATCCATAAATTGTTTGGGTGAAGTGCAACCCAAATGGACCATGTCGGGTCGGGTCAAGTACATACCAAATATAGTTATGGACTTAGACACTATATCCAACAGTCTCCCACTTGGATAAGTCTAATAACTATAGTTGCAAGTATGACTTCAGGAACCGATCAGCAATCGTAGCTCTTTAAACTCTGTTGAACTATGAAACGCCATTTTAGATAAGTGATCATATAATCCTCTGTTCTAGATATCAGCCGGACAAATACATGGAACATGGTCTTGCTTATTGTCCAGCATTTGTTTCCCGATTTCCGATTTGTTTGACATAGAACTTAACTGAACACATCAATTTAGTTCTGACCGGGCCCGGTACATAGGTCAAAACAAAATCATCGAGGGGCCCAGATATTGCTTCTAATCCTAGAAGGAACAGATAAACTTCGACTCATATGTTTGCTCTATTACTTGTTGAATTACACACAAAAGCACGGTTTATAACATCGAGTTACCAATGCGTTTTCATGCAATCAATGCATAACCAACTCATAGGCAACAAATCATATCTCTAGGTTTGAAGACTTATATGATATTACCGTCTCACGATCACTCGAGATAAATTCCATGAAGTGATACAAGTGATCGTGGGTTGAATCCAATACTCAGAACTTATGAGCACTCATGAGTGCTGTAGCCCCGCTTTGTCTAACATCTTAGACCTCTACAAGCCAACCCATGACAGTCTTGATTCATATCTACTTCCAACATATGACCGACTGTGGAGAGTTCGAATAATATGATATAAACCATAACATAATTATTCTGGAAGTCAAAACATGCAAAAAGAAATAATAGTAAACGATTGACAAGAGATAGCAACACTTTACTCATAAATAACAACTTTTATTTATCATCAAATGTCAATTACATTTTACAAATTTCAAGATTATCTAACTACTAAAACTAATATCATCCTTCAGCCCTATGCTCCGAGCATGCTGGAGATGCTTAGCCCGAGTCAGTCCCTTCGTGAGGGGATCTGTTGGGTTCTCATCCGATGATACCCTCTTTGCCACGAGGATTCCTTCTTCTATTCGATGTCTGATGAAGTGATATTTTCTGTCAATGTGTCTGGATCTCCCATGATCTCTTGGTTCCTTGGCTAAGGCAACCGCACTATTTTCTGTCAATGTTGTCACAGAAAATCTCCATTGGCTCCTTTATAGCTGGTACAACTCCAAGGTCTCCGATGAAGTTCTTTAGCCATATAGCCTCCTTTGCTGCCTCGCTTGCTGCTATATACTCTGATTCACAAGTGGAATCAGCCACTGTCTCCTGCTTGGAACTTTTCCAAGTAATTGCCCCTCCGTTTAGAGTAAAGACCCAGCCCGATTGAGAGCGGAAATTATCCCTGTCAGTCTGAAAGCTAGCATCACTGTACCCTACAACTCTCAAGTCCTTACTACCACCGAGGGTAAGGACCCAGTCCTTAGTCCTCCGTAGGTACTTGAGGATATTCTTTACCGCAGTCCAGTGTGCCTTGCCAGGGTTCCCCTGATACCTGCTAACCATTCTCAAAGCAAAGGCTACATCAGGTCGAGTACACGTCATAGCATACATGATCGATCCTACAGCTGAAGCATAAGGTATTCGACTCATTTCTGCTATCTCAGCCTCAGTACTAGGGCTTTGTGTCTTACTCAATCTGGCGTTACTCTGGATAGGTAACTCTCCTTTCTTGGAGTTATGCATGTTGAACCTTTTCAACACTTTGTCCACATAGGTGCTTTGACTAAGTCCAATTAGTCTTTTACTCCTGTTTCTCAAAATCCTTATCCCTAGGATATAGGCAGCTTCTCCAAGGTCCTTCACAGCGAAATACTTCCCAAGCCAGGACTTTACTTCCTGCAGGGTTGGGATTGTTGGATATAGTGTCTAAGTCCATAACTTTATTTGGTATGTACTTGACCCGACCCGGCATGGTCCATTTGGGTTGCATGGCATTGCAATACTTGGATAGACCAGATGAGAGAATAAGGCACTTATGATTATTAATATATTATAAGTTCTAATATATTAATAATAGTATTATTTAATTAGTATTGATCAAGTATTAATCTAGTATTAATTTGGTGATCAAAGTGAGGCTAATTAAATATATAGGGTTGATTATGACAATCATCAATTCTTTTATGGTGGATTAATGATCCATGGTTTATGGGTTTGGTTATAACCATATGGAGCTCCATGGATAGTCCATGGGAGTTACAAACCCATGGGTCATGAGAAATCAAGAGTCATGACAATTAAGGGCATTCATGTGTAAACCCTAATTGTGACAACACTATAAAAGGAACCCTATGGCTAGCAAAATCGTGACCTAGTGTTACTAGAGAGGGCATAACCGATTTTGAGTGCTAGAAGTATTCTCTCAAGTTATTCCAAGTCTTGTGGTGTTGTGTGACGCATTTGAGGCACACCATTTGGGGTGCTAGGCTCACAAAGTCTTGAAGGAATCCAAGCAACAACAAGGTATGTATTTCTACTAGTTTTATGTTCTATGTAATCCCCATCCCATGCTAGTTAGGAAATAACCTTGAAAAGAAATTTGCATGTATATAGAGAAAACATAGATTCAAGGTTATTAGGGTTGCATGTACACTTAGGAAGTGTTAGAATGCTCAAAAACCCATCAGTGGTGTCAGAGCCTAGGATTGTTTTCTGTATACTTGTTGCAAAACTGCTTAAAAATCGAAAAATTCTGCACTCTGACGACTGGACTCGCCGAGTCCATGGGGAGGACTCGCCGAGTCCATGAACAAATTCATCCTACTCGACGAGTAGAATAATGCACTCGGCGAGTAGGAGCGTGTTGGGCAGTTTTTTCGAGTTTTGTTGCTGGAAATGGATTAAGATCATTATCCCAATCTGTTTTGGACTTGTAAAATTTGTTTTTCAAAATGATAATGATTATGTTAACCCATTTTACATGACTTTTATCAATTTTCAAGTATTGTATATGTTTATATGATTTTCTTGAAATTGCTTGACATGAATTTGTGTTCATATGAGTTTAGAAGATCATAGGAATTATGTGTAACCTCCATGTGTGTTTAATTCATGATCTTAATGGCTATGATGGTGTCCATAACTTGTCCTCAAGTTATGGATAACCAAAAGTCACTTCTTTTAATTATGATTAAAGAACTAAAGAGGTTTCATAAAATGAAGAGTCTTCTTTTTATGAACCATTAAAACTCATAAGTTACAAATTGAAGAGATTGAAGAGACTTGGAATAGTTTCAAATCTTGCCCTCAAGTTTTGGAATTTGAAAAGTCTTACACTTTAATACTTTAATTCCAAATTAAACCTTAGATTTTTAAAAAGTTTAAAAATCAATACTTATACTATTATTATAATTTTATTATATAGATATGTATAAGAATATGTCATTCTTACCGTTAGTAGGCCTCATTCACGAAGCCGGTCTATAAGGGGGGTATAAGGTTGTTGCCTATAAAATGGTGACTTAATGGGTGTCCACTCTCACCCATCGCTTCCTTGATCGGTGGAGGGTCGTTAGCCAAACGGGTAGGATACGACTTTAAATACTTGTTAAAAGTATAATGAATTATAAAGTAACTATACATTATAAATTCCCAATCTTAGTTACTTTAGGAAAATGTGAAATTGGTGCTAGCCCATAAAATTACACTTTGTACCTTACCAAGTCGTTAGTGGAGCGTGTGTGGTTAACCGGCACACTAACATGGACTAGTAAGAGTGGCAAAGGGTAACTTGACCTTATTATAGATCGGTGGAGCGTGTGTGGTTAACCGGCACATCGATTAGGTAATATTGTTGAGGGTACCAAGTCAATTTATATGGTTATTCACACCTTGTTTATGATCCTCGGCATCCCAGTCACAAACTTGAGAGGGCACAATCGAGATTCAAACATGCCATTGAAAAGTTCAATGTATCTCAAAAGATCTAGGAGTTTCAAAACCAATAAAACCTAATAATAAAATATTTCGTTCTTATGGTGGAAATTGGTAAATCGTCATTTACCTACCTTCAAATATTTTATAGTATGGATTACGGCATCCCTCTTCCAACTATAAATAGTTTGTTGGATCCTAGCCTTAATATTTCATTTGGGTGAATTATTAAGGATTCCTAATCTAATGAAACTTGTCTTTCTTTCCTTTCAAGATGTCTTCCAACAATGCTTCTGGCTCAAATCCAACAGGCTCCTTTTCCCTTATGAACTTGTGTGGTAAGGTCATCTTTGATGGATCCAATTTCAATGAGTGGATCAGAAACATCATAATGATTACCCGCTATGAGGACAAAGAATATGTCCTCGATAGGGAGCTTAAGGTTGTGAATGAAGCCACTGCTACTCCTGAAGAGTTTGCGGAGTTTGTTGCACATGAAAAGGATGCTACTAAAGTAGCATGCATCATGATGGCCACCATGACTCCTGAACTTCAAAAATCCTATAAAGATTTCTACCCCTATGAGATGCACCTGGATCTGATGGAAAGGTACCATCAGAGCGCGCGTCAGGAGAGGTATGAAATCATCTCCTCCATGATAACCGCAAGGATGAAGGATGGTGAACCCATCACCGGTCACTTGCAGAAGATGTAAAGGTTCGTTGACCGGTTGCTAAAGCTAAATGTTGACTTTCCTGAGGAAATGGCGATTGACATCATTCTCCATTCCTTACCTCCAAGTTATGATCAGTTTCGTATGACCTATCATATGAACAAGGAGGAAGTCACACTTAGCAAACTTCAAGGACTCTTAAGGACAGCTGAAAATGGCCTTAAGGGTAAAGCGGTTGCTACTTCTACTCCTTCAAGAGCCCCTGTTCTGGCTATTGGGCAGGGAAAGGGTAAGAAGAGGAAAAGCCCTTCGAAGGGTACCAAGGGTAAGACTCTTGATGGTTCCTCTTCAAGTGGGACAAAGAAAGGTCCCATTACTCCTTCTTAAAACCCAAAGGAAGCACAGTGCTTCTATTGCCAGGATAAGGGACACTTCAAGCGAAGCTGCCCTAAATATCTGCAAGATGTAAAGGATGGGAAGGTTAAACCCACCCATGCAGGTATTTACACAATATTGTCTAATAACTCATCTAATGCTAATTCTTGGGTGCTTGATACAGGTTGTGGTATTCACATTTGTACTGATTTGCAGGCACTAAGAAGAAGTGAGCAAGTGGAGCACGGGAAGATAAACTTAGTCATGGGCAACAGGAAAGCATCACCTGTTACCAAGATAGGAGTTTATTCTTTATTGCTTAATAATGGGTTAATGTTAGATTTGAATAAGTGTTGTTACTCGCCCGAAATGGCGAGAAATATTATTTCTTTTCATGGCTTGTACAAACAAGGTTTTTCATTTTCATTTGATAATAAAAATGGTGCTATTAATGTTTATTACAATGATGTATTTTACTTTAAAGCATTACCTTGTGATGGTGTATATGAAGCCGTGAATGTTATAGACAATCTAGGAAATAATGTGTTGTATATTGATTCTTCAGATAGCTTGGATAAAGCATCCTTGTGGCATTGTCGTCTTGGACATGTTAACAAGAAGCGCATAGGCCAACTCCAAAAGGCTGGAGTCTTGGAATCATTTGACCTCAAGTCAGATGATAGTTGCGAGTCTTGTTTACTTGGAAAAATGACAAAGTCACCCTTCACAGGTACTTGTGATAGGGGTGAAGGTTTGTTGGACCTTGTACACACGGATGTGTGTGGGCCCTTCAGAGTTGCTACAAGGGATGCTAATCGCTATTATGTGACTTTTACTGATGATTACAGTAGATATGGATATATTTACTTGATCAAGCATAAGTCAGAAACCTTTGAAAAGTTCAAAGAGTTTAAGCAGGAAGTGGAGAATCAATTGGGCAGGAACATCAAGATGCTCCGATCCGATCGGGGAGGAGAGTATCTTAGCATTGAGTTCCTTGACTATCTTAAGGAATGTGGGATTGTCTCACAATTGACACCTCCCAGAACACCACAGTTGAATGGTGTAGCTGAGAGGCGCAATCGAACCTTGTTGGATATGGTTCGTTCCATGATGAGTCGATCTTCGTTACCAATCTCTTTCTGGGGGTATGCCTTAGAGACTGCCGCCCATATCCTTAATCTAGTCCCTACTAAAAAGGTTGCCAAAACACCTCACGAGATGTGGACTGGGAAAGTTCCCAATTTGGACCACATCAAGATTTGGGGTTGTGAAGCTTTCGTGAGGCGTGAGACTCATGATAAGCTTGAACCTCGAAGTGAGAGGTGTATTTTCATCGGCTACCCACAGAGATCCTTTGGTTACCTCTTCTACAGACCCAGTGATAATGTGGTCTTTGTAGCAAGAAGAGGAGTCTTTCGTGAGAGAGAATTCATAAGCCAAGCGGACAGTAGGGGGCAAATTGACCTTGAAGAGCTTCAAGAGTCAAGTGGTGAAGGAACCTCAAATGCTATCGACCAACCTGAGGAGGAAACTCCTGTTGATCCGATAGATGAGTCTGTACCTCCAAGACGTTCCACTAGGGTGAGGAACACACCTGATTTTTATTATGGTTATCACATCACCACTGAAGGTGATACATTTATTAGTGATAGTACACTAATAGATTTGGATGAACCTAATAACTACAGGGAAGCCATAGGAGGCCCTGAGTCTGCTAAATGGAAGGAGGCTATGGACAGCGAGATTCAGTCCATGTATGACACTCAAGTTTGGAACTTGGTTGACAATGTACCAGGTCGTAAGACAGTTGGGTGCAAATGGATCTTCAAGAAGAAGACCGACATGGATGGGAACGTACACACTTATAAAGCGCGACTGGTTGCGAAGGGCTTTACTCAAACTCCGGGAGTTGACTATGATGAGACCTTCTCACCAGTAGCGAAGATTAAGTCTATTAGGGTTTTGCTAGCTATAGCTGCATTTCATGATTATGAAATATGGCAAATGGATGTCAAAACCGCTTTCCTTAATGGAAAGTTGGCTGAGGATGTTTACATGGCTCAACCAGAGGGTTTTGTCGATACAAGATACCCTAATAGAGTGTGTAAGCTTGATAAATCCATTTATGGATTGAAACAAGCATCTCGCAGATGGAATCTTTGCTTTGATGAGAAAGTCAAAGAGTTTGGCTTTTCTAGGAGTGAGGATGAGTCTTGTGTGTATGTCAGGGCTAGTGGGAGCATAGTTAGCTTCTTGGTGTTGTATGTGGATGACATACTTCTCATAGGAAACGACGTCCCAACCTTGCAGGAGGTTAAGTCCTGGCTTGGGAAGTGTTTCGCTATGAAGGACCTTGGGGAAGCTGCTTATATCCTAGGGATAAGGATATTGAGAGATGGGAGTAAGAGACTAATTGGACTTAGTCAAAGTACTTACTTGGATAAGGTGCTGAAGAGGTTCAGCATGCAAGAATCCAAGAAAGGGGAATTACCCGTCCAGAGTAATGCCAAGCTGAGTAAGACTCAGAGTCCGAGTACAGAGGCTGAGATAGCTGAGATGAGTCATATACCATATGCTTCCGCTGTGGGCTCGATCATGTATGCTATGACTTGTACTCGCCCTGATGTGGCTTTTGCTTTGAGCATGGTCAGTAGATATCAAGGGAACCCTGGCAAAGCACACTGGACAGCGGTAAAGAACATTCTCAAGTATCTGCGGAGGACTAAAGATTGGGTCCTTACCCTCGGAGGCAGTGATGACTTGAGAGTGGAAGGATATAGCGATGCTAGCTTCCAGACTGATAGGGATAATTTCCGCTCTCAGTCAGGCTGGGTCTTTATCCTAAATGGAGGGGAAATTACTTGGAAAAGTTCCAAGCAGGAGACAGTAGCTGATTCTACTTGTGAATCAGAGTACATAGCAGCAAGTGAAGCAGCTAAGGAGGCGATATGGCTAAAGAACTTCATCGGAGACCTTGGAGTTGTACCAGCTATAAAGGAGCCAATGGAAATTTTCTGTGACAGCGAAAGTGCGGTTGCTTTGGCTAAGGAACCGAGAGATCACGGGAGATCTAGGCACATTGACAGAAAATACCATTTCATCAGACATCGAATAGAAGAAGGACTCCTCGTGGCTAAGAGGGTATCATCAGATGAGAACCCGGCAGATCCCCTCACGAAGGGACTGAGCAGGGTTAAGCATTTACAGCATGCGAGGCGCATTAGGCTGAAGGATGATATTAGTTTCAATAATTAGATTCCTGAAACTTGTAAAATGTAATTGACATTTGATGATAAATAAAAGTTGTTATTTATTTATGAGTAAGGTGTTACTATCTTGTGTTGATTGTTTACTATGTTTCAATTTTGCATGTTTTTACTTCCAGAATAATTATGTTATTATTCAAACCATCCACAATCAGTCAAACTTTGGAAGTAAGTATTGATTTAAGACTGTCATGAATTTGGCTTGTATGATTTGTCTAAAAGTGCTCTGGACAATGCAATGGTTGCTACAACATTCATGAGTACTCATAAGGGCTGAGTATTGGATCCAACCCACGCTCACTTGCATCACTTCATGGAATTTATCTCGAGTGATCGTGAGACGGTAATATCATATAAATCTTCAAACCTAGAGATATGAGTTGTTGACTATGAGTTGGTTATTCATTGATTGCACGAAAACGCATTGGTAACTCGATGTCATAAAACGTGCCTTTGTGAATAATTCAACAAGTAGTTAGTACAAGCATATCAGTCGAATTTTATCTGTTCCTTCTAAAAATAGAAGCGATATATGGGCCCCTCGATGATTTGGTTTTGACTTATGTACCGGGCCCGGTCAGAACCTAATTGATGTGTTCAATTTAGTTCTATGTCGAAACAAATCAGAGATCGAGAAACAAATGCTGGACAATAAGTAAGACCATGTTCCATGTGTTTGTCCGGCTGATATCATGAGAACAGAGGATTATATGATCACTTATCTTAAATGGTGTATCATCATCATCTCAGTTCCGAGAGACTTTGAAAGAGCTACGATTGCTAGTCGGATTTTGAAGTCATATTTGCAAATATAGTTATTAGACTTATCCAAGTGGGAGACTGTTGGATATAGTGTCTAAGTCCATAACTTTATTTGGTATGTACTTGACCCGACCCGGCATGGTCCATTTGGGTTGCATGGCATTGCAATACTTGGATAAACTAGATGAGAGAATAAGGCACTTATGATTATTAATATATTATAAGTTCTAATATATTAATAATAGTATTATTTAATTAGTATTGATCAAGTATTAATCTAGTATTAATTTGGTGATCAAAGTGAGACTAATTAAATATATAGGGTTGATTATGACAATCATCAATTCTTTTATGGTGGATTAATGATCCATGGTTTATGGGTTTGGTTATAACCATATGGAGCTCCATGGATAGTCCATGGGAGTTACAAACCCATGGGTCATGAGAAATCAAGAGTCATGACAATTAAGGGCATTCATGTGTAAACCCTAATTGTGACAACACTATAAAAGGAACCCTATGGCTAGCAAAATCGTGACCTAGTGTTACTAGAGAGGGCATAACCGATTTTGAGTGCTAGAAGTATTCTCTCAAGTTATTCCAAGTCTTGTGGTGTTGTGTGAAGCATTTGAAGCACAACATTTGGGGTGCTAGGCTCACAAAGTCTTGAAGGAATCCAAGCAACAACAAGGTATGTATTTCTACTAGTTTTATGTTCTATGTAATCCCCATCCCATGCTAGTTAGGAAATAACCTTGAAAAGAAATTTGCATGTATATAGAGAAAACATAGATTCAAGGTTATTAGGGTTGCATGTACACTTAGGAAGTGTTAGAATGCTCAAAAACCCATCAGGGATGTCATTTCCTATGAGTAGTATGTCATCCACATACAGTACCAAAAAGCTGACTATACTCCCACTAGCCTTGATATAGACACAAGATTCATCTTCACTCCTTGAAAAGCCAAATTCTTTGATTTTCTCATCAAAGCAAAGGTTCCATCTGCGAGGTGCCTGTTTTAATCCATAAATGGATTTCTCGAGCTTACACACTCTACTGGGGTACTCTGTACTGACAAAACCCTCTGGCTGAACCATGTAAACATCTTCAGCCAACTTTCCATTAAGGAAAACGGATTTGACATCCATTTGCCATATTTCATAATCATGAAATGCAGCAATGGCTAACAGAACCCTAATAGACTTAATCTTGGCCACTGGTGAAAAGGTCTCATCATAATCAACTCCCGGAGTTTGAGAATAACCCTTTGCAACCGGTCGTGCCTTATAAGTGTGTACATTACCATCCATGTCGGTCTTCTTCTTGAAGATCCATTTGCACCCATCTTACGATCAGGTACATTGTCAACCAAGTTCCAAACTTGATTGCCATACATGGACTGTATGTCGCTATCCATAGCCTCTTTCCATTTAGCAGCCTCAGGGCCTGCCATGGCCTCCGTGTAGCTGTTAGGCTCATCTAGATTTACCAGTGTGTTATCACTGATAAGTGTCTCACCTTCTGCAGTAATATGAAAACCATAATAATGCTCAGGTGCATTCCTAACTCTGGTGGAACGCCTCAGAGGTATAGATTCTTCAGTCGGCTCAACAGGAGTTTCCTCCTCAGGTTGAGGGCTAGGGTTTGAGGTTCCTTCACCACTTGACTCTTGAATTTCCTCAAGGTCAATTTTCCTCCCACTGTCTCCTTGGCTCATGAATTCTCTCTCTCGAAAGAATCCTCTTCTTGCTACAAAGACCACATTATCACTGGGTCTGTAGAAGATGTAACCAAAGGATTTATGTGGGTAGCCAATGAAAATACACCTTTCGCTTCGGGGTTCGAGCTTATCGTGAGTATCGCGTCTCACGAAAGCCTCGCAACCCCAAATCTTGATGTGGTCTAGATTGGGAACTTTTACAGTCCACACCTGGTGAGGTGTTTTGGCAACCTTCTTTGTAGGGACTAGATTAAGGATATGGGCGGCAGTCTCTAAGGCATACGCCCAAAATGAGATTGGTAGCGAAGCTCGACTCATCATGGAACGAACCATGTCCAACAAGGTCCGATTGCGCCTCTCAGCTACACCATTCAACTGTGGTGTCCTAGGAGGTGTCAATTGTGAGACAATCCCGCATTCCTTAAGATGGTCAAGGAACTGAGTACTAAGATACTCACCACCACGATCGGATCGAAGCATCTTAATGTTCCTTCCCAACTGATTCTCCACTTCTTGCTTAAACTCTTTGAATTTCTCAAAGGTTTCTGACTTATGCTTGATTAGGTAGACATATCCATATCTACTAAAATCATCAGTAAAAGTCACATAGAACCGATTAGCATCTCTTGTGGCAGTTCTGAAGGGTCCACACACATCCGTGTGTATGAGGTCCAACAAACCTTCACCCCTAGCACAAGTGCCAGTAAAAGGTGACTTTGTCATTTTACCAACCAAACAAGATTCACAACTATCATCTGACTTTAGGTCAAATGACTCCAAGACTCCATCCTTTTGGAGTTGGCCTATGCGTTTCTTGCTTACATGTCCAAGACAACAATGCCATAAGGATGCTTTATCTAAGCTAATGGAAGAGTTAATACACAATACATTATTTCCTAGATTATCTACAACAGATACAGTTTCATACACGCCATCACAAGGTAATGCTTTAAAATAAAGAACATTATTAAAGAAAGCATCAATACTACCATTATTATTATCAAAATAAAAGGTAAAATCTTGTTTATACAATGCATGAAAGGAAATAACATTTCTTGCCATTTCTGGCGAATAATAACATTTATTCAAATCTAATGTAAACCCACTATTTAGCACTAAGGAATAAACTCCTATCTTGGTGACAGGTGAAGCTTTCCTGTTTCCCATGATCAAGTTTATCTTTCCCTGCTCCACATTCTCACTTCTTTTTAGTCCCTGCAAATCACAACATATGTGAATACCACAACCTGTATCAAGGACCCAAGACTTAGAATGAGGTGAGTTATTAGACAATATAGTGTATATACCTGCATGGTTGGGTTTTACTTTCCCATCCTTCAAATCTTGCTGGTACTTTGGGCAGTTTCACTTCCAGTGCGACTTTTCATGGCAATAGAAGCATTCAGCCTTATTAGGGTTAGCAGAAGGAGTGACAAAACCTTTCTTGGTTTTGCTTGAAGAGGAGCCTTCAAGGGTCTTACCCTTGGTACCCTTAGAAGGGTTCTTTCTCTTCTTCCCTTTGCCATGCCCGATTGCCAAGACATTGGCCGCAGTTGGAGTAGGAGTAGGAGTAGTAACAACCGACTTACCCTTTATACCACTTTCGGCGGTCTTCAAGAGTCCTTGAAGTTTGCTGAGGGTGACTTCTTCCTTGTTCATGTGATATGTCATGCGAAATTGATCATAACACGATGGCAAGGAGTACAAAATGATGTCTATTGCTAACTCCTCAGGGAAGTTCACATTCAGCTTCAGTAAACGGTCCACATACCTTTGCATTTTCTGCATGTGGCTCGTGATGGGTTCACCATCCTTTATTCGGGTTGTTATCATGGAGGAGATTATTTCATATCGCTCTTGACGAGCACGCTGATGGTAGCGGTCCATCAAGTCCTGGTGCATCTCAAAAGGATAATAGTCCTCATAGGACTTTTGGAGCTCGGCTGTCATGGTGGCCATCATGATGCATGCCACTTTTGTAGCATCTCTTTCATGTACCTCATATTCAGCAAGCTCTTCAGGAGTAGCAGTTGGCTCGGGTACCTTCAGCTCCTTGTCGAGAACATATTCTTTGTTCTCATACCGAGTGACCATCCTGATGTTTCTGATCCAATCTGTAAAGTTGGACCCATCAAAGATGACTCTCCCACAAAGATTCATGAGAGAGAAGGAGCTAGTAGGGTTTGAGCCAGAAGCATTGTTATTGGAAGACATCTGAAAAGAAGAGGGAATAGATTAGATTAGATATAGAGATAGTCCTTAACAAAACACCCAAATGTAATATTAAGGCTAGGACCCAACACAATATTTTATAACTTAGAAGAGGGATGCCGTAATCTAAGCTATAAGATATTTGAAGGTAGGTGAATGACGATTCACCAATTTCCACCATGAAAAATGAAATATTTAATTAGGTTTTAATTGGTTTAGAAACTCCTAGATTCTTTGAGATTCATTGAACTTTCTTCAATGGCATGTTTCAATCTCGAGTGTGCCCTTCAAGTTTTGTGACTGGAATGTCGAGGATCACAAAACAAGGTGTGAAGTAACCATGCAAATTACTTGGTACCCTTAATGTATTACCCCTCCATCGATGTGCCGGTTAACCACACACGCTCCATCGATACTATGATAAACATTAAGTCACCCTTTACCTACCTTGTTAAGTTCATGTTAGTGTGCCGGTTAACCACACACGCTCCACTAACGACTTAAACAAAGTGTAAAGTATAATTTCATGGATTAGCACCTTATTCACATTTTCCTAAAATAACTAAGATTGGGAATTCAATAAAGTTTAGTTACTTTAGTATTATCATTATACTTTTAATGAGAATTTATAAGTCCTTGTCCTACCCGTTCGGCTAACGACCCTCCACCGATCAAGGAAGCGGTGGGTGAGAGTGGACACCCATTAAGTTGCCATTTTATAGGCAACAACCTTATACCCCCTTATAGACCGGCTTCGTGAATGAGGCGTACTAGCGGTAAGACGACTTGATCTTATACATATATAAATATTATTAAACTTATAATATTATAAAGTATAAGGGTTGAATTTTAACTTTTAAAATTCTAGGGGTTGGAACTAAAGTTTTTAATATGACTTTACATGTTCCAAAACTTGAGGGCAAGTTTTGTAAACTTTCAAAACTTTTCATTTCTCAGAACTTATGAGTTAATGGTTATTAAAAATGAAGACTCTTCATTTTTTGTAACCCATGTGTTCTTTTAATGGTTATTTATAAATGTGACTTTTGGTTATCCATAACTTAAGAACTAGTTATGGACTCCATTAAAACACATAAAGATCAAGAATTAATCTAATCAATTATTAGCACATAATTTCTATGATCTTCTAAACTCATATGTTTATGAATGTTCATATCAAAAATTTCAAGAATCGTAAGTACATATACAAAACTTGAAATTTTGATACGAGCTTTTGAACAAAACTTCAATTTTCAAGTTTTTTTTTTTTTTTTTTTTTTTTTTTTTTTTTTTTGCATCAAGTATCAAATAAACAAACCAGGCTCTGATACCACTGATGGAGTTTCAGCATTCTAACACTCCTATGGTGTACATGCAACCCTAGAAACCTTGGATCTATGTTTGACTAAGATACATGCAAATAATTATTTTTCCAAGGTTCTTATCCTAACTAGCATGGCATGGGGTACTTGAATCAAATAAAACTAGTAGAATTGCTTACCTTGTAGTAGTAGTTGATTGCTTGGAGTTTGAGAGCCTAGCACCAATAATGTGGATGCCTCAAATGGAAGTCACAAATCACCACAAACTTGGAAACTTGAGAGAATAGTCACAAACTTCTTGAAATCGGCCCTCTTAGTTTACACACATCAACTAGTGCAATTTCAAGAACCAAAGCCTCCTTTATATAGTGTGGTGGATTAGGGTTACATCCATGTAAACCCTAATACCCATGTCTTTTCATTTCCATGAGATCCATGGGTTAAAGCTCCATGGAGTATCCATGGACTTTCCATGCAAGCCTAGCCCATTCCAAATAAGCATTAGCCCACACTATATAAATACAAGAGCCCATATTTAATTAGTCATACTTTTGATCTCTAAATTAATTCTAAATTAATTATAGATCAATACTAATTAAATAATATGATTTTATATTAATATATTAGGACTTATAATATATTAATAAATCATAACTTATACTATTCTCAAACGATTATCCATAAATTGTTCGGGTGAAGTGCAACCCAAATGGACCATGCCGGGTCGGGTCAAGTACATACCAAATATAGTTATGGACTTAGACACTATATCCAACAAGTTTTCCCCAAGATACCCATACTTGTTATAATAAGTTACATGATGCATGATACTGAGAACTGCATGCTAGAATAGGGCTAAGGATCTAGGAGGATGCCTTGTATGCCAGATATATATGATTCTGAGAACTGCATGCTAGATTAGAGCTAAGGATCTAGGAGGATGCCTTGTATGCCTGATATATATGATTCCGAGAACTGCATGCTAGATTAGGGCTAAGGATCTAGGAAGGATTCCTTATATGCCTGTTGTACGAGCTGTATGCTAGGACTGTTTAGTCAGCAGTAGGATAGCCTGATTAGGTTATGCCTGATGTGGTCACTCGATGCACGAATGCTGCTTGCTTTGTGCTTAAGGGGTCCTGGCTAACTTTAACTAACTAGTGGGCGGATATGTAACAGTACTCGCAAGCTAGTTAGGGAAGGGAAGTAGGGACTCCTAGTGCAGCTGATGGCGGAGAGTAGGTCGGAGAGTGCCCTAGGAGAGCCTGGGTTGAGACCAGTTGGAAAGGGATATTGGTTAAGGGACTTGGCAAAGTCGAGACAGTCCTTGAGGAAAGTACGGATAGATGTGGAAGGTAGTATGGGCCCGTATTACTGGAAGCAGAGGATCCGTACTCGAATCAAGGAAGGTTGAGACAGAACCGGGAAACTTGGTGAGTGTGTTAGACCTCTCGAGAGTATGTATGACCCTGACATTTATGCGTGTATTTTTCAGTATGGTGACCACACGACATGGAGCAGGAGGTTCCGGATCAGGATCAGGATCAGGCTCGGGTGCAGGATCCGAGCAGGTTGATGACGGGCTGTGCGAGTTCATCGCGTCTGAGATCACGAGAGGCATTCTTGAGTCGACCCCGATCATTTTCGGGTCGATCAAGGAGGGGATTGTTGAGCTGATGGAGGATCGCCTCCGGGCATTCAGGAGTGATATGGCGTCTAGCCAGACGAGTACGCACACACTGTCCTTTAAGGACTTCCGTGGGAGTGGTGCGCCGGATTATCACGCGGTGAAAGACCCCATCGCTGCCAGGAGATAGATCGCAGACATTGAGTCTGCGCAGTTGACGAGCTTCTGCCCGGAAGGGTCGAAGGTCCGATTTGTTGCGGGATGTTTGAGGGATAGAGCTAGAGACTGGTGGGAGTCGATTGGTGACTCATTAGGAGCCCCAGCCGTCGAGGCTATGACGTGGTCAGATTTCGTGACCAGATTCAGGGCTGAGTTTGCGCCGGCTGTAGAGCTTCAGCAGCTGGCCAGAGAGTTTTTGGATATGAGGAAGACTACGGAGACCGTGGCGGAGATCACCGCCAAGTTCCGGGAGAGAGCATTGTTGGTACCCCAATATGCGGGGGATGAGGAGATGCGGAAGACCCGCTACCATGATATGTTGAGGGCTGATATTCGGGAGCATGTCAGCTACTCTGCCTGCCCGACCCTGGAGTCCATGATTGCCAGGGCGCGGGAGAGGGAGCTCAATTTGGAGCACGTGAGGAAGAGGAAATCTGAGTCTGAGCGGGTTACAGGGGTTTCGGGGAAGAAACCCAAGGGATCCGACGTTAGGTCGAAGGGCCAGCCGGGCCAGAGTCGCTGCAGGAAGTGCGGCAGGCCGCATGAGGGAGCTTGTAGAGCGGGATCGTCAGGCTGCTACAAGTGTGGCAAGACGGGGCACTTTGGCAGGGATTGTACTGCCCCCGCCCCCACAGTACAGATGACAGACCTGATTTGCTTCCATTGCAATCAGAGGGGCCACAAAAAGGCCAACTACCCGAGATTGACAGCAGCGTCAGCAGCAGCGCCAGTAGTGGCGCCGGTTTCAGTGACAGTGCGGGTTGCAGATGGCCGGAAGGCCAAGACAGAGGCTCCAGTGGTGCGGAGCCGAGCATTTCAGTTGACAGCCGAGGAGGCACGCACTGCACCTGATGTAGTGACGGGTATGATTCCTTTCTTATGCTTTTATGTTATGGCGATGTGATCTTGATATGCTATGTATGTGCTCTGTTTAGGATCGTTCCATGTGAACGGTATCCCAGTTCAGGTATTGTTTGATTCGGGTGCTACCCGATCGTTTGTCTCTCTTGCGCTTAGCAAGAAGTTTCCTGAGTCGTCGGGCATGTTGGATTGCCCTCTAGAGGTCGAGATTGCGGACGACCGGTCAGTGCGAGCATCAGAGGTCTACCGAGATTGCGTCCTGCGACTGTTTGAGGAGCGTTATCTAGTAGATCTGGTTCCCATACCTTTGCGGGGGAATAAGGTTATTATCGGTATGGATTGGCTAAGCCCCAATGGGTCAGTGATTGACTGTGCGCAGCAGTTGGTGCGGATCAGGACCCCAAGTGGGGGAGAGCTGGTGATTCAGGGCGAGAGGCCACAGCAAGGACCAACTTTATGTTCAGCAGCGAGAGCTAGGCGTTACCTTCAGCAGGGTTGCGCAGGATTTGTTGCCTATGTGATGGATACCCGGGAGATAGGTAAGGCAACGGTGAGCGATGTGCCTGTGGTAAGAGAGTTTGTGGACGTATTCCCCGAGGAGTTGCCTGGGATACCTCCGGAGAGGTAGGTAGAGTTCAGGATTGAACTAGTCCCTGGTGCGGCTCCGATAGCAAAGGCATCGTATCAGTTGGCTCCTCCTGAGATGCAGGAGTTGTCTACGCAGCTGCAGGAGCTGCTAGACAAGGGATTCATTAGACCGAGCAGTTCACCCTGGGGAGCCCCGATTCTGTTTGTGAAGAAGAAGGACGGGTCGTATCGGATGTGTAAAGATTATAGGGAGCTGAATAAGGTAACGGTGAAGAACCGTTACCCACTCCCGAGGATTGATGACCTCTTTGACCAGCTACAGGGAGCATCTTGGTTCTCCAAGATTGATTTGCGATCAGGGTATCATCAGATGAGGGTCAGAGAGGAGGATGTACAGAAGACTGCGTTCTGGACGCGCTATGGCCACTACGAGTTCGTGGTGATGCCCTTCGGGCTCACCAATGCTCCTGCCGCGTTCATGGACCTCATGAACCGCGTGTGTAGACCGATGTTAGACCGGTCTGTGATAGTGTTTATTGATGATATCTTGGTTTACTCCAAGACGCAGGAGGAGCACGAAGAGCATTTGCGAGAGGTTCTGGAGACCTTGAGAAGGGAGAGCTTGTATGCTAAGTTCTCCAATGTGAGTTCTGGTTGCGCGAGGTGCATTTTCTCGGGCACCTTGTCAACCAGAACGGGATATCGGTGGACCCGGCCAAAGTGGAGGCCGTGATGAGATGGGAGGTTCCGAGGTCTCCATCTGAGATTCAGAGTTTCCTAGGATTAGCCGGCTACTATCGGAGATTTATCCAGGATTTCTCCAAGATAGTCGTACCCCTGACCAGGCTAACGAGGAAAGTCGTGGTCTTTCATTGGGGGCCTGAGCAGCAGGCCGCATTCAAGACACTGAGACAGAGATTGTGCGAGGCACCGATCCTAGCCCTGCCAGAGGGCGTAGAGGATTTTGTGGTATATTGTGATGCGTCCATCTCAGGTTTGGGCGCGGTACTGATGCAGAGAGGGCATGTTATTGCATACGCTTCGAGGCAGCTGAAGCCCCACGAGGCGAATTACCCGACGCTTGATTTGGAGCTGGGGGCTGTTGTTTTTGCCCTCAAAGTTTGGCGTCATTACCTCTATGGTGTTCGTTGCACCATTTACACAGACCACAAGAGTTTGAGGTACCTCATGGATCAGCCGAACCTGAACATGAGGCAGCGTCGGTGGCTTGATGTGGTTAGGGATTATGATTGCGAGATCCTCTACCACCCGGGGAAGGCCAATGTCGTGGCTGATGCGCTTAGCCGCAAGGCAGCGCCAATCAGGGACATTTGTCTGAGGATGACAGTGGTGACTCCACTGTTGGAGCGGATCCGGGAGGCTCAGCAGGAGGCTATAAAGGAGGAACATCGGAAGAGCGAGCGTATAGTGGGTCAGGTTTCCTCCTTCGACTATGATAGCCGAGGGTTATTGACTCTTCACCGTAGGGTGTGGGTCCCTTATCATGGAGGCGTGCGCCACATCCTGATGGAGGAGGCACACAAATCCAGATTTTCTATCCATCCCGGAGCGACGAAGATGTATAGAGATCTTCGTCTTGATTATTGGTGGCCCTGCATGAAGCGGGACGTAGCATGGTATGTGGAGCGGTGCTTGACCTGCAGGAAGGTCAAGGCCGAGCACCAGAGGCCACACGGCAAGATGCAGCCGTTAGATATTCCCATGTGGAAATGGGAAGATATTACCATGGATTTCATCACCAAGCTTCCCAAGACTGCACGGGGAGTGGATTCGATTTGGGTAATCGTGGATCGGTTGACCAAGAGTGCCCATTTCATACCGATCCAGGAGAGCATCTCGGCTGAGAAGTTGGCCGACATCTATATCCGAGAGGTGGTAGCTCGGCACGGAGTGCCAGTTTCAGTGATTTCCGACAGGGATGTGCGGTTCACTTCCAGGTTTTGGAAGAAGTTTCATGACGAGTTAGGTAATCGTCTGCATTTTAGCACCGCCTTTCACCCGCAGACGGATGGTCAGAGCGAGCGGACCATCTAGACGCTAGAGGACATGCTGCGGGCATGTGTTTTAGACTTCGGAGGTAGCTGGGATACCTACCTTCCGTTGGCAGAGTTCTCGTATAACAATAGCTATCATGCGAGTATTGACCGTCCTCCCTTCGAGATGTTATACGGGAGGAAGTGCAGGACCCCGATATGTTGGGGTGAGGTCGGCCAGTGTGACAACCGTCAATTTCGGCCAAGTCAAAGTCAAAGTCAAAGTCAACAAGTCAAACCGGTCAAACTTAACTAGTACTTGTATGTTAAAAAGTATTTCTATGTATAAAAATGTGAATTCGTATATCAAAAATTCATGTGTCTCGAAGACTCTATGTGATAACAACGTAAAAACCCTAAAGAGGGAGTTAAATGCATCAAAACACGACTAAGGACCCTTTCGGGGACTTAAAACGATCATTAACGAAGCATAACGGGGTTCACGAACCTTGCATTTGCGAGATTATGCTATAATAAAGGCTAAGGTTAAATCTCTCCCAAATCTCTCCAAGTATGTGAAATCTCTCCCAAATCTCTCCAAGTATGTGAAATCTCTCCCAAATCTCTCCAAGAATGTGAAATCTCTCCAAGTATGTGAAATCTCTCCCAAATCTCTCCAAGTATATGAATTCTCTCCCAAATCTCTCCAAGAAAGTGAAATCTCTCCAAGTATGTGAAATCTCTCCCAAATCTCTCCAAGAATGTGAAATCTCTCCAAGTATGTGAAATCTCTCCCAAATCTCTCCAAGAATGTGAAATCTCTCCAAGCATGTGAAATCTCTCCCAAATCTCTCCAAGTATGTGAAATCTCTCCCAAAATCTCTCTCAAACTTTTTCTGGTCATCCGGGTCATCCCGACCCTTAACTTGGTCAAAAATCACGCAAAACGATAAGATTTCTCGAAAAACAGCCTTATAGAACCGAAACTCCTCTTAGGAGCCGAAACTCCTCTTAGGAACAGAAAGTCCTCTTAGGAACTGAAAGTCCTCTTAGGAACCGAAACTCCCCTTAGGAGCCGAAACCCTCCTGTCAGAACCGAAAGTGTCAGAAGCCTCTCGGACCGAAACCTCAGCGGACCGAAGATCAGCAGCGAGGACCGAGCCTCGGCTCCCCCTGCGAGACCCTCGCATCCCCTTCGAAACTTCGGACCTTCGGCCTCCCCTTCGGATCTTCGGATCTTCCTTCCTACTCTCGGTCCTTCTTCTTCCCTCCTCTCGGTTCCTAGCTCCTAAGAGCCGAACCTCGCAGGTTCGGTTCCTATTGTCCGGTTTTCGACTAGTTTCGCCTCCTAAGCCCGTTTTTGACGTTTTTGACGGGATTTTTTCACCAAATTCATATTTTTATCATTTTCAACCCCCAGAACTATTATTTTAATTATTTTTCAAGGATTTATTAATTATAAATCATTATTTTACAATAAGAAGAGTATTCTACACCACAAGTGGGTCAAGTGTGCCCACTTGCCTCCTATGTGTCACTTTCTCATTGGTCCAACCTTATCCACATCACACAAACCAAGGGAAACATCCTTTCACCTTATCCACTTGCTCCAGCAACCCTCCATATAAGGAAATGCCTGGGATTTTTCCTTGATCATTGGCTTCACCATCAAACATTATACACTTCTTAAGGGCCTCTTTTCTCTCAACTTTCAGCCACACTTTGATGTGTTCTTGAGTCATTTATTCACTTATTGGTAAGTATTTCCTTCTAACTCAAGTGCTATTACATGTTTTCATAACACTCTTGGATCATCGACTCATATCTCAACACCAAAAATCGTTCTTAGGATCATCCAAAACTTCGTGTGTTCATCAAGTGATCTAGACTTGAAACTCATCATCTTCAACCTTTCCACTCTTCCAAGAATCACTCAAGGTGAGTTCATACCCCTATATTTTCATGTTTTCTTAAGTTTTCAGGGGGGGAATACAAGTTAAAATACCAAAAACTTAACTAAACTCAAACAACAGCTTTCATCATAAAAGTTGAGTCTTATTCACGGACTGTTTTGACTATCTTAAACTTAATATCTTTCAAAACTGTACAATATGCAAATAGTTCAGGTTCATACCTTTACAATGACTACTTGCACATCTCCATATGATTTTTCTACGATTTATGGTGATTTTTACAAAACTGCCTATCATTTCATAAACGAATTCAGATCAGTCTGTGAATATGAATATTTTAACACAAGTTAAAAACTTCTAAAAATCATAATAAAAATTATGAACAAACTAGACACATTCTATGAACTCTCAGAATTTACGGAATTAGTTTTCGACCTAATATGATTTTTCTATGATTTTTCTAAAACAATGCTGAAAGGTTAAAAACTAGTCAACAGCTTATAACTTTCAGAACACTTTGTAATATGTTGAGCAAAGTGTATAACATTAAGTTCTACATATTGAATGTATTTTTCTTGTTAGTTTATCATCATAAACTGAAATTTAGTCATTCATAAAAAGGATTCTTCATTCATTTCGAACACATATAATAAACCACATTAAGCATGGTTTATGGATTTTTACTACATGAAAAAGGTTTTACTCTCAAAACAAAAGGGTTTTTTTCACATAGTACTTGATAAAATATAGTATTAATAGTTTTTGGATTCATAGCACTAATGTATTTTCATAAAAGGTGATTTCACTTCCTCCACGGAAGGGGTTTTATTATCAAACTATGTGTAAACTAGTTAACTTAGGTTGTGAGGCACTTCGCTCCCCGTACGTTCGAGTACGGGATCCCAAATTCCTGTAAGTTATAACCAGAGTCTCTTGTAGGGAGAGCGTGATAATTGTGTATAGATCTATATTGGGATTGACACCCCACACCTTGCTGCTAGCTACAGTGGGACCTGCAGGTCTACAGGTGACAAGAGTCATAGTATCTTAACGTCTGAAAAACGTTGTGCAGGTTATTTTTCGTCATAGTATGGTTATAGCGACTCACATAGGTAGTTAACAATCTTTCAAGTTTACATGGAAACTTCTACTTTAAAAAGAGGTTTTACTTCTAAACTAAACGAGTTTATGTCGATTTAAACTTGCATGATTTACTTTAAGTATGGTAAAATACTTGTTTATTTTCGGTCCTGGGATTTAGGGCTACACAACTTTTATAAAGAAAATATTGGATTTTCTTGGAAACATATTTCTATTAAAACTACATTTCATCTAGAATTGTTAGACTTCAGCTATAATCGCTAAGTGTATATGTTAGAGTTATATAAGAATCTAGTCACAATCGGCTTAGAATTGGTGGGCCCGCCTTATCTCCTGTTCCTTGTTTGGTTGTGGACCTAGGCAGACCCATTATATTCGACAGTTTATTTAACTTAAATTTTATATAACTTATATACACTGAATGATTATAGAAGGAATCTATGGGTCTTTCTAGGGTTCATTATCGTATAACATATGAGCATTCATTCCACACTTAACTAAGAAAATATTGGATTTTCTGGAGATCATACTCTATCGCTTTTACAAGGAAAACGGTTTCTTCCTCAAATAAAACTCTTATGAACTCACCAACTTAATTGTTGACACTTTTCAAAACTACTTGTATTCTCAGGAAATCAGTGAAACAGGAAAACATCAGCATTTTGAGGATGGGACGTTAAATCGTCAACAGTTCATTTTGTCATCATAATGTAATTGATTTTGAAACATATAAACATATACTATGGTGTAACCTTTATTTCAATTATATTTATGATGGTTGTATTTACTTTGAGCACTATTATACTCGTTGTTGTGATACTATACATGAAGTCCTCCACCCCCGGACGTTTCCGCCATCCTTGGTTTGGGGGTGTGACAGCCAGACGGTCATGGGGAGCACCGAAGTGGTGCTCAAGACGACAGAGAGGATTCAGCAAGTTAGGAGCAGACTTCAGACTGCTCAGAGTTGGCAGAAAAGTTATGCCGACAAACGTCGATCAGACCTGGAGTTCCAGGTCGGGGACATGGTTCTCCTGAAGGTGTCGCCATGGAAGGGCGTCATCCGATTCAGGAAACGGGGCAAGTTGGGCCCCAGGTACATTGGACCGTTCAGGGTCTTAGCCCGGGTGGGCAAGGTGGCGTACAGGTTGGATCTGCCATCCGAACTCAGCCAGATCCACAGCACTTTCCACGTCTCTCAGCTGCGGAAGTGCCTGGTGGACGAATCAGCAGTAGTACCCTTAGAGGACATTCAGGTCGATGACAGCATGAATTACATTGAACGACCTGTAGCAATCCTCGACCGGAAGTCGAAGGATCTGAGGAACAAGAGGGTGGAGCTCGTAAAGGTGCAATGGCAGCACCAGAAGGGCTCGGAATGGACCTGGGAGCCGATGGATGAGATGATGGAGCATTACCCAGAGCTGTTCCAGGATCAAGCAGCAGACTTCGAGGACGAAGTGTGAAATAAGTAGGGGAGATTTGTAGCAACTGGTTCCTGGTATGTATTTTATTTAAGTGATTTTGCATTTTTGGCCTGGGACTCGGCGAGTTGAAGGCCCAACTCACCGAGTAGAAGCGGGATGAGACGCGGGATTTAAGTATGGGACTCGTCGAGTCGGGTCCTGGACTCGACAAGTAGGCTCTGACTGGACAAAAACCCTAATCTGAGGGTTTGAGACCTATTTAATCATCTCTTTCAGCCACCACTCGTCCCTGTTGCTCCCAGAAACCCTCCATAGCAAACCCTAAGTGTTTTGGTGCAAGATCTAAGGCTTTTGAGTGATTTTTGTGGGTTTTGACCACAAGGAAGAAGGAAGAGCATAGAAGGATCAAGAGGAGACTGAAGGATTCGAGTTTGGTACATCATTTGCAGTTCTTGTAAGGTATAAAGTCGATACCTTGCTTGTTCATTTGCAAGATCCCTTTTTGGAGAGATTTAGGGCTTTTATAAGCCATTCTTGGTAACCAACCATGATTGCAAGCATGGTTGGGGGTCAAAACTTCGGATCTAGGACTTGGGAAGAGTTACAAGGCAGATTGGGGTTGTTTTTGCACTCAAGGGAGGTCTCATGCAACATAATAGCCATTTTAGGGCCTTTTAGGCTCAAAAGTCCCATGCATGCACGTAAAGTTCGTAACTTTATGTGTTAGATCGAGCTTAGGGGCTAGGATCTATCCTTTGGACAAAAGTTGTACACCAGAAATCGAAGGAATAGACTTGGGACTGTATCGACTCGGTGAGTCGTTCTTAGGACTCGGCGAGTCCGAGGCTTGACTTCCTTTTTTTTCTGTTATGGTTCAAGAGACCCAGTTGAGTGAAAGAAAGGTTTTAGAGGGTCCAGGGGAGTGACCCAAACGTATTAGGATAAGCCTTAGTCCTGGAGTTCATAGGACTCGGCGAGTGCATGAGCCGACTCGGCGAGTCCAAGGCAATCTCCCAACTCTTGAAGATGAACTCGACGAGTTTTTCATACAACTCGGCGAGTCGAGGACAGGACGTGTTCATAGGATGAAGATGGACCCGACGAGCGTTCATACCGCTCGGCGAGTCGGATGAGGGTTCATCTGAGGTTGTGTTAGAAGGAGAACTAGTCGAGTCGTTGCTAAACTCGACGAGTAGAGACGTGGATGGGGGACAGTTGAAGAGATAGGGACTCGACGAATTGGCGGCCCAACACGGCGAGTCGGGTCAACTGGAAGTTGACTTTGACTTTGACTTGGACATTGGTCAGGGGTAAATGGTCATTTTACCCTAAGAATAGATATCAGACTCTGATTAAGTGTTTTGTGGGGATTATAGCCGGAGGATTTCCGGAGCAGCAGCAGACAGAGATTTCCCGCACAGATTATCAGCAGCTACTCGTTCGAGGTGAGTTACCTTCCAGTAGCGGTGGGTCTACGGCCACAATGTCGGCCCACCAGTAGGAGTTGTATGTTAGATGATTGTCTTTGTGATATCATCTGGATTTGCTACTACCTGATATGTTATATGCTGGCATGATATGTTATATGTGACAGTAGTAGGGTTCGGTTATTAGAACCGAAGGGTAGGTCAGACACCCCATATATGTCTGACAGTATGTTTATGTTATGATATATGTGATAATAGCAGTAGGGGTGGAGTAGCCCCCGAGGTTCGGTTGTTAGGACCGAAGGGTAGGTCAGCACCCCAAAATGGCTTGACATGGGTAGGTCAACACCCCAGAATGGCTTGACATGGGTAGGTCAGCACCCCAGAATGGTCGTACTGGGTAGGTCGGGCACCCCAGAATTGTCCGGCAGTATGTCTATGATGTATCTGTATGGTATGTGGTATGATGGGGGAACTCACTAAGCTTTGTGCTTACAGTTTTAGTTTTGGTTTCAAGTACCTCTTCGTCTAAAGGGAAGGAGCCGGCAGTGTAGCAACGCATCACACACACGCACACATGATTTCCGCATGGAGTTTTCTGGGATTGTACTCTGATTGATTTTACTTTGACATTATGATTTTCAGACACATTGTTATATTCTTGTTTGCAAATGATATGGCATGGGAAATGTTTTGGTAAACTATGTTGAGAATTACTTAATTAAAAAAAAATTGGCTTGAAAATTGGGATGTTACAGGTACGCTAAGCGTACTGCATTGAGGGCTTGTACGCTGCACGTACAGGCTTGTACGCTCAACGTACTCAACCATTTCAACCAACTTCAAGATTAAGCTCCTAACCCATTAAGACTTTGCTCCAAGATGTAGATCTGACCCATTTTAGCTGAAATACCACGTAAAGTTGCTAACTTTACGTCCATGCATGACCCTAAGAAGCTCCAAAGCTCAAAAAGGACTTAATGGATGCATGAGGCCCCTAAACTCCATAAAGTTGGCACCTTTATGCCAAAGGAGTCCACAAAGACCTTGGATCTGAAAGAATAAGCCTTTGGGACGTCCTAATCCCAACATCCATCCAAACCATGGCTAAAAACATAACCAATTAACTAAAAAGGAGATTTAAACATTTAGCAACCAAGATAAGAACTTGATACCTCACACTTCTTGCAAAATGAGTAGAGGTTCTGGATCTAAGACCTCCTCTTCAGGCTAAGCAACTTCAAGCTCCTTTAACTCCTTCAAAATGCACAAAGATCAACAGTAAAAGCTTTCCAAAAGCTCTCACACTGAACAATGGAATATGGGACTCGATTTTAGGGTTTCTGGACATAAAAGGCTGATAAGGAGGCCATCACTTGGGACATAATGACATTATATAGGGCTTGAACCCTAAAAATTAGGGTTTTTGGTCCTGACCACTTACGCTGCGCATACCACCCTGTACGCTAAGCGTATGTGCATGCCTCCGTGTTTCACTTGATCTACTTACGCCCGGCGTATACCAGTCTTACGCCCAGCGTACGGCCTCAGTGAGCCCACACACACAATAAGGCCCAATATACTAAGTCCACACAACTTACACAATTAGACCATTAAATAAATGATTAAATAAATAATACCTTGGAACCATCGGGCGTTACAGAAGAAGATACATATTTTTGAAGTTTTATAAAAAAAATCACGCGCAGGCGTACGGGTCTACAAGGTGCGCGACACGCCTCTGACATACCACAAGATCGCGACACATGTCACCACCTAGACGACGACACGTTAGCACCCCCGACTAAGTACGTGGCGCACATCCCGAATTTGCCTATAAAATGCTGTGAATTCTCTTCATTTCTTCATACCTTTCTTTCGGATTCTCTTAAAACACTTTCCATCCTTAATCCCTTTTACTCCCGAGTTTTTGACCACTTCGGTGAAGCCCTGTGGTGTCAAATAACCGGCGATTAGAAGCTCCCTGGTCAGAGTTATGCCCGCCTAATTTTTGGTTTTCATCAGATGACTCTGTAAGTTGAGCTACGCTTACTTTGCTTTAAGTGTAACTTACAATTATAGTCATAGTCGTTATTATGAATCTATAATTAAGATTAATCAGTGATACCAAAGTAATTATATTGATTGATCTACTTACGGGAGTGATGTCTAGGTTGGATTTAGTGAGGTGTTTAAAGTGGGATTTCCAAACCGTATATCTTGTATACCAAACGGACCCTACCTTCGATATGATTCTACCTGGTTGTTCCTTACTTGATAGATCTTGATGTATACATTGGAATTAGTGATGAATCTAGAATATCATTAGTCACCAAGAATATAAGACTAAGACTTAGTGAAATGAACTTGGGTCACATCGAAGGAAAAGCTAAGTACTGAAGCGTAGTGCTGCCCGACTTTTTAGCCATCCACTTTATCAAGTGAATGCATAGTTACTTTCATCTTACTGATATATATGAAGTATTTAGATAATTAAATGTTATATGTGCTTATGTACAAAGATGTTATGTGATAGATGAAATATTATAAAGATAAATTTTATATGACTTATGTCGTATATGTATTTTCATGAATATAATACATTGGGTAATGAAGGGTAATGAGAAGATTATGGAGAGTTAAGATGCCATAGTATGATGAGAGATGAAGTTGATAAGATGCCATAGTACGATGAATGATGAAAATGACAATAGGATGTCACGACTTAAATAGTACTAGTGTACTAACGAGGTAGAAATGGTACTAGTGTACTAACGATGTAGGAATGGTACTAGTGTACCAATGATGTAGTTACCTAACAGAGTATAGGTAATGACCACCAGACTATTTGATGACAGTCCCGTGGAGCCAAGGTTCTAAAAGGCGTGAGGCTTGGCGTGGCGGAAAAATCCAAGCCTCAATCTTTAAAAGCCATGGCGAGCCATGACGTATTTCAAGGCGTGATGTAAGACAGCGATTTTGTATTAATTTATAATTATTTTACCACATAACTATACATTTATATCAAACATAACCAATTTTTAGAAGTGTTATATCAACAACTAATAACAAATAATTAACAAAAAAACACAATACCTGTATGACCGATCAAAAATGGCATAACAAAGAGCAAAAAAAATACGCCTCAAATGAAAAAACTTGCGCCATAACACGCCACGGCATAACATATCACGCCTTGCCATACGTCATGCCTAACAGCAACGCCGTGAGGCTTTTCGTAACGGTGGAGCCACGCCTCACGCCATGGCGCACCTTTTAGAACATTGTTTGGAAAACATGCAAGTTTATTGTTGGATTAGTGTCTAAGTCCATAACTATAATTGGTATGTACTTGACCCAAGAGTAGCATGGTCCATTTGGGTTGCATGGCACCGGAACAATCTGAAGGATGGATAATTGAGAAGACGTTATTTATGGTTTATTAATATATTATAAGTTCTAGTATATTAATATGAAAGCATATTATTTAATTAGTATTGATCAAGAATTAATTTGGAATTAATTTTGTGATCAAAATAGACTAATTAAATATATGAGGATTGATTGTGTAAATCATTATTCTTATAAAGTGGGCTTATGATCCATAGTTCTTTATGTTTGGCTAAACCCATGAGGTGACCCATGGATACTCCATGGAGGTTAAAACCCATGGAGCCTAAGGAATGTGGAAAGTCATGCACATTAGGGTTTACATGGTGTAACCCTAGTTGTGTCACACTATATAAGAAGCCTCATAGCTACCAAAATCGACACCTAAGTGAGTTGCAAGAGGGCTAGCCGAATTTTGTGTGTGCAAGGAATCTCTTCTCAAGTTCCTCCATTGTTGGTGGTATTGTGTGATTCCATTTGAGGTGCAGCACTTGGGGCACTAAGTTCTTGAAGGTCCAAGGTTTCCAACTACACTAAAAGGTATGTCATCTAACTTGTATTTCATGTTGTTTATACTCCATTGTATGCTACTCCATTGTATGCTACACTACTGATAAAGATTTGGAATTGTGAAATGAGTTTCATTGAAGATTTATTCAATTGATCTATTTCACAAAGTAAGGACCATAGACAAACATAGTGTGCATTCTTGGAGCATGGCATATCTATTGTTTTAATTCAAGTATTAAGTTGATTATTTGAAACATTATACAATGAATAATGAGTAATCAATATGACTCAAAAGTTTTGGGGTCATATAGGATTAGTATTATTCTTGTGTTTCACTTTGCATGTTTTGACTTCCCGAATAACTAGGTTATTCAAACCATCCACAGTCGATCATACTTTGGAAGTAGGTATTGAGACAAGACTATCATGAATGGGTCTGTAGAGGTGTTTTAGTCATAGCACAGGTTTGCTACAGTGTTCATGAGTACTCCTGGAATAAGATTCGAGAATTGGATTCAACTCACGCTCATCTGAATCACTTCATGGATTTTATCACGAGTGATTGTGAGATGATAATATCTTATATTCTTGAAACGGAGAGATATGAGTTGCAGTCTACAAGTCGGTTGCACATTGATGATATGTAAATGCACCGGTAACTCGGTGTTATAAAACATATCGTTGTGTGTGATTTGATGAGTAGATAGAGGAAGCATATGAGTCGAAGTTTATCCATTCCTTTTACCCTTAGAGGGATAAAAGCGATATATGTGGGCCCCTCGATGATTTAGTGATGACACCCCTAAGCGCTTGGCCAAGCCTGGACTGATTTGACTTGTTCAATTATTCAGTTGTCATAAATCGGGAAACAACAGATGGACAGAGAGAATGATTATAATCCATGTCTCAGTCCATATGATATCTAGAATGGAGGAATATATGATCCCTTATCTAATGGACGCGTCATTTACTAGGTCAGAGTTGGACAGCGGGTTTTAACAGCTACGATTGCTAGTCGGGTTGTGGAGTCGTACTTGCAATAATAGTTATTAGACTTATCCAAGTGGGAGACTGTTGGATTAGTGTTTAAGTCCATAACTATAATTGGTATGTACTTGACCCGAGAGTAGCATGGTCCATTTGGGTTGCATGGCACCAGAACAATCTGAAGGATGGATAATTGAGAAGAGGTTATTTATGGTTTATTAATATATTATAAGTTCTAGTATATTAATATAAAATCATATTATTTAATTAGTATTGATCAAGAATTACTTTGGAATTAATTTTGTGATCAAAATAGACTAATTAAATATATGAGGATTGATTGTGTAAATCATTCATTCTTATAAAGTGGGGTTATGATCCATAGTTCTTTATGTTGGGCTAAACCCATGAGGTGACCCATGGATACTCCATGGAGGTTAAATGTGACAACCCGAAAAAAATTTGCTTTTAAAGCTCAGTCAGTCAACTCATCAGACTGTCAGACTCATTGGTAATGAGTTCTAGCTTGGGTAAAGGTCATTCTAAGGAGTTATAAGCCTAGTACACTTAAGGAATAAGTGTTAGAATGTACCTGCTAGAGACACTGTGCAAACATTAGGGCCTTAACCTCATCAAAAGGAGTTCACGGCCACAAAGCCAATGAGTTTACGGCCGTAAACTCATGTGGCCGTAAACTCAAGAGTATATATATGACCCTTGGTCATTTCTAGCCATTCTTTCACTTCCAAACTCAAGAACTCCCATTTCTCTCTCAACTATCATCCCGGGTTTCATCTTAGATCATCAAAAACATAAGTGTTCCTTCCTTGATTTGTTGTTACACTTTATCTCCTAGTTACACTCTTTGATTTCATCCATGAAAACATTCATTTTCATGTAGATCTTCAAATCTTCAAGTTTCACCAAGAACACCAAGAACACACATTAGTGTTCTTGGCCAAAATCGACCATTTCAGGCCTCTACATCGTAAGTACTCTTCCCTATACTTGATATCCAGTTAAGGTTCGTGCTTAGGACCTTGAAAACATCAAGAATGAAGGACCAAAAGGAGTTTACGGCCAAGCCATCTCCCAAGGCCGTAAACTCCTATAAAGGTGTCATTTTGGCCATAAACTCTTCCTAAGGCTTGGATTTGAGGATAGAACACTCCCATGTGCTATGTAAGACCTTGAATCATCACCCAACTCATCATTAGAGAGTTTACGGCCCAAGAGTAAACACCCTTGGCCGTAAACTCCATTTGTGGTCAAGTCTTGGACCTTAAACACTCCTAGACCCTTGCTAAGCCTTAAAACACTTGAACCCATGAGACCCCTTACCTTTAAGACCCTAAATGTGACCATTTAGAGAGTTTACGGCCAGGAGTAAACTCCCTTGGGCCGTAAACTCCTCAAAACTCTCCATTGAGTGGGTCTTTCACATCATTATGTAGGGCAAAATTCCCTCAAGCTTCCCTAGCCTTCAAACACCCTCATTTGCATCTTGGACCATGAGTTTACGGCCGTAAACTCCCTTGGCCGTAAACACATGGCTGTAAACACCAAACCATGGTCTTAAACACCCTTTAGGTGAATCATATGTGATTCCAACACTTGGAAAAAGTGTTTCTTAGTCCCGTAAGGTGTTTCCTTGCATTTGGTTACTTCCAAGCACTATATTTATGCCAATATATGTGATTATATGTCATTTAGGACTTGTTGTGTCTCGGGACTTCATTCGAGGAACTTCTCATCCTTACACGAGTATTCATTGAATCACCCACATCAGGTGAGTTCATACCCCGTAATGAATCTTTCAACTGTTTTAAATGTTTTAAGGGGGGGAATACAAGTTGAACACAATGATAATTGTGTAAATGTTTGTTATTAAACATTTTCAAAAGATTACTTAAGCCATTTATAAGTTGTCAAATCATTTCAAAAACTCTTTTCAAGTTATGCTACTTTATAGTTTAACAAAACTCCGTTTTTAAAGTACAAGCGTAACTTAGTGATAAAATGAGTATTTCTAACAACAGTTCAAGTACATTACTAGTAAACTATAATAGGTATAGTTTAAGGGTTCAGTTCATACTATAACAGATACATAGAGAACATACTATAACAAGAACAAAGGGAAACATATTATAACTAGAATAGAGAGAAACATACCATACTAACTACCAGGGAAGAGCACACCTAGTACCAGAGAAAAGTATACTAAGTACTAGGGAAAAGCACACCATACTAAGTACCAGGAAAAATCACGTTAATATATCTTTTCGGGTTTGCATTGACACTGGTACGATTTCACGTACCAGGACTAGCAGGCACGAGGTGATAAACTTAATAATGTATCTTTCCGAGTTTGCGTTAACTTTAGTATGATTACACATATCTGGGTTAGCAGACACGAGGTGATAAAATATAATAATATATCTTCTCAGTTACATACGAGTTCACATTAAACCTTTAATTAACCGACTTAGGACTAAAGGTTATTTTCGACTCCCCGAGGTGTATTGTGCATTTAATACTACCTGGGGTCTGTATTTTATTACTTTATAGCCTGCAGTGTCACTGCTGAGGTAAAACATTATTTTCCCTATTACATTTACTTTGTGATCTTCTCACATATTCATTAATGTATAAACTATATTTAGTTAAAGATAGTCTCACTTGGGAAAATACATACTAATACAAGAAACAAACACACATAACATTTGATGCCTTGGTAGAAGGCTACGTTTAGTAGAAAGGACCATAATGCTAACCTTATGATTCCTTAATGTATACATCAAAGGATACATATATATCAATAGGATCCGACAGGTAATAGGATGTGTGCTTTCCGCTTCATTTCATGTTCCTTGTTTGGTTGTGGGCTTGGAACAGATTCACCCAGTCTACTATCTATTCGATTCTAGATATATATGTCCAGTATACATTAAGTCATCATAAGGGTACCAGGTATGGGTCAAGTCATAGGACACAGAGTCAATGCACAATTTTCTAGTACAGAACTTACCCTCCAAGTTAGAACTTTTGGTATACAAAACTAGAAAGTTACTAGTTAAGGGTTTAATCCATTTTATTAAACCAGGATAAACTTAAAGGACCTTAGGTGATTAAATCTATAATACTTTAGTTTATACAGCATGGTTATATATCATTGATACCCAATAGGTAGTTGGATGTGTGCTTTTCGCCTTACTTCATGTTCCTTGTTTGGTTGTGGGCTTAGGGCAAATTCACCCAATTAACTCTCTATCCGATATTAGATCATATATAGCCAGTATAAACTAAGTAATTATAGGAGTAATCACTGTGGTCACCATTTTATTATAAGGAATAAGGGTTTTCTTAAAGAATCTTTTCATTAAATATAAAGGAACTATTACAATTAACTCCATGAGTAACAAGTGAATACACCAAGGTTATATACCACAATGATCAAACAAACAATGGGATGTGTGCTTTCCGCCTTAGAGCAGATGCGCTAAATCGATTGTTTGTTTACTCTGAGTTGTATATCACTTGTATCCATTTAGTACTCATAGAAAGGATTGTAGAATCATTTTTACGTATCTTACATCAAAGTAGAAAATATAGGATTTTCTAAGAGGAACGGGCGAACTTTTCTAAACAGAACTTACAACTTACTACATTTTCAACTACATTTTACAACAACATTTTACAACTTACATACATCACTAAAATCTTATGAACTCACCAGCTTAATTGCTTATCAACTCTTTCAAATAACTTGTATTCTCAGGAAACTAGTAGACAGGTACTCGCACTGGGATTCAGAAGATGGAGCGGTATAGCTTCAAGTCTTGTTTGTTATTTGCTATTGTATTCTATGTTTTGTGAACACACCCTTTGTAAACACTTTCTTTCTAATGAAATGGTTGTTTATTACTTTGATTACTATGATGCATGTCTTGTGATACTAAACATGACGTCCTCCACCCCAGAACGTTTCCGCCGTTCCGGTTTTGGGGTGTGACATTAAAACCCATGGAGCCTAAGGAATGTGGAAAGTCATGCACATTAAGGTTCACATGGTGTGACCCTAGTTGTGTCACACTATACAAGAAGCCTCATAGCTACCAAAATCGGCACCTAAGTGAGTTGCAAGAGGGCTAGCCAAATTTTGTGTGTGCAAGGAATCTATTCCCAAGTTCCTCCATTGTTGGTGGTTTTGTTTGATTCCATTTTAGGTGCAACACTTGGGGTACTAAGTTCTTAAAGGTCCAAGGTTTCCAACTACACTAAAAGGTATGTCATCTAACTTGTATTTCATGTTGTTTATACTCCATTGTATGCTAGTTCGGATGATGCTTTGGAAATTGAAAGTTTGCATGTATATTAGAGAAAACATAGATCCAAAGCATCTAGGGTTGCATGTACACCATAGGAGTGTTAGAATGCTCAAAAACCCAACAGTGGTATCAGAGCCTAGGGTTGTTTTCCAATATACTTGATGCTGCTTGCTTTCAAATGCTTAAAAAACCGATTTTCTGTTGTTTGGACAGTGGACTCGCCGTGTCCACTGGGGAACTCGACGAGTCCACCCTATAATCTGACCAACTCGCCGAGTCAGTTCATACACACGACGAGTTGGTGCTCCTGGATGCAGATTTTCGAGTTTTAAAGTTGGAATTGGTCTAGGATCATTACCCTAAACTGTTTTTGAACTTATAAACCTGTTTTTGATGTGGTAATGATCATGCTTATCCAATTTAAAATATAATTGTCAAAGTTTCATGTTTTGTATTAGTTTATGTGGTTAGGCTAATTACATGAAATTTGTTTGATATGAATTGTCTTGTTCTTATGAGTTTAATTTAGATCATAGACAAATTTTTTGATTTTCTTGTTAGAATTTTTGATCTAAATGATTTTGATGAATTCCATAACTTGTCCTCAAGTTATGGAAAATGAAAAGTTTTTCTTTTAAAGAGATCATTAAAATCATAGGTTATGAACTTGACGAGTCCTTTTCCCATAAATGGTTTTATGAACTCCATAACTTGTCCTCAAGTTATGGATTTTCAAGAGTCTTTTCATTAAAACCTATATTAAACTCATAAGTTAAGGATTTGAAAAGTTTTGACAAGTTTCAAAACTTTCCCTCAAGTTTTGGAATTTGTAAATGCAAAGTCTCACTTTGAAACATTTAGTTCCAAACCCTAGAATTTTAAAAGTTAAAATTTTACCCTTATACTATTGTAATATTATAGGTTTAATATATATATATATATATATATATATATATATATATATATATATATATATATATATATATAAGAGTAAAGTCAGCCTTACCATTAGTAGGCCTCATTCACGAAGCCATACTATAAGGGGGTATAATGTTACTGCCTATAAAATGGCAATTTAATGGGTGTCCACTCTCACCCACCGCTTCCTTGACTGGTGGAGGGTCGTTAGCCGAACGGGTTTGACAGTACAATAATTCTCATTAAAAGTATAATGAAAATTACCAAGTAACTAAACACTTATAAATTCCCAATCTTAGTTACTTAGGAAAAATGTGAATTTGGTGCTAACCCATGAAATTGCACTTTGCATTTGTTAAGTCGTTAGTGGAGCGTGTGTGGTTAACCGGCACACTAATCTGGGACTGATAGTGTGTGGCAAAGGGTAGCTTGATCTTAATCATAGATCAATGAAGCGTATATGGTTAACCGACACATTGATTAGGTGGTTGTTGTTGGATTAGTGTCTAAGTTCATAACTATATTTGGTATGTACTTGACCCGATTGGCATGGTCCATTTGGGTTGCATGGCATCATGCATTTGGATAGACTAAAATGAGAGAAATAACACTTAAGGTTTATTAATATATTATAAGTTCTAATATATTAATAAGATTATTTAATTAGTATTGATCAAGAATTAATTTGGAATTAATTAAGTGATCAAAAAGGAGACTAATTAAATATATGGGTTGATTGTCTAAATCATCCATACTTGTATAGTGGGCTAATGCTCCATGGATTATCAAGTTGGGCTAAAACACATAGGATGCTCCATGGATGCTCCATGGTGTTTTTGTACCCATGGATCATGGAAACAAAAGGCCATGACAATTAGGATTTACATGGTGTAACCCTAATTGTGACACACTATATAAGCATCTTATTATTCCCAAAAATCGGCCACCGTGAAGGAATAGTGAGGGCTAGCCGATTTCATGAAGTGTCTTATTTCTCTCAAGTTATTCTAAGTGTATTTGGTGTTGTGTGAACCATTTGAGGTGTCACACTTGAGGCACTAGGCTCTTAAGCTCCATGGAATCAAGCTACAACAAAGAGGTATGTAATTCTACTAGAAGTTATATTATATTGTTCTTCATATTATGCTAGTTAGAACAATACCTTGGAAAAATTGATATTTGCATGTATAATAGAGAAAACATAGATCCAAGGTATTTAGGGTTGCATGTACACTTAGGAGTGTTAGAATGCTCAAAACCCAACAGTGGTATCAGAGCCTAGGCTTGTTTTCTTGTTATACTTGCAAAATTGGCTGAAAAATCGAAGTTTGTTGTTGTCTGCTCAGTAGACTCGCCGATTCCATGAAGGGACTCGACGAGTCCGAGTTGGTTCATGCACTCGACGAGTTGGACCCCCAGACAGCATATCTTCGACTGTTTTGGCTGGAATTGGACTAGGAACATTACCTTAAGCTGTTTTTCAACTTATAAACCTGTTTTTGATGTGGTAATGTTCATGCTAATCCAATTTCAAAGATAATTGTCAATAGATTCATGTTTTGTATTAGTTTAATGGTTAGGCTAGTTACATGAAAAAGTTTGATTGAATTATCTTGTTCTTATGAGTTGCTTAGATTAATAGAAAAGTTATGTGAAATTGTTGTCTTTAATCCAAATTAATCTTAGAGTTGGTTCTAAAATGTGTTTTTGTAACTTGTCCTCAAGTTATATGAAAAGTCACATTTAAGATTCATAAAACTCATAAATATTTCCACAGGTTATGAATAAAGAAAAGTCATATTCTTTTAGTAGTTTAAAGTCTTCCATAACTTGTCCTCAAGTTATGGAACTTGAAGAGTTTTTTTGAATTAAAACTACTTTAAACACATAAGTTATGGAATTGAATAGTTTTAAATAGTTTCAAAACTTGCCCTCAAGTTTTGGAATTTGTAAATTTTTCCCTTATGAATACTTTAATTCCAAGTTAAGCCCTTATAATTTTAAAAGTTAAAATTCAACCCTTATACTTTATAGTATTATAAGTTAATAATATATATATATATATGTATAAGTGCAAGTCAGTCTTATCGTTAGTAGGCCTCATTCACGAAGCCGGTCTATAAGGGGGGTATAAGGTTACTGCCTATAAAATGGCAGTTTAATGGGTGTCCACTCACACCCACTGCTTCCTTGAATGGTGGAGGGTCGTTAGCCGAACGGGTAGGACAAGGACTAGAATTCTCCCTTCATTAAAAGTATTAATGATAAATATAAAGTAACTAAACCTTTTATAAATTCCCAATTTTAGTTACTTTAGGAAAATGTGAATTTGGTGCTAACCCATGAAATTACACTTTGCACTTTGCTTAAGTCGTTAGTGGAGCAAAGGGTAACTTTATGTTTATCATAGTATCGTTGGAGCGCGTGTGGTTAACCGGTACATCGATTGAGGGGTAAATATTAAGGGTACCAAGTATATTTGCATGGTTATTCACACCTTGTTTTGTGATCCTCGGCATCCCAGTCACAAAATTTGAGAGGGCACACTCGAGATTGAAACATGCCATTGAAAAGTTCAATGAATCTCAAAAGATCTAGGAGTTTCAAATCCAAGTAAAACCTAATTAAATTATTTTGTTTTTCATGGTGGAAATTGGTGAATCGTCATTCGCCTACCTTCAAATATTTTATAGCTTCGATTACGGCATCCCTAACCCACAAGTTCAAGGTCACTCAAGCCCTAATGGCAAGCAAGGTCTATGTATGCTCACATCTTGGAGATGAAGTCACATATTGAGAAGTCGGGAGAGTTGGGTGTCAAAGTCTTGAGAAAGTTGGTAGTTCAATCACCTTCTAAGTCTCATAGTCAGTGTCCTTTGGGACTATGTAAAAGACTATGACATGACCCTTAATGATCTTATCTATTTGCTTGGTGCTGCTGAATCAGCAATGATTTGGAGCACTGGTAGAGCAAATTTGATTAAGAAGATCAACTTCCCAGACTTCCATGGATATTGACAATGGTAACATTGAATATCCAGAAAAGCTTTCTCTTCCCAATGGAAAGGGATCGGCCATAGTCAACTTGGTTGAACAAATGGTAAAGAGAATGGCTAAGTCTGAGATAGTCCCATGTACCATTCCCAAAGGGTCCATATATGTCTATTGCCAAATGAAGGGGAATTGGTTGCAAAGCTGCCCTAACTACCTGAAGGATCTGAGAGAAGGTCTAGTCAAAAGCTTGGCTCTGCTTCAGGTAAGTCCACTATCTAACTCTCTTAAGTTCCTATTTGAAGATTCTTAATACATTTTGATGTATGGCAGGATCAAGCAAATGGAAGGGAACTTAAAGAAAGAGTATGTTGAATCTGATCGCGGAGATGGATTTCAATCGCATGGTTCGAAGATTGGATTCTTGAGCTACTACTTAGAGAGTTATGATAGATTTCTAGGAAATATGTAATATCATAGTTTCCATTTAAAGTTGCAATGTAAGGAAAGGTTTTCCGCATTTGAAGGCTGGCAATGGGTAGCTCGTAGATTATCATGGATCAATGGAGCATGTGTGGTTAACCAGCACATTGATTGGATGATCTGTAACATTAAGTGTACCAAGCTAATTTGCATGGTTATTCACACCTTGTTTGTGATCCTCGGCATCCTAGTCACAAACTTGAAGGGCACAATCGAGATTTAAAGATGTCATTGAAAAGTTCAATGAATCTCAAAGGATCTAGGAATTTCAATCCATTTAAAACTTAATAATTAATTTCGTTTTTCATGGTGGAAATTGGTAAATCGTCATTTACCTACCTTAAAATATTTTGCAATTTGGATTACGTCATCCCTCTTTCGAATTGTAAAATATTGTGTTGGGTCCTAGCCTTGATATTTCATTTGGGTGTTATATTAAGGACTAAAATCAACTAAACTTGAATTTCTCCGTCATAAATGTCTAAGTTCAGACAACTATGGTCTTCCCGAATCTTTTAAAAAAAAGTTTTCTTTATAAAGATGATTTTCCACCAGGCAATCAAGGTGAAAGATTAATCCCTTCTTTACGCTTTAGTGGAACTTCACTTCCTTCACCTCCTCCAATAATTCTCCCTAACCCACAAGTTCAAGGTCACTCAAAGCCCTATTGGCAGGAAGGAAAGTCTGTATGTACTCACGTCTTGGAGATGAAGTCACATATTGACACGCTGAGAGTATTGGGTGTCGTTGTCTTGAGGAAGTTGGCTGTTGACTGGGTTCTTCATTCACTTCCTAAGTCATATAGTGAGTTCATTGAGGACTACTATATGACAAGTCACGACATGACCCTTATCGATCTTGCCTATTTGCTTGTTGTTGCTGAATCAGCAATGATTTGGTGCACTGGTAAAGCAAATTTGATTGGAAGATCTACTCCCCAAACTTTCATGAACATTGACAATGGTAACATTGGAAGTCCAGAAAAGCTTTCTCTTCCCAATGGAAAGGGATCGGCCATGGTCAAGTCATTTGACCAAATGGTAAAGAGAAAGGCTAAGTCTGAGATAGTCTTGTGTACCATTCCTAAAGATTTTGTATGTTTCTATTTCCAAGAGAAGGGGCATTGGTTGCGAAGCTGCCATAATTACCTGAAAGATCCAAGGATGGTAAAGTAAGAATATTTGACTCTGCTTCAGGTAAAATCCACTATCTAACTCTATTAAGTTCCTATTTGAATATTCTTAATACATGATGTAATGTAATTACATTTTGATGTTTTGAAGAATCGGAGAAATGAAAGGAAGCTAAAAGTAAGAATATGCTGAGTCTGATCGCGAAGAGATGGATTTCGAGCACATGATTCGATGATCAGGCTTATGAGCTGCTGCTTAAGAGTTATGATAGATTGCTTAGGAATAGATAACAACATATTTTCACTTGTATTTGCATTGTAAGGATAAGTTTTCCGCAATTTTTATAAATAAAGAAATTTTTTGAAATTTATCTTATTTTAAAATTTCCTTACAATGGCATTGTTTAAAATTGTTGCTTATATGTTTCCATTGATAGCAATATTGGAATATGAATTTGATTCTTTCGTTTGTGGTAGTGTCATAATTTGCCAAATAAGGAAAAGATTCTCATCACCCAAGTTTCAGTTGGATAGAAACTTGGAATCATGCAACTTGTATTGTGTGATGAATGAGAACCTTTATCTTTTGGAAATTAAGACTAATTCCTTGTTCACATGAACATGTGAGTCAAGTGAAGGACTAGGGGATTAGGTACATTGGGTGTGCGCTGATCATGTTCACCACAGAGAATGATAAGACTATTCGTCATGATTTACTAAAGTTGAGTAAATATGGTTATGCTTACAAGTTTAAGTATAATTCTGAACATTGGAAAAGTTTCAATGTATGGCAGAACGAATGAGAAGAATCAAATTAGGCAGAAAGATAAAAGTTTCTCCAATCTGAAAAGATGGGAGAGTACTTTAGTATCATGTTTTATGATCATCTTAATGATTATGAAAACCGTATCACAATTGATCCTCTAAGGTCATCTTAGTGCATTTCTACGGCTAAGAAGAGGAATCGTGAATTATTGGAATGGTTAAATCTAAAAGATGAGTCATACTTCGTTCCAAAAACAAGTCTTAGAGTCATACTCCAAGCTTGTGCCATGAGTGAAATTAAATTAAGAATGTTTAAAACACTTATCAAATGTAGAGTAAATGTTTTCTACTCTTGTACATTTGAAATTGGTAAGTTGTGATGTTTTGGATAAAACAAAGACCAACTAAGACCAATTGTGTGAAGTGTTAGTCTTTATTAGAATCCGCATTGACTCTTGAATATTTGTTTGTCAAGTCATGTTCCTTGACAGAGTGAATCTTATATGTCAAGAGGTCAGTGGGAGTCTTAAAGATCTTGAAAGTTTCAAGAACTAATCAAGAGTAAACCTATTATTAAACACTAGCACACGACTTGAGGTTTGTAACCTATCGTGTTGACATATTCTTGTTTCTGTGCCCATTCCAGTTAAAGTTGACTATGCATGTGAGTTCTATGAGTTCTCAGTTGTTTACATAACAACTTGGAAGGAATGGTAGGCCCTTATGATGCGAGGTGTCAAGAAATTAAGATAGAACAAGTTCAGTCCATATGAGTTTGGATTTGTCACTAACCTTGTCTTGCAATTATGGTTTGACAAATTCACATGGATACGAACACATACACCATAAAATCTAAGTGTCATAAGGTTTCTCTCCGATTCATGAAAATGATGGTGAGGAAACGCTTTCACTAAATATATTTTAAGGAGATAGCATTTGTGATATTTTCATTCTCAAATTTGATTATGATTACGGCATCCCTTTTCATAATTCGAATTGTGAGGAATGGCAAAAAGTCTAAACATTTGAGACTTATTGCTGTAAGTTCTTAAATTGTTTAGACATATATGTGAGTTATCTAAGGAAAGGTGTATGAGTTTGAGAAGCCTAGATAAAGTCTTATCAAAGCATCTCGTATCACAAATCTGAACTTTGGTAATGAAAGTCAATAAGCATTGATTTCTAAAAGTCCAGCTGATTTGGAATTGTGAAATGAGTTTCATTGAAGATTTATTCAATTGATCTATTTCACAAAGTAAGGACCATAGACAAACATAGTGTGCATTCTTGGAGCATGGCATATCTATTGTTTTAATTCAAGTATTAAGTTGATTATTTGAAACATTATACAATGAATAATGAGTAATCAATATGACTCAAAAGTTTTGGGGCCATATAGGATTAGTATTATTCTTGTGTTTCACTTTGCATGTTTTGACTTCCCGAATAACTAGGTTATTCAAACCATCCACAGTCGATCATACTTTGGAAGTAGGTATTGAGACAAGACTATCATGAATGGGTCTGTAGAGGTGTTTTAGTCATAGCACAGGTTTGCTACAGTGTTCATGAGTACTCCTGGAATAAGATTCGAGTATTGGATTCAACTCACGCTCATCTGAATCACTTCATGGATTTTATCACGAGTGATTGTGAGATGATAATATCTTATATTCTTGAAACGGAGAGATATGAGTTGCAGTCTACAAGTCGGTTGCACATTGATGATATGTAAACGCACCGGTAACTCGGTGTTATAAAACATATCGTTGTGTGTGATTTGATGAGTAGATAGAGGAAGCATATGAGTCGAAGTTTATCCATTCCTTTTACCCTTAGAGGGATAAAAGCGATATCTGTGGGCCCCTCGATGATTTAATGATGACACCCCCAAGCGCTTGGCCAAGCCTGGACTGATTTGACTTGTTCAATTAGTCAGTTGTCATAAATCGGGAAACAACAAATGGACAGAGAGAATGATTATAATCCATGTCTCAGTCCATATGATATCTAGAATGGAGGAATATATGATCCCTTATCTAATGGACGCGTCATTTACTAGGTCAGAGTTGGACAGCGGGTTTTAACAGCTACGATTGCTAGTCGGGTTGTGGAGTCGTACTTGCAATAATAGTTATTAGACTTATCCAAGTGGGAGACTGTTGGATTAGTGTTTAAGTCCATAACTATAATTGGTATGTACTTGACCCGAGAGTAGCATGGTCCATTTGGGTTGCATGGCACCGGAACAATCTAAAGGATGAATAATTGAGAAGAGGTTATTTATGGTTTATTAATATATTATAAGTTCTAGTATATTAATATGAAATCATATTATTTAATTAGTATTGATCAAGAATTAATTTGGAATTAATTTTGTGATCAAAATAGACTAATTAAATATACGAGGATTGATTGTGTAAATCATTATTCTTATAAAGTGGGCTTATGATCCATAGTTCTTTATGTTTGGCTAAACCCATGAGGTGACCCATGGATACTCCATGGAGGTTAAAACCCATGGAGCCTAAGGAATGTGGAAAGTCATGCACATTAGGGTTTACATGGTGTAACCCTAGTTGTGTCACACTATATAAGAAGCCTCATAGCTACCAAAATCGACACCTAAGTGAGTTGCAAGAGGGCTAGCCGAATTTTGTGTGTGCAAGGAATCTCTTCTCAAGTTCCTCCATTGTTGGTGGTATTGTGTGATTCCATTTGAGGTGCAACACTTGGGGCACTAAGTTCTTGAAGGTCCAAGGTTTCCAGCTACACTAAAAGGTATGTCATCTAACTTGTATTTCATGTTGTTTATACTCCATTGTATGCTAGTTAGGATGATGCTTTGGAAATTGAAAGTTTGCATGTATATTTGAGAAAACATAGATCCAAATCATCTAGGGTTGCATGTACACCATAGGAGTGTTAGAATGCTCAAAACCCAATATTTATAACATGTAGGTGATGGACTTCATGCCTATTTGATGTACTCTACCCTACTAACACGTATTACGGAGAAATCCCTGGAAAAATACTGTCAGCAACAATAATTAAGATGATCCTTAGGACAGATCATTAGGAATGAAAATAGAAAGAAAACCTACGGACACGTATTTCGGAGAAATCCATGTAATAGTACTATCAACAACGATGACTATGGTGACCCTTAGGATAGATCCTTATGGAAGAATAAAGAAGAAAACGAGGATGGGTAATTGGTTTAATTGTTTGATAATTAAACATATTAACTATATTATTGTGGGTTGAAAACCCTATCTACTCACCAGGTTTCCCAACCTAACCTACTCAGCTTATTTATATCACAGGTAGCAATACAAAGATACATGAATGATGAGAGATTCCAGGAGATGTAGACTGATAGTCTAAGATACTGTAAGGTCTGTTTATGCTTATGTTTTGTATCAATTATGACATCACAAGCTTGTATAAATCAATGAAAAGCATTTCTTCTGAAATTCGTTTACGAGACCAAATTCTACATTTATAAATAAACTCTGTTTTAAATAAGCATAAATAAAAAGTTTTAAAATGGTCGTAAAATAGGTATGTCACACCCTAGACCAATAACATCTTAATCAACTTCAAAAGTAAGTATATTACATTATTTCCATCATGTTACCAATTGGGTATTCAAAGAAACATATAAATTCAAGAAACATTAATGATTCCATATCTGATAGAAATGATATTCTTGTAGGTATAAGTATTAATTTAAATTTTAAATGTATAGATACCATAAAGGCATAAATAACCAAATAATAATAAAAAGAAAGGTACAATTATTGTATTCTGAATAACGCTATATCAATATATTATCTTCCTATCTAAATTGGATTAAAAGAGTGTTTGTATATTTCAATATACATTATATTTTGAAAGAATGTACGCCATACCTCCATATGAAGCTATAAATGGGATTTTTAAGGTTGATTTCAAGTTCAACGGATGAAGATTGATTTATATGTGGGATTTTTCTACCATCATCTTCAACCTTTTTCAAGCCTCCAGTTTAGGGGACAAAGATCATCTGAAAAACATGCACATATAGATTTAAGCACACATATGTTGGAAATAGTTCCCAAAGTCATTAACTGTTAGTAATATCTCTAACAATAGAAGGGTCCCTTTAGGTTGCTCTTATGACCCATTGGGAAATCAAAAAGGAAAGAAATATATGAGAAATAAGTTTATTAATTTGTCATGGTTTGAAAGTAATTAGAAACTAATTTTGAATTAATTGGTAATTAATTAATTCAAGGGGTTAAATATTAATTAATTAAAAGTTAGTTATTTGGAATATTCCAGAAGCTATAACGGATAGGGAGGTGTACGAATTTTAGGCTTATCCCACATGGATTTGGAGTTTATTTTGGACTAAGTACTTTTAGCCTATATATATAGAGTGTCAAGATCAAACCCTAATGCTCATTTCAAGGCTTTTGATTTTGGCCTTTTCCATTCTTCCTCCTACTTGACGAAATTCTTGAACCTCTTTAGGGTTTGTAGAATTCAATCACTTCTACTAGTTTTATTGTCATTCTCTCTTTGGTGTTCTATGGTGTGAACCATTATAGGGATTCTACTTTGGATCATTTCATCCAAGCAAGGTGGCAAGAACAATATTAGTAGTTGTAATAGCATGAAAGTTATATCCTCTAGGTTGTATAAACACATGAATTATTGTTTATTTCTGATGCGCTTAACTGTGTGTTTAGATCTATAAAACCTAATAATGGTATTGTTGGAAATAGGTGTTCAATGCAATAACTAACTGGTATAACTTTCGAAATAATAGCAAAGTCCTTTTTAGGTTGTTCTTAAGAGGAATAATAGCTAGAATGGATTTAATAGATTCAGGAGAATAGTTTATTGATTTATTACATGTTACTAATTAATTAGAAACTAGTTAAAATGAATTAGAATTAATTTATAATTATTTTGTGATTAATTAGAATTAATTTAAAGGTATAGGGGTTGAATGGTATTCATTCAATAGTTAAGCAACATGAACATTTTGGATAGTCCATAATCCATATGGTAAACGGTTTTAAGGAGGTTCCAGAAACCTTTTAGAAGTTATCCAGGTAACATATAAGGAAAATATTTGAATCAAGATTAAATCTAAATAGTTAATTTATTAAAATCGGGGTTAGATGGAAAACACCACAACTATATAAAGGACCCCTATGGCCTTAGAAATTCGTACAATACATTCCATAAGATTGAGAAACCGAATTCCAACCTTTATCCGCTTCTCTCTATTAAAGTTCTAGAGTTCTTGTATTTTGAGTGTGAGCCATTAGAAGCACTCTACTTTGGGTGCTAGTCTTTCCAAGAGCAACAATGAGATCAAAGGAATTGAATCTATAAGTGACAAATCCGATTTTTGATGGGTTTTATAGGTTATAAAAAAAATATATGTTGCGTAAAAACACATAACCTTTAAGTTCGCTTGCAACCTATAATGGATCTTTGTTTTCTATATTGATAGCAATTATCTATGAACATTAAGAAACCCTAAGGGTAGACTATAATAATCGAACTTCATATAGATTTAGTGTTACATACCATTTGATTATTGTAGTAAATAATCACACCAAAATCCTCTTGAGTTCCTTGGAAATCAAGCACCAAAACTTTAGTGCCTCTAATAGCTAGTACCCAAAACCCTAGCAACTAGAAGACTTGATGAGAGAGGGGGCAAGAGCAAAATTTCAGCTCTATGAGAGTTAGGAGAAGTGGACAAAACAATAGGCCAAGGGGGTCTATTTATAGCTGATACAGGAAGCCTTGGATAACCCTAAATTGAATATAATAATAATATCTTAAATTAGGTAATTATCAAACTCCTTATTTATCTACAAGGAATATTCCAGAAACCTTAAAGATCCCTCTCAAAACCGTCCAAGGGTTAGGAAGGTTCTGGAATTCCCTCTTGTTCAACTATTGATCAATTACAACTTAAGTCCGTACATTTCCAATTGATTCTAATTACCTGAAATTAATTCTAACTAGAAGCATTCCCCCAGCATTGTGTGGGTTGGAAGGTGTTGTTTTGTATGCAAGTATAGTACATTGCCTTAATTGGTATCCACAATTAAGTATGTTGCCATTCTCTGCAATTCGCCCTTTTACAAACACAATAAAAAATGAATGTACATTGGTATTTTGATGCTGAAAATGATAAAAATAAAGGACATTGCCCTTTCCAGAAAAAAGGATCCAAATTACAGAAAACTAAATATTAAAATGAAAATACATTGCCCTATTTTGATTTAAGATATGCCAAATTCCACCACCTACCAAAAACCTACTTACCATCAGCCTAATGAATCGCATTTGAATGAACCTGGTTTAACTCTTCACGTTTCGGTTCCATACGTATAAATCTGTCGGACAACCTTTTTGTGTGCATCACACGAACCCGATTGAAATGTAATAAGGTTTTAGGTAAAAAAAATAAAAAGAAATTGAACAAAAAACAGAAACAAAAACGTTTATGTGAAAAATACATTATTATTTAGTTGATTTACCATCTAAATATGTAAAAAACGCAACAAATAGCAATGTAATTTGTGTTTTCGTAAAGAATTAAATAAATTGCAAAAGACAAAAAGGAAAATGTGTAAATTCAAAGTACATTGCTATTTAGTGCATTTACCACCTAAAAATTGAAAATGCACCTAATGGCAGTGTACTTCGGTTTTTGGTAAAAAATTCAAAACAATTTGCAAAAAATAGAAAAAAAACGTGCAAATTCAATATACATTGCTATTTAGTGCATTTACCACCTAAATTTGAAAAAAGTTAACAAATGGCAATATATTTTGGTTGGAAGTTCCAAATAATAACATAATAGAGGACATGGTCTTCAAGTTGCCCATAATTACTCAAAAACACATGGAAATTTCACAACGGATTAAATATAATTGCTCGAAGATTAATTAAGATTAAAATTTGTTAATAGTGATAATTCCTTTTGTAACATCCCAAAAAATTTGAAGTAAAAATTTCATTTTTAAACCAACAGAAGCATCATTCATTTATTTCAAAAAACTCCTCAAAACATGATAATGTATAAATTAGTTATCAAAGTACAAATCAAGTCATAAAATGTGGAATATTGGTGGATACGGTGCGATCATGCCGAGCCCTTCCCTTTCGAACTGGGAGTACCTGAAACCATAAACATAAAACTGTAAGCACAAAGCTTAATGAGTTTCCTGAAAATACCCCATACTAAACATACATAACATTCAAAATATAATTGGGTCTATTTCACCCCGTTCGGTCTCTTTCAACCAGTATTGGGTCTATTTCACCCCCTTCGATCTCTTTCAACCGGTATTGGGTCTATTTCACCCCCTTCAGTCTATTTCAACCGGTATCCCCTACAGCTAAGCATGCAATCATATAAGTGTAACATCCCGATTCCCAGGTATGAGAATTTTTATTAAAAAGGAAAATTTTCCTTGGAACTCGTCGAGTTGATGGCCTCAACTCGACGTGTTGAAAGTTTTTGGGCTGCCGATCTTTTTGGACCAACTCGACAAGTTGGAGAGGAAAACTCGATGAGTTGGTGGCTGAATATGAAACCCTAATTTTTAGGGTGTTGCACCCTATTTAAAGGCCTTAAGTCCCATTGATGGCCTCCCTAATCGCCTCCTCTGTCCATAAACCCTAGAATTCGTGCATCTTACCCCAAGTTGAGTGTGTGAGCTTAAAAGTTGCTTCTTTTGGTCTCATTTTGAAAGAGCTTGAAGTTGGTGGTGCCTAGCTTGAAGGAAAAAGCTATAGATCCAGAATCTCCTTGAGTTTGGCTACTCTTTTGAGGTAAAAAGTCGAAAACTTGCTCATCTATTTGCTTAGATCTCTTCCTTGGAAGTTTATTGTCATATTTGACTCATTTTGGATTGTTCATGGGGTTGAGCATTTCATGGAGTTATCACCTTAGATCTGGATGTTTGATGGCCTCTTTTGACTTAAAGTTGCAAACTTTATTGATTTCTAGTCCTCTTTCATGCTTAAGATCCCTTATTAAGCTTTCCTTGAAAGTTAGAGCCTCTTTAGGGCATCCATGAACGTAAAGTTGGCAACTTTACGTGACTTTCCAGCTCTTGGGTGCTAGACCTACATCCTGAAACATTGGACTTGATGAAAAAGGACCTAATGTGTAAGAGGGTAAAACTTGGCGAGTTGGCTGGGGTTTTTCCCGACTCTCTGAATACTAAAGGAACTCGACGAGTTGATAGGTGCACTCGACGAGTTGGGTCAATACAGACTGTTGACCTTGATCGTTGGCTTTGACTTTGACCATGGTTGACCAAGTTGGATTTTTTAGGGCATTTGGGGTATTTTGAGGTTTTGATGGGTTGGTCATGATGGTTGTAGGCTTTGAGTCGGGATCTTGGATTCGGAGTTAGATCTTATCAGTTCAGCTACTTGTGAGGTGAGTTTTCCTCAATATAATTTCGGGTCGAAGGCACCAAGGCCGACCCATTGGTTTGATAACCTGATATTGTCGATATGTTGAGTATGATATAGTTATGCATACTAGTCTTGTTATGCTAGTCTGGTAGATCTGTAGGACTACCTGTGAATTGCATGTTATCTGTTTAAGATATTATCTGTTATATGTCGACATATTGTGTGGGTTGGGTTGAGGTTGTACTGCTTTGTTTTGTAGCCAACAAACCCTGGAGTATGCCAGATATGAGCTAAGGGCCAGGGAGGGCATGACAGACTCATACTGAGGACTCATGAGCATTCCAGATATGAGCTGAGGGTCGGGAAGGGCATATCAGACTCATACTGAGGGCTTAGCGGTACTCAGTTTGTTAACTGACCAGGCTGGGGAGCAAGCCATACATAAGTTGTGGGCCTGTGAGGCAAGCCAGACTTATGTTGTAGGCTCAGGGGTAATCCAGTCTGTAAAGTTATGGACCCATTGCATGTTGTTATTATATTGTGTTATTTGTTATGTATTGGTATTTTGGGGAGAAACTCACTAAGCTTTGGGCTTACAATTTTGGATTATGTTTCAGGTACTTCAGAGGATCGCGGGAAGGCGAAGGGTTCATCGTGCACCTCCTCATGTTTTGTTTTTATGATTTTGGGAGTTCTCTGATATGAATCTTATTTTGGAAATAGTTTGTAAGGAATGATGATTTTGAATGTTTTTAAAAGTTTAAAATTTTCATGAATTTTATGGGTGTTACAAGTTGGTATCAAAGCCTTGGTTTGATTGAATTGGAGGAACACTCGTGTGAATCCATTCTCAAATTGAGGAAAGATATTTTAAATGATTTTCAAACGGTTTTCAAAATATTTAAGGAGGATGCGATGTGTACGATCAGCCGGAGCTAGTAAGTAGACCCTAAAATACCATACTGTTATTTGATATTGTGATATGTTAGAACATCATGCTAGTGATAGGCTAAGGATCTTTAGGAATTTCATGATAGAATTGCCTGATTATATGATGCCTGATAGTCTAGGATTCTTTTATTTTCTGGATTTGACATCATTACTGTAGTCGCTTAGTGTATGCATCATGGTTATATATAACTAAGATCTTATAGCCTGAGAATGTTTGATTTAGCCTTATTTACTATTCTTGTTTTATGAAGGGCTTAGGGTAGGATCAGATATTCGAAAGTCTATAGGGTCTAGTGTTATGTATGGCTAGCATACACGAGTGTTGCAGGGTTGGTGGAAGTTTCATGGATGAGTTGTGCGGGGTCAGCAAGCCAGTTTTGAGATGATTAGCCATCCTCTAAGAAGTGAGGATTGAGTGTGTAGTTATGCTTGAGAGTATTGTTAGGGTGTTATGATGATCCTTGAGACAAATATGGGTAGGTGTGGAAGGTAGTATGGGCCCGTACTACTGAAAGCATACATATGCGTAGCAAGGAAGTCACAATCCCTAGGGCTTCGTTGGGAGTTGGTTCCCCATTATGATATGTGGTTTATCTGATATCTTCCTGGTGTATTTTCAGTATGGTGACTACGAGACGAGTTGAGATTGGATCCAAGTCGGAATCGGGAGCTGGCAGTCAGGGCGGGCCATCATTGTCATAGGACCGCATCAGGGAGATCATTCACGAGGAGGTGGTTGCTATTTTCCGGAGATGTTTGGGTCTACCAAGACCACGATGATGGAGTTCTTTGATGATCACTATGTGTAACATCCCGATTCCCAGGTATGAGATTTATAGCTTAAAAGGTAATTTTCCTTTTTGAACTCGTCGAGTTGAAGGCCTCAACTCGACGTGTTGGAAGCTTCCCAACTCGATGAGTTGGTGGCTGATTATGAAACCCTAATTTTTAGGGTGTTGCACTCTATTTAAAGGCCTTATGGCCTTTGGATGGCCTCCTTATCCGCCCCCTCTACCCAGAAAACCCTAGTTCGTGCATTCTCTCTCATTTTTGTGTGTATGTGAGCTTGAGGAGTGTTTCTTGGTGTTCTTTTGGAAGGAGCTTAGAGTTTGAAGAGGCTTGATTGAGAGGAAGGTTGTAGATCCGGAATATTCCCTGTTGTTGCAACCATTTTGAGGTATAAAGTCAATACCTTGACCATTTATTGCTTAGATATCCTCCTTGGAAGTTTATTGTCATTTTTGTTTCATTTTGGAGTCATTCTTGGGGTTGATCATTTCTTGAATTTGCCACTTCAGATCCGGGCATCTTGTGGCCTCCTTGGGCTTAAAGTTTCAAGATTTATATAGATCGAATCTTCCTTCATGATCTAAGTCGCTTCTTAAGCCATATTTGAGTTTTTTAGCCTCTTGGTGTCATACATGGACGTAAAGTTAGCAACTTTATGTGGTTTTCTAGCTCTTGGGTACCAGATCTACGTTCTTGAGCATTAGAAGGGATGAAAAAGGACTGAATGAGTTAAGCTGGGAAAACTCGACGAGTTATCCTTATAACTCGATGAGTTGGATCGGGTTTTCCTGCTTTTCTAGAAATTGTAGGAACTCGATGAATTCGCATGTGCACTCGACGAGTTAGGTCAACATGGACTGTTGACCTTGACTGTTGACTTTAACTTTGACCATGGTTGACCAAGTTTGACTTTTGAGGGCAATTTGGGTATTTTGAGGTTTTGATAGAATAGTCATATGGTGGTTGTAGGCTGTTGAGTCTGGAGCTGAGTTTTGGAGTGGGATTTTACCGGTTAAACACTACTTGTGAGGTGAGTCTTCCTCGCTATACTTATGGGTCGAAGGCACCAATGCCGACCATGTTGGATTGTTATCCTGGTTTATCGTATGCTTTTTGCGGTAGTAATATGTTAGATCGGTATCCTGGTAGATAGGATGATGCTATGCTTATTGATCTATATGATCTGCGCTTGCTTGTTAATTAATTATGTGTTTATGAGTTATGTATATGTCGACATGAGTTTGTGCGGTAGGGTTGAGGCGGTCCTGCTTTGTGCTAAAGGCCAACAGACGCAGGGAGGTCCGGATAGACTGCAGGCCCTGCGAGGCGGTCCAGTCAGGCTGAAGGCCCGGCGAGCAGTTCGAATAGGTTGTAGGCCATGCGAGGCGGTCCAGTCATGCCGAAGGCTCGGGAGCGGTCCAGACAGGTTGTAGGCCCTGCGAGGCGGTCCAGTCAGGCTGAAGGCTCATTCATGCATGTTGTGTTTGTTATGTTTTGTAGTGGTATTTTAGGGAAAACTCACTAAGCTTTTGGCTTACAGTTGTTGGATTATGTTTCAGGTACCTCTGAGGATCATGGGAAGGCGAATGCGTGATCGTGCACCTCCTCATGTTTTGTTTCACGATTTTGGGATTTCTCTGATATGAATCTTATTTTTGAAACAGTTTGTAAACAATAATGATTTTGGAATTTTTTTTAAGTTCAAATTTTACACGAATTTTTATGAGTGTTACACTATGCAGCCATTGCTGAGACGGCTGCTGCTGCAGCCTCCGCAGCCGTGGCGGCTGTAGGTGTTGGGATAGGGCGGGTCTTTCAGTATCGGGACTTCGATAATACGAAGCCCCCGACTTTCGATGGAGTCCAGGACCCGATCATAGCCATAAGATGGCTATCTGATGTGGAAGGATGCTTCTTCACTAGTTCATGCCATGCTGACCAGAAGGTTAGGTGCGCTCTGAACCTTCTGAGGTCCGGAGCAAAGGATTGGTGGAGGCTCGCTACTAGTTCCTATTCTGTTGAGCAGAGGGCTACTGTGATTTGGGAGCAGTTTTCAGAGATGTTACGCTCCCGATATGTCCCGCTGCTGGAGCGAGAGAGGTTAGCGCAGGAGTAGCTTGATTTGAGACAGGGTACTGAGACGGTGACGGAGATCACCAAGATGTTCACGGAGAGATCCATGTTCTGCCCTGAGTTTGCCACATCTGAGCAGGCTCAGATGACCCCCTACTTGAGCATGCTCAAGAAGGAGATCAGGCAGTATGTTTCTACTCAGCGTTACAGTTCACTGTTGGCGATGCAGGAGGCCGCCAAGCGGCGTGAGATTGAGATTGATCTGCAGACGAGAGAGCAGAAGTCGGCCCCGGCACAGTCACAGCCTGCGACAAAGCGGTTTAAGACCGTTGATGTTAGGTCTGGGGGCCGAAAGGGCCGTACTTGTGGCAAGTGCCGCAAGACGCGTGAAGGTGCTTGTCGGTCATCTTCTGGGTGCCACAATTGTGGCCGACAGGGTCACATGGCAAGGGATTGCTGCCAGCAGGCTCCAACACTCAGTTCCAGGATTTGTTATCATTGCGACCAGGTTGGCCATGTGAAGGCCAACTTTCCATCGCTCGTTGCCAGGCCGGCGCAAGCTCCAGCGTCGGCTACATTTAGGATCACTGACGGGAGTCAGGGCAGAGCGGAGCCCCCGAGGGCTCGAGGTCGTGCTTCCCAGCTTACTGCCGAGGAGGCCAGGGCAGCACCAAATGTTGTGACTGGTATGTTTCTATCCCTTATCCAGCACCAAATGTTGTGACTGCTCATATGTTTGTATTGTTGGGTTTTTGTATACTACAACATCCTATGATGCACATACGACCCTAAATGCTTTAGATCTATGTTTTCTCTAATTATACATGCAATATTGTTTCCAAAGAATTAAGCCTACAACTAGCATATAATTGACATAAACAACATAAAAATGAGGTATAGAATTACCTCTTGTTGTAGCTTGTTGTGTTTTAGCCTTTAAGAACTTAGCTCCTCAAATGTGATGCCTCAAATGGTTCACAAACACCATGAACAAATGGAGGACTTTTGAGAGAGAATATCCTTGCATAAAATCGGCTCAAATGAACTCTTAGAACATATGTAGTAACCGATTTTAGCTATAGGGTGACATATATATATTGTACGATTCTAAGAGTCATGGTTAAACCCTAATCCATACCCTTGGGCTTATTATCCATGATCCATGATCCATATGGACTAACTCTTTATGGATACTTTTATAAACTTAGTCCATCATGTATCACAAGCCCAAACCATATATATAACTAATTTACACAATTACTCCCATTAATTTAATTAGTCTCTTTTGATCACTAAATTAATTCCAAATTAATTTTTGATCAATACTAATTAAATATTAAGATTTCATATTAATATATTAGAACTTATAATAACATAATAAATCATAAATAACCTCTTCTCAAAAGTCCATCCTATCAAATTGTTCTGGTGAAGGCAACCCAAATGGACCATGCTACTCTCGGGTCAAGTACATACCAATTATAGTTATGGGCTTAGACACCTAATCCAATAGTCTCCCACTTGGATAAGTGTAATAACTATTATTGCAAGTACGACTCCACAACCCGACTAGCAATTGTAGCTCTTAAAAGCCGTTGTTGAACTCTGACCTAGTCAATGACGCGTCCATTAGATAAGGGATCATATACTCCTCTATTATAGATATCGTATGAACTGAAACATGGATTATAATCATTCTCTTTGTTCATGTTTTGTTTCCCGATTTCCGATTTATGACAACTGACTAATTGAACAAATCAAATCAGTCCAGGATTGGCCAAGCGCTTAGGGTGTCATCACTAAATCATCGAGGGGCCCACAGATATCGCTTTTATCCCTCTAAGGGTAAAAGAAATGGATAAACTTCGACTCATATGCTTGCTATATTTACTTATCAAATCACACACAACAATACGTTTTATAACACCAAGTTACTGGTGCGTTTACACATCATCAATGTGCAACCGACTTATAAGCTACAACTCACACGTCTCTGTTTTAGGAATATAATATATTATTGACTCACAATCACTCGTGATAAAATCCATGAAGTGATTCAGATGAGCGTGAGTTTAATCCAATACTCGAATCTTATTCCAGGAGTACTCATGAACACTGCAGCAAACTTGTGCTATGTCTAAAACACCTAGACAATCTACAGTCAGATCCATGACAGTCTTGCCTCAATACCTACTTCCAAATTATTATCGACTGTGGATGGTTTGAATAACCTAGTTATTCGGGAAGTCAAATCATGCAAAGTAAAACACAAGAATAATTGAATCCAATATGGTCTCAGAACTTATTAATATAAATAAAACACATTTTATTTAATCAACATATTGATTACACATTATTCATTGTATAATGTTTCGATTTATCAACTTAATACTTGAATTAAAACAATAGTTATTACATGCTCCAAGCATGCACACTACATTTGCCTATGGTCCTGTCTTTGTGAAATAGATCAATGGACAACATTTCAATGATGCTCATTTCACAATTCCAAATCCTTATCGTAAATGTAAGAATACCAAATTCATGTCATTTACTATAATCTGTTAGATTCGAAACTTAAATGCAATAATCCTTTTGTAATGTCAATGCACAAAAGTCACAAAGACTATGCCAATGATATTACAAAGTATTCCCTTTGGACATTGGTTATTGGACCAATTCCATGGAAGCAAAGTCTCATATTCAAATTACATTCCTTTGAACATCCTTCTTGCATTAAGGTTTCTAATCTTACACAGATTTTATTATTAACTTCCACTTATGGTAACATTTCGATATTCCCATTTTGACTATCACTTCTGAACAAGAGTTACCTCTTCTCAGAGTATGTCAATATGGTCCTTCCAAAATTTACAGTTTACTTCCAACTGTCCATGAGCAACCAATCTTTGGTAATCCTCAGATTCTCCTCGACAATTGCTTAACCATTTTAGTCATATCTCGTTCAAGTCCCTTTTCCCTCTTAATGCCCTAGGCATTTGGAAAATTAGAACATATTAATATTATAGCATATGTAATCGATCATATATCTAAAGCATATGGGATACGATACATAATGTTTCACATAAAGACATGATACTTTACCAGTCTCTTGCTATAATATTTCCACATATAGAATTTCCTTATGTTGAATCATTTCAACATAACACTCATATATGTTCTTGACTAAATTTGATTAAAATCTCAATCTAAGCTTTTAGGTTCGAAATGAAGTATGAATTCCTCTCCCTTAATTATAGCAAAACAACTCTTCAAACCCTGCAACTTTGCGAATTGAAACTTTTGTTTTCTATAATTAACATTGCTAACTCGCAACACTTACCATAATAATTATGCTCCCACTAGCATAATAATTATTATATTACTAGCATAACACTTATGCTCCCACTAGCTTTAACATGTACCCAGAAATCAGCTGGACTTCTAGAAATCAATACTAATTGACTTTCTTACGAAAGTTCAGATTTCTGACACGAGATGCTTTGATAAGCCTTTATCTAAGCTTCTCAAACTCATACACATTTCCTTAAGACAGCTCACATGTGTGTCTAAACTATTCAGAACTTACAACAATAAGTTCCAAAATGTTCAAACTATTTTCCATTTCTCACAATTCAAACTATGAAGAGGGATGTCGTAATCATAATCGAATTTGAGAATGCAAATATCACAATTGCTTTCTCCTTAAAATCTACTTAGTGAAAGCGTTTCCTCACAATCATTCTCATGAATTGGAGAGAAACCTTATGACACTTAGATTTTATGGTGTATGTGTTCCTATCCATATGAATTTGTCATAACCATAATCACAAGACAAGGTTAGTGACAAATCCAAACTCATATGGACTGAACTTGTTCAATCTTAATTTCTTGCCACCTGGTAGCTCAAGGGCCTACCATTACTTCCAGCTTGTTATGCAAATAATTGAGAACTCATATAACTCACATGAGTAGTCAACTTAACTGGAATGGGCACAGAAACAAGAATATGTCAACACGATAGGTTTCTAGACCTCAAGTCGTGTGCTAGTGATAAACAATAGTTTCATTCTTGATTAGTTCTTGAAACTTTTCAAGATCTTTAAGACTCCCACTGACCTCTTGACATATAAGATTCACTTTGTCAAGGAACATTACTTGACAAACAAATATTCAAGAGTTAGTGTGGTTTCTTATCAAGAAAAAAACACTCCACACAATTGGTCTTAGTTGGTTTTTGTCTTATCCAAGACATCACAACTTACCAATTTCAAATGTACAAGAGTAAGAAACATTTCACTCTACATTTGATAAGTGTTATAAACCTTTCTTAAGATTATGTCACTCAAGGCTTGATTCTGGAACGAAGTATGATTCACCTTTTTAATTTAACCATTTCAACAATTCACGATTCCTCTTATTAGCCATACAAATGCACTAAGATGTACTTAGAGGATCAATTGTGATATGGTTTCATAATCATTAATATAATCATAAAACACGATACTCAAGTACTCTCCCTTCTTCTCAGATTAGAGAAACTTTTATATTTCTGCCTAATTTGATTCTTCTTATTCGTTCTGCCATACATTCAAACTTTTCCAATGATTTAGAATTACACTTAATCTTGTAAGCATAACCATATTTACTAAACTTTAGTAAATCATAACGAATAGTCTTATCGTTCTTTGTGGTGGACCTGATCGGCGTACAACCAAGTGTAACCGATCCCCTAGTCCTTCACTTGACTCACATATACATGTGAACAAGGAATTAGTCTTAATTTCCCAAAGACGAAGGTTTTCATTCATCACACAGCACAAGTTGCATGATTCCAAGTTTCTATCCAACTGAAACTTGGGTGATGAGAATCTTTCCTTATTTGGTAAATCTTGACACTACCACAAATGAAAGAATCAAATCCATTTTCCAATATTGATATCAATGGAAACACATAAACAAAATTGTTCACAAATGTCATTGTAAGGAAACTTAAAATAAAATAAAATCAAAATTTATCTTTTATTTATTACAATTGCGGAAAACTTTTCCTTACAATGCAAATAGATATGAAAACTATGTTGTTCTCCATTCCTAAGCAATCTATCATAACTCTTAAGCAGCAGCTCAAAATTCTGATCATCGAACCATGCGATCAAAATCCATCTCTTTGTAATCTGAATCAGCTTACTCTTCCTTTAAGCTTCCTTTCTTTTCTTCGATCCTACAAAACATCAAAATGTAATTACATTACATCATGTATTAAGAATCTCCAAATAGGAACTTAATGGATTTAGATAGTGGACTTACCTGAAGTAGAGTCAAGCATTTTGACTTTACCATCCTTGAGATCTTTCAGGTATATATGGCAGCTTCGCAACCAGTGCCCCTTCCCTTGGCAATATAAAGATATGGACTCTTTGGGAATGTTACATGGGACTATCTCAGACTTAGCCTTTCTCTTTACCATTTGGTCAAATGATTTAACCATGGCCGATTCCTTTCCATTGGGAAGAGAAAGCTTTTCTCGACTTCCAATCTTGCCATTGTCAATGTCCATGGATGTTTGGAAAGTAGATCTTCCAATCAAAATTTGTTTTATCGGTGCGCAAAATCATTGTTGGTCCAGCAGCAACAAGCAAATATGTTAGATCAATAAGGGTCATGTCACAACTGAAAATTTCCAAGTCTAAAAACCAAGCCAAAAGAGTCTCGTATGTGTAATAGTTGTAGTTATGCTATTATTATGCTTTGGTAATGTAATGATTTGGAGAATTTCTATCCTAAACTCCCATGATGCCATGCAAATTAATGTAATGTTGAACTTACCTCAAATATGATCACACAAAACAAACATATTAAGGATCCTACACATCTAGACCATAAACACTTCCTTAGGAAGCACCATGGCCGTGAACACCTCAAGGAATCAAACTTTAGACCATAAACTCTTCTTCTTGGACATGTTTGGCCGTAAACAACTCCCAATGAGTCAGTTTGGCCGTAAACTCCTTCAAACACACATAAGTGGACCGTGAACCACCCTAAGCATCCAAGAATGACCATGAACACTTTTCTAGGCCACCTTTAGGCCGTAAACCACCTTGAGTGGATCCCTTTTGGCCGTAAACCCCTTAGGGGATTCCTTTGAGCGTAAACCCTTGCTTAAGGTCCATTAGGACCGTGAACACTTCCCCATTTCAAGAACGTTTACGGATTATGAGGTGTAAATAGCTAATTCCAAGATATATCTCAGTAATTCATGCATTACCCAACAGTAATCAAAGTAAACATCTTATCAACTCCTTATCTGTCACACCCCCAGCCATTGGCGGAAACACCGGGTAGTGTAACGTCATTCTTCGTATCACAGTTATATAACATACATTGAACAGTACTAAGAAAATACATACCTTTATCGATAATTGAAAGTTACATAACTGTTTTTATAGAACCTATTACATAATATCCGACTATGGCATACTTCTTCATGAACAGAAAGGTAATAGTAAAACTTCTTCTGTTCGAATACATACCAGCTTTTCAAGTTCCTGAAAACACATGGATTTTAAAATACGTCAACATAAAGTTGGTGAGTCCACAGGTTTTGACTCCATAAAATAATACATTTTTCCACGTTCAAAAGTATAGTTTTAAAAGTATCATTTTGACTCTCCAACATTTAGTAGGTATATTAGGTATAATAGTTTACTTATCAATTAAGTGTTATACCTAAACATTCCTTAAACCTAAGGCATAAGTAGGGGGAAACTTATACTTAACATTAATACTTGTATACGACAAAGTATAATGCTTCTAACAATTTGCTACCATGAGCCTGTAACCGCGGCTGTGACATAATACCTCTGATAAAATACACTCATGATTTACCATGAGAAACAAACACACTCATGATTTACCATGAGAACAACACCGTACGCTTCATCGACGCCGAAACAATAACAAGTAAAAGGATAGTTCATCACTCGCTTTTGGTTGACTGTAGCTAATAGTCACAAGTGGGGTGGTCAACCCGTATACTAATTATACACGACTTATTCGCTCACACGGGATTAACGGTTACAGTTCAGAGGATTTCCGCTAAGATCCCCAATCTTAGTTGATGAATACAATTACTCATGTAGACTTCGACGGCTTCCTATAGCTTTAACAACAAAAGCATTTTCATGTCTAAAACCCTAAGTTACTAGACTATGCTTTTAAACATTACTCGTAACTTCATAACATTTAGGCAGTATAACAACTATATCTTGAAGTAAAACCAGGTTTTATCTTGACCTAAAACCAATAATAACAACATATAACGTTCCTAGTTTTATCTTGACATAAAACTATCAATAACAATATATATAACATACTAAGTATTATCTTGACATAAAACTAACAATAACAACATATAACATACCAAGTTTTATCTTAACATAAAACCAATAATAGCAACATACTTTATAACTTAACATATAGAACTTCCGAATATAACTTCGAAACTATATCGCACACAACATATATATAGAATCCTAAGTATAACTCAAGATCTACATTAGTAAAATAACATGCCGACAGGTTGATAATAGTTGTATATATTCAAAATATTATATTTAGAACAATTATACCCCGACTATTATAACTATATATTATCATATAGACATAATAATAATGTATATATAATATTTAGCATGCGTTTTCCCCGAAATATTAGAAAGTGGGGCCGAGAAACTCACCCTAGTAGCGTGATTTTATGTAATCTAAGCAGAAACGGTCAGCGTACAAGGTCGTCGGGGCTCGGGATGCAAGATGGTCTCAGCAAAGGAGAGAGGAGAAGGAATTTTAGGTGTAAGAATGGTTGAAGTCGGACCTGCTATTTATAGTAAGGATTTTGGACCCTCACATCGTGAGTTTTATATGGCTCACGCTGTGAGTTTTGGATCTTATCCCCGTAGACTTGCCATTTGCATCCCTAGCTTCGGAAGGTGGCCATGTGACTCCTCACGTCGTGAGATATCCTTGCTCATGTCGTGAGTTTGGATCTTATCCCCTCGCAGCCTCGTCACACACCTTCTAGATTCTGAGATGTGGATAAATGACTCCTCATGTCGTGAGTTCTGTGCTCACGTCGTGAGCTCAGTCGGATTAGGGTTTCTGACAGCTGAATATTCGGAAGGTCGTAACTTTCACATACGAACTCCGTTTTTGACGTTCTCTATATGCACCCGTAGGTATTTACAAGTACTACAACTCTCTTTTAGACTCCAATAGCTAATTCTAAGTCTATTTTAAATTCCTCTTATTATAGAGATTTATAGTGTTCAGTTTATCATAACTTCTTCATGCGAAGTCAGATTCAGACATTCTCTATATTTTTGGAACCGTATGGACGTATACTTTGAGTTGTATCATAAAGAAAGTTCATATTTGTATTAGAATTTATCATGAACTACATAGCACTCTTATCATATTACTAGTTTAACAAAATCACATTACATGATTGGCATAATCACATGTGATTGTCTATTGACCTATTTTGACTAGTGTTACATTCTTCCCCCGTTAGAATAATTTCGTCCCAAAATTTATCTTATGGATGGGGTTTCGTCAAACAGTTAGGGGTATTTTTCTTTCATCTGATCTTCACGTTCCTAAGTAAATTCAGGTCCTTGTAAAGAGTTCCATCGAACTTTCACTATGGGAATACGACTTTGCTTTAACCGTTTGACTTCTCGATCCATGATCTCAACAGGTTCTTCTACAAAGTTGAGTTTCGTATTGACTTGTATCTCTTCGAGAGGTATAACAAGAGTGTCATCGGAAAGACATCTTTTGAGATTTGATACGTGAAAAACATCGTGCACATTACTTAGCTCTTGAGGCAACTTAAGTTGGTATGCGACAGAACCAATTCTTGCTAGAATTTCAAAAGGTCCTATATACTGTGGGTTTAGTTTGCCTCGTTTTCTGAATCGAATTACGCCTTTCCAAGGAGAGACCTTCAACATTACTTTATCTCCAACTTGGAATTCTAAAGGCTTACGTCTTACGTTAGCATAGCTCTTTTGACGATCACGCGCAGCCTTTAATCGATCCTTAATTTGCACGATCTTTTCAGTTGTCTCGTGGATTATTTCTGGTCCAGTACGTAAGGTATCGCTTGTACGTTCTCTGGCCATCTGTGTATCTCCAACTTCTGCCCAACACACTGGGGAACGACATTTTCGTCCATAAAGAGCCTCAAACGGTGCAGCCTTGATGCTGGTGTGATGACTATTGTTGTAGGAAAACTCAATTAACGGTAAATGAGTATCCCACGTATTTCCAAAGTCTATTACACAGGCTCGGAGCATATCTTCTAAAGTCTGAATGGTTCTCTCACTCTGACCATCAGTTTGTGGATGGTAAGTTGTACTCATATCTAGACGTGTTCCTAAGGATTTTTGTAGAGATTGCCAAAATTGTGAAGTGAATCTACTACCTCGGTCAGAAATAATAGAACTTGGAACTCCATGAAATCTGACAATTTCCTTAAGATAAATTCTAGTTAGCTTTTCCATTTTGTCGTTCTCCTTAATTGGTAAGAAATGGGCGGACTTAGTCAACCTATCGACTATTACCCAAATAGTGTCGAACCCAATAGGAGTTTTAGGTAACTTAGTGATGAAGTCCATTGATATCTGCTCCCATTTCCATTCAGGTATTTCCGGTTGTTGAAGTAAACCTGAAGGCTTTTAATGTCCGAAGCGGTCCAGTGAGAATCCGACGTGTGTCCTCTTCCTCGTGTTCGAAGCCTTTGCATGATGCCACGAACCCACCCTACCTCGGACTAGACCTCGGTCCAATCAGGAGGTGACACCGAGGCCCTCGCATGCGCAGCCACGTGCGAGCCACCTGCAAGACTTCGGATCTGCTGACCCGTGGAGACTTCTCAGCCATTGGATCAGCAGCTTCGGACCCCTATAAATAGAGGGCCTGCGAGCCTTCTCGGATACATTTGGAAAATCACCATCTTTCACCCCTTTCTTCATATTTTCTTCAGCTTAACATCCCCCAAAGCCCCGATATCGATTATAACCCCCGGAATACGCCATGAAGAGCCCAAGAAGCCCAGAAAATTTATCTTTTTGGTTTCGAAGCCCGACCCTCGCAGATCCCGGTTTCTGAATAAAACTCCTGGTTTTATTAGAAACGAACGTTTTAGGAAACGAATTGTTGCCCGATTATCATCAAATCAAGTGAGTGTATAGTCACCTTCATCTTACACCTAGATATGAAGTATTTTATATAAAATACATGCTACGTATAATTATATTAATTGTTTAATTGAGGTGACTGTTGAATTGATGTTTTATACAAGTTTTAAACTATATATGTATTTTTATCTACAAATATGTTGGGTAAAACATGGGTAGATATTTGATGTGTGATGAGATAAAAATGATGAGAGGCCTCGATGTGATTTGTGATCCAGTCATCTAGCGGAGTTTGGATGACGACCACGGACTTTCTAGACAGTCCAGTGCAAACGCTAGCAGGCTCGCAACCTGTAGGTGTTAATGAACTTGGGTGTTCATTCGCTGTACTCCATCCCCCTCATGGTTGCCTTTAGGACATGTATGGCTGAGGAAACCCCTTAGCAGTAGTGTCCTTCCCGATGATATTCTTTAGGCTAGGTCCCTTGTGATAAGTGTTTAGGGACGTAAAGTGAGGATAACGGGAACGGGTAATCAGGGTTATTGTTGATTGATGAACTTAATAAGTTTATTATTATTGTGGGTTGAAAACCCTATATGCTCACCAGGCTCCCAAGCCTGACCCACTCAGCTTTTTAAGTTACAGGTAGTGGACCCCGAGCATAGTCGGAGGACGATGAGAGATTTTTGGATTATAGGCCAGTAGTTGTAAATAACTGTTGAAAGGCTTATAATGTCTTGTTTATGCTTTTGATCTGTATCGGAACATGATATCCCGAGGTTTTGATATGAAATGAAATTATATATTTCTTTAAGAAAGGTTTTGACAAACTTTTATCATATTTTGTATTGGGGACCAATTCCGCAACATCTTTTAAAAAGATTTTTCTGATTTTATTTTAAAAAGCATAAATTAAATCGGTCTTTTCTGGCCGAGAAATTAGGGGATGTCACAGTTGGTATCAGAGCATTAGTTTAAGCGAACTAAGAAATTGTAGAATTTCTAGACTTAAACTTAGAATGCTAAGTGATGATTGTGAGATGAGTGGCTACCATATTTAAGACACGGGCACTAGTTTATTTTAGGAATGGTGCCTAAAATGTTTTATGTGCTAAATGTTATATGTTTGCCATATATGCCATTATTTGTTTGGATCTATGGTCTGTTGCCGACCGGATCTGGAAACCTTATGTGTGTAGGATTCTAAGCGTATGATTACGAGATTAGAACTAACATGTAAACGTTTCGGAGTGATAAGGGAATTTAAATACCTATCGAGGATAAACACCTAAATTCACCTTATTCGGTATATAGATTATAATGGCAAGAACTCGCAGTGGAGTTGCAAATGCAAACGGAAATAGGGATCAACAGCCTCAACCTCAAGTGGTTGAGCAAGTGCCTGTTGTAGGAGCTGCACCTGAGCCAATGACGATGGCTGGGGTACAAGCAATGATGCAAATGATGTTAGATCACCAAATGGAGGAGACCAGGCGATTACTACAACAGAATAGGGAAGAAACTACGATACATGTTGAACTGCCCGAATTAAATGAAGGGCAATCAGTAGGAGGGAACTACAGTGGGACTCTTGGTCAAGCCAACCCACCGATAGTTAGCCAAAACAACCAGGATGGAGGAGTTGATGGACGCGGATGCAAATACAAAGATTTCATGGCATCTAAACCACCATGTCTATCTGGAAGTCCGACACCGGTGGAAGTCATGAACTGGATCTCCGAAATGAAGATGATGTTTGAAAGTTGTGAGTGTAGCAACAAAAAAAAGACCGCACTTGCAATTCCTCTTTTAAAGTCTGGTGTACTGAGCTGGTGGAAGTTACTAGCTGATTCGATGCCCAAGGGAGAAGCTAGCAAGATGTCTTGGGAAGACTTTGTGGTACAGCTGAAATTGCAATACTGCTCAGAGCAGGATCTTCTGGAAATTAATAATGAGTTCCAGAATTTAAAGAAGGGAAAGATTAGCGTTACTGAATACGCTGCAAGTTATATGGAAAGGATGAAGCTTGTTCCTCATCTAGTTCCAACTGAACTCTCTAAGGTCAACAAGTTTGCACTCGGATTACCAGCGGACTTTGGTCCGATGATTAAACAAGCAACCACTTTGAAAGCCGCCATCTGGGATGCTAAGAATGTGGAGATTCAGATCAGAGAGAAGGGTCTGGAGAGGGCAGAAGTTGGTGAAAAGAGAAAATTTGAAGGAACTTCAGGTTCCAACAAGAAAAGCAAATTTTCAAAGTCCAAGAAGTTTGGAGGAGGAGGTGAAGTGAAATGGTGTGAGAAGTGAAAGAAAAAGCATTATGGGAAATGTAGTGAGGGGTGACTTGCTTTAAATGTGGAAAGACTGGGAATTATGCCAACGTGTGTCCGTCTGACAAGAGGGTATGTTTTGAGTGCCATGAAGAAGGGCATGTTTTTAAAGACTGTCCGAAGAGGAAGGATGCAGCAAAGCCGAATCTACCACCAAAGCGGAAGGCGAGAGCCTTTCTGATGACACTTGAGGCTGCAAAAGAAGAAGTCGATGTTGCTTCAGGTACCTTTTTCGTAAACGAATTGCCTGCCCAAATTTTGTTTGATTCTGGAGCCAATTACTCCTTTATATCGCATGAATTTGGTAGAAAACTAGCTTTGCCTGTAGATAGACTAGTTAATGCTTTATTAGTCGAGATTGCTAGTGGCAAGTTTGTACCTGTTAGCCATCGTATGAAAAACATCCTCATTGACTTGGATGGGAATAAGTTTCACGAGGAATTATTGCCTATCGAGTTAAATGGATTCGACATAGTTTTAGGAATGGATTGGCTTAGCGCCAATGACGCCGAAATATTGTGTAGGAAGAAGATAGTAAAAGTAAACCCGCCAGGGAAAGAGTCGTTTATGGTGTATGGAGACAAACGCAGAGTAAACTCTGGAATCATTTCCCTAATGAAAGCCAGAAAGTGTTTGACCAAGGGATGTACATCATATCTAGCGTTCGTGATCGATGCTAAGAAGGAGAAGAAGGAGGTGCAGAATATTCCGGTGGTGTGTGATTATCCGGAAGTCTTTCCCGAAGATCTTCCCGGATTGCCCCCTGATCGACAAGTAGAATTTCGTATCGACTTGTTACTAGGAACGACGCCGATAGCAAAAGCACCGTATCGATTAGCACCAACAGAGATGAAATAACTTATGACACAACTTCAGGAGTTATTGGACAAAGGTTTCATTCGACCTAGTTCATCACCCTGGGGAGCCCCTGTATTATTCGTAAAGAATAAAGACGGGAGCATGAGAATGTGCATCGATTACAGAGAGCTGAATAAAGCGACGATAAAGAATAAGTATCTGTTGCCGAGGATCGATGACCTGTTCGGCCAATTGCAAGGTTCGAGCTATTTCTCGAAGATCGATCTTAGGCCAGGATACCATCAACTAAAGGTGAGAGAGCAGTATATCGAGAAGACTGCGTTCAGAACAAGATATGGACACTATGAATTTTTGGTTATGTCGTTCGGATTAACCAATGCCCCAACAGCTTTCATGGATTTGATGAACAGGGTTTGTAAACCATACCTTGATAAATCTGTGATAGTATTCATAGACGATATCTTGATTTATTCTAAAAGCAAGCAGGAGCATGAAAAGCATCTGCGAGAGGTGCTAGAAGTCCTGAAAAAGGAGAAGTTGTTGTTGGGTTATGAGCATTCTAACACTCCTAAGTGTACATGCAACAATAAATACCTTGGATCTATGTTTTCTCTATTATACATACAATTATGAACATCCAAGGTATTATCCTAATCTAGCATACAAAATAATAAATATAACAAGATAGAATACATACCTCTTTGATGTAGAATGTCTTCATGAAGCTTGAGTGCCTAGTGCCCCAAGTGTGACACCTCAAATGGTTCACACAACACCAAATACACTTGGAATAACTTGAGAGAAACTTGAACACTCCTTGAAATCGTCTAGCCCTCACACTCACACATTAGTGCATGATTTCTTGAGCCATGGGATTCTTTTATATGGTGGCTATTAGGGTTACACCATGTAACTCATAACTTTACCCATTCCTTATGCTCCATGGATTTTAACCTCCATGGAGTATCCATGGGTCACCCCATGGACTTAGTCCAACATAAGGAATCTTGGATCACAAGCCCACATATATAAGAATGAATGATTTACACAATCAACCCATATATTTAATTAGTCTCCTTTTGATCACTTAATTAATTCCAAATTAATTCTTCATCAATACTAATTAAATAACCTTATTAATATATTAGAACTTATAATATATTAACCAACCTTAAGTGTTATTTCTCTCATTATAGTCTATCCAAATGCATGATGCCATGCAACCCAAATGGACCATGCCGGGTCGGGTCAAGTCTTACCAATTATAGTTATGGACTTAGACATTAATCCAACAGTCTCCCACTTGGATAAGTCTAAAACTATTATTGCGTATGACTTCAGGAACCGATCAGCAATCGTAGCTCTCAAAAGCTTCTGTCGAACTCTGACCTTGTCGATGAACTCTGACCTTTGTCAATGACTTGTCCATTAGATAAGGGATCATATATTCCTCCATTCTAGATATCATATGGACTGAGACCTGGATTATCAATCATTCTCTCTGTCCATTTGTTGTTTCCCGATTTCCGATTCATGATGACTGACTGATTGAACAAATCAAATCAGTCCTGGCTTGGCCAAGCACTCACATGTATCATCTTTAAATCATTGAGGGGCCTACAGATATCGCTTTTATCCCGAAGGTAAAAGGAATGGATAAACTTCGACTCATATGGCTTGTTCTACTACTTGTTGAATCATACACAAAGGCACGTTTTATAACATCGAGTTACCAATGCGTTTTCGTGCAATCAATGTATAACCAACTCATAGTAACAACTCATATCTCTAGGTTTGAAGAATATAAGATATTATCGTCTCATGATCACTCGTGATAAAATCCATGAAGTGATTCAAATGAGCGCAGGTTGAATCCAATACTCAGAACTTATGAGCACTCATGAGTGTTGTAGCACCACTTTGTCCACCAACTTGGACCTCTACAAACCAACCCATGACAGTCTTGATTCATATCTACTTCCAACATATGACCGACTGTGGATGGTTTGAATAACTTAATCATTCAGGAAGAGCGACTTAGTTATTCTGGAAGTCAAAACATGCAAAGTGAAACACAAGAATAAATGAATCAAATATGGTATCAAACCCTATGAATATAAATAAACACTTTTATTTATCACCATATTGATTACTCATTATTCATTGTTTCGGTTTTATCAACTTTATACTTGAATTTAAAACAATAGTTGTCCCATGCTCCAAGCATGTACACTATGTTTTCTAAACACTAGTCATGCCATACACCAAGTATGCATACTATGTTTGTCTATGATCTTTACTTTGTAAAATAGATCAATTGAACATCACTCCAATGATCCTCTTTTCACAGTCCTAAATCCTTACTGCAAATGCAAGAATTCCAAATTCATGCCATTTACTGAAATCTGTTAGATTCTAAACTTATATGCATTGATCCTCTTAATGATTATGCACGAAGTCAGAAAGACTTGACAACAATCATTACAGAGCATTCCAAAGGAGATCAGCTCCTTGGAAACATCCTTCTTTCATTAAGTTTCCTAATCTTACACAGATTGAATAATTTCTAACTTTGAAACATTTCCATATTCCATTTTGACTATCACTTCTGAACAAGAGTTGCCTCCTTACAGATTATGTCAATATGGTCCTTCCAGAATTAACATTATACTTCCAACTGTCCTTGAGCAACCAATCTTTAGTAAACCTTAGATTGTCCTCGACAATTGCTTAATCATTTTAGTCATATCCAATTCTAGACCTTTTCCCTTCATAATGCCCCAGGCATTTGGAAAATTTTAGAAAGGATGAATATAGCACATGTAATCGATTCTATATCCGAAGCATATGGGACACGATTCATGATGTCTTACATAAAGACTAAACCAGTCTTTTGCTATAATATTTCCATTTCAATTTGCCAAGTTCTCAAAATTCAGATTATGAAAAGGGATGTCGTAATCATAATCGAATTTTAGAACGCAAATAATGGACCCTTATATAGAATTTCCTTATGTTGAGCCATTCCAACATGAAATTCATATATATATATATATATATATATATATATATATATATATATATATATATATATATATATATCCTTGATTAAATACGATTAAAATCTCAATCTAAGCTTTTAGAATTGAAATGAAGTATAATTTTCTCTCCCTTAATTATAGCAAAACAACTTTTTCAACCCCTGCAACCTCACGAATTGAAACTTTTGTTTTCTATAATTAACATTGCTAACTTGCAACCTTTGTCATAATTATCATGCTCCCACTAACATGATGATTATAAGCATAACACTTATGCTCCCACTAGCTTTGACATGTACTCAGAAATCAGCTGACTTTCTTACCAAAGTTCAGATTTCTGATACTAGATTGTTTTGATAAAACTTTATCAAAATCATACACCTCTCTTAGATAGCTCACATATGTGTCTAAACAATTTTAGAACTATGAAAAGGGATGTCGTAATCATAGTCTCAATTGTTTAGACCTTTGCCACTTATCACAAGTCCATGTTAGTGTGCCGGTAAACCACACACGCTTCACTAACGACTTTGAGAATGCAAATATCACAATTGCTATCTAGCTAAAATCTACTTAGTGAAAGTGTTTCCTCACCATCATTTTCATGAATCGGAGAGAAACCTTATGACACTTAGATTTAATAGTGTATGTGTTCTTATCCATGTGAATTTGTCAAAACCATAATCACAAGACAAGGTTAGTGACAAATCCAAACTCATATTGATTAAACTTGTGCAATCTTAAATTCTTGCCATTTGGCAGCTCAGGTGCCTGCCATTGCTTCCAAGTAGTTGTGCAACCAATTGAGAACTCTCAGAACTCCTATGCAAAGCCAACTTGGATAGGCACAAAAATTTCAACACGATAGGTTATAAACCTCAAGTCGTGTGCTAGTGAAGGACTTTAGGTTTTATTCTTGATTAAGTCTTGAAACTTTCAAGAGCTTTAAGACTCCCACTGTCCTCTTGACATATAAGACTCCCTTGTCAAATATTCAAGAGATAGTGCGGATTCTTTATCAAGACTAACACTTTACACAATTGGCCTAAGTTGGTCTCTGTTTTATCCAAAACATCACAACTTACCAATTTCAAATGTACAAGAGTAGATAACCTTTTACTCTTACATTTGACTAGTGTTAACAAACCCTCTTTAAGATATGTCACTCAAGTTACAATCTTGGAGTATGACTCTAAGAATTGTTTTGGAACGAAGTATGACTCATCTTTTTGATTTAACCATTTCAACAATTCATGACTCCTCTTCTTAGTCATAAGAATGCACTAAGATGACTTTAGAGGACCAATTGTGATATGGTATCTTAATCATTAAGATGATCATAAACATGATACTAAAGTACTCTCCCATCTTTTCAGATTTGAGAAACTTTTATCTTTCTGCCATACTTTGATTCTTCTTATTCGTTCTGTCTCACATTGGAACTTCTCCAATGCTACAGACTTATACTTAAACTTATAAGTATAACCATATTTATTGAACTTAAGTAAATCATGACGAATAGTCTTCTTGATCTTTTGTGGTGGACTTGACCAGTGCACAAGAATGTGTACTCGATCCCTTAGTCCTTTCCTTATTCACATAAGGAATTAGTCTTAATTTTCCAAGCTGAAAGTTCTCATTCATCATACTATACAACTTGCATGATTCCAAGTTTCGGTCCAATTGAACCTTGGGTGATGAGAATCTTTCCTTACTTGGTAATATTAGACACTACCACAACCGAAAGAATCAAATCCATTTTTCCAATATTGCTATCAATGGAATATTATAAGCAACAACTTTTCACAAATTCCATTGTAAGGATACTTAAAATAAATAAAATCAAAACCTTTTTCTTTTATTTTAAAACTTTGCGGAAAAACTTATCCTTACAATCCATATGAAAACCTTGTTGTTATCTATTCCTAAGCAATATAAATATCATAACTCTTAAGTAATAGCCCAAAATTCTGATCACCGAACCATGCGATTGAAATCCATCTTCGCGATCAGAATCAGCATGTACTTAATAGAGTTAGACAATGGACTTTACCTGAAGTAGAGCCAAACTTATTGACTTTAACATCCTTAGGTAAATTTGGCAGCTTCGTAACCAATGCCCCTTCCTTTGGCAATAGTTACCTATGGACCCTTGATAATGGGACTATCTCAGACTTCGCCTCTCTCTTTACCATTGGGCCAACCGAGTTGACTATGGCTGATCCCTTTCCATTGGGAAGAGAGAGCTTTACTGGATATCCAATGTCATCATTGTCAATGTCCATAGCGTTTTAGGAAGTTGATCTTAGCAAATAGATAAGATCATTAAGGGTCTTGTCTTAGTCTGTTTCATAGGATTCCCAAAAGAACTCACTATGTGACTTAGAAAGTAGTTGAGCCACCAACTTTCTCAAGACTTTGACACCCAACTCTCCCGGCTTGTCAATATGTGACTACATCTCCAAGATGTGATCACACCTTGACCTTGCCTTGCCAATAGGGCTTGAGTGACCTTAAACTTTTTAGGAACTTGTGGGTTAGGGAGAATAATTGGAGGAGGTGAAAGAAGTATGATATCCATGGGACATCATCTTCATTTAGGAAAGCTTGTTTCAAGAGATTTGGGAAGATCATAAATGTCTAGACCAGACATCTTTTTGGGAGATATTCAAGATAGTTGATTTAAGTCCTTAATATGACACCCAATATGAAATATTAAGGCTAGGACCCAACAAACTATTTTATAACTTAGAAGAGGGATGCCGTAATCCAAGCTATAAAATATTTGAAGGTAGGTGAATGACGATTCACCAATTTCCACCATGAAAAATGAAATAATTTATTAGGTTTTAATTGGATTTGAAAGTCCTAGATCTTTGAGATTCATTGAACTGTTCAAAGGCATGTTTCAATCTCGAGTGTGCCCTTCAGGTTTTGTGACTGGGATGCCGAGGATCACAAAACAAGGTGTGAATAACCATGCAAATATACTTGGTACCCTTAATATTTACCCCTTAATCAGTGTGCCGGTTAACCACACACGCTCCACCGATACTATGATAAATATTAAGTTACCCTTTGCCTACCTTGTTAAGTCTAGGTTAGTGTGACGGTTAACCACACACGTTCCACTAACGACTTAAGCAAAGTGCAAAGTGTAATTTCATGGGTTAGCACCAAATTCACATTTTCCTAAGTAACTAAGATTGGGTATTAATAAGAGTTTAGTTACTTAGTATTTATCATTAATACTTTTAATGAAAGGAGAATTATAGTCCTTGTCCTACCCGTTTGGCTAACTACCCTCCACCAGTCAAGGAAGCGGTGGGTGAGAGTGGACACCCATTAAACTGTCATTTTATAGGCAGTAACCTTATACCCCCCTTATAGACCGGCTTCGTGAATGAGGCCTACTAATGGTACGACTGACTTTACTCTTATACATATATATAAATATTATTAACTTATAATATTATAAAGTATAAGGGTTGAATTTTAACTTTTAAAATTCTAAGGGCTAACTTGGAATTAAAGTATTCATAAGTGAAAACTTTTCAAATTCCAAAACTTGAGGGCAAGTTTTGAAACTATTCAAAACTAATTAATTCCATAACTTATGAGTTTAAAGTGGTTTTAATTAAAAAAAACTCTTCAAGTTCCATAACTTGAGGACAAGTTATGGAAGACTCTAAACTAATTAATAAAAAAAAATAACTTTTTTTATTGTAACTTATGGAACTAATTAAGGTTACACTTTTTTTTTAATTTAATGAAGAGACTCTTGAACCTCCATAACTTGAGGATAAGTTATGGAGTCATAAAACCATTTAATTAGAACTAGACTCTTCATTTTGTAACCTTTGCCAACTTTTATGAGTTTTATGATTCTTAAATGTGACTTTTCATATAACTTGAGGACAAGTTACAAAAACACACTTTGGAATCAACTCTTAGATTAAAAAGGATTGAAAACAACTATTTCACACAACTTTTCTATTAATCTAAGAACCTCATAAGAACAAGATAATTCAAATCATCAATCTTCAAGAAATTAGCATGAACATACAAACTAATACAAATCTTGAAATTATGACAATTATCTTAGAAATTGGATTAGCATGAACATTACCACATCAAAAACAAGTTTATAAGTCCAAAAACATCTTAGGGTAATGTTCCTAGTCCAATTCCAGCCAAAACAATCGAATATATGCATCCAACTCGATTTTTCAGCTACTTTTGCAAGGATAACAAGAAAACAAGCCTAGTCTCTGATACCACTGTTGGGTTATGAGCATTCTAACACTCCTAAGTGTACATGCAACCCTAAATACCTTGGATCTATGTTTTCTCTATTATACATACAATTATGAACATCCAAGGTATTATCCTAATCTAGCATACAAAATAATAAATATAACAAGATAGAATACATACCTCTTTGATGTAGAATGTCTTCATGAAGCTTGAGTGCCTAGTGCCCCAAGTGTGACACCTCAAATGGTTCACACAACACCAAATACACTTGGAATAACTTGAGAGAAACTTGAACACTCCTTGAAATCGTCTAGCCCTCACACTCACAGATTAGTGCACGATTTCTTGAGCCATGGGATTCTTTTATATGGTGGCTATTAGGGTTACACCATGTAACTCATAACTTTACCCATTCCTTATGCTCCATGGATTTTAACCTCCATGGAGTATCCATGGGTCACCCCATGGACTTAGTCCAACATAAGAAATCTTGGATCACAAGCCCACATATATAAGAATGAATGATTTACACAATCAACCCATATATTTAATTAGTCTCCTTTTGATCACTTAATTAATTCCAAATTAATTCTTGATCAATACTAATTAAATAACCTTATTAATATATTAGAACTTATAATATATTAACCAACCTTAAGTGTTATTTCTCTCATTATAGTCTATCCAAATGCATGATGCCATGCAACCCAAATGGACCATGCCGGGTCGGGTCAAGTCTTACCAATTATAGTTATGGACTTAGACATTAATCCAACAATTGTATGCAAAGTTCTCCAAATGTGAATTTTGGATTCAAGAAGTCCAATTTTTAGGTCATGTGGTTAACCAAGAAGGAATAATGGTTGACCCAGCAAAGATTGAAGTTGTGATGAAGTGGGAACAACCAAAAAGTCCTACGGAAATTAGAAGCTTTTTAGGATTAGCTAGATATTATCGAAGATTTATCCAAGGCTTTTCTTCGATTGCTACTCTATTAACAGCTTTGACCCACAAAAGAGCTACTTATGCTTGGAATGAGAAGCATAAGGAAGCCCTTGAGAAGTTGAAGAAGAGATTGTGTGAAGCACCGATTCTTTCGTTACCTGAAGGAGTTGATGACTTCGCAGTCTATAGTGATGCCTCTGGAGTTGGGTTAGGTTGTGTTCTGACCCAAAGGGATAAAGTAATCGCGTATGCATCGAGGCAATTGAAAGAGCATGAAAAGAACTACCCCACTCATGATATGGAATTGGCAGCGGTAGTATTCACCTTAAAGATATGGAGGCACTATCTTTATGGTACTAAATGTAAACTTTTCACTGATCATAAGAGTCTTCAATATCTCTTTAATCAAAAGGAATTGAACATGAGGCAACGGCGCTGGCTAGAGTTACTCAAGGACTATGACTGTGAGATACTTTACCACCCTGGTAAAGCAAATGTTGTTGCTGATGCTCTCAGTCGGAAGGTAAATCTTGAAAAGAAAAGGCCAAGAGCTTTGAGAATTGAAGTTGTCTCGACAATTGTGGAAAGTATAAAGAAAGCTCAGGAGGAAGCTTTAGAGAAAATTGACCGGAAAGAGGAACGTTTGGGTAAAACGTTGGTGTTTGATACAAACGGTCAAGGACTGAAGGTATTCAAAGATAGGATTTGGGTACCTAGGACGGGAGGAGTATGAGATCTTCTGATGGAAGAAGCTCACAAGACCATGTACTCGATTCATCTCGGCAGTACGAAAATGTATAGGGATCTAAAACCCTATTACTGGTGGCCAACGATGAAGCTCGATGTTGCTAAGTATGTGGCCGAGTGTGTAACATGTGCTAGGGTTAAGGCACAACATCAGAAACCGTATGGGAGTTTATAACCTTTACCTGTACCCATGGGTAAATGGGAGGACATTACCATGGATTTTGTGACTAAACTGCCCAGAACAAGGAACGGTCACGACATGATTTAGGTGGTCGTTGATCACTTCACTAAGAGTGCGCATTTCATAGCCACTAACGAGAAATGGTCTATGGATAAACTTGTGAATTCTTATGTGAAGGAAATTGTGAGGCTTCACGGTGTTCCGTTAACGATTGTATCCGATCGTGACAGCCGTTCTACCTCAAGGTTTTGGAGGAGTCTACAAGAGGAATTGGGTACCAAGTTGTGTTTGAGTACAGCTTACCATCCGCAAACTGATGGTCAAAGCGAACGAACTATTCAAACATTGGAGGATATGTTGAAAGCATGTACCCTAGAATTCCAAGGTAACTGGGATGAACATTTACCTCTAGTAGAATTTTCCTATAATAATAGTTTCCACTCAAGCATCAAGATGGCACCTTATCACGCTTTGTATGGAGAAAAGTGTCGAACGCCATCATGTTGGCTGGAAGCTGGGGAAAAGCAGTTTATGGGACCTGAAATAGTCTATCAAACTGCTGAAAAGTTAAAAGTGATAAGGGAAAGGATGTTAGCTGCTCAAGATCGACAAAAGAGTTATGCTGACAAGAAAAGACAACCGATATCCTTCGAAGTTGGAGATTCGGTTTTACTTAAAGTCTCGCCGTGGAAGGGACTTATAAGATTTGGTAAAAAGGGAAATTAAGTCCAAGGTTTATTGGACCATTTAAAGTTCTTCAGAGGATCGGGAATCAAGCTTATGAGCTAGAATTACCTGAAGAACTGGAGGGTATTCATAACACATTTCATGTGTGTTATTTGAGAAAGTTCACAGGAGATGTGCCCGACATAATTCCCATTTCTGAATTAAGGTTGGATGAAAACAAGAGGTTGATTGAAGAACCTGAGGCAATCGTTGACCGTAAGACTAAAAAGCTGAGACGCAAGATGGTCGATTTAGTGCTGGTGCGTTGGAAACATACGAATGGGCCAAATCTCACCTGGGAAACGGAGAGTGACATGATGAGTCGCTACCCGTATTTGTTTGCTGATGTGTGATTCCGGGGACGGAATCATCCTAAGGGGGAGAGAATTGTAATGCCCGTATTTCTAGGCTAGGCATTAATATTGACATTATAGTCTAGGTTAACCTTTGTAACTCATTTTGAAGAAATGAAAAGGAATTATGTGAATATTATGTGAATTATGTGTTTATGCTTAATTATTAGGGTTTAATTAATTAAGAATAAAAATGAGCGTCAAAAATAAATATTAGATAAAACCGATATCTATTAAGAAACTTCTAGTGGGCATGAAAAGGATTACGGATATATAAAGAATACCAAAATCCAAGTTATAACGAAGAAGTTATGACCTGTCGAAGTTTCGCGACAAACCGGCACGGTGTCGAATGTCGTAAAAAGTGAGTTTTTGATAAACTACTTTTTGGCATTAGTGATCTAAACGAAAGTCCTAGTGTTCGTTAAACCGAGATTAGGTATAAAAAGAACGCCCAAATCTGACTTCGTATGAGGAAGTTATGATTTTTCGAAGTTTCAGCTTAGCAGTAGACAGCTAAAAACTCGAATTTTAGATCGAATGATTTTTAACCGACACGACCTAAACGATAATCAAAGGTCTCGTCAATAGTAGCACAACGGTAAAAAGACAGACGAAAACGGACGTCGGATGAAGAAGTTATGATTTTTTAACGGATTTCCTGTCCCCGTCTGTTAAAAATAATAATATAAAAATTAAAGTCAAAATTTGCCGATGAAGTCTAAACGAAAGTTGTAGAGCGTAATTTTACCTACGCGTGCATATAAAGAACGTCAAAAACGGAGCTCGTATGCGAAAGTTGTGGATTTTAGAAGTTTTGGCGCGAAAATCGAGAAAAATCCCCAAAACCGAGGAATCTCGCATACGTGGACTTCGGCCACTTGTCCTCGCTTCGCATCCGACGTGTGTCCAAGATTCTGCTGAGTCATCTGAGCTGCTGAGTCCTCCGAAGCGGTCCAGTGAGTATCCGACGCGTGTCCTCTTCCTCGTGTCCGAAGCCTTCGTATGATGCCACGAACCCACCCTACCTCGGACTAGACCTCGGTCCAATCAGGAGGTGACACCGAGGCCCTCGCATGCGCAGCCACGTGCGAGCCACCTGCGAGACTTCGGATCTGCTGACCCGTGGAGACTTCTCAGCCATTGGATCAGCAGCTTCGGACCCCTATAAATAGAGGGCCTGCGAGCCTTCTCGGATACATTTGGAAAATCACCATCTTTCACCCCTTTCTTCATATTTTCTTCAACTTAACATCCCCCAAAGCCCCGGTATCGATTATAACCCCCGGAATACGCCATGAAGAGCCCGAGAAGCCCAGAAAATTTATCTTTTCGGTTTAGAAGCCCGACCCTCGCAGAGCCCGGTTTCTGAATAAAACTCCCGGTTTAATTAGAAACGAACGTTTTAGGAAACGAATTGCTGCCCGATTATCATCAAATCAAGTGAGTGTATAGTCACCTTCATCTTACACCTAGATATGAAGTATTTTATATAAAATACATGCTACGTATAATTACACAGATTTTATTATTAACTTCCACTTATGGTAACATTTCGATATTCCCATTTTGACTATCACTTCTGAACAAGAGTTACCTCTTCTCAGAGTATGTCAATATGGTCCTTCCAAAATTTACAGTTTACTTCCAACTGTCCATGAGCAACCAATCTTTGGTAATCCTCAGATTCTCCTCGACAATTGCTTAACCATTTTAGTCATATCTCGTTCAAGTCCCTTTTCCCTCTTAATGCCCTAGGCATTTGGAAAATTAGAACATATTAATATTATAGCATATGTAATCGATCATATATCTGAAGCATATGGGATACGATACATAATGTTTCACATAAAGACATGATACTTTACCAGTCTCTTGCTATAATATTTCCACATATAGAACTTCCTTATGTTGAATCATTTCAACATAACATTCATATATGTTCTTGACTAAATTTGATTAAAATCTCAATCTAAGCTTTTAGGTTCGAAATGAAGTATGAATTCCTCTCCCTTAATTATAGCAAAACAACTCTTCAAACCCTGCAACTTTGCGAATTGAAACTTTTGTTTTCTATAATTAACATTGCTAACTCGCAACACTTACCATAATAATTATGCTCCCACTAGCATAATAATTATTATATTACTAGCATAACACTTATGCTCCCACTAGCTTTGACATGTACCCAGAAATCAGCTGGACTTCTAGAAATCAATACTAATTGACTTTCTTACGAAAGTTCAGATTTCTGACACGAGATGCTTTGATAAGCCTTTATCTAAGCTTCTCAAACCCATACACATTTCCTTAAGACAGCTCACATGTGTGTCTAAACTATTCAGAACTTACAACAATAAGTTCCAAAATGTTCAAACAATTTTCCATTTCTCACAATTCAAACTATGAAGAGGGATGTCGTAATCATAATCGAATTTGAGAATGCAAATATCACAATTGCTTTCTCCTTAAAATCTACTTAGTGAAAGCGTTTCCTCACAATCATTCTCATGAATTGGAGAGAAACCTTATGACACTTAGATTTTATGGTGTATGTGTTCCTATCCATATGAATTTGTCATAACCATAATCACAAGACAACGTTAGTGACAAATCCAAACTCATATGGACTGAACTTGTTCAATCTTAATTTCTTGCCACCTGGTAGCTCAAGGGCCTACCATTACTTCCAGCTTGTTTTGCAAATAATTGAGAACTCATAGAACTCACATGAGTAGTCAACTTAACTGGAATGGGCACAGAAACAAGAATATGTCAACACGATAGGTTTCTAGACCTCAAGTCGTGTGCTAGTGATAAACAATAGTTTCATTCTTGATTAGTTCTTGAAACTTTTCAAGATCTTTAAGACTCCCACTGACCTCTTGACATATAAGATTCACTTTGTCAAGGAACATTACTTGACAAACAAATATTCAAGAGTTAGTGTGGTTTCTTATCAAGAAAAAAAACACTCCACACAATTGGTCTTAGTTGGTTTTTGTCTTATCCAAGACATCACAACTTACCAATTTCAAATGTACAAGAGTAAGAAACATTTCACTCTACATTTGATGAGTGTTATAAACCTTTCTTAAGATTATGTCACTCAAGGCTCGATTCTGGAACGAAGTATGATTCACCTTTTTAATTTAACCATTTCAACAATTCACGATTCCTCTTCTTAGCCATACAAATGCACTATGATGTACTTAGAGGATCAATTGTGATATGGTTTCATAATCATTAATATAATCATAAAACACGATACTCAAGTACTCTCCCTTCTTCTCAGATTGGATAAACTTTTATATTTCTGCCTAATTTGATTCTTCTTATTCGTTCTGCCATACATTCAAACTTTGCCAATGATTTAGAATTACACTTAATCTTGTAAGCATAACCATATTTACTAAACTTTAGTAAATCATAACGAATAGTCTTATCGTTCTTTGTGGTGGACCTGATCAGCATACAACCAAGTGTAACCGATCCCCTAGTCCTTCACTTGACTCACATATACATGTGAACAAGGAATTAGTCTTAATTTCCCAAAGACGAAGGTTTTCATTCATCACACAGCACAAGTTGCATGATTCCAAGTTTCTATCCAACTGAAACTTGGGTGATGAGAATCTTTCCTTATTTGGTAAATCTTGACACTACCACAAATGAAAGAATCAAATCCATTTTCCAATATTGATATCAATGGAAACACATAAACAAAATTTTTCACAAATGTCATTGTAAGGAAACTTAAAATAAAATAAAATCAAAATTTATCGTTTATTTATTACAATTGCGGAAAACTTTTCCTTACAATGCAAATAGATATGAAAACTATGTTGTTCTCCATTCCTAAGCAATCTATCATAACTCTTAAGCAGCAGCTCAAAATTCTGATCATCGAACCATGCGATCAAAATCCATCTCTTTGCAATCTGAATCAGCTTACTCTTCCTTTAAGCTTCTTTTCTTTTCTTCGATCCTACAAAACATCAAAATATAATTACATTACATCATGTATTAAGAATCTCCAAATAGGAACTTAATGGATTTAGATAGTGGACTTACCTGAAGTAGAGTCAAGCATTTTGACTTTACCATCCTTGAGATCTTTCAGGTATATATGGCAGCTTCGCAACCAGTGCCCCTTCCCTTGGCAATATAAAGATATGGACTCTTTGGGAATGTTACATGGGACTATCTCAGACTTAGCCTTTCTCTTTACCATTTGGTCAAATGATTTAACCATGGCCGATTCCTTTCCATTGGGAAGAGAAAGCTTTTCTCGACTTCCAATCTTGCCATTGTCAATGTCCACGGAAGTTTGGGAAGTAGATCTTCCAATCAAATTTGTTTTATCAGTGCGCAAAATCATTGTTGGTCCAGCAGCAACAAGCAAATATGTTAGATCAATAAGGGTCATGTCACAACTGAAAATTTCCAAGTCTAAAAACCAAGCCAAAAGAGTCCCGTATGTGTAATAGTTGTAGTTATGATATTATTATGCTTTGGTAATGTAATGATTTGGAGAATTTCTATCCTAAACTCCCATGATGCCATGCAAATTAATGTAATGTTGAACTTACCTCAAATATGATCATACAAAACAAACATATTAAGGATCCTACACATCTAGACCATAAACACTTCCTTAGGAAGCACCATGGCCGTGAACACCTCAAGGAATCAAACTTTAGACCATAAACTCTTCTTCTTGGAGATGTTTGGCCGTAAACAACTCCCAAGGAGTCAGTTTGGCCGTAAACTCCTTCAAACACCCATAAGTGGACCGTGAACCACCCTAAGCATCCAAGAATGACCATGAACACTTTTCTAGGCCACCTTTAGGCCGTAAACCACCTTGAGTGGATCCCTTTTGGCCGTAAACCCCTTAGGGGATTCCTTTGAGCGTAAACCCTTGCTTAAGGTCCATTAGGGCCGTGAACACTTCCCCATTTCAAGAACGTTTACGGATTATGAGGTGTAAATAGCTAATTCCAAGATATATCTCAGTAATTCATGCATTACCCAACAGTAATCAAAGTAAACATCTTATCAACTCCTTATCTGTCACACCCCCAGCCATTGGCGGAAACACCGGGTAGTGTAACGTCATTCTTCGTATCACAGTTATATAACATACATTGAACAGTACTAAGAAAATACATACCTTTATCGATAATTGAAAGTTACATAACTGTTTTTATAGAACCTATTACATAATATCCGACTATGGCATACTTCTTCATGAACAGAAAGGTAATAGTAAAACTTCTTCTGTTCGAATACATACCAGCTTTTCAAGTTCCTGAAAACACATGGATTTTAAAATACGTCAACATAAAGTTGGTGAGTCCACAGGTTTTGACTCCATAAAATAATACATTTTTCCACGTTCAAAAGTATAGTTTTGAAAGTATCATTTTGACTCTCCAACATTTAGTAGGTATATTAGGTATAATAGTTTACTTATTAATTAAGTGTTATACCTAAACATTCCTTAAACCTAAGGCATAAGTAGGGGGAAACTTATACTTAACATTAATACTTGTATACGACAAAGTATAATGCTTCTAACAATTTGCTACCATGAGCCTGTAACCGCGGCTGTGACATAATACCTCTAATAAAATACACTCATGATTTACCATGAGAAACAAACACACTCATGATTTACCATGAGAACAACACCGTACGCTTCATCGACGCCGGAACAATAACAAGTAAAAGGATAGTTCATCACTCGCTTTTGGTTGACTGTAGCTAACAGTCACAAGTGGGGTGGTCAACCCGTATACTAATTATACACGACTTATTCGCTCACACGGGATTAACGGTTACAGTTCAGAGGATTTCTGCTAAGATCCCCAATCTTAGTTGATGAATACAATTACTCATGTAGACTTCGACGGCTTCCTATAGCTTTAACAACAAAAGCATTTTCATGTCTAAAACCCTAAGTTACTAGACTATGCTTTTAAACATTACTCGTAACTTCATAACATTTAGGCAGTATAACAGCTATATCTTGAAGTAAAACCAGGTTTTATCTTGACCTAAAACCAATAATAACAACATATAACGTTCCTAGTTTTATCTTGACATAAAACTATCAGTAACAATATATATAACATACTAAGTTTTATCTTGACATAAAACTAACAATAACAACATATAACATACCAAGTTTTATCTTAACATAAAACCAATAATAGCAACATACTTTATAACTTAACATATAGAACTTCCGAATATAACTTCGAAACTATATCGCACACAACATATATATAGAATCCTAAGTATAACTCAAGATCTACATTAGTAAAATAACATGCCAACAGGTTGATAATAGTTGTATATATTCAAAATATTATATTTAGAACAATTATACCCCGACTATTATAACTATATATTATCATATAGACATAATAATAATGTATATATAATATTTAGCATGCGTTTTCCCCCGAAATATTAGAAAGTGGGGCCGTGAAACTCACCCTAGTAGCGTGATTTTATGTAATCTAAGCAGAAACGGTCAGCGTACAAGGTCGTCGGGGCTCGGGATGCAAGATGGTCTCAGCAAAGTAGAGAGGAGAAGGAATTTTAGGTGTAAGAATGGTTGAAGTCGGACCTGCTATTTATAGTAAGGATTTTGGACCCTCACATCGTGAGTTTTATATGGCTCACGCTGTGAGTTTTGGATCTTATCCCCGTAGACTTGCCATTTGCATCCCTAGCTTCGGAAGGTGGCCATGTGACTCCTCACGTCGTGAGATATCCTTGCTCACGTCGTGAGTTTGGATCTTATCCCCTCGCAGCCTCGTCACACACCTTCTAGATTCTGAGATGTGGATAAATGACTCCTCGCGTCGTGAGTTCTGTGCTCATGTCGTGAGCTCAGTCAGATTAGGGTTTCTGACAGCTGAATCTTCGGAAGGTCGTAACTTTCACATACGAACCCCGTTTTTGACGTTCTTTATATGCACGCGTAGGTATTTACAAGTACTACAACTCTCTTTTAGACTCCAATAGCTAATTCTAAGTCTATTTTAAATTCCTCTTATTATATAGATTTATAGTGTTCGGTTTATCATAACTTCTTCATGCAAAGTCAGATTCAGACATTCTCTATATTTTTGGAACCGTATGGACGTATACTTTGAGTTGTATCATAAAGAAAGTTCATATTTGTATTAGAATTTATCATGAACTACATAGCACTCTTATCATATTACTAGTTTAACAAAATCACATTACATGATTGGCATAATCACATGTGATTGTCTATTGACCTATTTTGACTAGTGTTACATTCTTCCCCCGTTAGAATAATTTCGTCCCAAAATTTATCTTATGGATGGGGTTTCGTCAAACAGTTGGGGGTATTTTTCTTTCATCTGATCTTCACGTTCCCAAGTAAATTCAGGTCCTTGTAAAGAGTTCCATCGAACTTTCACTATGGGAATACGACTTTGCTTTAATCGTTTGACTTCTCGATCCATGATCTCAACAGGTTCTTCTACAAAGTTGAGTTTCGTATTGACTTGTATCTCTTCGAGAGGTATAACAAGAGTGTCATCGGAAAGACATCTTTTGAGATTTGATACGTGAAAAACATCGTGCACATTACTTAGCTCTTGAGGCAACTTAAGTTGGTATGCGACAGAACCAATTCTTGCTAGAATTTCAAAAGGTCCTATATACCGTGGGTTTAGTTTGCCTCGTTTTCCGAATCGAATTACGCCTTTCCAAGGAGAGACCTTCAACATTACTTTATCTCCAACTTGGAATTCTAAAGGCTTACGTCTTACGTTAGCATAGCTCTTTTGACGATCACGCGCAGCCTTTAATCGATCCTTAATTTGCACGATCTTTTCAGTTGTCTCGTGGATTATTTCTGGTCCAGTACGTAAGGTATCGCCTGTACGTTCTCTGTCCATCTGTGTATCTCCAACTTCTGCCCAACACACTGGGGAACGACATTTTCGGTGCAGCCTTGATGCTGGTGTGATGACTATTGTTGTAGGAAAACTCAATTAACGGTAAATGAGTATCCCACGCATTTCCAAAGTCTATTACACAGGCTCGGAGCATATCTTCTAAAGTCTGAATGGTTCTCTCACTCTGACCATCAGTCTGTGGATGGTAAGTTGTACTCATATCTAGACGTGTTCCTAAGGATTTTTGTAGAGATTGCCAAAATCGTGAAGTGAATCTACTACCTCGGTCAGAAATAATAGAATTTGGAACTCCATGAAATCTGACAATTTCCTTAAGATAAATTCTAGTTAGCTTTTCCATTTTTTTGTTCTCCTTAATTGGTAAGAAATGGGCGGACTTAGTCAACCTATCGACTATTACCCAAATAGTGTCGAACCCAAAAGGAGTTTTAGGTAACTTAGTGATGAAGTCCATTGATATCTGCTCCCATTTCCATTCAGGTATTTCCGGTTGTTGAAGTAAACCTAAAGGCTTTTGATGTCCGAAGCGGTCCAGTGAGAATTTGACGCGTGTCCTCTTCCTCGTGTCCGAAGCCTTCGCATGATGCCACGAACCCACCCTACCTCGGACTAGACCTCGGTCCAATCAGGAGGTGACACCGAGGCCCTCGCATGCGCAGCCACGTGCGAGCCACGTGCAAGACTTCGGATCTGCTGACCCGTGGAGACTTCTCAGCCATTGGATCAGCAGCTTCGGACCCCTATAAATAGAGGGCCTGCGAGCCTTCTCGGATACATTTGGAAAATCACCATCTTTCACCCCTTTCTTCATATTTTCTTCAGCTTAACATTCCCCAAAGCCCCGGTATCGATTATAACCCCCCGGAATACGCCATGAAGAGCCCGAGAATCCAGAAAATTTATCTTTTCAGTTTCGAAGCCTGACCCTCGCAGAGCCCGGTTTCTGAATAAAACTCCCAGTTTTATTAGAAACAAACATTTTAGGAAACGAATTGTTGCCCGATTATCATCAAATCAAGTGAGTGTATAGTCACCTTCATCTTACACCTAGATATGAAGTATTTTATATAAAATACATGCTACGTATAATTATATTAATTGTTTAATTGAGGTGACTGTTGAATTGATGTTTTATACAAGTTTTAAACTATATATGTATTTTTATCTACAAATATGTTGGGTAAAACATGGGTAGATATTTGATGTGTGATGAGATAAAAATGATGAGAGGCCTCGATGTGATTTGTGATCCAGTCATCTAGCGGAGTTTGGATGACGACCACGGACTTTCTAGACAATCCAGTGGAAACGCTAGCAGGCTCGCAACCTGTAGGTGTTAATGAACTTGGGTGTTCATTCGTTGTACTCCATCCCCTCATGGTTGCCTTTAGGACATGTATGGCTGAGGAAACCCCTTAGCAGTAGTGTCCTTCCCGATTATATTCTTTAGGCTAGGTCCCTTGTGATAAGTGTTTAGGGACGTAAAGTGAGGATAACGGGAACGGGTAATCAGGGTTATTGTTGATTGATGAACTTAATAAGTTTATTATTACTGTGGGTTGAAAACCCTATATGCTCACCAGGCTCCCAAGCCTGACCCACTCAGCTTTTTATGTTACAGGTAGTGGACCCCGAGCATAGTCGGAGGACGATGAGAGATTTTTGGATTATAGGCCAGTAGTTGTAAATAACTGTTGAAAGGCTTATAATGTCTTGTTTATGCTTTTGATCTGTATCGGAACATGACATCCCGAGGTTTTGATATAAAATGAAATTATATATTTCTTTAAGAAAGGTTTTGACAAACTTTTATCATATTTTGTATTGGGGGCCAATTCCGCAACATATTTTAAAAAGATTTCTCTGATTTTATTTTAAAAAGCATCAATTAAATCGGTCTTTTCTGGCCGAGAAATTAGGGGATGTCACATGTTTGGCCACCAATAATGTACCTTTAAATCTAAGTACATTTTGTCAGAGCCTGGATGTACGGAATATCTGGACTTATGGGCTTCTTCTAAGACCAAGTCCCTGACTCCACCGAACTTAGGCGTCCAAATTCGGTCCATAAAGTGTCGCGTTCCGTCATCTTTATGTATAAGTTACTTTTCCATTCCTCGCAAAGCTTCGTTCTTGATGTTTTCTTCTTTTAGAGCCTCAAATTGAGCTTCTCTTATTTGTGCGGTAAAGTTAGAATGGATAGTTATAGTTAATGCTCGTACCCGTCGGGTTTTAATATATTCTTTCCGGCTCAAGGCATCTGCTACCACATTTGCCTTTCCGGGATGATAACGAATCTCACACTCATAATCATTCAACAATTCGACCCATCTTCGTTGTCTCATATTAAGATTTTTTTGGTTGAAGATGTGCTGGAGACTCTTGTGGTCGGTAAAAATAGTACACTTAGTACCGTATAAGTAATGTCTCCAAATTTTTAGTGCAAAAATTACAGCTCCCAATTCAAGATCATGGGTAGTGTAATTATTCTCATGCACCTTAAGTTGTCGTGATGTATAGGCGATAACTTTTCCTCTTTGCATCAACATACATCCCAATCCTTGATTTGATGCATCGCAGTATACAACGAGATCTTCTGTTCCATCTGGAAGGGATAGGATTGGTGCACTACACAACATTTGCTTCAGTTTCTGAAAAGCAGCTTCTTGTTTGTCTTCCCAATTGAACTTCGTATCCTTCTGGGTTAGTGTTGTAAGCGGCTTGGCTATTTTGGAGAAATTCTCTATGAATCTACGGTAATAGCCAGCAAGTCCTAGGAATTGACGCACCTCTGTTGGCGTCTTTGGTGCTTCCCAATTCCTGATTGCTTCAACTTTGGATGGGTCAACATGAATTCCTTCGTTGCTAACTACATGACCTAAGAATTGTACTTCTCTAATCCAAAACTCACATTTGGAGAATTTAGCGTACAACTTTTCTTTTCTTAGTAGTTCCAAGATTATTTGCGGGTGTTGACCATGTTCTTCCTTGGTTCGTGAATATATCAATATATCATCGATAAATACGATCATGAATTTATCTAGGTATGGTTTGCAAACACGATTCATGAGATCCATAAACACTGCTGGGGCATTGGTCAATCCAAAAGACATAACTAAGAACTCATAATGACCATAACGAGTTCTAAATGCTGTTTTTGGAATGTGTCTTCTTGTACTCTGATTTGATGGTATCCTGATCTGAGATCTATCTTTGAGTAGTAGCTGGATCCTTGCAGTTGATCGAATAGATCATCAATTCTCAGAAGCGGATAACGATTCTTGATCGTTAGCTTGTTCAGCTCCCGATAATCAATACACATTCGAAAGGATCTGTCCTTCTTCTTGACAAACAAGATTGGTGCTCCCTAAGGTGAAAAACTTGGTCGGATAAAGCCTTTGTCAAGAAGTTCTTGTAGTTGGCTAGACAATTCTTGCATTTCCGATGGAGCCAACCAATAAGGAGATTTCGCTACTGGTGCTGCTCCTGGAATTAAGTCGATTCGAAACTCGACTTGTCGGACGAGAGGTATTCCAGGTAGATCTTCAGGAAACACGTGAGGGAAATCACATACTTGAGGTATGTCCTTGATTTCTTTTGTCTTTCTCTTCCTATGTGGGCTAAGAATGCGCTACATTTCTTATGTAGATATTTCTGGGTCTTAGTACAAGAGATGACTTTGAGGTTCTTCCCAGATTTATCACCATAGATAATCAGGGCTTCGCCGTTTGGTAAGGGTAGTCGTATGGATTTCTCATGACATAGAATTTCGGCGCGGTATGAAGATAACCAATCCATGCCAATTATGACATCAAAACTACCGATAGGCATTGGCATGAGGTTGACGTGAAAAAGGTAGTTATTAAGAGTTAACAGACAGTTTTCTAGGATTTCATGTGTTCTCTCGGTTTGACCATTAGCGATTTCTACTTCGTAGATTTCTTTTAATTTACTAGACTTTTGACTTAACAATTTTCTAAACGTCGGAGTTATAAAACTTCGATCTGCTCCAGAGTCGAAGAGTATAGTAGCATATAAATTATCTATAAGAAACGTACCAGATACGACCGAAGGGTCCTGGATAGCCTCTCTGCTTCCGATCACAAACGCCCTGACACGTCCTATGCCTCCTTGACTCCTTAACTTTGGACATTCTTTCTTGATGTGTCCAACCTCCCCACACTCATAGCACTTTCTTCCTTCACCACGGCCTGTTCCAGTATTTGTTCCCTGATTCACTGTTGCAGGTGTTGCGCCCCTGTAGTAACTAGTAGTATGCCCCTTTTTCTTGCAAGTCGTGCAGACAAAACAGTCACCTGGATGATGACGGTTGCACTGATTGCACCATGAAGATTTTGGTTCTGTGGGTACTGTTGTCGTGGCTGCATAATTGGTTGCCACTTCTTGTCTTTTCTTAGATGATTGTTTGGGATTCTTTCTATTAAACTTGTGCTTGTTTGTTCCAGATTTGGGAGATTCAGCCTTTGAGACCACTTCTGTTCCTTGGATCTCTATGAGGGTTAGCTGATGAGCTATTCTTTTGGTGCTTTCATAAGTCGTAGGCTTTGATGCGATCACCATGCCTTTAATTTGCGATGCTAAACCCCAAATATATCGCTCAATTTTCTTATATTCGGGGGTTACAAGTGCTGGACACATTACAGCAAGATCATTAAACCTAGCGGTATAAGCTTTTATCTCCGAACCCTTCATGGTTAGGGTCCACAGTTCTTGTTCCAGTTTATGTATCTCCTCCCTAGGACAATACTCCTCCACTAGCATCATTTTTAGCTCCTCCCATTTCATGGAATTTGCAGTATCAATTCCCATTGTATTCACATGGTTGTTCCACCATGTGAGTGTTGCATCAGCGAAAGTACATGCTGCAAATTGTACTTTATAATCATCTGGACAGAAGCTTATTTGAAATACGGACTCTGTCTTTTCTATCCACCTCATCAAATTAACTACCCCTTCATTTCCATGAAAGCTTTTTGTCCTGCAATTCATAAAATCTTTGTAGGTACACGTTTTAGCGGTCCCTACATGGCCTTCATTTCTAACTCCATCTCTTGTGACATTAGATAGAGCCGCAACAATTCTTTGAGCTATGATTTATTCCAGTTGTGTTGTACCTATTGGGGGTTTGGTTCTGGTGGTTGTTGTGGTGCTGATGGTCGGTTAGGGTTTAGTCGATTACTCCTTCTAGGCATTTTGTTTTAGTTCCTAAAATAATAAGAATTTTATAAGTTTTGTTAATTATTTAATACACGAGTACTAAATACTTCAATTATTCTTCAAAGTGTAAAACATAATGGACAACACCATGATTACTGTAATATATGCTTCATATTATTACCAGCGGTTGCATCAGTTTATTTAGGTTTATAAGAGAAAAGTTTCTATAAACATTGCAAAATTTGCAAGGTTTTCTACATCCTTGCTATAAACTTTCCTCTTTTCGCCTTAACCAGTCTGATTTCTCTATTTACACAACCACTAGTTTTAGCTTATTGTGACAACCCGAAACTTTTTCCTTTATCTTTACTCAATTTCCGTTAATCAATTTTGGGTCTTTATTTAATTCCGTCAAATTTGATAGTTTAGGAAGGACTTTACTTTTAAATAAATCAATTCGGATTTATTTCCATTCACGTTAGTACTATTTTTGGTCTAACGGAACATTCTAAACTCAGTTCGATCGAGTTTCGTATTCGAAAGCGAGGTTTTCTAAGTCAAAGCATAGCATTCGGGCCAAATAACTCTTCGATAGGAGTTTACGGCCGCAAATTTGGTTTACGACCGTAAACTCTGTTTACGACCGTAAACCCTATTTACGGTCGTAAACCCTCCACCCCACCCCCTTGACCGTAAACTCACCCCTATATAAGGGATGAGTGGCCTTCATTTCTCACTTTACACACTCCAGAAGCTTTCTCTCTCTACTCTCTCTCTTTCTCTCTCTACAAACTTCGAATTCTCTCCAAGATCTTCAAGAAGTAAGTGTTTTTCCACCTTGAATGTTGTTTCAAATCCATTTCTAGTGGCAAATCCATGTTCTTAGCTCATAAATCCCATCTTTTTCTAGATTTTTTCTCTCACCAAGAACACCAATAACACACACTAGTTCTTGGTGGCTAAAAACCTCATTTCAAGCTTCCACTACGTAAGTACACTACCCCCAGCTTGCTGAATACAAGAATCCCTTGCTGAACATCTAGAAATCGTGACCAAAAGAGTGTTACGGTCAAAGGCAATCTCCCTTGACCGTAAACTCTATTTATAGGGTGCAAAGTTGCCACAACACCCTCCTAAGCTTAGAAACGAGGCTTAGAACACTTCCAGAAGGCTAGAAAGGGCCTTGAAACATCGAAAATCGCACTTTTTGCCAAAGTGTTTACGGCCGTAAACCCATGGGCCGTAAACCCCTGGACCGTAAACACCTGGACCGTAAACCCATGGACCGTAAACACCTGGACCGTAAACACCTGGACAGTAAACCCAGGGACCGTAAACAACTGGACCGTAAACACCTGGACCGTAAACCCAGGGACCGTAAACACCTAGACCGTAAACCCAAGGACCGTAAACACCTGGACCGTAAACCCCTGATTACGGCCGCAAACTCCCCTCTTCAAAACATATGTGGTTCTAACACTTGGTTTTAAGTGTTTCCTAGTTCCTAAGGTGGATTCCTTCCATAACGAATAGTGTTATGCCCTCACCTAATGTATATATGTACTTTTCCATGCTAAATAGGATCCGTTTGTGTCCGAGGCTCTATTTGACACTCAGCAACTCCTAGCAACTTACACTCGAATCCCACGTCAAACAGTGAGTTCATACCCCTACACTTTTTTCCGAGTTTTTCATGTTTTCAGGGGGGAATACAAGCAAAAGTACAAGGAAACTTGTGCTCAAATTATCTCATTTTGCATAGAATGATTTTATGTTCAGTATGCTTTTAACTCAGAAAACCGTTTTACCAATCGATTTAGAAATCAACTCGTAGAAACAGTTTTCAAATCTAAAGCAAGAAACTTATGAATCATGTTATAATATGTATTATCTTATAAAGGATTCATGTAAATCATAAGCAGGATTTTCGTACTGTTACTTGTAAATTTGTTAGGCTAAGTTTGAGACATGTCCTTGGTAACACTCCATCGGATTCGTGAGTGGAGGAATACGACTTATAACCAGAATCTCTTGGAGGGAGAACGTGACTATTGTGTATAGATCTATATGGGACTGACTATCCTGCACCCTCGCTGCTAGCTACAGCGGAACCATTAGGTTCGTGGGTGACAAAGTCATGAAAGATATTGGCCCCCGTTTCGTGCCTTATCCAGTCTAAGTACGGTTATGGCACTCACAACTTAGGTAACGAGAATTTACTTTTGTAATAATGAAACGAGTGAACTAACCTCAAAGTAATATCTGATTTGATTACTAGAGGGCATCAGTAACGCCCTTAGGATCTAGTTCACTACATACTTTATTAGTTTTATTTATGTAATAAGGCTAATACATCTCACAACGAGTAACCAGAGTTTTTCAAGGAAACTACATCTACCGATACAAGTATGGTAGATACTTGTACACCTCGTATCAGAATCAAAAATCAACTATCAACTTTTAAGGAAAATATAGGATTTTCCTGGGATAACTTAACCTTTCATAAACAGGCTGTTTAACGTGTAACTAATGGATAATCAAACCTCTTTCATAAGAAAATATAGGATTTTCTTGGAAAACAACTTTTCAAAGAATCAAAGAAACATTTCTTTCACCAGAATTAAACGCTTATGAACTCACCAGCTTTATGCTGATATTTTTAAAACTGCTTGTATTCTCAGGGAATCAATAGACAGGTACTCTTGCCAACTTTTGGAGAAGACGGAACATTCTGAAGTCACGTCTTTTACTTTTGTTTTATACTGTTATGTATAAACCATGTTTTGAACAATGTAAATACTCATATTATAATGTAATGGTTGTGTTTACTTCGCTTACTATGATACAACTGTTGTGATACTACGCATGACGTCCTCCGCCCCCGAACGTTTCCGCCATCGGTTTCGGGGTGTGACAGATTGGTATTAGAGCTATTGTTTATAGTGAACTAAGTATATCGAACCTTACATAGTATACAACTATAAACACTAAGGGGCTGAAGTGCTCTGAAACTTACCCAGTATCAATACAACTTAAAATACTATAGGAGTATTTTAGCCAGAGCCGAATACATTGTAGAAATTCATTCCTAGTGTTGCTACCTATTCGTTTCTTAGCGATAACTTACTTGCATTAGTAACCTTTCTTTGCTTATCGTTTGGTAGAACACTTTATTATCAGGATGAGATATATTCTGTTTCATATATCTTGAGGACTTACCATCCTCTTCTTCCTGATTATTTTAGAAGGAGATGCCTCCCCGAAAAAGACCCGTCAGAAGAAACGACGACACTCTGCCACCACCACCGCCCCCTCAGTTCGATCTCGTTATGTTCCAAGCAGCTGTTACTGCTGTTGTGGCTGCCGCGATGTCACAGATGAATCCTGGTGGATCTGGTGGTCAGGGAGGTGGTACGCATCCCCAAAATCATGAAGGTGGTCAGGGACACCAGAAGGAGTGTTCCAATAAGGATTTCATGGGCGCGAAACCCACATCTTTCGACGGCAAAGGAGGAGTTATTGCCCTGACTCAATGGATCGAGAAAATTGAGTCCATTTTCGAAATATGTTCCTGTTCTGAGGTCAACAAAGTAAAATTCGCCGCTTGCACTTTCGCCAACAGGGCACTGACCTGGTGGAATGGTCGGGTCAAATCCCTAACCCTACCAGTGGCAAATGCTATGGGTTGGGAAAGTTTAAAGGAACTCATGATAGCCGAGTACTGCCCATGACGAGAGATGCAGAAACTAGAGCACGAACTCTGGAACCTGAGGATGAAAGAATCCGACATTGCTGCCTACACTTCTAGGTTTGAAGACCTAGCGCTTCTTTGTCTGGGAATGGTCACCCCGGAAAGCAAAAAGATAGAGAGGTACATATGGGAACTGACGCAACCCACCAAAGGAAATGTCTTGGCCGCTAGGCCAAACACCTTTGACAGCGCTAAGTGTTTGGCGCAAACTCTCATAGATCACGGAGTTGATCTTGATAAAGTGGCAACCGCTCCTGAACCAGCAAAAGGGAGTGGTGAGAAAAGAAAGTTTTGGAAGCAGCGAAAGGGCCAATCTTCTCAAGAGCCCTCGAAGAAACAGCAAACGGTGGCAGTCCACGCTGCTACTACTCCTGCAGCTGCTCCTGCCACTCAAGCACCTACCAGTGGATATACTGGTACCCTCCCTTGGTGCAGCAAATGCAACTATCATCATCGTATCCCTGGTCCATGTCGTGAGATGATCTGCAATAATTGTGGCAAGAAGGGTCACATGGCTCAAAGCTGCAGAACACCAGTCCAACCAACCAATCAGGCCTCCGGAACAGGTGTCGGTAAAGCCTGTTATGGCTGTGGGGAAGTCGGGCATTTCAAGAGAAACTGCCCCAAGGCAACAATGTAACGCCCGTGTTTCTAGGCTAGGCATTAATATTGACATAATTGTCTAGGTTAACCTTTGTAACTCATTTAGAAGAAATGAAAAGGAATTATGTGAATATTATGTGAATTATGTGTTTTATGCTTAATTATTAGGGTTTAATTAATTAAGAATAAAAATGAGCGTCAAAAATTAAATTTTAGATAAAGCCGATATCTATTAAGAAACTTGTAGTAGGCGTGACAAGGATTACGGATATATAAAGAATGCCGAAATCCGAGTTATAACGAAGAAGTTATGACTTGTCAAAGTTTCGCAACAAACCGGCAAGGTGCCGAATGTCGTAAAAAGTGAGTTTTTGATAAACTACTTTTTATCCTTAGTAATCTAAACGAAACTTGTAGTGTTCGTTAAAGCGAGAGTAGGTATAAAAAGAACGCCCAAATCTGACTTCGTATGAGGAAGTTATGATTTTTCGAAGTTTCAGCTTAGCAGTAGATAGCTAAAAACTCGAATTTTAGATCGAGAGATTTTTAGCCGACATGAACTAAACGAGAATCAAAGGTCTCGTCATTTATAGCACAACGGTAAAAAGTCTGACGAAAACGGACGTCAGATGAAGAAGTTATGAATTTTTAACTGATTTCCTGTCCCGGTCTGTTAAAAATAATAATATAAAAATTAAATTCAAAATTAGCCGACGAAGTCTAAACGGAAGTTGTAGAGCGTAATTTTACCTACGCGTGCATATAAAGAACGTCAAAAACGGAGCTTGTATGCGAAAGTTATGGATTTTAGAAGTTTTTGCACAAAAACCGAGAAAATTCGCATAGTCACGATTTGCCACGTCACCCTCGCTTAGAACGTGCCACGTGTCCGAAATGGGTGAGTCAGGCGAGCCACGTGTCCGAGCTGCTGAGTCATCCGAGCACCTGATCTGATCTGAAGTGGTCCAATAGCGGTGCGACACGTACCTTCTTGCACGAGACCGAACCCTCGCAAGGCTGCCACGGATGCACTACTTCGGACCTAGGCTTCGGTCCAATCACAAGAAGCCAACAGCCCCTTCGCACATGCAGCCCTCGTGCGAGCCATCCCCTGCGAGCTTCGAATCTGCGACACCTGGAGGCTTCTCAGCCGTTGGATCAGGAGGCTCGCCCCTATAAATAGAAGGGTGCGAGACCTCCCGGGGGTATTTTGAAAACTTGTCAATTTTAGCCCCTAAACCCATATTTCTTTCATTCTAACTTCCCCCGAAGCCCCGGTATCGATTATAACCCCCGGAATACGCCACGAAGTGCCCAGGAAATTTATCTATTCGGTTTCGAAGCCCGACCTTTAGCAGAGCCCGGTTTCTCAATAAAACTCCCGGTTTTATTAGAAACGATCGTTTTAGGAAACGAATTGCTGCCCGATTTTCATTAAATCAGGTGATTGTGTAGTTACTTTCACCTTACACATAGATATGAAGTATTTTATATAAAATACATGCTGTGTGAATATTTATTGTTTGTTTATATGAGTTGGATGTTGAAGGTGTGATTTATACATGTTTTTAAATAATTTAAACTGTATATGTATTTTTATCTACAAAAATGTTGGGTCAAACATGGGTAGATGAAATAATGGGTGTGTGATGAAAGGTGAGTTGGATAAAGGAGATGATCAGTAATATTGATCATAAGTTGAGGGTGAGTGGTGAAAGGAGATCATAAGTTGAGGGTGAGTGGTGAAATATGAGATAAGCCCTTACCCAAACGGTGACCCCCATCATTCAGCAGAGTAGGAATGACAACCATGGACTATTCTAGATGGTCTGTGGAACACTAGCAGGCCCGCAACCTGTAGGTGTAATGAACTATATGTTCATTTGGAGTACTCTAAAAACCCATTGACATGTATGACAGGGGTGAATACTGTCAATAATACTGTCAATAAATAAGAGCTATGAATTTAGCCCCTGTTGTATAAACCCTAGTGATGGTGTGACCTTGTGCCTATTCCTTAGGATGAATCCTTAGGAAGGAGTGATAGTTGAATCTTAGGGTAAACCCTTAAGAAATTAATAAGATAATGGGGTTGGGGTAATTTGGTTGATTGATTGATGTTTAAGTACAATAAATTTATTTATTGTGGGTTGAAAACCCTATATGCTCACCAGGCTTCCAAGCCTGACCCACTCATCTTTTTATGATTACAGGTAGTGGGCCCCGAGCATAGTCGGATGATGATGATGAGTGATTTATGGATTATAGGCCAGTAGTTATAAATAACTATTGTAAGGCTTATAATGTCTTGTTTATGCTTTTGATCTGTATCGGAACATGACATCCCGAGGTTTTGATATATATATGGGAAATATATACCTTCTTAAAGAAGGGTTTTGATAAACATTATCATGTTTTATATTGGGGACCTATTCCGCAATATCTTTTGAAAAGATTTCTCTGATTTTATTTTAAAAAGCATAAATTAAATCGGTCTTTTCCGGCCGAGTAATTAGGGGATGTCACAAACAACAACTGGCAACACCGGGAGAGTACTATCTATGGGGCAAGAGGAGGCCGTGGCTGACCCCACCATTGTTTCGGGTACGTTCCTCCTCGACAACTCTTATGCATGCATTCTTTTCGATTCTGGTGCGGAGAGAAGTTTTGTTAGCCATGCATTCAAACATTTTCTTAGGCATAAACCTCAACCATTAACTGAAACATTTACCGTCGAGATGGCTAACGGTGAGAAAGAGAGCACTAATGATATATATGTAGGCTGTACTCTTACCCTAAACGATCATTCTTTTCCCATCGACCTTATGCCAGTCTCCATAAAAAGCTTCAATGTCATCATCGGCATGGATTGGTTGAGCCCCAATCATGCTGATATCCTTTGTTACGAAAAAGCTATCCGCCTCAATCTCTCCTCTGATGAAACTCTCATGATTTACGGCGATAAACTCAGTTCGAACCTCCGTATCATTTCTTGCATCCAAGTCGAGAAACTCCTGCGAAAGGAGTGTTATGCATTCCTAGCCCACGTCATTAACGAGAAGCAGGAAGTTAAAGACCTCGAGAGCATCCCCGAAGTCTGCAACTTTCCCGATGTTTTTCCCGAAGATCTCCCGGGAATCCCTCCCGAACGCCAAGTCGAGTTTCGCATCGACTTAGTCCCCGAAGCTACCCCTATAGCTAAATCACCATACCGACTAGCGCCGGCAGAAATGTAGGAGTTATCCAGTCAGCTCAATGAGCTGCTCAGCAAAGGGTTCATCAGACTAAGTTCCTCACCCTGGGGAGCCCCGATCTTGTTCGTGAAAAAGAAGGATGGATCCTTTCGGATGTGCATCGATTATCGAGAGCTAAACAAACTCACCGTCAAAAACCGTTACCCTCTTCCTCGAATCGACGACCTCTTCGATCAACTTCAAGGAGCCAGCTACTTTTCCAAAATAGACCTAAGATCAGGGTACCATCAGCTACGAGTCCATGAGAGTGATGTTCCTAAGACAACATTTCGGACTCGGTATGGTCACTACGAATTTGTAGTGATGCCCTTCGGTCTAACCAACGCACCGGTGGTATTCATGGACCTGATGAATCGGGTGTGCCGTTCTTTCCTAGACAAGTTCATAATCGTGTTCATCGACGATATACTTGTCTACTACAGAAGTGAGGAAGATCATCGACAGTACTTGAGATCGGTGCTGGAAACCCTAAGGACAGAGAAGCTATACGCGAAATTCTCCAAGTGCGAATTCTGGATTCGCAAGGTAACCTTCCTAGGTCATGTGGTAAGCGAGTAAGGCATACACGTGGACCCCTCCAAAATCAAAGCGATAGAGAACTGGTCAGCACCGAAGACACCCATAGAAATCAGTCAATTCTTGGGTCTCGCTGGCTACTATCGCGGGTTTATCCTTAATTTCTCCAGAATTGCCAAACCCTTAACCACTTTGACTCAGAAAGGCGTACCCTTTGTTGGAGTGAGAAGCAAGACACGGAGTTCCAAACGTTGAAGCAGGCCCTATGCATCGCACCTATCTTGTCTCTGCCCGAAGGGACGGAGGACTTCGTTGTCTACTGTGATGCATCCAATCAGGGCCTAGGCTGTGTGCTCATGCAACGGGGAAAAGTCATTGCTTATGCCTCAAGACAGCTGAAAGCACACGAAGTCAACTACACAACACATGATCTGGAATTGGGAGCAGTAGTCTTCGCATTGAAGATATGGAGACATTATCTCTACGGAACCAAGTGCACTATTTTCACGGACCATAAAAGTTTGCAGCATATCTTCGACCAGAAGGAGCTGAACATGAGACAACGGCGATGGGTTGAGCTACTCAGCGATTACGAGTGCGAAATCTGCTACCATCCCGGAAAGGCCAATGTGGTGGCAGATGCTCTCAGCCGGAAGGAGTACTCATGTCATAGAGTGAAGGCACTAACCATGACTATCCATTCCCATTTATCCGCGCAAATCAAGGAGGCTCAGCTGGAAGCCTTGAAACCAGAGAACATGCCGGGTGAAGCCTTAAGAGGAATGGAAAAGAACCTAGAGATCAAGGGAGACGGAGTCTATTATTTCATGGACCGGATCTGGACCCCAAAGTTCGGTAGTTACAGAGAGGTTGTAATGAACGAAGCTCACAAGACCAGATACACCGTTCACCCAGGATCGGACAAGATGTACCTCGATCTCAAGAAACTGTATTGGTGGCCGAACATGAAAGCAGAGATCACTACCTTCGTGGGCAAGTGCCTGACTTGCGCCAAGGTTAAGGTCGAATATCAGAAGGCCTCAGGCCTACTCCACCAGCCGGAGATACCGGAGTGGAAATGGGAGAGGATTTCTATGGATTTTATCACCAAACTACCCAAGTCTCCGAGTGGGAACGATACCATTTGGGTAATTGTCGACCGGCTAACTAAATCCGCCCACTTCCTGCCAATCAAGGAAAACTTCAAAATGGAGAGACTCACGAGAATCTACATCCGAGAGATAGTTCGACTGCATGGTGTGCCTGTGTCCATTATCTCCGATCGAGATAGCAGGTTCACTTCGAGGTTCTGGCAGTCGCTACAAAAGGCTCTTGCAACTAAGCTGGATATGAGCACAGCTTACCATCCTCAAACAGATGGGCAGAGTGAGAGAACCATCCAGACCTTGGAAGACATGTTGAGAGCATGCGTTATTGACTTCGTTGAGTCGTGGGACACTCATTTTCCCTTGGTCGAGTTTTCCTACAACAACAGTTACCATACCAGCATCAAGGTTGCGCCTTTCGAAGCCCTCTATGGTCGCAAGTGCAGATCCCCTTTGTGTTGGGCTGAGGTGGGCGACACGCAACTAGCCAAGGAGCATGTCCCTGACAGCACTCTCACTGGTCCTGAAATCATCTGCGAAACCACCGAAAAGATAGTACAAATCCGAGAACGACTGAAAGCCTCTCGAGATATACAAAAGAGCTACGCCGATAAACGACGAAAACCCTTGGAATTCCAGGTTGGAGACCGTGTCCTGCTAAAAGTCTCACCCTGGAAAGGCATGATACGCTTCGGAAAGCGTGGAAAGTTAAACCCAAGGTACATAGGACCGTTCGAGATCCTCGCCAGGATCGGTCCTGTAGCCTACAAACTCCGATTACCTCAAGAGCTTAGTAACATTCATCCCGTCTTCCACGTCTCGAACCTTAAAAAGTTCTTATCCGCCGAGACTCTTGCTATCCCTCTCGATGAGATTGAAATCAACGAGAATCTGAACTTTGTGGAAGAACCAGTCGAAATCATGGATAGAGAGATCAAACAAACAAAACAAAGTCGCATCATGATAGTGAAGGTTCACTGGAATGCCAAGCGGGGACCTGAATTTACTTGGGAGCGCGAAGATCTGATGAAACAGAAGTATCCGCATCTCTTTTCTAATCCATGATTTGTATTCTATGCTCGAATTTCGGGACGAAATTCCCTCTAACGGGGGGATGATGTGACAACCCGAACCTTTTTCCTTTATCTTTACTCAATTTCCGTTAATCAATTTTGGGTCTATATTTAATTCGGTCAAATTTAATAGTTTAGGAAGGACGAAATTTGATACCTCGGTCAGAAATAATAGAATTTGGAACTCCATGAAATCTGACAATTTCCTTAAGATAAATTCTAGTTAGCTTTTCCATTTTTTTGTTCTCCTTAATTGGTAAGAAATGGGCGGACTTAGTCAACCTATCGACTATTACCCAAATAGTGTCGAACCCAAAAGGAGTTTTAGGTAACTTAGTGATGAAGTCCATTGATATCTGCTCCCATTTCCATTCAGGTATTTCCGGTTGTTGAAGTAAACCTAAAGGCTTTTGATGTCCGAAGCGGTCCAGTGAGAATCTGACGCGTGTCCTCTTCCTCGTGTCCGAAGCCTTCGCATGATGCCACGAACCCACCCTACCTCGGACTAGACCTCGGTCCAATCAGGAGGTGACACCGAGGCCCTCGCATGCGCAGCCGCGTGCGAGCCACGTGCAAGACTTCGGATCTGCTGACCCGTGGAGACTTCTCAGCCATTGGATCAGCAGCTTCGGACCCCTATAAATAGAGGGCCTGCGAGCCTTCTCGGATACATTTGGAAAATCACCATCTTTCACCCCTTTCTTCATATTTTCTTCAGCTTAACATTCCCCAAAGCCCCGGTATCGATTATAACCCCCCGGAATACGCCATGAAGAGCCCGAGAATCCAGAAAATTTATCTTTTCAGTTTCGAAGCCTGACCCTCGCAGAGCCCGGTTTCTGAATAAAACTCCCAGTTTTATTAGAAACGAACGTTTTAGGAAACGAATTGCTGCCCGATTATCATCAAATCAAGTGAGTGTATAGTCACCTTCATCTTACACCTAGATATGAAGTATTTTATATAAAATACATGCTACGTATAATTATATTAATTGTTTAATTGAGGTGACTGTTGAATTGATGTTTTATACAAGTTTTAAACTATATATGTATTTTTATCTACAAATATGTTGGGTAAAACATGGGTAGATATTTGATGTGTGATGAGATAAAAATGATGAGAGGCCTCGATGTGATTTGTGATCCAGTCATCTAGCGGAGTTTGGATGACGACCACGGACTTTCTAGACAATCCAGTGGAAACGCTAGCAGGCTCGCAACCTGTAGGTGTTAATGAACTTGGGTGTTCATTCGTTGTACTCCATCCCCTCATGGTTGCCTTTAGGACATGTATGGCTGAGGAAACCCCTTAGCAGTAGTGTCCTTCCCGATTATATTCTTTAGGCTAGGTCCCTTGTGATAAGTGTTTAGGGACGTAAAGTGAGGATAACGGGAACGGGTAATCAGGGTTATTGTTGATTGATGAACTTAATAAGTTTATTATTACTGTGGGTTGAAAACCCTATATGCTCACCAGGCTCCCAAGCCTGACCCACTCAGCTTTTTATGTTACAGGTAGTGGACCCCGAGCATAGTCGGAGGACGATGAGAGATTTTTGGATTATAGGCCAGTAGTTGTAAATAACTGTTGAACGGCTTATAATGTCTTGTTTATGCTTTTGATCTGTATCGGAACATGACATCCCGAGGTTTTGATATAAAATGAAATTATATATTTCTTTAAGAAAGGTTTTGACAAACTTTTATCATATTTTGTATTGGGGGCCAATTCCGCAACATATTTTAAAAAGATTTCTCTGATTTTATTTTAAAAAGCATAAATTAAATCGGTCTTTTCTGGCCGAGAAATTAGGGGATGTCACATGTTTGGCCACCAATAATGTACCTTTAAATCTAAGTACATTTTGTCAGAGCCTGGATGTACGGAATATCTGGACTTATGGGCTTCTTCTAAGACCAAGTCCCTGACTCCACCGAACTTAGGCGTCCAAATTCGGTCCATAAAGTGTCGCGTTCCGTCATCTTTATGTATAAGTTACTTTTCCATTCCTCGCAAAGCTTCGTTCTTGATGTTTTCTTCTTTTAGAGCCTCAAATTGAGCTTCTCTTATTTGTGCGGTAAAGTTAGAATGGATAGTTATAGTTAATGCTCGTACCCGTCGGGTTTTAATATATTCTTTCCGGCTCAAGGCATCTGCTACCACATTTGCCTTTCCGGGATGATAACGAATCTCACACTCATAATCATTCAACAATTCGACCCATCTTCGTTGTCTCATATTAAGATTTTTTTGGTTGAAGATGTGCTGGAGACTCTTGTGGTCGGTAAAAATAGTACACTTAGTACCGTATAAGTAATGTCTCCAAATTTTTAGTGCAAAAATTACAGCTCCCAATTCAAGATCATGGGTAGTGTAATTATTCTCATGCACCTTAAGTTGTCGTGATGTATAGGCGATAACTTTTCCTCTTTGCATCAACACACATCCCAATCCTTGATTTGATGCATCGCAGTATACAACGAGATCTTCTGTTCCATCTGGAAGGGATAGGATTGGTGCACTACACAACATTTGCTTCAGTTTCTGAAAAGCAGCTTCTTGTTTGTCTTCCCAATTGAACTTCGTATCCTTCTGGGTTAGTGTTGTAAGCGGCTTGGCTATTTTGGAGAAATTCTCTATGAATCTACGGTAATAGCCAGCAAGTCCTAGGAATTGACGCACCTCTGTTGGCGTCTTTGGTGCTTCCCAATTCCTGATTGCTTCAACTTTGGATGGGTCAACATGAATTCCTTCGTTGCTAACTACATGACCTAAGAATTGTACTTCTCTAATCCAAAACTCACATTTGGAGAATTTAGCGTACAACTTTTCTTTTCTTAGTAGTTCCAAGATTATTTGCGGGTGTTGACCATGTTCTTCCTTGGTTCGTGAATATATCAATATATCATCGATAAATACGATCATGAATTTATCTAGGTATGGTTTGCAAACACGATTCATGAGATCCATAAACACTGCTGGGGCATTGGTCAATCCAAAAGACATAACTAAGAACTCATAATGACCATAACGAGTTCTAAATGCTGTTTTTGGAATGTGTCTTCTTGTACTCTGATTTGATGGTATCCTGATCTGAGATCTATCTTTGAGTAGTAGCTGGATCCTTGCAGTTGATCGAATAGATCATCAATTCTCGGAAGCGGATAACGATTCTTGATCGTTAGCTTGTTCAGCTCCCGATAATCAATACACATTCGAAAGGATCTGTCCTTCTTCTTGACAAACAAGATTGGTGCTCCCTAAGGTGAAAAACTTGGTCGGATAAAGCCTTTGTCAAGAAGTTCTTGTAGTTGGCTAGACAATTCTTGCATTTCCGATGGAGCCAACCAATAAGGAGATTTCGCTACTGGTGCTGCTCCTGGAATTAAGTCGATTCGAAACTCGACTTGTCGGACGAGAGGTATTCCAGGTAGATCTTCAGGAAACACGTGAGGGAAATCACATACTTGAGGTATGTCCTTGATTTCTTTTGTCTTTCTCTTCCTATGTGGGCTAAGAATGCGCTACATTTCTTATGTAGATATTTCTGGGTCTTAGTACAAGAGATGACTTTGAGGTTCTTCCCAGATTTATCACCATAGATAATCAGGGCTTCGCCGTTTGGTAAGGGTAGTCGTATGGATTTCTCATGACATAGAATTTCGGCGCGGTATGAAGATAACCAATCCATGCCAATTATGACATCAAAACTACCGATAGGCATTGGCATGAGGTTGACGTGAAAAAGGTAGTTATTAAGAGTTAACAGACAGTTTTCTAGGATTTCATGTGTTCTCTCGGTTTGACCATTAGCGATTTCTACTTCGTAGATTTCTTTTAATTTACTAGACTTTTGACTTAACAATTTTCTAAACGTCGGAGTTATAAAACTTCGATCTGCTCCAGAGTCGAAGAGTATAGTAGCATATAAATTATCTATAAGAAACGTACCAGATACGACCGAAGGGTCCTGGATAGCCTCTCTGCTTCCGATCACAAACGCCCTGACACGTCCTATGCCTCCTTGACTCCTTAACTTTGGACATTCTTTCTTGATGTGTCCAACCTCCCCACACTCATAGCACTTTCTTCCTTCACCACGGCCTGTTCCAGTATTTGTTCCCTGATTCACTGTTGCAGGTGTTGCGCCCCTGTAGTAACTAGTAGTATGCCCCTTTTTCTTGCAAGTCGTGCAGACAAAACAGTCACCTGGATGATGACGGTTGCACTGATTGCACCATGAAGATTTTGGTTCTGTGGGTACTGTTGTCGTGGCTGCATAATTGGTTGCCACTTCTTGTCTTTTCTTAGATGATTGTTTGGGATTCTTTCTATTAAACTTGTGCTTGTTTGTTCCAGATTTGGGAGATTCAGCCTTTGAGACCACTTCTGTTCCTTGGATCTCTATGAGGGTTAGCTGATGAGCTATTCTTTTGGTGCTTTCATAAGTCGTAGGCTTTGATGCGATCACCATGCCTTTAATTTGCGATGCTAAACCCCAAATATATCGCTCAATTTTCTTATATTCGGGGGTTACAAGTGCTGGACACATTACAGCAAGATCATTAAATCTAGCGGTATAAGCTTTTATCTCCGAACCCTTCATGGTTAGGGTCCACAGTTCTTGTTCCAGTTTATGTATCTCCTCCCTAGGACAATACTCCTCCACTAGCATCATTTTTAGCTCCTCCCATTTCATGGAATTTGCAGTATCAATTCCCATTGTATTCACATGGTTGTTCCACCATGTGAGTGTTGCATCAGCGAAAGTACATGCTGCAAATTGTACTTTATAATCATCTGGACAGAAGCTTATTTGAAATACGGACTCTGTCTTTTCTATCCACCTCATCAAATTAACTACCCCTTCATTTCCATGAAAGCTTTTTGTCCTGCAATTCATAAAATCTTTGTAGGTACACGTTTTAGCGGTCCCTACATGGCCTTCATTTCTAACTCCATCTCTTGTGACATTAGATAGAGCCGCAACAATTCTTTGAGCTATGATTTATTCCAGTTGTGTTGTACCTATTGGGGGTTTGGTTCTGGTGGTTGTTGTGGTGCTGATGGTCGGTTAGGGTTTAGTCGATTACTCCTTCTAGGCATTTTGTTTTAGTTCCTAAAATAATAAGAATTTTATAAGTTTTGTTAATTATTTAATACACGAGTACTAAATACTTCAATTATTCTTCAAAGTGTAAAACATAATGGACAACACCATGATTACTGTAATATATGCTTCATATTATTACCAGCGGTTGCATCAGTTTATTTAGGTTTATAAGAGAAAAGTTTCTATAAACATTGCAAAATTTGCAAGGTTTTCTACATCCTTGCTATAAACTTTCCTCTTTTCGCCTTAACCAGTCTGATTTCTCTATTTACACAACCACTAGTTTTAGCTTATTGTGACAACCCGAAACTTTTTCCTTTATCTTTACTCAATTTCCGTTAATCAATTTTGGGTCTTTATTTAATTCCGTCAAATTTGATAGTTTAGGAAGGACTTTACTTTTAAATAAATCAATTCGGATTTATTTCCATTCACGTTAGTACTATTTTTGGTCTAACGGAACATTCTAAACTCAGTTCGATCGAGTTTCGTATTCGAAAGCGAGGTTTTCTAAGTCAAAGCATAGCATTCGGGCCAAATAACTCTTCGATAGGAGTTTACGGCCGCAAATTTGGTTTACGACCGTAAACTCTGTTTACGACCGTAAACCCTATTTACGGTCGTAAACCCTCCACCCCACCCCCTTGACCGTAAACTCACCCCTATATAAGGGATGAGTGGCCTTCATTTCTCACTTTACACACTCCAGAAGCTTTCTCTCTCTACTCTCTCTCTTTCTCTCTCTACAAACTTCGAATTCTCTCCAAGATCTTCAAGAAGTAAGTGTTTTTCCACCTTGAATGTTGTTTCAAATCCATTTCTAGTGGCAAATCCATGTTCTTAGCTCATAAATCCCATCTTTTTCTAGATTTTTTCTCTCACCAAGAACACCAATAACACACACTAGTTCTTGGTGGCTAAAAACCTCATTTCAAGCTTCCACTACGTAAGTACACTACCCCCAGCTTGCTGAATACAAGAATCCCTTGCTGAACATCTAGAAATCGTGACCAAAAGAGTGTTACGGTCAAAGGCAATCTCCCTTGACCGTAAACTCTATTTATAGGGTGCAAAGTTGCCACAACACCCTCCTAAGCTTAGAAACGAGGCTTAGAACACTTCCAGAAGGCTAGAAAGGGCCTTGAAACATCGAAAATCGCACTTTTTGCCAAAGTGTTTACGGCCGTAAACCCATGGGCCGTAAACCCCTGGACCGTAAACACCTGGACCGTAAACCCATGGACCGTAAACACCTGGACCGTAAACACCTGGACAGTAAACCCAGGGACCGTAAACAACTGGACCGTAAACACCTGGACCGTAAACCCAGGGACCGTAAACACCTAGACCGTAAACCCAGGGACCGTAAACACCTGGACCGTAAACCCCTGATTACGGCCGCAAACTCCCCTCTTCAAAACATATGTGGTTCTAACACTTGGTTTTAAGTGTTTCCTAGTTCCTAAGGTGGATTCCTTCCATAACGAATAGTGTTATGCCCTCACCTAATGTATATATGTACTTTTCCATGCTAAATAGGATCCGTTTGTGTCCGAGGCTCTATTTGACACTCAGCAACTCCTAGCAACTTACACTCGAATCCCACGTCAAACAGTGAGTTCATACCCCTACACTTTTTTCCGAGTTTTTCATGTTTTCAGGGGGGAATACAAGCAAAAGTACAAGGAAACTTGTGCTCAAATTATCTCATTTTGCATAGAATGATTTTATGTTCAGTATGCTTTTAACTCAGAAAACCGTTTTACCAATCGATTTAGAAATCAACTCGTAGAAACAGTTTTCAAATCTAAAGCAAGAAACTTATGAATCATGTTATAATATGTATTATCTTATAAAGGATTCATGTAAATCATAAGCAGGATTTTCGTACTGTTACTTGTAAATTTGTTAGGCTAAGTTTGAGACATGTCCTTGGTAACACTCCATCGGATTCGTGAGTGGAGGAATACGACTTATAACCAGAATCTCTTGGAGGGAGAACGTGACTATTGTGTATAGATCTATATGGGACTGACTATCCTGCACCCTCGCTGCTAGCTACAGCGGAACCATTAGGTTCGTGGGTGACAAAGTCATGAAAGATATTGGCCCCCGTTTCGTGCCTTATCCAGTCTAAGTACGGTTATGGCACTCACAACTTAGGTAACGAGAATTTACTTTTGTAATAATGAAACGAGTGAACTAACCTCAAAGTAATATCTGATTTGATTACTAGAGGGCATCAGTAACGCCCTTAGGATCTAGTTCACTACATACTTTATTAGTTTTATTTATGTAATAAGGCTAATACATCTCACAACGAGTAACCAGAGTTTTTCAAGGAAACTACATCTACCGATACAAGTATGGTAGATACTTGTACACCTCGTATCAGAATCAAAAATCAACTATCAACTTTTAAGGAAAATATAGGATTTTCCTGGGATAACTTAACCTTTCATAAACAGGCTGTTTAACGTGTAACTAATGGATAATCAAACCTCTTTCATAAGAAAATATAGGATTTTCTTGGAAAACAACTTTTCAAAGAATCAAAGAAACATTTCTTTCACCAGAATTAAACGCTTATGAACTCACCAGCTTTATGCTGATATTTTTAAAACTGCTTGTATTCTCAGGGAATCAATAGACAGGTACTCTTGCCAACTTTTGGAGAAGACGGAACATTCTGAAGTCACGTCTTTTACTTTTGTTTTATACTGTTATGTATAAACCATGTTTTGAACAATGTAAATACTCATATTATAATGTAATGGTTGTGTTTACTTCGCTTACTATGATACAACTGTTGTGATACTACGCATGACGTCCTCCGCCCCCGAACGTTTCCGCCATCGGTTTCGGGGTGTGACAGATTGGTATTAGAGCTATTGTTTATAGTGAACTAAGTATATCGAACCTTACATAGTATACAACTATAAACACTAAGGGGCTGAAGTGCTCTGAAACTTACCCAGTATCAATACAACTTAAAATACTATAGGAGTATTTTAGCCAGAGCCGAATACATTGTAGAAATTCATTCCTAGTGTTGCTACCTATTCGTTTCTTAGCGATAACTTACTTGCATTAGTAACCTTTCTTTGCTTATCGTTTGGTAGAACACTTTATTATCAGGATGAGATATATTCTGTTTCATATATCTTGAGGACTTACCATCCTCTTCTTCCTGATTATTTTAGAAGGAGATGCCTCCCCGAAAAAGACCCGTCAGAAGAAACGACGACACTCTGCCACCACCACCGCCCCCTCAGTTCGATCTCGTTATGTTCCAAGCAGCTGTTACTGCTGTTGTGGCTGCCGCGATGTCACAGATGAATCCTGGTGGATCTGGTGGTCAGGGAGGTGGTACGCATCCCCAAAATCATGAAGGTGGTCAGGGACACCAGAAGGAGTGTTCCAATAAGGATTTCATGGGCGCGAAACCCACATCTTTCGACGGCAAAGGAGGAGTTATTGCCCTGACTCAATGGATCGAGAAAATTGAGTCCATTTTCGAAATATGTTCCTGTTCTGAGGTCAACAAAGTAAAATTCGCCGCTTGCACTTTCGCCAACAGGGCACTGACCTGGTGGAATGGTCGGGTCAAATCCCTAACCCTACCAGTGGCAAATGCTATGGGTTGGGAAAGTTTAAAGGAACTCATGATAGCCGAGTACTGCCCATGACGAGAGATGCAGAAACTAGAGCACGAACTCTGGAACCTGAGGATGAAAGAATCCGACATTGCTGCCTACACTTCTAGGTTTGAAGACCTAGCGCTTCTTTGTCTGGGAATGGTCACCCCGGAAAGCAAAAAGATAGAGAGGTACATATGGGAACTGACGCAACCCACCAAAGGAAATGTCTTGGCCGCTAGGCCAAACACCTTTGACAGCGCTAAGTGTTTGGCGCAAACTCTCATAGATCACGGAGTTGATCTTGATAAAGTGGCAACCGCTCCTGAACCAGCAAAAGGGAGTGGTGAGAAAAGAAAGTTTTGGAAGCAGCGAAAGGGCCAATCTTCTCAAGAGCCCTCGAAGAAACAGCAAACGGTGGCAGTCCACGCTGCTACTACTCCTGCAGCTGCTCCTGCCACTCAAGCACCTACCAGTGGATATACTGGTACCCTCCCTTGGTGCAGCAAATGCAACTATCATCATCGTATCCCTGGTCCATGTCGTGAGATGATCTGCAATAATTGTGGCAAGAAGGGTCACATGGCTCAAAGCTGCAGAACACCAGTCCAACCAACCAATCAGGCCTCCGGAACAGGTGTCGGTAAAGCCTGTTATGGCTGTGGGGAAGTCGGGCATTTCAAGAGAAACTGCCCCAAGGCAACAATGTAACGCCCGTGTTTCTAGGCTAGGCATTAATATTGACATAATTGTCTAGGTTAACCTTTGTAACTCATTTAGAAGAAATGAAAAGGAATTATGTGAATATTATGTGAATTATGTGTTTTATGCTTAATTATTAGGGTTTAATTAATTAAGAATAAAAATGAGCGTCAAAAATTAAATTTTAGATAAAGCCGATATCTATTAAGAAACTTGTAGTAGGCGTGACAAGGATTACGGATATATAAAGAATGCCGAAATCCGAGTTATAACGAAGAAGTTATGACTTGTCAAAGTTTCGCAACAAACCGGCAAGGTGCCGAATGTCGTAAAAAGTGAGTTTTTGATAAACTACTTTTTATCCTTAGTAATCTAAACGAAACTTGTAGTGTTCGTTAAAGCGAGAGTAGGTATAAAAAGAACGCCCAAATCTGACTTCGTATGAGGAAGTTATGATTTTTCGAAGTTTCAGCTTAGCAGTAGATAGCTAAAAACTCGAATTTTAGATCGAGAGATTTTTAGCCGACATGAACTAAACGAGAATCAAAGGTCTCGTCATTTATAGCACAACGGTAAAAAGTCTGACGAAAACGGACGTCAGATGAAGAAGTTATGAATTTTTAACTGATTTCCTGTCCCGGTCTGTTAAAAATAATAATATAAAAATTAAATTCAAAATTAGCCGACGAAGTCTAAACGGAAGTTGTAGAGCGTAATTTTACCTACGCGTGCATATAAAGAACGTCAAAAACGGAGCTTGTATGCGAAAGTTATGGATTTTAGAAGTTTTTGCACAAAAACCGAGAAAATTCGCATAGTCACGATTTGCCACGTCACCCTCGCTTAGAACGTGCCACGTGTCCGAAATGGGTGAGTCAGGCGAGCCACGTGTCCGAGCTGCTGAGTCATCCGAGCACCTGATCTGATCTGAAGTGGTCCAATAGCGGTGCGACACGTACCTTCTTGCACGAGACCGAACCCTCGCAAGGCTGCCACGGATGCACTACTTCGGACCTAGGCTTCGGTCCAATCACAAGAAGCCAACAGCCCCTTCGCACATGCAGCCCTCGTGCGAGCCATCCCCTGCGAGCTTCGAATCTGCGACACCTGGAGGCTTCTCAGCCGTTGGATCAGGAGGCTCGCCCCTATAAATAGAAGGGTGCGAGACCTCCCGGGGGTATTTTGAAAACTTGTCAATTTTAGCCCCTAAACCCATATTTCTTTCATTCTAACTTCCCCCGAAGCCCCGGTATCGATTATAACCCCCGGAATACGCCACGAAGTGCCCAGGAAATTTATCTATTCGGTTTCGAAGCCCGACCTTTAGCAGAGCCCGGTTTCTCAATAAAACTCCCGGTTTTATTAGAAACGATCGTTTTAGGAAACGAATTGCTGCCCGATTTTCATTAAATCAGGTGATTGTGTAGTTACTTTCACCTTACACATAGATATGAAGTATTTTATATAAAATACATGCTGTGTGAATATTTATTGTTTGTTTATATGAGTTGGATGTTGAAGGTGTGATTTATACATGTTTTTAAATAATTTAAACTGTATATGTATTTTTATCTACAAAAATGTTGGGTCAAACATGGGTAGATGAAATAATGGGTGTGTGATGAAAGGTGAGTTGGATAAAGGAGATGATCAGTAATATTGATCATAAGTTGAGGGTGAGTGGTGAAAGGAGATCATAAGTTGAGGGTGAGTGGTGAAATATGAGATAAGCCCTTACCCAAACGGTGACCCCCATCATTCAGCAGAGTAGGAATGACAACCATGGACTATTCTAGATGGTCTGTGGAACACTAGCAGGCCCGCAACCTGTAGGTGTAATGAACTATATGTTCATTTGGAGTACTCTAAAAACCCATTGACATGTATGACAGGGGTGAATACTGTCAATAATACTGTCAATAAATAAGAGCTATGAATTTAGCCCCTGTTGTATAAACCCTAGTGATGGTGTGACCTTGTGCCTATTCCTTAGGATGAATCCTTAGGAAGGAGTGATAGTTGAATCTTAGGGTAAACCCTTAAGAAATTAATAAGATAATGGGGTTGGGGTAATTTGGTTGATTGATTGATGTTTAAGTACAATAAATTTATTTATTGTGGGTTGAAAACCCTATATGCTCACCAGGCTTCCAAGCCTGACCCACTCATCTTTTTATGATTACAGGTAGTGGGCCCCGAGCATAGTCGGATGATGATGATGAGTGATTTATGGATTATAGGCCAGTAGTTATAAATAACTATTGTAAGGCTTATAATGTCTTGTTTATGCTTTTGATCTGTATCGGAACATGACATCCCGAGGTTTTGATATATATATGGGAAATATATACCTTCTTAAAGAAGGGTTTTGATAAACATTATCATGTTTTATATTGGGGACCTATTCCGCAATATCTTTTGAAAAGATTTCTCTGATTTTATTTTAAAAAGCATAAATTAAATCGGTCTTTTCCGGCCGAGTAATTAGGGGATGTCACAAACAACAACTGGCAACACCGGGAGAGTACTATCTATGGGGCAAGAGGAGGCCGTGGCTGACCCCACCATTGTTTCGGGTACGTTCCTCCTCGACAACTCTTATGCATGCATTCTTTTCGATTCTGGTGCGGAGAGAAGTTTTGTTAGCCATGCATTCAAACATTTTCTTAGGCATAAACCTCAACCATTAACTGAAACATTTACCGTCGAGATGGCTAACGGTGAGAAAGAGAGCACTAATGATATATATGTAGGCTGTACTCTTACCCTAAACGATCATTCTTTTCCCATCGACCTTATGCCAGTCTCCATAAAAAGCTTCAATGTCATCATCGGCATGGATTGGTTGAGCCCCAATCATGCTGATATCCTTTGTTACGAAAAAGCTATCCGCCTCAATCTCTCCTCTGATGAAACTCTCATGATTTACGGCGATAAACTCAGTTCGAACCTCCGTATCATTTCTTGCATCCAAGTCGAGAAACTCCTGCGAAAGGAGTGTTATGCATTCCTAGCCCACGTCATTAACGAGAAGCAGGAAGTTAAAGACCTCGAGAGCATCCCCGAAGTCTGCAACTTTCCCGATGTTTTTCCCGAAGATCTCCCGGGAATCCCTCCCGAACGCCAAGTCGAGTTTCGCATCGACTTAGTCCCCGAAGCTACCCCTATAGCTAAATCACCATACCGACTAGCGCCGGCAGAAATGTAGGAGTTATCCAGTCAGCTCAATGAGCTGCTCAGCAAAGGGTTCATCAGACTAAGTTCCTCACCCTGGGGAGCCCCGATCTTGTTCGTGAAAAAGAAGGATGGATCCTTTCGGATGTGCATCGATTATCGAGAGCTAAACAAACTCACCGTCAAAAACCGTTACCCTCTTCCTCGAATCGACGACCTCTTCGATCAACTTCAAGGAGCCAGCTACTTTTCCAAAATAGACCTAAGATCAGGGTACCATCAGCTACGAGTCCATGAGAGTGATGTTCCTAAGACAACATTTCGGACTCGGTATGGTCACTACGAATTTGTAGTGATGCCCTTCGGTCTAACCAACGCACCGGTGGTATTCATGGACCTGATGAATCGGGTGTGCCGTTCTTTCCTAGACAAGTTCATAATCGTGTTCATCGACGATATACTTGTCTACTACAGAAGTGAGGAAGATCATCGACAGTACTTGAGATCGGTGCTGGAAACCCTAAGGACAGAGAAGCTATACGCGAAATTCTCCAAGTGCGAATTCTGGATTCGCAAGGTAACCTTCCTAGGTCATGTGGTAAGCGAGTAAGGCATACACGTGGACCCCTCCAAAATCAAAGCGATAGAGAACTGGTCAGCACCGAAGACACCCATAGAAATCAGTCAATTCTTGGGTCTCGCTGGCTACTATCGCGGGTTTATCCTTAATTTCTCCAGAATTGCCAAACCCTTAACCACTTTGACTCAGAAAGGCGTACCCTTTGTTGGAGTGAGAAGCAAGACACGGAGTTCCAAACGTTGAAGCAGGCCCTATGCATCGCACCTATCTTGTCTCTGCCCGAAGGGACGGAGGACTTCGTTGTCTACTGTGATGCATCCAATCAGGGCCTAGGCTGTGTGCTCATGCAACGGGGAAAAGTCATTGCTTATGCCTCAAGACAGCTGAAAGCACACGAAGTCAACTACACAACACATGATCTGGAATTGGGAGCAGTAGTCTTCGCATTGAAGATATGGAGACATTATCTCTACGGAACCAAGTGCACTATTTTCACGGACCATAAAAGTTTGCAGCATATCTTCGACCAGAAGGAGCTGAACATGAGACAACGGCGATGGGTTGAGCTACTCAGCGATTACGAGTGCGAAATCTGCTACCATCCCGGAAAGGCCAATGTGGTGGCAGATGCTCTCAGCCGGAAGGAGTACTCATGTCATAGAGTGAAGGCACTAACCATGACTATCCATTCCCATTTATCCGCGCAAATCAAGGAGGCTCAGCTGGAAGCCTTGAAACCAGAGAACATGCCGGGTGAAGCCTTAAGAGGAATGGAAAAGAACCTAGAGATCAAGGGAGACGGAGTCTATTATTTCATGGACCGGATCTGGACCCCAAAGTTCGGTAGTTACAGAGAGGTTGTAATGAACGAAGCTCACAAGACCAGATACACCGTTCACCCAGGATCGGACAAGATGTACCTCGATCTCAAGAAACTGTATTGGTGGCCGAACATGAAAGCAGAGATCACTACCTTCGTGGGCAAGTGCCTGACTTGCGCCAAGGTTAAGGTCGAATATCAGAAGGCCTCAGGCCTACTCCACCAGCCGGAGATACCGGAGTGGAAATGGGAGAGGATTTCTATGGATTTTATCACCAAACTACCCAAGTCTCCGAGTGGGAACGATACCATTTGGGTAATTGTCGACCGGCTAACTAAATCCGCCCACTTCCTGCCAATCAAGGAAAACTTCAAAATGGAGAGACTCACGAGAATCTACATCCGAGAGATAGTTCGACTGCATGGTGTGCCTGTGTCCATTATCTCCGATCGAGATAGCAGGTTCACTTCGAGGTTCTGGCAGTCGCTACAAAAGGCTCTTGCAACTAAGCTGGATATGAGCACAGCTTACCATCCTCAAACAGATGGGCAGAGTGAGAGAACCATCCAGACCTTGGAAGACATGTTGAGAGCATGCGTTATTGACTTCGTTGAGTCGTGGGACACTCATTTTCCCTTGGTCGAGTTTTCCTACAACAACAGTTACCATACCAGCATCAAGGTTGCGCCTTTCGAAGCCCTCTATGGTCGCAAGTGCAGATCCCCTTTGTGTTGGGCTGAGGTGGGCGACACGCAACTAGCCAAGGAGCATGTCCCTGACAGCACTCTCACTGGTCCTGAAATCATCTGCGAAACCACCGAAAAGATAGTACAAATCCGAGAACGACTGAAAGCCTCTCGAGATATACAAAAGAGCTACGCCGATAAACGACGAAAACCCTTGGAATTCCAGGTTGGAGACCGTGTCCTGCTAAAAGTCTCACCCTGGAAAGGCATGATACGCTTCGGAAAGCGTGGAAAGTTAAACCCAAGGTACATAGGACCGTTCGAGATCCTCGCCAGGATCGGTCCTGTAGCCTACAAACTCCGATTACCTCAAGAGCTTAGTAACATTCATCCCGTCTTCCACGTCTCGAACCTTAAAAAGTTCTTATCCGCCGAGACTCTTGCTATCCCTCTCGATGAGATTGAAATCAACGAGAATCTGAACTTTGTGGAAGAACCAGTCGAAATCATGGATAGAGAGATCAAACAAACAAAACAAAGTCGCATCATGATAGTGAAGGTTCACTGGAATGCCAAGCGGGGACCTGAATTTACTTGGGAGCGCGAAGATCTGATGAAACAGAAGTATCCGCATCTCTTTTCTAATCCATGATTTGTATTCTATGCTCGAATTTCGGGACGAAATTCCCTCTAACGGGGGGATGATGTGACAACCCGAACCTTTTTCCTTTATCTTTACTCAATTTCCGTTAATCAATTTTGGGTCTATATTTAATTCGGTCAAATTTGATAGTTTAGGAAGGACGAAATTTGATACCTCGGTCAGAAATAATAGAATTTGGAACTCCATGAAATCTGACAATTTCCTTAAGATAAATTCTAGTTAGCTTTTCCATTTTTTTGTTCTCCTTAATTGGTAAGAAATGGGCGGACTTAGTCAACCTATCGACTATTACCCAAATAGTGTCGAACCCAAAAGGAGTTTTAGGTAACTTAGTGATGAAGTCCATTGATATCTGCTCCCATTTCCATTCAGGTATTTCCGGTTGTTGAAGTAAACCTAAAGGCTTTTGATGTCCGAAGCGGTCCAGTGAGAATCTGACGCGTGTCCTCTTCCTCGTGTCCGAAGCCTTCGCATGATGCCACGAACCCACCCTACCTCGGACTAGACCTCGGTCCAATCAGGAGGTGACACCGAGGCCCTCGCATGCGCAGCCGCGTGCGAGCCACGTGCAAGACTTCGGATCTGCTGACCCGTGGAGACTTCTCAGCCATTGGATCAGCAGCTTCGGACCCCTATAAATAGAGGGCCTGCGAGCCTTCTCGGATACATTTGGAAAATCACCATCTTTCACCCCTTTCTTCATATTTTCTTCAGCTTAACATTCCCCAAAGCCCCGGTATCGATTATAACCCCCCGGAATACGCCATGAAGAGCCCGAGAATCCAGAAAATTTATCTTTTCAGTTTCGAAGCCTGACCCTCGCAGAGCCCGGTTTCTGAATAAAACTCCCAGTTTTATTAGAAACGAACGTTTTAGGAAACGAATTGCTGCCCGATTATCATCAAATCAAGTGAGTGTATAGTCACCTTCATCTTACACCTAGATATGAAGTATTTTATATAAAATACATGCTACGTATAATTATATTAATTGTTTAATTGAGGTGACTGTTGAATTGATGTTTTATACAAGTTTTAAACTATATATGTATTTTTATCTACAAATATGTTGGGTAAAACATGGGTAGATATTTGATGTGTGATGAGATAAAAATGATGAGAGGCCTCGATGTGATTTGTGATCCAGTCATCTAGCGGAGTTTGGATGACGACCACGGACTTTCTAGACAATCCAGTGGAAACGCTAGCAGGCTCGCAACCTGTAGGTGTTAATGAACTTGGGTGTTCATTCGTTGTACTCCATCCCCTCATGGTTGCCTTTAGGACATGTATGGCTGAGGAAACCCCTTAGCAGTAGTGTCCTTCCCGATTATATTCTTTAGGCTAGGTCCCTTGTGATAAGTGTTTAGGGACGTAAAGTGAGGATAACGGGAACGGGTAATCAGGGTTATTGTTGATTGATGAACTTAATAAGTTTATTATTACTGTGGGTTGAAAACCCTATATGCTCACCAGGCTCCCAAGCCTGACCCACTCAGCTTTTTATGTTACAGGTAGTGGACCCCGAGCATAGTCGGAGGACGATGAGAGATTTTTGGATTATAGGCCAGTAGTTGTAAATAACTGTTGAACGGCTTATAATGTCTTGTTTATGCTTTTGATCTGTATCGGAACATGACATCCCGAGGTTTTGATATAAAATGAAATTATATATTTCTTTAAGAAAGGTTTTGACAAACTTTTATCATATTTTGTATTGGGGGCCAATTCCGCAACATATTTTAAAAAGATTTCTCTGATTTTATTTTAAAAAGCATAAATTAAATCGGTCTTTTCTGGCCGAGAAATTAGGGGATGTCACATGTTTGGCCACCAATAATGTACCTTTAAATCTAAGTACATTTTGTCAGAGCCTGGATGTACGGAATATCTGGACTTATGGGCTTCTTCTAAGACCAAGTCCCTGACTCCACCGAACTTAGGCGTCCAAATTCGGTCCATAAAGTGTCGCGTTCCGTCATCTTTATGTATAAGTTACTTTTCCATTCCTCGCAAAGCTTCGTTCTTGATGTTTTCTTCTTTTAGAGCCTCAAATTGAGCTTCTCTTATTTGTGCGGTAAAGTTAGAATGGATAGTTATAGTTAATGCTCGTACCCGTCGGGTTTTAATATATTCTTTCCGGCTCAAGGCATCTGCTACCACATTTGCCTTTCCGGGATGATAACGAATCTCACACTCATAATCATTCAACAATTCGACCCATCTTCGTTGTCTCATATTAAGATTTTTTTGGTTGAAGATGTGCTGGAGACTCTTGTGGTCGGTAAAAATAGTACACTTAGTACCGTATAAGTAATGTCTCCAAATTTTTAGTGCAAAAATTACAGCTCCCAATTCAAGATCATGGGTAGTGTAATTATTCTCATGCACCTTAAGTTGTCGTGATGTATAGGCGATAACTTTTCCTCTTTGCATCAACACACATCCCAATCCTTGATTTGATGCATCGCAGTATACAACGAGATCTTCTGTTCCATCTGGAAGGGATAGGATTGGTGCACTACACAACATTTGCTTCAGTTTCTGAAAAGCAGCTTCTTGTTTGTCTTCCCAATTGAACTTCGTATCCTTCTGGGTTAGTGTTGTAAGCGGCTTGGCTATTTTGGAGAAATTCTCTATGAATCTACGGTAATAGCCAGCAAGTCCTAGGAATTGACGCACCTCTGTTGGCGTCTTTGGTGCTTCCCAATTCCTGATTGCTTCAACTTTGGATGGGTCAACATGAATTCCTTCGTTGCTAACTACATGACCTAAGAATTGTACTTCTCTAATCCAAAACTCACATTTGGAGAATTTAGCGTACAACTTTTCTTTTCTTAGTAGTTCCAAGATTATTTGCGGGTGTTGACCATGTTCTTCCTTGGTTCGTGAATATATCAATATATCATCGATAAATACGATCATGAATTTATCTAGGTATGGTTTCCAAACACGATTCATGAGATCCATAAACACTGCTGGGGCATTGGTCAATCCAAAAGACATAACTAAGAACTCATAATGACCATAACGAGTTCTAAATGCTGTTTTTGGAATGTGTCTTCTTGTACTCTGATTTGATGGTATCCTGATCTGAGATCTATCTTTGAGTAGTAGCTGGATCCTTGCAGTTGATCGAATAGATCATCAATTCTCGGAAGCGGATAACGATTCTTGATCGTTAGCTTGTTCAGCTCCCGATAATCAATACACATTCGAAAGGATCTGTCCTTCTTCTTGACAAACAAGATTGGTGCTCCCTAAGGTGAAAAACTTGGTCGGATAAAGCCTTTGTCAAGAAGTTCTTGTAGTTGGCTAGACAATTCTTGCATTTCCGATGGAGCCAACCGATAAGGAGATTTCGCTACTGGTGCTGCTCCTGGAATTAAGTCGATTCGAAACTCGACTTGTCGGACGAGAGGTATTCCAGGTAGATCTTCAGGAAACACGTGAGGGAAATCACATACTTGAGGTATGTCCTTGATTTCTTTTGTCTTTCTCTTCCTATGTGGGCTAAGAATGCGCTACATTTCTTATGTAGATATTTCTGGGTCTTAGTACAAGAGATGACTTTGAGGTTCTTCCCAGATTTATCACCATAGATAATCAGGGCTTCGCCGTTTGGTAAGGGTAGTCGTATGGATTTCTCATGACATAGAATTTCGGCGCGGTATGAAGATAACCAATCCATGCCAATTATGACATCAAAACTACCGATAGGCATTGGCATGAGGTTGACGTGAAAAAGGTAGTTATTAAGAGTTAACAGACAGTTTTCTAGGATTTCATGTGTTCTCTCGGTTTGACCATTAGCGATTTCTACTTCGTAGATTTCTTTTAATTTACTAGACTTTTGACTTAACAATTTTCTAAACGTCGGAGTTATAAAACTTCGATCTGCTCCAGAGTCGAAGAGTATAGTAGCATATAAATTATCTATAAGAAACGTACCAGATACGACCGAAGGGTCCTGGATAGCCTCTCTGCTTCCGATCACAAACGCCCTGACACGTCCTATGCCTCCTTGACTCCTTAACTTTGGACATTCTTTCTTGATGTGTCCAACCTCCCCACACTCATAGCACTTTCTTCCTTCACCACGGCCTGTTCCAGTATTTGTTCCCTGATTCACTGTTGCAGGTGTTGCGCCCCTGTAGTAACTAGTAGTATGCCCCTTTTTCTTGCAAGTCGTGCAGACAAAACAGTCACCTGGATGATGACGGTTGCACTGATTGCACCATGAAGATTTTGGTTCTGTGGGTACTGTTGTCGTGGCTGCATAATTGGTTGCCACTTCTTGTCTTTTCTTAGATGATTGTTTGGGATTCTTCCTATTAAACTTGTGCTTGTTTGTTCCAGATTTGGGAGATTCAGCCTTTGAGACCACTTCTGTTCCTTGGATCTCTGTGAGGGTTAGCTGATGAGCTATTCTTTTGGTGCTTTCATAAGTCGTAGGCTTTGATGCGATCACCATGCCTTTAATTTGCGATGCTAAACCCCAAATATATCGCTCAATTTTCTTATATTCGGGGGTTACAAGTGCTGGACACATTACAGCAAGATCATTAAATCTAGCGGTATAAGCTTTTATCTCCGAACCCTTCATGGTTAGGGTCCACAGTTCTTGTTCCAGTTTATGTATCTCCTCCCTAGGACAATACTCCTCCACTAGCATCATTTTTAGCTCCTCCCATTTCATGGAATTTGCAGTATCAATTCCCATTGTATTCACATGGTTGTTCCACCATGTGAGTGTTGCATCAGCGAAAGTACATGCTGCAAATTGTACTTTATAATCATCTGGACAGAAGCTTATTTGAAATACGGACTCTGTCTTTTCTATCCACCTCATCAAATTAACTACCCCTTCATTTCCATGAAAGCTTTTTGTCCTGCAATTCATAAAATCTTTGTAGGTACACGTTTTAGCGGTCCCTACATGGCCTTCATTCCTAACTCCATCTCTTGTGACATTAGATAGAGCCGCAACAATTCTTTGAGCTGTGATTTATTCCAGTTGTGTTGTACCTATTGGGGGTTTGGTTCTGGTGGTTGTTGTGGTGCTGATGGTCGGTTAGGGTTTAGTCGATTACTCCTTCTAGGCATTTTGTTTTAGTTCCTAAAATAATAAGAATTTTATAAGTTTTGTTAATTATTTAATACACGAGTACTAAATACTTCAATTATTCTTCAAAGTGTAAAACATAATGGACAACACCATGATTACTGTAATATATGCTTCATATTATTACCAGCGGTTGCATCAGTTTATTTAGGTTTATAAGAGAAAAGTTTCTATAAACATTGCAAAATTTGCAAGGTTTTCTACATCCTTGCTATAAACTTTCCTCTTTTCGCCTTAACCAGTCTGATTTCTCTATTTACACAACCACTAGTTTTAGCTTATTGTGACAACCCGAAACTTTTTCCTTTATCTTTACTCAATTTCCGTTAATCAATTTTGGGTCTTTATTTAATTCCGTCAAATTTGATAGTTTAGGAAGGACTTTACTTTTAAATAAATCAATTCGGATTTATTTCCGTTCACGTTAGTACTATTTTTGGTCTAACGGAACATTCTAAACTCAGTTCGATCGAGTTTCGTATTCGAAAGCGAGGTTTTCTAAGTCAAAGCATAGCATTCGGGCCAAATAACTCTTCGATAGGAGTTTACGGCCGCAAATTTGGTTTACGACCGTAAACTCTGTTTACGACCGTAAACCCTATTTACGGTCGTAAACCCTCCACCCCACCCCCTTGACCGTAAACTCACCCCTATATAAGGGATGAGTGGCCTTCATTTCTCACTTTACACACTCCAGAAGCTTTCTCTCTCTACTCTCTCTCTTTCTCTCTCTACAAACTTCGAATTCTCTCCAAGATCTTCAAGAAGTAAGTGTTTTTCCACCTTGAATGTTGTTTCAAATCCATTTCTAGTGGCAAATCCATGTTCTTAGCTCATAAATCCCATCTTTTTCTAGATTTTTTCTCTCACCAAGAACACCAATAACACACACTAGTTCTTGGTGGCTAAAAACCTCATTTCAAGCTTCCACTACGTAAGTACACTACCCCCAGCTTGCTGAATACAAGAATCCCTTGCTGAACATCTAGAAATCGTGACCAAAAGAGTGTTTACGGTCAAAGGCAATCTCCCTTGACCGTAAACTCTATTTATAGGGTGCAAAGTTGCCACAACACCCTCCTAAGCTTATAAACGAGGCTTAGAACACTTCCAGAAGGCTAGAAAGGGCCTTGAAACATCGAAAATCGCACTTTTTGCCAAAGTGTTTACGGCCGTAAACCCCTGGACCGTAAACACCTGGACCGTAAACCCATGGACCGTAAACACCTGGACCGTAAACACCTGGACAGTAAACCCAGGGACCGTAAACAACTGGACCGTAAACACCTGGACCGTAAACCCAGGGACCGTAAACACCTAGACCGTAAACCCAGGGACCGTAAACACCTGGACCGTAAACCCCTGATTACGGCCGCAAACTCCCCTCTTCAAAACACATGTGGTTCTAACACTTGGTTTTAAGTGTTTCCTAGTTCCTAAGGTGGATTCCTTCCATAACGAATAGTGTTATGCCCTCACCTAATGTATATATGTACTTTTCCATGCTAAATAGGATCCATTTGTGTCCGAGGCTCTATTTGACACTCAGCAACTCCTAGCAACTTACACTCGAATCCCACGTCAAACAGTGAGTTCATACCCCTACACTTTTTTCCGAGTTTTTCATGTTTTCAGGGGGGAATACAAGCAAAAGTACAAGGAAACTTGTGCTCAAATTATCTCATTTTGCATAGAATGATTTTATGTTCAGTATGCTTTTAACTCAGAAAACCGTTTTACCAATCGATTTAGAAATCAACTCGTAGAAACAGTTTTCAAATCTAAAGCAAGAAACTTATGAATCATGTTATAATATGTATTATCTTATAAAGGATTCATGTAAATCATAAGCAGGATTTTCGTACTGTTACTTGTAAATTTGTTAGGCTAAGTTTGAGACATGTCCTTGGTAACACTCCATCGGATTCGTGAGTGGAGGAATACGACTTATAACCAGAATCTCTTGGAGGGAGAACATGACTATTGTGTATAGATCTATATGGGACTGACTATCCTGCACCCTCGCTGCTAGCTACAGCGGAACCATTAGGTTCGTGGGTGACAAATTCATGAAAGATATTGGCCCCCGTTTCGTGCCTTATCCAGTCTAAGTACGGTTATGGCACTCACAACTTAGGTAACGAGAATTTACTTTTGTAATAATGAAACGAGTGAACTAACCTCAAAGTAATATCTGATTTGATTACTAGAGGGCATCAGTAACGCCCTTAGGATCTAGTTCACTACATACTTTATTAGTTTTATTTATGTAATAAGGCTAATACATCTCACAGCGAGTAACCAGAGTTTTTCAAGGAAACTACATCTATCGATACAAGTATGGTAGATACTTGTACACCTCGTATCAGAATCAAAAATCAACTATCAACTTTTAAGGAAAATATAGGATTTTCCTAGGATAACTTAACCTTTCATAAACAGGCTGTTTAACGTGTAACTAATGGATAATCAAACCTCTTTCATAAGAAAATATAGGATTTTCTTGGGAAACAACTTTTCAAAGAATCAAAGAAACATTTCTTTCACCAGAATTAAACGCTTATGAACTCACCAGCTTTATGCTGATATTTTTAAAACTGCTTGTATTCTCAGGGCATCAATAGACAGGTACTCTTGCCAACTTTTGGAGAAGACGGAACATTCTGAAGTCACGTCTTTTACTTTTGTTTTATACTGTTATGTATAAACCATGTTTTGAAAAATGTAAATACTCATATTATAATGTAATGGTTGTGTTTACTTCGCTTATTATGATACAACTGTTGTGATACTACGCATGACGTCCTCACCCCGGAACGTTCCCGCCATCGGTTTCGGGGTGTGACACTTATCTACCAGAAACCTAAATGATGACCTAGCACGTTAGTGACATTAACCACTTGCTCCTCAAGTGCTTGAGTTCTCTGCTCAAGACTTCCCGTGCGTTCTTCATTTCTTGTGGTTTGATTGTAGAGTTCTAACTCTGCAATCCTTGCATCGTGAGTTATCATGTCATTATAGGCGAAATTTATACGATGATGGACATCCATCACCGATTCCTGATCTCGCGTCCTTTGTCCTTCTAGCCTGCGTACTCTTCCAGAGAGATGAGTAGCCCTTCCTTCTACAATTTCCATATTATCTTCAATTTTCACACTTTTCTCAAACAATTAAGATAAAGTGTTATCTTCAGAAGAATGTGGGAGATGTGGTCGAGATGATTGACCAGTCTCATACATCTTAGCAGCTCTTTCTTCCGCCACCCACCTATCAACGGTTTGTGCGATCCGTGCAGGTTCATCTTGAACTCTATGACTTCCTGAAGATGTCACCTTCTGATTCTTCTTAATCTTTTGCCATATCGGTATGGATTTACGTGTCGTGCATTTCATTTTTACTCCTCCTGGAACTTTACGGTAAAGAGTGTTCATTGGTGGTAAAGATGATGCCACCGACTTTGTCCCCTCCATGGATTCGCTTTCTTCCATTGGTTCACTCTCTTCCCATTTGTTGCAGGGTAAAGGTGTTCCATCGTCAGAAGGTATTGGATGAAAGGTGGTTGGATTTATAGGGTAGTAAGGATCGCCTACCATCATGGGGAATGAAACTTCCTCTTCTTCATCCGTATCCTCGATGATTATCCATTCTCGTGAATGTGCCATGTCGAATTCCTATACGTTTTGGATCATCAAGAGTTTTAGTCTATCAAATATTACTCCCAAATTAAATAGTTCATATGATCTGATCATAATAAAATGTAGTTGCGCACCTACACCTAATTGTGATAGGATATACGCACATATAAACTTTAGTTGGAATATTTGATCTAAATCCTTGAGATCAAAAACATTTTGGGTATTAAGGTGTATTCTCATCGCGGGTCTGAGTCTTTATATATGACTCTATATTCTTATTTATTGTATTCACGTTTTAACTATTGTTTGTTACTTCAGGTCTATCTGATAAGGCTCCGGCCAGTCAGGACAGTCGAAAGGGCAGGATCATTTTAGCATATAGCCATTCTGGAATCCAGCAACCCAAATCGACATGTCTATCCTTGTCACCGCTCCCGTAAGTAGTCCTTCAGTAGATTAATTAATAATACTTTTTATTGTAGGCTAAGGGATATACCTAAACCTAATATAGTAAGCCCTAAACTATAGTCGTGCTTTCCTAAGAAAGTACTAGTTCACTATAGTTAATAGCTCTGATACCAATTTATGTCACACCCTCAGCCATTGGCGGAAACACCGGGTAGTGTAACGTCATTCTTCGTATCATAGTTATATAACATACATTGAACAGTACTAAGAAAATACATACCTTTATTGATAATTGAAAGTTACATAACTGTTTTTCTAGAACCTATTACATAATATCCGACTATGGCATACTTCTTAATGAACAGAAAGGTAATAGTAAAACTTCTTCTGTTCGAATACATACCAGCTTTTCAAGTTCCTGAAAACACATGCATTTTAAAATACGTCAACATAAAGTTGGTGAGTCCACAGGTTTTGACTCCATAAAATAATACATTTTTCCACGTTCAAAAGTATAGTTTTGAAAGTATCAATTTGACTCTCCAACATTTAGTAGGTATATTAGGTATAATAGTTTACTTATCAATTAAGTGTTATACCTAAACATTCCTTAAACCTAAGGTATAAGTAGGGGGAAACTTATACTTAACATTAATACTTGTATACGACAAAGTATAATGCTTCTAACAATTTGCTACCATGAGCCTGTAACCGCGGCTGTGACATAATACCTCTGATAAAATACACTCATGATTTACCATGAGAAACAAACACACTCATGATTTACCATGAGAACAACACCGTACGCTTCATCGACGTCGGAACAATAACAAGTAAAAGGATAGTTCATCACTCGCTTTTGGTTGACTGTAGCTAACAGTCACAAGTGGGGTGGTCAACCCGTATACTAATTATACACGACTTATTCGCTCACACGGGATTAACGGTTACAGTTCAGAGGATTTCTGCTAAGATCCCCAATCTTAGTTGATGAATACAATTACTCATGTAGACTTCGACGGCTTCCTATAGCTTTAACAACAAAAGCATTTTCATGTCTAAAACCCTAAGTTACTAGACTATGCTTTTAAACATTACTCGTAACTTCATAACATTTAGGCAGTATAACAGCTATATCTTGAAGTAAAACCAGGTTTTATCTTGACCTAAAACCAATAATAACAACATATAACGTTCCTAGTTTTATCTTGACATAAAACTATCAATAACAATATATATAACATACTAAGTTTTATCTTGACATAAAACTAACAATAACAACATATAACATACCAAGTTTTATCTTAACATAAAACCAATAATAGCAACATACTTTATAACTTAACATATAGAACTTCCGAATATAACTTCGGAACTATATCGCACACAACATATATATAGAATCCTAAGTGTAACTCAAGATCTACATTAGTAAAATAACATGCCGACAGGTTGATAATAGTTGTATATATTCAAAATATTATATTTAGAACAATTATACCCCGACTATTATAACTATATATTATCATATAGACATAATAATAATGTATATATAATATTTAGCATGCGTTTTCCCCCGAAATATTAGAAAGTGGGGCCGTGAAACTCACCCTAGTAGCGTGATTTTATGTAATCTAAGCAGAAACGGTCAGCATACAAGGTCGTCGGGACTCGGGATGCAAGATGGTCTCAGCAAAGGAGAGAGGAGAAGGAAGTTTAGGTGTAAGAATGTCTGAAGTCGGACCTGCTATTTATAGTAAGGTTTTTGGACCCTCACGTCATGAGTTTTATATGGCTCACGTCGTGAGTTTTGGATCTTATCCCCGTAGACTTGCCATTTGCGTCCCTAGCTTCGGAAGGTGGCCATGTGACTCCTCACGTCGTGAGATATCCTTGCTCACGTCGTGAGTTTGGATCTTATCCCCTCGCAGCCTCGTCACACACCTTCTAGATTCCGAGATTTGGATAATGACTCCTCACGTCGTGAGTTCTGTGCTCATGCCGTGAGCTCAGTCAGATTAGGGTTTCTGACAATTGAATCTTCGGAAGGTCCTAACTTTCACATACGAACTCCGTTTTTGACGTTCTTTATATGCACGCGTAGGTATTTACAAGTACTACAACTCTCTTTTAGACTCAAATAGCTAATTCTAAGTCTATTTTAAATTCCTCTTATTATAGAGATTTATAGTGTTCGGTTTATCATAACTTCTTCATGCGAAGTCAGATTCAGACATTCTCTATATTTTTGGAATCGTTTGGACGTATACTTTGAGTTGTATCATAAAGAAAGTTCATATTTGTATTAGAATTTATCATGAACTACATAGCACTCTTATCATATTACTAGTTTAACAAAATCACATTACATGATTGGCATAATCACATGTGATTGTCTATTGACCTATTTTTACTAGTGTTACATTATCCCATATAAAGGGGTCGTAAACCCCATTTCCTCATTCCATAATTCATTTTGCATTCTGTAAAATTCGTGAACTCTCCCAAGAAAGCTCAAGACATAGTCCCAGAAACCATTTTCTTCACAATCCTCCCTAGCCTTTGGTAAGTAATTCATACCTTGAAATGGTTCATACATTTAATTAATGTGAATCTTCTACTCATACATAAATTATGTGTTCATAAACTTATGCTAGTATCCCTCAAGAAGTTCATCCAACACTTCAAGTGTTCTAGGCTCTAACTCCTCATCTCATCTTTTCAACTACACTATCTTCTACCCAAGTTGAGCTTCATACCCCTTTTTTATTGTTTTCATGGTTTTGGGGGAGGATAAAAGTCAAGGTTTTGTTTAAGTCTTGATATACTTGCTTGTTATACATGTATGCCAAGTTATATATGTGCTAAATCTATGAAAACCCCATATGAAATAGTCCTAGAATTCGAAATTTTGTGCAAGATTCAAGTGTTAGAACCATAATCTACAAATGATGTATAGAATCAAGAACTAGTATGATACAATATATGAGTCACAAATTTTTATGACAAAAACCCTAAGGATTTCTTAAAAAAATTGCTTAAAACAAATTGTTGGACAAAATATTTGGAAGTGGTTAGAAAATGGAAATAATGATATTTTTGGAGGACCACTTTCGGCCATATAATATACAAGGACTATTTTGGATTATGGGATAAATTTGGGAAATCATTGAACATCTCAAATTTTAAAGGACCAAAAATGAAATTTTTGGATACACAAGGGCCTTTTTAATATTTTCTCAAATATAAGTCTAAAATGAACATTTTAGAAGAAATGGGCCATTTTCAACAATTCACCAAATTTTGAACCACTTATGACACATTTTGGCAAATATATGGGTCTTGTTTGATACTTTATAAAAAGAAGGGCCATTTTTGCCAATACCGATAATATTGGGTCATTTTTATAGTTATAATTCCAAGTAGATTATCCTCAATAAACGAAAACGATAGATCTAGTCAATGAGTACAACTGTTGTTATTTATTTAATAAATAATGGATTTTCACGATTTGCTCAAAAACATGTTAGTATTCTAGTCAGACGAATCTCCAATGTACCTATATATATATATATATATATATATATATATATATATATATATATATATATATATATATATATATATATATATATATATATATTAGTGTACGTCTAAAGTCCTGTAAAGAGTTATAACCAGAGTCTCCTGGAGGGAGAGCGGGAATTTGTGTATAGATCTATACGGGGTTGACACCCCGCACCTTCACTGTTCGCTACAGCTAGACCGGCCATTCTAGGGTGACAAATGTCTTTAAACAAACCGGGGCGCCTGAGAAACGCCAAGACAGGCCTCCGTCATATTAGTATGGTTATAACGACTCACTTAGAATATAACAGTGACTTGTTTAGAAATAAACATAAGTTACACCTTTCGACTATAACCATGATTGTTTGGATAGTTTAAACGAAGATTTTGCCACACAAGTATTAGGGTTTCAATACTACTATTTTTACACATCAGAAAATATAGGATTTTCTGGGGAAAACGATTGTATACGATTTCGAAAACGATAAACTAAAACACACAAGCAACTATACTTGATTGAAAACGAGACTTAGAACTATTTTGACAAGAAAAACAATGTAAGTTTGTTATCTTTATGTGTGATGTTTGGATTTTCTATGTTTCATTTATATTCAATTGTTATTATACTGCACAATGAAGTCACCCGCCTCCGGACGTTTCCGCCGTCTGGTCTGGGGGTGTGACAGGTCATGTCATGATCTCCCATATAGTAGTCCTTAAAGAACCCGCTATATGACTTAGGAAGTGACTGAGGAACCAAGTCAACAACCAACTTCCTTGAAACAACGACACCCAACATTCCCACCCTGTCAATGTGTGACTTCATCTCCAAGACATGTGCACACACAGACCTTCCATCTTGGTGTTTGCTAGTCAATAGGGGTTGAGTGACCTTGAATTTTTCAAATCTATGAACATGTGGGTTAGGGATAATTATTGGAGGAGGTGGAGGAAATGAAGTATGATTTCCATTTCCACGATCCAATCGTGAAACACCATCTTCATAAGGAAGGCTTTTTCTAAAAGATTTTGGAAGACCATAGTTGTCTGAACTAGACATCTACAAGGGAGAAATTCAAGTTTAGATGATTTAAGTCCTTAATATAACACCCAAATGAAATATTAGGGCTAGGACCCAACACAATAATTTACAATTCGGAAGAGGGATGTCGTAATCCAATTGCAAACTATTTCTTAGTAGGTAAATGACGATTTACCAATTCCACCACGAAAACAAAATTTTAAAAGAATTAAGTTTTAAGTGAATTGAAATTCCTAGATCCTTTGAGATTTATTGAACTTTTCAATGACATGTTTAAATCTCGATTGTGCCCTTCAAGTTTGTGACTGGGATGCCGAGGATCACAAACAAGGTGTGAATAACCATGCAAATTAGCTTGGTACACTTAATGTTACAGATCATCCAATCAATGTGTTGGTTAACCACACACGCTCCATTGATCCATGATTAACATCAAGCTACCATTTGCCACACACTGTCAGTCCCAAATTAGTGTGCCGGTTAACCACACACGCTCCACTAACGACTTAACAAGGTGCAAAGTGCAATTTCATGGGTTAGCCCCAAATTCACATTTTTCCTAAGTAACTAAGATTGGGAATTTATAAGTGTTTAGTTACTTGGTATTTTCATTATACTTTTAATGAGAATTAACGTCCTATCCTACCCGTTCGGATAACGACCCTCCACCAGTCAAAGAAGCGGTGGGTGAGAGTGGACACCCATTAAACCGTCATTTTATAGACAGTAACCTTATACCCCCCCTTATAGACTGGCTTCGTGAATGAGGCCTACTAACGGTAAGACTGACCTTTTACTTATACATATATAATATATTAGACTTTTATATTTATATAGTATAAGAGTGTATTTTAAACTTTTAAAATACTAGATGGTTTAATCTTTTAATCAAACTAGACTTTTAATTTAATTAAACTTAAACCATGTTCTTATGGATTTATTAATCCTCTCTTTTAATTAAACACTTTAATTAATTTAATAAAGTCCATAAGGTGCAATTTGAATTATTCAAATACTTCAAGGTTCTAAATATAAAAAATTCAAAATTAAAAACTATTTAATTAATTTTCTTTATTTATGAACCCAAGAGTTACACCTTTTTAATTACAAGAGTTTCTTAATTTGAGACTTTTCAAATACCAAAACTTGAGGGCAAGTTTTGTAACTCTTGAAAAACCTTTGATTTCCATAACTTATGAGTTTAATGTGGTTTTTATGAATAAACTTTTCATGTTCCATAACTTGAGGACAAGCTCTGAAAGACTTTAAAGAACATTTAGATCAATATTTTAACAAATAAAAAATTATCATATAATTTATCTATGATCTAGTTAAACTCATAAGTCAAGACAATTCATATCAATAATTTACAAGAAATTAGCCTCTCATATAAACTAATACAAATCTTGAAATTTTGACAATTATCTTTTTATTGGATGAGTATAATCATTACCATACCAACAAAATCAAATTTTATGAACTAAAACATTTTGTGGTAATGATCCTAATCCAAAACAGGCCAAAAATCCTGAAAACTATTGTCTGATCATCCAACTCGTCGAGCCCAACTATGGACTCGTCGAGTTCAAGGCAAAATTCATCCTACTCGTCGAGTAGGTGCTGTCAGAACAGTTTTCTAGCTTTGAAAAAATTAGCCATGCATTGAATATAACAGAAAACAATCCTAGGCTCTGATACCAGTATTGGGTTTTTGTATACTACAACATCCTATGGTGCACATACGACCCTAAATGCTTTGGATCTATATTTTCTCTAATTATACATGCAATATTGTTTCCAAAGCATTAAGCCTACAACTAGAATACAATTGACATAAAAAAATAAAAATGAGTTATATAATTACCTCTTGTTGTAGCTTGTTGTGTTTTGGCCTTTAAGAACTTAGCACCTCAAATGTGATGCCTCAAATGGTTCACAAACACCATGAACAAATGGAGGAATTTTGAGAGAGAATATCCTTGCATAAAATCGGCTCAAATGAACTCTTAGAACATATGTAGTAACCGATTTTAGCTATAGGGTGACATATATATATATATATATATATTGTAGGATTCTAAGAGTCATGGTTAAACCCTAATCCATACCCTTGGGCTTATTATCCATGATCCATGATCCATATGGACTAACTCTTTATGGATACTTTCATAAACTTAGTCCATTATGTATCACAAGCCCAAACCATATATATAACTAATTTACACAATTAGTCCCCATTAATTTAACTAGTCTCTTTTGATCACCAAATTAATTCCAAATTAATTCTTGATCAATACTAATTAAATAATATGATTTCATATTAATATATTAGAACTTATAATATATTAATAAATAATAAATAACCTCTTCTCAAAATTCCATCCTGTCAAATTGCTCTGGTGAAGGCAACCCAAATGGACCATGCTACTCTCGGGTAAAGTACATACCAATTATAGTTATGGACATAGACACCTAATCCAACATGTACCTTTGTTAGGTACGTTCTTAGTGAACTCCTTGCCTGCTCTTGTGTTGTTCGACTCGGGTGCGAGTCGGTCCTTTGTCTCTCATTCTTTTATTAGGGAGTTTGCTTTGCCAATAGGGGAGTTGGAGTGTCCATTGCGACTTTCTATCGCCAACGAACACGGGGTTTCTGCTGCTTCGGTTTATCATGGTTGCATTCTAGAGATTTTCGGAGTATCTTTCCTGATCGATTTGATTCCTATTCCTATAGGGGATGTCTACGTGATAGTGGGTATGGATTGGCTGGGTCGTTTCGGTTCCATGATCGACTACGAGGGTCAGCGCGTGGTAGTTCGAACCCCAAGTGGGGAGAACTAGTTATTTATGGAGAGGGCACCAGGCTGGGTTTAGGGTTTTGTTCGGAAGCCAGGGCTCGACGGTATATTTAGCACGGGTGTGTGGGTTTTTTGGCTTATGTGGTGGATACGCGGGTTGGGGATCAAGTATCGGTTGCTAATGTTCCAGTTGTCAGAGTTCGCTGATGTATTCCTGGAGGAGTTGCCCGGTGTGCCTCCTGAGAGGCAGGTTGAGTTCAGGATCGACCTTGTGCTAGGTGCGTCCCCTATTGCCAAGGCACCGTACCGATTGGCACCGCCTGAGATGCAAGAGCATTCATCTCAGCTGTAGGAGCTGCTAGGTAAGCAGTTCATTCGTCCGAGCAAATCTCTGTGGGGAGCGTCGATTCTATTTGTCAGGAAGAAGGATGGATCGCACCAAATGTGCATCGATTATAGGGAGCTGAACAAGTTAGCGGTGAAGAACCGTTATCCCCTTCCGCAGATTGATGATCTATTTGATTAGTTGTAGGGAGCATCTTGGTTCTCCAAGATAAATCTGAGGTCGGGGTACCATCAACTCGGCGTGAGGGAGGAGGACGTGGATAAGACCGTGTTCCGGACTCATTATGGGCATTATGAGTTCGGGGTAATGTCATTTGGGCTCACCAATGCACCTGCAGTATTTATGGATTTGATGAATCGAGTATGCAGGCCGATGCTCGATCATTTTGTTATCGTACTTATTGATGATATCTTGGTATATTCCAAGACCAGAGAGAAGCATGAGGAGCATATTCGCAAGCTTCTGGGGGTTTTGAGGCGAGAACGACTTTATGCTAAGTTCTCTAAATGAGAGTTTTTGTTGAGAGAGGTTCAGTTCCTTGGACACCTCGTTAACCAAGATGGGATTTTGGTCGATCCGACTAAAATCGAGGCGGTGATGCAGTGGGGGTTCTGAAATCTCCCTCGGATATCATGAGTTTTCTGGGTTTGGCAGGGTACTACCAGAGATTTATTCAAGATTTCTCCAAGATTGCAGTTCCCCTCATTCATCTGACGAGGAAGGGGGTGGATTTCCGGTTGGGCTCTAAGTAGCAGTCAGCATTAGAGACCCTTCGGCAAAAACTTTGTGAGGCCCTAGTTTTGACCCTCCCGGAGGGAATTAAGGATTTTTTTAGTTTTCTGTGATGCATCCATCACCAGATTGGGAGCAGTCTGTTGGGTTTTGTATACTACAACATCCTATGGTGCACATACAACCCTAAATGCTTTGGATCTATGTTTTCTCTAATTATACATGGAATATTGTTTCCAAAGCATAAAGCCTACAACTAGCATACAATTGACATAAACAACATAAAAGTGAGTTATAGAATTGCCTCTTTGTTGTATCTTGTAGTTTTGGCCTTTAAGAACTTAGCACCCCAAGTGTGATGCCTCAAACGGTTCACAACACACCTTCGACAAAGGAGAACTTGAGAGAAAGGTTCTATGCACTCAAAATCGGTTATGGAACTCCAAGAACACTTGTGTACCCGATTTTAGCCATGGGGTTATGTATATATATGTAGGAATCCAAGAGTCATGGGTAAACCCTAATCCATACACTTTGGGTTATGATCCATATTTTATGTGGGCTAACTCTTCATGGAAACTTACATAAACTTAGCCCATCATGGATCAATAGCCCAAACCATATATATATATATATATATATATATATATATATATATATATATATATATATATATATATCATCGATTTACATAATCAGTCCCCGTTAATTTAATTAGTCTCTTTTGATCACTAAATTAATTCCAAATTAATTATTGATCAATACTAATTAAATAATATGATTTCATATTAATATATTAGAACTTATAATATATTAATAAATCATAAATAACCTCTTCTCAAAAGTCCATCCTATTAAATTGTCTTGGTGATATGCAAACCGAACTGGACCATGCTACTCTTGGGTCAAGTACACACCAATTATAGTTATGGGCTTAGACACCTAATCCAACAGTCTCCCACTTGGATAAGTCTAATAACTATTATTGCAAGTACGACTCCACAACCCGACTAGCAATCGCAGCTTTTAAAAGCCGTTGTCGAACTCTGACCCAGTCAATGACGTGTCCATTAGATAAGGGATCATATATTCCTCCATTCTACAAGATATCATATGGACTGATACATGGATTATAATCATTCTCTCTGTCCATCTGTTGTTTCCCGATTTTTGATTTATGACGACCGACTAATTGAATAAATCAAATCAGTCCAGGCTTGGCCAAGCGCTTAGCGTGTCATCACTAAATCATCAAGGGGCCCACAGATATCGCTTTTATCCCACATTTGGTAAAAGGAATGGATAAACTTCGACTCAAATGCTTGCGTGTACTTACTCATCAAATACACACAACAATATGTTTTATAACACCAAGTTACTGGTGCGTTTACATATGTCAATGTGCAACCAACTTGTAAACTACAACTCACATGTCTTGGTTTCAAGAATATAAGATATTATAGTCTCATGATCACTCGTGATAAAATCCATGAAGTGATACAAATGAGCATGGGTTTAATCCATTACTCGAATCTTATTCCAGAAGTACTCATGAACACTGCAGCAAACTTGTGCTATGTCTAAACGCCTTTAGACAATCTACAGACCCATTCATGACAGTCTTGCCTCAATACCTACTTCCAAAGTATGATCGACTATGGATTGTTTGAATAACCAAGTTATTCGGGAAGTCAAAACATGCAAAGTGAAACACAAGAATAATCGAATCCAATATGGTCTCAGAACTTATGAATATAAATAAAACACCTTTTACTTAATCACCATATTGATTACACATTATTCATTGTATAATGTTTCGATTAATAAATTAATACTTGAATTAAAACAATAGTTATGCCATGCTCCAAGCATGCACACTACGTTTGCCTATGGTCCTTCCTTTGTGAAATAGATCAATTGACAACATTTCAATGATGCTCATTTCATGATTCCAAATCTTTATCCCCAGTGTAAGAATACCAAATTCTTGTCACTATTAGAATGTGTTAGGTTCTAACCTTTGTGCAATGATCCTTTTTGTAATGTCAATGCACCAAAGTCACAAAGACTTTGACAATGAAATTACAAAACTTTCCACTGGAGATTGATAACAAAACAATTCCAAGGAAGCGAAGTCTCAAATTCAAAGTGCATTCCTTTGAACATGCTTCTTGCATAAAAGTTTCTAACCTATACATAGATTCTTAATATCCGACCCCCATTATGAAAACATTCCCATATTTGTCATATGACAGCTCATTATTAATAGAATCATGTCTATTAATAATAATGTCGATATGGTCCACCTATTACAATACTTCCAATTGCCCACAAGCAACCAATCTTTGGCGAACCTTAGATTGTTCTTAGCAATTGTTTAACAACTTTAGTCATATCCAGTTCTGGTCCTTTTTCCTTCTTAATATCCTAGGCATTTTGAAAATTCATAACACATAAATATTATAGCATATGCAATCGATTCTATACCCGAAGTATATGCGATACGATTCATAATGTCTTGCATAAAGACATGATATTTTACCAGTCTCTTGCTATAATAATTCCATATATAGAATTTCCTTATGTTGAACCATTCCAACATAACATTCATATATATATCCTTGACTAAATTTGATTAAAATCTCACAATCTAAGCTTTTAGATTTGAAATGAAGTATAAGTATGAGTTCCTCTCCCTTAATTATAGCAAAACAACTTTTCAAACTCTGCAACTTTGCGAATTGAAACTTTTGTTTTCTTTAATTAACATTGATAACTTGCAACACTTACCATAATGATTATGCTCCCACTAGCATAACAATTATTTCTTTAATAACATAACACTTATGCTCCCACTAGCTTTCACATGTACCCAGAAATAAGTTGGACTTCTAGAAATCAATACTTGTTGACTTTCTTACCAAAGTTCAGATTTTTTATACAAGTTGCTTCGATAAGAGTTTATCTAGGCTTCTCAAACTCATACACTTTTCCTTAGATAGCTCACATGTGTGTCTAAAAAATTTCAGAACTTACAGTAATAAGTCCCGAATGTTTAGACCTTTTGACATTTCTCACAATTCGAACTATGAAAAGGGATGCCGTAATCATAATCGAATTTGAGAATGCAAATATCACAATTGCTATCTCCTTAAAATCTACTTAGTGAAAATGTTTCCTCACAATCATTTTCATGAAGCGGAGAGAAACCTTTGTCACTTAGATTAATGGTGTATGTGTTCATATCCATGTGAATTTGTCATAACCATAATCACAAGACAAGGTTAGTGACAAATCCAAACTCATATGGACTGAACTTGTTCATTCTTAATTTCTTACCACCTGGCAGCACAAGGGCCTACCATTGCTCCCAGGTTGTTATGTAAACAATTGAGAACTCATAGAACTCACATGCATAGTCAACTTAACTGGAATGGGCACAGAAACAAGAATATGTCAACACGATAGGTTACAAACCTCAAGTCATTTGCTAGTGATAAACAATAGGTTCATTCTTGATTAGTTCTTGAAACTTTTCAAGATCTTTAATACTCCCACTGACCTCTTGACATATATGATTCTCTTTGTCAAGAAACATTACTTGACAACAAATATTCAAGAGTTAGTGCGGTTTCTTATCAAGAAAAAACACTTCACACAATTGATCTTAGTTGGTCTTTGTCTTATCCAAGACATCACAAGTTACCAATTTCAAATGTACAAGAGTAAGAAACATTTTACTCTCCATTTGATGAGTGTTATAAACCTTCTTAAGATTATGTCACTCAAGTTACAATCTTGGAGTACGACTCTAAGACTCGATTTTGGAACGAAGTATGACTCACCTTTTGATTTAACCGTTTTAACAATTCACGATTCCTCTTCTTAGCCATACATATGCACTAACATGTCCTTAGAGGATCAATTGTGATATGGTTTTCATAATCATTAAGATGATCATAAAACATGATGCTAAAGTACTCTCCCTACTTTTCAAATTGGAGAAACTTTTATCTTTCTGCCTAATTTGATTCTTCTTATTCGTTCTGCTATTCATTGAAACTTTTTCAATGATTCAAAATTACACTTAATCTTGTAAGTATAACCATATTTACTAAACTTTTAGTAAATCATAACGAATAATCTTATCATTCTTTGTGGTGGACCTGACCAGTGCACAACCAAGTGTACCTGACCCCCTAGTCCTTCACTTGACTCACATATACATGTGAACAAGGAATTAGTCTTAATTTCCCAAAGACGAAGGTTCTCATTCATCACACAATACAAGTTGCATGATTCCAAGTTTATACCCAATTGAAACCTGGGTGATGAGAATCTTTCTTTATTTGGTAAATTTTGACACTACCACAAACGAAAGAATCAAATCCATTTTCCAATATTGCTAACAATAGAAATATACAAACATCAATTTTCACAAATGCATTGCAAGGATAAATATAAAACAAGATAAAATCAAAATTTTATTTTATTTATAAAATGCGGAATTTTTTTTCCTTACAATGAAATTACAAATGAAAACTATGTTCCAAAATATTTGTAAACGATCTATCATAACTCTTAAGAAGCAGCTCAAAAATCTGATCATCAAACCATGCGATCGAAATTCATCTCTTCGCGATCAGACTCAGCATACTCTTCCTTTAAACTTCCTTTGATTCTATAAAACATCAAAATGTAATAGCATCACATCATGTATTAAGAATCTACAAATAGGAACTTAATAGAGTTAGATATTGGACTTACCTGAAGCAGAGTCCAACATTTTGACTTTACCCTCCTTGTGGTCCTTCAGGTAGATACGGCAGCTTCGCAACCAATGCCCCTTTTATTGACAATAGAAGCAAACAGACTCTCTTGGAATGGTACATGGGACAATCTCATACTTAGCCTTTCTCTTTACCATTTTGTCAAATGAATTGACCATGGTCGATCCCTTTCCATTGGGAAGAGAAAGCTTTTCTGGACTTCTAATGTTTCCATTGTCAATGTCCATGGAAGTTTGGGAAGTAGATCTTCCAATCAAATTTGCTTTACCAGTGCGCCAAATCATTGCTGATTCAGCAGCAAAAAGCAAATATGTTAGATCAATAAGGGTCATGTCGTGATCTCCCATATAGTAGTCCTTCAAGAACCCGCTATATGACTTAGGAACTGATTGAAGAACCAAGTCAACAGCCAACTTCCTTGAAACAACGACACCCAACATTCCCAGCCTGTCAATGTGTGACTTCATCTCCAAGATATGTGCAAACACAGACCTTCCATCTTGTTGTTTTCTATCCAATAAGGCTTCAGTGACCTTGAACTTTTCAAGTCTTTGAACTTGTGGGTCGGGGAGAATTATTGGAGGAGGTGGAAGAAGAGAAGTTACACTACAGCACAAAGAAGGGATTAATCTTTCACCTCGATCATCTTGTGGAATATCATCTTTATAAGGAAATCTATATTCAAAAGATTCGGGAAGACCATAGTTTTCAGAACTACACATCTACTAGGTAGAAATTCAAGTTGGTTGATTTAAGTCCTTAATATAACACCCAAATGAAATACTAAGTCTAAGACCCAACACAATAATATACAATTCGGAAGAGGGATGTCGTAATCCAATTGTAAACTATTTGAAGGTAGGTAAATGACGATTTACCAATTTCCACCATGAAAAACGAAATTGCACATTAGGTTTTAAATGAATTGAAATTCCTAGATTTTTGGAGATTCACTGAACTTTTCAATGGCATGTTTAATCTCGATTATGCCCTTCAAGTTTGTAACTGGGATACCGAGGATCACAAACAAGGTGTGAATAACCATGCAAATTAGCTTGGTACTCTCGATGTCATTTATCACCTAATCAATGTGTCGGTTAACCACACACGCTCCATTGATCTATGACAAACATCGAGCTACCCTCTGCCACCCTTGTTAGTCCAAGTTAGTGTGTTGGTTAACCACACACGCTCCATTAACGACTTAACAAGGTGCAAAGTGCAATTTCATGGGTTAGCACCAAATTCACATTTTTCCTAAGTAACTAAGATTGGGAGTTTATAAGTGTTTATTTACTTGGTATTTTCATTATACTTTTAATGAGAATGTCCTATCCTACCCGTTCGGTTAACGACCCTCCACCAATCAAGGAAGCGGTGGGTGAGAGTGGACACCCATTAAACCACCATTTTATAGGCAGTAACCTTATACCCTCCTTATAGACCGGCTTCGTGAATGAGGCCTACTAACGGTAAGACTGACTTTTTAACTTATACATATATAATTGTTAAACTTTTAATATTATAATAGTATAAGGGTGTATTTTAAACTTTTTTTAAAATACTTGGTGGTTTAATCTATTAATAAATTATACTCTTAATTTAATTAATCTTAAACCATGTTATTATGGAATTATGAATTCTCTTTTAATTAAACACTTTAATTAATTTAATAAAGTCCATAAGGTGCTATTTGAATTATTCAAATACTTCAAGGTTCTAAATATAAAAATTCAAAATTAAAAACTAATTGATTAATTTTTTTTTAATTTATGAACCCAAGAGTTACACCTTTTAATTACAAGAATTTCATAATTCGAGACTTTTCAAATACCAAAACATGAGGGCAAGTTTTGTAACTCTTGAAAATCTTTGATTTCCATAACTTATGAGTTAATTGTGGTTTTTATGGAAAAACTTTTCATGTTCCATAACTTGAGGACAAGTTATGGAGGACTTTAAAAAACATTTAAGATCAATTTTACCAAGCTAAATTATCATATAATTTTATGATCTATTTAAACTCATAAGTCAAGAAAATTCATATCAACAATTTACAAGAAATTAGCCTATTATATAAACTAATACAAATCTTGAAATTTTGACAATTATCTTTTGATTGGATGACTACAATCATTACCATACCAACAATGTAACATCCGAGTTCCCATGTATATTATTCATTTAGTTATTTTGAGGATTATTGAGTAACTCGACGAGTTGATGCTATAACTCGTCGAGTAGATTCGCGGATGGCCACGTGGGATTAGTGGTCTACTCGACGAGTCCAAGAGTCGACTCGCCGAGTAGACGCTGAGTGGTGAAACCCTAAATCCCCGGGTCTGGGGACTATTTAAGGACACTTATAGCCTCATATCTGCCTCACCAGTCACCTTACAACCCTGAGAGAAAACCCTAATCGCCATTAGAGCTAGAGAGTGAGAAAGGAGCTAAATTGGTGGTTATTGGTGCATTCTTTGAAGGAGAAGTGAAGAGTATTGAGGTTAGGGCAAGAGGAGGCTTCGGTTCCACGGATTCAGCAGAGTTTGCTTGAGGTAAAGGTGCTGACTTACTTATTTTTCTCTGGAGATCTTGATTTGGGAGTTTTCTAGGGTTTTCTTCCATTGTTTTGAGTCATTGAGCCTTTCGTGTATGATTTGAGGTTGAAACCTCATATTTGAAGTGTGGAGGGTCTTGTGAGCCGAAAGACCTGACCTTTATTGAGCTAGAGACTAGACTTTGAGCACCTAACCCTTGTAGTACTTTGTTTTGGCATTTTTGGGGCATATATGTCATGCATGAACGTAAAGGTCGAGGCTTTACTTGACTTTTGTGCCTTAAAGGACTAGATCTGGAGTTTGGAGTAGTGGATCTGCTTTTAGACGGCTGAATATGAAATCTGATTGAGTAAACTCGTCGAGTCTGTGAACTGACTCAACGAGTCGGTTGGGGTTTGTCCCTATGAGCTGGACCACGCGATAGCTCGACGAGTTAGGGATTAACTCGACGAGCTGGACCTTCACGAGACTTCTGAGGAGACGAGTGGACTCGACGAGTTATATAGGTGCACTCGACGAGTCGGGTCAAACATCGACTGTTGACTCGAGTTGACTTCTGTTGACTTTAGGGTTTGGTCAAACATGAGTATTGGCCATGTTTTGAAAACCGGACTGGACCAGCCGGTTCAACCGGGAACCGGTCCCGGATCCGGTTCTTAAATGCCAAAAAACCGGTATTCATGTGAACCGGTGAAAACCGGTAAAAACCGGTCCGGTTGAACCGGTCAAAACCGGAAATTTTAAAAAATATTTATTTTTTTCATTTTTTGTATTTTTTATATAATTAAATATAATTATGACATCATCCGGTTTTTCTGGTTTTTGAGACCGGTTGGACCACCTGAACCATCGAACCGATAAGACGACCGGTTCGGTCTCCGGTCCGGTTTTCAAAACCTTGAGTATTGGAGACCATGGAGGGGTAAAATGGTCTTTTACCCACTTCAAGAGTTAGAAAGAGGAAGAATAACCTTTGGTTTACTTAGGGTCGGGAATCGAGTATTTATTGAGATAATTACCCTATGTGTTAGGCAGTGGCTAGTTCGAGATTCTTGTACGAGGATAATTGCTTGTTGTCGAGGTGAGTCTTCTCCCTATACTTATATGAGTAGTAGTCACTGTGTGACCGGAGGATCTTCATAGAGATATTGGATCGGAGGGTCCTCATTATTGACCAGATGGTCTCATTGTTATACTGTGATATGCGTTATTGTGCATACTGTCTTTGTGACTTATGTTGTTATGTTATTCAGTGTAAATATTGTTTAGATGTGCTTACGCTGAGTTATGTGTTATATATTATTCTATGCTTTGTGATTATGCGATGCTTTGTGATTATGCTATGCTTTGCTGATTTAGGACCGGAGGGTCCACCCGAGTTGTGGGACCGGAGGGTCTCCACTGAGACACATAGACCGGAGGGTCTTATTTGAGGTGTATGTGGTATTTTGGGGGACTCACTAAGCTTCGTTCTTATCGTGTTATGTGTTATGTGTTTCAGGTTTTCTCAGGAACACGGGAAGGCACCGGTTTGATTGTACACACCAGCGAAAGAGTTATGTTTTGAGGATCCTGTATTTTTATCAAACAATTGTGGAGTTGCGATTGTAAATTAAACAAATGAGATTTTATGAAAAGTGATATGAGAATTATGAAATTTTAAATGAAAATTTTGGTTTGAAAATTTACGGTGTTACAAGTTGGTATCAGAGCCTTTGTTTGAGGGATTCTGATGCTCCTTCGGGTGTGTTTGGACTCAAACTGAGGATTTGAGAAAATAATGAAAACACATAAATTTTTCAAAATTGAGAAAGAGTTTAAGAGAAAACGAGTTGGAGCAGTGTGTACAATCAGCCAGAGCCGGAATGGTGATTTCCCAAAATACCCTTACTTTTGTGTTATGAGATATTTATGAGATATTTTATGAGATATTATGCATGCTAGAGATAGGCTAGGTATTTCATATTTTAGGACTAGAGTTGCCTGATTTGTGATGCCTTAGCTTAGGAGTTGCTGCTATATGTGATGTGCTTTTGAGTATGTGATGAGTAAGAGTATCTAGCAGGAATCACCTAGAGAGAGATCTGAGTCGAGAGATAATCTAGGAGAGACACCTAGGTGAGCATTGGAGGAGCCTACTGAGGAGTAGTTAGATTCCTGCGAGAGGTGGGGTTTCTTGAGTTCGGTGATACATTTTGAGTGTGAGTAGAGCAAATAGAGTTGTAACCTATAGTGGTTTTACGTGCTAGTGGGGATTATTCGATGCCCGAATGCTGCTTGCTTTGTGCTTTGTGGAACTCTTGATGATGGGAGTCATCTACTAAGTGAATATGATGATATTCAGGAGGTAGATGGTTGGCATCATAAGGAGTTCTTCAGCAGCTGATGGCAGAGAAGTGTGAGAACCTAGGAAGAGCCTAGGGAGTGTCTATAGTCAGAAGAGTATGCTGATAGAGGAGAGTATTCGTTGGGGAGCGACCAGGTTAAAAGGGTTGGTGATCGAGAAGGCTGAGTAGCTACTTAGGAAATCTGGGACAATCCGTGTGGGAAGTATGGGTATATGTGGCAGGTATTATGGGCCCGTACTACTAAAAGCAGAGGATCCGTACTCGAAACAGGGAGAGTTCCAGAGATTCTAAGTAGCAGATTGAGAGGAGATAACATGGTTCGGGTACCATGATTCGTAGTAGATTGAGAGGAGATAACATGGTTCGGGTACCATGATTCGTAGCAGATTGAGAGGAGGTAACATGGTTCGGGTACCATGATTCGCAGCAGATCGAGAGGTGATCACATGGTCCGAGTACCATGATCTGTGGCGGTTAGTGCTTAAGACTGAGAGCATATATGATAGAGTGTGGGGCCAGAGGGCCATGTCGAATGCGTTTCAATAGAGCATCCCTTAAGAGGGAAATAGAGTTAGTTTCCGAGGGATGAGTAGAGCTGATGCTTATTGGAGGATCGCGGTCTGAGTGTAGCAATCAACCGATAGACGAGACGTCACCTTCTATGACAAGAGTTGCGTTGTTCCCGTTTTCTGGGAGAAGCAGAACAAATAACGAGTTTCCGGTTTCAGAGTTTGGAGGTAAACCCCGTGGGGAAGCATAGGGGTGCAACCTTTTCGCCAGAGTATTTGGGCAGTATGTTTGCTGTGAGGTATTTTCATACCATGGGGTCATTAGTAGGGACTGAGATGGAAGAGATCCAGGAATGTGCCTTTTGAGTGTGGCATGCTTTTAGCAGCAGTTTCAAGTGGTTAAGAGGAGTATATCGGGCGGTGGCCCTCGTTGTCTACGTTGTGTATCAATGGTGAGAGTGAGGTCTTTTGCTTTATGATGTCTCCTGTGGTAGGAGGCTGGTTGAGAAATCAGTAACGAGGTACGTGATAGTGTATTATTTTGAGAGTGAGAGTCAGGTCTATTCGAAACTGTTGGGGTATCCGGCGGTGTGTCGGTCTGAGGCTTCGGGATGATTAGAGGCAGTCACGTTGGGAAGATTCTGAGGTTTTTGTCTGAGATATGGGATATTTGGAGTTGCTTGGTTTCCATCGAGAATATCGTTGAGTGATATACCTGGTGAAACAGTCTACGGAGTAGATTGTTGGTATGCCGATGGTGATGGTTCGAACCCTGAGTGGGGGAGATCCGGGTATTTTATTGAAAGGGTTAGATATTTGTTCAAGGGCGGTTAGAGAACTGGATATAGAGACCTACGGTACACATGAGACCAGGGTTTATTGGTGGTCGAGGCGAGGTGCAAAGCGAGATAATGCATGTTGTACGTGTTCAGTATAGGAGGAGTGTCTCCATGGCAGGTGGCCGTTGGTCAGAGACCTTGTGGTGGTTAGAAATTCTTCGAGGTTATAATGGTGAATTCGAGGTGGTTGGCTTGAAATGATAGTTTCGGCGGTTGAAAACTTCTAATTCGACATCTGGGTTGTTATATGCACTTTGGGAAGGGCAGAAGTTGATTGGGAAACCAACTTCAGGGTCGGTATGAGTATTCTCGCATGGGTTTTGAGCATCAGAGTAGGGAGTTTCGGATTGTCGTCAAAGTGTTTTGAGTCATTGACGAATCCCCCGTGTTTCAAATTGAGAGTTGGAATATTTCAAAGTTTCGACTTGTGAGATTCTGAAAGGATGCATTGTGGTATCTGAGTATGATGTCGTAAGTAGGAGATCAGTGGTTGAGGCTAGACATCGTGAGGTTCTATGATGGTGTACCGAGGTATCCGAGTATGATGCCCTAAATTTCGGAGTATTTTGGGACCTGCGTTATGATATGGCAAGTGGGTATCAAGTGAATATGGTTCCAGTGGGAGCCCTTCAGCTAAATGTCATCAAACGGGAGTATCCAAGAATGTAATTTGCAGCGAGAAAAGTGTTGGCCACGACGGTTTTCGCCAAGAGTGGTGATGCTTAACCTGGGTGGGTGTGTGAACCTATCTATGTTGGACCATAGAGTATTCAATAGTGAACTCAGTGGGGTGATGACTCGAGGATGAAATTATGGGGTGATAAGAGAGTGAGTGGATCCGAGTGGGAGTAATCACTTTGGATTATCGGGTAAAAACCATGGAGTGAGCCCATGGCGAGTCAGCGAGAGAGTGTTGTGATACTGTGGGGAGCCGTAGTATTCACGAGTTAGCGAGAGAGTGTTGTGATACTGTGGGGAGCCGTAGTATTCACCAGTCAGCGGGAGAGTGTTGTGATACTGCGGGGAGTCGTAGTATTCACCGGTCAGCAGAAGAGTGTTATGATACTGCGGGGAGTCGTATTATTCGCTAGTCAGAGCACGACTCGAAAGAGTTTTTAGGCTTGGGTAGCCTTATCATTTGAGTTTTCAGTAACTTGGTGATCGGACCAGGGGCGAGACCGGGATCTCCATATCAGTCAGGAATCGTTATAGTCTGAGTTAAGGTGTGAATATCGCAATCGGAAGGATTGGATAAGCAATGTACGTGTGGATAGCAGGTCATGGGTCATGATTTGAGTGCTTCATTGGGACGAGTGGTTCCAATTATGGGTCGGACCAGACTCTCGATTTTGAGTTTGGCTCTAGTGGTGTATTAAGTAGGCGAAATGAGATTCCAGATTCAGAGGTGGGTTCCATTTTGAGAGGTATTGGTTGTCATCTGATGTCTTAGACCTGAGTGGGTCAGTTCGTTGGTACGGGAGGTACCGCGAGACGCATGGAACCAGTGAGTAGTAGGCGACAGAGGTCGAGGGTGAGGCGACATTCAGTTGGGATTGTAGTATTCGCTTGGGGTAAAGCAAACTTTGTGGCTTGTGTGTTACAATGGGCCGAGATAGTTATTGTGAGAAGGAAGCAGTGAGACGTTTCGGGGTATGCAATGGGTAACCTTAGAGGTTCAACTATTGGGCCGGGAGCTGACTTGGTGCTTAGTGTTAAAAGGGATAATTAAGAGGAAGTTGGGGTTTATGAATATTAGATGTCAGAGGATATTTCTGAGTAAGCATGATCATTTTCTAGTGTCAAAGGACATGGTGTTGAGAGTTCATTGTTCTGATGGGTTCTGATAGCAGTACTGTGGATGGGTCCCTGGTGAGATGTGACCCATTCATTCCTCGGGAGTATGATCTGGATCGATTAGTATATCTGGTATGAGTGATTGGTAACCAATTATTGGTCAGTGACTTGATTCTATCAGTCACAGCAAGAGAGTCAGAGGGGCAGTGAGTTACCTGGGTCTGCTATTCGAGGAGCGATTAGCATAGTGATATCTTGTGAGGGCGTTCTGGCAGGGAGACAGACCACTAGAGTTTTCAATTTCTGGAGAACCAGAAGGGGTATCGTAGCGGCAGAAGGGCCTGTCCTTTTTCGGGATTGGGAGTTCTTGGATGGGTACAGATGTTTTTGGAGGAAAGTGTTGTATGAGATGAGACCCCTTCGGTGTTGCTTCTCGGGTCATTGAGTTTGATCTATGTGTTGTTAAGGAGCGATTTCGAAGGCGAAATCTAATTCAAGTGGGGGAGAATTGTAACATCTGAGTTCCCATGTATATTATTCATTTAGTTATTTTGAGGATTATTGAGTAACTCGACGAGTTGATGCTATAACTCGTCAAGTAGATTCGCGGATGGCCACGTGGGATTAGTGGTCTACTCGACGAGTCCAAGAGTCGACTCGCCGAGTAGACGCTGAGTGGTGAAACCCTAAATCCCCGGGTCTGGGGACTATTTAAGGACACTTATAGCCTCATATCTGCCTCACCAGTCACCTTACAACCCTGAGAGAAAACCCTAATCGCCATTAGAGCTAGAGAGTGAGAAAGGAGCTAAATTGGTGGTTATTGGTGCATTCTTTGAAGGAGAAGTGAAGAGTATTGAGGTTAGGGCAAGAGGAGGCTTTGGTTCCACGGATTCAGCAGAGTTTTCTTGAGGTAAAGGTGCTGACTTACTTATTTTTCTCTGGAGATCTTGATTTGGGAGTTTTCTAGGGTTTTCTTCCATTGTTTTGAGTCATTGAGCCTTTCGTGTATGATTTGAGGTTGAAACCTCATATTTGAAGTGTGGAGGGTCTTGTGAGCCGAAAGACCTGAACTTTATTGAGCTAGAGACTAGACTTTGAGCACCTAACCCTTGTAGGACTTTGTTTTGGCATTTTTGGGGCATATATGTCATGCATGAACGTAAAGGTCGAGGCTTTACGTGACTTTTGTGCCTTAAAGGACTAGATCTGGAGTTTGGAGTAGTGGATCTGCTTTTAGGCGGCTGAATATGAAATCTGATTGAGTAAACTCGCCGAGTCCGTGAACTGACTCGACGAGTCGGTTGGGGTTTGTCCCTATAAGCTGGACCACGCGATAGCTCAACGAGTTAGGGGTTAACTCGACGAGCTGGACCGTCACGAGTCTTCTGAGGAGACGAGTGGACTCGACGAGTCACATGGGTGCACTCGGCGAGTAGGGTCAAACATCGACTGTTGACTCGAGTTGACTTCTGTTGACTTTAGGGTTTGGTCAAACATGAGTATTGGAGACCATAGAGGGGTAAAATGGTCTTTTACCCACTTCAAGAGTTAGAAAGAGGAAGAATAACCTTTGGTTTACTTAGGGTCGGGAATCGAGTAATTATTGAGATAATTACCCTATGTGTTAGGCGATGGCTAGTTCGAGATTCGTGTACGAGGATAATTGCTTGATGTCGAGGTGAGTCTTCTCCCTATACATATCTGAGTAGTAGTTACTGTGTGACCGGATTGGATCGGAGGGTCCTCATTATTGACCGGAGGGTCTCATTGTTATACTGTGATATGCGTTATTGTGCATACTGACTTTGTGACTTATGTTGTTATGTTATTCAGTGTAAATATTGTTTAGATGTGCTTACGTTGAGTTATGTGTTATATATTATGCTATGCTTTGTGATTATGTGATGCTTTGTGATTATGTTATGCTTTGCTGAGTTTGGACCAGAGGGTCCACCCGAGTTGTGGGACCGGAGGGTCTCCACTGAGACACAGACCGGAGGGTCTTATTTGAGGTGTACGTGGTATTTTGGGGGACTCACTAAGCTTTGTGCTTATCGTGTTATGTGTTATGTGTTTCAGGTTTTTCTCAGGATCACGGGAAGGCACCAGTTTGATTGTACACACCAGCGAAAGTGTTATGTTTTGAGGATCCTGGATTTTTATCAAACAATTATGGAGGTGCGATTGGAAATTAAATAGATGAGATTTTGTGAAACGTGATATGAGAATTATGAAAATTTAAATGAAAATTTTGGTTTGAAAATTTACGGTGTTACAAACAAAATCAAATTTTATGAACTAAAACATTTTGTGGTAATGATCCTAATCCAAAACAGGCCAAAAATCCTGAAAAACTGTTGTCTGATCATCCAACTCATCGAGCCCAACTATGGACTCGTCGAGTTCAAGGCAAAAACAACCTACTCGTCGAGTCCAATAATGTACTCGTCGAGTAGGTGCTGTCAGAACAGTTTATCAGCTTTGAAAAATAAGTCATGTATCAAATTTAATAGAAAACAATCCATGGCTCTTTGATACCACTGTTGGGTTTTGTATACTACAACATCCTATGGTGCACATACGACCCTAAATGCTTTGGATCTATGTTTTCTCTAATTATACATGCAATATTGTTTCCAAAGCATAAAGCCTACAACTAGCATACAATTGACATAAACAACATAAAAGTGAGTTATAGAATTACCTCTTTGTTGTAGCTTGTAGTTTTGGCCTTTATGAACTTAGCACCCCAAGTGTGATGCCTCAAATGGTTCACAACACACCTTCGACAAAGGAGAACTTGAGAGAAAGGTTCTATGCACTCAAAAACGGTTATGGAACTCCAAGAACACTTGTGTACCCGATTTTAGCCATGGGGTTATGTATATATATGTAGGAATCCAAGAGTCATGGGTAAACCCTAATCCATACACTTTGGGTTATGATCCATATTTCATGTGGGCTAACTCTTCATGGAAACTTACATAAACTTAGCCCATCATGGATCAATAGCCCAAACCATATATATCATTGATTTACATAATCAGTCCCCGTTAATTTAATCAGTCTCTTTTGATCACTAAATTAATTCCAAATTAATTCTTGATCAATACTAATTAAATAATATGATTTCATATTAATATATTAGAACTTATAATATATTAATAAATCATAAATAACCTCTTCTCAAAAGTCCATCCTATTAAATCGTCTTGGTGATATGCAACCCGAAATGGACCATGCTACTCTCGGGTCAAGTACATACCAATTATAGTTATGGGCTTAGACACCTAATCCAACATAGTCCTCATGCAGAGAGTACGGGTGATAGCTTATGCTTCGTGGCAGCTGAAGTCGCATGAGTCGAGATATCTCACGCATGATCTTGGGTTGGGGGCGGTGGTTTTCGCCCTCAAGATTTAAAGGCATTACCTTTATGTGGTCCGCTGTACTATCTACAAGGATCACAAGAGTTTGAGGCATATTATGGATCAGCCGAACCTGAACATGAAGCAATGCAGGTGGCTGGATGTAGTCAAGGATTATGACTGCGAGATCCTTTACCATCCGGGTAAAGCGAATGTGGTGGCGGATGCTTTGAGCCGCAAGTCGGTTGGATCTTCTGTTCTGATGACATGTATGAGGATATCTGTGGATTCTCCGTTTGTGGGTTTGATTAGGGAGGCTCAGACTGAGGGTGTTCGAGGGAAGAATTGGAAGATTGAGAGGATCACGGGTGGGATTACCAGATCTGTTCCGGACAATCGTGGTTTGTTGACCCGTTGTGGTCGAGTATGGGTTACTATGTCTGGTGGGGTCAAATAGATCGTGTTGGAGGAGGCTCATAAGTCTCGCTTCTCTATCCATCTGGAGGGGCACCAAGATGTATCGGGATTTGAGGTTGATTTATTGGTGGCCATGCATGAAGAGGGAGATCGCCTGGTTCGTTGAGAGGTGCTTGACCTGCAGGATGGTCAAGACCGAGCACCAGAGGCCGCATGGCAAGCTGCAGCCTTTGGAGGTTCCCATGTGGAAATAGGAGCAGATTTCGATGGACTTCATCACCAAGTTGCCGAAGACGGCAAGGGGTGTTGATGCTATTTGGGGCATCGTGGATCGATTGACTAAGAGTGCCCACTTTCTGTCAGTTCGGGAGAGCTCGTCGGCCGAGAAGTTGGCCGATGTGTATATTCGCGAGATCGTTGCTCTCCATGGGGTTTCCGGTCTCTATTGTTTTAGACCATGATGTTCGGTTCACCTCCTGTTTTTGGTAGAAGTTGCATGAGGAACTGGGCACGAGGCTTCACTTCAACACAACTTATCATCCACAGACCGATGGCTAGAGCGAGCGGACCATTCAGACTCTAGAGGATATGTTGCGACCCTGCATCATTGATTTTGGTGGGAGTTGGGACTCCTAACTACCTCTTGCAGAGTTATCCTACAACAACAGTTTCCACTCCAGTATTGGTGCCCTACCTTTTGAGCATTTATATGGGCGGAGATGATGTACCTCGGTCTGTTGGGGTAGGTTGGTCACAGGGTCATGGGTCATACTGAGATGGTTCTGCAGACTACAGAGATGATTCAGCAGAGGGGGAAGTTGGTCCCTCGATATATTGGACCATTCCGGATTGTTGCTAGGTTGCAAGGTTGTGTATAGATTGGATCTTCCGGAGGAGCTCAGTCAGATTCATAGCACTTTCCATGTTTCACAGTAGCGAAAGTGCGTGCTGGACGAGGATGTAGTGGTATCATTGGATAACATTCAGGTTGATGAGCGCCTGAACTATCTTGAGAGGCCGGTGGCTGTTCTGGAAAGGAAGGTAAAGGTTCTGCGTAACAAGGAGGTGCCTTTGGTAAAGGTACGGTGGCAGCATCGGAGGGGATCTGAGTGGACCTGGGAGCCGGAGGCCGAGATGCGGGAGCATTATCCGGATTTGTTCACCGCAGCAAGCTTCGAGGACAAAGCCTAGTTCAATTGGGGGAGAGTTGTAACATCCCGATTCCCAAGTATGAGAATTTTCACTAGAAAGGCAAATTTTCCTTGGAACTCGTCGAGTTAATGGCCTCAACTCAACGTGTTGAAAGTTTTTGGGTCACGGATCTTTTTGGACCAGCTCGACGAGTTGGAGAGGAAAACTCGACGAGTTGGTGGCTGAATATGAAACCCTAAGTTTTATAGTGTTGCACCATATTTAAAGGCCTTAAGTCCCATTGATGGCCTCCCTAATCACCTCCTCTGTCCATAAACCCTAGAATTCGTGCATCTTACCCCAAGTTAAGTGTGTGAGCTTAAAAGTTGCTTCTGTTGGTCTCATTTTGAAAGATCTTGAAGTTGGTGGTGCCTAGCTTGAAGGGGAAAGCTATAGATCCAGAATCTCCTTGAGTTTAGCTACTATTTTGAGGTCAAAAGTCGAAAACTTGTTCATCTATTTGCTTAGATCTCTTCCTTGGAAGTTTATTGTCATATTTGACTCATTTTTGGATTATTCATTGGGTTGATCATTTCATGTAGTTATCACTTTAGATTTGTACGTTTGATGGCCTCTTTTGACTTAAAGTTGCAAACTTTATTGAGTTCTAGGGCTCTTTCATGCTTAAGATCCCTTATTAAGCTTTCCTTGAGAGTTAGAGCCTCTTTGGGGCATGCATGAACGTAAAGTTGGCAGCTTTACGTGACTTTCCAGCTCTTGGATGCTAGATCTACATCTTGAAACGTTGGACTTGATGAAAAAGGACTAAATGTATAAGAGGGTATAACTCGACGAGTTTTCCAACCAACTCGGCGAGTTGGCTGGGGTTTTTCCCGACTCTCTGAATACTAAAGGAACTCGACGATTTGGGTCAACACGGATTGTTGACCTTGACCGTTGACTTTGACTTTGACCATGGTTGACCAAGTTGGACTTTTGAGGGCATTTTGGGTATTTTCAGGTTTTGATGGGTTTGTCATGATGGTTGTAGGATTTGAGTCGGGAGCTGAGATTTGGAGTTAGATCTTATCAGTTCAACTGCTTGTGAGGTGAGTTTTCCTCACTATACTTTCGGGTCGAAGGCACCAAGGTTGGCCTATTGGTTTGATAACCTGATATTGCTTATATGTTGAGTATGATATAGTTATGCATGCTAGTCTTGTTATGCTAGTCTGGTAGATCTGTAGGACTACCTGTGAATTGCATGTTATATGTTTATGATATTATCTGTTATATGTCGACATATTGTGTGGGTTGGGTTGAGGTTGTACTCTTTGTGTTGTAGCCAACAAACACTGGAGTATACCATATATGAGCTGAGGGCCATGGAGGGCATGCCAGACTCATACTGAGGACTCATGAGCATTCTAGATACAAGCTGAGGGTCAGACAGGGCATGTCAGACTCGTATTGAGGGCTTAGCGGTACTCAGTCTGTTGACTGACCAGGCCGGGGAGCAAGCCACACATAAGCTTTGGGCCTGTGAGGCAAGCGAGACTTATGTTGTCGGCTTAGGGGTAATCCAGTCTTTTAAGTTGTGGACCTATTGCATGTTGTTATTATATTGTGTTATTTGTTATGTATTGGTATTTTGGGGGAAACTCACTAAGCTTTGGGCTTACAGTTTTGGATTATGTTTCAGGTACTTTAGAGGATCGCGGGAAGGCGAAGGCGTCATCGTGCACCTCCTCATGTTTTGTTTTTATGATTTTGGGATTTCTCTGATATGAATCTTATTTTGGAAACAGTTTGTAAACAATAATGATTTTGAATGTTTTTAAAATTTTAAATTTTTGATAAATTTAATGGGTGTTACAATCAGCAAGAGTCACAAAGACAACAAGTACATACATGCATAAAAGTAAGTATCACAAATACAACTATCATCCTACAAACATAATCCAGTGGGCCGACATTGGTGTCTTCGACCCATGAGTACAGTGAAGGAACTCACCTATTCAACAATGATCAACTGCAACTGCTACTATTGTTGTGAACACAGATGCTACCAACCACATATACAACCATAAAAAGTACACCCCTAGCTTTTACTCTAAGACTAGGAGTTTGACCAAAAGTCAACATAAGTCAAAAGTCAAAGTCAACGATCAATGATGACTCATTGCATCGTGGCTATCCTTAGCCACTTCCTGGTCATTAAAGGACAAAACAGACGATCTGACCCCAGTCGCCACGGCGTGGCAACGTGATGCCACGTCGTGCGAACTGGGTTCCAAGCAGCTTAATTGATTAAGTTGTTTTCTTCAACCTCACGAGTTTCAAAGCTCATATCTAACCCAAAAACATGATCTAGAAGGATAAATTTTCTAACTTTACCCATTAGGACCATCCAAGAAGGTCCAAAGTCAAACCCTAGGTTCCACAAGGCATGACCTTTACCATTAAGCACTTATTCCTTTAAGTCTGAAGCCTATCTTTTCTAGAAGTGTTTCTAACACTATAACCAACATGAAAGTTGGTGCTTTATGGAGATGCATGTTTAATTCATGTCTTGAACCCGTATTAGGTTAAAATGAGAGTTTATGACTAAAATCTCATGCATGACTTCAAAATACAACCAAACTTCATATCCACGTCACAAACTACACCAAATGTCCCAAAGATTCATAAAGTTGAACACTTCATGAGATCCTACCATTCTAACTAAATAAAACAAGAAGATTATAGGACAAAGCTCAAGATCTAGCATCCTAACATGATAAAAGTCAAGTCTAGGACACTTACAAAGGTCCAGAAGAGTGCCAAGGTAAAGAATGGAAACTTTTTTGTTGGATCCTAGCTCAATAATTCCTCCTTATTCCTTCAAAGTCTTCCAAGAGCACCAAAAAGAGTTTCAACAATGGAGGAAAAAGATTAAGGTTTCTTCAAGGTATGAGGAGGCTGATGGAGGTTTAGTATAAGCTAACCCTGGCCTCCCCGTTCCTTTAAATAGGAAGCAACCCAGAAAATTAAGGTTTTTGCCATCATGCGGCTGCCACGCCGTGGCCACATGCTGCCATGCCGTGGCAGCTAAATGAAACATGCATTTTAATCTTGACTTTCCACGTCGTGGTGGTCCTTCACCACGTCGTGGTGACCCTAAACATAAAAGAAAAACAATTGTAAAGTACCTTAAAATCCGTATGTAACACCTTTCTGCAAAAAAACAAACAAACAAACAAAAAAAACAGAACTCTTATAAGATATAAAACTCATTTACAGAAAATATTGATATAATTAACAACTTTTCTGAATTTTCTATTTTATAAAATATCAAAAATAAAATAAAATACAATAATAATATGATGGGGTTTAAAAAGGGTATTTCAGTCATTTGTATAAATGATCAAGGATTGGAATTCAACTTATTGACTTCGTGGAAGGGAAGTTGAATTCCTTTAGTGGTGGAATTTTCTGATTACAACAGAATGCAATTCCACACTCATTTTCAACAAAATGGGATGGAACTGAATTCTAAATCCCACAGAATAATAACATTGTGCAATGTTATTATTGGTAAAAAAAATAAAGTAGTAAAAACTATATATTTGACTTACATTAGAGCCAATATGCCCACCCAGGAAACATTTGACAAAAACGATCATAATTATATTATATAAATACATGCTTACACATGTTTATTTTGGTGCATGGATCAAACTGGTATATTTATACAAGTATAGTGATCTACATTTTCCAAAGATGAAATTGACGGATCCTTGTATGTAACACTGCTAAAAGTAGTGAGATCTATTGGAGTCCAAAAGAGTGTCATGGGTCCCCAATTATCCTTGCTCTATAAAGCACTGTCCGGTCCCCTACAAGCCTAAACTCCACTGATTGCTGCTTATACCCTCCAACCACTGTAACAACCTTATTCTGCATGAATTGCACCCACCCCATAACTATAAATTAATACTACATTAATAATCATGAATCATGCATGTTATGTGGATAGTAGTAGTAGTACAATATCTAGGTCGTTACCTACATGAATGATGATCCCATAAGCACAAAAGTAATCAAACTCTACATCAACAAATGTGGTTCTATATGTTTTAGTTCACAACCATCTTTGTGTTTGTCATATGCTTTGTTGTTCCAACTCAATTTCGTTTTTGAAATGTAAAAAAAAAAGTATGGAAGATTTGATAAATAGTTTCTTTTTCCTGAAAACAAACAGACTGTGTGTCAACTTATCTTCAAAAGTAATAATCATATTTAAGTGTTGACTCTTACATAAGCCATTTCTTAATAGTAGTGATTACATAATTTAAATAACTAACATGTAATTGTTCAATGAAAGCCATTCGTAAGCGTTGATTTACCTTTGACCGTGTACCAACTTTTAAAACTTTTAATACAAGATGTAAAGATTTTATAACTATTATTGTGTCAAAGTCATATAACTACCTACCATATTTCCTATATCAAAAGGTTGATAAAAAAAAACTATATAAGATATAGTTTATAGAAAAAAGACTACAACACTGAAAATAAGGAAAACGACAAGTTATAACATCTTTGTACCACTTGCTTGGTTTAAACCGCCTCATTGCAGGTAAAAGTGTTGCCCTACTATTGAAATTTGAAAGAAGACAATAAAGAAGAGCGATTACTAATTAATGAAATTAGCAAAAATACTTATAAAAAAGAGAGCATACAAAAGCGCAATGATGCCATGAAGAAAGAAACAGAAAGCTAAATGAAAAGCTCAAAGTTAGTTATCCTACTTTTCCATTTTTGGTCATTTTTGTATTTAGTTCTATTTTTTCATTTTTAATGAATCGTGTAATAATAATAATCAAATACCTCTTTTTATCGTTGATTTTGTCGAACCTAATTCTAACAGGGTGCCTAATTTTGTCAAGCTCGGACGAGACAACAACTATCCTTCCTTCTTTTTGGGCTTCACTTGAAGCGTCGTTCATGGTATCCAACAACTAAATTTTGAAAATAAAATGACCAAAAAACAAAACAAATAAATAATAAGAACATCTTTTATTAAAGAAAATTTTCATTTTATTGAGACTTATAAAATAGACATAAGAATCAGTTAAAAATGCAACTTTGAAGATCTAAAATATGAACGTGGCGATGAAGAAATCGGTTTTATACATTAGGATGTTTAAAGGAAAATCCTTTGAAATGTATTGAGATGTGAAATCCTATGCAGATTCCGTGAGCTTAAAACTAACTCTGTTACATAGATTTTAGCATTTCAGGTTTTCTCACATATAGTTGCTTTGAGTTTTTTTTTACCAAATTCAACATTTTCTTACTGGAATGAGCACGTGGACTCCATGTAAGGCAAGAACAAGGGTTGTTTCTAATCCAGTACCACTTAAACCTCCTAAAAATCACATATTTATTATATGAATAGTGATACAACAAAATATTTGGTAAATGCATATATATATATATATATAGACACTACAAGAATGTTGTTATGTCAATAATTTGTGAAGTTTACTGTTAAAAAATAACAATGAACAACTCATAAAATAAAAATAAAACAAAATTTGCATTGAAAATCATCATGCCCCAAAGCTTAAATTACAGTGAGAACATTGAGTTGTAAGATAAATTTTACAACAACCTCATAACTTCAACATAAATTCATTATACAATAAACATTTCAAAGAAACCCTTTAAATCCCAGAAGAACACATTTGAGATATAAGTTGATGATGAGAAAGCAAAACATAGAGTAAAATTACTAGTAACAATGGCAGCAAGACCAGTTCCATTTATTCCATTCCAAGAAATCTTTTCACTGTGGTACCACCACTCTAGGTTTCTTCATGAATGCCTTCAGATGAAACTATACCATCAACTTCCTCAAAAGACTTCAATCTAGAAAATTGCTTATGATAATACTCTTTTTCACCCAAAAGAAAACTATAAACTATGTTTTGTCAACAATTAATATAGAAAATAAATAAATGCCAATTGATTTTTATTAAGGAAAAAATATTGATTCAACAGGGGTTAGAATCAAACCTTGTTTCTAGCCAGCGGAAGTAGGTCACTTTAGTTGTAGCTTTAATTGATGTTATCCTCTAATCCCCGTCTTCCAAATTATAGGATTCCTTAATCAACACAAGAGGAAACTGGAAATTGTTGTGTGGAAGGAGGAATAAGGAAAGAGTCGTTCGTCGTTTGAGAGGAGGCGATCAAAATCGAGAAGATAGTGGAAGATATTGCAGAAAAAAACACAGAGTTTACCAGATTTCATAAAAAACAAAAATACCAAATATTAGAAAAAAATTCATCAAACAGCCCATTTATCATATTTCCGATTTTTACCAGTAAAAGGGAGAAGTTCAAGTACCTGAATGGTCGGCACTGAAGTAGGAGAGACGGAGGTCGACAACTTTGCTTGAGGAGGCAGCAAGAGAGTTGGTGGCAAGCAGAGGGAACTGGTTCAACGTTGTGTGGAATGAGGGAGGAGTGGTTCGTTGTTTGAGAGGAAGCAAACAAAATCGAGAAGATAGCATGAAGCGATTAACCCAATGAAGAATGTGCGGTAACCTTATGAACAGTGGTGGAGTTAGGTATTGTCCTAACTCCATCCTCTTTTAATATATATATATATATATATATAATTTATGATTAATTCTTAATTAATTATTACTATTTCCAATTAATATACGAATCATATAATATATTAATAAATCATTTATATTTTAATTTCCAATTAATTTATTAATCATAAATTAACAAATCAATCTCTCTCTCCAAAAGTCATTCTATTCAGTTACTAGTTATGATGGCAACCCAAAAAAGATTTTGCTTCTAACTCAAGAATATACCAATTTAGTTATTGACTTAGACACCTTAATGCAATAGTCTCCCACTTGGATAAGGTTGTAACTACAATTACAAAGCTTGCACCTTTATGCTCAAGGATACCAAAACAAACTCATATCTGAGAGAACAAGCCCATAAACAACCCAACTCATCCATCCATAGACCTAAAAAGGAGACCAAAATTATAACAAGCTAACCATGAAGAGATCTAGACATAAGCAAGCCAAGATGCAAACTTGATAGCTCATAAAGATTCCCCACAAGATGATGATTTTGGATCTAAAGCCGTTCCACCAAACAAAGCAACTTCAAGCTTCTCTTCTTTCCTTATCGTGTACTAGGGTTTTCCCTCAAACCTCAACTCATTCCGAAGGCCATAACTTATTTGATAAAACTCCGATTCCGACCATCCTTATATCCAGAAAAGGTATTGAGAAGCTCTACACTTTTATAAACTCATACTTGCCAAAAAGTTTGCCGAATACAAAATCCCATTTTCCATAAAAGCCCGCTGCTATTTTACCAAAATACCCTTTGGCTCCAAAACCAAAATCTGAACGCTCGATACATCTACATTTCATCACCCACACCCAAATGGGTAACGATTCGGAACTCATACTTTTATTGAGAAGCTCTACACTTTTATAAACTCATACTTGTCAAAAAGTTTGCCGAACACAAAATCCCATTCCCATAAAAGCCCGCTGCTATTTTACCAAAATACCCTTTGGCTCAAAATCCAAAATTCGAACGCTCGATACATCTACATTTCATCACCCACACCCAAATGGGTAACGATTCGGAACATGGCGTTACACGCAACCTTAAAATGCATAACCTGCACACCTTTTACACAACGTGCACCCAAAAAATGGCTATAAATAGGCTTTAATGCCCTATATCATTCCTCACACCTCTTCCATTGATTCCTCTCGAGTTGATTTCGATTTTAGCCCATTTTCCCTTAGTTTTAGCCTTCGGCGAAGACCTGAGATCCCTGGAATAGTAGTAGCCAGTGAGTAGAAACTTTTGTTGGGTTTTGAGCAATCTAACACTCCTATGGTGTACAAGCAACCCTATAAACATTGGATCTATGTTTCTCTATTATACATGAAAATATTCAATATTCCAAGGTTTCATCCTAACTAGCATAATATGAAGTATATACAATACAAGAATCTAGTAGAATGACATACCTCTTTGTTGTAGCTTGATTCCATGGAGCTTAAGAGCCTAGTGCCCCAAGTGTGACACCTCAAATGGCTCACACAACACCACCAACAACTTGGAATAACTTGAGAGAAAAGTTCTTATGCTCAAAATTGGCTAGCCCTCTCATATGAATCCTTAGGGCCGATTTCTTGAGCTATGGGGAATTTATATATTGTGGCTATTAGGGTTACACCATGTGACTCATGACTTTCCATATTCCTCATGATCCATGGGTTTTAACCTCCATGGAGTATCCATGGGTTACCCCATGGGTTTAGCCCAACATGAAGAACTATGGATCATAAGCCCACATATATAAGAATGAATGATTTACATAATCAATCCCCACATATTTAGTTAGTCTCTTTTGATCACAAAATTAATTCCAAATTAGTTCTTGATCAATACTAATTAAATAGTATGATTTCATATTAATATATTAGAACTTATAATATATTAATAAATCATAAATATCCTTTTCTCACTAAAGTCTATCCAAATTGTTCCGATGCCATGCAACCCAAATGGACCATGCCAAATCGGGTCAAGTACATACCAATTATAGTTATGGACTTAGACATTAATCCAACAGTCTCCCACTTGGATAAGTCTAATAACTATTATTGTAAGTATGACTCTGCAACCTGACTAGCAATATTAGCTCTTAAAAGTCGTTGTCGAACTCTGAACAAATCAACGACGCGTCCATTAGATAAGGGATCATATATTCCTCCACTCTAGATATCATATGGACTGAGACATGGATTATAATCATTCTCTATGTCCATCTGTTATTTCCCGATTTCCGATTTATGACGACCGACTAATTGAACAAATCAAATCAGTCCTGGCTTGGCCAAACGCTTAGGGTGTCATCACTAAATCATCGAGGGGCCCACAGATATCGCTTTTATCCCACATTGGGTAAAAGGAATGGATAAACTTCGACTCAAATGCTTGCTTGTACTTACTCATCAAATACACACAACAATATGTTTTATAACACCGAGTTACCGGAGTGTTTTCATATTATCAATGTGCAACTGACTTGCAGTTACAACTCACATGTCTAGGTTTCAAGAATATAGGATATTATCGTCTCATTAATCACCCATGATAAAATCCATGAAGTGATTAGATGAGCGTGGGTTGAATCCAATACTCGAATCTCATTCCAGGAGCACTCATGAACACTGCAGCTATGTCTATAAACAAACTACAGACCCATTCATGACAGTCTTGCCTCAATACCTACTTCCAAAGTATGATCGACTATGGACGGTTTGAATAACCTAGTTATTCGGGAAGTCAAAACATGCAAAGTGAAACACAAGAATAATATTAATCCTATATGGCCCCGAACCTTTTGAGCCATATTGATTACTCATTATTCATGGTATAATGTTTCGAATAATCAACTTAATACTTGAATTGAAACAATAGTCATGTCATGCTCTAGGCATGCACACTACGTTTGTCTAAACAATAGCTATGCCATACTCCAAGTATGCACACTATGTTTGTCTGTGATCCTTACTTTGTGGAATAAATCAATTGAACATAATTCCAATGATTCTCATTTCACAATCCCAAATCCTTATCGTAAATGTAAGAATTCCAAATTCCTGCCATTTACCGAAATCTGTTAGATTCTAAACTTATATGCATTGATCCTCTTGTAATAACTATGCACAAAGTCACAAAGACTTGTCAACAGGCATTACAAAGTATTCCAATGGAGATCAATTCCATGGAAACGAAGTCTCAAATTCAAAGTACATTCCTTTGAACCTCCTTCTTGCATTAAGTTTTCTAATCTTACACATATTTAATGAATAACTTCCACCTATGAAACATTTCCATATTCCCATTCTGACTATCACTTCTGAATAAGAGTTGCCTCTTTTCAGAATATGACAATATGGTCCTTTCCAAAAAATTACACCATACTTCCAACTGTCCATGAGCAACCAATCTTTGGTAAACCTCAGATTGTCCTTGATAATTGCTTAATCATTTTAGTCATATCCAATTCTAGACCTTTCCCCCTCTTAATGCCCTAGGCATTTGGAAAAATTAGAAAGGATAAATATTATAGCACGTGTGATCGATCCTATACCCGAAGCATATGGGCCACGATTCATGATGTCTCACATAAAGACATGATCCTAGACCAGTCTTCTGCTACAATATTTTTTATTTTCCATGTTTTCATAATTCGACTATGAAGAGGGATGCCGTAATCATAATCGAATTTTGAGAACGCAATATATATAGAATTTCTTTATGTTGAACCATTCCAACATAAAATTCATATATATATCCTTGACTAAAGATGATTAAAATCTCAATCTAAGCTTTTAGAATTGAAATGAAGTATAATTAACATTGCTAACTTGCAACACTTATCATAATTGATTATGCTCCCACTAGCATAATAATTACTAGCATAACCATTATGCTCCCACTAGCTTTGACATGTACTCAGAAATCAGCTGGACTTCTAGAAATCAATATTTTATTGATTTTCTTACCAAAGTTCAGATTTCTGATATGAGTTGCATTGATAAGACTTTATCAAGGCTTCTCAAAATCATACACCTTTCCTTAGATAGCTCACATGTGTGTCTAAACAATTATGAAGAGGGATGTCATAATCATAATGTTTAGACCTTTTGCCATTCTCACAAGTCCATGGTAGTGTGCCGGTTAACCACACACGCTCCACTAACGACTTTGAGAATGCAAATATCACAATTGCTATCTACTTAAAATCTAATTAGTGGAAGCGTTTCCTAACCATCATTTTCATGAATCGGAGAGAAACCTTATTACACTTAGATTTTATGGTATATGTGTTCCTATCCATATGAATTTGGCAAACCATAATCATAAGATAAGGTTAGTGACAAATCTAAATTCATATGGACTAAGCTTGTTCAATCTTAACTCCTTGCCACCTGGCAGCACAAGGGCCTACCATTGCTTCCAAGTAGTTGTGCATACAACTGAGAACTCATAGAACTCACATGCATAGTCAACTTTAACTGGAATGGGCACAGAAACAAGAATATGTCAACATGGTAGGTTACAAACCTCAAGTCGTGTGCCAGCGATAAACAACACCTTTGATTAGTTCTTGAGACTTTTCAAGATCTATAAGACTCCCACTGACCTCTTGACATATAAGATTCTATTGTCAAGAACCATTCCTTGACAAAGCAAATATTCAAGAGTTAGTGCGGATTCTTATCAAGAAAAACACTTCACACAATTGGTCTTAGTTGGTCTTTGTCTTATCCAAGACATCACAACTTACCAATTTCAAATGTACAAGAGTAGAAAACATTTTACTCTACATTTGACAAATGTTTTAAACCTTTCTTAAGATCACGTCACTCAGAGTTACAATCTTGGAGTATGACTCTAAGACTTGTTTTGGAACGAAGTATGATTCGTGTTTTGATTTAACCATTTCAACAATTCACGATTCCTCTTCTTAGTCAAACAAATGCATTAAGATGTCCTTAGAGGATCAATTGTGATATGTTTTTTCATAATCATTTGGATGATCATAAGACATGATACTGAAGTACTCTCCCATCTTTTCAGATTGGAGAAACTTTTATCTTTCTGCCTAATTTGATTCTTCTCATTCGTCCTGCCATACATTGAAACTTTTCCAATGTTTCAGAATTATACTTAAACTTGTAAGCACAACCATATTTACTAAACTTTAGTAAATCATGACGAATAGTCTTATGGATCTTTGTGGTGGATCTTGATCAGCGCACACCCAGTGTACCCGATCCCCTAGTCCTTCACTTGACTCACATATGCACGTAAAGAAGGAATTAGTCTTAATTTACCAAAGATGAAAATTCTCATTCATCATACAATACAAGTTGCATGATTCCAAGTTTCTATCCAACTGAAACTTGGGTGATGAGAATCTTTTCTTATTTGGTCAATTATGACACTACCACAAACGAAAGAATCAAATCTATTTTCCAATATTGCTATCAATGGAATCATATAAACAACAATTTTCACAAATCCCATTGTAAGGATACTTAAAATAAAAAAATTTCAAAAAAATTTCTTTTATTTATAAAACTGCGAAAAAACTTATCGTAACAATGCAAATACATATGAAAACTATGTTGTTATCTGTTCCTAAGCAATATATCATAACTCTTAAGCTGCAGATCAAAATTCTGATCTTCGAATCATGCGATCGAAATCCATCTTCGCGATTAGAATCAGCTTACTCTTCCTTTAAACTTCCTCTCTTTTTCCGATTCTACAAAACATCAAAATGCGACCTAGTCACATCATGTAATAAGAATCTCCAAATAGGAACTTAATAGAGTTGGATAGTGGACTTTACCTGAAGCATAGTCAAATTTTTTGACTTTTACCATCCTAGTGAACTTTCAGGTAAATAAGGAAGCTTCGCAACCAATGCCCCTTTTTTTGGAAATAGAAACATATGGACTCTTTAGGAATGGTACACGACACTATCTCAGACTTAGCCTTTCTCTTTAACATTGGGTCAGTTGACCTGACCGTGGCCGATCCCTTTCCATTGGGAAGATAAAGCTTTTCTGGATTTCTAATGTTACCATTGTAAATGTCCATGGAAGTTTGGGAAGTAGATCTTCCAATCAAATTTGCTTTACCAGTGCTCCAAATCATTGATGATTCAGCAACAACAAGCAAATAGGTAAGATCATTAAGGGTCATGTCGTGGTCTGTCACATAGTAGTCCTTAATGAACTCACTATATGACTCGGAAAATGATTGAAGAACCCAATTAACAGTCAACTTCCTTGAGACTTCGACACCCAACTCTCCCAGCTTGTCAATATGAGACTTCATCTCCAAGATGAGAGTACATATAAACACTGCTTGCCAATAGGGATTGAGTGACCTTGAACTTATCAAGAACTTGTGGGTTAGGGAGAACAATTAGAGGAGGTGGAGGAAGTGAAGTATGATTTCTAGTCCCATTAATGCACAACAAACGGATTAATCTTTCACCTTGATTGCCATTTGGGATATCATCTTCATTAGGAAAGCTTTATCCAAAAGGATAAGGAAGACCATAGTTGTCATAACTAGACATCTATGAGGGAGAAATTCAAGTTTAGTTGATTTAAGTCCTTAATATAACACCCAATATGAAATATTAAGGCTAGGACCCAACACAATATTTTATAACTTGGAAGAGGGATGCCGTAATCCAAGCTACAAAATATTTTAAGGTAGGTAAATGACGATTTACCAATTTCCACCATGAAAAACGAAAAGAAATTTTAGGTCTTAAATGGATTGAAACTCCTAGATCTTTTTAGATTCATTGAACTATTCAATGGCATGTTTAAATCTCGATTGTGCCCTTCAAGTTTGTGACTGGAATGATGAGGATCACAAACAAGGAGTGAATAACCATGCAAATTAACTTGGTACACTTAATGTTACAACCACCTAATCAATGTGCCGGTTAACCACACACGCTCCATTGATCTTTGATTAACATCAAACTACCCTTTGCCACACATTGTCAGTCCCAGATTAGTGTGCCAGTTAACCACACACGCTCCACTAACGACTTAACAAGGTGCAAAGTGTAATTTCATGGGTTAGCACCAAATTCACATTTTCCTAAGTAACTAAGAATGGGAATTTATAAGTGTTTAGTTACTTAGTATTTATCATTATACCTTTAATGAAGGGAGAATTAATGTCCTGTCCTACCCGTTCGGCTAACGGCCCTCCACCAGTCAAGGAAGCGGTGGTGAGAGTGGACACCCATTAAACTGCCATTTTATAGGCAGTAACCTTATACCCCCCCCCCTTATAGACCGGTTTCGTGAATGAGGCCTACTAACGGTAAGACTAACTTACTCTTATACATATATATATATATATATATATATATATATATATATATATTAAACCTATAATATTATAATAGTATAAGGGTTGAATTTTAAACTATTAAAATTCTAAGGGTTTAACTTGGAATTAAAGTATTCATGGGGGGAAACTTTACAAATTCCAAAACTTGAGGGCAAGTTTGAACAATTAAAAAAACCTTTGGAATCCATAACATATGAGTTTAATATGGCTTTTAATGGCAAGACTCTTGAAAATCCATAACTTGAGGACAAGTTATGGACCTCATAAAACAATTTATGGGAAAAGATTCTTCAATTGCATAACTTATGACTTTTAAAGACTTATTAACAAGAAAGACTTTTGGTTTTTCATAACTTGAGGACAAGTTATGAAATCCATTAAAGGCCATTTAGATCATCTAATAAACAAACAAACATGTCAAGAAAACTATGATCTAGATTAAACTCATATGAACAAGACAATTCAAATCAAACAATTTTCATGTAATTACCCTAACCATCAAACTAATACAAAACATGAAACTTTTAACAATTATCTTTTGAATTGGATTAGAATGATCATTACCACATCAAAAACAGGTTTATAAGTTAAAAACAGCTTAGGGTAATGACTTTAGTCCAATTTCAGCCTTAAAAGTCGAAAATCTGCACTCAGGGCCTCCTACTCGTTGAGTGTATGAACCTACTCGACGAGTAGGATAATTTTACTCTTGGACTCGGCGAGTCTACGGTCCAGAAGGCCAGAAATTCGATTTTTTACAGCATTGCATCAAGTATAATTGAAAACCAAGCCTAGGCTCTGATACCACTGTTGGGTTTTGAGCAATGTAACACTCCTATGGTGTACATGCAACCCTATAAACCTTGTATCTTTGTTTCTCTATTATACATACAAATATTCAATATTCCAAGGTTTCATCCTAACTAGCATAATATGAAGTATATACAATACAAGAATTTAGTAGAATGACATACCACTTTGTTGTAGCTTGATTCCACAAAGCTTAAGAGCCTAGTGTCGCAAGTGTGACACCTCAAATGGCTCACACAACATCACCAACAACTTGGAATAACTTGAGAGAAAAGTTCTTATTCTCAAAACCAGCTAGCCCTCTCATATGAATCCTTAGGGCCGATTTCTTGAGCTATGGGGTCTTTATATATTGTGGCTATTAGGGTTACACCATGTAACTCATGACTTTCCATATTCCTCATGATCCATGGGTTTTAACCTCCATGGAGTATCCATGGGTTACCCCATGGGTTTAGCCTAATATGAAGAACTATGGATCATAAGCCCACATATATAAGAATGAATGATTTACATAATCAATCCCCATATATTTAGTTAGTCTCTTTTGATCACAAAATTAATTCCAAATTAATTCTTGATCAATACTAATTAAATAATATGATTTCATATTAATATATTAGAACTTATAATATATTATTAAATCATAAATATCCTTTTCTCACTAAAGTCTATCCAAATTTTTCCGATGCCATGCAACCCAAATGGACCATGCCAAATCGGGTCAAGTACATACCAATTATAGTTATGGACTTAGACACTAATCCAATAACTATGCCATTGCAGTTTCCTAACTTTTGTCAGTAAAATCTCTTTAAGTTAAGTTACACTCTATCTCTTTCAATATAACTTATATTTATAGTCATGAGTTGTTATTATGAATCTATAAATAAGATTTATTAGTAATTCCATGTCATTATACTGATTGATTTGCTTACGGGGATGATGTATAGGCTGGATTTAGTGAGGTGTTTAAAGTGGGATTTCCAAATAGTATACTCTGTATACCAAATGGACCCTACCTCCGATATGATCCTACCTGGTTGTTCCTTATCAGCTATAGATCGGTAGACATTGGGATTGTTGAGGAATCTAGACTATTAATTAGTCATAAGAGGTAATAAACTAAGACTTATAGATAATTGAACCTAGGTCATATCAAAGGAAAAGCCAAGTGCTAAAGCGAAGTGTTGTCCAGCTTTCCAGTCATCCACTTTAACAAGTGGGTGCATGGTTACTTTCATCTTACACATAGATATAAAGTATTTAAGATAAATACATGTTATATATGCTTGTTATTTGTGTTCCTGATATCTATGTTAGATGAAAAATATATACATGTTTTATTTGATTTTAAACTGTATATGTATTTTTATTACCTATAAATATATTGGGTAAAGATGGGTAGATGTAAGATGATATAGATGCTGAGAGATGAAAGATGATATAAATGATGAGAGGCCTATCATATAAGTATTGGCATCTATGGACTTAGTGCATATTAGATAGATACCGGCAGTTATGGACTTAGTGCCCATTAGGTAAGTGTCGACAGCGATGGACTTCGTGCCTAAACACCGGCAGTGATGGACTTTGTTATTCCTCGGGACAAATCCTTAGGAATATGTAGCACCTCAAATATTAGACCAATTTTTTTCATTTTTAATTTACCAAAAACAAGTTTCACAAACCAAGTTATCAAACATATAATTATCCAAAACAACCATTATCACAAAATATCAGAGTTTCTCAAACTGTCCGAGAACTATCCTCCTAGCGAGTGTGTACAATCAGACATTCGCCTTCCCGCGGTCCTCAGAAGTACCCGAGACACATAAATCAATAATTGTAAGCACGAAGCTTAGTGATTTCCCCAAGATACCACATACAACACAACATAAATAAACAACTATGGGTTATCAGCAACCCTGGGAACTATCAGCAGTCCTAGTGGGCAACAACACGTCCTATGGGTTATCAGCAACCCTGGATACTATCTGCAGTGTCAGTCACACACATAAACATCATAATACAAAATAATAGTTAGACCCAATTGGTCATCACAAATACAACTATTCTACCACACAGGTAGGAATAAGTGAGGAGACTCACCTGATACCGACGACAAGTAAATCTCACACCCGAACTGTCGGAACTAGACTTCGCCTAGTCAACAAAATAATTAACCTTAATTAATATTTAAGGTCCAAAGCTCAACTAACAAGTCCAAATCCCACAACTAAGTCCTCTAAGGGCAAAAGCACCAGTTTTCCTTTCTCATGGTCCAAAACCCTAAATCTTGACCAAGAGTCAAAAGTCAACGAAAGTCAACCACCCAACACGTACGATGGGCATACACTTCCTTACGCAGGGCGTACAACGCGATCACTGACCCATCGGGGACAGAACTGGCTACGCGGGGTGTAGCCAGGAGTACGCCCAACGTACTCCGCCTGATTCAACTTCCACCAACTTTGTGTCTTAATCCTTTAAGACATCTAACCCAACTTTAGATCTGACCCTCCTAAGGTGTCTTGATCCATAAGGTCGTCGAATTTAAGCCTTTTCATAGGGAATGATCAAGCAACCATTTTTATGAATCTACAAGTCGTAAAATACATGAAAGGATAACTAAAATTCCCTTGAGTGCTCCAAACTCATAAAAGTTTAATCTTGCGGACAAAAAGCTCATAAAACTTCAACCATAGAGATCAAATAATAAACTCATCAAGATATAAACTTTATATATGAAAAGGATGCACAATGAGGAAATGTTTCTGGATCTACAAACTTGCAAGCAACAACTCCTTCTTCTCTAGCCTCCTTCTTCAACAATATCCACCAAAATCACTTAATAAGCTCTCAAAACTCATACAATAACTTAGACTCAGAATTAGGGTTTGAGGAGGGAATGGTGGTTGATAAGGATGGTCCAAAGGGGATATAAGGTTGTTTAAATAGGGAGCAACCCTTAAAATTGTAGAGAAATCCCAAAAACAGTATTGTCAGCAACGATAATTAAGATGATCCCTAGGGTAAATCCTTAAGAATAAATATACAAGAAAACCTACTGACAAGTATCATAGAGTAATCCCTGTAACAGTATTGTTAACAAAGATGATTAAGACGACCCTTATGATAAATCCTTAGGAAAGAATAAATAATAAAACGGGGATGGGTAATTGGGTTAATTGTTTGTTTGATGATAAAAAAACATTAACTATATTATAGTGGGTTGAAAACCCTATGTACTCACAAGGTTTCCCAACCTGAACCACTCAACTTCTTTGTATCACAGGAAGTAATACAAAGTTACATGCATGATGAGAGATTTTAAGGAGACGTACTATGTTAGTGTAAGATAATGTAAGGCTCGTTTATTCTTATATTTATGTATTGACAATGAAATCCCGAGTTGTATAAATAAAACACATTTCTTCAAAAATGTTTTGATAATATTATTATCATGTTTTTGGAACAAATTCCACATAATTAGTCCTTTTAAAAAGAACACTATGATTTAACAAGCATAAGAAAATTGGTATTTTCTTACCGTAAAAATGGAGATGTCACGGTGTAGAGAGATCACTGGTTCCAGACATCTATATAAAGAGACATAGTTTTAGTTAGTGATATAAATCCTTCATATTTTAACCCTAAATAAATATTCAAGGTGTAACATCCCATTTTCTCAACCAAAAATTTATATTTTATTAAAGTAAAACTTCCCAATTATAAATCTATTATCAAGAAAACCGAATATTCCATAGTACATTTATTGAAAATCAGAGTAATATAAGAAATGCGAAATCCTCAATATTGTTGATGAGTGTGTACAATCCCGCTTTTGCCTTCCCACGATTACCGATAAAACCTGAAAAACACAAACAAATGGTTAAGCACAAAGCTTAGTGAGTTTCCCCCAAAATACCCCATACGATAAACATACAATCATGCATAACGACCCATAATCATCAAAATGGAATGCCCATGTCCAATCAGTCCTCAGACTGGAATGCCAACATGCAACGGGTCCAATCAGCCATCACGTTGTAATACCCAGGGATTGTTGGCGTACCACCTCAACCCAACCGCTCTTCCCGAGCCTCTGTGGCTATGGCTTATAGCCGGACCGTACTAGGTATCTTTGCCTACATCACAAAGCAGGATCGCCTCAACCCACTACCACCATATGTCGACATAAACAATCAAGGATCAAGTAGGCATATTGTTGGGTTTTAGGTACTATAACACTCCTATGGTGCACATACAACCCTAATGCCTTGGATCTAAGTTTTGTCTAATTATACATGCAATGCTCTTTTCCAAAGCAAGAAGCCTAACTAGCATGCAACTTTGATATATGAATCATAAAAAAAAAAAAAAACTAGTTAGATGATTACCTCTTGTAATAGCCTGTAGAACTTGGCCATATAAGAGCTTAGCACCTCAAGTGTGATGCCTCAAACAAGTCACAAACACCAATAACAATTAGAGGGATATGAGAGAGGTTTAGGAGACACCAAAATCGACTAGCCACTTCTAGGAATCCATGAGTGCCGATTTTGGAGCTAAGGGAACACATTATAGTGTAGAATTACAAGAGTTACGTCTTAATCCTAATTCATACACTTAGGCTTTTAATCCAACAACACTTCATGGACTCTAATATGAACTTAGTCCATTACTAGTTAATCATGGATCATTAGCCCAAGTCATATGTTTCACTAATTTACATAATCAGCCCCTATTAATTTAGTCAGTCTCTTTTGATCACTAAATTAATTCTAAACTAATTCTTGATCGATACCAATTAAATAATATTTTCTCAATTAATATATTATTCTTATAATATATTAATAAATCACAAATAACCTTTTTCTCAATATCCATCCTATCAAATTGATTTAATGAAGGCAACCCGAAATGGACCATGCTACTATCGGGTCAAGTACATACCAACTATAGTTATGGGCTTAGACACCTAATCCAACAGTCTCTCACTTGGATAAGTCTAATAACTATAATTGTAAGCATGACTTCAAGATCCGATTAGCAATTGTAGCTCTTAAAAGTCGTTGTCGAACTCTGACGCGTCCATCAGATAAGGGATCATATATTCCTCCATTATACAAGATATTGTATGAACTGAGACATGGATTATAGTCATTATCTCTGTTCATGTGTTGTTTCCCGATTTTCGATTTATGATGACTGACTAATTGAACAAATCAAATCAGTCCAGGCTTGGCCAAGCGCTTAGGGTTGTCATCACTAAATCACCGAGGGGCCTACATATATCGCTTTTATCCCTATTAGGGTAAAAGGAACGGATAAACTTCGAATCATATGCTTGCTCAATTTACTCATCAAATCACGCACAACAATATGTTTTATAACACCAAGTTACTGGTGCATTTACATATCATCAATATGCAACCGACTTGTAAACTATAACTCACATGTCTTGGTTTAAAGAATATAAGATATTATCGTCTCACAATCACTTGTGATAAAATCCATGAAGTGATTCACGTGAGCGTGGGTTTAATCAAATACTCAAATCTTATTACAGGAGTACTCATGAACACTACAGCAAACATGTGCCATGTCTAAACACTTTAGACAATCTACAGTCGGATTCATGACAGCCTTACGTCATTACTTACTTCCAAAGAATGATTTACTGTGGATGTTTGAATAACCTAGTTATTCGGGAAGTAAAACATGCACAGTGAAACACAAGAATAATCGAATCCAATATGGTCTCAAAAATTTTGAATATAAATAAAACACCTTTTATTTAATCACCATATTGATTACACATTATTCAATGTATAATGTTTCGACTAATCAACTTAATATTTGAATTAAAACAATAGTTATCCCATGCTCCAAGCATGCACACTATGTTTAACTATGGTCCTTTCTTTGTGAAACAGATCAATTGTAAACATTTCCAATGACACTCGTTTCATAATTCCAAATCCCTATTGTAAGTGTAAGAATACGAAATTCTTGCCGCTATTAGAATGTGTTAGATTCTAAACTATCATGCAATGATTCTTTTGTAATGACAATGCACAAAAGTCACAGAGATTTGGACAATGATACTACAAAGTACTCCATTGGAGATTGTTACAAGACAATTCCACAGATATGAAGTCTCACATTCAAAGTACATTCCTTTGAACATCCTTATTGCATAAAAGTTTCTAACCTATACAAAGATTCTTAATATCCAACTCCCATTATGGAACCATTTCCATATTAGTCATATGCCAATCAATTCTTAATAGAGTCCTATATATTCATAATCATGACAATATGGTCCATCCATTACTATACTTCCAATTGCCCACAAACGACCAATCTTTGGCGAACCTTAGATTGTTCTTAGCAATTGTTTAACAACTTTAGTCATATCTGGTTCTGTTCCCATTTCCATCTTAATGCCCTATGCATTTGGAAAATTTGGAACACATGAATATTACGTTTACATTAAAGTCCACGGGAAAACCATGACAATTGCAGGAGTGTTGCAAGACTACGAATTTTGCCTATAGCATTCACTTGGGATGAAATAGGCCCCTTGTCTAAAATAGGCCACTGTAGGAGTGATTGTAAGTTTATGATTTGGCCCATAACATTTCACTTTAGATGAAATAGGTCCAACAACTGAAACATGCCTTGTTGCATGTTTATGGTTATGTATGACATGTGATATTTTGGGGAACTCACTAACTTGTGTGCTTACGTTTTTGTGTTTAAATGTTTTAGGTACTTCTGGTCCAAAGGGAAGGGTCCGCCTTGATCGCACTGTATTTCTAAACATCCAACAAATAAAAAATCAAATCCTTTATGAGATCATAACGATATTATAAATATAGTATGTCCAGCATACAACTATTAAGAACATGTATCAACATTTCCAATAATAATTATTTCACACACGATATTGGCAATGCAAAATACATATATATTTACAGGATATTAATCAACCACATGGAAAATATACACCCATCCTAAAATGTCTTTTAATCATATAATCATAGTTTTGTAAATATCACTCATCATCGAGTAGAACATATACAAAAAAAGAACAATTCATTAAAGTTACGTAACCTGTATCAAGAAAGAACATGTAAAGAAGGATAAAACAAAAAATATAAACACATACGTTTTTATTTTGACAATTATAGCCAATTATTGAAAAATGTATATTAACACGAATGTATTTGATATCACTTCATAACTCATGATCGATATATTACATTCATCATAAACGTAATTATAACACAAATATCATCATATTATCAAAATGGCTAACAATTTATAAATTAAATTACACGATTATAAAAAAAAACAAGCAGTTCATTTAATTTTCCAATTATTTCAAGATAATATTGAAGATATTATATAAATAAACATTTCATATAGGTGAATGCAACAAAGTTAATTTACATTAAAGAGTTCTTCTAACTACATATTTTGGTAGATCCAATTTACATATTTTGATCTTGGATGTTTAATGTTATACCATAAAGTCATAAATATTAATTTTTACCATGCTAAAAAGGTAATTCTATTATTTGATTGTTAATATAGAATGCTTGTAACATTGAACTACATAAAACACTAGAAACAGTGTGGAAACAGTTCCGTGTAACTACTAACAACACCTTACATGAAAATCCAGATTTTAATAACCAACGTAAAAAAAGACTTATGCTACCGGATTTTTCATATTGTAACAACGTTAAATACACATATATAGAATTAAGTATACTCGGTACCGATACCATCAATAAAACAACAAATATCAATACAAATGACATTACTTAATCACAATCAACGAACTTGTTCATCTTATACAACATTTAATTGTATATTTCTACATCCAAATCTCATTCGATTTGGACAATACTTGATTCTATGGACTCCCCGGTATAGTTAGCATCCAACCTGATGTCAAACTCACAAATCAAACGAAAGCATTGACTTGAAAACACTTGAGAACATCAATACCTCCAAATAGATACCCTTTTTTACCATTGTACATATCTAATCGAATATCTCTCAAACCACTAAACTTCAGCATCCGTAAAAATATTTGACAAAAAGCTAACTTCTATATCTACAAACCTCAAAAAATTTCATCAAATTTCATCAAGTAAAATTACATTTATGCTCAAATTAATTGAGCATAGAAACACACCAAAATGAATAATACATCTCATCTAAACTTCATCTCTACCTTCACAAGAGTCATTCTAAGCCGTTGATGGTGAATAATCTAACAGCTCATGTTTAAATTCCAGTTAGGTGTCCGATCCGTGTGACCCCTATATGGACCAATCAAAACGCTGCTTTTAGATATGTCCCTCATGCTCCTTATTATTTAAATCCCCACAAACTCATCTTTGTCACTCAGACGCTACATTCCATCATCGCAATCAATCTCAGTTCGATTAGCATTTCCAGATCTAAATTCAATTTTCAGAGCTTGCTTTGAATTCCAAACCCAACGGCGATGGCGACTGAAGAACCAATTGTTGCGACGGAGCCCACTGCACCGGAAGTCGTTACCACTGACTCCGCCCCACAGGAGGAGAAACCCGAGGTCCCGGCAGCTGAAGAAAAACCAAAGAAAGCCAAGAAGCCATCTGCCAACCGAAAACCTAGAAGTCCTTCTCTTCATCCAACATACTTCGAGGTGTGAATTGTTTTCAATTTGTTGTCTTTTTAAATTGTTCTGTTATGATTTGATCTTTGTGACTAATGCTTTTTCGTGATTGGTTTTGTTTACAGATGATTAAGGATGCCATTGTTACGTTGAAAGAGAGGACTGGTTCCAGCCAGTATGCGATCACTAAGTTCATCGAGGGGAAACAAAAGAATCTTCCGGCGAATTTTAAGAAGCTTTTATACACCCAATTGAAGAAATTCGTTGCTGCTGGTAAACTAGTGAAGGTCAAGGCTTCATACAAGCTACCGGCAAAAGCTACGGCAACAGGTGCTCCGGCGAAGAAGAAACCTGCTGCAAAGCCAAAGACAGCTGCCAAAAAAGCGCCCGCTAAGAAGAAGGCTGCTGCCAAGCCCAAGGCAGCTCCAAAGGCAAAAACAGCAGCGAAACCGAAGAAAGCTGCTAAGGCTAAGCCCGCGGCGAAAGCCAAGCCTGCTGCTAAGCCCAAGGCAGCGGCTCCCAAAGCCGCAGCGAAGCCAGCAGCACCAAAAGCCGCCGCCAAGCCCGCTGCAAAACCAAAAGCCGTAGCTGCCAAGGCGAAACCGAAGCCCAAGACTGTTGCCAAACCGGCTAAAGTAGCAAAGACAGCAGCTAAATCGACTCCAGGGAAAAAAGCAGCCGCCGTTCCAAAGGCTGTGGCGAAGAAGGCATCTGCGAAGAGCTTGAAACCCAAACCAGCAATAGCGAAGAAAGTCACTGCAACTAGGAAGGCGAAGAAGTGAGGAAAGAGAGAGTGAGAGAGAGGCTGTAGTACATTGTTCTCTTTTTAGGGGTAATTTGTGTAAAATGTTATCCTTGGGTGCATCTTAGATTTCTGCATACCCAGTAATAGTTTATAGATTTCTTTAGCATGTCAATTAATCAATCCATGTTTGCTTTACAATCTCCCTTATACCCCTGATTCTGATACGAAGGTATTCATGTCTCGATCTTGATTTCTTTATTTTTATTCGCGATTGAGTGATTTCAGGCGAGCTAGTTGTCCTTTCGTTTCATGTGTGAATAATGTGTTCTGTTGCAAACTCAGTTTGGTGAAGATTGCTCCCGATTTGAACAGGAAATGGATATTCAAGGTTTTATTGTTTCTGTTTCTTCTTCTTTTTGGGTTTGAAGGTTAATCAGTAAAATATTTTTGCTGAATCTAACTTGTTCTTTGTTTGTGTTCAGGATGATTGATATATTGGGGGTGGACATCTTTTCTTTAGGCATCACCTGTGATCTGTATCATGAAGATGACTGGTAAGCGTGCCTCTGACATTGTTACTTTTATCACTACAATTCATGTGCAATGTTGGAATTTAACACTTGAGATATAATGTTTTAGGGGGTTTGGTGAAACTTTAGTGCATATTATTTATGTTTCTAAGGGTGAATAGTCTGGGTAAATCCTTTGCATAGGATATGATGATAATATAAAGCATCTGATTTACGGGTAATTAATTATCCTGTCAGATTGATGGTGGCAACTTTATTCTTTTAGTTAACCTGCCCAACCATTATGGTTGAATACTTAATTATCATATCCTTTAACTTCATATGAATCCAGCAAAACATTTAATACTAATTCAAGATCTTGTTTGGTTCATTTTGTACCTTAGTTGCTAGCATCATGTATTGTGGTCCTTTTGAGTTTTGTATTATGAACGTAGTAGAAAACAGTCTCTTGATGCTTTATTGCTTATAAGGAGATAGCGAAGTCAAAGGATTTAACTCAAAAGGATTTATACACTATGATATAAAACAGGGAGTACACCCAAACCCTAACACTCTAAAGACCCATATATACAATACAGATGACGACCCATACTAGTATGATATGGTCTCTCAAATGAAGGGAGTTTACCAACATGAAGCTTGACATGAAGGAAAGAAAATTAAGGGGAGGGTAGCGGTTTGGTGGCATCAACTGTATCAATATGGGGTATAGTTGTTCTTGTTAGTGGTTTAGCAGAGAGATTATTGACATCTATTTGTTTTGTATGTCATGAAACAACGTAATGGCTCCAACGTTATAGCACCATAGGTTTGGAGGAACACAAAGTTTTGAGAAAAAGATCGAAACCATGCAATGTTAGCAACAATATTGGCCAAAGCTGTGCACTCAAATTTTGTAAAGGGGCGAGGAATCATCGTATGCTTTTGGAAGACCATGAGATCAAATTTGCACTTATGAAAATTGCAAAATTGCATGTGAGTTGTCTGTCATTCGGATTGAATTGGTGACGTCCTAGAGTCGAGACGAAGAGTTTGGGCCAGGAGGAGGCTAGGTTGAGGATTAGGAATGACAATGAGGTGGGTTCGGAGACGGGGCAGAGTATCCCATCCTCGAACCCGATATGAAAATTTGTTGTCATCCCGACGGGTTTCTTATCGGGACGCCCTATCGGGGTTGAAAATTCTCTCGAACCGACCCTAAACCTGAAACCTGATATAGACCCGAAAACCCGATATCTACACCAAAAAAAAATGTTTGGAAAAAACTACGATGGAATAATGACAAATTAAAACCTTACATAGGCTACACAACAAATTAAGTTTATAACATAATTTAAGCAAATAGAAATTAGGAGTAGTTTTATCCTTTCCGTAATCATAAATACTTTTTATGTCGTTCTTGATGGTGTCTCAATAAAGAACTTTAAACAAAGGTTGAAGACTTCCCATAAACTTTCTAAATCCATGATGTTCTACATTTGAAAGTGGATATCCGTGTACGATAATCATTTCAGCCAAATATTTCCTTGATGTATCGACATTAGATAGATCCACGAATATCTAAAGATGGTTTTTGTAAATAACGTTTAGAATGGGCAAGTAAATATTTTGTACTATTCTTGCTATGTGCACCCAATATAGCAACCCAATACTTTAGAGTAATGCTTGCATTTTGTTTCTTCACCATTCATATTAAATATTTTAAAATGGGCCCATGCTGGTGAACGTGTTGTTTTTTTTTTGAATGTATCATCAATATGCGTCTCATCTTGTCCGAGTAACGGAGTATATATTTACTTGATTAGAACACGAACCTCCTACACCTTTATTGCTTGTAATTTGAGCAGGATTTGGACTGTTTGCATTCATATCCACCGAAAATAAACAAACAATAAAATTAACCATTAAAACAAAATGCGAAATCAATTTAAGTTAATAGCTAACCTATGATTAGTTTTTACATAGACAAAAAACTAATAAGTGCTAACTAAAATTTAAGGCTCAAATAAACAACCCATAAAATCATATAATTAACGGAACAATGTTAAGATATAACGATCCTACAATGTTATCCGATTACATGAAATCATATAAACAAATTCACATATATTTATACTGTTATCAATTAACAAAACCATGTTAACATATAAACAACTACATATTTATACTGTTATCACATTCAACAATCAACACTCAACAAAATATGATAGAATGAACATATTCACATACATTCATACTGTTATAACATCCTACAATGTTATCAAATCACATTAAATCGGTTAAACATGAAATTAGCTAAGAAATCGACATTGTAACTTTGTAAAAGAGTAAAACGAATTGATCTTGCAAGAAAAAAAGATGAAATCCGTAGAGGACATAGATTTCAAACTGATATTGTAAGAAAAAATGTTAAAAGTTACCACTTACCTAATGTGTTTATCTAACCTTGTCGGGCTGAGGGAAATTTTATGTGTCATCACTGCCTTGATGCGCCAAACTTGAGGTTGGTGATCTGTGCTAGTTAGTGGAGTGGAGGCGAGGCTAAACCAACGAACAAGATAACAAATTGAAAGAAACGTGAATGTCGGCTGCAAGGTGAACCAAAAAAATGGAAGTTGGGAATGAGAATTGGTATACGCTCATTAGGGTTAGAACGTATACCAATTCCCACTCTTAACTTCCATTTTTCCAGTTCACCTTGCAATTGACATCCATGTTTCTTTTAATTGATTCCATTGTTCGTCAGCTTAGCTTGGCCTCTACTCCAATCATCGACGCAGATCCCCGACCTCCTGTACCACACATCAAGGCAACGACGACACATAAAGTTTTCCTCAACCCGACACAGTTACATAAACGCATAACGTAAGTGGTAACTTTTAACCTTTTTTCTTGCAAACTCGGTTCGAAATCCATGTCTTCTGCTGATTTCATTTTTTTTTCTTCCTGCAAGCTCAATTTGTTTACTCGTTTAAACATATACAATGTCGATTTCTTTGCTAATTTCATGTAATTTGATAACATTGTAGGAAGTTATAACAATATGAATGTATGTGAATCTGTTCATTTTGCTAATTTTGTTGAGTCTTGACTATTGAATGTGATAACAATATCAATGTATACTTGTTTATTTTTTAGCATGGTTTTGTTAATTGATAAAAATATAAACGTATATGAATATGTTTATCTAATTTTATGTAAACTGATAACATTGTTGGATAGTTTATTTGTTAACATGGTTTTGGTAATTGTATAAATTGTATGATTTAATGGGTTGTTTATTTGAGCATTGTAGGATAGTTTATTTGTTAACATGGTTTTGTTAATTGTATGAATTGTATGATTTAATGGGTTGTTTATTTGAGCCTCGAATTTTAGTTAGCACCCCTTAGGTTTTTGGTCCATGTAATCACTAATCACAGGATAGCTGTTAATTTAAATTGATTTTGCATTATGTTGTAATAGTTAATTTTAGGGAAAATGACACATTAGCCTAACAATGTATTTCGAATTTGCCGAATCAGTCCCTTAACTTATTTGCGTGCTTTATGGGGACATAAAGTGGATGTCGACCTGATTATTTTGCCCCTCTAACCTACAATAGTGAGAGAACCCCTCTCTAAAATTACATCATATTACTCCAAAACATGCTACATGCATATTCATAAACAATATTTTACATTGATAGTTTAATTACAAAAGACTGTATACAAACCGACTAAGTTTTAGTATATTACATAACTACCCAGGAAATTATAATTTTATACATACACGATCACTAAAAACAAAAGTAATATTATTAACTATTCTAAATCTTCCAACAGTATGTGTCTATACTGAATCCTTATTACCTGCAATAATTTAACACTGAGAGGGATAAGCGGTGACGCTTAGTGAGTTCAAAAATAGATACAATATAACGTTATGCCATATATATACCAATATGACATAAGCAAAGAAGAACAAAGAACAACAAATGCATATGTGAATCATGTGACAAGCTTTCCATATCAACAAATGATCTGATTCAAAGATTTATAATCAATAAGATACAACAATTTCAACTTGATATATACATCAATAAGACTTTAGCCCAAATGGCACAGAAAATAAACGATTTTTGAATTAACATTTTGCTAGAATTTACAGGTTTCAGCCCTATCCAGCATTCTACCAGTGCCAAAGTGATGCTTCCTCATTCACTTCATGGTCAAAGGCTACATACCAATACCCAAGTGATGCTTAGTCATTCACTTCGTGGTCAAAGGTATAACTCATTTTCATAAAAACACGGGAAAACATATTGCACATATAACACATAACATACAATTGTTCCTATAATTTGAACTCACCGTGAAATAACCGGAGGTTAAAATAGTAATTTGGGCACCACTTCGTTCCTATAAATAACTTTCTTCGATGAAAACCGAGAGCTTTATTGAAAACCGGGCCTTGCGAGGGTTGAGCTTCAAACCGAAAAGATAAATTTCTCGGGGTCTTCGGGCACTTCGGGACGTTTTTCGGGTGTTAGGTAGGTTCTCGAGGCTTCGGGGGGTTAAAAGGGGCTTAAAATAAAGTTTAGTGTGAAAAGTATAGAAAATACCAACCAAAACCGGGAGGGTTCGTACCTCCCTTATATAGGTGTGAGGCTCGAATCCGGGGGGAGGAGGAGAAGCCACGCGGCAGCTTCGCAGGCGAGGGGGAGGGACCGTGTCGGAGGCTCGCATGCGAGACGTGGCTCGCTTCAGACACGCCACAGATGCGACACGCGTCGGATTCTCGTTGGGCCGTGCTTCGGATGAGTCATCGGGTCGGATACGGGGCATGCTCGCGAGGAATGGGGCGACGTGGCCGAACCCGGGCCATGCACATTCGAGAATTCTCGGTTTTTGTTTCCCGAACTTCAAAAATTCATAACTTTCGCATACGAGCTTCGTTTTTGACGTTCTTTATATCCACGCATATGTGAAATTATACTCTACAACTTTCGTTTAGACTCCGTCGGCTAATTTTGACTTTATTTTTAATATTATAATTTTTTACAGATTGGGACAGGAAAATCTGTTAAAAATTCATAACTTCTTCGTCCGACGTCCATTTTCGTCTGTCTTTTTACCGTTGTACTACTATTGACGAGACCTTCGATTCTCGTTTAGGTTGCGTCGGCTAAAAATCACTCGATCTTTATTTCGAGTTTTTAGCTGTATATTGCTATACTGAAACTTGGGAAAATCATAACTTCCTCATACGAAGTCAGATTTTGACGTTCTTTTTATGAAAATTCTTGGTTTAACGAATACTACGACTTTCATTTAGATCACTAAAGCTAAAAAGTAGTTTATCGAAAATTCACTTTTTACGTTAAATAGTGTTTGCCGGTTTTGTCGCAGATCTTCGATTGGTCATAACTTCTTCGTTATAACTCGGATTTTGAGGAGGTTTTCGCCAAAATGTTTCTAACGAGATAATCTAGAACTTTCAATAACATTATTTTTATTTATTTCCAACTTTATATTTTCATTAATTTCAATATTTGACTTTTGATTGAAATCTCATAAGACTTCCAATACATTTCGAGTGATTCTAAACATAGTTTTACTTCAAATCTCGTAAAAACTATCTTGTTAGAACTCAACACTCGAAATCATATATTATTTTATATTCATTTTTAAACTAACAAAATACGATAACTGAACGTGTATGTTACAAATAGACTGTCCACTATGCCCCACAATCATTGGAGAAGATGTGGATGTCCGGTCATCATGATGTTCAGTTTAATAAAGTAAATACTAATTCTGTTACTCAACAAGATGAGACATATATTGATAATACATGTAATGAAGATGAAGGTCCAGTTGTCAGTTCAAAAAGAGCAACACGTTCACCAACATGGCCCTATTTTAAAAGATTTAAACCGAATGATGAAGTTAAAGCAAAATGCAAACATTGCTCTAAAGTATTGGTTGCAGATAACAAGAATGGTACAACACATTTATTTGCCCATTTTAAACGTTGTTTACACAAACCAACTTCAGATATTCAACAATCTATTTTGGTGCAAGAAAAAAAGTGAATGGTACTACAACTTATGTCTCATACTATACATTTAATGCTGATACATGAAGGAAAGATTTGACTGAAATGATTATCGTACACGAGTATCCACTTTGAATTGTAGAACATCATGAATTTAGAAAGTTTGTGGGAGGTCTTCAACCTTTGTTTAAAGTTCCTTGTCGAAACACTAAAAATTGGATGGTACTACAACTTATGCCTCATACTATACATTTAATGCTGATACATCAAGGAAAGATTTGACTGAAATGATTATCGTACACGAGTATCCACTTTTAATTGTAGAATATCATGGATTTAGAAAGTTTGTGGGAGGTTTTCAACATTTGTTTAAAGTTCCTTGTCGAAACACCATCAAGAGCGCCATAAAAAGTACTTATGATTACGACAAGGATAAAACTACTACTAATTTCTATTTGCTTAAATGATGTTATGAACTTATTTGGTGTTGTAAGCATATGTAAGGTTTTAATTTGTCATTGTTCCATTATAGTTTTTTCCAAACAAATTTTTTTGGGTATAGATTTCAGGTTTTGGGTCGGTTTTCGGGTTTAGGATCGGGTCTGGGGAAATTTTCAACCTTGATAGGGCACCCTGATAAGAAACCCGTCGGGTATGGGAACACATTCTCATATCATATTCGAGGATGGGATACCTTTCCCCGCCTTTCCCCGCCCCATTGCTATTCTTATTCCCAACCCTCATAACCCACTTGCCACATATGCGTCACAACTACTTTTCTCTCTCCTATCACTTCCATCTTTCCCAACACAAGACAAGAAATCCATCTTTCTTGACTACTCCACTCCTAATGGTACAAGTAATTAAGCATATGGTGCAAGTATAGATAGAGAGAGGGCGATGGGTTCATATAGATTGTGATCTATCCCAACCCTCATCTTGCAACCATGGAGTTGCGATCATGGAGGTACCGACAGTACCTCTCCCATCTTTCTCCATCTTTTGCCGACTCCATCCACCCTTATAACGTCATAACCAGTGTACACATATGCAATACTTGGTATGGAAATCAAACCCTAATTTTCAAGTCATCTACAACTCACAAATATGGCCCACATTCTTAAGGGACTCCCAAGATAAGTAATCAACTAGTCACCAGCAATTGGATATCCAAATTGTCGACAATTCATTAACAAGTGTTTGAACCTCATAATATTCAAGTCCTACCTAAAGAATGTATGCAAATGATCATGAGTTAAACTCATTAGTAAATTGTCCCCAATTCAAAAAACATTTTCAAATACTTTATGAGTGCAACACTTAAATACACATAGTATTTCAAGCAAGTAATGCATATAGTAGTAAAGTATATAAAAGGAAATCAAAAGTCCATGTCAAATAGGGGGCATGTGCTCTATTGTAGTTACTAACCTCAATTATCTCCTTACATGATCAATGACATCTTTGAAGTTCTCACGTTAAGTAGTTGACCTAAACGCCATCATAATTAAATATAAGACATATAAAACTTTTGCACAAAAATTCCTAAATTTTTTGTTACTGTAGAAACAGAGAATTCAATGAAAAATACTTTTTTTTGAATATTTCTTATACACGCCATAACTATTTATATACAATGATGACATGGCCTAAACTAGGAAAGAAATAAACTATAATAAGTACAATATTAGAGGACTAAAATATAGCTAATTACAAACTAATTTAAGCTAATTTACAACTGTAAAGATGCTACAATATTTCTAGTAGTATCCCAGGATTTATTAATCCTTGGTTTCTTCAACACTCCCCCTCAAGCTTGGATTGAAAATATTAATGACATCAAGCTTGTTACGTAGAAACTCTAGTTGTTTTTTTGATAGGCCCTTGGTTAGAAGGTCGGCAAGCTGGTGAGTAGTTGGACAATACTCTGTCCGGATAATCTTCTCATCTAATTTCTCTTTGATAAAGTTACGGTCTATCTCAACATGTTTCGTTCTATCATGATGGACTGGGTATTTTGCAATACTGATAGTAGATGTGTTATCACAATGAAGTACCATTGGTTCTTCATATGGAACCTTAAACCCAACTAGCACCCTTTTTATCCACATAAGCTCACGCATGCCATATCATTGCCCTATATTCGGCCTCCACACTGCTTCTAGAAACAACCGTTTGTTTCTTACTTTGCCATGTCACCAGATTGCCCCGTACCAATGTACAGTAACCCGACGTTGATATGGAGTCTTCAGACTCGCCCCAATTTGCATCAGTGAAAGCGACAACTCTTTTGTCATCCTTTTTTTCCAAAAAAATAATCCTTTTCACGGGGTGCTCTTTAGATACCTTAGAATTCTGTAAACAACATTAAGATGTCCTTGGCGAGGAGCGTGCATGTATTGGCTTACAAGACTTACGGCGAAGGCTATGTCAGGGCTTGTGTGCGGGAGATAGATCAACTTCCCAACTAAGCGTTGATAGCTTCCCATGTTGATAGGGTTTCCTTCACACAATTTCTTCTTATTTCCAAGTTCAATTGGAGTTTTACTTGGCTTACACCCAAGCATGCCTGTTTCTTTTAAAAGATCCAGTGTATATTTTCTTTGTGAAACAGAAATACCTTTACAACTCCGTGCAAATTCCATTCCCAGAAAGTATTTTGGTGCACCAAGATCCTTCACCAAAAACTCTTTTGAAATTATCTTCTTCACTTCTTTAATTTCTTGCTCATCATCCCCTGTAACTATAATATCGTCTACATATACGATACGAATAGTTATTTCCCCAGTTTTGAATGTTTGAAAAACATCGTATGATCGGCTTGACCTTGAGTGAATCCATTCTTCTTAATTACACCTGAAAAACGTTCAAACCATGCACGTGGTGACTGTTTCAGACCGTAAAGGGATCTGTTCAACTTATATACGAGGTTACTTCCGGATTGTTCTTCAAATCCTCGAGGTTGACACATATACACTTCATCTTCAAGTTTGCCATTAAGGAAAGCATTTTTTATGTCAAGTTGATGAATAGACCAATCTAAGTTTGCTGCCAGGGAAAGCAAGATTCGAACCGTGTTAAGCTTTTCAACAATGGAAAAAGTCTCAGTGTAGTCGATGCCATAAGTTTGTGTGAACCATTTGGCAACTAACCTTGCCTTGTATCTCTCAACCGCACCATCAGCCATGTATTTTACATTAAACACCCATTTGCATCCTATAGTCTTTTTTCCATGTGGAAGATCGACAATGCTCTATGTTTGGTTTTGCTTCAAGGCACCCATTTCTTCCAATACAGCCTTCTTCCATTCAAGATTAGTCAGTGCTTCTTCGAATGTCATGGGAATAGGAATACTAGACATGCTAGAAGTGAAAAAATGATATGTTGGTGATAACTTTGAGTAAGAGATAAACTTGGAGATAAGATGTTTTGTGCATGATCGAACACCTCTTCTAACAATAATAGGAAAATCTAGATCAGAAGAAGAAGGTGGAGAAGAGAGAGATTCACTTGATTTTTTGTGATGATGGATCAAGCACCGAGTCTAACTCATGCCAGTTTGAAGGATTCACATCTAGTATTGTTTCTTGAGTTTTATTTCGCCTTGAGTAAACATGCTGGAAACGGGGATGTTCATGGGAATTAGTTAGGTTTGAAGGGCCTAGTGTGTGACAACCGTCAAATTCCAGTCAAAGTTAAAGTCAAAGTCAACAAGTCAAATTCAAAGTCAACAAGTCAAATTCAAAGTCAACAAGTCAAACCGGTCAAACTTAACTAGGACTTGTATGATAAAAGTTATTCTATAAAAATGTGCATTGGTATGCCAAGAATTTAAGTGTTTCGGATATTTTATGTGTTTAGCAATGTACAACCCTAAGAAGGGAGTTAAATGCATCAAAACACGACTATGAACCCTTTTGGGGACTTAAAACAATCATAAACGAAGCATAACGGGGTTCACGAACCTTGCATTGCGAGATTATTCAATAATAATGGCTAAAATTAAATCTCTCCCAAATCTCTCTCAAAATCTCTCTCAACTTTTTATAGTCAACCGGGTCATCCCAACCCTTAACTTGGTCAAAAACCGCTTGAAACGGGAAGTTTACGTGAAAAACAGCCCTTTAGGACCGAAATCCTTCTTAAGAACCGAACCTCTTGGAAGCGAAACCTTAAGAAGCGAAACACCTTAAGAGGACCGAAGCTTCTCAGAACCGAACTCATCTCTTCAGGACCGAAGGTCCCCTTCAGAACCGAACCGAAGTCAACTAGGACCGAAACCTCTCGCAGCCGAAATGAACCGAGCCCTCTGTCAATTTCGCTTCCCTCCTGCCTTCGGATCCGTGCCTCGCATCCTTCCTCCCTTCGGGCCCGGGCCCCTTCCTTCGGTTCCCTTGTTGCCTCTCTCGGTCCTCAGCTATAGGAACCGAACCCTCGCAGGTTCGCTCCTATTGTCCGGTTTTCGACAACTTTCGCCTGTTAAGCCCGTTTTTGACGGGGATTTTTCACCAAATTCATATTTTTATCATTTTAAACTCCCTAAACTCATATTTTATTCATATCTCAAGGATTTATTAGTTATAAATCCTTATTTTACATTAACAAGAGTATTCTACACCACAAGTGGGTCAAGTATGCCCACTTGTCTCCATGTGTCATCTTCTCATTAGTCCAACCCTATCCACATCACACAAACCAAGACAAACATCCTTTCAACTTTGCAAATTGCTCCAGCAACATCTATATAAAGAAATCCCTGGAGGATTTCTTGATTCACTTTGATCACTTCCAAAACTTGTACACTTTCTTACCTCTCTAGAGAGCCTCTTTTTCCCTCTACTTCCAACCACTTTTTGAAGGAATTCTTGAGCTACTACTTCACTTTTTGGTAAGTATTTCAGCTAAACTCAAGTGTTATTCCATATTTTCATAACACTCTTGGATCATCTACACACATTTTAACACCAAAAATCGTTCTTAGGATCATCCCACGTGTTCATCAAGTGATCTTGACTTGATACTCCTCGTCTTCGACCTTCCACTCTTCAAGAAATCACTCAAGGTGAGTTCATACCCCTACATTTTTCCAGTTTTCTTTAGTTTTCAGGGGGGAATACAAGTTAAAACACCAAAACATATTTAAAACTTAACTTGACAGCTTACAACAGAAAAGTTGTGATCTGTTCACGAACTGTTTTACCCAACTTAAACTTAATATTTTTCAAAACTGTTTAATATGAAAATAGTTCAGGTTTATACCTTTAAAATGACTACTTGCACATCTCCATACGATTTTTCTACAATTTATGGTGATTTTTTACAAAACTGCCTATCACTGCAGCAACAAAATCGGACCAGGTTGTGAAGATGAACATTTTCACACTGGTTTGAGACCACCAAAAATTATAGGAAAATTTATGAACATAGTAGACTCTTTTTCCAAACTCTCCGAGTTTACGGATTCAGTTTTCGACTTACGATGATTTTTCTATAAATACTCTAAAACAGTGACAGTTAAGGGTAAAACTGTCAAAACAAGTTTAAGAGTTATTCACACCTTGTAACATGCTGAGCAAGGTGTGTAAGATTTTATACTTAGTATTTTCAATGTCATTTTATCGAAATACAAAGCTATGCATAACAAGGTTTCATTTAAAACATAAAACACTCTTGATAAACTATAATAGGTATAGTTTGGACACTTCATTTAACAAAGAAACAATAACACAATCGATTTACAAAACGGGTATTTCATTAACTACGTGAACATGTTAATGAATAAATTTGTGAGACATTCACCTTCAGGGTACTCTTAAGTACAATAGAAAAGTCCTGTAGTTATAGCCAGAATCTCTTGTAGGGAGAGCGTGATAGTTGTGTATAGATCTATATTGGGTCTGAAAACACGCACCTAAGCTGCTTGTAACAGCTAGACCGACAGGTCTGGGGTGACAAGTGTCATAACATTCCCACGCTTGAAGAACGTCGAGTACGAGGTCTTCGAGTCTTAGCATGGTTATAACAACTCACATGGGGAATTAACAAAACACACAGTTCACGGGAATTTAAGGATTTCACAAAAAGGAGTTTTATTTAAATATAAAACCACACATAAGTATGACGATTTACTTACATATACTAAGCCTTGGTTTAGTTAAGACTACAACAAACCTTTTAGAAAATATTGGATTTTCTGGAAACAAACTTGTAACAAACTTTAAGGAACAACATCCATTTTTCATTCATAAATTGCTTATGAACTCACCAGCTTTAATGCTGATACTCTTTCAAAAACAACTTGTATTCTCAGGTATTCAGTAATACAGGTAACCACAAGATTTTGAAGGCAAGACGCTAAGGCGCATATTTCTTTTGAACTATTTTGGCATCATATGTAATTTATTTGGAAACATGTATTTTTGAAACGATGTAACCTTTTTAAATTATATTTATGATGGTTGTGTTTGCTTTCTTCACTATGGTTATGATACTGAGCATGACGTCCTCCTCCCCCGAACGTTTCCGCCATTCCGGTTTGGGGGTGTGACATGGTGTTTGTGTCTGATGTGGTGGGGAAAGTTTGTTTGTTTGAGTAAGAGGTGTTGAGTTACTACGTTCAGTTGGGTCTGAGTCTGAAGTAACATATGGTTTTGAGGGTTTTGAAGATTGTTGAGTAACGGATGGTAGGACTATGTCAGGAACAAAAATATTGGGAGTATTTGATTCCAACAAATCCCATGAACTTGCTTCTTCTTGTGTCTCCCCATGAAGTGAAGTTGTAAAGAAAGGTTTTGAATCAAAGAAAGCCACATCACACGAAATACATGTTTTTTTTCATGGTTGGAAAGAAGCACCGTTACCCTTTCTGTGTCGAAGAGTAACCAACAAATACAGTTTTGATAGCTCGAGGATCTAGTTTGTTGCAATTATGTCCGTGAATATGGACAAAGGCTTGGCAACCAAATGTTTTTAGCGGAAGCGAGTTACTACCAGAAAAACAAGGTGTAGAATTTTTTAGGACATTTAGTGGAGTTTGGAATTTTAGTGGACGACTAGGTAGACGATTTATGAGGTAGGTCGCAGTGAGAATTGCATCACCCCACAAGTATTTAGGAACATGCATGGTGAACATAAGAGCACGAGCAACCTCAAGAATATGTCTATTTTTTCTTTCTGAGAAACCATGGTGTTGTGGTGTATCAACACACGAGCTTTGATGAGTGATACCATTTTTTAAAAGAAAGTTGCCAAGAATGGAATTAACATACTCTTTGCCATTATCAGTTCTTAAAATCCGAATATATGTTTGTAATTGAGTTCGTATCATTTTGTGAAATGATTGAAAATTTTGAGCAACTTCCAATTTATCTCGAAATAAATAGACCCAAGTTGTTCATGAGTGATCATCAATGAAGGTTACGAACCATTTTTTTCCATATGATGTAGTAATTCTAGATGGTCCCCAGACATCATTGTGAATAAGAGAAAATGGAGTAGAAGGAGCATGTGGAACTGGAGCATAGGATACACGAGTATGTTTGACAAATTGTCATTTCACAATCAAAATCAACTTCTTTATTAGAAAATAGATTAGGAAACAAACGCTTTAAATAAGAGAAACTAGGATGGCCCATACGTTGTGCCATAACATTATTTGTTGGGAGATAGAATTTGACAAAGTAGATATGTTGGACACAGGAGATCGGTAGATGACTAAAGGCGAGGTATTCCGAAGATAGTAGAGGTCATTGTGAAACCTAGCACTGCCAATCATCTTCCCCGATGTTTGGTCCTTCAGCAAAACAGTTATTCTGACGGGTCAATTTACCCACATAAATAAGTCCCTATTTAAATGATGGAGCATGTAGAACAAAATGTAGAGTTATGTCAGGAGATAGAGTAATTGTCCCTGAACCAACAATTTAAACATGAGAACTATTTCCTGTGCGAACAGTAGCATGGGAATGACATGGTTTATAGTCACGGAACAAGGAAAGATTACTTGTCATGTGATGTGAAGCTCCAAAATCTACAATCTAGAGGTCTAAGGTCTGATTTGATAAGAAGAAAGCTAATGGAACAATACCACATTGAGCAATGGTTGATTAAGCAATAGAGCATGAAAGTGATTGCTCAGATTGGTTGGTTGATTGATCCAACAGTTTGTAGAGTTTATTGGTTTGGGCCTGGTTGAATGTGAAGGACTGGCAACATCGGTTTCAACATAATTTGCTCTACCATGTGTAGTTGAAGACTATCGATTTGTTGGCTGTAACAACGTAAATTTTCAAAACAATTATTATTTTTAATCATATTTTCAATCATCAAAAACAATATCAACAAACTGTATCCAATGTCATCATAACAAACAAATCCCAGAATCTCAAAACATAATCTCTATGAGTGTGTACGGATCATGCCGGCGCCTTCCCGCGATCCTCGCTAGTACCTGAAACACATAACACAACAACTGTAAGCATAAATGCTTAGTGAGTTCCCCAAAATACCACATACAACACATACGCCTTTCCAGGCCATAACTCTGTAGGATCTTCCGATCCATGTGTCTCAGGGGACTTCCGTCCCGAATCCCGGTAGACCTTCCGGTCCTACCTGTATCGACCTTACGGTCCGTAACCTCTTGACCTTCCGGTCCATATCATCTTGACCTTCCGGTCCTTATCATCTTGACCTTCCGGTCCTTATCGTACATAACATACATAACACATACATATCACATAACAACATACAGCTCATACATCTCATAGCATATAAGACCTTCCGGTCACACATAGGTACCCTTCTAGGTACAGTATAGTGAGAAGACTCACCTCAATGAAGTCGGATAACTCTCGTGCTCAACGTCCCGACCTAGCCTCCTCCTATCATTCAAATAACATCCCCGATCAATACTCTGTCATAGTCTCATCTCTAAAGATTGGGTAGAAGGCCATTCTACCCCTCCCTGAACTCTCTTGAATCAGTCTTAACCAGAACCCTAAGGTCAACGAAAGTCAACGGTCAAACTTTGACCCGACTCGTCGAGTGCACATGGGCGACTCGGCGAGTCCATGCGGGTCCTCTGAATCCTTCTAGCATCTCTTGGCTCGTCGAGTCATCCTTCCACTCGACGGGTTTCTCCTGTCACGAATCGCGGGGCAACCCCGACTCGACTCGTCGAGTCCACTTATGGACTCGGCGAGTTGCTTCCATGTTCATACTCAAATGGCCTTCTAAGGTCAGATCCGTTTCTCTAATCTATAGATCTGACCTTCCTAAGCATGATAATCACGTAAAGGTCGAATCTTGGTACACATGCAACACACCCAAAGCTTCTTTTGGTGAAATAACCTCTAAAATGGCCTCCTAAGCTCATAACTCAAAAGGTATGGCATAAAGCAGAGTGGTAAGGACTCTCTGGACCTCTTAAGGTCCAGATCTATGAACCAATTCGCCTTGGGACCTCACATACTCAAGATTCAACTAAAAGAGGCATAAAGGAAACCCTAGATTTCACTAGAATCATTATAAACACGAGAATGGCACAAATTGTTACGTCCAACAGCTTCCTCTGATCAAATAGAAGTGGATCCAAGCTCCTTAACCCGCTTAGCTTGTTCTACCTCCTTCCTTCTTGCTAAAACACACAAGAAATGGTGAATTAGCCTTCCTCTTGCACCACAAACGATCTCTCTGCTCTCTAGGGTTTCTCAGGGGTGAAGTGGCCGCAAATGGAGGCCATAAAGGCCTTTAAATAGGGCACAGACCCCTAGAATTAGGGTTTCAAATTACAGCGCGGACTCGTCGAGTCCATCCTTCCCAACTCGTCGAGTCTATTCATTAATCCAGTCAGCACACGTGATCCTACTCGACGAGTCTACGCTTCAACTCGTCGCGTCCCTCCCTTTTACTCAAAAGAATAAATGATCAAACATAATACCTGGAAATCCGGATGTTACAATTCTCCCCCACTAGAATCAGACTTCGCCCTCGAAGTCTTGCTCCGCAAACAACTCTGGATGCTGTTCCCGCATCTCCAACTCTGGCTCCCAAGTCAGCTCGGATCCTCTCCGATGTTGCCACTGGACCTGCACCAGGGACACCTCCTTGTTCCTCAGAACCTTGATCTTCCGATCCCGGATCGCGATTGGCCTCTCAGCGTAATTCAGGCTCGCATCCACCTGAATATCCCCCAGCGGCACCACTGCCGACTCACCGGCTATACACTTCCTCAACTGAGACACGTGGAAGGTATCATGAATCTGGCTCAACTCCGCAGGTAGCTCCAACCGATATGCTACCCTGCCCACCCTCGCGGTTACCCTGAATGGCCCAATATACCGGGGCCCCAGCTTGCCCCTCTTCCTGAATCGAATCACTCCTTTCCAAGGAGACACTTTCAGGAGTACGAAGTCTCCCACCTGGAACTCAAGCTCGGATCGTCGCCTATCCGCATAACTCTTCTGGCGACTCTGAGCTGTCAACAACCTCTACCTGACCTGCTGTATCTGCTCGGTCGTCTGAAGCACTATCTCAGTGCTGCCCATCACGCGCTGCCCTACCTCTCCCCAGCAAATGGGAGTCCGACATCTCCTACCATACAACAACTCGAAGGGAGGCATACCAATACTCGAATGGTGGCTGTTGTTATAGGAAAATTCATCCAACGGCAGGTACGTGTCCCAACTTCCTCTGAAGTCCAACACACATGCTCAAAGCATGTCCTCAAGCGTCTGAATTGTCCGCTCACTCTGCCCGTCCGTCTGTGAGTGGTATGCGGTACTGAAATGCAGCCTCGTACCTAACTCCTCATGGAACTTCTTCCAGAACCTGGAATTGAAACATACATCTCGATCTGACACAATCGAGATCGGTACTCCATGACGCGATACCACCTCTCTCACATACAACTCAGCCAACCTCTCAGCGGAAGAGCTCTCACTGATAGCAAGGAAGTGAGCGCTCTTCGTCAACCGGTCAACGATCACCCAAATTGCATCGACACCCCTCGCGGTCCTTGGCAATTTGGTGATAAAATCCATGGAAATCTGTTCCCACTTCCACTGGGGAACCTCAAGTGGCTGCAACTTTCCATGCGGACACTGGTGCTCGGCCTTAACCCTGCGACAGGTCAAGCACCTCTCAACAAACCATGCAACATCCCTCTTCATACAGGGCCACCAATAGTCTTTCTTCAAATCCAAATACATCTTAGTGGCTCCGGGATGGATCGAGAACCTCGATCTATGCGCCTCCTCCATCAGAATGGTACGTGCCCCGCCTGCATACGGCACCCAAATCCGACCTTGAAAGGTCATTAGCCCTCGGCTATCGGTAACGAACTTAGACACCTGCCCTATCACCTGCTCCCTCTTGCGGTTCTCCGGTATCACGGCCTCTGCCTGGGCCTCCCGAATGGTGTCCAACACCGGAGTCATCACTGTCAGTCGCATACAAATGTCTCGAATCGGGGCACTCTCCGCCCTACGGCTCAGGGCATCAGCTACAACATTAGCTTTGCCCGGGTGGTACAGGATCTCACAATCGTAATCCTTTACCACGTCCAACCATCTCCTCTGGCGCATATTCAGATTGGGCTGATCCATCAAATATTTCAAGCTCTTGTGGTCCGTGTATATGGTACACCGAACCCCATATAAATAGTGACGCCATATCTTGAGGGCGAACACCACTGCCCCCAACTCCAGATCATGGGTGGGATACCTCGTCTCATGAGGCTTCAGCTGTCTCGATGCATACGCTATCACATGCCCCCTCTGCATAAGTACTGCACCCAACCCCGATATCGATGCGTCACAATATACCACAAAATCCTCCATCCATTCCGGGAGGGATAACACCGGGGCTTCGCATAATCTCTGGCGAAGTGTCTCAAATGAGGTCTGCTGCTCCGGACCCCATGAAAAAGCAACACCCTTCCGGGTCAACCTGGTGAGAGGCACGACGATCTTAGAGAAATCTCTGATAAATCTCCGATAGTAGCCGGCCAATCCTAGAAAAATCCTGATCTCGGTGGGTGATCTCGGCACCTCCTACCTCATAACCGCCTTTATCTTGGCCGGATCGACCAAAATCCCATTCTGGTTGACGAGATGCCCCAAGAACTGGACCTCCCATAACCAGAACTCGCACTTGGAGAATTTGGCATAAAGCCTCTCCGTCCTCAATACCCCGAGGATCTCTCTCAGATGCTCCTCGTGCTGCTCTCTAGATCTCGAATACACTAAAATATCATCAATGAACACGATCACCGAACGATCCAACATCGGCCTGCACACCCTGTTCATGAGATCCATGAACGCTGCTGGTGCATTGGTGAGCCCGAAAGGCATCCCCACGAACTCGTAATGCCCATAACGAGTCCTGAATGCCGTCTTCTGGATATCCTCATCATGCACTCTCATCTGATGATATCCAGACCTCAGATCAATCTTGGAGAACCAAGACGCTCCCTACAACTGATCGAACAAATCGTCGATCCTCGGTAATGGGTAACGGTTCTTGACCGTTAACTTGTTCAACTCTCGGTAATCAATGCACATCCGGTGTGAACCATCATTTTTCTTGACAAAAAGGATCGGTGCTCCCCAAGGGGAACTACTCGGTCTAATAAACTCCTTCCCCAGCAGCTCCTGAAGCTGCGAGGATAACTCCTGCATCTCTGGCGGCGCAAGGCGATAAGGCGCCTTGGCGATAGGCACTGCCCCCGGAACCAAATCGATGCGGAACTCTACCTGCCTCTCGGGAGGCACACCCGACAACTCCTCGGGAAAAACATCCGGGAACTCACGCACTATCGGAACGTCATCCATCGAACTTGGCCTCCCAGCGGCCTCTCGTGTGTCCATCACATAGGCTACAAACCCGCTGCAGCCCTGCTGTAAACTCTGTCTCGCTCTGGCAGCCGAACAAAACGCTGACCCACATCGGGTACCCTCGCCGTACACCGTAAGTACTCCCCCACTAGGGTCTCGTATCGTCACCAACTGTCGCTCGCAGTCTATAACAGCCCCAAACCGGCTCAACCAATCCATGCCCACTATGACACATACGTCCCCCATTGCAATCGGGACTAGATCTATCGGGAACTCAACACCGAAGATCTCGAGTACACATCCTCGAACTACTTTCGTAGCATACACCGCTCGCTCGTCAGCTATAGAAACTCGCAGAAATCGACTCAACGCCTCTCGTCGGATACTGATGTACTGACTAAACACTAAGGAAACAAATGACCGACTCGCACTCGAGTCAAATAACACCAAAGCAGGTACAAAATTCACAAGAAAAGTACCTACGCATATCATAATATAAGCACAACACCTCATACTCAGCATAAATAAATGAAAGAATACATACCAGCCACGACATCGGGCGCTGCGCGGACCTCCTCCGCTGTCAACTGGAAGGCTCTCCTGCGAACCTTCGGTGCATCGGCCTTCACCAGCCGAACCTCAGTAGCTCGCACGGCGGCAGGGGCAGATCCCTGCGGTGCTCCCTGTGTTGTCCCCCGCAGCTGCGGACACTCGGCCTTCCGATGGCCCGTCTGGTTGCAATGAAAACAAACCATGAACCCCTTAGGGCAATCCTTGGCTAGATCTGGAGGCCAGAAGGGCCGCACTTGCGGAAAGTGCGGCAAGGGACATGACGGGGTTTGTCGATCGGGTGCTTGCTACAAATGTGGAAAGGAGAGGTTTGTCGATCGGCGGACTTTGCTCGCTTGGCTGCCGGCTGAGACTGTGCCGGCCGCCGATCCATCCCCTGAGACTCGGCCTCCTCCCTGGCATGAGTCTCCAACTCAATCTCCCTCTTCCGGGCATTTGCCTGGAGCTCAGCAAATGTCTGTTAAGTCGAGTTCGACACGAACTCCCGAATATCCCTCCTCAAAATGCCCAAATACCGGCTCATGCGTGCCTGCTCAATAGACACCTGCTCATGGCAGAACATCGCCCTCTCATGAAACTTCCTGGTAACCACAGTAACAGAATCAGTACCCTGCTTGAGGGTTAAGAACTCCTGAACCAACCGTTCCCTCTCCACTGGGGGAACATACTCGTCTCTGAACATGGTGGTGAACCTCTCCCAGCTCACCTCTGAAATCTCTGCAAGAGTGAAGCTCGCCGTCACGAACTTCCACCAGTCCTTCGCTCCCAAGCGAAGCTGGTTCAACGCGAACCGTACCCTCAGATGCTCCGGACATGAACACGTGTAGAAGCATCCCTCGATATCAGAAATCCATCTCATCGCAGCGATCAGATCCTGCGTCCCATCAAATTCTGGTGGCTTCGTATTGCTGAACTCCCGAAACAACAACGAGTCACCTCCCTGAGGCCTGGCAGCAGCCACAGCTGCAGTAGCTGCAGCAGCCGCAGCCTCAGTAGCTGCAGCAGCCGCAGCCTCAGTCACCGCTGCGTACCGCTCATCAAAAGTCTCAATCAGTGTGGTCTTGATAGACCCAAACATCTCCGGAATCTCGACTCGAATCGCCGCCGCCACCTCATCGTGGATCATCTGACGAAGCTCCTCGTCACTCACGCCGCTCGTCTCAGGTCTGTGGCGTGTCCCAACCATGATGTCTCTGAAATACAACATAATAATATCAGAGACTTGCTCGAGCATACTCGCACTCGATAACTCAACCCTTTTTGTTCCTTAGTACTCTAAGGATTCTTACTTAGAGTGCGCACTGCTCCGGTGTCTTCAGTAGTACGGGCCCTATACTACCGTCCACACCGCATCAATATTCACCCTAAGTCCTCCTCCTTGGATCCCAGATCACAAGCACCCTACATCTCGCTTGGCATAGGCTACCCTTCGGTAGACCTCTCATAAGCTCCTCACTGCTACCTACTCACTCTCAAGCATCACATAGCAGCAAAAATCTCCCTAGGCTAAGGCATCACAAATCAGGCCACTCTAGTCCTAATATGAATACCTAGCCTACTTTATCATGCATATCATAACATATCTCATAGCACATAATATAAGAGTATTTTGGGAAATCACCGTTCGGGCGCTGGCTGATCGTACACACTGCTCCTTTATACTTTTCTCAAAATCTTTTACCCTGTTAGAAAAATTGTTCCTTTTTATGAAAAACTTTCTGAAATCCTCAGTTTGAGTTCAGATACGCCCGAAGGTGCATCCGAATCCCTCAAACCAAGGCTCTGATACCAACTTGTAACAACGTAAATTTTCAAAACAATTTTTCATTTTTAATCATATTTTCAATCATCAAAAACAATATCAACAAACTGTATCCAATGTCATCATAACAAACAAATCCCAGAATCTCAAAACATAATCTCTATGAGTGTGTACGGATCATGCCGGCGCCTTCCCGCGATCCTCGCTAGTACCTGAAACACATAACACAACAACTATAAGCATAAATGCTTAGTGAGTTCCCCAAAATACCACATACAACACATACGCCTTTCCAGGCCATAACTCTGTAGGATCTTCCGATCCATGTGTCTCAGGGGACTTCCGTCCCGAATCCCGGTAGACCTTCCGGTCCTACCCGTATCGACCTTACGGTCCGTAACCTCTTGACCTTCCGGTCCATATCATCTTGACCTTCCGGTCCTTATCATCTTGACCTTCCGGTCCTTATCGTACATAACATACATAACACATACATATCACATAACAACATACAGCTCATACATCTCATAGCATATAAGACCTTCCGGTCACACATAGGTACCCTTCTAGGTACAATATAGTGAGAAGACTCACCTCAATGAAGTCGGATAACTCTCGTGCTCAACGTCCCGACCTAGCCTCCTCCTATCATTCAAATAACATCCCCGATCAATACTCTCTCATAGTATCATCTCTAAAGATTGGGTAGAAGGCCATTCTACCCCTCCCTGAACTCTCTTGAATCAGTCTTGACCAGAACCCTAAGGTCAACGAAAGTCAACGGTCAAACTTTGACCCGACTCGTCGAGTGCACATGGGCGACTCGGCGAGTCCATGCGGGTCCTCTGAATCCTTCTAGCCTCTCTTGGCTCGTCGAGTCATCCTTCCACTCGACGGGTTTCTCCTGTCACGAATCGCGGGGCAACCCCGACTCGACTCGTCGAGTCCACTTATGGACTCGGCGAGTTGCTTCCATGTTCATACTCAAATGGCCTTCTAAGGTCAGATCTGTTTCTCTAATCTATAGATCTGACCTTCCCAAGCATGATAATCACGTAAAGGTCGAATCTTGGTACACATGCAACACACCCAAAGCTTCTTTTGGTGAAATAACCTCTAAAATGGCCTCCTAAGCTCATAACTCAAAAGGTATGGCATAAAGCAGAGTGGTAAGGACTCTCTGGACCTCTTAAGGTCCAGATCTATGAACCAATTCGCCTTGGGACCTCACATACTCAAGATTCAACTAAAAGAGGCATAAAGGAAACCCTAGAATCATTATAAACACGAGAATGGCACAGATTGTTACCTCCAACAGCTTCCTCTGATCAAATAGAAGTGGATCCAAGCTCCTCAACCCGCTTAGCTTGTTCTACCTCCTTCCTTCTTGCTAAAACACACAAGAAATGGTGAATTAGCCTTCCTCTTGCACCACAAACGATCTCTCTGCTCTCTAGGGTTTCTCAGGGGTGAAGTGGCCGCAAATGGAGGCCATAAAGGCCTTTAAATAGGGCACAGACCCCTAGAATTAGGGTTTCAAATTACAGCGCGGACTCGTCGAGTCCACCCTTCCCGACTCGTCGAGTCCGTTCATTAATCCAGTCAGCATACGCGATCCTAATCGACGAGTCTACGCCTCAACTCGTCGATTCCCTCCCTTTTACTCAAAAGAATAAATGATCAAACATAATACCTGGAAATCCGGATGTTACATTGGCTTTCTATGAAGTACCCAACATTTGTCACATATATGACCCGAATGTTTACAGTGATGGCACCACAATCGATTTCCATGAGGGCGATCAGAAGATCGGCTGGTTGCAAGAGCAGATACATCCGAAATTGTAGCTGTTAAGGGCAAGGGCAATTCGTCTGTTAGCATAACCTTCCGGCGTACTTCCTCACGTCGAACTTCAACAAAGGCATTTTCAGTTGATGGAAAGGGTTCCCGAGCGACAAGTCGTCCACGAACTTCATGAAGATTCCTATTGAGGCCGACAAGAAAATCGAAGACACTCTCCCGTTCTACCTGCTTTTGAATCTTGACGTTACATTCTGCACATGTCAGTTTCTCATCGAGAAATAGGTCAAGTTCTTACCTTAAGTCTTGAAGAGTTGAGAAGTATTGAGTAACAGAGGTAGAGCCTTGTTTAATCTCCTTTTGTTTTGCATGTAATTGAAAGATCTGAGATGCATTTCTAAGGTCAGAATACATCTGGCGAGTAGCATCCCACACTTCTTTAGCTGTCTGGAACCAAAGATAACGTCGACTGATTTTTGTATCCATTGAGTTGAAAAGCCAAGTAAGAACTATAGAATTCTCGGCTTGCCATGTAGTATGAGCAGGATCAGTGGTGGAAGGAGGAGCAGGAATATCACCGGTGAGAAAGTGATCAGCAAGGTACAACAATTTCGTTTTTCAACAACTCCGTTCTGTTGAGGAGTGTAAGGAGCATAGAAGTCGTGAGCAACTCCCTTTAAACACGTGGTTTTTGAACTCCGAACCATTATCGATGCGAACGTTTCGAACTAGCTTTCAAAGTTGAAGCTCGATCTGCTTGATAAAGTCCTTGAGCTTGGAAGTAGCTTCAGATTTCTGTTTAAAAAAATAAACCACGTAAATCTGGAAAAATAATCAACAATAACTAAAATGTATTTATTACCACTAATGCTCTTGATGGCCGAAGGACCACAAAGATCTATATGTAAAAGCTCAAGTGGCTCGATCACTTTGGTGTTTATTATTGTTGAATGACTCTTCCTGCTCTGCTTCCCAAGTTCGCAGGCTGCACATAGATGTTCTTTCTCAAACTTTAGAAGTGGCAAGCCTCGCACGTGATCACCAAGCACGAGTTTGTTGATAACCTTGAAGTTTAGGTGCGAGAGCCTTCGGTGCCAGAGCCAACTATCATCCGAGGATGCTTTCATAAGAAGGCATATGACAGGATTTCCTTTGATAGGATTCAGATTCAATGGATACATCTCACCTTTTCCCTTGGACTTTAGAAGCACTGTTTTGGTCTTCTTTTCTATGATCTCAGATCCCTAATCATCAAATGACACTTTCAATCCGGTGCCTACAACTAATTGAGATACACTAATTAGGTTGTGTTGCAGGCCTTTCACATAGGCTACCTTCCGAATGGAGAATTCCCCAGTCGTAATCATGCAGTATCCATTGATTTCTCCGAGTAAGTTATTTCCGAACTTGACTCGTCCTCCATCCTTTAGCGATCTAAATTCCCTTAGCTCTTCTTTTTGTCCTGTCATGTGACGCGAGCAACCACTATCAATGTACCATTCGGAGTCAAACTGCTCGTCACGAATCACCTACAAAATTCAAAGAGATTTAGGAACCCAAAGTTGTTTGTGTCCACGTGAGGTTTTCGTAGTAACAGGAAAAGTTATTGCTTCATCAACCAAGTAAGATCGTTTTTCCAAAGTGGTATTATCTCTTTTCGTGATTTTGAAAACGACAATCCTATTATCTTTAGGATTCTTTTCTTAGAAAAAGGAATTTCTTTGTTTAGATGCAATTTGTTGTTTAACAACCTTTTTCTCAAACTTCTTTTCCTTCCCTTTAAGCGTGTTTCAGATTTCTTGATGGGAGTTTTAAGTTACGAAACAACCTTTTCTTTGCCCTTAACATCTTTCGATGTGTTCGCAGATTTTGAAACATTAGGATTTGAAGAAAAATTAGGCTTGACCTTTCTAAAAGGTTTCGTTGGTTTTGAAAATGATTGGTTTTGAAAAACTTTTGGTTTTGAAACCTGTGAAGACGAAGACTGGGGTTTTGAAAAGTTTTTAGGATTCGGAGAAGAGACTTTTGCGTTCGGATTTACCGATCTTTCTTGATTGACAAAATTGGAATTTTTAGATCTCCAGAAATGCTTTCTTTCTTTTAGATTTTTATGATATCTAGCATTTCTTTGACGTTTTTGAGCAACAAATTCCTTAGCACACTTATGAATACTAGCCTTAGGTTTCGCCTTTTCTAATAGGGGTTTCAGACTGTTTGGATGACGTATCTGTTGGAACTTTTTTAGTTCCACTTGGACTTCCTTTCTCGTAACTTGAGTTGACCTTGTTCAGTGGTTCTGCCACATATCTTCCTTTCATTTTCCAAGAGGCCATCTCCGAAAGACCTTTGGTTTCATTGGCATTCTCAATGGGAGCAGACCAAAAGAATTCGTCGCATCCATCAACATTGTCTTCTTCTATGAGGGACGATAATTCCAAAGTCTGATTTTTGTTCAGTCCAGAAGTTACGAAAACTTGATTTGGAACAATTTGAACTTTTGGAAAAACTGTTGCCTTTTCTTTAAAATTTTTTGAACCTTTATTTTCAGAAACACGAACATACTCAACTGAATTTTCAGAAATCAGATTTTTCTTAGGTTCATATTCGCTTTTTATAAATTCCGAGCAATCAACCTCATCCTCCACAGAAATCTCACTCATATCACTATCATCATCAAATTCAGATACATTTTCAACATTAAGAGTATTTTCTGAACTCAACTTAGTGCACGATGAGTCAAATTTCTATACAGTATCAAATTTAATTTGCTCTTTATCTTTTTCGCTCAAAATTTGTTTCAGCATGTCTTTATGTTCTTTGGACTGTATGTAAGCTTCAATTTTGTCCAGTCAACTCTGTAAGAGTCAGAGACATCGTCAGAAGAGACAATGGATTCACACCTGTAGCAGTCTGCATCGATTTCATCCTCTTTCAATTCGAGAAAGGGCAAAATCATTTTATGGATATTCTTGCCTATTTCTTAGTCAATATGCAGCTTACTGATATTAAAATAAAGACGTTTAGCAATCAAACAGAATATGTTTCGCTGATTCAAAAGACCTAAATTGTCGTTGCAAATAAACTAAATCATCCCTAGACCTAGACAAATTCGACTCCCACTTCTCAATCCACATTCATCTCTCTTCATTCTTTGATGTTACCCTGCTGATTTGATCAGTTAAGTTAGTATTACTTAAATGAGTCCTTTTTAAACTATCAGTTAAACTAGAGACTGCAAATTTTAAATCATCTAATTCAGTTTCATATCGTGAGACAGGAATATTAAGAGATTTGAGAATTGAATATTAAGGGTTCAAAGTACTCCATGGATTATGACAATGAGCCCCCTTGATGAAGTGTAGGTTAAAAGCCCACGACTTGTCTTATTCCCTATATATTGTCATGTATTATTCATAATTAGGGTTAAGAGTGAGGAAAAATGTAGCCGCCAAACATGATGAAGTTTCTTAGGTAGAGTAGATTTACATTAATCTGTTCTTATAGTGTAATTTATTCCTCATGTTCATGAATTAATCGTTTGATCATTCGACATATCTTCATAATTGTGTTTGTTCTTATTTTCCGTATTATGTTCACCAAATCGTAATTAGGGTTTTGACCCAACAAGGAGGAGCAAGAATATCACCGGTGAGATAAACGAGGTTTCCTCTCCCACAAATGACAATTTTTACCGATTGATCCCACTGTAGGTAGTTCTGCCCATTGAGTTTGTGAGCTGTGACGTGAAGTGATGAAAGGTCACTCCCGGAAAAAGGAATGACAGAGATCCATAGACATGGCTTTGTTTTTCTGATACCATGTAGAAACAAAGAATTCAATGAAAAATACTTTTTTCTAAATATTTCTTATACACACCATACACCATAGCTATTTATATACAATGATGATAGGGCCTAAACTAGGAAAGAAATAAACTATAATAAGTACAAGATTAGAGGACTAAAATATAGCTAATTTACAAACTAATTTAAGCTAATTTACAACCGTAAAGATGCTGTAATATTTCCAGCAGTATCTCAGGATTTATTAGTCCTTGGTTTCTTCAACAGTTACCGATGGATCTGTGGAGCTGTCCATCACACAGTTGTTGTGCACATGAGCGCAAAATATAGCGATAAATAAACCAAAATGCCGGTAAAGATGCGTACAACATTACAAATGTTGTTCACAACTATACACTAATCCTTCCCCGTAAGTGTACAAGAACACAAAATGTTATATATAGTTGTGTGGACATACTGTGTGCAATTCTTTTATGAAAACTTAAGGGTTATTTTTTTATTTTTATTTTTATTTTTTTGTTTTTGTTTTTGGGCCTATATTTAATCCCCAAACATCCATAATCATCCAAGGAACTAATTTCAACGAGTTTTAGTAATTGGAATCGATTGAAATATCATACACTTTATTAGTCCATTAATTAAAGAAATCAACTCCATTTTCAATTCAAGCTTCAAAACTCAAATGATTTATTAAGCTTAGTTCCATGATCAACTTCGGATTTAAATCAACCAATGGATGATTTATTAAGCTAGGGTACCAAAAATACCTATCTGGGCTTCATAATCACAAATTCGTCCATGGAAATGGATTAATATCAATAGATTAGCACTCGAATAATGAAATCTGTTGCTAAAATCATAGAATGCTAGAGTTTTAGCATAAATCTCGGAATTAGTGAAACTAGATGGTGTTTTGGCGTTGATGAAAATTCATTTTCTACTAATAGACATTCAAATGAAGGAGATGACTACCTCTCAACCTTTACTTCAAAGATTTGACACTACGACTCAGTAGGAATCATAATCTCCTTCATATATTCATTTTCCCTTCGACTCCAAGCTTCACCCTCTTCCAAAATATTGAAATCGTTTAAATGAGATATGGTGAAGAGTTTGGGTCTTAAAACACCTCATCTGTACCCATTTGGCAAAAGTAGTGCTTTTGCAATTTATACATTAGCTTGATTTTATCTAACAATTCAAGTCCTAAAATTTCTAGTTTGACCCAAACTCCTTATAAATAAGACCTAAAGCTAGTTATATCGGTTATGTCAATTCACATACTTCAATTTCGATTCTTGAAAAGTCAATTCCTATATTCATAATTCTTTACCTCAGATTCTAATTGTTTAAATACACATTTTAATTAATTACAATTATTTTAACCCGAAAAATTAATTTTTAGATGAAATTTACACTTAAAAAGTTAAAACATATACCCTCAAATTACGGATGTTACAATTATTGCCTGTGATAATGATTTCATCAATGTATACAAACATATACAAGAGCACATAAACAAAGACTCGTCATACTTTGGAGTTGAGAAATTGAAGCACAAATGCACAATTAAGGATTGAGACAAGCCCTGAAACCTGAATGCCAAAGAATGAAGTTATACGATTGATGAGATAAACAACACTTGTAAAAGCCAAGTGCCAAAAAAATGTGTAAAATTGTGAATATGTTGAAGGTGATATGAGTACTTTGTTTCATCAACTCTGTTGAATGCACAAATTGTAAAAGAAGCAACCATCACCAGCTCTAAACACGAGTATCATTAAACATGCTTTGAATATCAAGACGTCCGTAACAATGCACATCCATTTTATTTATTATGATTTTGTTCCTATATTTTATTATTGTTCATGTTAATTTTCTATTAATATTTTAGACGAGAAATTGGCATAGTTACATAACATTCCCATCCCAAGGACTTACAATGCTTTTCATTATTTGACAAATTAGTAAGTGATATAACTCGTAGTTGTTTATAGTTTGAACTTCGAACTATGAAAAAAAGGAAAATTTTGGTGTGGGAAGAAATTCATTACTATGTTATCATATCCATTTCCTAGGAAGTATTACGACATAACTCATTCACCATTGACCATTATTCGGTACCTTAAACAAAAGAAAAGATGATTAGTCTGATAGTCTCACCATTAAAACATAACTTACCAAATTCATTCACACGTTAATGACTATTTCTATAAGCTTTAGAGTTTAGACATTTCTAAAGTTCAATACATAATTAACCTAAACCTTTAACTACGATCTTAAAGATGATTTGAATCAATTAGTAGTCAGTAGTAATACGCTCTCTTCTTTCGTTCGGAGCCACTGAATGAGGTTCCCAAGCACGATCTCCACCTCATCACTCTTCTTCATCAACTCTCCTGCAATTTCAGCAGGCGTCACTTCAACCTTCTTCAACAGCCCTTCAATCTCTCCAAAAAATTCCATCTTTTCCTCCTCTTTAACCTGCAAATAAGTAGACGCAAGCACCTTGAACCCTCCATAACTACAGTACGACATCTCCACCTGCACATCCATCCGACCTGGCCTCAACAATGCCGCATCCAATCGCTCCTTATGATTCGTTGTAAACACGATGATCCGCTCATCCCCACAACTCGACCACAATCCATCCACAAAATTCAGCAGCCCAGATAAAGTTATCTAAACAAAACCATACGCAAGCATCCATCTCACAAAAATACACCAATTAATAGTATAACAAGTTAACAACGAATGTGAATCTTAATCTTACCTTATCGTCGTCATCCCCATTTGGATTTGGGCCTTCTTCCTTCTCGGATTCCCGACTCTGTAACCCTATATTGCAATCGATGTCCTCGATTACTAATATAGATCGATTTTTTGTGCCAATCAGTAACCTCCGTAGATCTGAATTGCATTGGACTTCCTTCAGGTCCAAATCATACACGTCGAACTTGAGATGGTTAGCCATGGCTGCAACCAAACTCGATTTCCCAGTACCTGGTGGTCCGTAGAACAAATACCCTCGTTTCCAAGCCTTCCCCACCCTCCTGTAATAATCTTTCCGATTTACAAACATATCGAGATCCTCCAGAAGTTCTACCTTCTTGTCTGGATCCATAGCCATGGTTTCGAATGTCGCCGGGTGATTCAGAACCACGGAGCCCCAATAATCGGTTCCGTTGTAATCCACCGTGTGTAATTTCACTGTCTTCTTCTCGTCCTTGATTTCCTTGGCTTTTTTTAATACATAAGGTAGGTACTGCTTTAACACTGTTTCCTTATGCTTCTTGTGAAAACTTAGCTCGAAGAACCGAAGTTCAGATCGAGCATTCGAATTGGCGGGGACCTCGATCCGTTCGGTCTGCAAAGTCCACTTGCATTTCATGGTTTGGAAGATATCGACTATGGGTTGGTTGCGATCGACCTTGACGGTGAGTTCGTCGTCCTTTTCGGGTTTACTGACTTTGATTCTGTCTGTGGAGGGAGATAATTTGGAGCCCAAGTAAACATTGGCGGCTTCGAAGAGTTGGTCGGGGGTGAGTCCATCGGATTCTTCGATGACGACGGTGAGTTCGGCAGAGAGGCGTTTGAAGAGGACTTTAATGTAATCGGTTGGAATGAGATCGGTGGCGATGGTTCTGAAGAGGAAGGCGGAGGCGGTGAGGGACGCGGCGGCTGATAAGACGGTTTTGGGTGCTGGTAGGGATTCGTATGAAAACATGGCGGTTGGAAGGTTGTGCTCTGAAACTTGAGAAAGAAGGTTGTAGAAACTGACTGCGATCTCTTTTTTTTTTGAACAATTATATTTTAATCTTTTATTAGGTCAACAATTCAAATAAATGATTTAATTAAGAGAAAATTACAAATTTAGCCAAATACATTAATTACTTTGTGGAAAATAGCAAAAAAAAAAAAACCCAAATTACAAAACTAACCCTTAAAATCACAAAACTAGCCCTTAAAATCGCAGATGGACTAAGTCCATCTGTGATTTCGCATTTCCATCTGCGAACGTATAAGTGCCTAAACCACATCTGTGCTTTAGGCACTTGTACGTTCGCAGATGGAACAGTCCATCTGTGATTTTGTACATTCCATTTGTGATTTTGTAGCTATTTTATATAAAATGTTTTTTTTTCTTCATTTTTCACTATCTTTTTTAGAAAAACTCTCTTTCCACCTCCCACCGGTTACAACGCAAACAAAATATTAATTCATTTTTTAGAGAGGTTTTAAACAATTTTTCCAAAGAAATAACAACAAAAATGATAATTTTTTGAAAAAATTTATATATAATAAGGTTGTTTCGTAGTTAAACCCTATCAATTTCGTAGTCAAAATTAAATAAAAAAAAACACACACACACACACAAAATCGCATGTGAATAGAGAGGAAATCGCAGATGTACATAGTCCATCTGCGATTTTAGGCTGGAAAGGGGTTATATATACAACGAAAAAAAAACCACCTGCGAACGTACAAGTGTCTAAAACACGTTTGTGTTTTAGCCACTTGTACGTTTGCAGATGGAATGGCGAAATCACAGATGAATTATACTCATTTGCGATTTTAGTGGCTAAAAATGCAATTTTGGTTTTTTTGGCTATTTTCCACAAAGTAATTAGTGTATTTGGCTAAATTTGTAATTTTCTCTTTAATTAAATTTATTTTAAATATCATATCGTAATTATTTGAGAAAATGACAAAAATAGCCAAATATACTAATTACTTTGTGGAAAATAGCCAAAAAAATAGAAATTGCAAATTTGGCCGCATAAATCACAGATGGGAATGGTCCATCTGCGATTTTCACACCCCATCTGCAAATGTACAAGTGGCTAAAGCACAGTTGTGCTTTAGCCACTTGTACATTCGCAGGTGGGGTATTTTATATATATATATATATATATATATATATATATATATATATATATATATTTGTATATATATAGGGGTTTACCAGGCTTAAATCGCAGAAGGACACAGTCCATCTACGATTTCCTCTCTATTTCATCTGCGAATTTATGTTTTTATTTATTTATTTATTTATTTATTTTGACTATGAAATCAATTGGTTTGACTACGAAATAACCTTACTATATATAAACTTTTGTAGAAAATTATCAGATTAGTTGTTATTTCTTTAGGAAATTTCTTTAAAATCTCTCTAAAAAAATGATTGAATATTTGGTTTGTCTTGTAACCGATGGGAGATGACAAGTTATTGAAACAAATTTGGAATACGTATGTCCACAGGGAGGTATTTCTGAATTCGCTTTGATATTTTCTGAGTATATTAGTTATAGTGATTTTGTATCTTTGGTGAGAAGCAAAATTGGTTTGTTAGACAAATATAGAATTAGTCTTCGTTTCCATCATCATGAATTGAAATATTATATAGCTATAGTTGAAGATATGGATGTTAGAATGTTGATAAATGTAATCAAATGTAGCGGAGGAAGGGCTGTGAAAGTGTTTGTGGTGGTTGATGAAGGAGATGAGGTTAATGAGGCTGGTCACAGTGGAAATCAGCCGGTTGGTAATTTATGCAGCTATAAAGGGAGCAACGATCCGATAGGTACTTTCAATACTCCCAGTGTACCTCAATTTCACAGTGTTGCTGAAAATGTTAATGTTAGTTATTCACCTGTTCACTATGTGGATCCTGAGAATTACAAGTATGTTGGTGATGATGATGTTGGTACATATCTTAATGACGTGGATGGTCATTGTGTTGATGTTCTCAAAGAAGAAGTTAAAGTTATGAATAGGCGTGTAGTAGATAAAAGTAAAAAGAAAAAAAATTATGCGTCAAAAAGATGAAAAAAAGCATGTTTACGGGGATTATGTTGATGTTGCTGATGTAGGTTTAGATATAACCGACTTAAAAAGAAATTCAGATGGAGATGAGTTGGGTGATGAAGTTAAAGCTAAGTTTTCCGATAACCTTTTTTACGGTATGCCCCATCTACCAACATGCCCAGTTGATATTAATGAAGATATCCCAACACAGATGGTAGACATCAATCTTCAAAAGATTGAATGTGAGAGTATATTTAAGAACAAAGAACTTTTAAAGCGGTGTATTGGTAAAAAAGGTCTTCGAGAAGGTTTTCAGACGAGGACAAGTAGATCCACCAAATCAAGGTATGAGGCTGTGTGTGTTTCGAAAAATTGTTCTTGGTTACTAAGAGCAAAAGCAATTAAAAATTCTGATGGACTTTTCCAAGTGAATAAATTTGTTGATGTACACACATGTTCTTCAACAATTTTGCAACCTAATCATCGACAAGCAAACAAATATGTTTTGGGTGAATATCTTGCTGATGTTTTGGCTGAAGATTATAGTAGAGTTTATCGGGGAAAAGATATTATTAATGATATGAATGCTCAATTGAATATCAATATCTCATACCATCAGGCATGGCGTGCGAAACAATATGCATTGTTGTTGTTAAGGGGTACGGAAGAGGATTCTTTTACCAAACTTCCGGCTTATTTCCACAATTTGGTCAAACATAATCCGGGTACGGTGACACATATTAAAACAAATGGTGATGATCGCTTTGAGTTTTTGTACGTCGCACTTGGTTGCTCGGTTAGTATTTTAATATTTTATTATTTTTTTCATTTTTATTTTGGTGTATTTGAATAAATATACATTGTATTGTAGGTACGCGCTTTTGTCAAATTTTGTAAACCGACCCTTGTAGTAGATGGAGCCCACCTAAAGGGCGAGTTCAAAGGTACCATGTTACTTGCAGTTACTAAGGACGGACAAAACCAAATATTACCGGTTGCATATGGTATATGCAAAAATGAGTGTACAGATTCTTGGACATGGTTTTTTCAAAAACTACGTGATTGCATAGGCAATATGCAGGAGCTTACAATTATCTCTGATAGGTCTCCATCTATAGCAACATCCGTTGCTAACATTTTTCCTCACGCTCATCACGGAATATGTGGTGTCCATTTGTATTTCAACATAGTATCTAGATTCGGGAAGAGTAACACAGTTAAAGGAATTTTTTGGGAGGCTTGTAGGGCGTACACAGTTGATGCTTTTGACGCTGCCATGGATGTTATGAAAAAGACAAAAGAACCAGTATGGGAGTACTTAAAAAGTATAAATCCAGAAACTTGGTCAAGGGCACATTTTAGAGGGAACCGATACAATCTTATGTCGTCCAACAGTGCGGAGTCTATAAATGCATTATCTAGACACGCACGTAAGGTGACGATACTTATGTTGATCGATTTTTTTCGTGCAACAATGCAACAGTGGTGGTTTCAAAGACGTAACTTTGCAGGTATTAAGTAATTTTTAATATTAATGTTATTGATCTTAACTTCTTAATTTTTCCTTTTTTTAGCGGAAGCAAAAACAACACTCACCCCTTGGGCCGATGATATTGTAAAAGAAAACAAAAAAACTTTTAGTAAGTGGGATGTTCGGATGATCTCAAATACGAAATGCGAGGTCAAAAAGGGGGCACAAAACGTGATTGTTGATTTCCAACATATGACATGTACATGTAGGCATTGGCAACTTGATGTGATACCTTGTGGTCATGTCATAAGATGTTTAACAGTGAACAATTACCAAGACTGCTCGAGGTATGCATTAAATGTTTACTTTACCGAAACACTGAGGAAAACGTATGAGGAATCAAAAAAACCCTTTGCCAAAGCCATCCAAATGGGATATCCCCGATGATTTGATGATTGTGAAGCCACCTATAATGGATAAACATCAGCCAGGCAGGCCAAGAAACAGAGACCGCATTCCATCCCAAGGCGAGGGTCCAATTAGAAAAGAGTGTTCTACATGTGGTTAACTAGGACACACGAGAAACAATTGTACTGGAAGAGCGTCCGGTAGTGGAGCACGTCGCACAATTTCTACTACAGAAATGGCATTTAATATTGGTGGTTCAGCGAGTTGCTCACAAACCTATGACGCTGATTTTGATATAAAACAACCTTGAAATGAAGAGTTGTTAACTTATTATGTATCGTAATTTTTGTATTAAATCTTACAAGACATTGCTATGCTTTCATATTTTAGTTTACTTTGCAGATTATAACAATTAATGAAGCTTTTATATTATAATATTTAGTTTGCAGATTATAACAATTACAAGATGTTATTTAAAAAAAACAACAAACGATCCTTTTGCACCCTAAGGTGTATCATGATAATATTACAACATTTTTGTAACTAATTTTTAAACTCAGGGAACTGCAATGGGTACTTCTCTTTCTCGATTGTTATATAGTCATCCCTAATTCTCATTTTATCTTCCAAACGATCCTTTTGCACCCTAATGTGTATCAACTGCTCGTCCTTCTCAGCAAGCCATTTTTCAGTCGTTTTGATTGCCTTCTTAGTCTTTTTTATCCATTCTTCATGCTCTTTGATTTTGTTTTTATTGAGATCTATCCATTCTTGAGCTTGTTTGCATTTCGATGCAATATCATTACCACGTTGAGTAAGAAGTCGGGATGACTCTTTGTCCTGTTCTTGTTGTTCTTCAGCCTTCTTCAATTCTTCAAAATTTTCATCTGACATATATGGCCCGGCGGAAGAGGGTGTAAAAAAAGGGTCGACTGAATCACAGTAGCAACAATCTACTTCGTTGCATGTGCAAACTTCGAATTTTTGAGAGGAACTCATAATAAAGTCGAGATTATAATAAACTGGTGCTATAAGTGGTATTTATACATACTAGTCCAAATTCAACCATTTCGTAGTCAGAGTTGTAATTCATAGTCGAACTTTGAAATGACTACACATTAATGACAAGTCACTGTAGTAACCTGCAAATCGTAGTCAAACTCTGAAGTGACAAGACATAAATGACTGTTTGACATGATAAGTCACTGCAGTAACCTGCAAATCATAGTCAAAATGCAACCATTTCGTAGTCAAAGTTGTAATTCATAGTCCTGTATTTATTAATATAAATAGATGTTTAAGATCTACAAACCAAACACCCATATCACCTAAACGAAACCAACTCCCATATTTAGAAATGTCGTCGAATGCATCAACTTCTTCGAATGAACTACCTGGTTCCAATTCTGAACGACCATGGATGAGAAACGAGTTGTTGGTTCTAACACGATGTTGGCTAAGTGTTAAGAAGGGTGTACCGGTACTTGCTCCACCGCATTGCCTAGTAGGCGATGAATGGACCCGCATAACAGCTTTGTTCAACCATGAGATGGGAGAAGGACAACAACGACAACAACCAGATGTTGTTAGTAAATGGATAGATGTAAAGGAAGAAGTCACATGGTTCAATCGAGCGTGTAATTATGTGAAAAGTACCAAACTTCGTTGTCGGGACGAAGAAGAGTTCTTGGAAGTTGTTACAAATTTTTACATCTGTGAGCGTGAAGGCAGAGACTTCGAATATGAGGAAGTTTGGAAGGTTGTTAAAAATAATCAGTATTTCCTGTAGACCGCTCTATTTTCCGTTAAAAATAACCCATGGACTTGTTTTTTATTTTAATGCTTTGTTTGTAGTAATGTTATAAGTTTAATGTTTCATGTAATGGTTGTTTCATGTAATGGCTGTTAGTTTCAGTAATGTATTGTAATGTATCGTGAAAACTAATGCAATGAGCATTTATTAATTAATATTAAACATAGGAGGTGCATCCAATACATATGTAATACATGAAAATAACCTAGTACTCACCTAATAAACTGAAATAGATATTAAATAAACGGGATATATTTCAAAATATTCCAAGGGGCTTCAAACTGGAATTCCAACCCGTCACTTAATGACTTGTACTCCTCCTTAGCAGCTTCCAAGATGACCTCCTCAGTAGCATTTAAACGGGTGTCGTCAATTTTGGTATAAAGATCGTTGAATAATAGAACTTCAGTTTTCATTTCATACCATCTTGCTAAGATGTCCAGTTCGTCACGATCGTTTGTTGTAGTCATTCGGTTTTCAGCGTTGAAAATATTGGTTAAACGAGTCCAAAACATAAGATCGTTCAACTTGCTGGTCTCGTACACATGAATATATGCATGTGTAAGAACCAATAACTCCTCATTGCTCCATGGTATAGAACTCATTTTTAGTGAAACAAAGAGAGTAAAATTTCAAAAATAATATATGAATAACTGTAACATCGTTTTGTAAACTATTTTTTTTAACTTAATGTCAATTTATAGTATTTTATACACAATATCGCAGTCCAATCTTCTAATTTGTCTGCAATTTATAGTCCAACTTAACTGAAGAACGCAGTGTACTAACTGAGAACACAACAGCTCACTGTTCGAGTTGACAAGTCATTGTATCGAATGACAACACAATACACTGCTACTTGAGTTGACAAGCCATTGCAACGGGAAAATAAGGAGTCGCTATAAATAGTTGTTCATATCCATTTTAATTGTATCGCATTACTTTTCCCCTTGCAACTATGGACTCACCTGTACCACATAGATTGAGCAATGAAGAGGAGGTCGCTTTGGTTCAAGCTTAAACGACAACTATATAAACAATTTTCCAAGTTATAACAATTTTCAACTTAAACGACAACTATATTATATATATTATATATTTACGATGAAAAACAATAACATGCTATAACAATTTTTCAACTTAAACGACAACTATATAAACAATTTTCCAAGTTATACGACAAGTATACAAACGACAACTATATAAAATAACATATTCTAACCATACTATAACAATTTCTCAACTTAAACAACAAATATAAACAAATTTTCAAGTTATACGACAAATATACAAACGACTATTGTAAACATATTGTAAACATTATTTTAACCATTTTTCAAGTTATAAAACCACTTATACGATAAGTATATATACAATTTTTCAAGTTATACATACAACAACTATACAAACGACAAATAACATATTCTAACCATGCTATATCAATTTATTAACTTAAACCACTAACCAAACATATTGTAAAAATTATGGTAACAATTTATTTAACTAAGAACTTAAAAAAAATAACATATTCTAACCATTTTACTAAATGTACAACTAGCCAATGCACATTCTACGCAGTCTATATTTGTAAATTCATACAACCACTAACAAAATAACATTTAAACTTCAAGTTTACTAATTAATAATATTAAAACTATCAAGTACAACAAAAATACCCAATCACAAACAATATAATTTCATTTTTTTTACACTAACTAATACAATAAATAATAAAATAATAAAGACATATACTAAATAAATGTTAATTAAAACATAAAAAGAGTTAAAATCTAACAATATTTTCGGGATTGTTGAAAAAATCGTCCATTTTCTTCAAGAAATTGTCACAGGGAATCGCAGGGAATCGCCGAGAGAGAGAGTTTTTCTATATTGAAGAGTGAAAAATGAAGAAAAAAACGGTTTTATACTATTTTTCACGGAAAATCGCAGATGGAACACGAAAATCGCAGATGGACTATTCCATCTGCGAATGTACAAGTGCCTAAAGCACAGCTGTGCTTTAGGCGCTTGTACATTCGCAAATGGAAGGGGGCAAATCGCAGATGGGTCATTTCCATCTGCGATTTTCGTGGTTATTTTTGAAAATTTCATTTTTTTGGCTAAATTTGTAAGGTAATTAGTGTATTTGGCTAATTTTGTAATTTTCTCTAATTATTTCTTGAAAAGCTTGTTGTTGCGACAAAGTTTCAATATTTTAGTTTTACAATAAGTGTGGATGCAGTCGAGCGGAAAAAAGGTGGGAAAGGCTTCAATATGCTAGAGACCTATTCAATGAGTGTTTCCTTTGAAGCCAATGAAACCACCTCCCACCCGACTTGTCTTTCTCATTTCCTTCTTTGTGTTTGTTGCACCTAGCCCTTCCGTACGGGTGAATGGTCGGGTCGTTAATGAGTAGTCTGCTCCTTAAGATAACGTTGCAACAGAAAAGAAGGTTAGAGCGACCCTGGACGGTTGTCCGAGACCTCTCCGATGGTAGAGTAAGTAAAACGTAACGAGGGAGGAGAGAAGATAAGCTACAGAGTCATTAAATAAGATTTGAGCGAGTATTTTTATCATCCCTATTCCGTCTGGACATTCCCTATCTTTATAGTTGAGAATGCATGGACATCCGCTGGTTCTTGGTACATGATGGGACAAGGGGTGATGTCGGTATGTTATTTGTACCTTCGGGGCCGAAGTCTTGTTTCCGGTCGACAAGGTCTGGGTGTGGGAAGTTCTTCTGTCCAGTGGTCTTTGGGTTGGTCTCTTCCCCGGATCCGACCTATTCCGGAGACATAGGTCATTAAGCATCCCTATTTTTGACTCCGGCTTAGACCGTGTTAAAACTATAAGTCCTTTTAGCTTCCCGCGTGTTTTTTGGTAATCATGATGGTAGACAACGACCTTTATGAGAGGTCTTTTCACTGACCATTGCTTTCCTCGATGCAATCTTATCAACTGGACCCGCGGACCTATAAAAAGCAGGGGGTTATTTGAATTTTCCCCAGATCCCCATCTCACACTATCTTTTCCACTTGCCTATCCTTGCATTTAGCCCTCCTCTTTCTTCCTTCTTCGATCATGGGAAAAGTGTCCGTGGAGTCCATTACCTCTATTATTGATTCCGACTACCTGATCTCCATTGCAAAGGCGTACAAGATTAGGGAGGAAAAAAATCCTACCGCGGCTCCCCAATGGACCTCTATTTATGAATCCACCGTGGGTCAAGTGGGGGTTTACCTGCAATTTCTTCTTGCAGGTTCCAGGTTTCCGGTTTCTTCTTTCTTTGGCGAAATCTGTCGTGTGTACAAGGTCCAACTTTATCATATTAGCCCTAATGGTTTCCAGAAAGTTATATGTTTCCAACTCTTAAGCAAAGCTCTAGATCTTCAGCCTCACATTGAGTTGTTCCACTATATGTATTGTACTACTTCTATCAAATATTGGGTGACCTATTCCAGTGGCCAGGGCATCTCAGATATCTGTTGTGGCCTTTCAGACTCTATCAAGCTCTGGAAGAACGAATTCATCTGAAACGTCCCAAAAATCATGACCAAAAATTTCATTTTAAATCATTAATTAAAACCATAGTTATCAAATCTTTTCACCAAACATAGTCAATATCTCAAAACATTACAATCAGAGTTTCATGTCAAAATATCAGAGTGAAACATCCCAGGATAAAAACCAATGGTGTGTGCCATGCGATCATCCCGAGCTCTTCCCTCCGCTACCGGAAGTACCTAAAACCAAAACTAAAGACCGTAAGCATGAAGCTTAGTGAGTTCCCCAACCTTCCACATACCATACACATAAACACATATTGGGTCCCCACCCACTGCATCGGGACTTGCCCGACATCAGACTCGCTCCGGCATCGGGCCCCGCCCGGCATCGAGCCCCGCTCGGTATACAGATCTGTCTCTCTTAGGCCCCGCCTATCTCTGGGCCTTGCCCGCTATGCACATACAATCAAATAACATGCTATTACATAAATAAACATACTTTAACTGTACTCCTGTTCTAAGGCCTCGCCTAACTTGGTCCCCGCCCCTGGTCTGCTACGGATGAGTCGTGGAACCCCGTCCACACTCCTGCTGATAGTGAGATACATGCCCCCACCCACACTCACTTTACTCCTATCACGGGCCACGCCCCTACTATGCTAATATTGAGATATGGAACCCTATCCATACTCAGGTAGTGATGAGATACGGGACCTCGCCCACACTCACCTCCCTACCAGGCACATACAAGTATCACAAAGACATCAAGCATAATCTAACATGCAACCTATAAACCTTCCTCGGGCTTGCCCCGACATCAGACCCTAGTCCGGAATCATACTACCATATAAAAATACCTCGGGCTTGCCCCGACATCGGACCCCTGGTCCGGAACCTATCGTACCGACACATGCAAGAATCACAAAGACCTCTAGCATACTAACATACCTCGGGCCTCGCCCGACATCGGGTTGTAACCTGGAACATATATCATAAAATGCCTAGGGCTAACCCTCGGGTCTTCCTACTATACACAAACATAATGGGCCGACATTGTGGCCGTAGACCCATGCACATAGTGAGGAGACTCACCTTGCACTACTGAAGACCTACTGATACTCCTTTGGCTGCTAACTGACAATTCCCGGAACTGCTGCTCCTTCGGCTCCCCGAGCTCTTAATAACAAATGACACTTAGCCCCAAAATGTCCTCAAAGTCAAACTAGGTCAACCTTGGCCAAAGTCAAAGTCAACGCTCCGAGTTGACCCAACTCGCCGAGTTGCTCCACCAACTCGCCGAGTCCCATAAATCAGAATTCTGAAATCGCGATTCAACCCGTCGAGTCACCCCCTGACTCACCGAGTTCCCTGGCTACTCATGGTCGCGATTTATCGAATCAACTCGTCGAGTCAGACCTCAGACTCGCTGAGTTCTAGCATGAACAGAAACGAGACAACTCACCGCGACTCGTCGAGTCCCTCCCTGGACTCGCCGAGTCCCTCAGTCTGTTTGAGCCAACTTAACAGATTAAGCCCCTACACTTCAGATCCAAACCCCAAACTTCGTCTACATGCTGGAAATGACCTCATGAGGGTAAAGTTTCAAACTTTACCCACTCCTAATCCTTCTTAATGGGTTTAGCTAAAACCCTAGCTCCTTAAGACATAAATCTATGTCCCAAAACCCTTATTTCTCCAATCCAAAGCAGGGGAACCAAGATCTAGGCCCTAGTCTCCCAATAACCACGTAAAGTCTCTTCCTTTTCATCCATGCATGGCCTTTTGAGGCTTAAAAGACCATAACAACTCCTTAAAGCTTGCATGGGGGTTTCTAATGGCATAAAGCTTGCACCTTTATGCCTTAACCACTCTTAGGGATTCCAGATATGAAAGGATCATTGCTTGGGACGTCCTTGTCCCATAGATCAAGCTCCATGGACCAAAACTCTCATAAAATGGACATAAAGAGATCTAAGAAACTATAAGCCAAGATGAAGACTTGATTACCAGAAAATAATGGAAATGAGATGTGTTGCTGGATCTACAAACTTCTTCTTGAACCTTCAAGCCCCTTCTTCTTCTTCTAGTCTCCAAGAACACATAAAACACTCTAGGATGGCTCACACACTCTCAAAAGGATCTAGGGTTTCGTGGGTTAAGTTCTGGACAATGGGGGCTGGGAATGGAACCAAAAGGAGGAGAATAAGATGCTTAAATAGGGTACCAAGTCCCGAATTTAGGGTTTCCCAAATCCTGACCAACTCGGCGAGTTGGTCCCCCAACTCATCGAGTAGGTCACTTAACCCGCGACCCAACATATGCTCCTATTTGCCGAGTCATCCCACCTACTCGACGAGTTGCCTTCTGATTTGAGGTTTTTCCTTTCCTTTCTAGGTCGTATGAATTCGGGGTGTTACAACTCTCCCCCATTTAAACTAGACTTCGTCCTCGAAGTCCGCTTTGGCCAACTATTCCGCAACCTCTCACGGCATTCCTATACGATGCATACTTTGTCTACTCGGTCCAATCCTTCCAGTAGTCCCGAGCACTTACACGTGACATCCAAGGGGTTCATCCCCTTCTCTGCGCAGACACTAGCCTTCCCAAGGCCACTTTCCATAAGCTACAACCCTTCCTTATCTCTGTGTAGAACAACCCTTCGTTAAAACTGAGTGCTTACCCTAATCATATCCTGGTGCCGAACACCCCACCTAGCGAATGGATTAGATAATCCTTCGAGTAAAAGAATCGTCCCTGCAACGGTTAGACTCAGACGAGAGCTACGCAACAGAATCAAATCCTTCCCTCTGAGATTATTTAACCCCGCTGTGAGTGGCGTAGCACCTCTCAATCAACTGGCTACTTCGCGCAAGAGTCCTCTCATTATTACACCTGCCCGAAGATCCTACTGTCTCTTATCCGCTTACCGGATGAACTGAGACCACCCTGGTCCCAACTGATCTACCATTAACTGGAATACCGGTCTCCCACTGGTTACTAAACGCAAGGACAACTTCTCAGTCGCTCTCAGCGACTTCCGAAGAGAACTTCGGCTACCTGAACCACTCTATCTACCTAGCCTCTCTGGCTCTAGAAGTCCTGGGATCCTCGATCCCCTACCTTGACCCTACGGTCTCTATCAGGTCCCACCTGTGCTGCTATAAGTACATGGGCCTCGCCCACGGGTGTCACCCAAACTATATTTTGGAGCGGCCTCTCCCACTATCTAGGGCTATACATGCCTACTCCTCCTTGAATCTCAGCTTGCTAACCTTTCCTGATTCTTATCATGCTAACTAGGAGATACAAGCCCCCGCCCACACTCCGCTAACTAGGAGATACAGGACCTCGCCCACACTCCTCTAACTAGGCTGCAAATGAATGATTCGACTAATCCCGTAGTCTTATATCCTGCCTAAACTCGCACCCTGCCGGGAAAAATTCCAACCTGGTTTCCAAATTAGTCATCAACTAATCGTGAATACACGAACTCAATGTTGGGAAGTTTCCCAAACTCCCAACTCACGTTCTCCTCAATCCAAGCAGCCACTTAAGTTGCTTTCTTCCTCACCAAGAATGCGAACTCATCCCAGTTCCGCACTTACTTCTGCTCCTGACTACTCGGATGGCTCCCCCCCACTTCGATTCAACTAGCTCCTCACAGCTCACAGCTTGGAAAGAATTCCCAATTCTCCCTATCATCCTCTGGCCACTCTGTTGTCAATCCACGCTTACCACTGCTGGTGATCTAACCGACCAATACCCGAACGATGCTTCCCCTGAAAACTAGCGAGACACTCCCGAGTCCCACACATGCATGCTACAGTTACCACATCCTGATTAACCTGCTCTAAAAGAGAACGACCTCTAACTACCATTCTAGAATCCAGGGTATGCAGTTGACATATAACTCAATCACAAGCAGGCCACAAAATTCTGAAATACTTTTACCAATACCGATGCAGTACCATAACAATAAAATCATAACAAAAGCTGATAGGAAAATGAAAGATACGCACCTGCCACATCAGGGGATGCTCGCGTCTCCTCTGAAATCAACTGGAATGCCCTGCTCCTCACCGTAGGAGCCTCTGCCCGGCCCTGACGGCCGTCGGTGATCCTCAAAGTTGCAGGGGCAGGTGCTATTACCTGTCCTGCTGGAAGCAAACTCGGACATTGGGCCTTCTTATGGCCCCTCTGAATGCAATGGAAACATATCAGGTCTGATCCTAGGGTGGTGGTAGCAGTACAATCTCTGCTAAAATGACCGATCCGGCCGCACCTGAAGCAGCTCGAATCACCACCACTGCCGCTCCTACACGCACCCTCGTGCATCAGGCCGTACTTGCCACAGTGGCCACGGTCCTGATGACCTCTCGATCTAGAATCTGATGACTTGGGCCTCTTGCCCGAACCCGTAGATACCTGAACCTCTTCCAGCTTCCTCTTCCTTTCTGACTCTAAGTCAATTTCTCTCTCTGGCTAAAGCGATCATATCTTCCAGCGTCTTGCAGCTGGACCGACTCCCAAACTGTCTGATATCGCTCCTCAGCATCTCGTGATACCGAGCCTTCTTCATCTCCTCCTCCGCCACATACTGCGGAACCAAAAGGGCTCTCTCCCTGAAGTTGGCGGTGATCTCCGCCACTGTCTCTGTAGTCTGCCGGAGGTCCTGGAACTCCCGTGCTAACTGCTACACCTCAATCACTGGTGCAAACTCGGCTTTGAACCTGGCCAAGAAATCACTCCATGTCATCGCGTCCAACGCGACATCATCCCCAATAACATGTCCAACCTCCTCCCACCAATCACGCGCTCTGTCCTTCAGAAGACAGGAGACGAGTCGGACCTTGTCCCCCTCGGGACACCGGCTAGAATGAAAGGCGTTGGCGACATCAGCCAACCATCTGCTGCTAGTAATGGGGTCCCTAGCCCCATGGTAATCCGGAGCTCCACAAGCTCTGAACTCTCGGAATGTCAGCGATCGCGCTCCCATCATGGCCACCATCTCAATACGGAAGGCTCCCAGCCTCTCATCTAAAATCTACAGTATGCCCCCCTTGACTGTACCAAAGATCACATGAGTCTGGTCTAGAATACTGTGCACAATTTCAGCTGATATAAACTCCCTCATCCGCTCCTCGAGCTGCTCTGCTCCTGAACCCGAGCCTGATCCCTCTCCGGCGCCTGATCCGCCCATTGGTCTCTCACGCAACGTCACAATGCTGAAAACATTACATAACAACCATCATAATACTCATCACTACTGAGGGATCACACACGCACTACAAGTTCCCTAGTTTTATCTCAGCTCTTCTTGAATCGAGTACGGATCCTCTGCTTTCAGTAGTACGGGCCCATACTACCTTCCACATCTATCTGTACTTTCCTCAAAAATTGTCTCGACTCCACCAAGTCCCTTTCACTACTATCTCTGCTCCCAGCACTAAACTCATCCTAGGCTTACCCTAGGGTAACATCCGACCCCAAACTAGTCCTCAGCTGCTGAAAGACTCCTCCTAATTCCAATTAGCCACCACCTGAATACCATCACATGTAACGAGGCTCGAATAATCCTTCGAGTAAAGGACTCATCCCTACAACGGTTAGGACTCAGACAAGAGTTGCGCAATAGGGTCAAATCCAACACTCTAAGATTATTCAACCATGATTACATGTGACTTAGCGTATTCACCTAATAACTAACTCCCATCACTCAGAGTCCCACAAAGAACAATGCAAGCAACATTCAGACAAAGGAGAATCTAACCAGCACATAATCAAGAAATTCTATCCACATAACAAGAATCTGTACTAGCATGCGGTTCTAATCGCATATAATCAGGCATAACCTAGACATGCTATCCTACCATTGTCTAATCAATATTAGCATGCAACTCAATAAACACATATATCAGGCATACAAGGCATCCTCCCTAGATCCTTAGCCCTAATCTAGCATGCTGATCACATAATCATATCACAACATAAACTTGTATGGGTAATTTGGGAGAACTTACTTTAGCTCGGCTGATTGCATGCACCACACCCTTTTCTCTTTTCAAAGTTCTTTTCCTTTTTTGAAATCCTTTCTCTTTTCAAAGTTCTCTTTATAAAAATGATTTTCTTTTGAATTTTTTTACCAAGTCCTCAGTTTGAGTCCAGACACACCCGAGAGTGTGCCTGAATCCCTCAAAACAAGGCTCTGATACCAAATTGAAACGTCCCAAAAATCATGACCAAAAATTTCATTTTAAATCATTAACTTAAACCATAGTTATCAAATCTTTTCACCAAACATAGTCAATATCTCAAAACATTACAATCAGAGTTTCATGTCAAAATATCAGAGTGAAACATCCCAGGCTAAAAACCAATGGTGTGTGCCATGTGATCATCCCGAGCTCTTCCCTCCGCTACCGAAAGTACCTGAAACCAAAACTGAAGACCGTAAGCACGAAGCTTAGTGAGTTACCCAACCTACCACATACCATACACATAACCACATACTGGTCCCCCGCCCGCTGGATCGGGACTTGCCCGACATCAGACTCGCTCCGGCATCGGGCCCCGCTTGGCATCAGGCCCCGCCTAGCATCGAGCCTCGCTCGATATACAAATCTATCTCTCTTAGGCCCCGCCTGTCTCTGGGCCTCGCCTGTTATACACATACAATCAAATAACATCCTAGTACATAAATAAACATACTCTAACTGTACTCCTGTTCTAAGGCCTCGCCTAACTTAGGCCTCGCCCCTGGTCTGCTACTGATGTGTCGTGGAACCCCGTCCACACTCCTGCTGATAGTGAGGTACAAGCCCCCACCCACACTCACTTTACTCCTATCACGGGTGTAACGCCCGCAGATCCGGGCTAGTCAATTTAGAGACGATGAGCATCAAAAATGAGTTTTTGATGGAAGATTACTTAGAAGGATTAATATTAACCAAGTTTTAGTATATGTTACAAGGGTTCCGTACATATAAAGAACGCCGAAATCCGAGTTATAACGAAGAAGTTATGGCCCGTCGAAGTTTTACGGCAAAACCGGCACGGCACCGGGAGACGTAAATAGTGAATTTATGGTAGAAGACTTTTTAGCCTTAGTAATCTAAATTAAAGTCATTGAATATGTTAAACCGAGAGCGTCCATAAAAAGAACGCCCAAATCTGACTTCGTATGAGGAAGTTATGAATTTTCTAAGATTTGGCATAGTAGTGCACGGCCTGAAAATCGAATTTTAGTTCGAGCTGTTTTTGGCCTACGTGACCTAAATGAGAGTTGAAGATCTCATTAATAGGAACTCAACGGTAAAAAGACATACGAAAACGGAGTCCGTATGTAGAAGTTATGAATTTTACGCGGACATTTAACAGTATAATCTCCTCCTACTGTTAAATTTAAGATCAGTCGAGAACTATCCGACGGAGTCTAAATGAAAGTTTTAGATCTTGTTTTTACCTACGCGTGGATATAAAGAATGTCAAGAGTAGAGCTCGTATGTTAAAGATATGGACAAAACTTGGTCCCTACTCTTCGAGCGCGATAAATTCGATACAGTTTTGTAAATCTGAGATAGAATGAGAATTAGCTGACGGCGTCTAAATGAAAGTTATAGTACTCGTAAATACCAACGCGTGGATATAAAGAACGTCAAAAATGGAGTTCGTATGAACGAGTTACAAATTATAATAGCATATTTACGTATTAAAATAAAGTATAAATCATATATACGTACACATATATATACAAATGTATATATAAAGTACTTTCGACATTAGTTTAGTACAAATATCGTTAAATCTATTTAAAATAGTATTATGAAGGGGAGTTTAGCCGTTTATATAACTATAAGGTCATTAAGTAATTATGGAGGGTAGTTTTTGTAAATTCAATTACTATAAATAAGAGGCTTGGGCTCTCATATTTCTTGCACCATTCTCTTGATTCAAGAGTCTTTCTCTTCTTATCCCCCGAGCATTTCGGTCCCTCGTGATTCGAATTCTCTTTCTGTAGTTTTAGTATATTAAGGTGAGCGCCGAAGCGCTGCACAAATCTTTCTTAGAAAGATTCAGCGACGAAGTTCCGCCCCTGCAGAGCCCGACTCCTAGCTAAAACCCCCTTGTAAGTAAGTTATGCTTACCCTATTTTAATATAGCTTATATTTAAAATTAGTATTGTTATTATGAACTTATAATAAATATTTGAGCTATTATTATGACTTATATAAGTGTCGTTATAATATCTTTTTAACTACTCGCGGTACGGGGAATCTGGTTTAAAGGGCCGCATAGGGTTGTTGGATTTCAGAAGTGCTATATGCCAAAATGGTCCTGCCCTCCGGTGTTTTATGTCTGACCCCTGTCTGTACATAGTGGTTGGAAAGTATTGTTTAAACGCTTATATAATAATAGTAATAATAAGACTAATAATTAGTCACGGTAAATATTAGACTAAAATCTAGTGGTAATAATACTAGGTTTCGTCGAAGGAAATTATTTTAAAGTAAACGAAGCGTTGTCCGAGTACCGAGTCACCACCTTATCAAGTGAGTGCATAGTTACTTTTATCTTACACATAGATATGAAATATTTTATATAAATTACGTGTTATGTGTGCATATGATCTGTATACTTGCTCTCTATGCTGGATGAACGATTTTATACAAGTTTTATATGATTTAAACTGTATATGTATTTATATCTACATAATATGTTGGGTAAACATGGGTAGATGAAATATGAGTTGGATGATGAGTTGAGAGGTGATATAGACCATGAGGTAAGGGTGAGAGGTGGACGATGTGAGAAGCCTTTTTCCCAAATGATGTCCCCGTCATCTAGCAGAGTATGGATGACAACCACGGACTATTCTAGACAGTCTAGTGGAACACTAGCAGGCTCGCAACCTGTAGGTGTTTTGAATGATGTGTTCACCCGGTGTACTCTAAACCCTGGCGATCATGCAGACTTGGTGCCTAAACCTTGGCGATCATGCAGACTTGGTGCCAAAACCCTGGCGACTATGCGGACTTAGTGCATGTTGTATAAACCCTGACGACTATGCAGAATTAGTGCCTAAACCCTGGCGACTTTGCGGACTTAGTGCCTGTTGTATAAATCCTGGCGACTATGCAGACTTAGTGCCTAAACCCCAGTGACGATGGACTTCGTGACGATTCCTTAGGATGATCCTTAGGAATGAATGAACGAGGAATAGTTGATTCTTAGGGTAGATCCTTAAGAGTAAAGAAGATAATGGGGATGGGTAATTGGGTTGATTGTTTGATGTTTAAACATAATAATTATATTATTGTGGGTTGAAAACACTATGTACTCACGAGGTTTCCCAACCTGACCCACTCCAGCTTATTTCTATCACAGATGTCGATATGAAGTTACATTACACTGAGAGTTTTAAAAGAGATATAGATCACTAGTGATAATGAATGTAAGTTCTGTTTATGCTTATGTTTCTGTATTGACGATGACATCCCAATGTTTTAAAATGAATAAAATACATTTCTTCGGAAATGCTTTGATATCGTATTTATCATGTTTTTATGGGAACAAATTCCGCAACATTTTTATTAAAAAGGTACTCTAATTTTTATAAAGCATAAACAAAATCGGTCTTTTCTGGCCGTGAAAATGGGGATGTCACAACGGGCCACGCCCCTACTCTGCCAACATTGAGATATGGAACCCCATCCATACTCAGCTAGTGATGAGATACGGGACCTCACCCACACTCACCTCCCTACCAGGCACATACAAGTATCACAAAGACATCAATTATAATCTAACATGCAACCTATAAACCTTCCTCGGGATTCCCCCGTCATGGGACCCTATTCCGGAATCATACTACCATATAAACATACCTCGGGCTTGCCCCGACATCGGACCCCCGGTCCGGAACCTATCGTACCGACACATTCAAGAATCACAAAGACCTCTAGCATACTAACATTCCTCGGCCTCACCCGGCATCAGGTCGTAACCCGGAACATATATCATAAAATGCCTAGGGCTAATCCCCGGGTCTTCCTACTATACACAAACATAATGGGCCGACATTGTGGCTGTAGACCCATGCACATAGTGAGGAGACTCACCTTGCACTGCTGAAGACCTGCTGATACTCCTCTGGCTGCTGACTGGCAATTCCCCGAACTGTTGCTCCTTCGGCTCCCCGAGCTATTAATAACAAAATGACACTTAGCCCCAAAATGTCCTCAAAGTCAAACTAGGTCAACCTTGGCCAAAGTCAAAGTCAACGGTCAAAGTCAACGCTCCGAGTTGACCCAACTCACCGAGTTGCTCCACCTACTCGCCGAGTCCCTTAAATTAGAATTTTGAAATCGCGATTCAACTCGTTGAGTCACCCCCTGACTCACCGAGTTCCCTGGCTACTCATGGTCGCGATTTATCGAATCAACTCGTCGAGTCAACCCTCAGACTCACTGAGTTCTAGCATGAACATAAATGGGACAACTCACTGCGACTCGTCGAGGCCCTACCTGGACTCGCCGAGTCCCTCAGTCTGTTTGAGCCATCTTAACAAATTAAGCCCCTACACTTCAGATCCAAACCCCAAACTTCGTCTACATGCTGGAAATGACCTCATGAGGGTAAAGTTTCCAACTTTACCCACTCCTAATCCTTCTTAATGGGTTTAGCTAAAACCCTAGCTCCTTAAGACTTAAATCTATGTCCCAAAACCCTTATTTCTCTAATCCAAAGTAGGGGAACCAAGATCTAGGCCCTAGTCTCCCAATAATCACGTAAAGTCTCTGCCTTTTCATCCATGCATGGCCTTTTGAGGCTTAAAAGACCATAACAACTCCTTAAAGCTTGCATGGGGGTTTCTAATGGCATAAATCTTACACCTTTATTCCTTAACCACTCTTAGGGATTCCAGATCTGAAAGGATCTTTGCTTGGGACGTCCTTGTCCCATAGATTAAGCTCCATGGACCAAAACTCTCATAAAATGGACATAAAGAGATCTAAGAAACTATAAGCCAAGATGAAGACTTGATTACCAGAAAATGATGGAAATGAGATGGTGTTGCTGGATCTACAAACTTCTTCTTGAACCTTGAAGCCACTTCTTCTTCTTCTCGTCTCCAAGAACACATAAAACACTCTAGGATGGCTCACACACTATCAAAAGGCTCTAGGGTTTCATGGGTTAAGTTCTGGACAATAGGGGCTGGGAATGGAACCAAGAGGAGGAGAATAAGATGCTTAAATAGGGTACCAAGTCCCGAATTTAGGTTTTCCCAAACCTTGACCAATTCGCCGAGTTGGTCCCCCAACTCGTCGAGTAGGCCACTTAACCCGCGACCTAAAATATGCTCCTACCCGACGAGTTTCCTTCTGATTTGAGGTTTTTCCTTTCCTTTCTAGGTCTTCTGAATTCGGGGTGTTACATCTTCTTTGTTGATACTTCAGCCTTTCCCTTTTCAACGCTCTTTGGGAAAACCTCAAAGTGCCCTTCAGATCCTAAGCCCGACCATTCAACAGAAAAGATGGCCCTTTTTCAGGTATTGTCCGACCATTAGATTCGCTGGAGAGACCCTAGTAAAATTCACTTAGTTATGGTCAAACTGAGTCCCTACTGAGAGAGACGAGGTAAGAAGCCGGTGCTAACTTACGAAGGGAGAGTCGTCCCCATCTTGTCCATCTTGAAGCGAGAAGCCCCGAATGAGAGTTTGTAATTGAAGAAGATTTCTCTTTCCCATGCTTCCGGTGGTTCTGCTGATCCTTCCGGTGCAATGATGGGTGAAAACGACGAGACCGATGCCGAGATCGGCGGGGGCCCTCGCCCGGAGGGGTTTACCGCTTCCATGGGTCAGTCCTTTCCTCAACTGGTTTCCTTGTCTTCCATTCCTTCCACAGAGGTCCTTCCTGATGACGACTCAACATATGAGGCTCTTGTGAGACGTAAGAGGTCTTCCACTGAGACCGATGAATCCACCCCAAGGCTTTCTGTTGTGATATATCGTCGGGACTTAACGCCGATACTGGATGTCTTGACAATCATAGCAAAGAGAGAATAAACGTCAGTCAACGTCCGGGAGGGGATCCCAGAACGAAGCTCCGACGTTCTAGTCAGTACCTAGATGAGAGCATTATAATTTTGCTTAAGATGGAGAAAGAGGTGACCCCTTCTCTTTGAGGAGAAGGGTTCTTTTTATACTTATTTTTGAGGGGACAGACCTCCGACAATGCCTTTTGTCCTTTCTGAGCCGACAGGACGTGGAGGCGCCCTATTGGCAAATTGTGCTCCACTAGCGGTTGCTCGCTATTGGTGTAGAACTATTAGAGGACAGCGTGCTGAGCACTATGCCTGTCGCTCTGGTAGGCGTCTGGTACTATTTTGTCTTGCTGTAGACCGGAGCTTCTTGTTCTTGTCTTGTCCTTGGCACTAGAGTGCCAAAACATAAGTGTGAGGGGGCAGAGGCGAGGGCCCGAGCCTAACACTTATTGAGCAACGACCATTGACTATGTCTTCCTTAGGTAATGATCTCGTTATCTTTGATGTATTCCTAGTGGGATACGTTAACAAGTCCCTTAGGCTAGTAAACGTCAGCGTTTTCTTGAGTTAGCTGAGTTGTTCTAGTTTAGACCTGGGCACGTGTTTGGTGGGGATGGCTTCTGATTGCTACTGACGTGACGGACCGTCTGCGCAGACGGTTTCATCATTGCAACTGTTTGGATTTCCCGCCTGCATTTAAACCCTTCTTTATCCATATCGGTTTCCCTTATTTCTGCCATTTCTTCCTTCTTCCTGCTTTTTTTTAATCCATCTCTCCGCCTTTCTTTTGCTCATTGGTGTACAATGACCGCTCCGAGTACTGGGATTATGCCCTCTCCAAGCGAGTTTGCATATCTGCAGGACCGATTTGGTTTCCTTCCTGAGCATGGGGTGGAATACCCTCGAAAGGGGGTTGTTATATCCCGGCCGCCGGAAGGCAAGCTCAGAGTCCTCATACCGATCTTTGAGGCGGGGATCCGACTGCCGACAACCGATTTCTTTGACAACATCATGCGTCGGTATGACTTCTCCTTCGACAATCTAACTCCTAATGTCGTCAACAAGACAGTCAAGTTTGAGATGACGTGTCGAGCGTTGGGCGTGCTTCCCCAATTCTAGGCTTTTAAGTATTTCTTCAACTCATCAACCCAGTCCGGGTGCACATATTCTCTCAACGGCGGGGCATCCACACGTTCATCATAAATCAGAAGACCCCCAAAAATAACTGGCAAGATAAATGGTTATGGGTAAATCGTGATTTGGTTGGCTATGGCTATCCCCGCAGAACCAACTCACTGATCAGATACCTACCCTCAGGGACACCACTGAGACTGTGGCCAATGCGCTAAAGACCATTTCTTTTAATGGGGAGGACTGGGAAGACTGCATGATGGCTGCCGTTGGGATGAGCGCCACCTGGAGGACGCGTGGAGTGATGCCTCAGTTCTTCGTTGAGAAGGATGGTGAGTAACTCTCCTCCCCTCCTTTATTTTGTTTTTGGTTTCTTTTGTATGTATATCTTTATCTAGTGGGGTCGATGGTGAGTGCCTATCCCTAATTATGTTGTTTTGTGTTTCGGTTGCAGGTCGCGGAAAAAGGTTATTCCTTTCAAGATGGTCTTGAGGGGCCGGTTCCAGGGCAACTGTCAGCACCGGGTAGTGCCCTTGGTGGAGGAACTTCTTCCATGAAAGGACCTATTTCGTATTTTTGAAAGACCCAAACTTTCATACTTCACAATATTGTTACTCCAAAACATGCTACATGTATATTTATAAATAATATTTTACATTGATAATGTGATTACAAAAGACTGGATACAAACCGACTAAGTTTTAGTATATTACAAAGTATTATACTTATTACATAACTACCCTGGATAATATAGTTTTATACATACGTAAACCCAAGTACAAAAGTAATAGTATAAACTATTCTAAATCTTCCAACAATATATGACTATACTGGATTCTCATTACCTGCAATTGTTAAACACTGAGAGGGGTAAGCGGTGACGCTTAGTGAGTTCAATAATAGATACAATATAACGTTATGCCATATATATACCAATATGACAGAAACAGAGGGGGACAAAGAACAACAAAGGCATATGTGAATCATGCGACAAGCTTTCCATATCAATCAATAAGACATAACAATTTCAATACTTGATATACATCAATAACGCTTCGACCCAAATGGCACAGAAGACATAAAATTTCTGATTAAACATTTTGGTAGATTTCAGGCTTTCGGCCCTGTCTAACCTTTTGCCAATGCCATAGGGGTAGAAGTCATTCTCTTGCGAGACATGCTCTACACGGCCAGAGGCTACATACCAATACCACTGTGAATCTAAGTGCTTTCACTGATCACATGGCCAAAGGTACAACTTTGCTATCAAAATAGCGGAAATAATAACACGAGATGATAACACGGAAAATCACATAGCATATATAACACATAATATACAATTGTTCCTATATATTGAACTCACCGTGAAATAACCGGGGATTAAAGTATTAATTTGGGCAGCACTTCGACTTTAAATATGACTTTCTGTGACGAAACTGGGGATTTTAGTTGAAAACCGGCCTTACTTGGGCAGAGTTTCGACTCGAAAATATAATTTTCTCGGGAACTTCGGAGTGTTGGGACTTGCTTCGAGTGTTGGGGATGATACCGGGACTTCGGGGGGTTAAAAGTGGGATAAAGAAGGTTTAGAGAGTAAGAGATATAAGAGAATGTAACCAAAATACGGCTGCCTTCGCATACTATTTATAGTAGTCCGAAGCTGCTGACTACGCTGAGCGTAAGTCCTCGGTACGCTGGGCGTACTGCGAGGTGGTCCACTACGCGGGGCGTACTTGCGAGGTGTCGTCTGATCGGAACCCGAGCCTCGGACGTGTCAAGAATGCATGATACGTAAGAGGTGTAACGTGTACTTCCTGTTGTGGGAGTCCGACGTTATTGTGGATATTCCCGATGATGACCCGTCGAAACTGTCGGAGGGAATAAATGAAGAGGCGACATAAAAGCCTCGTAAACCCAAGAGGGAGCCTGAGGACGCTGCTATCCCCAAGGAGGGCGTCTTTGGGCAAGTTTTGGATGATGCCCCTAAGTTGCTCCTGATCCAACTTTGCTTTTGACAAAGGATGATGCTTTTGTAGGTTCTTCTTGTGTTCCTTCGGTGACCCCTAGTATTTACATGCCAGAATAGGGACTTACTCGAGAGTCCCTCCTTACTCGACATTCTGTTGTGTATGAATGGGGTTGCTATGCCTTCCCCCATGCTACTATTGAAGCTTTGGATATCCTCTCCAACTCTTACATGTCGAATAGCCTTCAGTATGCGGCAGCTCACTTTGCTCCTTATATGGTTGCTGCTGCTTGGTGCTTACGCCAGGTTAGTTCGGATTCTGGTGAACTTTCTTCTGTTAGGGCCGAGCGAGATGATTTGAGGGTGAAGATACTGGAGTTGGAGAAGGAGAAACGTGCATTTGAGGAGCGTTACGACCTTCTGACTGGCGAGAAGGCGTCTATGGAGGATTGGGTGACAAATTTAGATGGGGAATTGGAGCGTTTCTCTCATAGAATTGAGACTTTGGTCGAGGAAAAGAAAGCATTGGAGGCTCAGGTGGAGAAAGGATGAAGCCAGTTAGAGGCCAAGGAAATGAGGAGGAAAACGGTGGAGGAGGATGTGGTGTGGTTCTTGCAGAAGGGCGTTGTCCGTGTTGTGGACAAGGTAGTTGTGAGCGTCGAATTTTCTATGGGCGTTAGGCGTATGAAGGCAACATGCATGGCTGCTGGGGTGGAAGGTGGGAAATAGGTAGTTAAGGGGCAGATTGCCATCGGGAAGTTCGTACCTGGTGGACCAAGCACCCTTCTGGAACACACCCGGGTGATGCATATTTTCTGGAGACAGATTTTTCCTCCTACCTCCGCCTTGGCGAGCTTGAAATGGAAGGTCTTCACCAGTTGTGTAGCGAACTGACGCTGAAGGAAAACATCCTGAGGGTAGCACTTCCGGGACTGGGCCTTCCTCCACTCCTACATGTATGTAATTCCTGTTCTCTTCCTTACTTCCCCGTATTTGAGACTATGTTTGTACTGCTTTGGTGTTTATGGAACAGTCTGTATCTATGAATTCTGAATTTGTTTGGGGCCGTGTGTGGCCGTCTCCTCAAGTTCGGGGTCTGTCCGACAAATAGTACACTTTTTTCTTTCCCTTGTTTGTTCTTTTTTTTGAATGACATGTATGCAATGTGTTATTTGCCATTCCTTTGCTTACTATCTCAGGTGGTTTATGTTGGACATCGTGGTATTTTTACCCGTATTCTTCCTTTATGGGGTGATTCTTTCCCGAGCTCGTTTTGGCTATAGGGTTTCACCTAGGACAAATCTACATTGCCTTGTAAAGGGCTGAGTTATACTTCCCGATGAGCATTTGTTTATTTGGTGGCTTGGCCACACTTGTTGGATTTGTCCAGCTTGCGACCTTAGGAATCGTGTTCGTCTAGAGTCTTTTGGTCTTATCCCGAGATCTCGCGTTGTGGGCTTGGGATTAGTCCTTTCTTTAGGTCCCGGACCATTGTTTTTAGATTAGGGTATCTTGACCAATTTGCTTTGTTAGGGTATCCTTTGTAGTTAAGGTTTACTGATCACCCTTTTGGGACTTTGTTCTAAGTCCTAGGTCTCGGAGGTTCGTACTCCAAGCTCAATCGTCTAAGTCATGCCGAGATCGTCACCTCGAGGCTTGGGGACTTAGGTGCTATTTGATTCAAGAGAAAGGTTATGATCCTTTGAATTTTTTATTTTCGTTACGGTTAGGAACTGTTGCTCTTTTGGCCTAACTGACACGTTTTAGAGAAAGGTTATGAGCCTTTGAAGCTTATGGTTGAATTCTCAAAATGGTTTCTGTCATAACTGAAAAAAATTCTAGATTTATTAAGGTATAAACTCTACCTATGTACTTATAAATTCATAATGTAATAGTTTAGGTCAACTATTGTAACTTATTTTGAAATACTAAAAATAGAAATTAATTGAGATGAAAAGTAGCGTCAAAAATAAATTGTTCAATAATCTTAATTGGGATGAATAAAGTGGTAGAGATTGTAACAAGGATTCCAAAAATATAAAGAAAACCAAAATCCGAATTATAACGAAGAAGTTATGACCTATCGAAGATCCGCGACAAAACCGACAAAACACTATTCAGCGTAAAAAGTGAGTTTTCAATAAAATGATTTTTAGCCTTAGGTATCTAAATGAAAGTTGTAGCATACGTTAAACCGAGAGTGTCCATAAAAAGAACGTCAAAATATGACTTCATATGAAGAAGTTATGATTTTTCTAAGATTCGACAAAGCAGTACACAACCTGAAATTCGAAATAAAGATCGGACGATTTTTAGCAGATACAACCTAAATGAGAATCGAAGGTCTTGTCAATAGTAGTACAACGGTAAAAAGGCAGACGAAAACGGACATCGGATGAAGAAGTTATGAATTTTTAACGGATTTTCCTGTCCCGGTCTATTAAAAATAATAATATTAAAAATAAAGTCAAAATTAGACGACGAAGTCTAAACGAAAGTTGTAGAGTATAATCTCACCTACACGTGGATATAAAGAACGTCAAAAACGTAGCTCGTATGCGAAAGTTATGAATTTTTGAAGTTCGAGGCACATAAACCGAGAACCTTCGCATATGCGAGGCCAGGGTTCGGCCACGTCGCCCGTTTCTCGCAAGCCTGCCTCGTGTCCGAAATGGTGACTCGATCGAAGTGCGGCTCAACCGGAATCCGATGCGTGTCGCGTCCGTGGAGGCGTCCGAACCGAGCCGCGTGTACCGCCTGCCGTCCGACGCGTGCTTCCCCCTTCGAATTCGAGGCCGACGCGTACCCCCTCCCTCTCTCCGGATCCGAACCTCGCACCATATATATAAGGAGGTGCGAATCCTACCGGTTCCTTCACCTCTTTTACACCATTTTTCACACTTTTTCACTTCATTCACTTCCATAAACCTCCTTACAACACCTCGAAGTCCCGGTAACATATCTAACACCCGAAGAACATCCCGAAGCACCAGAAGTCCACAAGAAAAGAGTCTTTCGGTTTCTAAACCCGACCCTCACAAAGCCTGGTTTTCAGCAATAAAGTATTTTCTAGCAACGAAGTGCTGCTCAAATCACCACTACTATCAAGTGAGTTTATACCCCTATGTTTTTTACTATCTTTTTATAGTTTAGGGGGGAATACAAGTAAAATACAAGAAAATTTACATGCAAACATCCAAATATGTTTATCTTTCTATTTTATGAAGAGATTTTTACTATCAACTTTATATACATTATTATGGGTAAAGTTTTGATAAAAACATATTGTCTTAATAAACAAGTTCAAAAGATTTTGTTTTAATCAACTAAATATCTATATGATTATATATATATATATATATATATATATATATATATATATATATATATATAATGAGTATACTTGAGTTGTATGATAAACTATATAAATCTAGGTTATGGAACAAAGATACTATTTTACAAGGTTCAGATTATAACTCGAAAATAAACTTATAAACTAAAATAGATATAGTTTATGGAACTTACGTGTTGCTTTATATATTCAGAATAACTTACAAAAATAATTATATAAATTATATTAAATATAATTTATTAGAGATTTACGGTTTATCTATTACAAATATATTATTCTTTATTCTACACGTAACCGTCAATATAGCATTTGTGAGACACACTTCAAGTACTTATTTAAGTATAAAACAAAAGTCCTGAAAATTATAACTAGAGTCTCATTGAGGGAGAGCGTGACACTTGTGTATAGATCTATACGAGACTGACAATCCCGCACCAGAGCTGCTTGCAACAGCTTGGTCGGCAGACCTGTGGTGACAATTGCGTACCATATTTCGACGCCTGAAGAACGTCGTGTTTCAGGCGAGGCTTAGGTCATCAAGCATGGTTATGATAACTCACAATTTAGTATTGAATAACGCGATTAGTGTATGAATAAGAAAACCACTTTATATAGTTTTATTAAATAATAAAACTATAACACAATATTTTACAATACAAATGGTAAACCTAGGCTTCTACAGAGAATCCATAATAGTATAAAATACAAAATACTATTTTATTACAGGGAAAAGATTCATCTTCTAGTTTTATGTGAATTAAAACTATATGATACTATTTCAGAACACAAATACATATACAACAAAAAATATAGGATTTTCTGGGTGAATATACTTATCTTTTTAAGAAACAAATGACAGAGTTATTCTACAAAAATACTTATGAACTCACCAACTTAATTGTTGACACTCTTTTCAAAACTACTTGCATTTTCAGGAAATCGATAAATAGGTATCCACAAGTTTTGAGGAAGACAGAGTTTCATATACTTATGTCTTTTGATTATACTTTTTGGTTTCAAATATACAATGATTTGAATACTAATGTAAAGTTATATTTTATCAATATAATGGATGTTGTACTTTGATTTCTATATTGCATTATTGTGATACTGAACATGAAGTCATTCACCCCGAATGTTTCCGCCGTTCCGGTTTGGAGGTGTGACAGTTTCGCTCAAATGATGTGGATGATCACTCCTTGTTATCATTTGGTAAACGTACACAACCTCTTATGTGAATGATATCAAGCTTGAATGGGAACGTCCTAATAGTTCATTTTTTTCTTTTTTCTTTTGAAATGTCAACTTTCATTACTTCATTGATAGTATTTTGGAAACATCTACATCGTTTGGTAAGTAAAGAAAATGAGATGGCTATAGTGCAAGCCAAGGCCTAGCTATTGGGCTGGCTTATTGGGATGTGATTATCCGTTCGGAGTTTGATCACATTGCCCTTACCCCGGACGTGCTTTGTCTGGGCTTTTCCCTTCGCTCTAGAGGTGGTGGTGCACACCGCGTGTGACCCACGTCACGAGACTGAGTCCTTCGTTCTGAACTCTTGGGTCATGAACTCCCCCTTGGTGTGCGTTTACGGTCCTGCCCGTACGTTCCCTGGTGACATCCTTCTTGTTGAGCTTGCTCTCATCCGAATGTTGTTTTGTCTTGATGGTGTTCTCGCCAAAGTTTGGCGTTTACGACGACATGTTTGTAACCCTAAATGGTGACATTGCTTTGTGTCTCTCGTCAGGTTGTAGGGCACTTCTCCAATAAGGGGTGGTCCTATGGCGTCTATACCCAAGCACCCCAAATATTCTACAGGCGTGTTTTCCCAGAGTTTGACCGTGTTTCTATGCGTATTGGGGCTTAGCGTTCCTGGCTGAGTTTCCTCTTGAAGACAATTCTCAGACCCCCTAGTTTTTTTGTTCTGTCTGCCTGGTTCTTTTCTAGGGGCGAGTGTTTTTTTCCTAACTATGTTCATCTTATCACAACTCTCAGGCCTCCCCGTGTACCGTTATTTGGTGGATTTCCTGGGAGTGGCTCGTACGAATGGTGATTTGAGCATAATTTGAACCAGTTGGAGGTTTCGTGGTCTTGTTCTGTGTCCTTACTAGAGCATGGGTGGTCTTTTTTGGTGTTGTTGGGCGGTGCGTCCTCGCTCGAGATGGGGTGACTGATACATTCCTGCCGCCACCCATCGTGGCTTCTTATTTCCAGATGGTGTGTAAGTAAGCTTGAGGATATCAAACCTTGGTCAGTGTTCACGCTAACTGTCTTTGCGACTTCCAACATAGTTGTGTTACTGCTACAACACCCTTCCTCCCTGATTTACTTTGACCAGGGCGTTTTCTCGCCTACCGTCTTGGTCTCGTATGGTAGTCGCCATTATCAGATGCTTCTTCATGTGGCGGATCGTTCTACGTTTCTTTGGAATGTGCGTTGTTCCCAATGTAGTGATGGCTTAGTGGCCTTGTGTGTTGGGGTTGAAGGAGACGATTGTGGCTGACCCTGTGCTTGTGCTAAACTCACCATGCCATGAATCGTTGATGGTATGGCCCGAAGATGGAAGAGTGCTGCTCATCCGAGGAGCATATCATCGTCGGTTGGGCGACGTACTACCAAGAACTCTATTACCCTTGTGGTTTTTCCTTTCTGTCATGGCTGACTAGGGTGAGTGGACGGTTTATTGTAACATCTTGTTTCCTTCCATTTCTGATCCATGGACCGGAAGTCGATTATGTAAGGTTTTGGGCCTTAAGGAGGCAAAGTTTAGTCCTTGTGGAAGGATGTATTGATAGTTAACAGATTTTACCCTTGAATTGTGTTCTAGGCCGAAAGGTAGAAAGGGAAAAGCCATAGGTCGGGTCCTTGCATGAAATATGGATTTTTGTTCAAGAAGTTTTTAGTCCAATATATTTAGATAATATTGTAGAGTCTTCAACACCTTTCCGTGGATATAAAGAACATCGAAAACGGAGTTGAAAGGAAGAAGTTATGACCGTTTGAAGTTAGGGAGGTTTTGGGTTGAGCCACGTACGCTGGGCGTACTCAATGTGCATAAAGAATGTGCTTTTAAGTGCTTTAGAGTGTTCTTGGTGCACCTTGGAGAAGAAGGAACTAATTGAAGAAGTGTTTGTTGCATTGGAGCTTGTAGATCCAAACTTTGTTCACCTATATCTTTCTTCTAGAGGTATACAGTTTGAATTTTGATGATGAAATTGTTAGATCAAGCTAGTTTTGGGTGTTATGAGCTTTTGGTCACTTTAAGTGCATAAAGTTTAGATCTTGAAAGTTTGTGACCTTGTTATGGATAAAGTTGGAAACTTTATCCATCTAAACATCATTTTGATTCCAATCTGAATGTTAGAGACTTGGACTTAACGGATTAAGTTGAAAAGATGCACTATTAGGTCCCTTTGAGACTTAAAGACTAGATCTTTTTTGTTGGCACCATTATAATGGATAAAGTTGGAAACTTTATCCATTATGGAGCTATTATGAATCATAAAACTATGATCTTGAGTGTTGTATGTAACCCATGCATGTGTTAGATGGTCTTATTGGGTAAAGAGCATAGAGTTTTGGACATTAAGCACTTAATATCCATGCACAGTCATAAAGTTGGAAACTTTATCACTTAGGACATCATTTTGGGCTTGGATCTGAGTTTTGGACGGAAAGGCTTAATGGAATAAGCTCTTAATAAAGTTTTGGGACCGGACAACGACGCTGGGCGTACCTGGAGATGCGCTGCACGTACGCGGTCAGCACCCCGCTTTTTGGTCAACATCAGAGTATGTTGGGCGTACTCTTTTGGTACGCATGGCGTACTCTGCTGGGAAAGGACATTGACTTTTGGGATCTTGACCATTCAGTTTGACTTTATCAAGGTTGACCAAGTTTGAGTTAAGGGTATTTTGGGTATTTTGAGCTATAGTTAAGCCTTGGTCTCTATCACTTGAATAAGTGACCTGGAGAGTCGGCTGTCGGAGAAGAGATTCATTCGGATTGCTTTGAGGCTGAGAGGTAAGTTTTCCTCACCGCACTTACGGGTCGAAGGCACTAAGGCCAGCCCATTGGATTGATATCCTGGTTTACCGTATGTTGCTATGCTGTAGTGATCTGTTAGATCTGTATCCTGGTATATAGCATGTTGTTATGCTGTAGTGATCTGTTAGATCTGTATCCTGATATATTTGATGTTGTTATGCTGTAGTGATCTGTTAGATCTGTATCCTGGTATATTGGATGTTGTCATGCTGTAGTGATCTGTTAGATATGTATGACTACCTTATCTGCTAGCTATTGACTGTTATGGTGTATGTTGATATGTTATGGTTTGTTGGGTTGAGGTGGTCCTACTTTGTGTTGAAGGTCAAGATACCCAGGGCGGTCTGGATAAACTGAAGTCCTGTGAGGCGGTCCATTCAGGCCGAAGGCCCGGAGAGCGGTCTAGATAGGTTGTGGGCCCAGTGCGGCGGTCCAGTCATGCTGAAGGCTCTGAGAGCGGTCCAAATAATCTGTAGGCCTGTGAGGCGGTCCAGTCATTCTGAAGGCAAACGTATGCATGCTATTGTTGTTATGTTGTGTTGTATTACTTTAGGGGAAACTTACTAGGCTTCATGCTTACGGTTTCAGTTTATTGTTTCAGGTACTCCAAAGGATCTTGGGAAAGCGAAGGTGTGATCGTGCACATCTTCCTGTATTTATGACATTGGATATTGGGATACTTTGATTTTGAATAATACTTTTGAAACATTGGTTTTATAAAGACTTTATGGAAGAAATGGGTTGTTTTGAAAAGTAAAAATTTATTATGATTTTTGGATGTTATATTTATGGTGCCTATCGGCCATAAATGATGTCCTGTGAACCCAATGTGTGGACCTCCGGTTGAGGGTTTTAGACCTTCTTTCTAGGGGGCCGGGAGCTGGCGGAAACAGTGCTCGTAAAGAATGTCGGTGCTACTGTCGTTGTCGATTAGTACTCAATGGATTTGCTTTTGGTGTACGTAGGCAGTTATCACGAGTGGACCCTGTGGATCCAACTGAGCATTCACGAATCTTTTGGTAAGAAGGTAATATTGAGGATGTTTTTAGGTAGTACCTCAATATTGCCATTTATTTATTGGCGCTCGCTCCCCTCGTGGGGTCCTGCGATGGTGAAGATTTCTTCCTTCTTAGTCGGGTGCTTGCCAGTGTCCTTCCGAGCTTGGACCTCTTTGTGATCAGCTTCAAACTTAGACCTTAGGTTTTTCGCAACATCCGTGAGGTCGCCCGTCAGCTGTTTTTCCTCAATTTCTTTTTTCAGTGCCATACATTCACCGATATCGTGTGTCATGCTCTTCCGGTATTCGTAGTATTTCACTTTTTCTTTGTCTAGCTTCAACAGTTGTTTTTCGACAGCATGCACCTCGGCCCTACTGCTCCGGGGGTCATCCTTGCCGAACAGGCGAAATCTTTTAGATGGGTGCCTCGAGTGACGGTTATGTTTATCATTGCTCCCATCATGGCGATCCCGGTGGTTGGGGGATAGAGCGGGAGCTTGCTTCCTCCTGTTTTAAGTATGTCTTAGCCACAACTTTGAGGTTGGCTACTTTTCGTTCTTTTCCTTCGATCTGCTTGATGTACTTTTCCACCCGATACTTGAGTTCATCTCTAGTCTTTGGAACTGTTCCTTGCATCTTTTTGGATGGATGGCCGGGGAGCATCCATTAGGCGAAGGCACCCATAACGAGGAACTCTTTGTGGCCTGGGACGCTAAGTGTTGTGAGGGTGAACCTGTCATAATATGCTCGTATGGACTCACCCTCCTTCTGTTTGCATGCCATTATGGAGCTTGCATCCCCATTCCCCTTTCTAAGCTGCATGAAGTTGTTGAGAAAGATGTATCGCAGTCGTTCGAAACTTGATATGCATCCTGGGCGCAATGCTTTGAACCACTTGCCTGCATTCCCTGATAACGTGACAGGGAAGTATGTGCAGGTGAACCTCTTGTCCATTCTGAGCAATGTCATCGTCCACTCATAAGTGTCGATGTGTTCATTTGGGTCTGTTGTGCCATCATATTTTTGATATGTTTGGTATCATAGCTGAATGTGGTATCTCGTACTACGCTTTCCACTGAGCTGATGCTTCCTATTGAGATTTCAATCTGGGGGAAAGGGAATCCGCCATACGCCATGAGCTGATGGGCTTGGTACGGACTGTTGTATACCTGGCCGTATCCGTAGTTATACCCTTGATTGTGTAACATCCCGACTCTCAGGTATAATATTTATATATTTATTTTTGGGATTGAATGAGTGACTCAACGAGTTGTATGCCCAAATCGTCGAGTAGAGTCGGATTGGTCACGTGGGTTTAATGACCAACTCGACGAGTCAGAGATCCGACTCGCTGAGTTGGCGCTGTGTGAGGAAACCCTAAATGTCCGGGTTTGTGTCCTATTTAAAGGGCCTTAAGCCCTCATTTCCGCCTCACCAGCCACCCAACTCCCCTGTGTGAAACCCTAATCTCCTAGAGTGAGCTAAGAGAGAAAAGAGAGTTAATCTTGGGCATTTTTGTGATCTTTTGGAGGAGAAGTGGAGAGCATCAAAGCTTGGATCAAGAGGAGGCTTTTGGATACAAAGATTCCTCAGAGATTTGCTTCAGTTGGAGGTAAAAAGATGCTAACTTGACCATTTCCTTATGAGATCTTGGTTTAGGGAGTTTTTAGGGTTTTCTCCCCTCTATCTTCTGTCATTAAGTCATTTGAGCATGGCTTGAGGTTGAAACCTCAGATCTGGACTGTAGGAGGCCTTGTGAGTCCAAAGACCCGAGCTTTATTGAGCTGGAGGCAAGCTCTTGTGCATCTAACCCTTGTTGGAGCTTATATTGGCATTATGAGCCTAATATGCCATGCATGCACGTAAAGCTTGCAACTTTACGTGATATTCGGGCCTTAGGAAGATAGATCCGGAGTATGGGGTATCAGTTCTGCCTTAAAACGTCTGAATGAGAATTCAACTTAAGGGACTCGACGAGTCGATGAGCTGACTCGACGAGTCGGTTGAAGTTTGTCCCGATGAGTTTGAACACGCTGTAACTTGGCAAGTTGACGGGTCAACTCGGTGAGTTGAGTTGGAATTTCATGAGGGTTATGAGGAACCGAATGGACTCGACGAGTCGCATAGATGCACTCAGCGAGTTGGGTCAACATGGACGCTGACTCGAGTGTTGACTTCTGTTGACTTCAGAGTTTGGTCAAACTAAGGGATGGAGGTCATGGAGGGGTAAAATGGTCTTTTACCCATCCCAAGAGTTAAAGAGTGACTAACATGAGTTTATTTAGAGTTGTGATCTTTAAGTGTTAATTAGAGATGCTTATTACATGTAGGCAGGGATTAGACTGTTCGAGGGGTATTCAATTTCCTTGCTTGCTTACGAGGTGAGTCTTCTCACTATACTTACCTAGAGTGGTAACCTTTGTGTGACCGGAGGGTCTTATGTGCTTATATTGAGTATTGTGATATCCTGCATTATGTCTTTGTGATTTATGATGTGTATTATTCTGAGCTTACTGAGTTAGGACCGAATGGTCTGTTGGGTTTTGAGCATTCTAACACTCCTATGGTGTACATGCAACCATATAAACCTTGGATCTATGTTTTCTCTATTATACATGCAAATATTAACTATTCCAAGGTTTCATCCTAACTAGCATATTATGAAGCACCTATACTACAAAGTTCTAGTTAGATGACATACCTTTTGATGTAGCTTGATGTCTTCAAGCTTTAAGAGCTTAGCCCCAATAGTGTGGAAGCCTCAAATGGAATCACAAATCACCAAAACACCTTGGAAGAACTTGAGAGAATATGTATGCACACTAAAATCGGCCCACTCTTATTTTCACACACTTGTGCCAATTTTGTGAGCCAAGGACCCCTTTATATATTATGGAGGATTAGGGTTACATCCATGTAAGCCCTAATACCCATGACCTTTCATTTACATAGGATCCATGGGTTAAAAGCTCCATGGACCATCCATGAAAGCTTAGCCCAACCTAAATGAACTTGGCCCATTCCATATATATAAGAGTCCATATTTAATTAGTTCTTTTTGATCACTTAATTAATTCTAAATTAATTCTTGATCAATACTAATTGAATAATATGATTCCATATTAATATATTAGAACTTATAATATATTAATATAAATCATAAATATACTATTCTCAAAAGACTATCCATATAAATTGTGCCGGTGAAGTGCAACCCAAATGGACCATACCGGGTCGGGTCAAGTACATACCAAATATAGTTATGGACTTAGACATTAATCCAACAGTCTCCTCACCATCATTTTCAAATCTACTTGGTGGAAGTGTTTCCTCACCATCATTTTCATGAATCGGAGAGAAACCTTATGACCCTTAGATTTTATGGTGTATGTGTTCTTATCCATGTGAATCGTCAAAACCATAGTCACAAGACAAGGATAATGACAAATCCAAACTCATATGGACTGAACTTATGCAATCTTAACTTCTTGCAACCTGGCAGTACAGGGCCTGCCATTGCTTCCAAGTTGTTATGCAACCAATTGAGAACTTTCAGAACTCCTATGCAAAGCCAACTTTAACTGGAATGGGCACAGAATATGTCAACACGATAGGTTATAAACCTCAAGTCGTGTGCTAGTGAAGAACCTCAGGTTTTATTCTTGATTAGTTCTTGAAATTCTTTTTAGGATCTTTAAGACTCCCACTATCCTCTTGACATATAAGACTATCTTGCCAAATATCCAAGAGATAGTGCAGATTCTTTATCAAGACAAACACTTCACACAATTGGCCTTAGTTGGTCTTTGTTTTATCCAAAACATCACAACTTACCAATTTCAAATGTACAAGAGTAGGACACTTTTACTCTTACATTTGACAAGTGTTTTAAACCTTTCTTTAAGATATGTCACTCAAGTTACAATCTTGGAGTATGACTCTAAGAATTGTTTTGGAACGAAGTATGACTCATCTTCCTGATCTAACCATTTCAACAATTCATGACTCCTCTTCTTAGTCATAAGAATGCACTAAGATGACCTTTAGAGGACTAATTGTGATATGATTTCTAAATCATTAAGATGATCACAAACATGATACTAAAGTACTCTCCCATCTTTTCAGATTTGAGAAACTTTTATCTTTCTTCCTAATTTGATTCTTCTCATTCGTTCTGCCATACATTGAGACTTTTCCAATGTTTCAGAATTATACTTAAACTTGTAAGTATTACCATATTTACTAAACTTTAGTAAATCAAATAGTCTTAACGAGCTTTGTGGTGGACATGACCAGTGCACAAGAATGTGTACTCGATCCCTTTAGTTCTTCACTTGACTCACACATCCATGTGAACAAGTAATTAGTCTTGATTTTCCAATGCTTGAAGTTCTCATTCATCATACTATTCAACTTGCATGATTCCAAGTTTCGGTCCAATTGAAACTTGGGTGATGAGGAACTTTCCTGATTTGGTAAATTTAGACACTACCACAAATGAAAGAATCAAATCCATTTTCCAATATTGCTGTCAGTGGAATCATATAAGCAACAATTTTCCACAAATGCCATTGTAAGGATACTTCAAATAAATAAAATTAAACAATTTTCTTTTATTTTAAAACTTTGCGGAAAAACTTATCCTTACAATCCACATGGAAAATTGTTGTTATCTATTCCTTAGCAATATATCATAACTTCTTAAGCAACTGCTCAAAATTCTGATGCGATCGAAATCCACCTTCGCGATCAGAATCAGCATATACTTCCTTTAAGATTTCTCTCTATTCTTTGATTCTTAAAACATCAACATGTGACCCAGTCACATCATGTAATGAGGATCTCAGAATAGAACTTAACATAGTTAGATAATGGGCTCTACCTGATGTAGAGTCAAACTTATTGACTTTAACATCCTTAGGTAAATTTGGCAGCTTTGCAATCAACGCCCCTTCCTTTGGCAAAATAAACATATGGACCCTTTGGTAATGGGACTATCTCAGACTTAGCCTTTCTCTTTACCATTTGGTCAACCGGGTTGACTATGGCCAATCCCTTTCCATTGGGAAGAGAATGCTTTTTCTGGATTTCCAGTGTCACCATTGTCACTGTCCATAAAGTTTTTGGGAAGTTGATCTTCTAATCAAATTTGCTTTACTATCGTTCCAAATCATTGCTGATTCAGCAGCACCAAGCAAATAGATATGATCATTAAGGTTCATGTCATAGTCTGTTTCATAGTAGTCCCAAAGGAACTCACTATGTGACTTAGAAAGTGATTGAACATCCAACTTTCTCAAGACTTTGACACCCAACTCTCCCGGCTTGTCAATATGTGACTTCATCTCTAAGATGTGATCACACATAGGCCTTGCTTGCCATTAGGGCTTGAGTGACCTTGAACTTGTGGGTTAGGGAGAATAATTGGAGGAGGTGGAGGAAGAGAAGTATGACTTCCATGAGCCAAACTCGGGAAGTCATATTCATTAGGAAAGCTTGGTTTGGGAAGATCATTGTTGTCTAAACCAGACATCAACAATGGGAGAAATTCACATAAAGTTGATTTAAGTCCTTAATATAACACCCAATATGATATATTAAGGCTAGGACCCAACAAACTATTTTATAACTTGGAAGAGGGATGCCGTAATCCAAGCTATAAAATATTTGAAGGTAGGTGAATGACGATTCACCAATTTCCACCAAGATAAACGAAATGTATTATTAGGTTTTAATTGGTTTTGAAACTCCTAGATTCTTTTGAGATTCATTGAACTTTTCAATGGCATGTTTCAATCTCGAGTGTGCCCTTCAGGTTTTGTGACTGGGATGCCGAGGATCACAAAACAAGGTGTGAAGTAACCATGCAAATATACTTGGTACCCTTAATATTTACCCCTCAATCGATGTGCCGGTTAACCACACACGCTCCAACGATACTATGATAAACATTAAGTTACCCTTTGCCTACCTTGTTAAGTCCAGGTTAGTGTGCCGGTTAACCACACACGCTCCACTAACAGCTTAAACAAAGTGCAAAGTGTAATTTCATGGATTAGCACCTTATTCACATTTTCCTAAGTAACTAAGATTGGGAATTTATAAGTGTTTAGTTACTTAGTATTTATCATTATACTTATAATGAAGGGAGAATTATAGTCCTTGTCCTACCTGTTCGGCTAACGACCCTCCACCGGTCAAGGAAGCAGTGAGTGAGAGTGGACACCCATTAAACTGCCATTTTATAGGAAGTAACCTTATACCCCCCTTATAGACCGGCTTCGTGAATGAGGCCTACTAATGGTAAGACGACTTGCTCTTATACATATAATATATTAAACTTTTAATATTATAATAGTATAAGGGTGTATTTTAGACATTTAAAATACTTGGTGGTTTAATCTATTAATTAAACTAGACTTTTAATTTAATTAAACTCAAACCATATATTTATGGATTAATAATACTCTTTTAATTAAACGCTTTAATTAACTATTAATAAAGTTCATAAGAGTTAATTTGAACTATTCAACAAAACATCATAATTCCAATTATTAAACTCAAAATTAAAACCATTTAATTAATTGTTTAAGTTATGAACCCAAGAGTTTTAGAATTCAATTCTTTTTTTCATAAAAAAACTTTTTCCAAATTCCAAAACTTGAGGGCAAGTTTTGTAACTCTTGAAAACTTTTGGATTCCATAACTTATGGAGTTAAATACTTGTTTTATGATGAAACTTTTCATGTTCCATAACTTAAGAACAAGTTATGGAATTCTTTAAAACATTAAGACCAAGTTTTGTAACTCCATAAAAAACTTTGAATCAATTTTTTTTAAAAACCTTTTCATATCCATAACTTATGGAGGTTTCAAAAAACTCTTTAGATCAAACTTTTAAAACTAATAAAATAATCATATCATTTTATCTTTTACTAAATTTGACCTAATTCAACTCATATAGCAAATGATTCAAATTTTACAAATAATTAGTTTTTCACAAAAACAAGTAATTATCTTAAAATTTGACAAATGTCAGGTTTTTTTCCTTTTTTTTCAACTTGAAAATAAAACATTTGCATCAATATAACATAAAACAACCCATGGCTCTGATACCACTGTTGGGTTTTGAGCATTCTAACACTCCTATGGTGTACATGCAACCCTATAAACCTTGGATCTATGTTTTCTCTATTATACATGCAAATATTAACTATTCCAAGGTTTCATCCTAACTAGCATATTATGAAGCACCTATACTACAAAGTTCTAGTTAGATGACATACCTTTTGATGTAGCTTGATGTCTTCAAGTTTTAAGAGCTTAGCCCCAATAGTGTGGAAGCCTCAAATGGAATCACAAATCACCAAAACACCTTGGAAGAACTTGAGAGAATATGTATGCACACTAAAATCGGCCCACTCTTATTTTCACACACTTGTGCCAATTTTGTGAGCCAAGGACCCCTTTATATATTATGGAGGATTAGGGTTACATCCATGTAAACCCTAATACCCATGACCTTTCATTTACAAATGATCCATGGGTTAAAAGCTCCATGGACCATCCATGAAAGCTTAGCCCAACCTAAATGAACTTGGCCCATTCCATATATATAAGAGTCCATATTTAATTAGTTCTTTTTGATCACTTAATTACTTCTAAATTAATTCTTGATCAATACTAATTAAATAATATGATTCCATATTAATATATTAGAACTTATAATATATTAATATAAATCATAAATATACTATTCTCAAAAGACTATCCATATAAATTGTGCCGGTGAAGTGCAACCCAAATGGACCATGCCGGGTCGGGTCAAGTACATACCAAATATAGTTATGGACTTAGACATTAATCCAACATGGTCCACCCGAGTTGTGGGACCGGAGGGTCCCACTTAGACACATTGACCGGAGGGTCTTATTCGAGCATAGCTATAAGAGGCTAATGAGTTATGTGTGGTATTTTGGGAAACTCACTAAGCTTCGTGCTTACCGTGTTATGTTTTATGTGTTTCAGGTACTTCTTAGGATCACGGGAAGGCACCGGCTTGATTGTACACACGAGACAGAGTTACATTTTGAGGATCCTGGATTGTGTTTAAAACATTTTCTGAATATGTGTTTTTGAAAACATTGTTATTTGGGGTTTTGTGAACTATGTTATGAGAATTACGTGATTTTTATAATGAAAAATTTGTTTGAAAATTTACGGTGTTGCAGATTGTACATGGGCGTATGTGGGATATATGGTGGTTGTAATGCGTTTGTGTACATGAGCTGATGAGATTGTGAGTTTGACTCCGACTGCTCCGGCGTGTACGATCTCGTCCCCTACGCCGATGTTTTTTGGGCATTGTGCCTTTATGATTGCGCTTCCTGAGGGAATGTTCCCGAGAGAAGGTGGGAGTAGGGGTTGAATATCGGTTGTTGCGTGAGGAGCGGGATGTGTGTCATGCTCTCCATGGGGGAGAACTGGTAGCCCATCATCAACTGTTGCGGGGATGGCGAGATAGTGCTTTGAGACCAATTACTCGTCCCCGTTTGTCGTGGTGGAGGCTGAGGTTGGTTGGTAGCTAGTTGCGATTGATGGGTTGGTATCCCTTGTGGCGCTGTGGCGGTCACTGTGACCAAATGCTCTGTTGCGGAGGGGCGGTGGACACCATATATTAGCTATGAATTTCGCTGCAGAAACCGGCTCTCGTCGTTTCTGGTATTTGAGTAGATGTTTGCCCTACTGGTGCAAATGAACCAGTGCCGTTGAGGGACAGGATGGGTGTGACTGGACTGAGTTCACCACCGTCCGGCGTGACGAGTCCTCCATCCGCCATTGCCAAAGTCTAGTGTCGTTTTACCGCTTGTGTAGCAATAAGTACACGTCCGGATTGTGCCAGATGTTGTGATATGTCGCCGGGACTTAATGCCATTACTGGATATCTTGACAAGGTTAAGCCTGAGACAGCAAATAGAGAATAACATTAGTCAACGTCCAGGAGGAGATCCCGGAATGAAGCTCCGACGATCTAGTCAGTATCTAGATGACGAGATTAGGGTTTTTCTTAAGATGGAGAAAGAGGTGATCCCTTTACTTGGAGGAGAAGGGTTCTTTTTATACCTATTGTTGAGGGGACAGACCTCTAACAATGCCTTTTGTCCTTTTTGAGCTCACAGGACGTGGAGGTGTCCTATTGGCGGATCGTGCTCCACTAGTAGTTGCTCACTATTGGTGCAAAACTACCAGAGGGCAGCATGTTGAGCGCTACGCCTGTCGCTTTGGCAGGCATCCGATACTATTTTGTCTTGTTGTAGACCGAAGCTTATCGTTCTTGGCCTAGCCTTGGTGCTAGAGCGCCAAAACATAAGTGCTAGGCCGCGAAGACGAGGGCCCGGACCTAGCACTTGTCGAGCAACGACCATTGACTAGGTCGTCCTTAGGTAATGACCTCGTTATCTTTGACGTATTCCTACTGGGATATGTTAACGCTTTCCATGAAAGCAAAGGTTCCTTCCGGTCTGGTGGTCACCGACAACGCCCTTACAGATGATCAACCTTCCACCAATGTTGCTCCTTCCATAGTGGACTTCCCTTTCCTTCGTCAGTCACATTCAAGGTTTCAAGTTCCTTGGTGTTCCCTACATCTTCTGGTAATGCTGTTGATGACTTTATTTCTGGTTTGACTGATCGATTTGACGTCCCTGATGACGACAGTCATCTTTCTGATGCCGATTTTCATTCTCGTTTATCCAACTCTTTTATGAAAGATAACGACCATGTGTTTTCTCTGTCTGATTATGAGTCAGACCTTTTCGTGGACTTTGCTGTCAACAAAGAAGTATCTCTGCCTAAAAATGTTGAAACTTCTGCAGACAACCATGGTCATGGTACTTCCTTAGACCTGTCGGTGCTTTTAACATAGAAAGATTCCCCTATGTTGGGCCCTACTCCCCCGATTTCAGTTATAAAAGGTGCTGATGTTTCCCAAAACCAAACAATCATTTTGAGTGATTCTCCCTCTTCTTCTAAGAGCCATGTTCTCTCTCTGGAAGATATGTCCCTTCCTCTCTTGAAGAAGAAGTTGGATGGAGATTTTTCGAGGAACAAGACTTCGCTGGACAAAGTGTTGCGTCGTTTGGATCAACATGTATCATTTGGGCTTCAAATATCTTCTTTGTCTAACCAATTAAAGGTGAACCTCCTTCGTACAAAATTTATGAAGTCTGAAACAGTGACCTCCGACGCCAGTTAGTCGAGGTTAAAGTCGAGAATCAAGGCCTTGTGTCTTCAGGGCAAGAGGCAACCAATGTGAGTCTAAGCTATGAGAAAATCAATGTTCTGGAGGAAAAGGTTTGGGCGTTAGAGAAAGAGAATCAGAGTTTAATCAAGAAGTTGGAGTCTGAGGTCCGGGTTTTGGTACAAGAGAAAGAGAAGATTGAGACAACTCTTAGAGGTAATCTATCAGAGGCAGAGAACAAGTTTTCTAGTATGGAGATTTAGGTGGGCGGTCTGCAGAATCAGGTGAAACATGTAGGTTAATTTCCTTGGAAAATGACAAGTTGGTTCTTTCGGAAGAACTTGATCGATGCCGATCTCAGTCGCATAGCTATCCATCCGACCTCAAATGGTTGCTAAGGGAGGGTATCCCGAGGTCTTTAGTCCATCTTCTCCGTTCTCCTGAATATGGTCAAACAAATGTTAAAGCTCAATCCGCCTGCATTCAATATGTCCTTCACAAGGGTTGGCCTGAGATGAAAAACAAATATATATCCCAGTCTAAGTCTGCGGTACCTATTTATATTTATCCCGACACGTTGAACCTGGCTAAGAATTGGTTCAAGGAAATGGTGGCGGAGGAGTTTTTCTTTTTGAAGGATTTGAAGTAGGGCCGAGTGGGTGTGGCCGAGCTGAAGCAACTGATGTTGGCTCAGGATTTCCAGGGGTAGCTAGTTGGCGTGTCGGTGGGACCGCTATGCGCAGGTGGGATGTGGTGAATGGCTTTTGTACCTTTTTCAATAAAGGATATCTTTTTTAATAGGATATGTGGTTGTACTCTTTCACTTTAGGAGTTGTTTTCTTTGTGTGTATCTTTGAAATTTGGAATCGGTATGTCTGTTGTTTATTTTTCTCGTATGGATGTTACGCGCTATATCTAAATTTGCAACTATTCCTCTCGTTCTTCTTTAGTTTTCTTTGTACGTTTGATGGTTGGTGTCTGTTTCCGGCTTGATTTGGATGTGCCAAGTTTTAACTTTATATACTTTCATTATATTTGCTAAATGATTACCCAAGCCGGATTGATCGGGTCTTACAAAGTTTATATTTAGATTTATCCTTTACAGTGTATAGATGAAATGCTCTATCAAGTTGATTTGATTATTCTAAGGTTACCCTGAGGTTTATATTTTGTCGTTAGTTTGATGACTGATTTCTGAGGTCGGTTCAATTCGACTATGTGGGGCTTGCACTAAGGTTATACTTAGACTCACAAATTTGCCGTTTGCTTGACAACCGACTTCCGAGGTTGGTTCAGTTCAACTATGTTGGGCTTGCACTAAGGTTATACTTAGGTTTTAGTTGTGTCAGTTCGCTTGACAAATGATTTCCAAGGTCGGTGCGGTTCGACTATACTAAGTTTATACGTAGGTTCATATTTTTGTTAGTTCGCTTGACAACCGATTTCTAAAGTCAGTTCGGTTCGAATATACTGAGGTTATACTTAGTTTTATATTTTTGTTAGTTAGATTGACAACCTATTTCTGAGGTCGGTTCGGTTCGACTATACTAAGTTTATACTTGGGTTCACATTTTTGTCAGTTCGCTTGACAACTGATTTCCGAGGTCGGTTCGGTTCGACTATACTAAGTTTATACTTAGGTTCATATTTATGTCAGTTCTCTTGACAACTGACTTTTGAGGTCAGTTCGGTTCGACTATACTAAGCTTATACTTAGGTTCATATTTCTGTCAGTTCGCTTGACAACCAATTTCTGAGGTCAGTTCGGTTCGACTATAGGTTCAGTTCGCCTTGGGGGCCATTTTGTAATGTTTTGTTTACCCATAGCAAGAAATTTTTATAACCTTTACTTCTGAAGGAGAAAAGTGACTACAAAATCTAGCCTATCATAGGGCTTACATGAGTACAAAATTGGCCTATATTGGCCTCTCATTCTTTTGGTCTGGACTCGGCCTTAAAAGTGGAACTTCTTGAGATTCGAGATGTTCCATGTTCGTGGGACACAATTTTCCTGCAGGATTTCTAAAATATAGGATCCATTTCTTCGAGCATCTATGACTCGATACGGGCCTTCCGAGTTCACACTTAACTTTCCCCCTTTCTTTGCTCTGCTGGCTTCATTCTTTCTCAATACTAGATCACCTGTTTTGCAAGTTGTATCCCAGACTTGCTTGTTGCAGTAATTTTCTATGTCTGCCTTATATCTTGCATGCCTTATCGCATCTCTCTCTCTCTCTCTCTCTCTCTCTATCTATCTATCTATCTATCTATCTATCTATCTATCTACTAAGTTTAACATGATATGCCTGTCCTTGTCATTCTAACAAAAAGTCAAAAGAACATAATCTATGTGGTTATGTGTATGCGCTTATCTACCATAACATGTATGAATGCTTGTGTTTAAACTATGGCGAGTGAATGATTGAGTGTGTGGGGTAAACTATATGAGGAATTCTTTTCGCAAGTTGAGATTGTTTTGTCAATCACATGACTATGTGTATGTGTTTGTGTTTTTAATTATATATGTGTTTACTAGTGGTGGTTTTTTTTTTGTATATGAGTGTTACAAGTGGTTTTTCTGGTGAAGATGTATGGCAACATAGAAGGGGTTGGTTGGCGGTGAGAGGTGGCAGGAAGGTGGGGTAGCGGTGGTGAAACTATGTGGGGATGAGTGGGGTGGTTATGTGGGACCCGATTATATATTATATTATTAATAAACAAAAATATATACAAAAAATTGAAAAAAAAATAATATAAAGGGTAGATTAGTGCTTTGAAGTTTTAATTTTTATGAGACCAAATTTGCAAGAAAAACTTCTTTAAAAGAAATATATACACAATTTAAAAGAGATTTAGACCTAACCATAGGAAATAACAAACCAGATAGATCATTTTTGTAATTTTGTCATTCTCCCATTATCCTTAGACAAAATTGCAAAAATGGTCCCTATGGTATGCATTTTTTGGGGTTTTGGTCAAAACCCCGACTTTTTTGGATTTGTGATCCTTTGGCCATGTTTGTATGTAGATTTGGTCCCTCGTAAAATTGAAATGACTAAATTGCCTTTATTAGATTTATTTTCCATTTTTTTATAAGTATTTTTATATATTAAATAAAGATAGTATCTCTCTCTCTCTCTCACCAGACCAACTTCCCCCTCTCCCCATCTTCTTCATTTACAGTCAAGAACACCCCACCGGAGGTGGAGCTGTTTTCCGGCCACCAAGAAACACCGCTGCCACCATCCATCTTTCCACCTCTTTGAATCACATTCTCAACCCCAAATTAAAACTCGGAGGAATGGTGGGTTGCAGGTGGATGACTGCAGCGACGATGGCGGACTGCAACGGCGGTGGAAGGGCAGCAACGACGATGGGTGGCTGCGGTTGGTGGCTGTGGGCGGCCTTGCTGCTTCATTTCTATTGGCGGATGCTCGACGAGGGACCAAGACGAAACATCGGCGACGATGGCGTTTGGTGGTGGTGCATTATGACAGGATGGAGGCGTTTGGTGGGTGGTGAAGTGGGTTTTGCCAACAGTCACAGCGGTGGTGGGTGGTGAAGTAGGTTTTGCCAACGGTGGGTGGTGATGGAGTTATGGTGGCAGCTTCATTGCCTTCGTTTCCTTTCTTTTCAGGTGAGCTCGATGAGAGAGAGGGCAGGGAGGAGCAAGGCTATGGTCCGGAGGTGTTTGGGAAGGGTGTTTGCTGGTGGTGGGTCACGACATGGGGAAGTTGATGAGGTGTTCGAAAAATTAGGTGGGTTAAGTTGGTGGAGGCAGTTTGCTCCGATCAGTAGCAAGAGGGGGAAGAACACGGTGGTGTAGGGTGGTGTCTGACAGCTTGCTCGACAGAAACAGTAAGGGAATGGTGGTGGGGCTCGACCAAGACAGACGACAGTGGTTTCTAGTGGGGTTGTGGTGGTCTATGGCGGCAGTCGTGGTGGTGAGCAGCCTAGACCGGTGTTACAATCACCGATGCTTTCTTTGCTTCAACTGGAGAGAGAGAGAGAGAGAGAGAGAGAGAGAGAGAGAGAGAGAGAGAGAGAGAGAGAGAGAGAGAGAGAGGTGGGTCACATAATTTTTATTAATAAAACTTTATATTAAATAGAGAAAAACATAGAAAATGTATCAGAATGGTATTTTGTCTTTTTAATTTTACGAGGGACCAAAACCATAAACAAACTAGCTCAAAAGGACTGTCAATCCAAAAAAGTCAATGTTTGGACCAAAACCCGAAAAAAAAAGATGCATACCATTTTTGCAATTTTGTCTTATCCTTGTAAATAAATACAAAAATGAACCCCCAGATATACGCAAATAGCCGAAATATACACTAAACAAAGGGATCACCCAACATGTAACCATAACTCCATAAGCTTAATTATGATTTCAATCTTTATGCTCTGCTTCCTTCAGCTGAAGCCAGCGAATCAGATTCCCAAGCACTATCTCCACGTCATCACTCTTCTTCATCAACTCTCCTGCAATCTCAGCAGGCGTCACTTCAACCTTCTTCAACAGCCCTTCAATCTCTCCAAACACTTCCATCTTTTCATCCTCTTTAACCTGCAAATAAGTAGACGCAAGCACCTTGAACCCACCATAACTACAGTACGACATCTCCACCTGCACATCCATCCGACCTGGCCTCAACAATGCCGCATCCAATCGCTCCTTGTGATTCGTCGTGAACACGATGATCCGCTCATCCCCACAACTGGACCACAATCCATCCACAAAATTCAGCAGCCCTGATAAACTTATCTAATACCCAAATGAAAACAAACCGATAAGATCGAATCATGTAAGACAGTAAAAGATTCGATTGTTCGATATAACAATGTATCATGTACCTTATCATCTTCCTCATTTGAATTTGAAACATCGTTCTCTGTTTCTCGACTCGGCAATCCTACACCGCAGGCATCAATGTCCTCGATCACAATGATAGATCGATTCTTTGTGCCAACCAGCATTTTCCTTAGATCGGAATTGCCTCGCACCTCCTTTAAATCCAAATCATAGACATCGAACTTGAGATAGTTAGCCATGGCTGCAATTAAACTTGATTTTCCAGTTCCAGGTGGTCCGTAAAACAAATACCCTCGTTTCCAAGCCCTCCCCACCCTTCTGTAATACTCTTTCCTCCTTACGAACATATCAAGATCCTCCATAAGCTCTACCTTCTTGTCTAGATCCATAGCCATGGATTCGAATGTCGCCGGGTGGTTCAGAACCACCGGGCTCCAGTAATCGGTTCCGCTGTAATAGTCCACCGTATGCAACTTCACTGCTTTCTTCGCATCCTTGATCTCCATAGCTTTTTTCAGTACATAAGGCAGGTAATTCTTCAACACTGTTTCCTTATGCTTCTTGTGAAAATTTAATTCAAAGAACTTAAGTTCAGACCGAGAATTCGAGTTGTGATCGACCTCGATCACTTCGGTGTGCAAAACCCAGGTGCATTTCACGTTTTGGAAGACATCGATTATGGGTTGGTTGCGATCGACTGTGACTGTGAGTTCGTCGTCTTTTTCAGCTTTATTGGCTTTGATTCGGTGTGTGGAGGGAGATAACTTGGTGCCCAAATAAGTGTTGGCAGCTTCGAAGAGTTGGTTGGGGGTGAGGCCATCGAATTCCTCGATGACGACGGTGAGTTGGGTGGAGAAGCGTTTGAAGAGGGATTTGATGTACTCGGTTGGAATGAGATCGGAGGCGATGGTTCTGAAGAGGAGGGCTGAGGCAGTGAAGGATGCGGCGGCTGTTAAGAAAGATTTGGGTGGTGGGAGGGAATCGTATGAAAACATGGCTCCGGTGGGGAGGAGCTAGGGACTCTGCAACTTCGAAATAGAAATGGTAGAGAATTTGGGTTTTTAAATGTGAAAAGTTGGGCTTCCTACATTAAAGACATTAAATTAATAAATTTGTCAAGTAAATATTGTTTTACCATATGTTTGCTTTTATATTTATTAAGGTGTGAATTTACAAGCAATTTTTTATTTTTGCTATTTTTATATGGGATATCATGTTTTAGGTTATCATCAAATAAATTTTAAGAAATTTAAGTTTATAATTTTTTTTTTATGTTGGGCCCTTAAATATTTTTTTCATTCATTGTATTCATACAAGGAAAACGTATTTATATATAACAATACTAGTTTATAACCCGTGGGAGCCACATGTTATAAAATTAATTAAACTTTCATAATAAAAGTTTATAATTATTAATCAATTATTTTAAATAAATCATTTTAAATAAATTATTAATTAAGAGATATATCAAAATTTTAAAGTTATTATAACTTCAAATTTAACATATAATTATAAAATGTAACTTGATTTTTAAAATGAGTTGCCTAATATATTTATATGACACATGCCATAATATTAATGAGGAGTTATATTAGAGTGACACTTAACAAAAGGAGATTAAAACTATGCATTTATTAGAATAGTGATATTTAATTAAACATTGTATTTATATTTTTTAAAAATGGTATTTCTTTGTATATGTTTTCTTTTGTCTATTTGTATGCTTTAAAACATAAATACGTATTTGAGTAAATTACTGAAATTATTCCTATGGTTTGATCAAAATTACACGTTTGGTCCCTAAATTTTTTTTTTTTTTTTGCACTCGAATTGTCTCTATGGTTTGATTTTGTTGCATTTTTTGTCTCTATGGTTTGGTCAAAATTACACGTTTAGTCCCTAATTTTATGTATGTGAGGGACGAAAAACGCAATAAAATTAAACCATAGGGACGATTTGAGTACAAAAAAAAGTTAGAGATCAAATGTGCAATTTTGACCAAACCATAGGAACGATTCCACTAAATTACTTACGTATTTTAACATTTTTTTTATAAATATTAATTTATACATATACTTCCAAATACATAAACATACATATTTATAATTCTACAAAACGTAAGTAATTATATTTCTAAAATTGTATTTTTATATTTTAAATCGTAGAAATAGACAAAACAATTAATGTATATAAGGAAATATCACTTAAAAAGAATGTAGATACAATGTTTAATTAAAAAGATCATGTAGCAATACATTTTCTGTGCAAATACATTTAAAATGAAAAAAAGAATATTTACGATAAAACCTCAAAAAAATTATACCATTAATAGTGTTTTGCAAAATTTTGTTTCATTGTAACCCGGAAACTTGCTATCACAGATAAAAAAAAAACAAAAATAGTAAAAAAAACATATAAAATTCAAACATAAATAAATATAAAAATAAACTTAGGGTTAAACCGTGTTTTTTTTTTTTTGACAAACTTAAAGACTTTTATGTAAAAAGCACTAAAAAGTTGATCTTCTCCTATGTATTTAACTTCTCCGATAAGCTCAATTGTTAAAGTTCTTAATAAGGTGAAGAAAACGTGTTATCGCTACAGTCTAGAAGGGAATCATGACGACTTGGCGAGGATTATTACTTATTCGTGGGAAAAGGTATCTCCAATTCTATTTAGAGGAGTCCTAGTCAAAGTTTGTTTAGTCACGCAATAAATACTAATTTTATAACAAACGTAAGTATAATATTACTTTATTTTCTTTTGTTATTTTTATAATTAATTTAACCTTTTTATGTGATTTTTGTATCAAGAGCACAAAAGACATTCAGTTTATACCAAAATTCTGATTTGCTATTATGTTTTTTTTTCTCAAATTTAATTTGTTACAATTTTGACCACTTGCCCGGTCAACCATGTTACATGCTGACATGACATGATGATGTGTCAGTTTTGATGACGTGACATGCTGACATGATATGCTGACATGTCAAAACTGAATTTTTTCCATAAAAAATACTAAGTTTTCACTTTCTTTTCGATTTTAACACTAAGTTTAATTTTTTCTTTCAATTTTGACATTGTTTTTTGTTCCAAATCGAACATCATTTATCAAATTTTGTTCAATTTTGACTATTTTCCATTTGAAACCGTATAAATATATTTTTTACTACATTTTAAACCGTATAAATATATTTTTTTCGTTTAAAAACCACATTTTTATTTAAATACAATGTGTTTTTTTGTTTTTTTTACATTCAAAGCATAATATATATAAATATGCATTAGTTATATCATGAGAATCAAACTAACCATAAGTTTCTAATAAGATGTAAAAATTTCACGGGTTGCAAACTTGACATCCGAGTTTTGATCGACTACTCGCCTCCAAACCTCCAAACTCATTTTAAAGTTGTGTATTTAATATAAAATACGGTTTTTATATAACTAATACATATTTATACATAAAATTGTGATTTGAATGTAAAAAAAACCTTGTTTTTATATAAAACTATGGTTTTTAATTGAAAAAAACGTATTTAAACGGTTTAAATGTATTAAAAAAATATTTATACGATTTCAAATAGAAAATGGTCAACATTGAACAAAATTAGAAAAAATGGTGTTCGATTTGGAACAAAAAAATATAGTGTCAAAATTGAAAGAAAAAATCAAACTTAGTGTCAAAATCGAAAAAAGTGAAAACTTAGTGTTTTTTGTAGAAAAAAAATTCAATTTTGACATGTCAGCATGTAACCTGGTTGACCGGTCAAGTGGTTAGAATTGTAACAAATTGGAAAACACAGTGTCAAATTTGAGACAAAGAAAAAAACAGTGTCAAATTAGAATTTTGGTGTAAATTGAGTGTTTTTTGTGCTATTTACCCTAACTTTAAGACAAAATTGTAAAATTGGTCCATATTGTAACGCCCGTAGATCCGGGCTAGTCAATTTAGAGATAATAGGGGTCGAAAACGATTTTTCGACAAAAGATTATTTAGAATAAATAATCTTAACCAAGTTGTAGAATATGTCTCAAGGGTTCCGTACATATAAAGAACACCGAAATCCGAGTTATAACGAAGAAGTTATGGCCCGTCGAAGTTTTTCGGCAAAACCGGCACGGCACCGGGAGACGTAAATAGTGAATTTACGATAGACCGACTTTTAGCCTTAGTGATCTAAACGAAAGTCGTAGAATATGTTAAACCGAGAACATCCATAAAAAGAACGCCCAAATCTGACTTCGTATGAGGAAGTTATGAATTTTCTAAGATTTGACATAGCAGTGCATGGCTCGAAACTCGAATTTTAGTTCGAGCGGTTTTTGGCCTACGCAACCTAAATGAGAGTTGAATATCTCATTAATAGGAACTCAACGATAAAAATACAGACGAAAACGGAGTCCGTATGTAGAAGTTATGAATTTTACGCGGACGTTTAATAGTATAATCACCTCATATTGTTAAATTTAAGATCGGTCGAGAATTAGCCGACGAAGTAAAAAGAAAAGTTGTAGATTTTATTTTTACCTACGCGTGGATATAAATAACGTCAAAAACGAAGCTCGTATGAGAAAGTTATGGACGAAGCTTAGTCTCTACTTTTCGAGTGCGGCGAATTCGATATAGTTTTGTAAATCCGAGATAGAATGAGAATTAGTCAACGGGGTCTAAATGAAAGTTGTAGTACTCGTAAATACCAACGCGTGGATATAAATAACGTCGGAAACGGAGCTCGTATGCGAAAGATATGGACGAAGCTTAGTCGCTACTCTTCGTGCGCGATAAATACGATACAGTTTTTGTAAATCTGAGATAGAAGGAGAATTAGCCGACGGGGTCTAAATGAAAGTTGTAGTAATCATAAATACCAACGTGTGGATATAAAGAACGTAGAAAACGGAGCTCGTACGCGGAAGATACGGACGAAACTTAGGGGCTACTTTACTATAAAATCCCTATAAATAAAGGGTGAACTCTTCATATTTTCTTCACACCATAAGCCTTTCTTTCTCTCTATAACTTCTATCTAGTCTCCCTAAACCCCTCCCAAGTCTAGGGAGCCTCCCTAGCACGAGAAGGAAGCCACGGAGCGCCCGACGGCTCCGAGAAGAAAAGCTTTCGGCTCGGAAACGCTGCTCCAGCGAAACCTGGTTTTTAATAAAAACCCGCTGTAAGTGAGCTACGCCTATACTATATTTAATATAGCTTTTATTTAAATATTGTAATGTTATTAGGACCTTATAATAATTATTTGGGCTATTATTATGGGATATATAAGTGTCGTTATAATATCTTTTTAACCACTCGCGGTACGGGGAATCTGGTTTGGAGGGTCGCTTGGGTTGCTGGATTCAGAAGTGCTATATGCCAAAATGATCCTGTCCTCCGGTGTTCCATGTCTGGCCCCTGTCTATACATAGTGGGTGAAGAGTATTGTTTAACGCTTATATAATAGTAATAATAGCTAGACTATTAATTAGTCTCGGTGAATATTAGACTAAACTTTAGCGATAATAATGCTAGGTTTCGTCGAAGGAAAATAGAATCGTTAAAAGCGAAGCGCTGCCCGAGTTTGGAATCATCACTTTAACGAGTGAGTGCATAGTTACTTTCCTCTTACACATAGATATGGAGTATTTTATATAAATTACGTGCTATGTGTGCATATTATCTGTATACTTGCTATCTATGATGGATGAACGATTTTATACATGTTGTAAATGATTTAAACTGTATATGTATTTTATATCTACATAATATGTTGGGTAAACATGGGTAGATGAAATATGAGTTGGATGATGAGTTGAGAGGTGATATAGACCATGAGGTAAGGGTGAGAGGTGGACGATGTGAGAAGCCTTTTTCCCAAATGATGTCCCCGTCATCTAGCAGAGTATGGATGACACCCACGGACTATTCTAGACGGTCCAGTTGAACACTAGCAGGCTCGCAACCTGTAGGTGTTGTGAACGATGTGTTCACCCGGTGTACTCTAAACCCTGGCGATCATGCAGACTTGGTGCCTAAACCTTGGCGATCATGCAGACTTGGTGCCAAAACCCTAGCGACTATGCGGACTTAGTGCATGTTGTATAAACCCTGGCGACTATGCAGACTTAGTGCCTAAACCCTGACGACTATGCGGACTTAGTGCCTGTTGTATAAACCCTGGCGACTATGCAGACTTAGTGCCTAAACCCTGGCGACTATGCAGACTTAGTGCATGTTGTATAAACCCTGGCGACTATGCAGACTTAGTGCCCGTTGTGTAAACTATGGCAACGATGGACTTCGTGCCGATTCCTTAGGATGATCCTTAGGAATGAATGAACGAGGAATAGCTGATTCTTAGGGTAGATCCTTAAGAATAAGGAAGATAATGGGGATGGGTAATTGGGTTAATTGTTTGATGATTAAATATAATATAGTTATATTATTGTGGGTTGAAAACCCTATGTACTCACCAGGTTTCCCAACCTGACCCACTCCAGCTTATTTGTATCACAGGTCTCAATACGAAGCTACTTTACACTGAGAGATTAAAAGAGATGTAGATCACTAGTGTAAATGAAAGTAAGTTATGTTTATGCTTATGTTCCTGTATTGACGATGACATCCCAAGGTTTTAAAATGAATAAAAATACATTTCTTTGGAAATGCTTTGATAACACATTTATCATGTTTTTCTGGGAACAAATTCCGCAACATTTTTATTAAAAGAAGTACTCCGATTTTTATAAAGCATAAACAAAATCGGTCTTTTCTGGCTGTGAAAATGGGGATGTCACACATATGGTTTGTCATTTTATATGGCTAAGATCCAAATCTTAAAAACCTTATAGATTTAGTTCTTATTTACTAGTTTATCGTGAAATTGGTCCCTATCCAAATTAAAAAGACTATTATACTCTTATAAAAGTTAATTTTGATTTTCTTTCTATTATTTTTATTTTTTAAGTATTAATAAATATTTTATGGCCATTAAACCCACATCCATGCCCAACTGCTCTATTTTTCCCCTATAGTCTTCTTCATTCAATTCTTACTCACTTCACACACTGCTGAAAATTAAAAAAACATACATACTCAAGTTGTAATAATCTATAATATACTTCCATTAATTTGTAATATACAAGTATGACATATCTTATTAGAGGAAATGCAAGTACCTTTGATGAGGTTGAGTTCAAATGTGGTGTAAGGAGAAAAACTATAGAAAAATATGATTCAAAAGCTACAGGAAGACAACAACTTTTCCTATATACTAACTTGCAATTTGATTTCAACAAACCATCAAATACCCAATGAACAAATTTTCATGGCTAGACAAGTATCGATGATTGTTGAACTAGAGCAATTGACATCAAATGTTGAACCAAATCAACACAATATCAAACTTTTTATACCTTTTTCAAAAACTTCTTATCACCTTTCCGTTTACTGGCCAAAAAACTGTTAATCAGAGAGACTATGAAACATTTCCCATCCCTTTGGCTTCGTCAACAACATGTGGTCACTGCCGCCATCATCTTCATCGACTGTGATTTTGAAGCCTTAGGGCTCGAACTCAAGCTTGACGAAAATCAAGCACAAACTTGAGGGAAGAGATTGTGTAACACCCGTGTTTATCGCTAGGCATTTTGTAGAAGAATGTTTGTTTACAATGTAAGTTTTCTTATGAATAAATGAATAAGAATTCTTCAAACATGATACATATTTATAAAAAGATGATATATATATATAAAGAGAGAGAGAGAGAGAGAGAGAGAGAGAGAAAGTGAATATGTAGTTGTTATGTATGTAATATTAAGGGGCTGTATGGCAGGATATGAATTTTTAAAAGATCTGAATTTCTAAGAGGGACTGAATTTTTAAGAGCTGAATGCTTACATGTTGTTTGGTTGGGACCTGTGTTGAATTATTAAAATGACCATTTTACCCTTCTGTTTTATTTTTTATTGAATTCAAGTGTTTGTTTAGAAAATAACCTAATAAATTTTGTAAATACGTATTTAAAAAAAATATAAACATCATATAAAATCCAAATTTAGCATAAATCAAAATTAAACACAAATCCAAATCAAACATAAATATTTTTAAATCCACAAAATCATACTAAAATCCAAATAAAATCCTACAACTTTAATTTGACCCCAATTGATTCGCAATCTGGTCACACAAATTATCCATGTATCCATTGCCTTGTGAACCCCATTCCATATCGTGTATATTTTGGCCATCATTCTCTCCCCCTTGTGCTTGACCATTGTTCTCCTCGAACGCCATAAATAACTCATCATGAATATCGCATTTCCTTATGAAATTGTGGACTTCAAAACAAGCAACGACTATATCTCTTTGCATTGAAAAAGGAAAATGAGTCATTCACTTTAGGGGAATCTCGCCTTCAAAACACCGTAAGCACGTTCAATAACATTTATGAGTTGCGCATGTGCATGATTGAATTTTTCTTCCTTAGTTAACGTGTAACACCCGTAGATCCGGGCTAGTCAATTTAGAGATAATAGGGGTCAAAAATGACTTTTTGACAAAAAATTATTTAGAATAAATAATCTTAACCAAGTTGTAGAATATGTCTCAAGGATTCCGTACATATAAAGAACGTCGAAATCCGAGTTATGACGAAGAAGTTATGGCCTGTCGAAGTTTTTCGGCAAAACCAGCACGGCACTGGGAGACGTAAATAGTGAATTTACGATAGAGGACTTTTTAGCCTTAGTGATCTAAACAAAAGTTGTAGTATACGTTAAACCGAGAACATACAAAAAAAGAACGCCCAAATATGACTTCGTATGAGGAAGTTATGAATTTTCTAAGATTTGACATAGCAGTGCACGGCCCGAAACTCGAATTTTAGTTCGAGCGGTTTTTGGCCTACACAACCTAAACTAGAGTTGAATTTCTCATTAATAGGAACTCAACGATAAAAAGACAGACGAAAACGGAGTACGTATGAAGGAGTTACGAATTCTTCGCTGTCATTTAACAGTCTAATCTCCTCCTACTGTTAAATTTAAGATCGGTCGAGAATTAGCCGACGAAGTCTAAAATAAAGTTGTAGATATTGTTTTTACCTACGCGTGGATATAAAGAACGTCGAAAACGGAGCCCGTATGCGAAAGTTACGGGGTTTAGAAGTCGGCAGGGTGTTGTGCGAAATCGGGTGACGTGGCTGAATATGGGTCAAGGCTTTCTCTCCAAGGCAAGCCACCAGATGGTGACACCTGGACATGGACTCGACAAGTAGGACCTCCTACTCGACGAGTAGAGCAGGATTCCAGCCCATAAATAGAGGTGTCGGGTTCCCTCATTCTTCACACCTTCCCAACTTCACTTTCTCTCTCTACTTTCTCTCTCTAGCCTCCCTTAAGCCCCCTAAAGTCTAGGTAAACCCCCTAGCACCCAAAGGAAGCCCCAAGAAAAGAGCCTTTCGTCTTGGGAACGCTGCTCCAGCGAAGCCCGGTTTTGCGAAAAAAAACCCGCTGTAAGTGAGCTACGTCTACTCTATCGTTGGTATATCTTATGTTTTAATATAGTAATGTTATTAAGACCTTATAATAAGTATTTGGGCTATTATTATGATTTATATAAGTGTCGTTATAATATCTTTTAACCACTCGCGGTACGGGGAATCTGGTTTAAATGCCCGCATAAGGTTGTTGGATTTCAGAAGTGTTATATGCCAAAAATGGTCCTGCCCTCCGGTGTTTTATGTCTGGCCCCTGTCTGTACATAGTGGGTGGAAAGTATTGTTTAAACGCTTATATAATAATAATAATAATAATAATAATAATAATAATAATAATAATAAGACTAATAATTAGTCACGGTAAATATTAGACTAAAATCTAGTGGTAATAATACTAGGTTTCGTCAAAGGAAATTATTTTTAAGAAGTGAAGCGTTGTCTGAGTTCAGAATCACCACCTTAACAAGTGAGTGCATAGTCCCTTTCATTAACATGATTTTAATACAAGTATTGATTGAAGTATTAAATATATGTTTATGTGCGAATTATTTGATGTTGCCTGAAATACGTGTTAAAGAACATACCTGATTATATATATTATGATTTAGGATCAAGAGTAAACCTAAATTAATTATGAGGAATATTGGGTAGTATCTTCTTACGAGTACGAGTGAGTTATACTTAGAGAATAGAACTTTAATATATGTCGTTGATCCGGGAGCATGGATTAGACATAGTCATTGTTGCTAGCCCGAGAGTATGGATTGGACATAGTCAAATGTCATTAATCCGGGAGTATGGATTAAGACATAGTCAGTTGTCCTTAGTCCGGGAGTATGGATAGGACATAGTTATTCATCACTAATCCGAGAGTATGGATTTAGACATAGAAACTTGTCCCTAACCCGAGAGTATGGAATGGGCACAATTATTGATCCAAGAACATGGATTAGATCCGGGAGTAAGAGGTAAAATCTAAGGTCCGAGAGTATGGATAGTCTCGTTGTGAGGATTAACGGGGTGGGGTAAGAGTTGATTATATATATGTGGAAATTATATATTTTGTGAGTTCTAAATTGTATATATGATATAACATTGTGGGATTGAAATCCCTATGTACTCACCAGGTTTTCCAACCTGACCCACTCAAACTTATTTGTATCACAGGTGTCGATATGAAGTTACATTACACTGAGAGATTAAGGAGATATAAATTACTAGTGATAATTGTGACAACCCGAAATTTTTTGACTTGTAAAGCTCAGCCAGTCAACTCAGCTGAGTGTCAGACTCGTTTCAGCTATCATTAAGCCTTGTTTAGAGTCCGTTTAAAGGTTCAAAGCTCAGTACATTCAAGCATTGAGTATAGGAATGGGTCGCGTACACTTCTAGCACCAAAATCGAGCCTTACACTCCAGCATAAGGAGTGTACGGCCGCACACCCCTCTCCTGGCAGCACACTCTCGTGCATAAAGGTGGGACTTAGCCTTCATTCATCTTTTTCACCCTCCCAAGCCAAGAACACGATTTCTCTCTCAACTATCATCCGATTTTCAGCCTAGATCTTCAAGATAGTAAGTGTTCTTCCCTTGATTTGTTGTTAATCCTTTTAAACTAGTAACATCCTTTGATTTCATCCATTGGAAATCATATTTTGGCTAGATCTTCAAATCTTCAACCATTTCACCAAGAACACCAAGAACACACACTTGTTCTTGGTGATTTTGGACCTTCTCGAGCCTCCGGATCGTAAGTACTCCTTCCCTATGCTTAGATCTTTTTAAGAACACTAGTTTAACACCTTAAAAGTGCCCAGAACTCATGAACACAAGGTGTGTGTGGCCGCACACCCAGGTGTGGCGTTACACCCCTCAAAACACCCCTAAAGGGCCTTCAAAATGCATTTCTAGCTTCACCACTTGTTGAGCAATTGTCCCAGAAGCTTCCCTACCTTTGGAAAACACTTTTGTGCACTCATTACCATGAGTGTGCGGCCGCACACCCATGGTTGCACACTCCTCAAAGTGGTCGTACACTCCCTTTAATTGAATCACATGTGATTCCAACACTTGGTCAAAGTGTTTCCTAGTCCCTTAAGGTGTTTCCTTGCATTTGGTTGCTTCTAAACACTATATTTATGCCAATATATGCCATTATATGTCAGTTAGGACTCATTACGTCTCGAGACTTCATTCGTGGAACTTCTCATCCTTACGCGCATATTCATTTGAATCACCCACATAAGGTGAGTTCATACCCCGTAATCAATCTTTTAAACTGTTTTAAATGCTTTTAGGGGGGGGGGGGAATACAAGTTGAACACAATGATAATTGTGTAATTGTTTGTTATAAACATTTTCAAAGGATTGCTTATGTCAGTTATAAGTTGTCAAAACATTTCAAAAACTCTTTTAAAGTTATGTTACTTTATAGTTTAACAAAATTCCGTTTTTAAAGTACAAGCATAACTTAGTAGAAAAATGAGACTTTTCAACAACAGTTCAAGTAATATACTAGTAAACTATAAGGGGTATGGTTTAGGGGTTTAGTTCATACTAGATACTATGTAATAAGGCTAATGTACCTCACTGGGTGTAACCAGGGTTTTAAAAGAAAACTGATTTTATCGATATAAGTATGGTAGATACTTGTACACCTCAGTTTAGAACAGATAACCAACCATCAACTTTTAGGGAAAATATAGGATTTTCCCGGGATAACCCGGCTATTCAAGAACAGATTGTTTAACGTGTAACCAACGGATATTCATCTTCATTCCACGACACCTTGGATTGTACATATCTTGTATGAATCTGGAAGTCATGGAAGGAATGGGTTTTCAAACACGCTTTTCATAAGAAAATATAGGAGTTTCTTGAAGAACGCTTTTCAAAAGAATCAAAGAACATTTTTCCACCAAAACTAAATGCTTATGAACTCACCAGCTTTATGCTGATATTCTTTCAAAACTGCTTGTATTCTCAGGGGATTCAGTAATACAGATAAAACATCAGCTTTTGGAGAAGAGACGCTAAGACGTCAATCTTAAAACTTATTGAATCATCATATTGTAATTCTTTTGGGACATGTATTGTAAGCAACAATGTAACTTTTAAATTATATATTTGATGGTTGTGTGTACTTTCTTTACAAATATTCAACTGTTATGATACTACGTGAAGTCATACGCCCCCGAATGTTTCCGCCATTCTGGTTTGGGGGTGTGACAGATTGGTATCAGAGCATTGTTTATAGTGAGGTAAGTATATCGAACCACATAAGATATACAAACTATAAATGCAAAGGGACTAAAAGCCTCTGACAAAACGTTTTCACAAACTATACTTTTATGAAAATAAAGTACTATTTTTATAAAAGTATAAGTACATGCATGCATCGGTCTAGTATCATAGTCAAAACTATACAAAAGTGTTAAGGCAAGTTTCGACGCTACGATTAGGCCTCGGGGTATGTAATCAGATTGAGAATAAATATAGCCTGATCAACTATATTTATCCTGGATGTGACCAACGTATGTCGAGAAATGGTCATAGTGAGCAACAAGTCAAAAACTTACCAAAGAAAATACTAGAATCAAACTTACAAATTTGAAATACTAAAGGAGTAATTTATAAAACCATAAGAACTATAATAATCGTGCGAACCTCGATATTTAGTTAAAATTATGAATCGTCAAATAAATAGAATCTTATTAAAAAAAACTAAAAACCTTCACTGGCAGGTCTATAATTGCAAAGTGCATACTTTAAAGTTACACATGATTGGAATTTTATAGGCTTAGGATTTATGATTTCGCTTTAGGCCCTTTTCCTTGTTTGGATGTGGACTTAAGGTGAAGCTACTTATCTAACGGCCTATTCAGTCTTGATTGTATGTGATTTGTATACACTAGGTAATTATAGGAGGACCCGGTGTAGGTCTTATCACAAAAACTACCTTCTTACCCTTAAGTTATATTTATATTTCTCTTATCCCTATTCTCGCTTAGATAAAAATGGCTGGATTCCATCCTCCTAGAGATCCGTACTATCCTAATCAAGAGAATGCTGGTTGGCTCGGTGCCGAACCAAAAGATGAGCCACAATTTCCCCTAGACGATGATTTTGCTGAAGACTTTCCCGAAGACAACGGTTCTGAATCAGAAGCTTATAATCCACCTCCAGTTGCTCAGAACCCTAACCCTCGTCAAAACTTTCAAGGACCCACACCCCTGTGGGCAGCAAACTTGAACAGATGGAGTCACGAGCAAGGTCAACCCTTACCCTACAATGGAGACCGAAGCTTCTACAATCTGAGCGAGGGAGGCTCAGCAGACAGAATCATACCTGCTCTGGTTCGCAGGGTCGCTCGTAATGAGGAATAGGGAAGGACAGCCATCAACCGGGTCATGGAGGTTGATGCCGATGCAGGAGTCAATACAGTTCGCATTCGCCATCTGAAGACTGCTCATAGAAGAACCCTGAACCAGAATATGACCCTGCAGAGAGAGAACTAACTGCAACCCAATCTGAAGTTAGGGAACTTCGAGGGCATCAGGCAACGTTTGAAAGACGCATGTTGGACATGGAGCGTCGTCTGGCAGAATCAAGGACTTATTCGGGCGATTCTCGCCGCAAATAGAGTCTACTCTATTCTCTCTTTTGGATATAAATTAGGTCTATGTATAGACTCTAGTATTAATTTCATGCTTATGGTAAGACCTTGAACTTTCAGTCGGTTAGGTCTATGTACTGTCATATTTTCTCGATTCTGGTGTAATGTGAGTCCTACTCCAAGGTCAATTTTTCCCGAACTTATCACATCTTTGCTACCAATGACATCGGCGAACGTCTAATCTCCTAGGGAAATCTTTGTCCAAATACTTTCATCCTTCTATTGTTAGAACTCTACCAGAATCACACTCTTATTTAATGGTTAAACTATGGTGATTGAGTTCACGGATCACTTTCATTATTCTCACTCTTGAGATTCTTATCATTATCTCCATCTTCACACACTTAGTTGATAGATGATGTGTTTGAAATTAACACCGCCTGTACTCGCAACCAAGAGGAAACTATAGAAACCACAATCTGCCGTTACCTTGTTAAAAACACCGAGGAAAAGTCCGCATGAACCCCCAGGATTCGAACTCTTCATTATGAAGTAATGGAGATCGGTGTAAGAATCGGAAGTAAGACGGCACAAAAATACCTACGAAGGAGAAGGACACCCTATAAATACCAAGAGAGAACAAATCAATTTCACCCAGAATAGAACGAAGAACAGAGGAGAACCACGCGTGTTTCATGCGAAGGGTTTGAGTGCCTTTTCGTCACAGTAATAACTAATAAATAATGCAACTTACTGAGTTAATGAATACATTACTCACATTCGGATTCGAACTTATCGTCTTTTCCTGTATTGGCTAATAACAATAACTCGAATCATGAAATCTCAATCGAGAGTGATTACTTATCAAATTCATAAGTCGATTTATTGTAGACTCTATTATGAATTACTTTCAAATCTTTTCGAAAATGGAATCATAGTATCCACCAACCAAAGATAACTTCGTTCAGATGACACTCGTCTGGTAACCATTCTAGAAACTTCATTCTACTCTTTTACCAGGACTGCATCATAGGGATGTAGGTCGAAACTTTGAGATCAGTATAGCGAAACGAAAAATTTATATAAATGTAAATTATTGGAATACATCTAGAGCCAACCATAATCGCTCACAAACTCATTTTCTTATCATATAACAGAATCATGCCTCCGAAGAAACGTAACCAAACCGCTGGCAAAGCACTAACTCTTCAGATAGATTTGGCTACTTTTCAAGCTGCGGTCACAGCTGCCATAGCAACTGTCATGACTCACCTAAATGCTAACAACACAAATGTTAGTGGAAATGTTATCGACGACCCCAATCACGGTGATAACCAAGTACAACAACGAGTGCCTGTTTGTAAAGACACTCCGAACCTCAAACCTAATATTCTAAAACGAAAGTTCGAGAACAAGAAAGGGAGTTGTTCAACTCAAGGAACTACAGAAGGGCAACAAGCTGGGGCAGTCAATGCCCCCATCAGCCCTGCTATCCCAACACCGACCACACCGTACTTAGGAAACCTCCCACACTGCAGCAAGTGCAACTACCATCATCATGGAGTCTGTCGAGTACTGCATTGCACTAGATGCAACATAAAGGGGCACACCGCCCGTTTCTGTAGTACTCCGGTCAAATTCATCACTTCAACTACCAACATTGGAACCAGTCCAACATGTCATCTTTGCGGTGAAATAGGACATTACAAGAGGGATTGTCCAATAGAGAAGAACGACGGGGGAGCAGGAGGAGTTTGACCCCAAAGAATGGGGAAACATAAAAGAACCCTGCTATAGTACGCTTCCAAACCCCAATAATTTATTTATAATTATAATTACTCTCTCATTCGAACCAAATCACAACATTCATATAAAACTAAGAACCCTGTCAGATAAGCTATGATGGCTTAGTGTAAGCATTAGGGACATTTATAATTAAGATTGGTAGATTTAAAGTGAGTGATCCCGCCTCATTTCCTGTTCCTTGTTTGGTTGTGGATTTAGGGCAGGGTTGCTCAGTCAACTGTCTTACCAATCTTAATTATACATGACTTGTGTACACCAAGCGATGATAGAGAGACCTAGTAGGAATTATTCCATGAAAGTTCATAGTTTCAAAATTATCAGAACCCTCGTATTAGTAGTATCCGCCAAATTTTGAATTAAAAAGGGGACTCGTAGCAAAATAACAGAATAAAACTAAAGGCGCTAAAAACTTATGTACATAGAATTGTTCATTATCCTAGTAATCATCTCGTCCAGAATAACTTAATATCTACTTCGTTGAGAAGTTCCGACATCCTCATCCGATATGGTTTGGCTTAATCCTTACCATGCAAATTTTTTATGCCATGTAAAATAACTTTTTCCTTAATCAACTGTCAGATGAAATTCTTCCAATCCATAACGCAAACCTTTATATCGTCTATCACTTCAAAATTTTAGAAGTACCCATGTGGGGGGGTACCACAGCTTCTAGCCTGCTCAATAGATAGAAAACTTGAAACAGAAAGCACCAAAGAAGTCTCAGAAGTCAGTAACCACTCGTAGCATACCCAAGAGATCTCCGAGGAAGACCACTTGTACTACAGGTCAAGTTCAAGAATAGAGTATAATAACTCATTTGGTTAATCTATCGATGCCGGTTGTATATGAAAGAGTGGCATATAATTTAGACTCAACAAGATTTAGGATGTGTGATTCCGCCCTACTTCCTGTTCCTTGTCTGGTTGTGGACTTGGGGCAGAGTTACCCAACCAAAGTTTTTGGTCGATTTAAATTATATACAACTCGTATACACGAAGTGAGGATGGATGAGCTAAGGATGAGTCTTATCATGAACTTCAGAGCAAAAGCCCGCATGCTTACTATAACAACCGGAGATACCTGAGTGGGAGTGGTAGCGGATTGAAAAGGGCTTAAAAATCAAGTTACCGAGGTAACAGGTGGACTTGATGCCATTTTGGGTGATCGTCGACATGTTAACCAATTCCGCACACTCCCTACCAACAAAGGAAACAGACAAGCTGGAGAAACTAACTAGAACATACATCAGGGAGATTGTGCGACTACATGGTGTACCAATATCCATTATCTCGGACCGAGATAGTAGATTCACCTCGCGGTTCTGGCAGTCACTACAAAAATCTCTAGGAACGAGACTAGACATGAGTACCGCCTACCACCCACAAACCGACGGCCAGAGCAAGAGAACCATTCAAACCTTGGAAGATATGCTAAGAGCTTGTGTGATCGATTTTGGTAAAGCATGGGATACCCATTTACCATTGGTCGAGTTCTCGTACAACAATAGCTATCACCTTAGCATCAAGGTTGCCCCATTCGAAGCCCTCTACGGCCGTAAGTGCAGATCACCTCTGTGCTGGGCTGAAGTGGGTGACACACAACTAGCAAGAGGACAAGCAACCGACAGCACTCTCACTGGACCGGAAATCATAAGGGAAACTACGGAAAAGATTGTTCAAATCCGGGAACGACTAAAGGCTTCAAGAGACAGACAAAAGAGTTATGCGGATAAAAGACGGAAACCCTTGGAATTCTAGGTTGGGGACCGGGTACTACTAAAAGTCTCACCCTGGAAGGGATTAATACGTTTCGGAAAGCGTGGGAAACTAAACCCAAGGTATATCGGACCATTCGAGATCCTTGCCAGGATCGGCCTGGTGGCATACAAACTTCGATTACCGCAGCAACTCAATAACGTGCACCCTACCTTTCACGTGTCAAACCTAAAGAAATGCTTGTCCGATGAGACCCTCGTCATCCCTCTGGACGAAATCGAAATCAACGAGAGTCTCCACTTCATAGAAGAGCTTGTAGAGATAATGGATCGGGAAATTTAAAAGAACTAAACAAAGTCGCATACCCATTGTGAAGGTTCGTTGGAATGCCAAGCGAGGACCTGAATACACCTGGGAGCGCGAGGATCAGATGAAACAAAAGTACCCGCATCTTTTTCCTAGTCCATGAACTCTATCTTAGATTAAATTTCGGGAGGAAATTCCCTCTAACGGGGGGATGATGTGACAACCCGATATTTCAAGTCAATGTAACATTCAAAAAGTCAAATATAATGAACTATTTGGAATCAATGAAAATAGCGTCAAAAATGAAGTGTTCTAAAATCTAAATTGGGTTGCATAAAATGATAGATATCGTGTCAAGGTTTCCAAAAATATAAAGAACACTCAAAACCGAGTCATAACGAAGAAGTTATGATCAATCAAAGATCCGCGTCAAAACCGGTAAAACACTGTTAAGCGTAAAAAGTGAAACTTCAATAAAATACTTTTTAGCCTTAGGTATCTAAACGAAAGTCGTAGATTATGATAAACCGTGAGCATGCATAAAAAGAACGCCCAAATCTGACTTCGTATGAGGAAGTTATGATTTTTCGAAGTTTCGGATATAGCGGTAGACAGCTAAAAACTCGAAATAGAGATCGAGCGATTTTTAGCCAATGCAACCTAAATGAGAATCGAAGGTCTCGTGAATAGTAGTACAACGGTGAAAAGACAGACGAAAACGGACGTCGGATGAAGAAGTTATGGATTTTTAACGGACTTTTCCTGTCCCGGCCTGTTAAAAATAAATAATTAAAAATAAGGTCAAAACTAGCCAACGGAGTCTAAATGAAAGTTGTAGAGTACATTCTCACCTACGCGTGCATATAAAGAACGTCAAAAACGGAGCTCGTATGCGAAAGTTACGGATTTTACAAGTATGAGGCACACAAACCAAGACGATTTACGCCCAGCGTACCCTCGTACGCCCAACGTACTTGGGTGCTAGGCCTCGGTTCGTCCACGTCACTCCAATGCTTCGTCCGAGGATGCGGTAAGCCATGACGCATGCGAACGCGCCGCGTAACCTCGCTGGTACGCCCCGCGTACGCGAGGGTTCCAGCCCCTATAAAAGGGATGCGAGAGTTCCGGGTTTCTTTGCTCATTTTCTCTCATTCTCTTGCGTTTTTACCTTGTTTTGCGTGAAAGAAATATCCCGAAGTCCCGGTTTTCATATCCAAGTCCCGAAGGAAGTTTTACGCTCCCGAGATTCCTGAGAATCCTGAGAAATCCACTTCCTCCTGTCGAAGTTCTGCTCGGTTATTGCCTTATCTTCTTCAACCCGCCTCTTCAACCAGGTGAGTTCATACCCCTACGCTTTTCCGAGTTTTTCATGTTTTCAGGGGGGAATACAAGCAAAAGCACAAGTAATCTTGGGCTCAAAGTATATTATTTTGTTTAAGATAATTATATTTTCAATATACTTTTAACATGGAAAACAGTTTTACCAAATGGTTTAAGAAATCAACTCGCAGAAACGGTTTTCAAAACTAAGACAATGAACTTATGAATCATGAAGTAAAAGATATCATTTTATAAAAGGATTCATGTTAATTACAAAAAGGGTTTTCAGCATTATTACTTGTAAATTTGTTAGTCTAAGTTGGAGACACGTCCTTGGTAACACTCACCGCCAAAACAGAGTGTAGGACTAGCACATATGACCAGAATCTCTTGTAGGGAGAGCGTGACTGTTGTGTATAGATCTATACGAGACTGACTATCCCGCACCTCGCTGCTAGCTACAGTGGGACCGGCAGGTCTACGGGTGACAAAGTCATAAAGGATACTGGCCCCGATACGTGCCATATCAAGTTAATGCATGGTTATAAAACTCGCAATGTAGATACCAGCGATTTACTTACGTAATAATGGATCGAATGAACTAACCTCAGAGTAATAATCAATTGATTACTAGGTAGTATTAATAATACCTTCAGGATTCAGTTCACCATGTTTTTATTAGTTTTATTTATGTAATAAGGCTAATGTACCTCACTGGGTGTAACCAGGGTTTTAAAAGAAAACTGATTTTATCGATATAAGTATGGTAGATACTTGTACACCTCAGTTTAGAACAGATAACCAACCATCAACTTTTAGGGAAAATATAGGATTTTCCCGGGATAACCCGGCTATTCAAGAACAGATTGTTTAACGTGTAACCAACGGATATTCATCTTCATTCCACGACACCTTGGATTGTACATATCTTGTATGAATCTGGAAGTCATGGAAGGAATGAGTTTTCAAACACGCTTTTCATAAGAAAATATAGGAGTTTCTTGAAGAATGCTTTTCAAAAGAATCAAAGAACATTTTTCCACCAAAACTAAATGCTTATGAACTCACCAGCTTTATGCTGATATTCTTTCAAAACTGCTTGTATTCTCAGGGGATTCAGTAATACAGATAAAACATCAGCTTTTGGAGAAGAGACGCTAAGACGTCAATCTTAAAACTTATTGAATCATCATATTGTAATTCTTTTGGGACATGTATTGTAAGCAACAATGTAACTTTTAAATTATATATTTGATGGTTGTGTGTACTTTCTTTACAAATATTCAACTGTTATGATACTACGTGAAGTCATACGCCCCCGAATGTTTCCGCCATTCTGGTTTGGGGGTGTGACACAGATTCACACAATTAACTATCTGTTCGATATTAGATTATATATAGCTAGTATAAACTAAGTGATTATAGAAGGAACTACTGTGGTTATCATTTTATTATAAGAAATAAGGGTTTTCTTAAAGGATCTTTTCATCAAATATAAAGGAACTATTATAGTTAACTCTGTGAGTACCAAGTGACTACGCTAAGGTTATATACAACAATGACCTAACAAACAATGGGATGTGTGCCTTCTGCCTCATTTCCTGTTCCTTGTTTGGTTGTGGGCTTAGGGAAGATTCACACAACCGATTGTTTGTTTACTCTGAGTTTTATATAACTTGTATTCATTTAATACTCATAGAAAGGACTGTAGAGTCATTTTGACACATCTTTCATCAAAGCAGGAAATATAGGATTTTCTGGAGGAACATGCAAACTTTCTAAACAAAACTTACTACAACTTACTATAACTTTCTACAACTTTCTTACTACTTACATTACATCACTAAAATCTGAGGAACTCACCAGCTTAAATGCTGATCTACGCTTTCAAAATAACTTGTATTCTCATGAGACCAGTAGACAGGTACGCGCTCTGGGATTCAGAAGATGGAGCAGTATAGCTTCATGTCTTTTTGTTATTTGCTAGGTATTCTATCTTATGTGAATCACATACTTTGTAAACACTTTATTTCTAATTAAATGGTTGTTTATTACTTTGCTTACTATGATGCATGACTTGTGATACTAAACATGACATCCTCCACCCCAGAACGTTTCCGTCGTTCCGGTTTTGGGGTGTGACAATAATGAATGTAAGTTCTGTTTATGCTTATGTTTCTGTATTGACAATGACATCCCAAATGTTTTAAAAAGAATAAAATACATTTATTCAAAAATGCTTTGATAATACATTTATCATGTTTTTCTGGGAACAAATTCCGCAACACTTTTCTTAAAAAAAGGTTACTCTGATTTTTAAACAAAGCATAAACAAAATCGGTCTTTTCTGGCCGTGAAAATGGGGATGTCACATAACGCACGTCGCCGTCGATATTCGGATAACCAATACCTCGTGTTGCGGTAAGGAGTCATAAATCCATGAGTGTTGGTGTATGCAACATCGCAAAGGTAATATTTATCTATACACATGAGTGAAGGAAGTATTATATATAGAAATTTAAAATCGTATTTTAGAATAAATTTAAAAAGAATTACAAACCTGGAGGAGGGAACGGAAAGCCTGAAGTCGAGTTAAATGCAACTTCTTTCAAAACTCGCGAATCATGTGTTATACCCTCAAAACTGGCCCATATGAATGTGAATATCATATCAAAATCACAAATTCCTATAACATTTTGAAAGCATTCACTGTTTCCTCTTCCCCTGTAGCGAGTTTGTTGATTAGTAGGCACAACTGCATGTACAAGAGTTCCATCTAACGCATCTATTTCTACAGGAAATATTTCTTTTAGCCTACGATGTCTCTCTGAGGAATTCACGGTGGCATTAGAATTCGTTGGCACTATAATTTCTTTTGCAAAAATCATCATTGCATTTAGCATCTCATGAAAGCATCTATGTACAGTTTCTGTGGAGTGTTGAAACCTTCGTTTGATAATCCTGAACTGTTTATTATGTGCTATAGTTGTCAAGAACATAGCCATCTTTTCTTCAACGCTTATATGCCTACTACTTTGCAACCAATTGTTTCGTCCAAAATGATTGCATAAAAGTAGATACACTTCACGTGAAATACGCATCAACTCATGACATTGTGTAGAAGTTCCATGTAACAATTCGTGTGTATGTTGATGACTGCTCATTTCCGAATCGTTATCAATTGCCCTTCCAATTCTATTGGATGCTAGATTCAATCAATATCAACATAGTAAAATGAAAAATGCAATTTCTTCATCCGAATCCATATGCAATATGTTATTTTGAAAATACATAACAATTATATTAACAACATATAACGTAAAAATTCATCCAAAACATCAAGTCATTCATGTCATATAAAAATCTAGTTCAAACCAAAGATCAAGTAATACAAAACATCAACTCAAAACATCTAGTTATCTAAAAAAACCATCAAATCATTCAAAACATGAAGTCATTCAAAACATCTACTTATCCAAAAAAACCATAAAATCATTCAAAACATCTACTTATCCAAAAAAACCATAAAATCATTCAAAACATCTACTTAGCAAAACATTCCATAATGTGCTCCAACAGTCTTGACCCAATTCTCACAAATAGTTGGATCAATGGTTAACCACACGTGCCTCTTATCCGCACATTCACCAAAAAGAGCAACAACAGAAGTGTATCTTGGATCAAATATTCCCCATCCTAACTTCTCAAATTTTTCCATACACGCACCCAAATTTGAAGAAGCATGCTTTTCTACAAATATCTTAGCAACCGTTGCAATATCTTCCCCAATTTCAAGCAATCTTGAATTCGATGCATCTTTGTCCTTATCTTTACCCTTATCTTTACTTTTATTTTGACTCTTTGTCGTATCTGTAGTCTTTTGTTTTTTGATTGAGCGGAGGACTCCTCACTGAGACCTACAGTTTCTTGTTGAGTGCAATCGATGTCGTCAAAGTCATGTAAACTATAGTTGCTTGAATCTTGAGTAGGACGGGGAAGGGTAGAAGTTGGACCCCAACTATGAATGTTCGTCGCAGTCGATCCTTCAAACAATTGTGTGCAAAGTTCTGGGTACGAGAGTGGCGTGCGTCTCAAAGAATCCACATGTTTGTTTGACTGTTTGGAAAAAATATTTTATTATTTAAACATGATAATATATTTTTTATAACTAAACAAAATACTTTCGATTCTAGTTCCCATTCTTCTTTGGAAAGATTGAAGGTGTTGGTTGTTGAATTGTACACATTTCCGGTTTTGTTTTTAACTACAAAAAAGCACCAAACTTTGACTTTAGGTAGTCATAGCGGTTCTTCATTTGTTTTTGGTTGGCAATAAAGTTATGTTCAATTTTTAATGTTTGAGCTACATTCCTCCAAGATAGTGCTTTCAAACTACTCCCTTCCCGTCCATTGACTATAACTTCACATAAACAAGCTTCTAGAAACGTTTTCTCGACACCTTCAACCTTCCAAATAATCCTATCCTTCTTTTCTCCCATTTCTTTGATCAATTCAACAAAAAATGCATGTTATAGCAACAAGTTAAGCAATACAAATGCACATTTTCAATAACTATTTCAACAAAACAAATGCACAATTCAGCAAAACTAATGGATATTTCATGATAACAACAAGAACATATATGATTTCACTATAACATCAAACACAAATATTATGTCAGCAACAACATTTCAGCATAATACTCAAACATAAAAACATTAAACATAAAAATTTGAGTATAAAAATCCGAACATAACATCAAAAATTCAACATCAACATTTCATCATATCCATTAAACACATTCAGATTCGATCATATAACATCAAAATCGAGCATAACATCAAATATTGATTTTGATTGAACAAATCAGAAACTGATAGCATAACAATTTCGATTTTTGATTTTCAATTTTGAGGGGAAAGAAGGAAGAAACAGAAGAAGAGCAACGAATTCGATTTTAAAAGAAGAAGAGAAACAAACATGTTGGGTGCTGCGCCGACGGAAGAACGAGTTGGAGACGGAAGACCTTGCGGCGGCGGCGGCGTTGCTGGGTGCAGTGTCGTCGACGATATGGGTGGGCGGCGTCGTTTCAGCGGCGTCGTCGGAAACTGAAGAGAAGCAGAGGCGAAGCAAGCAGACGCGAAGGGAAGAAAAGAAGAGGAGGCGGTCGATCCTGTTTAGGGCAAATAAGAAACGCGCGTGTCTTTTTTAATTTTTCAGACTTTGTTTAATATCTGAAAAAATAAGAGGCATTTTTAATTTTAAGTGGTAAAAAATAATATGCAAACAAACGATCTGAATCTGAAATTTTAAGACATTGCCTCTTAATTTTGCAATTAAGTGGTAAACAAACAGGCACCATCTAAATTGACTTCATTTTGATTAAAAAAACACAATTTTTTTCGTTGTTAGCTTCTTCCTATTGCTTTTGAACTCATATTATTTTTTATTTTGTAATTCATCCCTAACATCTAGACCTGGCAATTCCAGACACGAATACACGAATCTGTGAGAGACACGACACGACACGAATACATGACACGAATACATCTTGAAAATTAAGATAAAGCTTATTTCCCATCGTGTAATCGTATCGTGTCAAATTCGAGGCTGACACGTTTTCATGACACGAATACACGAATTGTCAGGTCTACTAACATCTATGCATTTTGAATGTATTTTTTATTAGATCTCTAGTAGAAGCCTCATAACTTCCTCCAACACATACCTTATGTATACTTGCATTGTTATTTTTTTTTTTGATGAGTTATGGGAAGAGGTTTATCGAGTTTTCAATGAACAATTTCAATTTTCACTATAGTTTTCTGTAATAAATTTCAATATATCGAACTACATCTAGTTGATAAAATATTTTTATACACGGTTTGTGGTGCAAAATTAAATTTATTAAACTCAATAAAAAATATATACAAAGTCTATCATAAGCTCTAATAGAGGATACAAGAAATATGATAGATATATTTCATTGAATTTTGTTTAAATTATATAGTTTTTGATGGTTCTATACCTAACTAGGCGAATGCCCGCGCGTTGCGCAGAAACACCTATATAGTTGAAGTCTTTACAAATATGTTTTTTTAAATATAACAATAACGTTGTTGTTAAATTTGATATAATAATTTGTATACTAAATTGTATAATATATTGATTATTTTAAATTATATGATAATATATACATCTATTATAACCGCATTATCACAATCGTTTGAATGACTTCTACACGCGAGTTACACATGAATAAAATTAAATATAATATATGGTTTAATGTTATTTATAGTTGTTGTTATTGTTAATTATTTTTTTAAAATTTATTTTTTTAATGTTTTAATTTCTATCATTATAATTATTTAAAACATCAAACATTGTTTTTTTATATTAAAGGTAACAATATAATTATTTATATAGAGTTATTTTAAACTATTGTTATTGTAAGTTATTTTAAGCTACTTATTTGAAATTTTTTAACGATTATAAAAATTTCTTTAGGAAATATTTTAGTTTAATTGAGATTACAATTTAGTTTTTGCATTTATCAGTATAATTGATCACTTTTAACTATTTACAAAATATTCTTTGGTTTTTTAAGTGGAACTGAAATTTATATTTAAGTTGACACTGTCATGTTATATTTAAATTAACAATTTAAGTATTTTGTCCAAACTGTTCAAAAGTTATAGCTTTAGACTGATAATGGTTTACATACAACGACATTTTAAATCTAATCAATTAAGTATAATATGTTAAAAGTTAAAGACAGAACTTTATAAATAGAAGTAAAAATATTATTTTAAAATTGAAATTTAGTATATTTATGATTACACTTAGGTTTGATATTTGTTTAACCTTATTAACCAACTTATAATCATTATCAGAAAGACACTACAATTAATCACTTTTAACTATTTACAAAATATTCTTTGAGTTGTTTAAGTTAAACTAAAATTTATATTTAAGTTGACCCTGTAATGTTATATTTAAATTAATAATTTAAGTATTTTATACAAATTGTTCCAGAATTATATCTTTAAAATGATAATGGTTTACATCCAACAATATATTAAAAGTAATAAATTAAGTAAAATATGTTAAAAGTTAAAAAACATAACTTTAAAAGTAGAAGTAAATATATTATTTCAATATTGAAATTTAGTTTATATATAATTACACTTTAGGTTTGATATTTATTTAACCTTATAAATCAACTTATAATTATTATTAGAAAGAAAATGAAAAGTCATGGGAATTTCAAATGAATGTGGTGAAAGGAAAATTGTTTCCTTTATAATATAGTATGATATGATATTAGGTACATAACAGCCACATAATTTTCATTTTATAATTATTATAATTTATAATAAAATAGTTGGAAAATTACAAAATGACAAAAGTAGATGATGTCACTAACAAAATTATTAAATGATCATTCTTTTGTACAGTATTTATTATAAAATAACCATTAAATTCTTTTGTACAGTATTTATTATAAAATAACCATTAAATTCTTTTGTACAGATGGTTATGGTATAAAAGCCATTGTGAAAGTAAGTTTTAGCCATAAAAACATCATAAAAAGAGAAACAAAAACGAAAAGATGTCATATATTTTGTAATATATTACATGTATTCGCAATATCTATGAATATGTATTTAGTAGTACATCAATGTATTTTACCACATCTATTTGTTTGAATTTTAATTTTTTTTAATTCAAAAAGTTATTTTGCAATTGCAATGAGATTCACTGCAAAATTGATGATTATTTAAAGACAAGTATCGAAAAGTTTGTCATCTTGTTCAACGACTCCACTTATTTTGGTCATTTAAATGATTTTTCCCAAAAGTATATGTACTATTGATGTTATTTATAATAACATATTTCACAAATTAACAATGATAGTAACTTATCTTCATTATTTTGTTATATTTAATCTCATTGTTATGCATTATTCTATCCTAATAAACTTATAACTAAAAGCATACATAACTATACAGAGCTATGAAAAAGACACAGAAAGCAAACGTGTCCATAAGAGTAGACATCGTGTTACAACTTTTCAACTATTCACAAATTTACGAAAGGCTTACATCATAACATAACATAACATAACATAACATAACATAACAGTAACATAAAACTACACAGACCCAATTATTTACTTAACAAACTTTGTAGACCAATTATTTACAGATTCGATCCTCCTGCAACACATGATATATATACTTGAGAAGATTGTTACTCAAAACTTTTTTTTTTTTAAATTATATGTTGCAAAATAAATAAAGAGGAATTCACTACCTTTTATGCCCAGTTCTTCTTTGATCGGAATTGTGTAAGCTTGTCCCTCCATTGAGCTGTGAAAAACAACACTTAATGGATTAAGCACTTAATCTGGAGGAAATGACTTAATGGGTTAAGCCAAAAAGTAAGAAAAAAAATACCTGCATCTCTATAACGTTCTTCAACAGCAGCAATAAGCATGTTTCTTACAAGATTAAACTCTTTGGTTTCAATACAAGGCTGCCCACTTGGTCTATATAATTTATAAAAAAAAAAAAAAAAAAAAAAGGTTTATTTATATAATTAAATGAAAGATGAAAGATGAAAGATGGGTGTGTTTATAGTTTATAGTTTATACCGATCAAGTTCTTTAAATATTAAACCATCTGAAGAACCCTGGAATGAAATCTTTGCAGATTCAACAACCTTCATCCCATCACTATGTGCCAAGAATTTGTTCACTTGTATTGGCACCTAATATATATAATAATAATATTAATAATATTATTTTATCTTTTATGTGACAATTATTCAAATTCAGAATTATTTCAAGAAAACCATTGAGAGCATACCTTGCACCTCACAGCAATATTAATGGCATCAGAGGGACGAAGGTCAAAGCTAACACACTCATTTTCATCATCCACCTGAGATTCAAAAATCAAAATCACTTAATCACCCATTTTTTCATATTATGCAAAAGCTTCTAGAAGCATTAGTGATTTTTATCAAAGTTCATACCTTTGTGAGATATAATCGAGCAAAATACGCCTCGTGTATTCTCTTTGTTACTCGAACAAGTTTGACCTTGTAAATAGACACAACATAACACAACACAACTCTCATCACAGTGTGACATATGTACATTGGAAATCTCACATATTTGATGAGTACAAATTACAATAAAGTAACAATAGACTTACCTTATAGCCCATCTTATCAATCATTTCCTTCACCACATTATACATAGTTGGTCTAGCCTGAAATACATAGATAACAATTTCAATTAATCCAAGATAAATAAATACATTAAAAAAGCAAGAAATTTGGAATCTTTATTCAATGTACAATTTGGACATTGCGCATAGCAGCCATGAGCAATACACTAGGCATCTCCACTGCAAAGGAAAAGTGTAAGAACAATCTTGTTAAGTAATTCTAGAATGTTGTGGAGAATTAGAGGGGAGAAAAGTATAAGATATAAGCACATACAAACGATTATAGGAAGAAGAAGTCCAGTTCCATCTTCCATCTTTAGTACAATTGCAGGATGTGGAGCATAATCAGGCAGATGTCCACCTTGAGGATTGTTATGAGCACATCTTAAATGCTTCCCATCTCTCATTTTAATCACAAATCCATCAGGGCCACTTTTGACCTCAACTGAAGCATGAAAAAACAACAAAAGAAATCAATTTTGGATAAACTAACTTCTGAATCATTTGTTGTTGGTGATTATCTTACCAGCTTCAACCACACTGGAGTTGACATAATCTGAATCATTTTCATTGAAACTCTCAGCCATGCTACCATTTCCATTTGAAGAAGAACTGAAACTACATGTCACAGTCTTTGAACCAGGTCGATGGCGCACTTGAACCCTATGACTGTTGACGCCTTTAAATCCACATATTCCACTTCTATGAATCTTTGCCTTCATCAAAGGTCCATCGACTGCAGGAATCCCACCTTGCTTCCCACGGACAGAAGGGCAAACGACTGGACCTTGCAGAGTACTCATTTCCCTGTAGCAATATCATCAAATTGAGAAGTCTGAGATGCATTCAAATATCATCCAATAGACTAATTATTGTTACAGTTACTATGTGATACAAGTAGCAGAATCATCAATCGTGATAGCTTTACAAAATGGAACAACGGAGATAAGTTTCAAGTATTTTTGCCGATTTCCATGGGAGGAGATTAAATCAATGAATAATATATTAGATCAAAAGGAATCCGAGTTCCGATACGTAACCTAAAAAAAGGGAGAAACAAAACTGATGAAGCAACTTCCTTTTTGAAAGGAGAAATTTCTGAAAACTAATATTTTGTTATATTAACAGTGATCAATTATATTTATACCTATGATCTTATATACCGCCAAAATGAAATCCAAAACAGCATATTAAGCTTCAAAATCACCAAACTTTTCACAAGCGATCATCAAACTATTTCTAATAAGATCATTAACACCATAAATACATATATAAACTAACAGATTATCATCCGCATATACAATCACTCACCACCGAAAAAGTCGAGTAAAAGCTAGATGGCTAATACACCGCCAAATCCGAAAGGGCGCCGATCGAAAATTCAAAATAGAAAATTAAATAGATAAGAATGATAGATCATCAATTAGCTACGAACAAGATGGATCGAGGGATTCAGTTAGGGAAACTCGAAAACATATGGATAAAGGAAAGGAGATAAGAGATTCTTCTTTGAAGATAGAGAAGTGGTAGCAGAAGGAGAACGACTTTTAAGGGATTTCTGTTTATCTTTTTGCAGGATTATTATGTATCCAATTACGGAACTGTCCCTATAATGGAAAGTAAATTACAGAAGTGTCTGGGGTCTAAGTTGTAATTTGCAGATCCAAGCTAATTTTACACTTTTCACCAAAATAGGTCACCTCTTCACAAAAACTGTCCCTCACTTTAACTTCTTTAGCCATATTCGTTGAAATATGTGTGTCTATTTAATGGTGAGAAGGTTTGTTCAACAACCTATCACCAAATAAACATATTTATAATTAATCTAAGAGGAGGCAAGATTATATGATACAAAGCAAGACCATGTAGCCGACATTTCGGGTTTGTCTCACATCGACCCACTCGACGACCCAATTGTTGAGCCTTAAGGGACGTCAAAATGCATGGGATTCTTATTTTTTATGGATATTTTATTTTATTTTAATTTTTACAATTAAATAATATCCCATTTATGTTTGATTGAGACTTTGATTTCTTTCCTTGATTGTTGGTCAATACATTTTTTATTGTTTTAGTTTTGTTTGTCAGAGGGATTGATGAATGACGATTAATATCCAAAACCCTATTTTGTGTTCTTTTCTTTAGTTCTCTCTATTTGTTGTGTTCTCTTTTTTCAAGATCACATCAAGTGGTATCAGATTCAGCCTTGACGATCATGGCGGGCAGAGGACGACCTCAATACAACGCCCAACCTCGAGGTGGTGCGATGGGGGTTGGTGGTCCGCAACGAGATCCACGTGATGTTGAAGAAATTAAACGCCTACAACAACGGATTCGAGAATTAGAACTACAACAGGAAGACCACCCAAAGAAAACCGAGTCAGATGACATCGTTATTAACGATGTTGACGATCGAGAGGAGAATCCTTTTGGCTGTCGTCCGCATCCTCAGTTTTGCCCACAAAATCATAGTGACCTCCTTCGTACAATCGTACTTTAGGCGTGAGAGGTGAGATTATGGAATTCGAAGGGAAGGCACAACCAGACGAGTTTATCGATTGGTTGAGCAGTGTTCGTCTTTTTGAACTCAGCAATATTACAGATCATCTTAAAGTGAAAGTCCTAGCCATTAAGTTGTGGAAGTATGTTTCGTTGTGGTGGGATCGTGTAAAAAGAAAAAGAGTTCAACAAGGTAAATCTTGGGTTGACACATGGGAAAAAATGAAGAAACTTCTTCGTGCAAAATTCATACCCATCAATTACAGGCTAGATACATTTTTGAATATCATAGTTTAACTCAACAAAACTCTTCCATAGAACAATTCATCACAAAATTTGATCGCTTACGAATGCGTTGTGGAGCTGATGAAGATGAAGAACATGTTATTGTCCACTTTTTAGGAGCTTTGTGTTATGATGTTGCAGACATCGTCCAGTTACAACAATTCTGGACCCTTGATGATGTTTTTCGCCTTGCCCTTAAGGTAGAGAAACAACTCAAGAATAAAAATCATACCATACTAACCCGTGCCCCGACCCCATTGCGATCTTCTGGCACATCTCGCGACCAGGAGGTACCCCTGGCACAACAATCTAAGGGAACTTCTACATGGGAGATGACCCAAACCGGGACAAGAATCCCTCGCATCTAATAATCGAGTGCCCAAACAAGCAACTTATTACTTTTATGGACGAGCCACCATGTCAATATGATACTGACGGGGAAAAGGAAGTAATAGACCATGAAGTTCTTTTACCTGGTCGAGGGGAAGTGTTAATGATGCAACGAGTCATCTCCGCGACCATCGACAAAACAGTTGACGACACCCTTTGGTTACGAAATAACATTTTTTGCACGAAGTGTACAACAAAAGGGAAAGTATGTACTGCTATTATTGACGGTGGTAGTTGTGAGAATATGGTGGCAACAATAATGGTGCAAAAACTTGGATTACCTGTTGAAAACCATCCCGAACCTTATCAGTTAACATGGATAAAGAAGGCAAACATTGTTCGTGTGACTCAATGGTGTTTGGTACATTTTTCTATTGGAAATAAATATAATGACGAGGGGTGGTGTGAGGTCATACCTATGGATGCATGTCACCTGTTATTGGGGTGACCATGAAAATACGACCGCCGAGTCAAACATGACAGTTATCGCAACACTTATAGCTTCAAAAAAGATGGCCTAAACATTGTACTAGCTCCTCTTGATAGTAGAGATTCTACCACAACAACTTTAATTCTTTCCAAATCAAAGTTTTTAGATTACAAAAGGAACCATTCACCACCATTTTTTGTTTGATCTTGTGGTGACAGAATAAAACAATAATAACCTCAAACACACCTATATTAATTCAGCCTTTAAATTTATAATTCAACAATATTTTTCCTGATGACATTCCTGCAAGCCTTCCTTTTATGCGTGAAATTCAACATTGTATTGATTTTTTGTCAGGTGCGAGTATTCTGAACAAACCCGCTTACAGAATGAATCCCAAAGAATATAACGAGTTACACCGACAAGTGACCCAACTTCTTAAAAAGGCCTTATTTGAGATGACATGAGTCCTTGCGTCGTACCTGAATTACTCGTTCCAAAATATGGGGTGCATATCATATGTGTATTTATTGTCACACTATTAATAAAATCATCGTTAAGTATCGGTTCCATATTCAACGATTTGAAGAATTGACCGGTTACATGGAGCAAAAATCTTTTCGAAAGTCGATCTTCGAAGTGGGTACCATCAGATTCGTCTACGGCCCGGTGACGAGTGGAAAACCGCATTTAAAACATGTGGTGGCTTATACGAATGGATGGTCATGCTGTTCGGACTTTCGAATGCTCCAAGAACTTTCATGAGACTTATGAGCCATATTTTCAAAGCATTTATTGGTCGGTTCGTGGTCGTGTACTTTGATGAAATTTTTATTTTTAGTTAGAACATCCAACAACATTTAGACCACCTTCGTGATGTTTCACTGTTCTCCGAGATCAACAACTATTTGCCAACTGTCCGAAGTGTCATTTCCTTACAACCGAATTTGTGTTCCTTGGGTATTTAATTTTGGGTGACGGTATTTGGATGGACAAGACTAAAGGTGAAGCTATTATCTCGTGGCCTACTCCGAAGTGATTACATGATGTCCGTAGTTGTCATGGTTTAGCATCGTTTTACCACCAGTTTATTCACAGTTTTAGTACTCTTGTTGCACCTATAACAAAATCTTTGAAAGGTACTAATTTTGTGTGGACCGAGACTGCTAATCAGGCATTTGAAAACCTAAAGCATCATGTTACAAGTGCTCCTGTATTGGTTATTCCAAACTTGAATGATGTATTTCAAGTTGAGTGCGATGCGTCGGGTTTGAGCATCAATGGCGTTCTTAACCAGGGGAATCGCCCTATTGCTTTTTTTAGTGAGAAACTCAACGACACGAGATGGAAATATAGTATTTATGATAAAGAATTTTATGCCATCATTAGAACTCTTGAGTATTGGCGTCACTACTTGTTACACAGAGAGTTTATTCTTTTTTCTGATCACCAGACATTACGTTCTATTCAAGGTCAGGCCAAAATCAACCCATGCCATGCCAGATGGGTCGAGTATCTCCAAGATTTTTCGTTTGTTATCCGACACAAAACGGGTTCGTCGAACACTATCGCGGATGCTCTAAGTCGTCACCATTCTTTATTGACATACATTCATCTCCAGGTACATGGGTTTGACTTATTTAGACATTTATACCTTGATAACCCAGACTTTACAGCGGCTTGGAAGGGCTGTCCGAGTCGTCCATACCATGAGTTTCCAAATAGGAAGGCTTTTGTTTAAAAACAATCGTTTATTTGTACCTTATTGTTCACTTTAGGAATCTATCATCTTAGAATCTCATCAAGGGGGTTTAGGGGGACATTTTGGTCGGGATAAAATTGTGGGTGTTATAAAAGATCGTTTCTATTGGCCTCAATTAGTGAAGGATGTTTCCCGATTGTTGGAACATTGTCGCATATGTCATATTGCCAAAAAAACATCATACTAATGAAGGTCTCTACACTTAACTTTTGGTTCTGAATGGACCTTGGGAAGATGTTAGCCTTGATTTTGTCTTGGGCCTCCCACATATACAATGCAAGAAAGACTCGATTTTGGTTGTCGTCGACCGATTCTCTAAAATGGCTAATTTTGTGCTATGTGCAAAAACTTACGATGCGAGCCAAGTTGCACATCTTTACTTTAGCGAGATTGTCCGTTTCCATGGTGTTCCCAAAAGAATTACATTTGATCGAGCCGTGAAGTTTGTGAGCCACTTTTGGCGTACGTTATGGAAGCGTTTGTGTAACATCCCAAAATTAAGGCCAAAAATTTTTGTTTATAGAATTAATAAAATCATTATCCAAACATCATCATAAAACAATGGTGGAACAAAGTGTATCAAATACATCATAAAACATCAGAGTAATCAGAAAATGCGGAATGAGGTGGTGTGTGCACTGCAATCATCTCGGGCTCTTCCCCCTTCGAACCAGAAGTACCTGAAACATAAACTGAAAACCATAAGCACAAAGTTTAGTGAGTTCCCCAAATACCACATACCATACAATAATAAACACATAATGGGCCCCGGCCGACATCAGGCCCCACCCGGAATCGAGCCCTGCTCGGTATACAGATCTGTCAGTCATCGGGCCCCGCCCGGTATATATATAAACATATAAACATATAAACATATAAACACATAACATATGCAATAATCACAAAGATACATAACATACATAATGGTCATCGGGCCCGCCCTATAAACATACCAACACATAACACATGCAAGAGTCACGCAGAAATCTAGCATCCTAAACATAACAAATCATGGGCCGACATTGGTGCCTTCGACCCGCCAGACACAATGAGGAAACTCACCTCTAGCAGCTGAAATACACAAAAGAATCTATGTCTGCCGGTCCGAAAAGTCCCCGCACTTTAGTGGCTTGCACAAGAGGTGATAATTCTGGATCTCTAAGCTTCACTCCAAGCAATGAGTCTTCAATATCCTTTTATTACTTCAAAATGTATAAGAAAACACCAATATTCTTCACAAGAGCTCAAGAGCACAAAAATGGTGGCTAAGGGTCGAAATTAGGGTTTAGGAGATATGGAGGTTGGTAAGAGGATAAGCTCACGGGACTTAATGAGATTATATAGGGGTAAAACCCTAAAAATTAGGGTTTTAAGTTGGCCAGAGTACGCCCCGCATTCTCCCACGTACACCCAGCGTACGTGGGTGCATCCGTGATCCGGAGGAGAGCCAATACGCTCAGCTTACCCATAGGGTACGCCCCACGTACTAAGCTAGGGACCAAATGTGACAACCCGAATTTTATTCTTGTAAAAATTCACTTTGGTCAAACTTATTCCTTCCATGATCTTAAATTTAGATGGATTATTGGTTTGAGTTTTAAAGCCTAGTAACTAAGTGTGTTATAGTTTGGAGGGGAAAAAGCGTTAGGAATCGAGATCCTTCGCATTGACCACCAAAGCTTCACAGCCGTGAAAGGAGCCAAGAACTTCGGACCGTGAACACCGAGCCGTGAACCTGCGAAGCCATGAACATCTTCAGACCGTGATCAATCTTCGGACCATGAACCCTCGGTTCACGGCCGTGAACTCTTCGGCCGCAATCACCTTCATATATGTAAGTGGTTGATCATGTTTATCTTCATTTCTCACCTCCTGGCCGTGATCTCTTCCATTCTCTCTCAAGTATCATCCTCAAGAACACCCTCTTCTTCCCTTAAAAACCCCTTTTCTATAACACCTCTTTGGTATACCACAAAAGGGCCTTCAAACACTCACCAATCCACAAGATCTTCAAGTGTTCTTCATCTTTGGGCCGTGAACCCTCCCAAGGGCCGTGAAACCTCCTTGTTGGGATCATCAGTCAGCAGAAGAGTCAAGGAGGAACAAGAAGAGGTTCATGAGGAGTTTTCCAAGGAGGGATTAGCCGAAGAAACCAAATGTCCTATGCGTCACACTAATAAATAATAAATGACTTAGTGAGCTAGTGAATACATTACACACACTATGTGTTAGGATTATTTCCTTTTCATGCAGCCAGTAACAGTTATTCAATTCACAGTAATTCATTCGAGGATAGCCATTTCTAATTCATAAAGTTTATTTTATATAGACTCTCATTATGAATTGTTTTTCAGAACCCTATGAAAGTCAGATCAGGATACACTAGGAAACAGGGATAACTTAGTTTAAATATCACTCGTACAATACCTACTTCTACTCACTACCATGGGCACATCTCAGGAATGTTGTCAGAAACATTGAGAATAGTCCAGCAAAACGTGAAATTATTAAGTATATTTAATTTGGTGGAATACAACGAGTGATGACCATCATTACTCACGAGATCATTCTTCGCCATGCAACAGAATCATGTCTTCACAAGGAGGAAACCAACCAACAGGCGAGGCACCAATTCTGCAGATAGACTCCACTACTTTTCAGGTTGCGGTCACAACTGCTGTGACAGTCGTCATGGCACAGTTCAATGCTAATAACACCAGGGGAAGCGGAAGTGGTACCGGTTATGCTAATCACAATAACAATCAAGGGAACCCGCGAGTGTCTACTGACAAGGACACCCCAGACCACAAACCTAAGAACAAGAAACGAAAGTTCTGGGACAAAAATGGGAAAAAGTCGGCTCAAGGTTCTACCAAGAGACGACAGTCCGTGACTACCCCTGCGGTCACAAAAGCAGTCACATCTGGCACTTCATCTGCCACTACAACCCCCGTCAACCGATATGCTGGAAATCTTCCAAGGTGCGACAAATGCACCTACCACCACAACGGAGCTTGCCGAGAGATGCAATGCACAAATTGCCGCAAGAAGGGGCACACTGCCCGTTTCTACAGGGCGTTGGCATGACCAATCTCCCAAGTAAACCAGGTTTGTTTCAAGTGCGGTGAATCTGGACACTTCAAGAGGGAATGTCCAACAGAGAGAAATGACGAAGGAGCTCGCTTCTGTAGAACTCCGACTCAGCACATCACTTGAACCACTGATGTTGGTATAGTTCAAGTATGATATGCATGTGGTGAAATGGGACATTATAAAAGAGACTGTTCAACAGAGAGAAATGACGGATGAGAATGACGAATTTAACGACAAGACATAAGGTAACAACGAGGAACCCCCCTCTTTTGAGATTTTTGGTACGTCTTCTAAATAAAAATTTATTTCAAGATTTAAGTTTATATATTAATATTAAAACTTGGGGAAAATTTAAAAGTAATTATAAATTATTTATCCGAACAAGTCACAACATTCATAAGAGAACTAAAGATCCGTTCAGGTGAGCTATGATGGCTTAGTATGTACATCAGGGTTGTGCATAGCTAAGATTTTGCAGACTAAGAGTGAGTGATTCCGCCTTACTTCCTGTTCCTTGTTTGGTTGTGGATTTAGGCCAGATTCACTCAGTCGACCATCTTATTCATCTTAATTATACATAACTTGTATATGCCAAGCGATCATAGAGGTACCAAGGAGGATCATAATATAAAGTATCGAAACTAGTTATCAAAGCACTTTCACTGTTAGTACTCGCTTATCGCGGTACAATTTGTGGCAGTGGTAATATCAAGGAGAAAACAGAAAGCACTAGAAAGTCTTCACAAAATACATTGTCGAGCACACTAGGGATACACCATTGTATAACAAACGTTTCTTTCAAATCGACCTAACATTTGTTTCTATAAAGAGTATGTTGCCATCATTCGTCATGGATTGGCGTGGTCCTCACCATACCAGGTTCATGTGTTTCGAAATTCCATCGCCTTAACCGACTGATTAACGAAACCCTCGTCACTCGTAACGACAACCCGACCCAGACCTCATAATCATCTCCCTCATATTCTTAACCTCGAAGTACTCATGCGAGGAGTACCTTGCCCTCCGAAACCTTTATGATGTATACTCAACAGACCTTCCCGAACTACCACTCGTCCAACAGATCAAGTTCAAGCACAAAGGCTAAGGACGAATACAGCCCACCTATCACTATTAAGTGTATACGCGAGGGTGGTATATAATTATGATTATGCGGATTTAGTATGTGTGTTTCCGCCCTATCTCCTATTCCTTGTTTGGTTGTGGACCTAGGGCAGAGTCGCACATCCGACCGTCTTACTAATCTTAATTATATACGACTTGTACACACAAGGTGATGATAGATGGACCAGGTATGAATCTTATCATGAACGTCAGGGAAAAGTTGCCCAGGTCTACGAGTGGATATTCTACCATTCAGAGGAGTACGAACCCAAGAGTACTGCTAAGAAAGCTAATTTCGGGACGAAATTCCCTTTAACAGGGGGATGATGTGACAACCCGAAAATTTTATTCTTGTAAAAATTAACTTTGGTCAAACTTATTCTTTCCATGATCTTAAATTTAGATGGATTATTGGTTTAAGTTTTAAAGCCTAGTAACTAAGTGTGTTATAGTTTGGAGGGGAAAAAGCCTTAGGAATCGAGATCCTTCGCATTGACCACAAAAGCTTCACAGCCGTGAAAGGAGCCAATAACTTCGGACCGTGAACACCGAGCCGTGAACCTGCGAAGCCGTGAACATCTTTGGACCGTGATCAATATTCGGACCGTGAACCCTCGGTTCACGGCCGTGAACTCCTCGGCCGCAATCACTTTCATATATATAAGTGGTTGATCATTTTTATCTTCATTTCTCACCTCCTGGTCGTGATCTCTTCCATTCTCTCTCAAGTATCATCCTCAAGAACACCCTCTTCTTCCCTTAAACACCCCTTTTCTATTACACTTCTTTGGTATACCACAAAAGGGCCTTCAAACACTCACCAATCCACAAGATCTTCAAGTGTTCTTCATCTTTGGGCCGTGAACCCTCCCAAGGGCCGTAAACCTTCCTTGTTGGGCCGTGATCATCTTTCAGCCTCCTAACTTGCTTCTAACACTCCTTTGGTGAGTTATTCTTGCATCCTGGGTTGTTTCCCAATCACCTTTGTAGCTAGATTCACTAATTACATGCCTATATGTATCATTATATGTCATTTAGGACTCATTTATGCCTCGGGACTTCATTCGTGGAACTTAGCATCCTTATTCGAATCTTCAGTTGAATCACCCACATAAGGTGAGTTCATACCACTATAATCTATCTTTTAAATGATTTCAAATGCTTTTAACGGGGGGGGGGGGGGGGGGGGGGATACAAGTTGAACACAATGTTATTGTGTTAATATTTACCTGTGATAGCCATCACATTAAAGAAATTCTTATGCTTTTATAAGTTAGTAAATCAATTCAAAAACTCTTTTAAAAGATGTTAGAATGTTGTTTATAAAACTCCGTTTTTAAAGTACATGTTTAACTCAGTAACTAACTGAGTCTTTTCTACAAATCAGGAATAGTTTAAGCAAACATACTAGTAAACTATAATAGGTATAGTTTAGGGATTCAGTACATACTATATTCTAGGACAGAGGAACAATACATGATTCACGTACTTATACTATACACTCCCAGTAACCTAAGAAGGGAACGTATCATTAACTCATTGTTTAAAACAAAATATGATAATACACATGGTATAAGGATATATATATGGGGTACATCTACAAAGTACCAGGTTATATATGGGGTACATCTACAAAGTACCGGGTTATATATGGGGTACATCAACAAAGTACCGGATTTTATTTAAAAAGGGTACATCTACAAAGTACCCGACAATAATAAATAAAACATAACAATATATAAAACTCACAACAGTATCGACTGAGGCGTTTAGAGTGCAAGATTTCATTACTTCTAGTAGTCTTCCTAACCAATAGAACAGCGCCACATAACTTCCTAGTAACATGAACATTCAGTTAGAAGGGGGCCTATAATGCTAAATTTATGATTCCTTAGTGGATACATTAGGGATAAATATTAATCGGATCCGACAGGCAGTAGGATGTGTGCTTTCCGCTTCATTTCATGTTCCTTGTTTGGTTGTGAGCTTAGAGCAGATTCACACAGTCTACTATCTATTCAATCTTAGCTATATATATATATATATATATATATATATATATATATATATATATATATCTTGTATACACCAAGTAATCATAGGGAGTAACAGGTATGGGTCAGGTCATAACATACAAATTCAGTATATCGTTTTCTGGTTCAAAAACATACTTTTCGGATAGAACATTAAGTAAGTGAAACTAGAAACTTATCTATAAAAGGTTTGATTCGCGTTATTAAACCGGTATAACTTAAAGGACCTTTAGTGGTTAATTCTACAATACCTTAGTTTATACATAAGGGTTATATATAATTAATATCCAACAGGCAGTTGGATGTTTGTTTTCTGCCTTACTTCCTGTTCCATGTTTGGTTGTGGGCTTAGGCAGATTCACACATTTAACTGTCCGTTCGATATTAGACTATATATAACTAGTATAACTAAGTGATTATAGATGGAACTATTGTGGTTACCATTTTACTAAAGGAAATATATGATTTTCTTAAGGAATGTTTTCTTCAAATATAAAAGAACTATTACAGTTAACTCCGTAAATACCAAATGAATACGCCAGGGTTGTATACAATGAAGATCTAACAAACAATGGGATGTATGTTTTCCGCCTTACTTCATGTTCCTTGTTTGGTTGTGGGCTTAGGGCAGATTCACACAATCGATTGTCTGGTTACTCTATGTTGTATATAAGTTGTATCCATTTAGTACTCATAGAAGGAATTGTAGAGTCATTTTTTCTGATCATTCATCACATCAGAAAATATAGGATTTTCTGGAGGAACAGGTGAACTTTTCAAAAGAATTTATAGTTTACTTTTCATAACTAAAATACTTATGAACTCACCAGCTTAAATGTTGATCTACTCTTTCAAAATAACTTGTATTCTCAGGAAACTAGTAGACAGGTATGCGCTCTGGGATTCACAAGATGGAGTATAGTAGCTTCATGTCTTGTTTTGTTATTTACTTTTGGAGTCAATCTTTTGTGAATCACATACTTTGTAAAAACTTTAATATTAATGTAATGGTTGTTTGTTACTTTGATTACTATGATGCATGTGTTGTGATACTAAGTATGACGTCCTCCGCCCCCGAATGTTTCCGCCGTTCCGGTTTGGGGGTGTGACACCAAAGCGCAAAGTTTTTACAATAAAAGGTTCGAAGGTTTTAGATAAGGTGTCTAAGTCCATAACTATATTTGGTATGTACTTGACCCGATTTAACATGGTCCATTTGGGTTGCACTTCACCAGAACAATTTGGACTTTGAGAAGAGGATATGTATGATTTATTAATATATTATTAGTTATAATATATTAATATGAAATCATATTATTTAATTGGTATTGATCAATAATTAATTTGGAATTAATTTTATGGTCAAAAGAGACTAATTAAATATATAGGGATTGATTGTGTAAATCATTCATTCTTATAATGTGGGCTAGTGATCCATGATTCCTTATAATGGGCTTAATCCATGTGGTGACCCATGGATGCTCCATGGAGGTTAAAACCCATGGCTCATGAGGAATGTGGAAAGTCATGAGTTACATGGTGTAATCCTAATGTGCACACTATATAAGAAGCCCTTTGGTTCAAGAAAATGGCACGCTACAGTATTGTCAAGAGTGTGGCCGATTTTGTGAGCTAGAGAGTTCTCTTTCAAAGTTTCCAAGTGTTGGTGGTGATTTGTGATTCCACTTGAGGCATTCACACTATTGGTGCTAAGCTCTTAAAGCTCCAAGCAATTAGCCACAACAAAAGGTATGTTTCCTAACTTGTTTTATTTACTATGTATCAAAGTTTTGTATGCTAGTTAGGGTAATACCTTGGAAACTTCAAGTTTGCATGTATAATATTGAAAACATAGATCCAAGGTATTTAGGGTTGCATGAACACCTTAGGAGTGTTAGAATGCTCAAAACCCTTTAAAAGGTACATACCAATTTATTCTCGAATGTTACAATTCTCTCCCACTTGAATCGGACTTCGTCCTCGAAGTCCGTTGCCACAAATATCTTGGGGTAATGCTCCCTCATCTCGTCTTCTGGCTCCCACGTCCACTTCGAACCCTTATGGTGCTGCCACTGAACTTTCACCAGCTCAACAACCTTGTTCCTCAAGGTTTTTGTCTTCCGGTCAAGAATTGCCACCAGTATCTCGATATAATTCAGGCGATCATCCACCTAATATCCTCTAATGGCACCACCGCAGAATCATCCACCAAACACTTCCACAACTGAGAGACGTGGAATGTGTCATGGATCTGACTAAGCTCCTCGAGAAGATCTAATCGATAAGCAACCCTGCCCACCCGGGCCAAAACCCTGAAAGGACCGATGTACCTGGGGCCCAATTTGCCCCTCTTCCTGAATCAGATGACAACTTTCCATGGTGACACATTCAGGAGAACCATGTCCCCAACCTGAAACTCTAGATCTGATCGACGCTTGTCGGCATAGCTCTTCTGCCGATTCTAAGATGGTTGGAGTCTACTCTGAACCTGTTGTATCAACTCAGTAGTCTTGAGTACCACCTCGGTACTCCCCATAACCCGTTGACTGACCTCACCCTAACGAATCGGGGTCCTGCATTTTCTCCCATAGAGCATCTCTAAAGGAGGTTGATTGATGCTGGCATGATAGTTGTTGTTATACGAAAATTATGCTAACGGAAGATACGTATCCCAACTCCCATTGAAATCCAAAACATACGCCCGAAGCATATCCTCCAAGGTCTAAATAGTCTGCCCGCTTTGACCGTCAATCTGAGGATGGAAATCCGTACTGAAATGGAGACAAGTACCCAACTCGTCATGGAATCTCTTCCAAAATCTGGAAGTGGATCGGGCGTCCCTGTCTGAAACCACCGAAACTGGCACCTCATGCCGTTCTACGACCTCCCTGATGTATACATCAACCAACTTCTCCGCAGAGATATTCTCCTGAATCGGGATAAAATGCATGCTCTTGGTCGAGCGATCCACGATGACCCAAATCGAATCCACTCCGCGCGTAGTCCGAGGCAACTCCATAATAAAAGTATAAAACCCATGGTAATCTCCTCCCATTTTCAAATGGGAATATCCATTGGTTGCATCTTGTCGTAAGGTCGTTGATGCTTGGCTTTGAATTTCTGACAAGTCAAGCACCTCTCCACAAACCAAGCCACATCACGCTTCATGCAGGGCCACCAATAATCAAGACGCATATCTCTATACAACTTCGTCTCCCCGGGATGAATATAGAACCTCAATTTGTGCGCCTCCTCCATCAGAACCTGATGCACACCACCCCAATACGGAACCCATACTCTCAGATGAAGAGTCAATAACCCTCGACTATCATAATCAAAGGAAGCCACCTGAACCACTATGTGCTCACTCTTCCGGTGTTCTTCCTCCATAGCCTCGGCCTAAGCCTCGTGAATCTGTTCGAAGAGAGGAGTAATCACGGTCATCCTCAAACAAATATCCTTGATCGAAGTTGCGACTACCTTGCGGCTAAAAGCATCGGCCACCACAACGGCCTTCCCCGGTTGGTAAAGGATCTCACAATCATAATCCTTCACCACATCCAACAACCGATGCTTCCTGATATTCAGATTCGGCTTATCCATCAGATACCTCAGGCTCTTGTGATCCGTGTAAATGGTACAGCGGACCCCATAGAGGTAATGTCACCAAATCTTGATGGATAAAACCACAGCTCCCAACTCTAAATCATGCGTCGGATAATGCACCCAAACCCGTGATCGACACATCACAATAAACCACTAAATCATCAACACCCTCTGGCATGGTCAGAATCGGCGCCTCGCACAACCGCTGTCTCAAAGTCTCGAAATTTGCCTGCTGCTCAGGCCCCCAACGAAATGTAACCGTATTCTTTGTCAATCGGGTCAATTGAACAAATATCTTGGAGAAATCCTGAATGAATATCCGGTAGTAACCTGCTAACCCAAGGAAACTCCGAATCTTAGATGGAGACCTTGGAACCTCCCATCTCATGACGTCCTCGGCCTTGGCCGGATCGACCAAAATACTATTTTGGTTGACTAGGTGCCCTAGAAACTGCACCTCACGCAACCTGAACTCACACTTGGAGAACTTCACAAAAAGCCTCTCCCTCCTCAGAATCTCTAAAACCTCTCTCAAGTGCTCCTCATGCAGCTCTCGGGTCTTGGATAGACCAGGATATCATCAATGAATACAATCACAGACCGATCTAGCATCGGCCTGCATACGCGGTTCATGAGATCCATGAACGCGGCTGGAGAATTGGTGAGCCCGAAGGGCATCACCACGAACTCGTAATGACCATAACGAGTCCGAAAGGCCGTCTTCTGCACATCCTCCTCTCTGACCATCGTCTGATGGTAACCCGAACACAGATAAATCTTGGAAAACCAAGATGCACCCTGAAGCTAGTCAAACAAATCATCGATCCTCGGGAGTGGATAACGGTTCTTCACCGTTAGCTTATTCAACTCCCGATAATCAATACACATCCGATGAGACCCATCCTTCTTTTTCACAAACAAGATCGGTGCTCCCCATGGCGAACTGATCGGTCGAATGGACCCATTTTCTAACAACTCCTGTAGTTGTGTAGACAAATCCTGCATCTCTGGAGGAGCTAGACGATATGGTGCCTTGGCTATCGACGCCGGACTAGGAACCAGGTCAATCCTAAACTCCATCTGCCTCTCTGAAGGAACCCCAGGAAAATCCTATGGAAACACATCCGAATATTCCCGTACGATCGACACATCATCCACGGTCGCCTTACCCGTATCCCGGGTATCCATAACATAGGCGATAAATTTGGAACAACCCCGATGAAGATAGTGTCTGACCCTAGCTGCTGAACATAGAATCGGCCCATACTGAGCTCTCTCCCTGAACCACCAACTCTCCCTACTTGGGTTCTGGATACACACCAACTGATGCTCACAATCTATCACTGCCCCATTGGGTATCAACCATTCCATCCCTACGATAACCTTGTTCCCGCGCATAGGAATGGGAACCAAATCAATCAGATATTGTTCGCTGAACATCTAAAGAACACAACCCTGATGAACCCTCGATACCCAGACATATCAATCATCTGCAATCTCGACGTATAAAGGAAAAGCAAGCTCCCCTTGAGCTCCAACAAACCTCTTGCTAAGTGCAAGCGATACAAAAGATCAGGTAGCCCCCAAATCAAACAATACTAAGGCAGAAATATCGTTCATGAGGAACGATCCTAAAATAAAACACAAAAATATAATCATGCAATTCAATATAAATAAAGAGATAAGGAGAAGATGCATACCTGTCACTGCATCAGGTATTATGCAAGCCTTGTCGACTGTCAGTTGAAAAGCCCTGGTCTTCACCACAGGCGCATCCGCCTTGCCCTAGCGGCCATCATTGATCCTCAACGTTGATGGAACAGGTGCTACCACTGGTCCCGCTACTGCCAAACTCGGAAAATGGGCCTTTTGTGGCCCCACTGATTGAAATGGAAGCAAATTAGATCAGATACTGGAGGTGGTGGTGGTAGTGGTAGCAGTACAATCCCTGCTAATATGACCCATTTTTCGGCATTTGAAGCAGCTAGAACCACCCACCTTGCACGCCCCATCGTGCGTCTTGCCGTACTTTCTACAGAGGCTCTGACCTTGCTGGTCTCTCGACCCGGAGTCAAATACCTTGGGCCTCTTGCCCGACCCCCTGAAACCTGAGCCTGATCTAGCTTCTTCTTCCTCTCCATCTCAATATCAATTTCCCTCTCTCTGGATCTCGTAATCATATCCTCTAGTGTTTTGAAACTGGATCTGCTCACAAACTGTCGAATATCACTCCTCAGCATCTCATGGTATCTCTCCTTCATCATATCCTCGTCCTCCATATATTGCGGAACCAATAGCGCGCTCTCACGAAACATCGTGGTGATCTCAGCCACCGTCTTAGTAGTCTGGCGAAGGTCCTGGAACTCCCTCGCCAGCTACTGCACCTCAATCACTGGTGTGAGCTCAGCTCGAAATCTGGTCACAAAATAATCCCATGTCATCGAATCAATAGCCTCATCACCAACAGAGCGCCCAACCTCCTCCCACCAGTCTCCAGCTCTGTCTTTCAGAAGACAAGAAGCGAGTATGACCTTTGCCCCATCGGGGAAATTGCTAGTGTGGAAGGCGTTAGCGACATCCGCTAACCAACGCCTGCTCGCGATCAGGTCCTTCTCCCCGAAGTAATCCAGAGCCCCACATGCTAGGAACTCCCTGAAAGTCAGCATTCGAGCTCCAACTAATGCCACCATCTTATACTAACAATCACTCAAACGTTCATCCAAAATCTCCAGAATGCCCTCCTTGACCGTACCAAAGATCATAGGAGTCTACTCAAGTATGTTGTAGGTAATCTCAGACGAAATGAACTCCCACGTCTAATCATCCAACTGCCCGACTCCAGAACCTATGCCTGAACCCTCATCGGCACCAGAACCACTAACCGGTCTGCCTCGAAGAGTCACCATACTGAAAATAGACCATATAAACCATCAAAATACGCATCAATATATATCGAGGAGTCTCATACTATACCAGTTTCCTGGTTTCATTGCAGTTCTCCTTGAATCGAGTACGAATCCTCTGTTTTCAGTAGTACGACCCCATACCACCTTCCACATCTATCTGCACTTTCCTCAAGGATCGTTTTGAATCCTACAAGTTCCTCCTAATCCACACAAAAAATCCTCCACAAGACACATCTCCCAAGACTAAATCTCTTCCAAGGTTTTCCTAGGGCAATCACCACACCACTCTCCACCAACAGCTGTAGAAGAAATTCTTACCAACATCCTCTAACTAGCTCAGGAATACAATTACATATCACTGACACCAGATAATTCTTCGAATCAAAGGTCTCACATAACAACGATTGGACTCAAACAAGAGCTGCGCAATAGAGTTAAAACATAACCTTCTAAAATTATTTAGTTTCTGTAATATGTAACTTAGCATATCCGCTTACTAGTTAGCTGAAGTTAGTGAGAATTCCTAAAAAGCACAAAGCAAGCAGCATTCGAGAATTGAGTAATCAAAATCAAGCATAACCTAATCATGTCATCCTATCATTAACTGATTAGTACTAGCATGCAAGTCTACAAGATCATATAGAAGGCATATAAAGGAATCTCTCCTAGCATTCTATCATGCAAACTAAGCAGATCCTTAGCCCCAACTAGCATGCGATTCACATATTCATAAATCAAAGCATATCATAAAACATGTATGGGTATTTTGGGAAAACTTACTTGAGCTCGGTCGATTGCATGCACCACACCCTTTTCTTTTATTAGAACCTTTTTTTGTATAACATTTCTTTTTGATAAAATCTACCAAACCCTCAGTTTGAGTTCAGACATACCCGAGAGTACGTCTGAATCCCTCAAACTAAGGCTCTGATACCAACTTTTAACATCCCAAAATTAAGACTAAAAATTTTCGTTTATAAAATTAATAAAATCATTATCCAAACATCATCATAAAACCTTGGTGGAACAAAGTGTATCACATACATCATAAAACATCAAAGTAATCAAAAAATGCGGAATGAGGTGGTGTGTGAACTGCAATCATCTTGGGCTCTTCCCATTCGAACCAGAAGTACCTGAAACATAAACTAAAAACCGTAAGCACAAAGCTTAGTGAGTTCCCAAAATATATCACACCATACAATAATAAACAGATAATGGGCCCCGCTCATCATCGATCCCCGCCCGATATCGAGCCCTGCTCGGTATACAGATCAATCAGTCATCAGGCCCCGCCCGGTATACATATAAACATATAAACATATAAACACATAACACATGTAATAATCACAAAGATACATAGCATACAGAATGGTCATCGGGCCCTGCCCGGTAAGCATATCAGCATATAACACATGCAAGAGTCACGCAAACATCTAGCATCCTAAACATAACAAATCATGGGCCGACATTGGTGCCTTCGACCAACCACACACAATGAGGATACTCACTTGTAGCAGCTGAAATACACAAAAGAATCTTTGTATGCTGGTCCCAAAAGTCCCCGCGCTTCAGTGGCTTGCAAAAGAGGTGATAATTTTGGATCTCTAAGCTTCATTCCATGCAATGAGTCTTCAATATCCTTCTATCACTTAAAAATGTATAAGTTTATATGTTTAATATGTGTACCAGGAGGGGCCCGATGACATCCCGCTAAGACTACAAACCTGTCATTCAATAGGCCCCGCCTGTCATCAGGTCCCTCCCGGTACACATATTAAACATATAAACATATAAACATATAATCATTCTAACACATGCTGTCACACCCCAAACCAGAACGGCGAAAACGTTTGGGGGCGGAGGACGTCATGTACAGTATCATAACAATGCATAATAGTAAAACAAGCAACAACATCATCCATTTCATTACTATTATAATTTTAATACAAGTGTGTTCTGTATAGTTTATAAGACACCAAAATATGAATCAAAATACAAGACGAGTCTTGAACATGCTCCGTCTTATCAAAACCTGGTCATCGATACCTGTCTACTGGTGACGTGAGAATACAAGTTATTTTGAAAGCGTAGATCAGCATTAAAGCTGGTGAGTTCATAAGTATTTAATGTCATTGTTTGTATAAGTTTGAATGAAATGTTTGTAAATGTTTGATGTAAAAGTTTGTAAGTGTTGTTTGTAAATGTTTGAATACTTCCTAGAAAATCCTATATTTTCTACTAAAGTAGCCTTCTACCAAGACTCGACTGTTTTGTAAGTTTGTTCTTTTGTAAAAGTGAGTGTTTTTCCCAAGTATTACTATCATTACCTAAATATAGTTTTCATTACCGTTTATGTGAGAAGATCACAATGTGAATGAAATGGGAAAATAAAGATGTACTGTAGTTTTATCTAAGTGACTACCAATGTACTAACTACCTTAAACCTGTTCGTTTAATTAAGGTAAAATGTGATAAGATTGTAACCATACTTGATTGACTAGTATAACACGACATTCGAGATGTCGAAATGGTATGACATTCGTCACCCGTAGACCTGCAGGTGCCACTGTAGCTAGAAGCAAGGTGTAGGATGGTCAATCCCGTATAGATCTATACACAAATTCACGCTCTCCTTCCAGGAGACTCTGGGTACAAAACGTGACACAACAGTATATTGACATGCCATGAAGTAGTGGCTCACATTATTGTTATAGTATTCTTGTATTTGTGATCCGCTCCCACTTCCATTCAGGTAGCTCCGGTTGTTGAAGTAAACCTGAGGGTTTCTGGTATTCGGCCTTAACCTTGGCGCAAGTAAGACACTTACTCACGAAGGTAGCAATATATGCTTTCATGTTAGGCCATCGGTATAGCTTTTTAAGATCCAGATACATCTTATCTGAACCTGGGTGGACAGAATATCGAGTGTTGTGTGCCTCGGTCATGACCAAGTCTCTGAGACCACAGTGTTTCGGTGTTCAGATCCGATCCATGAAATATAAGGCTCCGCCACCCTTGATTTCCAAGTTTTTATCCATCCCTCTCAGGGATTCACCCGCCACATTTTCAGGTTTCAAGGCTTCAAGTTGAGCCTCCTTAATTTGTGTGGACAGGTGTGAATGGATAGTCATAGTCAAAGATTTGAATCTACGACCAGATTATTCTTTCCGACTTAGGGCGTCAGCTACTACGTTGGCTTTACCAGTATGATAACGAATTTCGCATTCGCAGTCACTAAGTAGCTCGACCCACCGTCGTTGTCTCATGTTGAGCTCCTTCTAGTCGAATATGTGTTGGAGGCTTTTGTGGTCTGTAAAGATAGTGCTTTTTGTACCATACAGATAGTGTCTGCAGATCTTCAGAGCAAATACCACTGCTCCTAACTCAAGATCATGTGTGGTGTAGTTGACCTCGTGTGTCTTTAGTTGTCTTGAGGCATAGGCGGTGACCTTACCTCGTTGCATCAGAACACAGCCAAGCCCTTGGTTGGATGCATCGCATTAAACCACGAAGTCTTCTATCCCTTCTGGGAGGGACAGTATCGGTGCGCTACATAAGCCTCGCTTTAGCGTTTGAAACGCCTTGTCTTGCTTCTCTTCCTAGTCAAAGGCCACACCCTTCTGGGTCAATGTTGTAAGCGGTTTCGCAATCCGAGAGAAGTTCTTAATGAACCTGCGATAGTAACCAGCGAGGCCAAGAATTTGACGAATTTTTGTAGGCGTCTTCGGTGCTGACCAATTCTCAATGACTTTGATTTTGGAAGGGTCCACGTGAATTCCCTCTTCGCTAACCACGTGACCCAAGAATTCGACTCTTCGAATACAAAATTCGCATTTAGAGAACTTCGCATAAAGCTTCTCTGATCATAGTGTTTCTAAGACCTGACGTAGGTGTTGACTATGCTCCTCCTTACTACGAGAGTAGATAAGTATGTCATTGATGAATACAATGACGAACTGATCCAAGTAAGGACGGCACACCCTATTCATTAAGTCCATGAATACTGCGGGCGCATTGGTCAATCCGAATGGCATCACTACAAACTCGTAGTGTCCATAACGAGTTCAGAAGGCTATCTTCGGAACATCCTCCTCTAACACTCGTAACTGGTGATACCCGGATCTCAAATCTATCTTTGAAAAGTAATTCGCCCCTTGCAGTTGGTCGAACAAGTCGTCTATGCGAGGCAGAGGGTAACGATTCTTGACGGTAAGTTTGTTCAGTTCTCGGCAGTCGATGCACATACGGAATGATCTGTCTTTCTTCTTGACGAACAAGACCGATGCTCCCTAGGGTGAGAAGCTTGGTCTAATAAATCCCTTGCTGAGAAATTCGTTAAGTTGACCGGATAGTTCCTGCATCTCAGCTGGTGCTAGACGATAGGGCGATTTGGCTACTGGGGTAGCCCCTGGAACTAAGTCGATTCTAAGATCGACTTGACATTGCGGAGGTAATCCTGGTAGTTCTTCTGGAAAGATGTCGGGAAAGTCGCGTACTACTGGGATGTTCTTTATGTCCTTCGTCTCTTGGCTCACATCGACAACATGAGCAAGGAATGCGTGACATTCCTTTCGTAAGTACTTCTGGGCTTGTATGCTCGAGATAATACGAAGGTTCGTGCCTGGTTTGTCGCCAAAGATAACTAGAGTTTCGCTAGACGACAGATTAAGGCGAACAACCTTTTCGTAACACATGATGTCGGCACGATGAGAACTCAACCAATCCATGTCGATTATGACGTCGAAACTTTTAATTGAGACCGGCATGAGGTCGATTGGAAATGAATGGCTATCTAGAGTTAGTGTACATCCTATGTATATGCAGCTAGTGCTTTCTGTCTTTTCGTTAGCCATTTCTACAGTGAACGGTTATTTAAGTGTCCGTGATTTTTGTTTAAGTAAGTGAGCAAATTTCTGGTTCACGAAAATCTTCTCCGCTCCACTATCAAACAGTATGCATGCATATGAGTTATCGAGGAGAAACGTACCAGTGACCACTGTGGGGTCGGCAACTGCTTCCTCGTGGCCTATAGCCAAAACTCTTCGTACTTCGTTGGCATTCCCTGCCTTCGGGCAGTTCCTTTTGTAGTGGCCCACCTTGCCACATCCGTAGCAAGCCTAGCCCACACCATCGTCGGGGACTTGGGTGATTGGCCTTGTCGGAGCCTTGCAGATTCGGGCAGTGTGCCCCTTTCTGTTGCAGTTAGCGCACTGCATCTCCCGGCAGGGTCCATTATGGTGGAAGTTGCATTTGTTGCACTTAGGCAAGCTCCCAACATACTGCTTCATCGGCACAGTAGCAGTAGGTGTTATTGCAGCATGAACAGCTACAACCTGCTGCTTTTTGGCAGCGTTCTACGCCGCGTTTTTCTTCTTGTTATCCCAGAACTTCCGCTTGTTTCCAGCGGCTTTGGAGGGTTCTGGGATAGCCAGGGTTGTTGTTGTTGACGGGGTGCAGACTCCATGATCAATGAGTCGCTGTGCCAATCGCTTGGCACTGTCGAAGGTAGTGGGGTTTAAAGCTAAGACATTCCCATGAAATGGAGGCACCAGCCCCCAGATATACCTCTCAATCTTCTTTCCCTCAGTAGGGACCATTCCCGGACATAGTGCCACCAGATCGCTGAATCTGGCAGTATAGGCCACTATGTCGGAGCCCTTCATGGTTAGGCTCCAGAGTTCCTGTTCAAGTTTCTAAACTTCGCCCCTCGGGCAGTATACCTCGATCATGATCTCCTTCAGAGCTTCCCAGCCCATAGCATTTCCCACTATTAGAGTTAGTGACTTGACATGGCTATTCCACCATGTCAGGGTTCGGTCCGCGAAGGTGCAGGCAGCAAATTTAACTTTGCTCCCTTCCGGATAGGAGCAGATCTCGAAGATCGACTCTGTTTTCTTGAACCATTGTGAGAGGGAAATGATTCCGCCAGTCCCATTGAAGGTCCTGGGTTTGCAGTTGGTGAAGTCCTTATACAAGCACTCTCTAGGGCGCACCGGAGCATCACCTTGATTGGAATGAACAGTTGTTCCACTCCCGCTAGTTCTACTAGCGTTGAACTGAGCTAGGGCTGTCGTAACAGCCGCATTCACCGCAGCTTGGATAGCTGCTGGGTTGTATTGTGGAGGAGGTGGTGGTGGTTATTGATTCGGAGTTATCGGAGTAGTGCGCTCGCTGATCGACGTGGAGGCATCTTGTAGCTATAAGTTAAAAAAAAGATGAAGATATTAGTAAGCATTCAATAAAGAGTATGATGAAAGTGAATCATGGATTAACTCTCCATAGCCCAACAGAACAGCTGAAAGTATGATTGAAATAGAGATCTAGCTATAGAAGGGTGAAAGCATTTGGATAAAGATTTCCCATGAGATTAGATATCTGTCAATAATACTGGTATTAACGATGTAACAAGTTATAGAAGGGTGAAAGCATTTGGAAAGTATGATTGAAATAGAGATCTAGCCTTCTTACATCAAACCAGAATAAGAAAATTTTGACAGCATAAAGACCTAATCGACTTAAAGTTCAAGGTCTTAAGATAAACAAGAATTTACAGGGAAAAGTGCTACTTAGAGCATAGATAAGAAGGCTATTCCTTTAACCAAAAGAAAGGATGAGCAGAGCATCTCCTACTGGTGACGAGCACCCCTCGGGCGAACCCTTAAATCAGCCAGCTGAAGCTCCAAATCAAGAAGGCGTCGCTCGTACACTCGCTGGCGTACACGGTGTTCTATGACTTCAGCTCGAGTCACAGCTAGTTCATGCAGTAGAGACTCATTGTCTCTCGCAGCTCTCTCGCGAGCATCTTCCAGATGACGAATGCGGACAGTATTGACTCCCGCATTGGCATCAACCTGCATGACTCGGTTGATGGCTGTCCTACCCTGTATTTCATTTCGAGCAACCCTTTGGACCAGAATTGGCAGGACTCTGTCTGCTGAGCCTCCTTCGCTCAGATTGTAGAAGCTTCTGTCTCCGTTGTATGGCATGGGTTGACCCTGTTCTTGACTCCATGTTTCCAAACTTTCCGCCCACAGAGGCATCGGGCCTTGAAAAGTCGGACGAGGGTTAGGATTTAGGATTTGAGCTACCAGGGGTTGATCATTGACTTCCGGCTCGGAGTCAGAATCCTCCGGGAAGTTCTCTGCGAAGATATCATCCAATGGAATGGCATGATTCTCTTCTGGCTCTTCATCGAGCCATCCACCATTTCCTTGGTTGGGGAAGTACGGGTCACAGTGGGGATGGAATCCAACCATGTTATCTATGCGAGAATGGGGGTAAAAGAAATAATTAATAGACGTACTAATTAAGATAATTATAAGATGATCCTTACCAGTTACTCCAACATTTGCGTAGTGCATACCAGTCATATGTAACCAAAACATGATAGACCTTCGAATAAGTGATCCTAACTCTAAGTCCACAACCAAACAAGGAACAGGAAGTAAAGCAAAGATCACAGATTCTAAGTCTATGACACCTTAGTTACATATAACCTTTGCGTATCCACTCACCAACTATTGACATACTAATAAAGATCTTTTTAGTTTGCACATAAGTAATTATAGTAACACAAAATACTCCTATAGTATTTTAAGTTTATGTTTTGTTCTAATGTTTTCATTGTAGTAGTGTTGGTATGTTTTTAGACTTGCTGCAACACCACAACCATTCGTAGGCACATGCTAATCACTTCTCGGAATGATATAGTTGATCATGCTATATCACTCCCAGATCTAATTATATGTCCTCAAGCCTACTTGTGCTGTCCAACAGTCGCAATACTTTTGTTCTGTCCTAGTGACACTGATTTTAGTATGAATGCAGGTATGTATACTTTGGTTAAATATTTTATTATTTAAAAGTATAAACTCTTGGTCAGAGTATTTTAATCCCGATGTGTTTATAGTTGTATATCTTTTATGGGTTGATATACTCAATTCACTATAAACAATGATCTGATACCAATCTGTCACACCCCCAAACCAGAACGGCGGAAACGTTCGGTGGCGGAGGACGTCATGTACAGTATCATAACAATGCATAATAGTAAAACAAGCAACAACATCATCCATTTCATTAATAATATAATTTTAATACAAGTGTGTTCTATATAGTTTATAAGACACCAAAATATGAATCAAAATAAAAGACGAGTCTTGAACATGCTCCGTCTTCTCAAAACCTGGTCATCGGTACCTGTCTACTGGTGACGTGAGAATACAAGTTATTTTGAAAGCGTAGATCACCATTAAAGCTGGTGAGTTCATAAGTATTTAATGTCATTGTTTGTATAAGTTTGAATGAAATGTTTGTAAATGTTTGATGTAAAAGTTTGTAAGTGTTGTTTGTAATTGTTTGAATACTTCCTAGAAAATCCTATATTTTCTACTAAAGTAGCCTTCTACCAAGACTCGACTGTTTTGTAAGTTTGTTCTTTTGTAAAAGTGAGAGTTTTTCCCAAGTATTACTATCATTACCTAAATATAGTTTTCATTACCGTTTATGTGAGAAGATCACAATGTGAATGAAATGGGAAAATAAAGATGTACTGTAGTTTTATATAAGTGACTACCAATGTACTAACTACCTTAAACCTGTTCGTTTAATTACGGTAAAATGTGATAAGATTGTAACCATACTTGATTGACTAGTATAACACGACGTTCGAGATGTCGAAATGGTATGACATTCATCACCCGTAGACCTGCAGGTGCCACTGTAGCTAGAAGCAAGGTGTAGGATGGTCAATCCCGTATAGATCTATACACAAATTCACGCTCTCCTTCCAGGAGACTCTGGGTACAAAACGTGACATAACAGTATATTGACATGCCATGAAGTAGTGGCTCACATTATTGTTATAGTATTCTTGTATTTGTATAGTATGTTCTCTCTGTCTAGTGTATAATATGTTTTCTCTGTCTAGTGTATAGTATGTTCTCTTTGTTTCTCATTATAGTAAGAATTGTTTCTCGTTATAGTATGTTTGAACTGACTCATGTATGAACCGACTCTTGTATGTTTCATTGTTCTAGAAATAGTAAGTAGTAATCCTCTAAAGTATACCTATTATAGTTTACTAGTAATGTTGTTTGAATGACTAAGCATGTTTGTACACCTTTGCTACCCAAAGGTGTTAAACTAATGTAAGAGCTTTTATATCTATACACATATACATAATATATAACTAATATTCAAACGACACTCGGACAAACAACCGGTACCCTAAGTCCACAACCAAACAAGAAACAGGAAATAAGGCGAGTTATCAGTCCTAAGCCCTTTCAACCTTATTTATATAACTATATCTATATAGACAAGATTTTGACAATATATAAGTTTAAAAATAGTTTTGTAACATGGTAAAGAGTTTAACATATAAAAGAGTTTATAAAACGATTTGAAGCAGTTTGTTTGCAGTTTGTTTGATAACACAGTTTTGAAGAATAAGAAATCCACTTGTTTGATAGTTATTAATCACATGTGATTGATATAATAACCATAATGTTTCTACTTGTATCCCTCCATAAAAGCATTTAAAATCATTTAAAAGATAAGTTAAGGGGTATGAACTTACCTGTAGTGAGTGATTCGAATGTAAGATCGATAAAGTATGCTAATTGTCAAGTGAAGTCTTGAGCACAAACAGATCCTATTAAGCATATAATGACACATATATGGATATAATTAGTATATATAACAACTAATAATGATAGGGAGCCACTTTAGGGACTAGGAAATACTTGAATTGAAGTGTTACAATCACATATGATTGCACTAAAGGGGTTTACGGCCACATAAGTGTGTTTACGGCCATGGTGTTCACGACCATGGGAGTTTACGGCCATGAGAGTTTACGGCCAACACAAGAAGAAGCTAGGGTTTACGACCTTAGATGTTCACGGTCATTGATGTTCTTGAGAAGGGTTTACGGCCAAAGGAGATAATATGGCCGTAAACTCTTGAGTAACAAGCTAAAGTGGTTGATTTCAAGGGTGTGATTCAAGAGCTTCTAAGGGGAAATTAGTATATGGAAAGGATACTTACGTTTTGAAGCTTGAAGGGGTGTTCACGGTCCAAAGAGCTAGTGTGTGTTCTTGGTGTTCTTGAAGATCTAACCCAAAAGAGGTGATTTCACGGATGAAATCAAGGGATTTTACTAGATTATGAAAGGTATCAACTAATAAACGGAAGAATCACGTACAAATTTATCGGGAAATCGAAGTGATCTTGATGATACTTGAGAGAGACATGAAAGTTCTTGAGTTGAAAGTGTAAGAAATGAAGAATAATGAAGGATTATCCTCCATAATGGAGGAGTTCACGGCCAGCCTAGAGATTATGGTCGTAATATCTAGTTTATGGCCGTAAACTCCATGTGTTGGAGTTTCCAGCTCGAATACTGCACACTGAACTTTCGTAGATACTTCCTAACACTTAATCCTTGAAGGTACTAGGCTTTAAACACTCAAACAGACCCTAAACAATGCTAAAAGATAACAAAAACAAGTCTGACTTTGATTGAATTGAATGGTTGTACAAGATAGAAATTTCGGGTTGTCACACATGCGATAATCACAAAAACAATAGCATACAACACAGTCATCAGGCCTCGCCCGACATCGAGCCCCGCTCAGTATACATACCAGCACATAACACATGCAAGAGTCATGCAGACTTCTAGCACCCTAACATAATAATCATTGGTTGAAATTGGTGCCTTCGACCCGCTAAACCTAGTGGGGAAACTCACCTCAGACTACTGAATCTCACAGATAAGTCTCTAACTGCTGGCCCACTAAAATCCCCACGCTATCAATCACAAAATAACATCCAATTAATATTTGGATCCTGACTCACACTAAGAGTCCAAACTAGGGTAAAAGACCTTTTTACCCTTATCCAACTTGGCCCAAGTCCAAAGCCCAATCCAATTGTCCAAAAACCCAAATTCCAAAATAATCACCCAAAGCCCTAATATGGAAAAGTGGGCCCAAATCCCTTCTGCGGGCCTTCAACTAAAAGAGTCCAATAAAATAGCATCAGCCCAAAAATAGAATTCTGATAGCCCCCACAGGCCCAAAACTATTAAAGTCCAACATGGGCCTAATACCGAAAAGCCAACAATTCTGAAGCCCACTGCTAAGTTCCCAGAGCGTACTCAGTCCGTACGCTTAGCGTACTCGCTCTGGGGCTTGTACGCGCAGTGTACCAGCTTGTACGCCCAACGTACCCCCAGTTTGGCCAACTTCCATCATTAAGCTCTTATTCGGTTAATACTTCAACCCAACACTCAGATCTGACTTCCTTAAGGTAGTTTATCATGTAAAGTTGGTAACTTTACGTGCATGCATGGCTTAATGGGATTCTATAGCTCAAACGAACTTAATAAAGGGTCTTAACACATGCATGAGTCCATAAACACCTCAAAGCTTGTCTTTTTATGGACAAAGGGACCAAGAGAACCCTAGATTTACCACCAATCACTTTTAGAATGAATCAAGAGGCTCAACAATCATTCCATGAACTCAAAAAGCACAAAATGGCCCCAAAACTAGATTTAACATCATAGATTATCAAGATGGAATCTTTTTAACTCACAAGGATAAAAAATGGTGAACAAATCTCAGATCCTCAAGCTCCAAGCATAACTCCAAATAGTTCACTTCTTCTTCTCCTTCACAAAGCACCAACCAACATACTTTATGGCTCAAAACCTCAATATCTCACTAAGGTTTCGATTTATGGACAAGAGGGGATGGAGGCTGTCTAAACATGACCAAACGAGGCTATTATATGGCTTAAATAGTGTGTAATACCCTAAAAATTAGGGTTTCATTAACCACACGTAAGACGCACACCGCCCCAATACAGAACCCAAACCCGCCGATGAAGAGTCAATAACCCATGGCTATCATAATCGAAGGAAGCCACCTGACCCACAATACGTTCACTCTTCCGGTGCTCTTCCTTCATAGCCCCGACCTGAGCCTCATCCACTCCAATATTGGAGTAATCACGATCATCCTCAAACATATATCCAAGATCAGAGCTGTGAACACCTTGCGGCTGAGAGCATCGGCCATCACATTGGCCTTCCCGGGGTGATAAAGGATCTCACAATCATAATCCTTCAACACATCCAGCCATCAGCGATGCCTCATATTCAGATTTGGATGATCCATAGGATACATCAGGCCCTAGTGATCCGTGTAAATAGTACAACGAACCCCATAGAGGTAATGCCGCCAAATCTTGATGGCGAAAACCATAGCCCCCAGCTCCAAATCATGCGTCAGATAATTCGTCTCATGAGGCTTCAGTTGCCTTGAAGTGTAAGTGATCACGCGACCGCTCTACATCAACACTACCCCCAAACCCGTGATCGACACATCACAATAAACCACAAAATCCTCGACACCCTCTGACAGGGTCAAAATCGGTGCCTCACACAATCATTTTCTCAAGGTCTCAAAAGATGCATGCTGCTCAGGCCCCTAGCGAAAAATAACCGTCTTCTTTGTCAACCGAGTCAAAGGAACAACTATCTTGGAGAAATCCTAGATAAACCTCCTATAATAACCTGCTAGACCAAGGAAACTTTGAATCTCAGATGGAGACCTCGGAACGTCCCACCACATCACGGCCTCGACCTTGGCTGGATCGACCAGAATACCATTCTGGTCGACAAGGTGCCCCAGAAACCGCACCTCGCGCAGCCAGAACTCGCACTTGGAGAAATTTATGAAAAGTCTCTCCCTCCTCAAAGTCTCTAAAACCTCCCTCAAGTGCTCCTCATGCTGCTCCTGAGTCTTCTAATAGACCAAGATATCATCAATAAATACAATCACAAACCGATCCAGCATCAGCCTACACACGCGGTACATGAGATCCATGAACACGGCTGGAGCATTTGTGAGCCCATAAGGCATCACCATGAACTCGTAATGACCGTAACGAGTCCAGAAAGCTATTTTCTACAAGTCCTCATCCTTAACCCTCATCTGATGATAACCCGATCATAAATCAATCTTGGAAAACCAAGATGCACCCTGAATTTGGTTAAACAGATCATCAATCCTCGGGAGTGGATAACGGTTCTTCACTGTTACCTTATTCAACTCTTGGTAGTCAATACACATACGATGGGACCCATCCTTCTTCTTCACAAACAAGATCGATGCTCCCCATGGTGAATTGCTCGGTCGGATGAATCCCTTGTCTAACAGATCCTGCAACTGTGTAGACAACTCCTGCATCTCGGGAGGAGCCAACCGATACGACTCTTTGGTTATCGGAGTCGTACCTGGAACCAGATCAATCCTGAAATCAACCTACCTTTCCGGAGGCACCCCACGCAAATACTCTATAAACACATCGGGATAATCCCGCACAATCGACACATCATCCACTGCCACCTTACCTTTATCTCGGGTATCCATAACATAGGCGACAAATCCGGAACAACCCTGCTGAATATAACGCCTAGACCTCGCGGCTGAAGACAAATGTGGCCCACTCTGAGCTCTGTCACCCTGAACCAATAACTCTCCCTCACTTGGGGTTCAAATCCGAACTAATTGTTATTGTATTAGGTGTCTAACCCCATAACTATAATTGGTACGTACATTACCCGACAGTAGTATGGTCCTTTTTGGTTGCCTTCACCATAACAACTTGACTGGATGAATAATGAAGAAAGAGGTTAATTGTGGTTTATTAATATATTATAGGAATAATATATTAATTGAGAAATCATATTATTTAATTAGTATTGATCAGAAATTAATTTGGAATTAATTTGGTGATTAAAAAAGACTGATCAAATTGCAGGGATTGATATTGTGGTTATAAGATAATTGCAAAGTTGGGCTTGTGGATCCCTAAGGAAGGGATGGACGAATTCTATGAGGAAGTCCACATAGTTTTCGTCCATTAGGGGCTTCTGGAAGGATCCATTGGATTGCTTAAGCCCTAAATAGAGAATCAGGGTTTCAGTCAAATACTTAATTGCTCAGCTATATAAGGACCCCCCTAGGACTCCCAAAATCGGCCACTTGCTTCTAAGAGAATACCCTAGCCGATTTTACGAGCCTCCTAACCTCTCTCATATTCCTCCAACTTGCTACTTGGTGTTTGTGATCCATTTGAGGTGCAACATTTGAGGCACTAAGCTCTTGAAGGTTAAGATCTACAAACTACAAGCTAAAAGGTATTCTTTTATCCTTGTTTATGTTATGATCTCCGAAAATTGCATGCTAGTTAGGGTTCATGCTTTGGATAACTTGATTTGCATGTATAACTTGAGAAAAACATAGATCCGAAGCATTATGGTTGCATGTACACCATATGAATGTTGTAGTGCTAAAAAATCATCAGTGGTATCAGAGCTTTGGCTATTTTTCAGTTGTATTTGATGCCATGTTTGATTAATCAAAGCTGAAAGAAATCGATTTATGTCCCCTGACAGATGAACTCGATGAGTCCATATTGGGACTCGACGAGTCAAAATCCTGACTCGACGAGTTGACCCGTCTGAAGGCGGGTTTTCGGATTTTAAGGCTAAATTAGATTTGGATAATTACCATAAACTATTTTTATTGTCAAAATCCGATTTTTCAATTATGGTAGTGGATATCCTAATCTAATTGGAAGATAACGATCGAAATTTATGATAATTACTAGGTTATGTGATAAACTAATTATTTGTAAATTTTGAATTGTGATTATCTTGCAAAATAAAATTGGATAAGGTCAAATTTAGATAATGGTAAAATTATATGATTATTTTAATTGTTTTAAATTTGATCTGGAAAGTTTTGAAAAGCTTCATAACTTGCCCTCAAGTTTTGTAATTTAAAATTTTATTAAATGTTTTAATTTTGAAATATTAAATTCTAAACCCTAGTGTTTTAAAAGTTTAAAATACAACCCTTATACTTATATAATATTAAAAGCTTAATACTTATATATATATATATATATATATATATATATATATATATATATATATATATATATGTATAAGATTAGTCGGTCTTACCGTTAGTAGGCCTCATTCACGAAGCCGATCTATAAGGGGGGGTATAAGGAATCTGCCTATAAAATGGCGGTTGAATGGGTGTCTACTCTCACCCACCGCTTCCTTGATTGGTGGAGGGTCGTTAGCCGAACGGATACGATAGGACAACTAATTCCTCATTAATAAGTATAATGATTATTATGAAGTAACTAAATGTTTTCATAAAATTCGCAATCTTAGTTACTTTAGGCAAAATGTGAAAAATAATGCTATTCCATGAAATTGCACTTTGCACCTTGCCAAGTCGTTAGTGGAGCATGTGTGGTTAACCAAAACACTAACTTGGACTAACAAGCGTGGCAAATGGTAGCTCGATGTTTATCATAGATCAATGGAGCGTGTGTGGTTAACCGGCACATTGATTAGGTGATAAATGGCATCGAGAGTACCGAGCACATTTGCATGGTTATTCACACCTTGTTTGTGATCCTCGGTATCCCAGTCACAAACTTGAAAGGCATAATCGAGATTAAATATGTCATTGAAAAGTTCAATGAATCTCAAAGAATATAGGAATTTCAAATCATTTAAAACCTAATGTTCATTCTCGTTTTTCATGGTGGAAATTAGTAAATCGTCATTTACCTACCTTCAAATATTTTACAATTGGACTACGATATCCCTCTTCCGAATTGTAGAATATTGTGTTGGGTCCTAGACTTCATATTTCATTTGGGTGTTATATTAAAGATTCTTATCTAATCTAAACTTTGTCTCTTTTCTTTTTCAGATGTCAGGCTCGAACTCCTCCAAAACCAACTCCTTGAACCCACTTTCTCTCTTGGGCATTTGCGGAAGGGTCATATTTGATGGATCCAACTTTAACGATTGGATTCGAAACATTCGAATGACCCTAAGGTACGAGGACAAGGAATAGATTCTCGACAAATAAATCGTCAAGATCAACGAATCTACTGCTACTCCCGAAGAAATCACCGAGTATAGGGCACGATGCAAAGAAGCGACAAAGGTGTCATGCATCATGGTAGCCATTATGACTCCCGAGCTTCAAAAGTTCTACGAGGACAATTGGCCTTATGACATGCACCAATATTTGATGGAAAAGTACCATCAAAGTGCACGCCAAGAGAGGTACGGGATAGTTGCCTCTTTAATAACAACTAAAATGAAGGATGGAGAGTCCATCACGACCCATTTGCAAAGAATACAAAGATACGTGGATCGTTTGCTCAAGTTCAATGTCAACTTCGATGAAGAGTTGTCCATTGATATTATCCTCCACTCTCTACCTCCTTGTTATGAACAGTTCAAGATGACTTATCATATGAACAAGGATGGGGTGACCTTGAGCAAACTTCAAGGGTTGTTAAGAACTGTTGAAACCGGCTTGAAAGGAAAAGCTGTCGCATGAACTTCTACTGCTGCTACCCCTGTCTTGGCAATTGGACAAGGGAAGGGGAAAAAGAGGAAAGCTCCTTCTAATAACCACAAAGGAAAGTCTCATGATGGTTCTTCTTCAATTGGAACCAAAGGTGGTTCTGCTGCTCCTTCGTCTAATCCAAAAGATGCAGAGTGCTTCCACTGTCATGAAAAAGGGCATTGGAAACGAAGTTTCCCGAAGTATCTACAAGACATCAAGGATGGGAAGATAAAGCCCAACTTTGTCGGTATTTATACTATTCAATCTAATAACTCATCACATGCTAGTTTTTGGGTCCTTGACATAGGGTGTGGTTTTCACATTTGTTCTGATTTGCAGGGTCTAAGAAGAAGTAGGGATGTGGAGCATGGGAAGATGAACTTGATCATGGGGAATAGGAAAGCGTCGCCTGTCACCAAGATTGGAGTTTATTCTTTAGTGATTAGTAGTGGGTTAGGTTTAGAGTTGAATAATTGTTGCTACTAGTCAGAGATGACGAGGAATATTATTTCATTTCATGGTTTGTATAAACAAGGTTTTAGATTTTCATTTAATAATGAAATTGGTTCTATTAATGCTTTCTATAATGGTACTTTCTATTTTGAAGCATTGCCTTGTAATGGTATATATGAAACTGTGATGGTTGTATACAACTTAGGAAATAATGTGTTGCATATTGATTCATCCAATGGTTTGGACAAGACATGCTTGTGGCATTGTCGTCTTGGACATTTCAACAAGAAGCGCATAGCCCAACTCCAAAAGGATGGAGTGTTGGAGTGATTTGACTTAAATTCGGATGACATGTGTGAATCTTGTCTGCTTGGAAAGATGACTAAGTCACCCTTCACTGGTACTTGTGAAAGAGGTGAGGGATTATTGGATCTCATACACATCGATGTGTGTTGTCCCTTTAGATCCACCACAAAGGATGCAAATCGCTTCTATGTGACTTTTACCGACGATTATAGCAGATATGGATATATCTACTTAATCAAGAACAAGTCAGAAACCTTTGAAAAGTCCAAAGAGTTCAAGAAAGAAGTGGAGAATCAATTGGGCAGGAAGATAAAGATGCTCTGATCTGATTGAGGTGGTGAGTATCTTAGTATCGAGTTCCATGACTATCTTAAGGAATGTGGAATTGTTTCACAATTGACGCCACCTAGGACACTGCAACTCAATGGTGTGGCTGAGAGGTGCAATCGAACCCTGTTGGACATGGTTCGTTCCATGATGAGTCGAGCTTCGTTACTTATCTCATTCTGGGGGTATGCCTAAGAGATTGTCGCCCATATCCTTAATCTAGTCCCAACTAAGAAGGTTGCCAAAACACCTCACGAGATGTGGACAGGGAAGGTTCCCTCGTTGGTACATATCAAGGTTCGGGGTTGCGAGGCTTTTGTAAGACGAGAGACTCACGACAAGCTTGAACCTCACATTGAGCGGTGTATTTTCATCGGCTATCCACATAAGTCCTTTGGATATCTCTTCTACATACCGAGTAATAATGTTGTCTTCGTTGCGAGGAGAGGGGTTTTCCGAGAGAGAGAACTCATATGCCAAGATCACATTGGGAGGCAAATTGACCTTGAAGAGCTTCATGAATCAAGTGATGAAGGAACCTCAAACACTAGCGCTCAACCCGAGGAGGAAACTCCTGTTGAACCGATTGACGAGTCCTTACCTCTTAGGCATTTCATTAGAGTTAGTGTTCCACCCATATTATATGGTTTCCATATAACTATTGAGGGTGATACGTTTATTAGTGATAGTACACTAACAAATATGGATAAACCTAACAACTACAAGGAAGCCATGGCAGGCCCGGAGTCTGAAAAATGGAAAGAGGCGATGGACAGCAAGATTTAGTCCATGTATGACAATCAAGTTTGGAACTTGGTTGACAATGTACCTGGTCGTAAGATGGTCGGGTGTAAGTGGATCTTCAAGAAGAAGACCGACATTGATGGGAAAGTGCATACGTTCAAGGCACGATTGGTTGCGAAGGGCTTTATTCAAACCCCTGGGGTTGACTATGACGAGATCTTATCACCAGTGGCCAAGATCAAGTACATAAGGGTTATGCTAGCCATAGCTGTGTTTCATGATTATGAAATATGGCAGATGGATGTCAAAACCGCTTTCCTTAATGGGAAGTTGGCTAAGGATGTTTAAATGAATTAGCCAGAGGGTTTTGTGGATGCAAAGTACCCGAATAGAGTGTGCAAGCTTGAGAAATCCATCTATGGATTAAAACAACCATCTCGCAGATGGAATCTTTGTTTCAATGAGAAAGTCAAAGAGTTTGGTTTTTCGAGAAGCGAGGATGAGTCCTGCGTATATGTCAAAGCTAGTGGGAGTATAGTTAGCATCTTGGTGCTGTATGTGGATGACATACTGTTCATAGGAAACGACGTCCCAACCTTGCAGGAGGTTAAGTCCTGGCTTGGGAAGTGTTTCGCTATGAAGGACCTCAGAGAGGTTGCATATATTCTAGGGATAAGGATATTAAGAAATAGGAGTAAGAGACTAATAGGACTTAGTCAAATTACTTACTTGGATAAAGTGCTGAAACGTTTTAGCATGGAGAATTCCAAGAAAGGGGAGTTACCGATCCAAAGCAATACCAAATTGAGTAAGACTCAAAGTCCGAGTACTGATGTTGAGATAGTAGAAATGAGTCAAGTTCCATATGCTTCCGCCGTTGGCTCGATCATGTACGCTATGACATGTACTCGCCCTGATGTGGCTTTTGCTTTGAGCATGGTCAGCCGATATCAACGGAACCCTGGTAGAGCTCACTGGATAGCAGTAAAGAACATTCTTAAGTATCTACGAAGAACGAAGGACTGGGTCCTCATACTTGGTGGAAGTGAAGACTTGAGAGTGACAGGGTATAGTGATGCTAGTTTTCAGACCGACAGAGATAACTTCCGCTCTCATTCGGGCTGGGTATTTACGCTGAATAGAGGAGCAGGGACTTGGAAAAGTTCCAAGTAGGAGATCGTAGCTAATTCAACGTGCTAACCAGAGTACGTAGCAGCGAGCGAAGCATCGAAGGAGGCGATATGGTTGAAGAACTTCATCGGAGACCTTGGAGTTGTACCAGCCATAAAGAAACCTTTGGAGATTTTCTGCGATAATGAAGGTGCGCTTGCCTTGACCAAGGAACCGAGGGATCATGGCAGATCCCGACATATCAATAGAAAATATCATTTCATCAGACATCGTGTAGAAGAAGGAATCCTCGTGGTCAAGAGGGTATCGTCAGAAGAGAATCCTGCAGATCCCCTCACAAAGGGTCTGAGCAGGGTTAAACACTTACAGCATGCGAGGACCATTGGTCTGAAGGATGATATCAATTTTAGTGATTAGATAGTTATTTAGAAACTTGTAATAGATAAAATGTAATTGACATTTGATGATTGAATAAAGGAGTTTTATTTATGAGTAAAGTTACTATCTTGTGTCAATTGTTTACTATTGTTTCACTTTTGCATGTTTGGACTTCCAGAATAATAGGATTATTCGAATCATCCACAGTCGATCATACTTTGGAAGTAGGCTATGAGGTTAGAGTGTCATGAATTGGTTTGTAGATCGTCTAAGCGTTTAGACATAGCAAAAGTTTGCTGGAATGTCCATGAGTGCTCTTGAAATATGATTTGAGTATTTGATTAAACCCACGCTCATATGAATCACTTCATGGAATTTATCACAAGTGATTGTGATATGATAATATCATATAGTCTTTAAACCGAGATATATGAGTTGTTGTTTGCAAGTTGGTTGTGCATTGATAGTGCGTAAACGCATCAGTAACTTGATGTTATAAAACGTATTCTTGTGCACAATTTAATTGTTGGATAAGGTGTCTAAGTCCATAATTATTTCTGGTATGTACTTGACCTGGGTTAGCATGGTCCATTTGGGTTGCATGGCATCATGCATTTGGATAGACTAAAATGAGAGAAATAACACTTATGGTTTACTAATATATTATAAGTTCTAATATATTAATAATATTATTTAATTAGTATTGATCAAGAATTAATTTGGAATTAATTAAGTGATCAAAAGAAGACTAATTAAATATATGGGTTGATTTTGTAAATCACTCATACTTATATAGTGGGCTAATGCTCCATGGATTATCAAGTTGGGCTAAAACCCATAGGATGCTCCATGGTGGTTATAGAACCCATGGGTCATGGAAATGAAAGGTCATGACAATTAGGGTTTACATGGTGTAACCCTAATTGTAACACACTATATAAGGATCCTTATGTTCACCAAAATCGACACTTAAGCAAGAAAGAAGAGGGCTAGCCGATTTCAAGTAGTGTGACATTTCTCTCAGGTTTATTCCAAGTGCATTTGGTGTTGTGTGATACTTTTGAGGCATCACACTTGAGGTGCTAGGCTCACAAGGTTTTCAAGGAATCCAAACTCCTACAAGGTATGTTTTCTAGCTAACTTTTATGTTTAAAAGTTCCCCATGTATGCTAGATAGGATTATGAACCTTGGAAAAATCATTTTGCATGTATCTTAGTCAAACATAGATCCAAGGTTTCTAGGGTTGCATGTACACCTTAGGAGTGTTAGAATGCTCATAACCCTTCATTAATAAGTAAATAGTATAAGCATATAAGTCAAAGTTTATCTGTTCCTTTTATCCCAAGAGGATTAAAAGCGATATCTTGGGCCCCTCGATGATTTTGTGTTGACTCATGTGTCGGGCACAGTCAAGACTAAATTAATGTGTTCAATTAAGTTCTATGTCAAGCAAATCAGAAATCGGGAAAAAAACTGTTGGACAATGAGTATGACTTTATTCCATGTCTTTGTCCACACGATATCTTGAGAACGAAGGACTACATGATCCCTTATCTAAAGGACGCGTTATTGACTAGGTCAGAGTTCGACAGCGGCTTTTGAGAGTTACGATTGATAATCGGATTTTGAAGTCGTACTTGCAGTTATAGTTATTAGACTTATCCAAGTGGGAGATTGTTGGATTAGGTGTCTAAGCCCATAAATATAATTGGTATGTACTTGACCCGATGGTAGCATGGTCCTTTTGGGTTTCCTTCACCATAGCAACTTGACTGGATGAATAATGAAGAAAGAGGTTAATTGTGGTTTATTAATATATTATAGGAATAATATATTAATTGAGAAATCATATTATTTAATTAGTATTGATCAGAAATTAATTTGGTGATCAAAAGAGACTGATTAAATTACGGGGACTGATATTGTGATTATAATATAATTGCAAAGTTAGGCTTGTGGATCCCTAAGGAAAGGATGGACGAATTCTATGAGGAAGTCCACATAGATTTCGTCCATTAGGGGCTTCTGGAAGGATCCATTGGATTGCTTAATCCCTAAATAGAGAATCAGGGTTTAAGTCAAATACTTAATTGCTTAGCTATATAAGGACCCCCTAGGACTCCCAAAATCGGCCACTTGCTTCTAAGAGAATACCCTAGCCGATTTTACGAGCCTCCTAACCTCTCTCATATTCCTCCAACTTGCTACTTGGTGTTTGTGATCCATTTGAGGTGCAACATTTGAGGCACTAAGCTCTTGAAGGTTAAGATCTACAAACTACAAGCTAAAAGGTATTCTTTTATCCTTGTTTATGTTATGATCTCCGAAAATTGCATGCTAGTTAGGGTTCATGCTTTGGATAACTTGATTTGCATGTATAACTTGAGAAAAACATAGATCCGAAGCATTAGGGTTGCATGTACACCATATGAATGTTGTAGTGCTCAAAAACCATCAATTGTTGCTCACAATCGATTATCGCCCCATTAAGGCTCAGCCAATCCATACCCATAATAACCTTGTTCCCAAGCAGAGGGATGGGAACCACATCAATCAGATATTTCTCGTTGAACATCTGAATAATACAACCCCGATGAACCCTCGCTACCCAGACAGATCGATCATATACAATCTCGACATCTAAAGGACAATCCAGCTCCCCTGGAGCTCCAACAAACCTCTTGCTCAGCGCAAGCGATACAAAGGATCGGGTAGCCCTCAAATCAAACAATACCAAAGCAGGAATATCGTTTACAAGGAATAATCCTAAAATGAAACACATAAATATAAGCAAGCAATTAATTGTAAATACAAAGATAAGGAGAAGATACATACCCGTCACCACATCAGGTGTCACGCAAGCCTCCTCGGTCTTCAACTGGAAGTCCCTGCTCTTCACCGCAGCTGCATCCGCCTTTCCCTTCCTGCTAGCACCATTGGTCTAAAGGACGATATTAGATTTAGTGATTAAATAGATATATTAGAAACTTGTAACAATATAAATGTAATTGACATTTGATGATTAAGTAATGGAGATTTATTTATGAATATTGTTTATTATCTCTTGTCAATTGTTTATTTTGTGTTTCAAATTTGCATGTTTTACTTTCAGAATTATTGGATTATTCAAATTATCCACAGTCGATCATACTTTGGAAGTAAGTAATGAATTAAGATTGTCATGAATTGGCTTGTAGATTGTCTTAGTATTTAGACATAGCAAATGTTTGCTGCAATGTTCATGAGTACTCCTGAAATGGGGATTTTAGTATTGGATTAAACCCACGCTCGTTTGAATTAATTCATGGAATTATCACGAGTAATTATGAGACGATAATATTGTATAATCTTTAAACCGAGATATATGAGTTGTTGTTTACGAGTTGGTTGTGCATTGATAATGCGTAAAACGCATCAGTAACTTAATGTTATAAAACGTATTGTTGTGTATGATTTGATGAGCAAATAGTACAAGCATATAAGTCAAAGTTTATTTGTTCCCTTTATCCCAAGGGGTAAAAGCGATATCTTGGGCCCCTCAATGATTTTGTGTTGACTTATGTATCGGGCCCGATCAAGACTGAATTGATGTGTTCAATTAAGTTCTTCGTCATACAAATCAGAAATCAGGAAACAAACTGTTGGACAATGAGAATGATTATATTCCATGTCCTTGTCCACATGATATCTTGCAGAACGGAGGATTATATGATCCCTTATCTAAGGACACACAACTGACTGGGTCAGCGTTCGACAGCGGCTTTTGAAAGCTACGATTGCTAGTCAAATTTTGAAGTCATACTTGCAATTATAGTTATTAGACTTATCCAAGTGGGAGACTGTTGGATTAGGTGTCTAAGCCCATAACTATAATTGGTATGTACTTGATTTGATAGTAGCATGATTCTTTTGGGTTGCCTTCACCCTAGCAACTTGACATGATGACTTTTGGAGAGAGAGGATGAATTTATTATTTAGAATAATAAACTGATTTATTAATGTATTATGAAAACAATATATTAATTAGAAATCATGTTATTTAATTAGTATTTAATCATAAATTAATTTGGAATTAATTTTGGGTTTAAAGGAACTAATTAAAAGAACAAGGGCTGTTTTGCAAATCATTGATAGTTGTGAAACTGAGTTGGTGGACTCCTTAAAATGGAGTGGACGAAAATCTATAGGGAGGCCCTACAGATTTCGTCCAAGGCTTCTAGTAGGAGTCCATAGGCTGCTTAAGCCTTCAGCAGGAAATTAGGGTTTCCCCCAGAAACCCTAGCAACTCTTAGCTATATAAGGAACCCCTATCTTATGATTTTTGTCCCCATGCTTTCTAAGAGAAACCTAGCCGAATGTCTAAGTATATTCCTCCTCTCTCATGTCATCCTTTTGCTAGTGTTGTTTGTGAACCATTGGAGGTGTAACATTTGAGGCACTAAGCTTTCAAGGGTCAAGGATCTACAAGGAGTTCTTGTTATTACTACATAACAAGTAAGGTAAACATCATAACCCTTTTATTATGTAATATTCGAAATTATGTATGTTAGATCTAGGGTTTTGCTCTGGTATTCAATTTACATGTTCAACTAGTGATAAACTTAGATCCAAAGCAGTTAGGGTTGCATGATCACATAGGATGTAGTTATGCTCAAAACCTATCAGCAATACCCTAAAAATTAGGGTTTCATTAACCACATGTATGCCATACGTTAATAATGTACGACCAATGTACTAGTTTGAATGCCAAAAAGAAAAGGAATTTGCACTTAGGGTTTAGAAGAGACATACCCGAAAATGAATGTTACAAGTATGCTCAGCGTACCCATAGGGTATGCCCCGCGTACTATGATAGGGACCAAAGTGCAAAGTTTTTACAATAAAAGGTTCAAAGGTACATACCAATTTATTCTCGAATGTTACACCTTGGGTTCACGATTACAATTTAGTAGTTCACACCATCCCTAAACAGACGCTCAAAGCAATGTTACTAATCGTAGTTTGGGAAATCTCCTTCGCAACCTTATTGGTGACAATCCTAAATAGTGGGATCTTGTGCTACCTCAAGCTAAATTTGCTTATAATAGGTTGAATCATGGGTGCACGGGTAAGAACCCCTTCTTTATCGTTTATGGTCGGAATCCTTTTACGCCTCTTGACCTCACCCCTTGCCCGGGGGCTGATCATTATAGTGTCGATGGCGAAACACAGGCTAAGAAAATTCAGGAACTCCACATGCAGGTGCGAGAGAAAATTATTAAACATAATCTGCAACATCAACAAATGGCAAATCAACATTGCAAACGAGTGGTATATAACGAAGGTGATCTTGTTTGGATATATTTACGCAAGGAGCATTTTCCTGGCGGCCGTTTCGGGAAACTTCAGCCGCATGCGGATGAGCCGTTTAAAGTGCTGAAACGTATCAATGATAACGCTTATAAAATCAATCTACCAGGGCACTATAATGTGTCAGCTATTTTTAATGTTGGTGACATGATTCCTTATGTTCGTGAGGATGGTGATGCTGTGGTGGACTCGGGGTCGAGTCCTTTTCGAGTCGAGGATGATGATACAGAGCAAGACCATGTAGCCTACATTCTGGGTTTATCTCACATCGACACCACTTGATGACCCGATTGTTCAGCCTTAAGGGCTGTCAAAATGCGTGAGCTTCTTATTTTTTTATGGAGATCTTATTTTATTTTAATTATTTCAATTAAATAATATCCCATTGATGTTTGATTGGGACTTTGATTTCTTTCCTTAATTGTTGATCACGACCTTTTTTTATTGTTTTAGTTTTATTTGCTGGAGGGATTGATGAATGACGATTAATACCCAGAACCCTATTTTGTGTTCATTTCTTTAGTTCTCTCCGTTTGTTGTGTCGTTTGTTGTGTTCCTTTTTTTTTCAAGATCTCCATCATTATATCTCGTAGACTAGGCTACTAGCAGATAAGTAGAAGATTGATAAAAAGAAATAACCGTTACCAAGTATATACGATAAAAACATTTGATAAAACTAGTTGATAAATCACATGTACAAGATTGATTCAATGTTATAAGACATATATATATATATATATATATATATATATATATATATATATATATTAAACTAAAATAAGATGATAAATAACAATTATTCGACTAATTATGTTTAAATAAAACTTATTGAATCTAATATTATATTCAAAATATTATTATCAATTTCTTGCATTTCGTAGAGTGTCTCTCAAATGTCATTACGACTAGGGGTGTTCGTGGGGCAGTTCGGATCAGATAGTGAACTGTGATAACGGGGCGGCTACCTTGCTGACACTAACCGTAAGCGAATTGAATTGCTAAAAAAACAAACGGAATCGAGCCGGATAAAGACGAGTAACTAGAGTTCGGTTCATGGGTATCCGTTAAATATTAAAAATAAGAATCAATCATACGACAAACTCCATTTCTACAATAAAAAAAAAAAAAATCTGAAAATAAAAAACTCACAAAATTCAGAAAAAACCAACGCTCTTGGGAGCGACATCGAACTTCTTGCTAAGAGCAAGAGACACGAATGATCAAGTGACACCCACATAAAATATAACAACAACATACATACTATTGACTAGGAACGTCCCTAATCACATCATAACAAACATAAGCATAAACACGAAACAAAATCTTCCTATTCTAATAAAAGAATAGTTTTATTCTCATTTTGACATGTGTCATCTTAATAGGCCTCCTAATTAATGCATATTTTATTCTCATTTTGTCATGTGTCACCTTATTATATCTTCTAATTAATGGATGTCACTTGGCAATCTATTGATCATTAATTTCAAATTTCAAATTTTAAATTTCTCACTTTAATTATATTAAATTAATAACATTAGAATAAAAATTAAAATAAAATTAATACAAATTATAAAGTGATATAATTTCACATATTTATTTAAATAAATGATTATAATTTTATATAACTAAAAAATCTCTTAATTAATAATTTATTTAAAATAATTGATTGATAATTTTGAGTTTTTTACTATAAAAGTTTAATTAATTTTATAACCGTGGTTCCCACGGGTTATAAACTAGTAAATAAATAAAATACATATCGATAACCACATCCGTTGCTGCTCTGACCTCCTCAGCCGTCAACTGCAACACTCGATTCTTCAACACAGGAGCTTGCGCCTTGCATTGCCCTGACGACCGTCAATTAGTGGTGGAGCCAATAATTTTGATACGCGGATACGAACATTGTAATTTGTAAAAATATATTTTATGTAGTTATCATATCCCAAACATTAAAAATCATGATACAATATCTGTAGTAGCTCACCGTTCTGTGTAGCTCTGCCACTGTGGCTAGTAATCCTCAAGATGATAGATTTGAAGAAAAAGAGAAACTACCAAGGCATATAAAAGAAGGAGGGTGTTTAATGAAATATGACTAAAGCTTAGGGACTTAAACGAAATGCATATCGTAGAGAGTATAAGATGGTAGTTCGGGGGGTATTTTCGACTACTTAGGCAGGTGGGACCGTGAGATGACTTACGAAACAATTTTATTCTGTTGCTCGTACCTCTCCTTATAAAACTAAAACATCCATCAACACAGCGGATTATAAATCAAACGCCTTTTTAGTTTTATGAAGACGTTTATAATTTTTGTATATAGTTTGGCTGTTTAATAGGAAAATATAAATCATAAAAAACTGAATAGACCAGTAATTCAAGAAAGAAGTTAATGACGTGTGTTATTACATTTATTATTATTACACATTATTTTAAAAGAATGAAACAAATAATCCGATCACTATGCAATGTTTATTATGTATTATTAACCGTTTGTAAAACTCATTTCGGTTGAGTACTTGGAATCACATATGTACTGATAGGATTTTTTGAAACCGGTCATAAAAATCGGTCAAATTTGACATTTTTTAAGTAAACAAATATAATTGTTAACTACTTAATTTATCATATATCATATATATTTAGTTATTTATTAAATATTTTATTGTTTAATTTAATACAAATTTGATAGAATAAAACAAAAAATAAAGACTAATGATCAAATAACTACTATGGCTATTCGGAATGGAGGTAAAGGTACCCTTAAGAATCCGATGTGGAAATGGTTTTCACTAGTAAACACCCGCTCAAAATGTAATAAATGTTTGTGGAGTGAATGTGGTCACATATCTTCACAAAATGAACGTGTGTATCTCTATCTTCTTTTTCTCTTTTTCTGTTTTTATAAGTCACTTGGTGAACACTGGACACCATTTCTACAACTTTATGAAATGGTTTAATGATAAGATGGATTGTATTTCACATTGAGAATACCTCATAGCTTAACATTAAAGATAAACATTTTTATAAGATTAAACACTTTAACATTTAATCTAATAACATCTAACAATTATAAAAAAAAAAAAAAAACCCAATACCGGGTATAGCTTAAGCTAAATTTTAAAAAGACCAATACCTTACTATAACAAAGTCACTTTATTTTATATAAAATATATTAATTTCGATTTAATGGGTTTAGACTTTAAATATTGAAGTTATTTGCGGTGTTGGAACACGTGTTACAATTTGAAGGCATGGAATGATCTAGATAAGCTTCAAAGCTCAACCATATAACACCCCATCAAGCATCTCAAGGAAATGACGGTCTATTCTTTTATAATCATGTTAAATAAATTTTAAACATTTGCAGTATATATATAGTTAGTTAGTTTATATAAAAAATAAAATGACACCTTTATATATGTACCACCCTTATTTGTTAATTAATATATACATATTGATTCATAAGCACTTAAGGAATAAGAAACTTTATATAGTTTGAAATTTGCCCCAAAACTTTTTGATTCTTACACTTCCGACCCTTTAAGATTTTCCGTTCACCAAATAGGTATTATGTTTTTTGATTTGTGCCTAATGTTGGTCAATAAATACGTGTTGATTAGGCTAGTGGGTGTGGCATTCGGTTTCCGTTCGGTGAACTCAACGAACACCGGGCCGAGTCCTCGGCATGCGGAGCTCGGCTTGGCAACACGGCGAGGATGAACCGAAGAGAGAGTTTTTTTTTTTTTTTTTTAGCCCATTTATTACTTAAACCTTTTTTTCAAAAATTACTCTCTTTCCAAAAAATGCCTAATTTCAAAAATATAATCGTTTTTTTTTTTCAAAATTTCAAAATTTAAACCCTCAGTCTTCAACTATAAATACCCTCATCCTTATTCACTCTTCACCCTATTCAAATCTTTTTAATTCTATTCTCTTAACTTTCTTATTTTTCCATTCTTTTCTACACCTCATTACAAAAAATGCTTATTGTTTGGTCGACCGAAAAAGAGATCTTACTCGCTCGTTCATGGATTGATGTAGCAGAAGATCCACACCACAGTGACTACCTGTCGACTACTTTTTGGAGTAGAGTCGCCGACATATACAACCGCCAAGCCATTCAACCACGAAGAAAAGATCTACTCTACGCCAAATGGAGAAACGCACACAAAATCGCAACTCGGTTTACTATTGTGTTTTGTAGGGTGATGCATAATGCCGGAAATGGTGAAAACGAAAATACTTTGCTACAGAATGTTCTCGAGGCTTACCGTGTTGAAACTGACAAAGATTTCAAGGTTGTTGAGTTCTGGCAAATTGTGAGACAGAGCCCTAAATGGCCTGATGTTGGAATTTCTAGTGTGATGTTTCTGAATTTCTAGTGTTCTTGTGATATTTTTAATTTCTATGTTTTTTTTTGAATTTCTCTGTTTGTTTTTGAATTTCTAGTGTGATGTTTTTTTTTTTGAATTTCTATGTTTGTTTTAATGGAATTTAAGTTTTTTAAAAAAATAATATGTTTGCAATATTTATTTTCTAAATTAATTAAAGATAATATATATTTAGCATGGCAACCTACGCCTATCAAATGATAAGTTTTGGCTAAAGTGTGACAAAAATGACATGACGCCTACGTGGACTGTGACAAGTGTGACACCACACCCACCGGCCTTAGTCATCGTTTTTTGCCGCTGACTCATGACTTTTTCTAACTGATTTTTGCCACACGTGTTCTTGGAACCCACCGTCAAAAGTCCTAAAAAATTGATTATCCGTGTTTTCAATTTGGGGGCTCATGATTCTTCTCCGATATGGGACCATCGTTCTACCTATCCTTTTGTCGACTCCGATCAGGACCAATCGGCCATCCACCGTCGATGTCATCTATCAGCAGACGCTAATAACTGACAACAAGTGAATACAAAAAATGGAGTTTGACCGAGATGGATATGGCTCTATCGACTTCCACCCTGTCGCCTTAGAGGGCTCTTTTGTTGTTTTCTAGAAATTAGAGAAGAAGGATTCAAATATGGAGAAAAGAGGTGCTACTAAGGCTGTGTGAGACTGGAGGAAAGAGGTACGCTTGAAGTGCCGATGAAAGTTCGAGGGTTTTTGTAGATGATATCTCTTATCAACAGGGACAATCAGGTCAATTTGGTCATGATTGGAACAACTGAAGGGGAACGCTTAGCTTAAAATTGGTATGTTTATATTCGAACATACATAAAAAGATGATTTGGTTTTTGTTCTTTGCTTTTCGACTTTTAGGGCATGATGTCTTTTTCTATTCCATTGTTCCGTATATTCCTGTTAATGACTTTGTCTCCTAATTAGACATCCAATTCTGGATTTTTTTTTGCTTGTCTTGGTCAAATGAGTTGTTTTTGCAAATGGGTTTGTTGAATAACTTAGAATCTAATGTGGGGTTCTTTGTTCTTTCGATGAAAATATAGTTTTTTGTGGTGGGGTTTTGGTCCATTTTGCCCTTGTGGACGAATGAATGACCTCTTTGTTAGATGATTATTTGAAGAGTCTTCTCAGACTGTAATATCAATATTATTGAAAACAAGACCGAGCCTTACACTGTACATGAGTATATGAATTTGTTGAAGGAAATGCAAGATCATTGTGGTTACTTTCTTTAACTTTTTAACAAAATCATTCAGTTTTTAAATGTAATTATGCTGAAATTAGGTGGTGGCTGCTCATTATTTTCTCTTATTATGCTATTTAAGTTTGCTTCAGTTTGTTATTAATCTACCACAATAATGTCCTTTCTAATCTTTTTTGGTAGTAAAAGGTTTGTTTTATTCTTTTTGGCTTACGCCGGTGTCAAATAAGCTTCTCCTCTTGAAAATACCGATTATTGTGTGTCATAGTTTGTACCGGTCTTTTCATTTTGTTATGAATGGATGATTATTTGTTTTCTAAATTATGAATACCATTTTACTATGTTCGTTTTCCTCACATTTCTATTTTCGCCCCGTTATAGCTCAATTTATCTTTTCAAAAGTATAGAGTAATGTTTGTTATAATGGAATCAGGAAGGAATGGAATGATTCATTTGATTGAAATGGAAGAATATATATATATATATATATATATATATATATATATATATATATATATATATTAAACATCCTCTCATACACTTGATTGAAGTTTGCAAAATAACCCATTCTTATTACTTTAGACTTTAATGACACAAATCCTTTATTAAAACAACCATGATGAAAATGATGAGCTCTCTTGTGACTAATATTTCCATTGTGGATTGTATTATATTTTTACCATCCATTTTTAATGATTCTTTTATGTATCTCCTTATTTTTTGGGGTTTGGAATGATTATACTTTGAATTTTATTGAGGTTGAGATGGCAATGGGACCATATATGTACTTACTGAAGATACCATGTACTTACTGAAGATATAATACAACCTGGAAATGTTGAATTCACTTCAGGTTATAATCATTATATTTTTTATGGTGGTTTTCTCATATTGTTTTACCTATATATTTTTTTATTATACGACGATTTTATGTGATTTCGGTTTTATGTAATTCAGGCGTTGAGTTGCAGTTTACAATTATAGGAACTAACTGCTTTAGGAAACAAGAAGCATATAGAACAACATGATTGAGTTTAAGTGACTTTTTAGGATTTTTTGAAGAAGTTATCTATCCAAAAGTCATTGAAGCTGTAAGTAAGTTGGCATTATGCGCAAACAATTTGAGTTGATTGCTATTAGGGGTTAACATAAAGTACATTGCTACTTCCTGCAATCTGACCAATTTTTTTTCTTATAGGTAGATTCAAATGGAAAAGGTAGTTTGGATTACGGGGATTTTGTTGTTGTTTCACTCTAGTTTAAAAAGATGGGCAACAACGAGCATGTAACAACTCAAAAATACGACCCAAAATTTTCATTTTTAATTGAATAAAATCAGTATTCCAAAAATAACATCAATACAATCCCAATAAAATAAGTGTATCAAACATAATCTCAAATCATAGTAAAACACAAAAGGCGGAACTAGGTGCTGTCCGATGAATCCCCGAGCTATCAATACCAAATAATATCTAGTTAATATTTGGATTCTAATCTATAACTATCAATCCATACTTAGGGTAAAAAGACCATTTTACCCCTTACCAATTTTGGTCCAAGACTAAGGCCCAACTCACCATCTAAAAGGCACAAAAATCAACTAACCATCCATGGCCCAAACATGGCCCAATTTTCCAAATTAGGCCTAAACCCTTACATGGGCCTTACCTCAAGGCCTACTAATTTTTCCAAGTCTAAACACTTGAATTCAGATAGCCCAACAAGACCCTAAGCACTTAAGCCCAATAGAATGGCCCAAACTCGAAGCCCAAAATGCAAGGTCCATCAGACCGAGTACATGACGTGTACTCAACTATACACTAAGCGTACATGCTTTAGGGCTTGTACGCTGCATGTACTGGCTTGTACACCCAACGTACTCCTCCTATTCAGCCACCTTTCACATGTAGCCCTTAATCCCTTAAGACATCACTCCAAAACGTAGATCTGGCTTCCTTGAGCTGGATTATCACGTAAAGTTGCTATCTTTACGTTCATGCATGGCTAAATGTGTTGGGTTATAAGCATAACATCATTCCTATGGTGTACATGCAACCCTAATTGCTTTGATCTAGGTTTTTCTAAATTGAACATACAACATTGAATAGCAAAGCAATAAACCCTAATGACTAGCATACAAATTCGAAATTATATATAAACTAGGGTTTAGATCTTACCTTTCTTGTTATATAGCAATAACAAGAACAATCCACAAAGTCCTTGACTCTTGAAAGCTTAGTGCCCCAAGTGTTGCACCTCTAATGGAGTCACAAACACCACTAGCAACAAGGAAGAACAAGAGAGAGAGGAGAGAGCTTCAAAATCGTCCAAGGTACTCTAAGAAAGCATAGGGATGATTTTAGGAGCCTTAGGGTTCCTTTTATAGTTAAAGCTTCTAGGGTTATCAACTTGGAAATCTTAATTCCCTTGCTTAGGCCCTAAGAAACATATGGACTCCTTAATGGACAAGCCTTGGACGAAATCCTTATGGACTCTCATAGAGATTTCGTCCACCTTATACCAATAAGGTCCATGAGCCCAAACTATAAATATTACCGATTTACATAATAAGTCCCCATTAATTTAATCGGTCTATTTTGATCACCAAATTAATTCCAAATTAATTTATGATCAATACTAATTAAATAATATGATTTTTCTTTTAATATATTATTCTTATAATATATTAAGAAATCATAATTAATCCTCTTTGTAACACCTAGAATCAGAAAGACCAAGAAAAGAAAGGAAAAGCTCTAAGTCAAGAGTCAACTCGTCGAGTCCAGGGAGGAACTCGACGAGTCGGAGCGGGATCCGGGGCATAGAGTAAGTGACCGACTCGGCGAGTCGGCTAGTGGACTAGGCGAGTCTGGTCTGGACGAGAAAAACCCTAATGCCGGGGGTTGTGCCCTATTTAAAGAACATTACATCCCTTCCCCAGCCTCTTTGCTACCCTTTTGAGATCCAGAAACCCTAAAACGTGAGTGAGAGCCCTTGGAAGCAATTTGGAGCTTGGATAAGAGGTTTTTGTGAAGAGATCTTGAAGATCAAGAACCTTGGATCAAGGGGGGTTTACAGAGATTGGATTATTCTTCAGTAGGAGGTCATCTTGGAGGTAATAAGCTGTTACCTTCACCCTTTTTGCATCTAGATCTATTCTTGAATGATATTTGAGGTCTATTTCGGGTTTGGGGCTTAGATCCGAGGTTGCTACTTCAGATCTAGGGTTGTGATGGTCCAAAATGTCTTAAAGCAGCAGTCAATGAGTCATTGGTGAAGCCCCTTTGTCTTAAACCCTAGCCCTAGAGTGTTTTGGGCCTATATCTCCTTGGTTTCACGTAAAGTTTGCAACTTTACGTGGGGGATAGACTGTAGAAGAGTGGATCTATGGATTGGAGCCCCTGCATGGCTCGAAAAGCCACTGTATGGATTGAGAACTGGAGAGACTCGGCGAGTTACATGGGTGTACTCGACGAGTTGTATGAATATGTGCATGGGCTCGGCGAGTTGGAAGAACAACTCGGCGAGTCTGTTGAAGATTGGCTAGGACTCGGCGAGTATGTTCTTGGACTCGACGAGTCAGGTCGCAGAACCCCCAACCTCTTCTGGTTAAAACGCAGATCAGTGAGTTGAGCGGTGACTCAGTGAGTTGGACAGGATAAGACTTAGAGATCGTTGAACTCGACGAGTCCTGGGGTGACTCGGCGAGTTGGTTCGTATTTTGAAAGCTTCTGAGTTTAAGGACTCGGCGAGTCTTCGGGTTGACTCGACGAGTGGAGTCAACTGGAAGGTTGGCTTTGACCAGGACTTTGACCAAGTTTGACCAGGGTTGACTTTTGGACTATTGTGGTCTGAATGTTGTTTTGGGTATTGATAGTTCGGGAAGCCGAAGGGCCAACGGTTCAGAAGTTGCCGGTTAGCAGTCAGAGGTGTTCAGCGAGTTTTCGACAGTGCGAGGTGAGTCTCCTCACTGTTTGTATGGGTCTACGGCCACAATGCCGACCCATTTAGTTTATGTATGGTAGGAAGACCCGAGGGTTGGCCCTAGGCATTATGCATGAAAGACCAGGAGGAGGCTCCTGGCACACAGTATGTTATTATGTATGGTAGGAAGACCCGGGGGTTAGCCCTAGGCATTATGCATGAAAGACCAGGAGGAGGCTCCTGGCACACAGTATGTTATTATGTATGGTAGGAAGACCCGGGGGTTAGTCCTAGGCATTATGCATGAAAAACCAGGAGGAGGCTCCTGGCACACAGTATGTTATTAGGTATGGTAGGAAGACCCGGGGGTTATCCCTAGGAAACATGTATGAAAGACCAGGAGGTGGCTCCTGGCACATTGTATACTATTATGAATGAAAGACCAGGAGGTGGCTCCTGGCACACTGTATGCTGAGTAGCCTAGTAGAGTAGTAGGTATAGCTGTCTTTGTGATGCTTGCATGGAAGACCAGGGGGTGGCCCTTGGCACTTGTCTGTAAGACCCAGGGAGTGGCCCCCAAGCTTGACAAGAAATACCACGTGCGGCCCGTGGCAATACAGCAAGACTATGTTTGGCACATAGAACTTTACTTGATTATGGATATGTTTGTTATTTATGTTTATATCTTGTTGTTGTATGCTAGTGGTAGGGGGTGGAATAGTCCCCAGTTATCGGTTGAAAGATACCGATGATGAATACCGGTTGAAAGTTACTGAGGATGACTACCGGTTGAAAGATACCTACGATGATTACCGGTTGAAAGATACCGATGATATTGTATGGTATGTGGTATCTGGGGAACTCACTAAGCTTCGTGCTTACGGTTTTCACTTTTGGTTTCAGGTATTCAGTTTTCAGAAGAGGAGCTCGGAAAGGTTGCAGTGCACACACCATGACAAGTTAGCCTGGGATGTTTACTCTGATAATTAAACAAGTGTTTTGGAAATGAAACTATGATTTGTCATATAAACCCTTTTAGTATGTTTGAATGACTTAATGCTATGAATCAGTAATGTTTTTAAAAGAAATTTTTGGACTCGAAATTTGGGATGTTACAAGTTGGTATCAGAGCCTTGGTTTGAGGGATTCGGGCACACTCTCGGGTGTGTCTGAACTCAAACTGAGGAAGTGGTATAAAATTTTCAAAAGGAAAAACCATATTTATAAAAGGAATTTGAGGAAGGAAAAGGGTTTTAGAAAAAGAAAAAGGAACTTTGATAAGAGAAAAGGGTGTGGTGCATGCAACCAGCCGAGCTCAAGTAAGTTCTGCCAAATTACCCATACAAGTTTACGTTATGATCTGATTATGAGAATTGCATGCTAGATTAGGGCTAAGGATCTAGGAGGATGCCTTATATGCCTATTGTATGTGCTTGTAGACTTGCATGCTAGTACTGACCAGTCAGTAATAGGATAACCTGTTTAGGTTATGCCTGATTGTGTGAGCCCTTGAAGTGCATGTACAGATTCCTGATTAGAGGATAGAATGATTTGATTGCAATATGATGGTTAGATTTTCTATTGTCTGAATGCTGCTTGCTTTGTGCTTTGTGAGACTCTTAGTAATGTGAGCTAGCTATATTCATGAGGTAGCTAGTTGACATTACTGGGAATCTTTAAGCAGCTGAGGACTGGGTGAGTTCGGGAACCTAGGAAAGCCTAGGATGAGAGTAGTGCTGGGAGCAGTGTTAGTAGTAGTGAAAGGGACTTGGTGAAGTTGAAGCCACCCTTGAGGAAAGTACGGATAGATGTGGAAGGTAGTATGGGCCCGTACTACTGGAAGCAGAGGATCCGTACTCGAGTAAAGGAGGGCCGAGATGGAACCATAAATCTTGGATAATGTGTGAGACCTCTCGGGGTATGTTTTGATTCGGACATTTATGTGTTTATCTCCAGTATGGTGACCACGCGACATGGAGCAGGAGGCTCAGGATCTGGATCAGGATCGGGCTCGGGCGCGGGATCCGAGCAAGTTGATGATGGGTTACGCGAGTTCATCGCGTCTGAGATTACGAGAGGCATCCTTGAGGCGACCCCGGTCATTTTTAGGTCGATCAAGGAGGGGATCATTGAGCTGATGGAGGATCGCCTCCGAGCTTTCAGGAGTGATTTGGCGTCTTGCCAGGCGAGTACGCGCACACTGTCCTTCAAGGACTTCAGAGGGAGTGGTGCGCCGGATTTTCACGGGGTGAAGGACCCCATTGCTGCCAGGAGATGGATCGCAGACATTGAGTCTGCGCAGTTGACAAGCTTCTGCCCGGAGGGGTCGAAGGTCCGCTTTACGGCGGGATGTTTGAGAGACAGAGCTAGAGATTGGTGGGAGTCGGTTGGTGACTCATTGGGAGCCTCGGTCGTCGAGGCTATGACCTGGTCAGACTTTGTGACCAGGTTTAGGGCGGAGTTTGCACCGGCAGTGGAGCTTCAGCAGCTGGCCAGAGAGTTCCTAGACATGAGACAGACGACGGAGTCGGTGGCGGAGATTACCGCCAAGTTTCGGGAGAGGGCCTTATTGGTGCCTCGGTATGCAGGGGATGATGAGATGCATAGGAACCGCTATCATGACATGTTGAGAGCTGATATTCGGGAGCATGTCAGCTTCTCGGCATGCCCGACCCTGGACTCTATGATTGCCAGGGCGCGGGAAAGGGAGATTGATTTGGAGCACATTGCGAAGAGGAGGTCGGATCAGACGTATACTTTGGAGGGTCCCGGGAAGAGACCCAAGACTTCAGATCAGCGATTAGTAGGTCGGCAGGTCCGAAGTCAGTGCAGCACGTACGGGAAACCACACGAGGGAGTTTGTCGTTCCAGGGGTTCAGGCTGCTACAAGTGTGGCAGTGATGGTCACGTCAGCAGGGACTGCCCACAGGGGGCAAGCCCATTATGTTTTCACTGCAATCAGGTGGGACACAAGAAGGCCGACTGCCCGGCGGTGAGGGGAGGAGCAGGGAGTGCGCCTGCCCCGACAACTTCGAGGATTACGGATGGGTGAGAGGGTAGGGCCTTGCAGTGACAGATGAGGGAGATCTGGATTACAGCAGGGAATATTGCAGAATTGTCATATGCCAATTGCATACCGGGAACTATTAGTATCTAGTGTAGGGTCATCCATCACTTCGGGTTCGAAGTGTCCAATATTATCTCGATTATGACCAAAGCGGTTCAGGAGCGTTGCGTGGAGGTTGGTGGACAGAGTCCATGGAGTAGCCCTCCACCATCATTAGGGTTTGGTGGTTCTAGTCTTGGTACTTGGGATAGCTTTTGGAAGCATCAAGGGAAGTAGTCTATCACTGATGGGGTTACCCTGAGCATTAGTCATTCGGACCTTAAGGGCATTAGTTGGAGCTCAGGGGATTATCAGTATCGGGGATGCAGGAGGTGTTCATCTAGTATTCGGTAATCGTACGGTATTTGGAACGGACTAGTGATGGATTGCTAGCGACATCAAGGCGATGGTAGTTATCATGCCTTTTGTGCAAGGGAGGAAGGAATGGAAATCCTCGGGTTTTCACGTGCAGGAAAGACTTAGCTGAAGCTAAGTGGGGGAGAAACAATCATGTCATGAGAGCAGAAGCGGTTTTGAAACTAGGATAAGTTTTGCTCTCTTATCAGGAAGAAAGACGGCTCAGGTGGCTGTATGAATTGAGGACAGTGTGAATTGGAAGTTTGGAAAAACTTGCCAATTGTGAGACCTCATTCTCGAGATGTCTGGTAACAGATCGCAGAGGAATCGGTTGGGAGTTCCAGTTGGGACATGAGTACCACTTGGGGGTACTAGATTGTGCTTGTATGCTCGACTATGGGTTAGTCGTCGCATCCACTAGCAGCCAGTCGGTGTGGAAAGGTGTTGTCAGACTACCGGATGGCCGTAGCATTCACCAAGGGTCAGATAGTAAGAAGAGTGTGGTAAGACTGCGGGGCGGTCCGTAGCAATGTTTAACAGATAGCGTCGAAGTTTGGTGCGACAGCGGTGTGACCCGTAGCATTAGTTTAGTAAGACTGCGGTGTGGCTCGTAGCATTAGTTTAGTAAGACTGCGGTGTCGCCCGTAGCATTAGTTTAGTAAGACTGCGGTGTGGCCTGTAGCATTAGTTTAGTAAGACTGCGGTGTGGCCCACAACAATCGTATGTGAGAATAGTTAGACTGCGATGTGGCCCGTAGCATTAGTTTAGTAAGACTACGGTGTGGCCCGTAGCATTAGTTTAGTAAGACTGCGTTGTGGCCCGTAGCAATTGTATGTGAGTATAGTTAGTCTGCGGTGTGGCCCGTAGCATTGGTTTAGCAAGACTGCGGGGTGGCCCGTAGCTTTAGTTGGCTGGCAGCGCAGAAGTGTTGTAAGACTATGCGGGTGGCCCGTAGCATTCGCTAGTTGGCAGAGCGAGTATAGTAAGACTACGGGGTGGCCCGTAGCATTCTTAGGTCCCTATTCATTAGTGCGAATGTACCAGATGTGTGGTTCACTGGCAGAGTTTTTAGATAGTTTAAGTTCAGGACGGGGCAGCCGCCCGGATGTGAGTGGGCCACATTATGTTTGGACCCGGAAGATGGTAAGTCATTGGAGACCAGGAGTGGCGTAAGACTGTGGGTAAGCCATGGCATTCATTAGTAGCTTAGTTCGCGGAGTGTGGGCGGGGGACCCGTATCTCCGAAGTAGCATGGGGGAAACCGGTATTTCGGGTAATCGTAGATCAGTTGGGACCAGGGCGGTCTCGGTTCATTCGGTAGGCGGATGGGAGTCAACAGGACTTCAGGCACAAATGATGGTAAGGGATTCGGTGCAAAAAGCCGTGAGTTGATCAGATGATGGTAAGCTGCTCATCGCGGGATCAAATGATCTCAGAGTAAAGGATTTGGCTCAACGACGCTGTTCTCGTCTGAGCCTTAAGCGTAGAAGAAAGGGATCCGCTACCCGAAGGATTGTCTGAATTCTCACGATTGGGTGGAGCTCTCAGTATTGGAGCATTGTATGTGGGTTATTCCGTGAGTATTGGTATGATGGCCGGCACTGGGAGTGGCCGGGATTGCAGTTTCAGCAGAGGATTGGTCCTCGGAGGAAATTGGGAAGGTTGTTACTTGTGGAAAGTGCCTTAGAAAGGCCAGTGACAGTGTAGGGTAAAAGGGTAAACCCCTTGCGAATCATGGGTAAGTGTAACATGAGTAACGATATGATTACCGGTTGGATAAAAGTGTTGTACTCGAAGGTAGTAAGGAACGGGTTATTCTGAAGATGATATCTTCAAGGTTTGGAGCGGATGGGCGGAGTGTGTACCTTGTGGTAAAGTGGCGACCAGATGGTAAGGTAGTAGACCGTGGCAAACTTCGAGGACGAAGTCTAGTTTAAGTAGGGGAGTGTTGTAACACCCAGAATCAGAAAGACCAAGAAAAGAAAGGAAAATCTCTAAGTCAAGAGTCAACTCGTCGAGTCCAGGGAGGAACTCGACGACACGGAGCGGGATCCGGGGCATAGAGTAAGTGACCGACTCAGCGAGTCGGCTAGTGGACTCGACGAGTCTGGTCTGGACGAGAAAAACCCTAATTCCGGGGGTTGTGCCCTATTTAAAGAACATTACATCCCTTCCCCAGCCTCTTTGCTACCCTTTTGAGATCCAGAAACCCTAAAACGTGAGTGAGAGCCCTTGGAAGCAATTTTCAGCTTGGATAAGTGGTTTTTGTGAAGCGATCTTGAAGATCAAGAAGCTTGGATCAATGGGGGTTTACAGAGATTGGATTATTCTTCAGTAGGAGGTCATCTTGGAGGTAATAAGCTGTTACCTTCACCCTTTTTGCATCTAGATCTATTCTTGAATGAGATTTGAGGTCTATTTCAGGTTTGGGGCTTAGATATGAGGTTGCTACTTCAAATCTAGGGTTGTGATGGTCCAGAATGTCTTAAAGCAGCAGTCAATGAGTCATTGGTGAAGCCCCTTTGTCTTAAACCCTAGCCCTAGAGTGTTTTGGGCCTATATCTCCTTGGTTTCACGTAAAGTTTGCAACTTTACGTGGGGGATAGACTGTAGAAGAGTGGATCTATGGATTGGAGCCCCTGCATGGCTCGAAAAGCCACTGTATGGATTGAGAACTGGAGAGACTCGGCGAGTCACATGGGTGTACTCGACGAGTTGTATGAATATGTGCATGGGCTCGGCGAGTTGGAAGAACAACTCGGCGAGTCTGTTGAAGATTGCCTAGGACTCGACGAGTCTGTTCTTGGACTCGACGAGTCAGGTCGCAGAACCCCCAACCTCTTCTAGTTAAAACGCAGATCAGTGAGTTGAGCGGCGACTCAATGAGTTGGACAGGATAAGACTCAGAGATCGTTGAACTCGACGAGTCCTGGGTTGACTCGGCGAGTTGGGTCGTATTTTGAAAGCTTCTGAGTTTAAGGACTCGACGAGTCTTCGGGTTGACTCGACGAGTCGAGTCAACTGGAAGGTTGACTTTGACCAGGACTTTGACCAAGTTTGACCAGGGTTGACTTTTGGGCTATTGTGGTCTGAATGTTGTTTTGGGTATTGATATTCCGGGAAGCCGAAGGGCCAGCGGTTCAGAAGTTGCCGGTTAGCAGTCAGAGGTGTTCAACGAGTTTTTGACAGTGCGAGGTGAGTCTCCTTACTGTTTGTATGGGTCTACGGCCACAATGCCGACCCATTTAGTTTATGTATGGTAGGAAGACCCGGGGGTTGGCCCTAGGCATTATGCATGAAAGACTAGGAGGAGGCTCCTGGCACACAATATGTTATTATGTATGGTAGGAAGACCCGGGGGTTAGCCCTATGCATTATGCATGAAAGAACAGGAGGAGGCTCCTGGCACACAATATGTTATTATGTATGGTAGGAAGACCCGGGAGTTAGCCCTAGGCATTATGCATGAAAGACCAGGAGGAGTCTCCTGGCACACAGTATGTTATTAGGTATGGTAGGAAGACCCGGGGGTTAGCCCTACGCAACATGTACGAAAGACCAGGAGGTGGCTCATGGCACACTGTATACTATTATGAATGAAAGACCAGGAGGTGGCTCCTGGCACACTGTATGCTGAGTAGCCTAGTAGAGTAGTAGGTATAGTTGTCTTTGTGATGCTTGCATGGAAGACCAGGGGGTGGCCCTTGGCACTTGTCTGTAAGACCCAGGGAGTGGCCCCCAGGCTTGACAAGAAAGACCACGTACGGCCCGTGGCAATACAGCAAGACTATGTTTGGCACATAGCACTTTAGTTGATTATGGATATGTTTGTTATGTATGTTTATATCTTGTTGTTGTATGCTAGTGGTAGGGGGTGGAATAGTCCCCAGTTACCGGTTGAAAGGTACCGATGATGATTACTGGTTGAAAGATACTGAGGATGACTACCGGGTGAAAGATACCGACGATGATTACCGGCTGAAAGATACCGATGATATTGTAGGGTATGTGGTATCTGGGGAACTCACTAAGCTTCGTGCTTACGGTTTTCAGTTTTTGTTTCAGGTATTCAGTTTTCAGAAGAGGAGCTCGGAAGGGTTGTAGTGCACACACCATGACAAGTTTGCCTGGGATGTTTACTCTGATAATTAAACAAGTGTTTTGGAAATGAAACTATGATTTGTCATATAAACCCTTTTAGTATGTTTAAATGACTTAATGCTATGAATCAGTAATGTTTTTAAAAGAAATTTTTGGAGTCGAAATTTGGGATGTTACAAGTTGGTATCAGAGCCTTGGTTTGAGGGATTCGGGCACACTCTCGGGTGTGTCTGAACTCAAACTGAGGAAGTGGTATAAAATTTTCAAAAGGAAAAACCATATTTATAAAAGGAATTTGAGGAAGGAAAAAGGTTTTAGAAAAAGAAAAAGGAACTTTGAAACGAGAAAAGGGTGTCGTGCATGCAACCAGCCGAGCTCAAGTAAGTTCTCCCAAATTACCCATACAAGTTTACGTTATGATATGATTGTGAGAATTGCATGCTAGATTAGGGCTAAGGATCTAGGAGGATGCCTTATATGCCTATTGTATGTGCTTGTAGACTTGCATGCTAGTACTGACCAGTCAGTAATAGGATAGCCTGTTTAGGTTATGCCTGATTGTATGAGCCCTTGAAGTGCATGTACAGATTCCTGATTAGAGGATATAATGATTTGATTGGAATATGATGGTTAGATTTTCTATTGTCTGAATGCTGCTTGCTTTGTGCTTTGTGAGACTCTTAGTAATGTGAGCTAGCTATATTCATGAGGTAGCTAGTTGACATTACTGGGAATCTTTCAGCAGCTGAGGACTGGGTGAGTTCGGGAACCTAGGAAAGCCTAGGATGAGAGTAGTGCTGGGAGCAATGTTAGTAGTAGTGAAAGGGACTTGGTGAAGTTGAAGCCACCCTTGAGGAAAGTACGGGTAGATGTGGAAGGTAGTATGGGCCCGTACTACTGGAAGCAGAGGATCCGTACTCGAGTCAAGGAGGGCCGAGATGGAACCAGGAATCTTGGATAATGTGTGAGACCTCTCGGGGTATGTTTTGATCCAGACATTTATGTGTTTATCTCCAGTATGGTGACCACGCGACATGGAGCAGGAGGCTCAGGATCTGGATCAGGATCAGGCTCGGGCGCGGGATCCGAGCAAGTTGATGATGGGTTACGCGAGTTCATCGTGTCTGAGATTACGAGAGGCATCCTTGAGGCGACCCCGGTCATTTTCAGGTCGATCAAGGAGGGGATCATTGAGCTGATGGAGGATCGCCTCCGAGCTTTCAGGAGTGATTTGGCGTTTGGCCAGGCGAGTACGCGCACACTGTCCTTCAAGGACTTCGGAGGGAGTGGTGCGCCGGATTTTCACGGGGTGAAGGACCCCATTGCTGCCAGGAGATGGATCGCAGACATTGAGTCTGCGCAGTTGACAAGCTTCTGCCCGGAGGGGTCGAAGGTCCGCTTTGCGGCGGGTTGTTTGAGAGACAGAGCTAGAGATTGGTGGGAGTCGGTTGGTGACTCATTGGGAGCCTCGGTCGTCGAGGCTATGACCTGGTCAGACATTGTGACCAGGTTTAGGGCGGAGTTTGTGCCGGCGGTGGAGCTTCAGCAGCTGGCCAGAGAGTTCCTAGACATGAGACAGACGACGGAGTCGGTGGCGGAGATTACCGCCAAGTTTCGGGAGAGGGCCTTATTGGTGCCTCACTATGCAGGGGATGATGAGATGCAGAGGACCCGTTATCATGACATGTTGAGAGCTGATATTCGGGAGCATGTCAGCTTCTCGGCATGCCCGATCCTGGACTCTATGATTGCCAGGGCGCGGGAAAGGGATATTGGTTTGGAGCACATTGTGAAGAGGAGGTCGGATCAGACGTATACTTTGGAGGGTCCCGGGAAGAGACCCAAGACTTCAGATCAGCGATTAGTAGGTCGGCAGGTCCGAAGTCAGTGCAGCACGTGCGGGAAACCACACGAGGGAGTTTGTCGTTCCAGGGGTTCAGGCTGCTACAAGTGTGGCAGTGATGGTCACGTCAGCAGGGACTGCCCACAGGGGGCAAGCCCATTATGTTTTCACTGCAATCAGGTGGGACACAAGAAGGCCGACTACCCGGTGGTGAGGTGAGGAGCAGGGAGTGCGCCTGCCCCGACAACTTCGAGCCCGTAGCATTAGTTTAGTAAGACTGCGGTGTGGCCCGTAGCATTAGTTTAGTAAGACTGCGGTGTGGCCCGTAGCAATCGTATGTTAGTATAGTTAGGCTGCGGTGTGGCCCGTAGCACTGGTTTAGCAAGACTACGGGGTGGCCCGTAGCTTTAGTTGGCTGGCAGCGCATAAGTGTTGTAAGACTATGCGGGTGGCCCGTAGCATTCGCTAGTTGGCAGAGCGAGTATAGTAAGACTACGGGGTGGCCCATAGCATTCTTCGGTCCCTATTCATTAGTGCGAATGTACCAGATGTGTGGTTCACTGGCAGGGTTTTCAGATAGTTTAAGTTCAGGACGGGGCAACCGCCCGGATGTGAGTGGGCCACATTATGTTTGGATCCGGAAGATGGTAGGTCATTGGAGACCAGGAGTGGCGTAAGACTGCGGGTAAGACGTGGCATTCATTAGTAGCTTAGTTCGTGGAGTGTGGGCGGGGGACCCGTATCTTCGAGGTAGCATGGGGGAAACCGGTATTTCGGGTAATGGTAGATCAGTTGGGACCAGGGCGGTCTCGGTTCATCCGGTAGGCGGATGGGAGTCAACAGGACTTCAGGCAAGAAAGATGGTAAGGGATTCGGTGCGAAAAGCTGTGAGTTGATCGGATGATGGTAAGCTGCTCATCGCGGGATCAAATGATCTCAGAGTAAAGGATTTTGCTCGGCGACGCCGTTCTCGTCTGAGCCTTAAACGTAGAAGAAAGGGATCCGCTACCCGAAGGATTGTCTGAATTCTCACGATTGGGTGGAGCTCTCAGTATTGGAGCATTGTATGTGGGTTATTCCGTGAGTTTTGGTATGATGGCCGGCACTGGGAGTGGCAGGGATTGCAGTTTCAGCAGAGGATTGGTCCTCGGAAGAAATTGGGAAGGTTGTTACTTGTGGAAAGTTCCTTAGAAAGGCCAGTGACAGTGTAGGGTAAAAGGGTAAACCCCTTGCGAATCATGGGTAAGTGTAACAGGAGTAACGGTATGATTACCGGTTGGATAAAAGTGTTGTACTCGAAGGTAGTAAGGAACGAGTTATTCTGAAGATGATATCTTCAAGGTTTGGAGCGGATGGGCGGAGTGTGTACCTTGTGGTAAAGTGGCGACCAGATGGTAAGGTAGAGTAAGTGACCGACTCGGCGAGTCGGCTAGTGGACTCGACGAGTCTGGTCTGGACGAGAAAAACCCTAATCCCGGGGGTTGTGCCCTATTTAAAGAACATTACATCCCTTCCCCAGCCTCTTTGCTACCCTTTTGAGATCAGAAACCCTAAAACGTGAGTGAGAGCCCTTGGAAGCAATTTAGAGCTTGGATAAGTGGTTTTTGTGAAGAGATCTTGAAGATCAAGAACCTTGGATCAAGGGGGGTTTACAGAGATTGGATTATTCTTCAGTAGGAGGTCATCTTGGAGGTAATAAGCTGTTACCTTCACCCTTTTTGCATCTAGATCTATTCTTGAATGAGATTTGAGGTCTATTTCGGGTTTGGGGCTTAGATATGAGGTTGCTACTTCAGATCTAGGGTTGTGATGGTCCAGAATGTCTTAAAGCAGCAGTCAATGAGTCATTGGTGAAGCCCCTTTGTCTTAAACCCTAGCCCTAGAGTGTTTTGGGCCTATATCTCCTTGGTTTCACGTAAAGTTTGCAACTTTACGTGGGGGATAGACTGTAGAAGAGTGGATCTATGGATTGGAGCCCCTGCATGGCTCTAAAAGCCACTGTATGGATTGAGAACTGGAGAGACTCGGCGAGTCACAAGGGTGTACTCGACGAGTTGTATGAATATGTGCATGGGCTCGACGAGTTGGAAGAACAACTCGGCGAGTCTGTTGAAGATTGCCTAGGACTCGACGAGTATGTTCTTAGACTCGACGAGTCAGGTCGCAGAACCCCCAACCTCTTCTGGTTAAAACGCAGATCAGTGAATTGAGCGGCGACTCACTGAGTTGGACAAGATAAGACTCAGAGATCGTTGAACTCGACGAGTCCTGGGGTGACTCGGCGAGTTGGTTCGTATTTTGAAAGCTTCTGAGTTTAAGGACTCGGCGAGTCTTCGGGTTGACTCGACGAGTGGAGTCAACTGGAAGGTTTGCTTTGACCAGGACTTTGACCAAGTTTGACCACGGTTGACTTTTGGACTATTGTGGTCTGAATGTTGTTTTGGGTATTGATAGTTCAGGAAGCCGAAGGGCCAGCGGTTCAGAAGTTGCCGGTTAGCAGTCAGAGGTGTTCAGCGAGTTTTCGACAGTGCGAGGTGAGTCTCCTCACTGTTTGTATGGGTCTACGGCCACAATGCCGACCCATTTAGTTTATGTATGGTAGGAAGACCCGAGGGTTGGCCCTAGGCATTATGCATGAAAGACCAGGAGGAGGCTCCTGGCACACAGTATGTTATTATGTATGGTAGGAAGACCCGGGGGTTAGCCCTAGGCATTATGCATGAAAGACCAGGAGGAGGCTTCTGGCACACAGTATGTTATTATGTATGGTAGGAAGACCCGGGGGTTAGTCCTAGGCATTATGCATGAAAGACCAGGAGGAGGCTCCTGGCACACAGTATGTTATTAGGTATGGTAGGAAGACCCGGGTGTTAGCCCTAGGCAACATGTATGAAAGACCAGGAGGTGGCTCCTGGCACACTGTATACTATTATGAATGAAAGACCAGGAGGTGGCTCCTGGCACACTGTATGCTGAGTAGCCTAGTAGAGTAGTAGGTATAACTGTCTTTGTGATGCTTGCATGGAAGACCAGGGGGTGGCCCTTGGCACTTGTCTGTAAGACCCAGGGAGTGGCCCCAGGCTTGACAAGAAAGACCACGTGCGGCCTGTGGCAATACAGCAAGACTATGTTTGGCACATAGCACTTTAGTTGATTATGGATATGTTTGTTATGTATGTTTATATCTTGTTGTTGTATGCTAGTGGTAGGGGGTGGAATATTCCCCAGTTACCGGTTGAAAGATACCGATGATATTGTATGGTATGTGGTATCTGGGGAACTCACTAAGCTTCGTGCTTACGGTTTTCAGTTTTGGTTTCAGGTATTCAGTTTTCAGAAGAGGAGCTCGGAAGGGTTGCAGTGCACACACCATGAAAAGTTAGCCTGGGATGTTTACTCTGATAATTAAACAAGTGTTTTGGAAATGAAACTATGATTTGTCATATAAACCCTTTTAGTATGTTTGAATGACTTAATCCTATGAATCAGTAATGTTTTTAAAAGAAATTTTTGGACTCGAAATTTGGGATGTTACACTCTTTCTTCATAATTCATCATATCAGTTGCTATAGTGAAGGCAACCCAAAAGGAACATGCTCATAATCGGGTCAAGTACATACCAAAATAGTTATGGGCTTAGACACCTAATCCAACAGTCTCCCACTTGGATAAGTCTAATAACTATTTTGCAAGTACGACTTCAAAACCTGATTAGCAATCGTAGCTTTCAAAAGCCGCTGTCGAACTCTGATCTTATCAGCAACACGTCCTTTAGATAAGGGATCATATATTCCTCCATTCTAGATATCGTATAGACATGAGACAGGGATTATAATCATTCTATTTGTCTATGTGTTGTTTCCCTATTTCCAATTTAAGACGACTAACAATAGACTTCAGTTGAACACATCAACTTAGTCCAGGCTTGGCCAAGCGCTTAGGGTGTCATCACTAAATCATTGAGGGGCCCACAAATATCGCTTTTATCACTCTTAGGGTAAAAGGAACGGATAAACTTCGACTCAAATGCTTGCTTGTACTTACTCATCAAATCACACACAACAATATGTTTTATAACACCAAGTTATTGGTGCGTTTACGTACGTTAATGTGCAACCGACTTGGAAACTACAACTCACATGTCTCCGTTTCAAGAATACAAGATATTATTGTCTCACAATCACTCGTGATAAAATCCATGAAGTGATTCACGTGAGCGTGGGTTTACTCCAATACTCAAATCTTATTTCAGGAGCACTCATGAAAACTGCAGCAGACTTTTGCTATGGCTAAACACTTAGACAATCTACAGTCGGATTCATGACAGTCTTACCTCATTACCTACTTCCAAAGTATGATTGACTGTGGATGTTTGAATAACCTAGTTATTTTGGAAGTCAAAACATGCGAAGCGAAACACAAGAATAATCGAATCCAATACGACCTCAAACTCTTGAGTATGAATAAAAAAACCTTTTATTTAATCACCATATCGATTACACATTATTCATTGTATAATGTATCGGATAATCAACTTAATACTTGAATTATAACAATAGTTGTCCCATGCACCAAGCATGCACACTATATTTAACTATGGTCCTTACTTTGTGAAACAGATCAAGTGAACACATTTCCAATGACGCTCATTTCACAATTCCCAATCCAACTTCTTGCTATGTGTTAAATTCTAACATTTTACGCAATGATCCTTTTGTAATGACATAACACCAAAATCACAAGGACCTTGCCAATGATATTAGAAAGTGCTCTATTTGAGATTGTTAAAAGACAACTCCATAGATATGAAGTCTCACATTCAAAGTACATTCCTTTAAACATCCTTCTTGCATAAAAGTTTCTAATCTACATAAAGATTCTTAATATCGAACTCCTATTATGGAAACATTTCCATATTTTCCATATGACAACTCATTATAAATAGAATCTTATCCATTCATAATAATGTCGATATGTTCCATCCATTAGTATACTTCCAACTGCCCACAAGTCACCAATCCTTGGCGAACCTTAGATTGTCCTTGACAGTTGTTTAATTATTTTAGTCATATCCAGTTCTGGTCCTTTTTTCCTCTTAATGCTCTAGGCATTTGGAAAATCAGAACGGTCGAATATTACAGCATATGCAATCGATCCTATACCCGAAGCGTATGTGATACGATACGCAATGAAAACGTGATACCTTACCAGTCTCTTTCCATAATATTGCCATATATAGAATTCCCTTATGTTGAATCTTTTCAACATAACATTTATATATGCCCCGCGTACTGCTTGCTGTTGACTTTCGTTGACTTTTAGGGTTTTGGTCAACATATGGACTTTTGGGTCAGGGAGGGGTAAAATGGTCTTTTACCCTTCTGTGGGATTGTAGAAAGGGATTTAGTCTAGCCTTGAGAGCCGTTAATGATTTGAAATAATTACTTTATGTGATTAGGCGGGGCTAGGTCGTTATTTCGAGATTCAGGATTTTCGAGCACGTGAGTTACTAGACATCATACGAGGTGAGTCTTCTCACTATACATTACCTAGAGTGGTATTTATGTGTAGACCAGAGGGTCTTGTATGCTATGTGTATTTGTGAGATTATGTGCATTGTGTTATATGTATGCTATGTGTTGAACAGACTGGGTCGGAGGGCCCAACGATATAGACCGGACCGAAGGGTCCAACGACACAGACTGGACCGAAGGGTCCGACGAGCTATGACCGGACCAGAGGGTCCAACGAGCTACGTGACTGGAGGGTCCCGCTGAGACACATCGACCGGAGGGTCGTACTGTAGCCTCGAGTGGCGTATGTGTTGTATGTGGTATTTTGGGGAACTCACTAAGCATTTATGGTTACAGTTGTGGTGATATGTGTTTCAGGTACTAGCGAGGACCGTGGGAAGGCGCCGGCATGATTCGTACACATTGAGAGGATTATGTATTTGGAGATCTTGGGATTTGTATTATGATAACATGTGATACATTGGATTACTCTGATATTCTATGAATGAAAGCATGTTTTAAAAAAAAATGTTTTGAAAACTTACGTCGTTACAATATTTGTGACAAATCCAAACTCATATGGACCGAACTTGTTCAATCTTAATTTCTTGCCACCTGGAAGCACGAGGGCTTACCATGTCTTCCAACTTGTTTAGCAGTTCACCCTTACAGATTAATGTACTTTTTATTGATCAAGGTGCTTTGCCTTATGCAATAAAATGAGAACTCATAGAACTCACACACATATTCAACTTAACTGGAATTGCACAGAAATAAGAATATGTCAACACGATAGGTTACTATCCTCTAGTCGTGTGCTAGTGTAAAACAATAGGTTAACTCTTGATAAGTTCTTGAAAATCTTTTTTAAGATCTTTAAGACTCCCACTGTCCTCTTGACATATAAGATTCTCTTGTCAAGAATCATTTCTTGACAAATATTCAAGAGTTAGTGCGGATTCTTAACAAGACAAACACTTCACACAATCGGTCCTAGTTGGTCTTTGTCTTATGCAAGACATCACAACTTACCAATTTCAAACATGCAAGAGTAAGAAAAACATTTTTCTACTCCACATTTGATGAGTGTGTTAAAACTTCTTAAGACGTGTCACTCAAGTCACAATCTTGGAGTATGACTCTAAGACTCGATTTTGGAACGAAGTATGATTCACCTTTTGATCGAACCATTTCTACAATTTCGGATTCCTCTTCTTAGACATACTAGTGCACTAAGGTGTCCATAGAGGATCAATTGTGACACGGTTTCAAAATCACTAAGTTAATAATAAAACATGATACTTAAGTACTCTCCCTTCTTTTCAGATTGGAGAAACTTTTATCTTTCTGCCTAATTGATTCTTCCTATTCGTTCTGCTTCACATTGAAACCTTTTTCAATGATTCAAAATTACACTTAATCTTGTAAGCATAACCATATTTACTAAACTTTTAGCAAATCATGACGAATATTATTATTGGTCTTTGTGGTGGACTTGGCCTAGTGCACAACAATGCGTACTAGATCCCCTTGTCCTTCACTTAACTCACATACTTATGTGAACAAGGAATTAGTCTTAAATTCCCAAATACGAAGGTGCTCATTCATCACACAAAACAAGTTGTATGATTCCAAGTTTCTGTCCAATTGAAACTTGGGTGATTAGAATCATTCATTATTTGGTAAATTTTTGACACTACTACAAACAACATAATAAATAATCACATTCATTTCAATATTGCTAACAATAGAAACATACAAACATCAACTTTCACAAAAGTCATTGTAAGGATATAAATAAGAAAAAATCAAAATTTATTTCATTTATAAAAACGCGGAAAACATGTCCTTACAACGCAATTACAAATAAAACTATGTTACTAAATATTTCTAAGAAATCTATTCTAACTCTTAAACAGCAGCTTAAGAATCCAATCATCGAACCATGCGATCAAAATCCATTTCTTCGCGATCAGACTCAACATACTTTTCCTTTAAGCTTCCTTTCTTTTCTTCGATCCTACAAAACATCAAATGTAATCATATCACATCATGTATTAAGAATATACAAATAGGAACTTAATAGAGTTAGACAGTGGATTTACCTGAAGCAGAGTCATACATCTTGACTCTCCCATCCTTGCGATCCCTCAGGCAGATGCGACAGCTTCGTAACCAATGTCCCTTCTCTTGGCAGTAGAAACAATTTCAGATTCAGCCTTTCTCTTTGCCATCCGATCAAACGGTTTGAACTTGGACGATCCCTTTCCATTGGGAAGAGAAGACTTTTCTGGAATTCCAATGTTGCCATCATCAATGTCCATGGATGTTTGGGAGGTTGATCTAGCAGACAAATTTGCTTGACCAGTGCGCCAAATCATTGCTGATTCAGCAGCAATAAGCAAATAGGTAAGATCAGTGAGGGTTACGTCATGGTCCATCATATAGTACTCTCTAACGAACTCACTATACGAGTCAGGAAGTGATTGAAGAACCACGTCAATAGTCAGCTTCCTTGACACTTTGACACCCAACATTCCCAATCTTCGTGTTTGCTTGCCAATAGGGCTTGAGTGACTTTGAAATTTTCAAGTCTTCGAACACGTGGGTCATGGAGAATTATTGGGGGAGGTGGAGGAAGTGAAGCATGATTTCCATTTCCACAATCCAATCGTGGAACATCATCTTCACTTGGAAAGCTTTTTCCAAAAGGTTTGGGAAGACCATAGTTGTTAGAATTTGACATCTACAATACGGGAGAAATCCAAGTTAGTTGATTAAATCCTTGATATAACACCCAAATGAAATATCAAGGCTAGGACCCAACACAATATTCTGCAATTTGGAAGAGGGATGTCGTAATCCAACTGCAAAATATTTGAAGGTAGGTAAATGACGATTTACCAATTTCCACCATGAAAAACGAAAACTGAAAATTAGGTTTTAAATGAATTGAAACTCCTAGATCTTTTGAGATTCATTGAACTTTTCAATGGCATGTTTAATCTCGATTATGCACTACATGTTTGTGACTGGGATGCCGAGGATCACAAACAAGGTGTGGATAACCATGCAAATTAGCTTGGTACTCTCGAAGACATATATCACCTAATCAATGTGCCGGTTAACCACTCACTCTCCATTGATCTATGATAATCTACGAGCTACCCATTGCCATCCTTTATTGGTCCGATATTAGTGTGCCGGTTAACCACACACGCTCCACTAACGACCAATAAGGTGCAATGTGCAATTTCATGGATTGGCACCAACTCCACATTTTTCCTAAAGTAACTAAGATTTGGGAATTTATAAAAGTGTTTAGTTACTTTGTATTTTCATTATACTTATAATGGAAGGTTTGTGTCTCATCCTACCCGTTCGGCTAACGACCCTCCACTAGTCAAGGGTGCAGTGGGTAAGAGTGGATACCCAATGACGGTCATTTTACAGGCCGCTTCCTTAAACACCCCTTATAGACCAGCTTCGTGAATGAGGCCTATTAACGGTAAGACTGACCTTTACTTATACATATATATAATATGTTAAACTTTTAATCTTATATAGTATATGGGTGTATTTTACACTTTTAAAATACTAGGTTGTTTAAACTATTAATAAATTAAACTTTTAATTTGATTAATCTTAAACTATATAATTATGGAATTATTAATTATCTCTTTTAATTAAACACTTAATTAATTTAATAAAACCATAAGGGTGTAATTTAAACTTTTTAAAGTGCTAGGGTTCTAGAATTTAATATTTCAAAATCAATACTTTTAATTAAATTTTAAATTCCAAAACTTGAGGAAAAATTTTGAAACTTTTCAAAATAATAGGGTTTAACTATTTAAATTTCAAAAAACTAAAACTTTTAAGTTCAATATTAAACTATAAAACCTAAATGGTGTAATTTGAAACTTTTCAAAATTACTAGGTCAAATATTTGAATCATAATAATCCTATATTATCCATATTTAACCAAATCCATTAATTTTGATAAGGATAACCATACCATTCATAAAAAATCGATTTTAGGCAAGAAAAACGAGTTTTCGTAGTTATCTTCATCAAAATCTGGCCAGAAAATCGAAAATCCCGGCACCAGACCTTCCAACTCGTCGAGTCCACTATGGAACTCTTCGAGTTCATGCAACTCGTCGAGTCCATACATGGACACGGCGAATCAGCCTGCCAGGCAACATAATTTTCGACTTTTTGATCCTTTGGCAGTTCACTTTTGCATCTATTCAATAGAGAAACGACCTAGGCTCTGATACCACTGTTGGGTTATAAGCATAACATCATTCCTATTGTGTACATGCAACCATAATTGCTTAGATCTAGGTTTTTCTAAATTGAACATACAACATTGAATACCAAAGCAATGAACCCTAATGACTAGCATACAAATTCGAAATTATATATAAACTAGGGTTTAGATCTTACCTTTCTTGTTATATAGCAATAACAAGAACAATCCACAAAGTCCATGACTCTTGAAAGCTTAGTGCCCCAAGTGTTGCACCTTTAATGGAGTCACAAACACCACTAGCAACAAGGAAGAATAAGAGAGAGAGAGGAGAGAGCTTTAAAATCGTCCAAGGTAATGTAAGAAAGCATAGTGACGATTTTAGGAGCCTTAGGGTTCCTTTTATAGTTAAGGCTTCTAGGGTTATCAACTTGGAAACCCTAATTCCCTTGCTTAGGCCCTAAGCAACATATGGACTCCTTAATGGACAAGCCTTGGACGAAATCCTTATGGACTCTCATATAGATTTCGTCCACCTTATACCAATAAGGTCCATGAGCCCAAACTATAAATATTACTGATTTACATAATCAGTCGCCGTTAATTTAATCGGTCTCTTTTGATCACCAAGTTAATTCCAAATTAATTTCTGATCAATACTAATTAAATAATATGATTTTTCTTTTAATATATTATTCTTATAATATATTAATAAATCATAATTAATCCTCTTTCTCCATAATTCATCCTATCAGTTGCTATGGTGAAGGCAACCCAAAAGGAACATGCTCATAATCGGGTCAAGTACATACCAAAATAGTAATGGGCTTAGACACCTAATCCAACAGTCTCCCACTTGGATAAGTCTAATAACTATTTTGCAAGTACGACTTCAAAACCTGATTAGCAATCGTAGCTTTCAAAAGCCGCTGTCGAACTCTGATCTTATCAGCAACACGTCCTTTAGATAAGGGATCATATATTCCTCCATTCTAGATATCGTATAGACATGAGACATGGATTATAATCATTCTATCTGTCTATGTGTTGTTTCCCTATTTCCGATTTAAGACGACTAACAATAGACTTTAGTTGAACACATCAACTGAGTCCAGGCTTGGCCAAGCGCTTAGGGTGTCATCACTAAATCATCGAGGGGCCCACATATATCGCTTTTATCACTCTTAGGGTAAAAGGAACGGATAAACTTCGACTCAAATGCTTGCTTGTACTTACTCATCAAATCACACACAACAATATGTTTTATAACACCAAGTTATTGGTGCGTTTACGTACGTCAATGTGCAACCGACTTGGAAACTACAACTCACATGTCTCCGTTTCAAGAATACAAGATATTATCGTCTCACAAGCACTCGTGATAAAATCCATGAAGTGATTCACGTGAGCGTGGGTTTACTCCAATACTCAAATCTTATTTCAGGAGCACTCATGAACACTGCAGCAGACTTTTGCTATGGCTAAACACTTAGACAATCTACAGTCGGATTCATGACAGTCTTACCTCATTACCTACTTGCAATGTATGATTGATTGTGGATGTTTGAATAACCTAGTTATTTTGGAAGTCAAAACATGCGAAGCGAAACACAAGATTAATCGAATCCAATACGACCTCAAACTCTTGAGTATGGATAGAACACCTTTTATTTAATCACCATATCAATTACACATTATTCATTGTATAATGTACCGGATAATCAACTTAATACTTGAATTATAACAATAGTTGTCCCAAGCACCAAGCATGCACACTATATTTACCTACAGTCCTTACTTTGTGAAACAGATCAAGTGAACACATTTCCAATGACGCTCATTTCACAATTCCCAATCCAACTTCTTGCTATGTGTTAGATTCTAACATTTTACGCAATGATCCTTTTGTAATGACATAACACCAAAATCACAAGGACCTTGCCAATGATATTAGAAAGTGCTCTATTTGAGATTGTTAAAAGACAACTCCATAGATATGAAGTCTCACATTCAAAGTACATTCCTTTGAACATCCTTCTTGCATAAAAGTTTCTAATCTACATAAAGATTCTTAATATCCAACTCCTATTATGGAAACATTTCCATATTTTCCATATGACAACTCATTATAAATAGAATCTTATCCATTCATAATAATGTCGATATGTTCCATCCATTAGTATACTTCCAACTGCCCACAAGTCACTAATCCTTGGCGAACCTTAGATTGTCCTTGACAGTTGTTTAATTATTTTAGTCATATCCAGTTCTGGTCCTTTTTTCCTCTTAATGCTCTAGGCATTTGGAAAATCAGAACGGTCGAATATTACAGCATATGCAATCGATCCTATACCCGAAGCGTATGTGATACGATACGCAATGAAAACGTGATACCTTACCAGTCTCTTTCCATAATATTGCCATATATAGAATTCCCTTATGTTGAATCTTTTCAACATAACATTTATATATGTCTTTTGACTAAATTTGATTAAAATTTCTCGATCTAAGCTTTAAGATTTGAAATGAAGTATAATATTCTCTCCCTTAATTATAGCAAAACAACCTTTCAACCTCTGCAACTTTGCGAATTGAAACATTCGTTTTCTATAATGAACATTGCTAACTCGCAATATAATAACTATGCTCTCACTAACATGATAATTATTAGCATAACACTTATTTTCCCACCAGCTTTGACATGTATTCAGAAATCAGCTGGACTTTCTAGAAATCAATACTTATTGACTTTCTTACAAAAAGTTCATATTTCTGATACGAAACGCTTCGATAAGCTTTTATTCAAGCTCATACACTTTTAATTAGAAAGCTCATATGTGTGTCTAAATAATTTCAGAACTTACAACAATAAGTCTTAATTGTTCAAACCAATTGCCAAATCTCACAATTTGAACTATGAAAAGGGATGCCGTAATCATAATCGAATTTTAGAATGCAATTTACACAATCGCTATCTCCTTAAAATCTTCCTAGTGAAAGCGTTTCCTCACAATCATTTTCATGAATTGAAGAGAAACCTTACCACTTAGATTTTTTGGTGCATGTGTTCCTATCCATGTGAATTTGTCATAACCATTATCACAAGACAATATTTGTAACATCCCGAAATTCAGGTACAACTATTTAACCCTTCTTCTTTTCCAAGTTGTCAAGTTTAGCCCTTAAAAGGAAAGTTATGGCAAATGAGTACGCTGGGCGTACTGAAGAGTACGCGCATGCGCTTGAAATGGACGCGGACCCTTAAAGGTACGCTGGGCGTACCAAGGTTACACCGGGCGTAACCGGGCCAGATGCAAAAACCCTAATATGACTTGAGCACTATAAAAGGAATGCTATGGCCTTGTCCTCAGCCTCCATTTCAGAGAGTGAAACCCTAAAAGAGAGTCCTCCTTCGTTTCTAGCTAGTGTGTGGGTGTTCTAAGCTTCTAAGTGTCATTTCAAGGTGGTGGAAGAGAAGAAGAGGCCATTTTGGAAGCTAGAAGTTTGTGGGAAAGAGTAGATTCGAGCTTTTCAGAGGTTGGAGATTCTCCCTGAGGTAAAAAGCTCAAAACTTGCCTTGTCTTTTGTGTTGTGTGCTTCTTGGACCCATTTCTAGGGTTTTTGGTCCCAAGATGGAGACTTTATGAGGAAATGGTCTCCATTGGCCTAGATCTATCATATTTCAGGACTAGATGAGTTGTATGTTCATAAAAATGCAAGCTTGGACGTAAATATTGAGCCATGCATTAGATTTAGACCTTTGGAGGATAAAGGAAAGGTGTTAGAGGGTGTAGGGACCTTTACAGCCATGCAAAGGCTTAAAGGTTCCGACTTTATGGGATAAGAGGCTTAAGGAGAGCCAGATCTGGAAGTTGAAGAAGTGTCTTAACCGTTTAAGACCAAAATCCATGAATGGCTGAAACAGAGACTTACGCTGGGTGTAACTCTCAGTACGCGCAGCGTAAGGGTCCGAGACCCCGATTCTGGATCGCTGGAGTACGCCTCGCGTACAAGAGCTGGTACGCCCCGCGTACTGCTTGCTGTTGACTTTCATTGACTTTTAGGGTTTTGGTCAACATGTGGACTTTTGGGTCAGGGAGGGGTAAAATGGTCTTTTACCCTTCTGTGGGATTGTAGAAAGGGATTTAGTCTAGCCTTGAGAGTCGTTAATGATTTGAAATAATTACTTTATGTGATTAGGCGGGGCTAGGTCGTTATTTCGAGATTCGGGATTTTCGAGCACGTGAGTTACTAGACATCATACGAGGTGAGTCTTCTCACTATACATTACCTAGAGTGGTATTTATGTGTAGACCAGAGGGTCTTGTATGCTATGTGTATATGTGAGATTATGTGCATTGTGTTATATGTATGCTATGTGTTGAACAGACCGGGCCGGAGGGCCCAACGATATAAACCGGACCGAAGGGTCCAACGACACAGACTGGACCGAAGGGTCGGACGAGCTATGACCGGACCAGAGGGTCCAACGAGCTACGGGACTGGAGGGTCCTGCTGAGACACATCGACCGGAGGGTCGTACTGTAGCCTCGAGTGGCGTATGTGTTGTATGTGGTATTTTGGGGAACTCACTAAGCATTTATACTTACAGTTGTGGTGATATGTGTTTCAGGTACTAGCGAGGACTGTGGGAAGGCGCCGACATGATTCGTACACATTGAGAGGATTATGTATTTGGAGATCTTGGGATTTGTATTATGATAACATGTGATACATTGGATTACTCTGATATTTTATGACTGAAAGCATGTTTTTTTTAAAAAAAATTGTTTTGAAAACTTACGTCGTTACAAGTTGGTATCAGAGCCTTGGTTTGAGGGATTCGGGTGCATCTTTGGATGAATCTGAACTCAAACTGAGGAAATGAGAAAGTTTTTCATAAAATAAATAATTTTTCTAAAAGAGTAAAAGATTTTGAGAAAAGCTGAACGGAGCAGTGTGTACGATCAGCCAGCGCCCGAACGGTGATTTCCCAAAATACCCTTACATTATGTGTCATGAGATATGTTATGATATGATATGCATGCTAGAGTTGGCTAGGTATTCATATTAGGACTAGAGTGGCCTGATTTTGTGATGCCTTAGCCTAGGAAGGATTTTTGCTGCTATGTGATGCTTGAGAGCGAGTAGGTAGCAGGGAAGAGCTGATGAGAGGTCTACCGAAGGGTAGCCTATGCCAGTAAGATATAGAGTACTTGTGATCTGGGATCCAAGGAGGAGGACTTAGGGTGAATACTGATGCGGTGTGGACGGTAGTATAGGGCCCGTACTACTGAAAACACCGGAGCAGTGCGCACTCAAAGTAAGAATCCTTAGGGTACTAAGGAGCAAGTAGGGTTGAGTATCGAGTGTGAGTATACTCGAGCGAGTCTCTGATTTCTTTTGTGTTGTATTTTAGAGACATCATGGTTGGGACGCGTCACCACCCAGGAGGCAGTGGTACCACTGGTACCAGTGATGAGGAGATCCGTAGGTTGATTCATGAGGAGGTGGCTGCGGCCATTCGAGCTGAGATACCAGAGATGTTCGGGTCTATCAAGACCACGTTGATCGAGACTTTTGATGAGCGGTACGACGCTATTACTGAGGCTGCTGTTGCTGCGGCCACCGCAACTGTTGCTGCTGCCAGGCCGCAGGGAGGTGACTCGTTGCTGTACCGAGAGTTCAGCAACACGAAGCCACCAGAGTTTAATGGGACGCAGGACCCGATTGCTGCGATGAGGTGGATTTCTGATATCGAGGGATGCTTCTACACCTGCTCGTCTCCAGAACATCTGAGGGTTCGGTTTGCGCTGAACCAGCTTCGCTTGGGAGCGAAGGACTGGTGGAAGTTTGTGACGGCAGACTTCACTACGGCAGAGCTGACTGCGGTGACCTGGGAAAGGTTCACCATGATGTTTCGAGATGAGTATGTTCCCCCTGTGGAGCGGGAACGTCTAGCCCAGGAGTTCTTGTCCCTCAAGCAGGGAACTGAGTGTGTGATAGTGATTACGAGGATGTTTCATGAGAGGGCGTTGTTTTGCCCTGAGCACGTGTCGACTGAGCAGGCACGTATGAGCCGGTACTTGAGCATACTGAGGAGGGATATCCGTGAGTTCATGGCGAACTCGTCGTACCGAACATTTTCCGAGCTCCAGGCAAATGCCCGGAAGAGAGAGATCGAGTTGGAGACTCAGGTCAGGGAGGAGGCCGAGTCTCAGAGGAGGGACAGGCGACCGGTACAGGCGCAGCAGTCAGCCAAGTGGGCAAAGCCCGTTGATTCGAGATCTGGGGGTCCGAAGGGCCGCACTTATGGGAAGTGCGGCAAGAGCCACAAGGGAGTGTGCAGATCTGGGGTGTGTTACAAATGCGGGAAGGAGGGGCACTATGCGAGGGATTGCCCCAAGGGGTTCACGGTTTGCTTTCATTGCAACCAGACCGGCCATCGGAAGGCCGAGTGCCCATAGCTACTGAAGGGATCAACGCAGGGATCTGTGCCAGCTGCTCGAGCTACTGAGACCCGACCAGTAAAGGCCGAGGCACCGAGGGCTCGCGGGAGAGCTTTCCAGTTGACAGCGGAGGAGGTCCGCGCAACGCCCGATGTCGTGGCTGGTATGTGTTCTTTCATTTATTTATGCTGAGTTTGAGATATTGTGCTTATATTATGATATGCGTAGATACTTTTCTTGTGAGTTCTGTACCTGCCTTGGTGTTATTTGACTCAGGTGCGAGTCGGTCTTTTGTGTTGATAGTGTTTAGTCAGCACATCAGTATCCAGCGAGAGGCGTTGAGTCGACCTCTACGAGTTTCTATAGCTGACGAGCGAACGGTATATGCTACGGATGTGATTCGGGGATGTGTACTCGAGATCTTCGGGGTTGAGTTTCCGATTGATCTGGTCCCGATTGCGATGGGGGACGTATGTGTTATAGTGGGTATGGATTGGTTGAGCCGTTTTGGGGCAGTTATAGACTGCGAGCGACAGTTGGTGACGATACGAGACCCTAGTGGGGGAGTTCTTACGGTGTACGATGAGGGTACCCGTTCAGGGTCAGCATTCTGTTCGGCTGCTAGAGCGAGGCAGAGTCTACAGCAGGGCTGTAGTGGGTTTGTGGCCTATGTGATGGATACACGAGTAGCAGCGGGGAGACCTAGTTCTGTTGATGATGTGCCGATAGTGCGTGAGTTCCCGGACGTTTTCCCCGAGGAGTTGCCGGGTGTGCCTCCCGAGAGGCAGGTGGAGTTTCGCATCAATTTGGTTCCGGGAGCGGCGCCTATCGCCAAGGCGCCCTATTGCCTTGCGCCGCCAGAGATGCAGGAGTTATCCTCGCAGTTTCAAGAGCTGCTGGGGAAACGGTTTATTCGACCGAGTAGCTCGCCATGGGGAGCGCCGATCCTTTTTGTCAAGAAAAAGGATGGTTCACACCGGATGTGCATTGATTACCGGGAGTTGAACAAGTTGACGGTCAAGAACCGTTACCCATTACTGAGGATCGACGATTTGTTCGATCAGTTGCAGGGAGCATCTTGGTTCTCCAAGATTGATCTGAGGTCTGGATATCATCAGATGAGAGTGCGCGATGAGGATATCCAGAAGACGGCGTTCATGACTCGTTATGGGCATTACGAGTTCGTGGTGATGCCTTTCGGGCTCATCAATGCACCAGCAGCGTTCATGGATCTCATGAACAGGGTGTGTAGACCGATGTTGGATCGTTCGGTGATCGTGTTCATCGACGATATACTGGTGTATTCGAGATCTAGAGAGCAGCACGAGGAGCATCTGAGAGAGATTCTCGGGGTATTGAGGACGAAGAGGCTTTATACCAAATTCTCCAAGTGTGATTTCTGGTTACGAGAGGTCCAGTTCCTGGGACATCTCGTTAATCAGAATGGGATATTGGTCGATCCGGCCAAGATTGAGGCGGTGATGAGTTGGGAGGTACCGAGAACCCCCACCGAGATCAGGAGTTTTCTGGGGTTGGCCGGCTACTATAGGAGATTTATTAAAGATTTCTCCAAGATCGTCGTGCCTCTTACCAGGTTGACCTGGAAGGGCGTTACTTTTTCTTGGGGTCCGGAGCAGCAGACCTCATTTGAGACACTTCGCCAAAGATTATGCGAAGCCCCGGTGTTAGCCCTCCCAGAAGGGATGGATGATTTTGTGGTGTATTGTGACGCGTCGATATCAGGGTTGGGTGCAGTACTTATGCAGAGGAGGCATGTGATAGCGTACGCATCGAGGCAGTTGAAGCCTCATGAGACGAGATATCCCACCCACGATCTGGAGATGGGGGCAGTGGTGTTCGCCCTCAAGATCTGGCGTCACTATCTGTATGGGGTTCGGTGTACTATATACACGGACCACAAGAGCTTGAAATATTTGATGGATCAGCCCAACCTGAATATGCGCCAGAAGAGATGGTTGGACGTGGTAAAGGATTACGATTGTGAGATCCTGTACCACCCGGGTAAGGCTAATGTAGTAGCTGATGCTCTGAGCCGTAGGGCGGAGAGCACCCCGATACGAGATATATGCTTGAGATTGACAGTGATGACTCCGGTGTTGGACACCATTCGGGAGGCCCAGGCAGAGGCCGTGATATCGGAGAACCGCAAGTGGGAGCGGGTGATCGGGCAGGTGTCCGAGTTCGTTACCGATAGTCGAGGGCTAATGACCTTTCAAGGTCGGATTTGGGTGCCAATTGCAGGTGGGGCACGTACCATTCTGATGGAGGAGGCTCATAGATCGAGGTTCTCGATCCATCCCGGGGCCACGAAGATGTATTTGGACCTGAAGAAAGATTATTGGTGGCCCTGTATGAAGAGGGATGTCGCGTGGTTTGTCGAGAGGTGCTTGACCTGTCACCAGGTTAAGGCCGAGCACCAGCGTCCGCATGGCAAGTTGCAGCCGCTTGAGGTTCCCCAGTGGAAGTGGGAACAGATTTCCATGGATTTCATCACCAAATTGCTGAGGACCGCGAGGGGTGTCGATGCAATTTGGGTGATCGTCGACCGGATGACAAAGAGCGCACATTTTCTTGCTATCAGTGAGGGCTCTTCTGCTAAGAGGTTGGCCGAGTTGTATGTGAGGGAGGTGGTATCGCGGCATGGGGTGCCGATCTCGATTGTGTCAGATCGAGATGTACGTTTCACTTCCAGGTTCTGGAAGAAGTTCCACGAGGAGTTGGGCATGAGGTTGCATTTCAGCACCGCCTACCACCCCCAGACGGACGGACATAGTGAGCGGACGATTCAGACGGTCGAGGACATGCTTCGAGCATGTGTGTTGGACTTCGGAGGAAGTTGGGACACGTACTTGCCGTTGGATGAGTTTTCCTACAACAACAGCCACCATTCTAGCATTGGTATGCCTCCCTTCGAGTTCTTGTATGGGAGGAGGTGTCAGACTCCCATTTGCTGGGGAGAGGTAGGACAACGTGTGATGGGTAACACTGAGATAGTGCTGCAGACGACAGAGCAGATACAACAGGTTAGACAGAGGTTGCTGACGGCCCAGAGTCGTCAGAAGAGTTATGCGGATAGACGACGATCCGAGCTTGAGTTCCAGGTAGGAGACTTCGTACTCCTGAAAGTATCTCCGTGGAAAGGAGTGATCCGATTCAGGAAGAGGGGCAAGCTGGGGCCCCGGTACATCGGTCCGTTCAGGGTGACTGCGAGGGTGGGTAGGGTAGCATATCGGTTGGAGCTACCTGAGGAGCTGAGCCAGATTCATGATACCTTCCACGTGTCTCAGTTGAGAAAATGTATAGCCGACGAGTCGGCGGTGGTACCACTGGAGGATATTCAAGTGGATGCGAGCCTGAATTATGCTGAGAGGCCAATCGCGATTATGGATCGAAAGGTCAAGGTTCTGAGGAACAAGGAGGTGCCCCTGGTTCAGGTTCAGTGGCAACATCGGAGAGGGTCGGAGCTGACTTGGGAGACAGAGTCAGAGATGCGGGAGCAGCATCCGGAGTTGTTTTCAGCATGAGACTTCGAGGGCGAAGTCTGGTTCTAGTGGGGGAGAATTGTAACATCCCGAAATTCAGGTACAACTATTTAACCCTTCTTCTTTTCCAAGTTGTCAAGTTTAGCCCTTAAAAGGAAAGTTATGGCAAATGAGTACGCTGGGCGTACTGAAGAGTACGCTGCGCGTACTCATGTGCTTGAAATGGACGCGGACCCTTAAAGGTACGCTGGGCGTACCACGGTTACGTCGGGCGTAACCGGGCCAGATGCAAAAACCCTAATATGACTTGAGCACTATAAAAGGAATGGTATGGCCTTGTCCTCAGCCTCCATTTCAGAGAGTGAAACCCTAAAAGAGAGTCCGCCTTCGTTTCTAGCTAGTGTGTGGGTGTTCTAAGCTTCTAAGTGTCATTTCAAGGTGGTGGAAGAGAAGAAGAGGCCATTTTGGAAGCTAGAAGTTTGTGGGAAAGAGTAGATCCGAGCTTTTCAGAGGTTGGAGCTTCTCCCTGAGGTAAAAAGCTCAAAACTTGCCTTGTCTTTTGTGTTGTGTGCTTCTTGGACCAACTTCTAGGGTTTTTGGTCCCAAGATGGAGACTTTATGAGCAAATGGTCTCCATTGGCCTAGATCTATCATATTTCATGACTAGATGAGTTGTATGTTCATAAAAATGCAAGCTTGGACGTAAATATTGAGCCATGCATTAGATTTAGACCTTTGGATGAGAAAGGAAAGGTGTTAGAGGGTGTAGGGATCTTTACAGCCATGCAAAGGCTTAAAGGTTCCGACTTTATGGGATAAGAGGCTTAAGGAGAGTCAGATCTGGAAGTTGAAGAAGTGTCTTAACCGTTTAAGACCAAAATCTATGAATGGCTGAAACTGAGACTTACCCTGGGCGTAACTCTCAGTACGCGCAACGTAAGGGTCCGAGACCCCGATTCTGGATCGCTGGATTACGCCCCGCGTACTGCTTGCTGTTGACTTTCGTTGACTTTTAGGGTTTTGGTCAACATATGGACTTTTGGGTCAGGGAGGGGTAAAATGGTCTTTTACCCTTCTGTGGGATTGTAGAAAGGGATTTAGTCTAGCCTTGAGAGCCGTTAATGATTTGAAATAATTACTTTATGTGATTAGGCGGGGCTAGGTCGTTATTTCGAGATTCAGGATTTTCGAGCACGTGAGTTACTAGACATCATACGAGGTGAGTCTTCTCACTATACATTACCTAGAGTGGTATTTATGTGTAGACCAGAGGGTCTTGTATGCTATGTGTATTTGTGAGATTATGTGCATTGTGTTATATGTATGCTATGTGTTGAACAGACTGGGTCGGAGGGCCCAACGATATAGACCGGACCGAAGGGTCCAACGACACAGACTGGACCGAAGGGTCCGACGAGCTATGACCGGACCAGAGGGTCCAACGAGCTACGTGACTGGAGGGTCCCGCTGAGACACATCGACCGGAGGGTCGTACTGTAGCCTCGAGTGGCGTATGTGTTGTATGTGGTATTTTGGGGAACTCACTAAGCATTTATGGTTACAGTTGTGGTGATATGTGTTTCAGGTACTAGCGAGGACCGTGGGAAGGCGCCGGCATGATTCGTACACATTGAGAGGATTATGTATTTGGAGATCTTGGGATTTGTATTATGATAACATGTGATACATTGGATTACTCTGATATTCTATGAATGAAAGCATGTTTTAAAAAAAAATGTTTTGAAAACTTACGTCGTTACAATATTTGTGACAAATCCAAACTCATATGGACCGAACTTGTTCAATCTTAATTTCTTGCCACCTGGAAGCACGAGGGCTTACCATGTCTTCCAACTTGTTTAGCAGTTCACCCTTACAGATTAATGTACTTTTTATTGATCAAGGTGCTTTGCCTTATGCAATAAAATGAGAACTCATAGAACTCACACACATATTCAACTTAACTGGAATTGCACAGAAATAAGAATATGTCAACACGATAGGTTACTATCCTCTAGTCGTGTGCTAGTGTAAAACAATAGGTTAACTCTTGATAAGTTCTTGAAAATCTTTTTTAAGATCTTTAAGACTCCCACTGTCCTCTTGACATATAAGATTCTCTTGTCAAGAATCATTTCTTGACAAATATTCAAGAGTTAGTGCGGATTCTTAACAAGACAAACACTTCACACAATCGGTCCTAGTTGGTCTTTGTCTTATGCAAGACATCACAACTTACCAATTTCAAACATGCAAGAGTAAGAAAAACATTTTTCTACTCCACATTTGATGAGTGTGTTAAAACTTCTTAAGACGTGTCACTCAAGTCACAATCTTGGAGTATGACTCTAAGACTCGATTTTGGAACGAAGTATGATTCACCTTTTGATCGAACCATTTCTACAATTTCGGATTCCTCTTCTTAGACATACTAGTGCACTAAGGTGTCCATAGAGGATCAATTGTGACACGGTTTCAAAATCACTAAGTTAATAATAAAACATGATACTTAAGTACTCTCCCTTCTTTTCAGATTGGAGAAACTTTTATCTTTCTGCCTAATTGATTCTTCCTATTCGTTCTGCTTCACATTGAAACCTTTTTCAATGATTCAAAATTACACTTAATCTTGTAAGCATAACCATATTTACTAAACTTTTAGCAAATCATGACGAATATTATTATTGGTCTTTGTGGTGGACTTGGCCTAGTGCACAACAATGCGTACTAGATCCCCTTGTCCTTCACTTAACTCACATACTTATGTGAACAAGGAATTAGTCTTAAATTCCCAAATACGAAGGTGCTCATTCATCACACAAAACAAGTTGTATGATTCCAAGTTTCTGTCCAATTGAAACTTGGGTGATTAGAATCATTCATTATTTGGTAAATTTTTGACACTACTACAAACAACATAATAAATAATCACATTCATTTCAATATTGCTAACAATAGAAACATACAAACATCAACTTTCACAAAAGTCATTGTAAGGATATAAATAAGAAAAAATCAAAATTTATTTCATTTATAAAAACGCGGAAAACATGTCCTTACAACGCAATTACAAATAAAACTATGTTACTAAATATTTCTAAGAAATCTATTCTAACTCTTAAACAGCAGCTTAAGAATCCAATCATCGAACCATGCGATCAAAATCCATTTCTTCGCGATCAGACTCAACATACTTTTCCTTTAAGCTTCCTTTCTTTTCTTCGATCCTACAAAACATCAAATGTAATCATATCACATCATGTATTAAGAATATACAAATAGGAACTTAATAGAGTTAGACAGTGGATTTACCTGAAGCAGAGTCATACATCTTGACTCTCCCATCCTTGCGATCCCTCAGGCAGATGCGACAGCTTCGTAACCAATGTCCCTTCTCTTGGCAGTAGAAACAATTTCAGATTCAACCTTTCTCTTTGCCATCCGATCAAACGGTTTGACCTTGGACGATCCCTTTCCATTGGGAAGAGAAGACTTTTCTGGAATTCCAATGTTGCCATCATCAATGTCCATGGATGTTTGGGAGGTTGATCTAGCAGACAAATTTGCTTGACCAGTGCGCCAAATCATTGCTGATTCAGCAGCAATAAGCAAATAGGTAAGATCAGTGAGGGTTACGTCATGGTCCATCATATAGTACTCTCTAACGAACTCACTATACGAGTCAGGAAGTGATTGAAGAACCACGTCAATAGTCAGCTTCCTTGACACTTTGACACCCAACATTCCCAATCTTCGTGTTTGCTTGCCAATAGGGCTTGAGTGACTTTGAAATTTTCAAGTCTTCGAACACGTGGGTCATGGAGAATTATTGGGGGAGGTGGAGGAAGTGAAGCATGATTTCCATTTCCACAATCCAATCGTGGAACATCATCTTCACTTGGAAAGCTTTTTCCAAAAGGTTTGGGAAGACCATAGTTGTTAGAATTTGACATCTACAATACGGGAGAAATCCAAGTTAGTTGATTAAATCCTTGATATAACACCCAAATGAAATATCAAGGCTAGGACCCAACACAATATTCTGCAATTTGGAAGAGGGATGTCGTAATCCAACTGCAAAATATTTGAAGGTAGGTAAATGACGATTTACCAATTTCCACCATGAAAAACGAAAACTGAAAATTAGGTTTTAAATGAATTGAAACTCCTAGATCTTTTGAGATTCATTGAACTTTTCAATGGCATGTTTAATCTCGATTATGCACTACATGTTTGTGACTGGGATGCCGAGGATCACAAACAAGGTGTGGATAACCATGCAAATTAGCTTGGTACTCTCGAAGACGTATATCACCTAATCAATGTGCCGGTTAACCACTCACTCTCCATTGATCTATGATAATCTACGAGCTACCCATTGCCATCCTTTATTGGTCCGATATTAGTGTGCCGGTTAACCACACACGCTCCACTAACGACCAATAAGGTGCAATGTGCAATTTCATGGATTGGCACCAACTCCACATTTTTCCTAAAGTAACTAAGATTTGAGAATTTATAAAAGTGTTTAGTTACTTTGTATTTTCATTATACTTATAATGGAAGGTTTGTGTCTCATCCTACCCGTTCGGCTAACGACCCTCCACTAGTCAAGGGTGCAGTGGGTAAGAGTGGATACCCAATGACGGTCATTTTACAGGCCGCTTCCTTAAACACCCCTTATAGACCAGCTTCGTGAATGAGGCCTATTAACGGTAAGACTGACCTTTACTTATACATATATAATATGTTAAACTTTTAATCTTATATAGTATATGGGTGTATTTTACACTTTTAAAATACTAGGTTGTTTAAACTATTAATAAATTAAACTTTTAATTTGATTAATCTTAAACTATATAATTATGGAATTATTAATTATCTCTTTTAATTAAACACTTAATTAATTTAATAAAACCATAAGGGTGTAATTTAAACTTTTTAAAGTGCTAGGGTTCTAGAATTTAATATTTCAAAATCAATACTTTTAATTAAATTTTAAATTCCAAAACTTGAGGAAAAATTTTGAAACTTTTCAAAATAATAGGGTTTAACTATTTAAATTTCAAAAAACTAAAACTTTTAAGTTCAATATTAAACTATAAAACCTAAATGGTGTAATTTGAAACTTTTCAAAATTACTAGGTCAAATATTTGAATCATAATAATCCTATATTATCCATATTTAACCAAATCCATTAATTTTGATAAGGATAACCATACCATTCATAAAAAATCGATTTTAGGCAAGAAAAACGAGTTTTCGTAGTTATCTTCATCAAAATCTGGCCAGAAAATCGAAAATCCCGGCACCAGACCTTCCAACTCGTCGAGTCCACTATGGAACTCTTCGAGTTCATGCAACTCGTCGAGTCCATACATGGACACGGCGAATCAGCCTGCCAGGCAACATAATTTTCGACTTTTTGATCCTTTGGCAGTTCACTTTTGCATCTATTCAATAGAAAAACGACCTAGGCTCTGATACCACTGTTGGGTTATAAGCATAACATCATTCCTATTGTGTACATGCAACCATAATTGCTTAGATCTAGGTTTTTCTAAATTGAACATACAACATTGAATACCAAAGCAATGAACCCTAATGACTAGCATACAAATTCGAAATTATATATAAACTAGGGTTTAGATCTTACCTTTCTTGTTATATAGCAATAACAAGAACAATCCACAAAGTCCATGACTCTTGAAAGCTTAGTGCCCCAAGTGTTGCACCTTTAATGGAGTCACAAACACCACTAGCAACAAGGAAGAATAAGAGAGAGAGAGGAGAGAGCTTTAAAATCGTCCAAGGTAATGTAAGAAAGCATAGTGACGATTTTAGGAGCCTTAGGGTTCCTTTTATAGTTAAGGCTTCTAGGGTTATCAACTTGGAAACCCTAATTCCCTTGCTTAGGCCCTAAGCAACATATGGACTCCTTAATGGACAAGCCTTGGACGAAATCCTTATGGACTCTCATATAGATTTCGTCCACCTTATACCAATAAGGTCCATGAGCCCAAACTATAAATATTACTGATTTACATAATCAGTCGCCGTTAATTTAATCGGTCTCTTTTGATCACCAAGTTAATTCCAAATTAATTTCTGATCAATACTAATTAAATAATATGATTTTTCTTTTAATATATTATTCTTATAATATATTAATAAATCATAATTAATCCTCTTTCTCCATAATTCATCCTATCAGTTGCTATGGTGAAGGCAACCCAAAAGGAACATGCTCATAATCGGGTCAAGTACATACCAAAATAGTTACGGGATTAGACACCTAATCCAACAAAATGAAACTCTTAAAGCTCAAGATGACTTAATAAGTGACTTAATGCATGCATGTGACCAAAAATCCCATCAAGCTTGCACCTTTATGCTTAAGGAGTCCATAATAAGCTCAGATCCAAAAGAATAAGTCCTTAATACGACCCAACTCCCCAAACCACCCCAAAAGGAACCAAAAGCCTAAAAACTAAGAAATGAAGAGATCTAATCATGGAGAATTCAAGGTTTGAACTTGATACCTTAATAAGCTTGCAACAAGGATGATGATTCTGGATCTATGACCTTCTCACCAAGGAAAGCACTTCAATCTTCTATACTTCCTTCACAAGGAGCAAAACAATCACCAAATTCTTCTTAAGGACTCAAATGCTCAACAATGGAGGCTAAAGGACGAGTTCTAGGGTTGTAGAGGCTTAGAGACTGGTAAAGAGGCCAGCCCTAAACACTTAACGTGCTTATATAGGGTGTATCACCATAAATTAGGGTTTCATTAAATCTCACATACGCCCTGCGTACGTGTCCGGAGTCCCGATCAAGCCTCGCATCAGTATGCTAAGCGTACCATGTAGTACGCCCCGCATACTAACAAAGGACAAAGAGTGAAATCTTTTAAATAACAAAGGGAAATAATGAAACATACCAAGATTCAAGTGTTACAGTTCTCCCCCACTTGAATTAGACTTCGTCCTCAAAGTCCGCTGCCCCGAACAACTCCGGATAGTGCTCCTTCATCTCATCCTCGGGCTCCCAAGTCCACTCCGAACCTTTAGGGTGCTGTCCTTGCACCTTAACCAACTCGACAACCTTTTTCCTCAAGGTTTTTGTCTTCTTATCTAGAATTGCCACCGGTCTCTCAATATAATTCAGGCGGTCATCGACCTGAATATCCTCCAATGGTACCACTGCGGAATCATCCACTAAGCACTCTCGCAACTAAGAGACATGGAACATTCTATGAATTTGACTGAGCTCATCTGGAAGATCTAAACGATAAGAAACCCGGACCACCCGAGCCAAAACCCTGAAAGGACCAATATACCTAGGGCCCAGCTTGCCCTGCTTCCTGAACCAGATGACACCTTTCCAAGGTGACACCTTCAGGAGAACCATATCCCCCACCCGGAACTCTAAATCTGATCGGCGCCTGCCGTCATAACTCTTCTGCCGACTCTAAGCTGTCTGGAGCCTGCTCCTAACCTGGTGAATCAGCTTAGTGTTCTTGAGTACCATTTCGGTACTCCCCATAACCTGCTGACTGACCTCGCCACAACAAATCGGGGTCCTACACTTCCTCCCATAGAGCATCTCGAAAGGAGGTCGATTAATGCTGGCGTGATAACTATTGTTATACGAAAATTCCGCTAACGGAAGATATGTATCCCAACTCCCACCGAAATCCAGAACACACACCTGCAACATATCCTCAAGAGCCTGAATCGTCCGCTCATTCTGACCATCGGTCCACGGATGAAATGTTATGCTGAAATGGAGACGAGTGCCCCACTCGTCATGAAACGTCTTCCAAAACATGGAAGTAAACTGTACATCTCTATCAGAAACCATCGATACCGGCACCCGATGACGTGCCACAACCTCCCTGATATAAATCTCAGCCAACTTCTCTGCAAATATACTCTCCTAAATCGGGATGAAATGCGCGCTCTTGGTTAAACAATCCACGATGATCCAAATTGAATACACTCCATGCACAGTCTCGGGTAGTTTGGTAATAAAATCTATGGTAATATCTTCCCATTTCCATACGGGATCTCCAACGGCTGCATTTTGCCGTGAGGTCTTTGGTGCTCGGCCTTGAGTTTCCTGTAAGTCAAGCACCGCTCCACATACCATGCCACATCCCGCTTCATGAAGGGCCACCAATAATCAGGACGAAGATCCCTATACATCTTCGTCGCACCGGGATGAATGGATAACCTCGACTTGTGAGCCTCCTCCTTCAAAATCCGACATACACCGCCCCAATATGGAACACAAACTCGCCGATGCAGAGTCAACAACCCACGACTATCATAATCGAAGGAAGTCACCTGACCCACAATACGCTCACTTTTTCAGTGCTCTTCCTTCATAGCCTCAACCTGTGCCTCACGAATCCGCTCCAACAATAGAGTATTCACGGTCATCCTCAAATATATCTCTCGGATCGGAGTCGCGACTGCCTTGCGACTGAGAGCATCGACCACCATATTGGCCTTCCCCGAGTGATAAAGGATCTCACAATCATAACCCTTCACCACATCCAACCACCGGCGCTGCCTCAAATTCATATTCGGCTGATCCATCAAGTACCTCAGGCTCTTGTGATCCGTGTAAATAGTACAACGGACCCCATAAAGACAATTCCTCCAAATCTTGAGGGCAAAAACCACGGCCCCCAACTCCAAGTCACGCGTCGGATAATTCGCCTCATGAGGATTCAACTGCCTCGAAGAGTATGCGATCACGCGGCCCCTCTGCATCAACACCGCCCCCAATCCTATGATCAAAACATCACAATAAACAACGAAATCATCAACACCCTCCGGCAGGGTTAGAATCGGTGCCTCGCACAACCGCTGTCTCAATGTCTCGAAAGTTGCCTGCTGCTCAGGCCCCTAGAGAAATGTAACCGTCTTCTTTGACAATCGGGTCAATGGAACAGCTATCTTGGAGAAATCCTGGATGAATCTCTGATAATAACCCGCTAAACCAAGAAAAATCCGAATCTCAGATCGAGACCTCGGAACCTCCCACTGAATCACATCCTCAACCTTGGCCGGATCAACCAGAATACCATTTTGGTTGACAGGTGCCCCAGAAACTGCACCTCGTGGAACTAGAACTTGCACTTGGAAAACTTTGCAAAAAAGTCTATCCCTCCTCAAAGTCTCCATCACTTCCCACAAGTACTCCTCGTGCTGCTCTTGAGTCTTAGAATAAACCAATATATCATCGATGAATACAATCACAGACCGATCCAACATCAGCCTGCACACATGATTCATGAGATACATGAACGCGGCTGGAGCATTGGTGAGCCCAAAAGGCATCACCACGAACTCGTAATGACCATAATGAGTCCGGAAGGCTATCGTCTGCACATCGTCATCCCTGACTCGCATATGATGATAACCCGATCACAAATGAATCTTGGAGAACCGAGATGTACACTGTAGCTAATCAAAAAGAGCATCGATCCTCGGGAGTGGATAACGGTTCATCACCGTTACCTTATTTAGCTCCCGATAGTCGATGCACATACTGTGATACCCATCCTTCTTCTTCACGAACAAGATCGATGATCCCGAAGGCGAACTACTCGGTCGGATGAACCCATTGTCTAACAGCTCCTGCAACTATGTAGATAACTCTTGGATCTCGGGAGGAGCCAACTGATACGGTGCTTTGGCTATTGGAGCCGCACAAGGAACTTGATCAATCTTGAACTCAACCTGCCTCTCCGGAGGCATCCCAGGCAAATCCTCCGGGAACACATCCGAGTAGTCCCACACAATTGGCACATCATCCACAGTCGCATTACCCTTATCCTGGGTATCTATGACATATGCAAGATAACCGGAACAACCCTATTGAAAATAGCGTCTGACCCTCGTTGCTGAACATAAAATCGGCCCATGCCGAGATATCTCCCCATGAACCACTAACTCTCTCCCACTCGGGGTCCGAACCCATACCAACTGCTGCTCACAATCGATCACTGCCCCATTAGGGCTCAACCAATCCATGCTCACTATAACCTTGTTCCCACGCAACGGAATGAGAACCAAATCCACTAAATATTACTCAATGAACAACTGAAGAGTACAACCCCGATGAACTCTCGCAACCCGAATAGACCTATCATCAGCAATCTCAACATCAAGAGGACAATCCAGCTCCCCCGGAGCTATAAAAAATCTCTTGCTAAGCGCAAGCGATACAAAAGATCGAGTAGCTCCCGAATCAAACAATACCAATGCAGAAATACCGTTCACAAGGAACGATCCAAAAATGAAACACATAAAAATGAGAAAGAAATTTAATATAAATAAATAGATAAGGAGAAGATACATACCCGTCACCACATCAGGATTTGCACGTGCCTCACCGGCCATCTACTAGAAGTCCCTGCTCTTCACTACAGGCGCGTCTACCCGACCCTAGCCGTCGTCAGTATTCCGAAGAGTTACAGGAGCGGGTGCTGGCCCAACCCCTGCTGCAGTCAAACTCAGACAATAGGCCTTCTTGCGGCCCCTCTGATTGCAATGAAAGAAAATCAGATTAGATCCCAAGATGGTGGTAGCAGTACAATCCTTGCTATAATGACCCGTCCGGCTGCACTTGAAGCAGCCAGAACCACCAACTCTGCATGGTCCCATGTGTGCCTTGCCGTACTTGCCACAGCGGCTCCGGCCCTGATGGTCTCTCGATCTAGACTCAGATACCTTGGGCCTCTTGCCCGAACCCTCGGCAGTCAGCATAAAATCTGGCTTCCTCTTCTTCTCCATCTCCAGACCAATCGCCCTCTCCTTAGCTCGCGCTATCATATCCTCTAGCGTCTTGCAGCTGGATCGACTCACAAATCGACGAATGTCACTTCTCAATATCTCATGATATCGGGCCTTCTTCATCTCCTCATCGACCACATATTGCGGAACTAGAAGCGCCCTCTCCCGAAACATCGCGGTGATCTCAGCCACCGTATTCGTAGTCTGGCGGAGATCCTGAAACTCTCGCGCCAACTGCTGCACCTTGATCACCAGTGCAAACTCAGCACGAAACCTGGTCGAGAAATCATCCCACGTCATCGTATCAACAGCATCATCACCCACCACATGTCCTACCTCCTCCCACCAGTCTCGTGCCATGACCTTCAAAAGAAAGGAGGCAAGCCTAACCTTTGCCTCATCAGGGCAACTGCTGGTGCAGAAGGCGTTAGCAACATCCGCTAACCACCTTCAGCTCCCTGAATGTCAAAAAACGTACTCCTAGTAGTGCCACCACCTCAGAACGAAACGAGCTCAACCGCTCATCAAGAATCTGCAGAATGCCCTCCTTGACCGTGCCAAAGATCACAGGAGTCTGCTCAAGAATGCAACGAGTAATCTTAGACGAGATGAACTACCTGGTCTGATCATCTAGCTGCCCGACTCCAGATCATGAGCCCGATCCCTCTCCAGCACTAGAACTGCCAGCAGGTCTGCCTTGCAATGTCACCACACTGAAAATAAACCATATAAACCATCAGAATACACATCAAAATATATATATCGAGGGATCACAAACTCCACAAGCTTCCTGGTTTTATCACAACTCTCCTTGAATCGAGTACGAATCCTCTGCTTCCAGTAGTACAAGCCCATACTACCTTCAACATCTATCTGTGCTTTCCTCAAGAATTCCCTTGGCTTTACCAAGTCACTTTATATCCATACAACTTACCCTCACAGATAAGTCTCCCGGCACTAGATTTCATCCTAGGTTTTCCTAGCGCAAACTCCATACCACTCTCTGCCATCAGCTGCAGAAGGAACTTCCACTAACTCCCTCTAACTTGCTCATGAATACAATTACATACCACTAAAACCAGATAATTCTTCGAATGAAAGGTCTCACACTACAACGGTTGGACTCAAACAAGAGTTGCGCAATAGAGTTAAAATCTAACCTTCTTAAGTTATTTAGTTCCCATAATATGCAACTTATCATATTCTCTTACTAGTTAGTTGAAGTTAGTAAGAACTCTTAGAAGCACAAAGCAAGCAACATTCGAGCATCAAGTAAACATAATCAAGCATCACCTAATCAGGTCACCCTATCACTGACTAATCAGTACTAGCATGCAAGTCTACAAGCTCATACAAGGCATACAAAAGCATCTCTCTTAGAATTCTATCTTGAAAAACTGAGCAGATCCTTAGCCCTAACTAGCATGTGATTCATAATTTCGCAGATCAAATCATATCAGATAACATGTATGGGTAATTTGGGAAAAATTACTTAAGCTTGGCTGATTGCATGCACCACCCCCTTTCTTGTCTCAAGAAAACTCTTTTCTAAGAAAAATATTTCTTTTTGAAAAACTTTACCAAATCCTCAGTTTGAGTTCAGACACACCCGAGAGTATATCCCAATCCCTCAAACTATGGCTCTGATACCAACTTGTTACAACTCAAAAATACGACCCAAAAATTTCATTTTTAATTGAGTAAAATCAGTATTCCAAAAACAACATCAATACAATCCCAATAAAGTAAGTGTATCAAACATCATCTCGAATTAGAGTAAAACACAAAAGGCAGAACTAGGTGGCGTGTGCCCTGCAATCATACTGAGCCCTTCCATTTAGAACTGGAAGTACCTGAAACATAAACTGAAAACCATAAGCACAAAGATTAGTGAGCTCCCCAAACTACACTTACCATGCATAATAAATCACATACTGGGCCCCCGCCCTCCATCGGGCCCAACCCGGTATTGAGTCCCACTCAGCTTCGGGCCCTGCCCGACATCGAGCACCGCTTGGTATACAGATCTGTTATTCATAGGCCCCGCTTGACATTGGGCCCCGACTACTATATGATGGGTTTTGAGCATTCTAACACTCCTATGGTGTACATGCAACCCTAGAAACCTTGGATCTATGTTTGACTAAGATACATGCAAATAATTATTTTTCCAAGGTTCTTATCCTAACTAGCATGGCATGGGGTACTTGAATCAAATAAAACTAGTAGAATTACTTACCTTGTAGTAGTAGTTGATTGCTTGGAGTTTGAGAGCCTAGCACCAATAATGTGGATGCCTCAAATGGAAGTCACAAATCACCACAAACTTGGAAACTTGAGAGAATAGTCACAAACTTCTTGAAATCGGCCCTCTTAGTTTACACACATCAACTAGTGTGATTTCAAGAACCAAAGCCTCCTTTATATAGTGTGGTGGATTAGGGTTACATCCATGTAAACCCTAATACCCATGTCTTTTCATTTCCATGAGATCCATGGGTTAAAGCTCCATGGAGTATCCATGGACTTTCCATGCAAGCCTAGCCCATTCCAAATAAGCATTAGCCCACACTATATAAATACAAGAGCCCATATTTAATTAGTCATACTTTTGATATCTAAATTAATTCTAAATTAATTATAGATCAACACTAATTAAATAATATGATTTTATATTAATATATTAGAACTTATAATATATTAATAAATCATAACTTATACTATTCTCAAAAGATTATCCGTAAATTGTTCGGGTGAAGTGCAACCCAAATGGACCATGCCGGGTCGGGTCAAGTACATACCAAATATAGTTATGGACTTAGACACTATCTCCAACACTATACACATAGACATATATTACATAATCATACTAACACATACAATGATCATAAAACAATAGCATATGATACAGTCATCAGGCCCTACCTGGCATCAATCCCTGCTCAGTACTCATAGTAGCGTATATCACATGCAAGTGTCACACAGACTCCTAGCATCCTATCATAAATAACAAGGGCCGACATTGGTGCCTTAGACTCGCTAAACCCAGTGAGGAAAGTCACCTCGACTGCTGAATCACACAATTGAATCTCTGGCTGCTGTCCGACAAATCCCCGAGCTATCAATACCAAATAACATCCAATTAACAGTTGGATTCCAATCTATAACCATCAATCCATACTTAGGGTAACCATCCAAGGCCCAAACATGGCCCAATTTTCCAAATTGGGCTTAAACCCTTACATTGACCTTACTTCAAGGCCCACCAATTTTTCCTAGTCCAAACACTTGCATTCAGATGACCCAACATGACCCCAAGTACCTAAGCCCAATAGAATGGCCCAAACCTAAATCCCAAAATGCAAAGTCCATCAGAATGAGTACGGGGGGCGTACTCAGTTGTATGCTAAGCATACATGCTTTAGAGCTTGTACACTATGCGTACTGGCTTGTACGCCCAACGTACTCCTCCTATTCAGCCACCCTTCACATGTAGCCCTTAATCCCTTAAGACATCGCTCCAAAACGTAGATCTGACTTCCTTGAGCTAGATTATCATGTAAAGTTGCTAACTTTATGTTCATGCATGGCTAAATGAAGCTCTTAAAGCTCAAGAGGACTTAATAAGTGACTTAATGCATACGTGTGACCAAAAATCCCATCAAGCTTGCACCTTTATGCTTAAGGAGTCCATAATAAGCTCAGATCCAAAAGAATATGTCCTTAAAACGACCCAACTCCACAAATCAACCCAAAAGGACCCAAAAGCCTAAAAACTAAGAAATGAAGAGATCTATGATGGGTTTTGAGCAAAAGAAGATTCCTATGTGCACATGCGAAACCCTAAAGCTTTGGATCTAGGTTTCTCTATTATACATGCAAATTTATCCAAAGCTTGTAAACCCTAATCTAGCATACTATAAAAATCAAAATCTACATCTAATACAAGTTTAGATGATTACATTTTGATAGTAGCAAGAATCTTTAACAATCTTCAACTTTAAGAGCTTAGTATCACAAATGTAATACCTCTAATGGCTTACAAACACCAAGGAAAGAAGATTATATAGAAGAGAGGGAATGGAGGCACAATTTCGGCTATAGTAACTCTAGGGTTTCTTCTGGTAGCCGAAAACTGAAGCCCTAGGGGTCCTTATATACTTGAGCTGCTAGGGTTTCAGCCAAAACGCTAATTGGATAGCTTAGGCCTTAAGCAGTCCAAGGAACCTTATGGAATAAGGCTTGGACGATTTCAAGGTGGGCTTCCACCTTAATTCGTCCACCCTTTGATCCATAGGGATTCACAGCCCAAAACCAATTATCTTATAATTGCAATACCAGTCCCATTTATTTAATTAATCTCTTTTAGCCACAAAAATAATTTCTTAATTAATTCTTGACCAATATTAATTAAAGAATATGATTTCTCTTTTAATATATTATTCTTATAATATATTAATAAACCATAATATCCTCTCTCTCCATAAATCATCCTGTCCAGTTGCTTTGGTGAAGGCAACCCAAAAGGACCATGCTACAACCGGGTCAAGTACATACCAAATATAGTTATGGACTTAGACACTAATCCAACAGTTTCCTACTTGGATAAGTCTAATAACTATAAATGCAAGTACGACTTCAGGATCCGATTAGCAATCGTAGCTCTCGAAAGCTGTTGTCGAACTCTGATCTTATCAGTAACCTATCCTTTAGATAAGGGATCGTACAGTCCTCAGTTCTAGATATCGTGCGGACAATTACATGGAACATATTCATACTTATTGTCCAGTAGTTTGTTTCTCGATCTCTGATTTGTCTGACATAGAACTTAATTGAACACATCAATTCAGTCCTGACCGGGCCCAACACATAAGTCAAACCAAATCATCGAGGGGCCCAGATATCGCTTTTACCCTCTTAGGATAAAAGGAACAGATAAACTTCGACTTATATGCATTTACTATTCACTCATCAAATCATGCACAACAATGCGTTTTATAACATCAAGTTACTCATGTGTTTACGCATTATCAATGCACAATCAACTTGCTAAATATAAACCATATATCTAGGTTTAAAGACTATATGATATTATCGTCTTGAGAGCACTCGTGATAAATTCCATGAAGTGATGCCAACAAGCGTGGGTTTAATCCAATGCTCAAATCTTATTTCATAAGCACTCATGAACGTTGCAGCAAACCATTGCTATGTCTAATACACTTTAGACAATCTACAAACCAATTCATGACAGTCTCCTTTGATACCTACTTCCAAAATATAAGCGACTGTGGACTATTCGAATAATCTTATCATCCAGGAAGTCAAAACATGCAAAGTGAAACAATAGGTAAATAATTAAAATAAGACAATAACTTTACTTATAAATAATACTCCTTTATTTAATCATCAAATGTTAATTACAATTTATCTATTACATGTTTCAAAGCTATCTAATCTAAACTAATATAGTCCTTCAGCCCACTGCTCCTAGCGTGCTGCAAGTGCTTAACCCTACTCAGTCCCTTCGTAAGGGGATCAGCTGGGTTATCCTCTAAAGATACCCTCTTCAATACGAGGAGTCCCTCTTCCACCCGATGTGTAATAAAATGATATTTCCTGTCGATATGTCGGGATCTGCCATGATCCCTCGGTTCCTTGGACAAGGCAACCGCACCTTCGTTATCACAGAAAATTTCCATAGGCTTACGGCTGGAATAACTCCAAGGTCTCCAATGAAGTTCTTCAACCATATTGCCTCCTTTGACGCTTCACTCGCTGCTATGTACTCTGATTCGCACGTTGAATCATCTACGGTCTCCTGCTTGGAACTTTTCCAAGTCACTGCTCCTCCATTTAGGGTAAAGACCCAGCCGGACTGAGATCGATAATTATCTCGGTTTTTCTAAAAACTGGCGTCACTATACCCTCGCACCATTAAGTCATCACTCCCACCGAGGACTAGAAACCATTCCTTGGTCCTCCGAAGGTACTTAAGAATATTCTTGACTGCGGTCCAATGTGCTCTACCAGGTTTCCCTTGATATCTACTAACCATGCTCAAAGCGAAGGCCACATCAGGGCGAGTACAAGTCACAACATACATGATCGAGCCAACTGCGGAAGCGTAAGGTACTCGACTCATTTCTGCTATCTCGGCCTCGATACTCGGACTTTGAGTCTTACTCAAATTGGTATTGCTTTGGATCGGTAGCTCCCCTTTCTTGGAATTCTCCATACTAAAACGTTTTAGTACCTTATCAAAGTAAGTATTCTGACTAAGTGATATTAGTCTTTTACTCCTGTTTCTCACTATCCTTATTCCAAGAATATAGGAAGCCTCTCCGAGGTCCTTCATAGCGAAACACTTCCCAAGCCAGGACTTAACCTCCTACAGGGTCGGGATGTCGTTTCCTATGAGTAGTATCTCATCGACATACAATATGTGGAAGCTAACTATACTCCCACTGGATTTGACATATACACATGACTCATCTTCGCTTCGCAGGAAGCCAAACTCTTTGACTTTCTCGTTGAAACAAAGATTCCATCTGTGAGATGCTTGTTTCAATCCATAAATGGATTTCTCAAGCTTACACACTCTATTGGGATGCTTCGCATCGACAAAACCCTCTGGCTGACTCATGTAAACATCCTCAGCCAACTTTCCATTAAGTAAAGCGGTTTTGACATCCATCTGCCATATTTCATAGTCATGAAATGCAACAATGGCCATCATCACCCTAATAGAATTTATCTTCGCAACAGGTGAGAAGTTCTCATCATAGTCAACTTCGGGAGTTTGAGTAAAGCCCTTCGCAACCAATCACGCCTTATAAGTGTGTACTTTCCCATCCATGTTGGTCTTCTTCTTGAAGATCCACTTGCACCCGACCGTCTTACGACCTGACATATTGCCAACCAAATTCCAAACTTGGTTGTCATACATGGACTGAATCTCGCTGTCCATATCCTCTTTCCACTTCACAGACTCCAGGCTTGCCATGGCTTCCTTATAGCTGTTAGGTTCATCCAAATTTACTAGTGTACTATCACTAATAAACGTATCCCCTTCAGTAGTAATATGGAAACCATAAAACTAGGGTGGAACGCTAACTCTTTCGGAACGTCTACGAGGTAATGACTCGTCAATCGGTTCAACAGGAGTTTCCTCCTGAAGTTGAGCGCCAGTGTTAGAGGTTCCTTCATCGTTCGATTCTTGAAGCTCTTCAAGATCGATTTGCCTCCCACTGTCTTCTTGGCATATGAATTCTCGCTATCGTAAAACCCCTCTCCTCGCAACAAAGACAACATTGTCACTCGGTCTATAGAAGAGATAACCAAAGGATTTCTGTGGGTAGCCGATGAAAATACACCTCTCACTACGAGGTTCAATTTTGTCGTGAGTCTCTCGTCTTACGAAAGCCTCGCAACCCCAAACCTTGATATGTGCCAACGAGGGAGCTTTCCCCATACACATCTCGTGAGGTGTTTTGACAACCTTCTTTGTAGGGACTAAGTTAAGGATATGGGCGGCAGTCTCTAAGGCATACCCCCAAAATGAGATAGGTAGTAAAGCACCACTGATCATGGAATGAACCATGTCTAGCAAGGTTCGATTACACCTCTCAGCCACAGCATTCAACTGAGGTATCCTAGGTGGCATCAATTGCGAAACTATTCCGCATTCCTTGAGGTTGTCGTGGAATTCAAGACTAAGGTACTCTCCACCTCGATCAGATCGAAGCATCTTGATTTTCCTGCCCAACTGATTCTCCACTTCTTTCTTCAACTCTTTGAACTTTTCAAAGGTTTCTTACTTGTACTTTATTAAGTAGATATACCCATACCTACTATAGTCATCGGTGAAAGTCACATAGAAGCGGCTCGCATCCCTTATGGTGGATCTAAAGGGCCCACACACATCGATGTATATGAGATCCAATAAACCATCACCCCTTTCACAAGTACCAGTGAAGGATGATTTGGTCATCTTTCCAAGTAAATAAGACTCAAACACGTCATTGTCCCTAAGGTCGAATGACTTCAACACTCCATCCTTTTGGAGTTGGGCTATGTGTTTCTTGTTGACATGTGCAAGACGACAATGCCACAAGCATTCTTTGTCCAAACTATTGAAAGAATCAACACACAACACATCATTTCTGAAATTGTCTACAACCATCATAGTTTCATATATTCCATTACAAGTCAATGCTTCAAAATAGAAAACACCATTAAGAAAAGCATTAATAGAACCATTTTCATTATCAAACGAAAATCTAAATCCTTGTTTATATAAACCATGAAAAGAGTTTCTTGCCATTTCTGGAGAATAACAACATTTATTCAACTCTAGTCCTAACCCACTACTAAGCACTAAAGAGTAAACTCCAATCTTGGTGACATGCGACGATCTTCTGTTCCGCATGATCAAGTTTATCTTCCCATGCTCCACATCCCTATTTCTTCTTAGGCCATGCAAATCAGAACAAATGTGAAAACCACATCCTGTATCAAGTACCCAAGAAATAGCATGGGATGAGTTATTAGATTAAATAGTGTAAATACATGCGAAGGATGGCTTGATCTTCCCATCCTTGATATCTTGTAAATACTTCAGGCAGCTTCGTTTCCAATGCCCCTTCTCATGGCAGTAGTACCACTATGTATCCTTCGGGATGGAGGTGGGTGCAGCGGGACCAGCCTTGGTTCCACTAGAAGAGGTGCCATCATGGGACTTTCCCTTATGGTGGCTCTTGGAAGGAGCCTTCCTCTTCTTACCCTTGCCCTGCCCGATAGCCAAGACGGGGGAAGCAGTAGGAGTTGATGCAACAGATTTGTCCTTGAGGTTGCTCTCAGCAGTCCTCAACAGCCCTTGAAGCTTGCTCAACGTGACCTCCTCTTTGTTCATGTGGTAGGTCATGCGGAACTGGTTGTAGCAAAGAGGTAAGGAGTGAAGAATTATGTCAATCGCCAGCTCCTCATTGAAGTCCACATTTAACTTCTGCAGGCGGTCGACATATCTCTGCATCTTCTGGAGATGAGTAGTGACAGACTCTCCGTCTCTCATCTTGGTCGTGATCATCGAAGTGATGATCTCGTACCTCTCCTGCCTCGCGCTTTGATGGTACCTATCCATAAAATCTTGATGCATCTCGTAGGGGTGGAAGTCCTCGTAGGACTTTTGGAGTTATGCGGTCATGGTAGCGAGTATGATGCAATGGACTTCTTAGCATCTCGCTCGTGGGCCTCAAAAGCAGCAATCTCCTTGGGAGTAACAGTGTTGATGTTCACCTCCTTCAGCTCCTTGTCGAGGACATACTCATTGTCCTTGTAGTGGGTAACCATTTGGATGTTACAGATCCAATCATTAAAATTGGTCCCATCGAAGATCACCCTCCCACACAAATTCATGAGTGAGAATGAGCCGGAAGAGTTCGAGCCTGAAGCGTTGTTTAAGTTCGACATCTGAAAAGGAAAAGGGACATAGTTTGATTAGATAAGAATCCCCAATTAAACACCCAAATGAGAAATTAGGGCAAGGATCCAACAACATTATTTACAATTTAAAATAGGGATGCCGTAATTTAAATTGCAAATAATTTGAAGGTAAGTGAATGACGATTCACTAATTTCCACCATGAAAAACAAAAGTGATTAAGTTTTAAATGTATTGAAACTCCTAGATCTTTTGAGATTCATTAAACTTTTCAATGGCATGTTTAAATCTCGATATGCCCTTCAAGTTTGTGACTGGGATACCGAGGATCACAAACAAGGTGTGAATAACCATGCGAATGTACTTGTGCCCTCGATGTTACAGTCACCTAATCAATGTGACGGTTAGCCACACACGCTCCATTGATCTATGACAAACATCGAGTCACCATTTTCCACCTTTTCTTAGAGCCTAATTAGTATGCCGGTTAACCACACACGCTCCACTAACGTCTTAGCAAGGGTACAAAGTGTAATTCCATGGAATAGCATCAAATTCACATTTTTCCTAAAGTAACTAAGATTGGGAATTTTTTATAAAACATTTAGTTACTTTATTAATCATTATACTTTTAATGAGGAATTTAGTTGCCCTATCATACCCGTTCGGCTAACGACCCTCCACCAATCAAGGAAGCGGTGGGTGAGAGTGGACACCCATTAAACGACCATTTTATAGGCCATAACCTTATACCCCCTTATAGATCGGCTTCGTGAATGAGGCCTACTAACGGTAAGACTAGCATTTATCTTATACATATATAATAATTATTCTTATAATATTATAATAGTATATGGGTGAATTTTAAACTTGTAAATTTCTAGGGTTTGGAATTTAATTATTTCAAAATTAAACTTTTAATCAAAAATTTAAATTCCAAAACTTGAGGGCAAGTTTTGAAACATTTTAAAAGTATCTAGATCAAAATTCAAATAATATAATTAAACAATTAACTGGTGATTATCTAATTTTGACCTAATTCAAATTTACGCAAGATAATTGATCAAATAATTCAAATAATTAAGGTTTATCAAATAAGGCAATAATTATCTAATTAAATGACAAATATCTTTTATTTTGACAAAGATAATCATAAGAAATCAATAAAATTCGGATTTTATTAATTAAAAACAATTATGGTAATTATCCCAAGTCAAAATAAGCAAAAATCCTGAATTTCCCTCTGTGTGACACCCCGACTCGTCGAGTTCATCTGAATCGTCGAGTTCACTTTGGGACTCGACGAGTCTGTCAGGCAGAAGGCAAGAAAATCGATTTTAAGCAATGAACAAACAACCAAAGCATCAATTACAATAGAAACCAAGCAAGGCTCTGATACCACTGATGGGTTTTGAGCAAAAGAACATTCCTATGTGCACATGCAAAACCCTAAAGCTTTGGATCTAGGTTTCTCTATTGTACATGCAAATTTATCCAAAGCTTGTAAACCCTAATCTAGCATACGATGAAAATCGAAATCTACATCTAATACAAGTTTAGATGATTACCTTTTGATAGTAGCAAGAATCTTCAACAATGTTCTTCTTCAAGAGCTTAGTATCACAAATGTAATACCTCTAATGGCTTACAAACACCAAGGCAAGAAGATGATATAGAAGAGAGGGAATGGAGGCACAATTTCGGCTATAGTAACTCTAGGGTTTCTTATGGTAGCCGAAAACTGAAGCCCTAGGGGTCCTTATATACTTGAGCTGCTAGAGCTTCAGCCAAAACCCTAATTGGATAGCTTAGGCCTTAAGAAGTCCAAGGAACCTTCTGGAATAAGGCTTGGACGATTTCAAGGTGGGCTGCCACCCTAATTTCGTCCACCCTTTGATCCATAGGGATTCACAGCCCAAAACCAATTATCTTATAAATGCAATACCAGTCTCCTTTATTTAATTAATCTCTTTTAGCCATATAATTAATTTCTTAATTAATTCTTGACCAATATTAATTAAACAATATGATTTCTCTTTTAATATATTATTCTTATAATATATTAATAAACTATAATATCCTCTCTCTCCATAAATCATCCTGTTCAGTTGCTTTGGTGAAGGCAACCCAAAAGGACCATGCTACAATCGGGTCAAGTACATACCAAAAACTTGGATTTAAACATCTAGATAAAATCTAAACCAAAAACTTAGATTTAAACCTAAAGCCTGGATCGAAATAATAATCTAAAGCATGATTTTATTTAGGAAGGTGAGGGATTTTTGATTTTGTGGAAACTTAAAACATGAAGAAGGAGATATGTTGCTCCAAATCCATACAATTAAATTTTCTTTCGGGAATGATTGGAATTCAGATATAGTATGAAGAAGCATGACATACTTCATCGTTATTCGTTAACAACATTAAACCCTAGATAAATCAAATTTGCAAATTAGAATTTCTATGCTATAGTTAAAATGTAATTGTACCATGATAAAATTGGAGGTATTTGAAACAATAAAGATGCCCTTAAGATGCATTTAATGATAGTAAAGAAGGTAATATGTAATAATTGTTAATTGTTAATTGTTAATTGTTTAAGATTTTTTTGAGAAGAGGGATGATGGTGATATGGGCATATTTATACATATGTTTTCGATCATTATGTTAATATTTATGAGCTTAATTGATATATTAAAAGATAAAAGATACTCATAATGTTTTGTATTGGATAAAATATAAGAACAACTATAGCTGATGAGTAAAAGGAAAGAAATCGGTGCTCAATGGAGCTGATAAGGATCAAATTCAAAAGCTGCCAAAAATATGACATTCATAACTCGACATTATACATTTGCGCCGCTAGCTTCCACTTAAGAATTCAACACAAACGTGGACTCTCAACATTACCATAAAAGTTACAGGACACGAACTCGTTGTTTCGATAAATAGATAAATATACAAACTTTTTGCCATAATTTGATGTGTAGTCTTCATGTAGCCTTATGGCAACCAAGTGCAACATACCAAAGACAAATCCTACGAAATATATCCGTCCAAAAACTCTTTTGGGTCGACTTTAAGGCCGGAGAAGCATTATAGAGCGAAAATTTGAAAAATCAAAAGGTAGTAGCATTAGAACTTCACGACGGTTGCATTATGATCAAGTTTAGCAATTCGTTTTGATGTTTTTCTATTCTTATTTACTAGTTATGGGGTAAAGCCATTTTTATTTCGCTAGAATTGATGTAACCTTAAATATTTGTTTTTATTCGTTTTAACCAGATTATTGTTTAATTTATCATGTTTGTTTGGCGAAATATTCATATGTATTTTAGTTGATATCTTTATTTCTTACAACATACTGCCTCCGTCCCAAAATTATTGTCCACAGACAAAAAACACACAGATTAAAAAAATATTAATTACCACTAACTTTATTAAATGAAATGACAATTGTATCATTTTGTCGTATTTAATTCCATGGTAGTGCTATTTAATTCCATGGTAGTTTTGTTGGATTAGGTGTCTAAGTTCATAACTATTTATGGGTTGTACTTGACCCGACCCGGCATGGTCCATTTGGGTTGCATGGCATCATGCATTTGGATAAACTAAAATGAGAGAAATAACACTTATGGTTTATTAATATATTATAAGTTCTAATATATTAATAATATTATTTAATTAGTATTGATCAAGAATTAATTTAGGATTAATTAAGTGATCAAAAGACGACTAATTAAATACATGGGTTGATTATGTAAATCATCCATAACTTGTATAGTGGGCTAAAGGCTCCATGGATTATCAAGTTGGGCTAAGGTCCATAGGATGCTCCATGGATGCTCTATTGGAGTTACAAACCCATGGGTCATGGAAATGAAGAGCCATGTTACATTAGGGTTTACATGGTGTAACCCTAATTGTAACACACTATATAATGATCAACATGTTCACCAAAATCGGCCACTTAAGTAAGAGTAAGAGGGCATAGCCGATATCTTAGTGTGTGACATCTCTCTCAAAGTTTAGTCCAAGAGCATTTGGTGTTGTGTGAAACATTTGAGGCATCACACTTGGGGTGCTAGGCTCTCAAGGTTTTCAAGGAATCAAAACAACTACAAGGTATGTAATTCTAGCCATCTTTTATGTTAAAGTTCCCCATGTATGCTAGATAGGATTATGAACCTTGGAAAAAGTATTTTGCATGTATTTTAGACAAACATAGATCCAAGGTTTTCTAGGGTTGCATGTACACCTTAGGAGTGTTAGAATGCTCAAAACCCATTAGTGGTATCAGAGCCTAGGCTTGTTTGCTTGATACTGTTGGATAAGGTGTCTAAGTCCATAACTTATTTGGTATATACTTGACCCGACCCGACATGGTCCATTTGGGTTGCACTTCACCCGAACTAGTTATGGATAATTTTATGAGAATTATATACTTACGATTTATTAATATATTATAAGTTATAATATATTAATATATAGTCATGTTATTTAATTAGTTTTAATCTTGAATTAATTATGAATTGATTTAGTGATTAAAAGGAAGACTAATTAAATCATGGGCTATTATATTTATATGGTGTGGGCTAACACTCATTTGGAATGGGCTAAGCTTATATGGAAGTCCATGGATGATCCATGGAGCTTTTACCCATGGATCCTTGGAAGAGGAAAAGACATGGGTTATTAGGGTTTCACCCTAACCATGTACACTATATAAACAAGCTTATGTTGCATGAAAAAGACACTAATGTGTGTGTAAGTGTGGTGGCCAAAAATCAAGAGTTAGTATACTCTCTCATATATTTTCCAAGTTTGTGGTGATTTGTGATTTCCATTTGAGGCATTCACATTATTGGTGCTTGGCTCTCAAACTCCAAGGAATCAACAATCAACAAAAGGTATGTAATTCATCTAGTTCTTTTATGGTTAAAAGTACCCCATGCCATGCTAGATAGGTTATAAACCTTGGAAAATAATATTTTGCATGTATCTTAGACAAACATAGATCCAAGGTTTAATAGGGTTGCACGTACACTTAGGAAGTGTTAGAATGCTCAAAACCCAACAGTGGTATTAGAGCCTAGGCTTGTTTGTTTGATACTTGATGCAAAATAGTGAAAAAAGTCGAATTTTTTGCTGTCTGCCTGATGAACTCGCCGAGTCCATGGGGGGACTCGCCGAGTTCATGAGTATACTCATCCTACTCGGCGAGTAGGTTCGTGCACTCGGCGAGTACAAGCCTCAGAATGCAGATTTTCGACGTTTGCTGCTGGAAATGGACTAGAAACATTACCCTAAACTGTTTTGGTGTTTTAAAACTTGTTTTAGTTGGTGTAATGGTTGTTCTAATCCATTTACAATAGCTTAAATCAAAATTTCATGCTTTGTATGTGTTCATATAATTCTTGAAACTTTGATGATCATGTTCATGTTCTTATGAATTTAGAAGATGATAGGAATTATTTGCTGAATTGTTTAGGATTAATTCTTGATCATTTATGTGTTTTAATGGAGTCCATAATTTGTCCTCAAGTTATGGATATCCAAAGGTCACTTCTTTTAAACACACACTTAAAACACATAAGTTACATGGAAATGAAGAGTCTTCATTTTATGAACCTTTAATTCATAAGTTATGAAATGAAAAGTTTTGAATAGTTTCAAAACTTGTCCTCAAGTTTTGGAATTTGTAAAGTTACACACACTTTAATATACTTTAATTCCAAACCCTTAGAGTTTTAAAAGTTAAAATTCAACCCTTATACTATTTATAACATTAATGGTTAATTATTATATATATGTATAAGATCAAAGTCGTCTTACCGCTAGTACGCCTCATTCACGAAGCCAGTCTATAAGGTGGGTATAAGGTTGTTGCCTATAAAATGGCAACTTAATGGGTGTCCACTCCCATCCACTGCTTGCTTGACTGGTGGAGGGTCGTTAGCCGAACGGGTAGGACAAGGACTTATAAATTCTCATTAAAAGTATGATGAATATTATAAAGTAACTAAACCTTATATAAATTCCCAATCTTAGTTACTTTAGGAAAATGTGAATATGGTGCTAACCCATGAAATTCACACTTTGTACCTTACCAAGTCGTTGGTGGAGCGTGTGTGGTTAACCGGCACACTAACTTGGACTAGTAAGGATCACGAAGGGTGACTTAATGTTTATCATAGATCGGTGGAGCGTGTGTGGTTAACCGGCACATTGATTAGGTGATAATATTAAGGGTACCAAGTGAATTTGCATGGTTATTCACACCTTGTTTTGTGATCCTCGGCATCCCAGTCACAAAACTTGAAGGGCACAATCGAGATTGAAACATGCCATTGAAAAGTTCAATGAATCTCAAAAGAATCTAGGAATTTCAAAAAACCAATTAAACCTAATAATTCATTTCGTTTTCATGGTGGAAATTGGTGAATCGTCATTCACCTACCTTCAAATATATTATAGCTTAGATTACGGCATCCCTCTTCTAAGTTATAATATATTATGTTGGATCCTAGCCTTAATATTACATTTGGGTGTATTATTAAGGATTCGATATATCTAATATGAACTTGTTTTCTTCTTTTCAGATGTCTTCCAACAACAAAGCTTCGGGCTCTAACCCTACTGGCTCCTTTTCCCTCATGAACCTTTGTGGGAGGGTCATCTTTGATGGTTCCAACTTCATGGATTGGATCCAGAACATCAGGATGGTTACTCGTTACGAGGACAAGGAATATGTCCTCGATAAGGAGCTAAAGGAGCTTGATGAGTCCACTGCTACTCTTGAGGAGGTAGCTGAGTAACAGGCACATGAAAGAGATGCCACCAAGGTGGCATGCATCATGATGGCCACCATGACAGCTGAAGTCCAAAAGTCCTATGAGGACTATTACCCTTTTGAGATGCATCAGGATCTGATGGAAAGGTACCATCAGAGTGCTCGTCAAGAGCGGTATGAAATAATCTCCTCCATGATCACTACCCGTATGAAGGATAGCGAACCAATCACGAGCCACATGCAGAAAATGCAAAGGTATGTGGACCGTCTAATGAAACTGAATGTGAACTTCCCTGAGGAGTTGGCAATTGATATCATTTTGCACTCCTTGCCATCGTGTTATGATCAATTTCGTATGACATACCACATGAACAAGGAGGAAGTCACACTCAGTAAGCTTCAAGGACTTCTGAAGACTTCCGAAAGTGGTCTTAAGAGTAAGTCGGTTGCTACTCCTACTCCTACTACTACCTCTGTTTTGGCTATCGGGCAAGGCAAAGGGAAGAAGAGGAAGCACCCTTCAAAGGGTACCAAGGGAAAGTCCCTTGAAGGCTCCTCATCTGGAACCAAAGGTGGTTCTATCACTCCTTCTGCCATCCCTAAGGATGCTGAATGCTTCTACTATCAAAATAAGGGGCACTGGAAGCGAAACTGCCCAAAGTACTTGCAGGATGTCAAGGATGGGAAAGTGAAACCATCCCATGCAGGTATTTATACTATATTGTCTAATAACTCACCATATTCTAATTCTTGGGTTCTTGATACAGGTTGTGGTATTCACATCTGTTGTGACTTGCAGGGCCTAAGAAGAAGTGAGGATGTGGAGCACGGAAAGATAAACTTAATCATGGGGAACAAGAAGGTTGCACCTGTTACCAAGATTGCTGTTTATACTTTGTTGCTAGATAGTGGGTTAAAGTTAGATTTGAATAAATGTGTGTACTCGTCTGAAATGGCGAGGAATATTATTTCCTTTCATGCTTTGTACAAACAAGGTTTTACCTTTTCTTTTGATAATGAAGTTGGTAATATTAATGCTTTCTTTAATAATGTTCTTTATTTTAAAGCATTACCTTGTGATGGTGTGTATGAAGCTGTATCGGTTGTAGATAATTTAGGAAATAATGTATTATGTATTGATTCTTCTACTAGCTTGGATAAAGCATCTTTGTGGCATTGTCGTCTTGGACATGTAAGCAAGAAACGCATAGGCCAGCTCCAAAAGGATGGAGTCTTGGAGTCGTTCGACCTCAAGTCGGATGATAGTTGTGAGTCTTGTCTACTTGGAAAAATGACAAAATCACCCTTCACTGGTACTTGTGCAAGGGGTGAGGGTTTGTTGGACCTTATACATACTGATGTATGTGGACCATTCAAAACCGCCACAAGGGATGCTAATCGCTATTATGTGACTTTTGTTGATGATTTTAGTAGATATGGTTATGTCTACTTAATCAAACATAAGTCAGAAACTTTTGAAAGGTTTAAAGAGTTTAAACAGGAAGTAGAAAATCAATTGGGCAGGAACATTAAGATGCTTCGATCCGATCGAGGTGGTGAGTATCTTAGTACTGAGTTCCTCGACTATCTTAAGGAGTGTGGGATTGTCTCACAATTGACACCTCCCAGGACACCACAGCTGAATGGTGTAGCTGAGAGGCGCAATCAAACTTTGTTGGACATGGTTCGCTCTATGATGAGTCGAGCTTCGCTACCAATCTCTTTTTGGGGGTATGCCTTAGAGACTGCCGCCCACATCCTTAATCTAGTCCCTACAAAGAAGGTTGCCAAAACACCTCATGAAATGTGGACTGGGAAAGTTCCCAATCTAGACCATATCAAGATTTGGGGTTGCGAGGCTTTCGTGAGGCGCGAAACTCATGACAAGCTCGAACCTCGAAGTGAAAGGTGTATTTTCATCGGCTACCCACAAAAATCCTTTGGTTACCTCTTCTACAGACCCAGTGAGAATGTGGTCTTTGTGGCTAGGAGAGGGGTCTTTCGAGAGAGAGAATTTATAAACCAAGGAGACAGTGGGAGGCAAATTGACCTTGAAGAAATTCAAGAGTCAATTGGTGAAGGAACCTCAAATACTAGCAATCAACCCGAGGAGGAAACTCCTGTTGATCCAGCTGATGAGTCTGTACCTCCGAGGCGTTCCACAAGGGTTAGGAACACACCTGGTTTTTATTATGGATTTCATATTACTACGGAAGGTGATACATTTATCAGTGACAGTACACTGGTAAATCTGGATGAACCTAACAGTGTTAAGGAAGCCACGGCAGGCCCGAAGTCTGCTAAATGGAAGGAGGCTATGGACAGCGAGATACAGTCCATGTATGACAATCAAGTTTGGAACTTGGTTGACAATGTACCAGGCCGTAAAACAGTCGGGTGCAAATGGATCTTCAAGAAGAAGACCGACATGGATGGGAAAGTGCACACTTATAAGGCTCGACTGGTTGCGAAGGGTTTTACTCAGACTCAGGGTATTGATTATGATGAAACCTTCTCACCGGTAGCAAAGATTAAATCTATTAGGGTTATGCTAGCCATTGCTGCATTTCATGATTATGAAATATAGCAAATGGATGTCAAAACCGCTTTCCTTAACGGAAAGTTGGCTGAGGATGTTTACATGAATCAGCCAGAAGGTTTTGCCAGTGCAGAGTACCCCAATAGAGTGTGCAAGCTTGAGAAATCCATTTATGGATTGAAACAAGCATCTCGAAGTTGGAATCTTTGTTTCGATGAGAAGGTCAAAGAGTTTGGTTTCTCAAGAAGTGAAGATGAGTCCTGCGTGTATGTCAGAGCTAGTGGGAGTATAGTTAGCTTTTTGGTACTGTATGTGGATGGCATACTACTCATAGGAAATGACATCCCAACCTTGCAGGAGGTTAAGTCCTGGCTTGGGAAGTGCTTTGCTATGAAGGACCTTGGAGAAGCTACCTATATCCTAGGGATAAGGATATTAAGAGAAAGGAGTAAAAGACTAATTGGACTTAGTCAGAGTATCTACTTGGATAAGGTGTTGAAAGGTTCAACATGCAGAATTCCAAGAAAGGAGAATTACCGATCCAAAGCAATGCCAAACTGAGCAAGGCTCAAAGCCCGAGTACAGAAGATGAGATAGCTGAGATGAGTCGATTACCTTATGCTTCCGCTGTTGGCTCGATCATGTATGCTATGACTTGTACCCGTCCTGATGTGGCCTTCGCTTTGAGCATGGTCAGCAGATATCAGGGGAAGCCTGGCAAGGCTCATTGGACTGCGGTAAAGAATATTCTCAAGTACCTGCGGAGGACTAAGGATTGGATCCTTACCCTTGGTGGGAGTGATGACTTGAGAATGCTAGGGTATAGTGATGCTAGCTTTCATACTGATAGGGATAACTTCCGCGCTCAGTCGGGCTGGGTCTTTACCTTAAATGGAGGGGCAATCACTTGGAAGAGTTCCAAACAGGAGACTGTAGCTGATTCGACTTGTGAATCAGAGTACATAGCAGCGAGTGAAGCGGCAAAGGAGGCGATATGGATGAGGAACTTCATCGGAGACCTTGGAGTTGTACCAGCTATTAAGGAGCCTATGGAGATTTTCTGTGACAGCAATAGTGCGGTTGCCTTAGCCAAGGAACCAAGAGATCATGGCAGATCCCGACACATTGACAGAAAATATCACTTCATAAGACACAAGATAGAAGATGGACTACTCATGGCAAAGAGGGTATCGTCAGATGAGAACCCTGCGGATCCCCTTACGAAGGGACTGACGAGGGTGAAGCATTTGCAGCATGCGAGGCGCATCGGGCTGAGGGACGATATTAGTTTTACAGATTAGATAGCCTTTTCTGAAACTTGTAAAATGTAATCGACGTTTGATGATGAATAAAATTTGTGATTTATTTATGAGTAAAGTGTTACTATCATTGTCAATTATTTACTATTGTTTCAGTTTTGCATGTTTTGACTTCCTGAACAATTAATTTATTCAAACCTCCACAATCGGTCATACGTCGGAAGTAGGTATGAATCAAGATTGTCATGAATTGGGTTTGTAGATGGCTAAAGGTGTTTAGACATAGCAATGGTTGCTACAACGTTCATGAGTGCTCATAAGTTATGAGTATTGGAATAAACCCACGCTCACTTGTATCACTTCATGGAATTTATCTCGAGTGATCGTGAGACGGTAATATCATATAAGTCTTCAAACCTAGAGATATGAGTTGTTACCTATGAGTTGGTTGTGCATTGATTGCACGTAAACGCATCAGTAACTTGATGTTATAAAATGTGCCTTTGTGTGCAATTCAATAAGTAGTAGAACAAGCATATGAGTCGAAGTTTATCTGTTCCTTCTAGAAATAGAAGCGATATCTGGGCCCCTCGATGATTTTGTATTGACCCATGTACCGGGCCCGGTCAGAACTAAATTGATGTGTTCAGTTAAGTTCTTTGTCAAACAAATCGGAAATCGAGAAACAACTGCTAGACAATAAGTAAGACATTGTTCCATGTATTTGTCTGGCTGATATCATGAGAGCAGAGGATTATATGATCACTTATCTAAAATGGCGCTTCATAGTTCACAAGAGTTTTCGAGAGCTACGATTGCCGGTTGGTTCCTGAAGTAATATAGGCAAATACAGTTATTAGACTTATCCAAGTGGGAGTCTGTTGGATAAGGTGTCTAAGTGCATAACTTATTTGGTATATACTTGACCCGACCCGACATGGTCCATTTGGGTTGCACTTCACCCGAACTAGTTATGGATAATTTTATGAGAATTGTATACTTACGATTTATTAATATATTATAAGTTATAATATATTAATATATAGTCATGTTATTTAATTAGTTTTAATCTTGAATTAATTATGAATTGATTTAGTGATTAAAAGGAAGACTAATTAAATCATGGGCTATTATATTTATATGGTGTGGGCTAACACTCATTTGGAATGGGCTAAGCATATATGGAAGTCCATGGATGATCCATGGAGCTTTTACCCATGGATCATTGGAAGAGGAAAAGACATGGGTTATTAGGGTTTCACCCTAACCATGTACACTATATAAACAAGCTTATGTTGCATGAAAAAGACACTAATGTGTGTGTAAGTGTGGTGGCCAAAAATCAAGAGTTAGTATACTCTCTCATATATTTTCCAAGTTTGTGGTGATTTGTGATTTCCATTTGAGGCATTCACATTATTGGTGCTTGGCTCTCAAACTCCAAGAAATCAACAATCAACAAAAGGTATGTAATTCATCTAGTTCTTTTATGGTTAAAAGTACCCCATGCCATGCTAGATAGGTTATAAACCTTGGAAAATAATATTTTGCATGTATCTTAGACAAACATAGATCCAAGGTTTAATAGGGTTGCATGTACACTTAGGAAGTGTTAGAATGCTCAAAACCCAACATATACTTGATGCTACATGTTTTTTCCAAAGTTGAAAATTCTGCATTTTTTGCATCTGACTGCGTACCACGACGTGACAGTCTTTACCACGACGTGGTAATGCCCCTGTATGCAGAATTTTGAGGTTTTGCTTGGTATTGGATGAGGATCATTACCCTAAACTGTTTTTTGAACCTTAAAACCTGTTTTTTATGTGGTAATGATTATGCTAATCCAATTTCAAAGGTTAAATATCAAAATTTCATGTCTATATGTGTTCATATGTTCTTGAAATTTTGATAGGAATATACATGTTCTTATGAGTTCTTGATAGATCATAGGAATTACTTGCTTAATGTTTAATTCATGATCTTTATGTGTTTTAATGGAGTCCATAACTTGTCCTCAAGTTATGGATAACCAAAAAGTCACTTTGTATTAATTCCATTAAAAGAACACATAAGTTACAAAAAATGAAAAGTCTTCATTTTAATAACTCATAAGTTATGAATTGAAAGGTTTTGTAAAGTTACAAAACTTGCCCTCAAGTTTTGGAACATGTAAAGTCATCCTAATTAACTTTAGTTCCAACCCTTAGAATTTTAAAAGTTAAAATTCAACCCTTATACTTTATAATATTACTAGTTAATAATATATATATATATATATATATATATATATATATATATATATATATATATATATATGTGTGTGTGTGTGTGTGTGTGTGTGTGTGTAAGATCAAAGTCGTTTTACCGTTAGTAGGCCTCATTCACGAAGTTGGTCTATAAGGGAGGGTATAAGGTTGTTGCCTATAAAATGGCAGCTTAATGGGTGTCCATTCTCATCCACCGCTTCCTTGATCGGTGGAGGGTCGTTAGCTGAACGGGTAGGACAAGGACTAGAATTCTCCCCTCATTAAAAGTATTAATGATGAATATAAAGTAACTAAGTGTTTTATATTTCCCACTCTTAGTTACTTTAGGAAAAAGTGAATAAGGTGCTAACCCATGAAATTACACTTTGCACTTTGCTTAAGTCGGTTAGTGGTGCGTGTGTGGTTAACCGACACACTAACTTGGACTTAACAAGGTAGGAAAAGGGTGACTTAAGGTTTCTCATAGGTCGGTGGAGCGCATGTGGTTAACCGGCACATCGATTAAGTGAAAAACATTAAGGGTACCAAGTAATTTACATGGTTACTTCACACCTTGTTTTGTGATCCTCGGTATCCCAGTCACAAAACATGAAGCGCACACTCGAGATTGAAACATGCCATTGAAAGTTCAATGAATCTCAAAAGATCTAGGAGTTTCAAATCCAATTAAAACCTAATTATTTATTTCGTTTTTCATGGTGGAAATTGATGAATCGTCATTCACCTACCTTCAAATATTTTATAGCCTGGATTACGGCATCCCTCTTCCGAGTTATAAAATATTGTGTTGGATCCTAGCCTTAATATTTCATATTGGGTGTTATATTAAGGACTTAAAATCAACTAACTTGAATATCTCCCATTGCAGATGTATGGGTTAGACAACTGTGATCTTCCCCAATCTCATGGAAATCATATTTCTCTACCTCCACCTCCTCCATTTATTCTCCCTGACCCACAAGCCCGAAGACTTGAGAGGTTCAAGGTCACTCAAGCCCTACTAGAAATGAAACATAAAGATGGAAGACCTGTGTGCACTCATGTCTTAAGGATGAAGTCACACATTGACAGGTTGAGAATGTTGGGTGCTGTTATTTCAAGGAAGTTTGCTATTGACTGGGTTCTTCAGTCACTTCCTGAGTCGTATAGTGAGTTTATTAAAGACTACTATATGACAGATCACGAAATGACCCTAATAGATCTATCTTATTTACTTATTGCTGCTGAGTCAGAAATGATATGGCGCAATGGTCAAGCAAATATGGGTGGAAGGTCTATTTCTCAAACTTCCATGGATATTGACAATGGTAACATTGGAAGTCCAGAAAAGCTTTCCCTTCCCAATGGAAAGGGATCGGCCTTGGTCAACCCGGTTGACCAAAAGGTAAAGGGAAAAGCTAAGTCTGTGATAGTCCCATGTACCATTCCCAAAGAGTCCATATGTTTTCATTGTCAAGAGAAGGGACATTGGTTGTGAAACTGCCCTATCTACCTGAAAGATCTAAGAGAGAAGGAAAAAAAATCAAGAAGATTTGACTCTACTTCAGGTAAGTCCACTATCTAACTCTATTAAGTTCCTTATTGATGATTCTTAATACAAAATGTGACTCGATTACATTTTTTTTGTGTTTGGAAGAATCAAGCAAAGGGAAGGAAACTTAAAGAAAAGGTATGTTGAATCTGATCGCGAAGATGGATTTCAATCGCATGGTTTGAAGATCGGATTCTTGAGCTACTACTTAAGAGTTATGATAGATTGCTAGGAAAATATGTAATAACATAGTTTTTCATTTAAAGTTGCATTGTAAGGATAAGTTTTCTGCAGTTATTAAATAAATAAAATTTTGTTTTACTTTATTTTATATCTCCTTGCAATGGCATTTATGGAAATTGATGTTTGTATGGTTCTAGCAATAAAGGAAATGTGGATTTGATTCTATCATTTGTGGTAATGTCTAAATTTACCAAATAAGGAATATTCTCATCAACCAAGTTTCATTTGGACCGAAACTTGGAATCATGCAAGTTGTATAGTATGATGAATGAGAACTTTCAGCTTTGGAAAATTAAGACTAATTCCTTGTTCACATGTGTATGTGAGTCAAGTGAGGGACTAAGGAATCGAGTACACATTCTTGTGCACTAGTCAAGTCCACCACAAAAGATTGATAAGACTATTCGTCATGATTTACAAAGGTTTAGTAAATATGGTTATACTTACAAGTTAAGTATAATTCTGAAACATTGGAAAAACTTCGATGTATGGCAGAACGAATGAGAAGAATCAAATTAGGCAGAAGGATAATAGTTTCTCAAATCTGGAAAGATGGGAGAGTACTTTAGTATCATGTGATCATCGTAATGATTAAGAAACCATGTCACAATTGATCCTCTAAGGACATCTTAGTGAATTCCTATGGCTAAGAAGAGGAATCAAAAATTGCTGAAATGGTTGAATCAAGAAGATGAGTCATATTTCGTTCCAAAACAAGTCTTAGAGTCATACTCCAAGACTGTAAGTTGAGTGACATATCTTAAAGAAAGGTTTATAACACCTGTCAAATGTAAGAGTAAAAGTGTCCTACTCTTGTACATTTAAAATTGGTAAGTTGTGATGTTTTGGATAAAACAAAGACCAACTAAGGCCAATTGTGCGAAGTGTTTCTCTTGATAAAGAATCCACACTATCTCTTGAGTATTTGGCAAGTGAGTCTTATATGTCAAGAAGACAGTGGGAGTCTTAAAGATCTTGGAAAAGCCTTTAGATCTAATCAAGAAGAAAAACCTAAAGTTTATCACTAGCACACGACTTGAGGTTTATAACCTTTCGGGTTGACATATTCCTACTTCTGTGCCCATTCCAGGAGAAGTTGGCTTTGCATATTAGTTCTGAGAGTTCTCAATTGGTTGCATAACAACTTGGAAGCAACGGCAGGCCCTTGAGCTGCCAGGTGGCAGGAAGTTAAGACTGCACAAGTTCAATCCATAAGAGTTTGGATTTGTCACTAACCTGGTCTTGTGATTATGGTTTTAACAAATTCACATGGATTTGAACACATACACCATAAAATCTAAGTGTCATAAGGTTTCTCTCCGATTCATGAAAATGATGGCGAGGAAAAACATTCACTAAGTAGATTTTAAGTGGATAACAGTTGTGATATTTGCATTCTCAAAGTCGTTAGTGAAGCGTGTGTGGTTAACCGGCACACTAACATGGACTTGTGAGAAATGGCAAAAGGTCTAAACAATTGAGACTATGATTACGGCATCCCTTTTCATAGTTCTGAAAGTGTTTAGACACACATATGTACTACCTAAGGAAAGGTGTATGATTTTGATAAAGTTTTATCAAAATCATCTTCTATCAGAAATGTGAACTTTGGTAAGAAGGTCAATAAAGTATTGATTTGTAGAAGTCTAGCTGATTTCTGAGTACATGTCGAAGCTAGTGGGAGCATAAGTATTATGCTAATACTCATCATGCAAGTGGGAGCATGATAATTATGATAAGTGTTGCAAGTTAGCAATGTTAATTATAGAAAACAAAATGTTTCAATTGGGAAAAGTTGTTTTGCTATAATTAAGGGGGAGAGAAAATTATACTTCACTTCAATTCTAAAAGCTTAGATTGAGGTTTTAATCATATTTAGTCAAGGATATATATATATATATATATATATATATATATATATATATATATATATATATATATATATATATATATATATATATGAATTTCATGTTGGAATGGCTCAACATAAGGAAATTCTATATATGGGTCCATTATTTGTGTTCTAAAATTCGATTATGATTACGGCATCGCTCTTCATAATCTGAATTATGAGAACATGGCAAATAGAAATAGAAATAGAAATATTATAGCAAAAGACTGGTCTAGTATCATGTCTTTATGAATCGTGTCCCATATACTTCGGATATAGGATCGATTGCATGTGCTATAATATCCATCTGTTCTTAATTTTTTTCCAAATGCCCAGAGCATTAAGAAGGAAAAAGTACTAGAACTAGATATGACTAATTTGATTAAGCAATTGTTGAGGACAATCTAAGGTTTACAAAAGATTGGTTGCTCAGGGACAGTTGGAAGTATAGTGTTAATTTTGGAAGGACCATATTAACATATTCTGAAAAGGGGTAACTCTTGTTCAAGAGTAATAGTCAAAAAGGGAATATGGAAATGTTCCCATAGGTGGAAGCTATTCATTAAATCTGTGTAAGATTAGGAAACTTAATGCAAGAAGAATGTTCAAAGCAATGAAATTTGAATATGAGACTCTGTGTCCATGGAATTGATCTCCATTGGAATACTCTGTAATGTCTGTTGACAAGCCTTTGTGACTTTGTGCATAATCATCACAAGAGGACCACTGCATATAAGTTTAAAATCTAACAGATTTAAGTAAATGCCAGGAATCTGGGATTCGTACATTTGCAGTATGGATTTGGGATTGTGAAATGAGAATCATTGGAAGTATGTTCAATCGATCTATTTCATAGAGTAAAGATCATAGACAAACTTAGTGTGCATACTTGATGTATGGCATAACTAATGTTTAGACAAACATAGTGTGCATACTGGGTGTATGGCATGACTAGTGTTGAGAAAAACATAGTGTACATGCTTGGAGCATGGGACAACTATTGTTTTTAATTCAAGTATAAAGTTGATAGTATGAAACAGTATACAATGAATAATGTGCAATCAATATGGTGATAAATAAAAGGTGTTTTTATTTATATTCATAAGTTCTGAGACCATAGTTGATTCGATTATTCTTGTGTTTCACTTTGCATGTTTTGACTTCCAGAATAACTAAGTCGCTCTTACTGAATGACTAAGTTATTCAAACCATCCACAGTCAGTCATATGTTAGAAGTAGATATGAATCAAGACTATCATGGGTTGGATTGTAGAGGTCTAAGATGTTGGACAAAGTGGTGCTACAACACTCATGAGTGCTCATAAGTTCTGTGTATTGGATTCAACCCACGCTCACTGGTATCACTTCATGGAATTTTATCTCGAGTGATCGTGAGACGGTAATATCATATAAGTCTTCAAACCTAGAGATATGACTTGCTGCCTATGAATTGGTTATACATTGATCGTACAAAACCGCATTGGTAACTCGATGTTATAAAACGTGCCTTTGTGTATGATTCAACAAGTAGTAGAACAAGCATATCAGTCGAAGTTTATCTGTTCCTTCTTGGATTAGAAGTGATATCTGGGCCCCTCGATGATTGTGTTTTGACCTATGTACCGGGCCCGGTCAGAACTAAGTTGATCTGTTCACTTAAGTTCTATGTCAAACAAATCGGAAATCGGGAAACAAACTGCTGGACAATAAGCAAGACATTGTTCCATGTAATTGTACCATGATAAAATTGGAGGTATTTGAAACAATAAAGATGCCCTTAAGATGCATTTAATGAGAGTAAAGAAGGTAATATGTAATAATTGTTAATTGTTAATTGTTTAAGATTTTTTGAGAAGAGGGATGATGGTGATATGGCCATATTTATACATATGTTTTCGATCATTATGTTAATATTTATGAGCTTAATTGATATATTAAAAGATAAAAGATACTCATAATGTTTTGTATTGGATAAAATATAAGAAAAACTATAGCTGATGAGTAAAAGGAAAGAAATCGGTGCTCAATGGAGCTGATAAGGATCAAATTCAAAAGCTGCCAAAAATATGACATTCATAACTCGACATTATACATTTGCGCCGCTAGCTTCCACTTAAGAATTCAATACAAACGTGGACTCTCAACATGACCATAAAAGTTACACGACACGAACTCGTTGTTTTGATAAATAGATAAATATACAAACTTTTAGCCATAATTTGATGTGTAGTCTTCATGTAGCCTTATGGCAACCAAGTGCAACATACCAAAGACAAATCCTACGAAATATATCCATCCAAAAACTCTTTTGGGTCGACTTTAAGGCCGGAGAAGCATTATAGAGCGAAAATTTGAAAAATCAAAAGGTAGTAGCATTAGAACTTCACGACGGTTGAATTATGATCAAGTTTAGCAATTCGTTTTGATGTTTTTCTATTCTTATTTACTAGTTATGGGGTAAAGCCATTTTTATTTCGCTAGAATTGATGTAACCTTAAATATTTGTTTTTATTCGTTTTAACCAGATTATTGTTTAATTTATCATGTTTGTTTGGCGAAATATTCATATGTATTTTAGTTGATATCTTTATTGCTTACAACATACTCCCTCCGTCCTAAAATTATTGTCCACAGACAAAAAACACACAGATTAAGAAAATATTAATTACCACTAACTTTATTAAATGAAATGACAATTGTATCATTTTGTCATATTTAATTCCATGGTAGTGCTATTTAATTCCATGGTAGTTTTGTTGGATTAGGTGTCTAAGTTCATAACTATTTATGGGTTGTACTTGACCCGACCCGGCATGGTCCATTTGGGTTGCATGGCATCATGCATTTGGATAAACTAAAATGAGAGAAATAACACTTATGGTTTATTAATATATTATAAGTTCTAATATATTAATAATATTATTTAATTAGTATTGATCAAGAATTAATCTAGGATTAATTAAGTGATCAAAAGACGACTAATTAAATACATGGGTTGATTATGTAAATCATCCATAACTTGTATAGTGGGCTAAAGGCTCCATGGATTATCAAGTTGGGCTAATGTCCATAGGATGCTCCATGGATGCTCCATGGGAGTTACAAACCCATGGGTCATGGAAATGAACAGCCATGTTACATTAGGGTTTACATGGTGTAACCCTAATTGTAACACACTATATAAGGATCAACATGTTCTGTGACATCCCCTAATTTCTTGGCCAGAAAAGACCGATTTAATTTATGTTTTTTAAAATAAAATCAGAGAAATCTTTTCAAAAGAGGTTGCGGAATTGGTCCCCAAACAACATATGATAAAAGTTTATCAAAACCCTTCATTAAGAAGGTATATATTTTGCATATATATCAAAACCTCGGGATGTCATGTTCCGATACAGATTAAAAGCATAAAAAAGACATTATAAGCCTTACTACAGTTATTTACAACTGCTGGCCTATAATCCAAAAATCTCACGTCATCCTCCGACTAAGCTCGGGGTCCACTACCTGTAATCATAAAAAAAAAAACTGAGTGGGTCAGGCTTGGGAGCCTGGTGAGCATATAGGGTTTTCAACCCACAGTAATAATATACTTATTAAGTTCACCAATCAACAATAACCCTGATTATCCGTTCCCATTATCCTCACTTTACGTCCCTAAACACTTTTCACAAGGGACCTAACCTAAAAAATATGATTGGGATGGACACTACTACTAAGGGGTTTCCTCAGCCATATATGTCCTAAAGGCAACCATGAGGGGGATGGAGTACAACGAATAAACACCCAAGTTCATTAACAACCTACAGGTTGCGGGCCTGCTAGTGCTTCCCACTGGACTATCTAGAAAGTCTGTGGTCGTCATCCAAACTCCGCTAGATGACTGAATCACAAATCACAACGAGGCCTCTCATCACTTTTATTTTATCACACATCACTATCTACCCATGTTCTACCCAACATATTTGTAGATAAAAATACATATACAGTTTAAAACTTGTATAAAACATCAACTCAATAGTCACCTCAAATAAACAATTAATATATTTACACATAGCACGTATTATAAGGTAAATACTTCATATCTATGTGTAAAATGAAAGTGACTATACACTCACTTGTTTTGATGATAATCGGGCAGCAATTCGTTTCCTAAAACGTTCGTTTCTAATAAAACCGAGAGTTTTATTCAGAAACCGGGCTCTACGAGGGTCGGGATTCGAAACCAAAAAGATAAATTTTCCGGGCTTCACGGGCTCTTCGTGGCGTATTCTGGGGCTTATAATCGATACCGGGGCTTTGGGGGATTCTAAGATGAAGAAAATATGAAGAAAGGGGTGAAAGTTGGCAAAATCTCAAAAGTATCCGAGAAGGCTCGCAGGACCCTTCTATTTATAGGGGTCTGAAGTCCTGATCCGACGGCTGAGAAGGAATCCACGCGTCGCAGATCCGAAGCTCGCAGGGGGAGGGCTCGCACGAGGCTGCACGTGCGAAGGCCTCGGTGGCAGTTGCTGATTGGACCGCGGACTCGTGACCCATGTGCGAGGCTCGGAGTCGTGGCACCGTTTGCGAAGCTCGGACGCGTCATAGAGGGGTACGAGGCAACTCCTGATTGGCCGAGTCTTCGGTCCGAGGAGAAGGTGACACGCGTCGACAGGTGGCCTCGGTTGACTCAGCAGAATTTTGGATGACTCAGCCTTATTTCGGACACGTGGCACATGCGAGGCGAGGACACGTGGCCGAAGTCCACCTATGCGAAATTCCTCGGTTTTCGCACCAAAACTTCTAAAATCCATAACTTTCGCATACGAGCTCCGTTTTTGACGTTCTTTATATGCACGCGTAGGTAAAATTACGTTCTACAACTTTCATTTAGACTTCGTCGGCTAATTTTGATTTTAATTTTTAAATTATTATTTTTAACAGACCGGGACAGGAAATCCGTTAAAAATTCATAACTTCTTCATCCGACGTCCGTTTTCGTCAGACTTTTTACCGTTGTGCTACTAATGATGAGACCTTCGATTCTCGTTTAGGTCGTGTAGGCTATAAATCACTCGATCTAAAATTCGAGTTTTTAGCTGTCTACTGCTAAGCTGAAACATCGAAAAATCATAACTTCGTCATACGAAGTCAGGTTTGGGCGTTCTTTTTATACTTACTCTCGGTTTAATGAACACTACAAGTTTCGTTTAGATTACTAAGGCCAAAAAGTAGTTTATCGAAAAATCACTTTTTTACGACATTCGGCCCCGTGCCGGTTTGTCGCGAAACTCCGACAGGTCATAACTTCTTCGTTATAACTCGGATTTCGGCATTCTTTATATATCCATAATCCTTGTCACGCCCACTACAAGTTTCTTAATAGATATCAGCTTTATCTAAAATTTAATTTTTGACGCTCATTTTTATTCTTAATTAATTAAACCCTAATAATTAAGCATAAAACACATAATTCACATAATATTCACATAATTCCTTTTCATTTCTTCAAAATGAGTTACAAAGGTTAACCTAGACTATAATGTCAATATAAATGCCTATCCTAGAAACACGGGCATTACAATTCTCTCCCCATTAGGATGATTCCGTCCCTGGAATCACACATCAGCAAACAAATGCGGGTAGCGACTCATCATGTCACTCTCCGTTTCCCAAGTGAGATTTGGCTCATTCGTATGTTTCCAACGCACAAGCACTAAATCGACCATCTTGCGTCTCAGCTTCTTAGTCTTACGGTCAACTCATTGCCTCAGGTTCTTTAATCAACCTCTTGTTTTCATCCAACCTTAACTCAGAAATGGGAATTATATCGGGCACATCTCCCGTAAACTTTCTCAAATAACACACATGAAATGTGTTATGAATACCCTCCAGTTCTTCCGGTAATTCTAGCTTGTAAGCTTGATTCCCGATCATCTGAAGAACTTTAAATGGTCTAATAAACCTTGGAATCAACTTTCCCCTCTTACCAAATCTTATAAGTCCCTTCCACAGCGAGACTTTAAGTAAAACCGAATCTCCAACATCGAAGGATATCGGTTGTATTTTCTTGTCAACATAACTCTTTTGTCGATCTTGAGCAGCTAACATCCTTTCCCTTATCACTTTCAACTTTTCAGCAGTCTGATGGACTATTTCAGGTCCCATAAACTGCTTTTCCCCAGCTTCCAACCAGCATGATGGCGTTCGACACTTCCCCCCATACAAAGCGTGATAAGGTGCCATCTTGATGCTCGAGTGGAAACTATTATTATAGGAAAATTCTAGTAGAGGTAAGTGTTCATCCCGGTTACCTTGGAATTCTAGGGTACATGCTCTCAGCATATCCTCCAATGTTTGAATCGTTCGTTCGCGCTGACCATCGGTTTGAGGATGGTAAGCTGTACTCAAGCACAACTTGGTACCCAATTCCTCTTGTAGACTTCTCCAAAACCTTGAGGTAAAACGGCTGTCACGATCGGATACAATCGTTAACGGAACACCGTGTAGCCTCACAATTTCCTTCACGTAAGATTTCGCAAGTTTATCCATAGACCATTTCTCGTTAGCGGCTATGAAATGCGCACTCTTAGTGAAGCGATCAACGACCACCCAAATCATGTCGTGACCGTTCCTTGTTCTGGGCAGTTTAGTCACAAAATCCATAGTGATATCTTCCCATTTACCCATGGGTACAGGTAAAGGTTCTAAACTCCCATACGGTTTCTGATGTTGTGCCTTAACCCTAGCACATGTTACACACTCGGCCACATACTTAGCAACATCGAGCTTCATCGTCGGCCACCAGTAATAGGGTTTTAGATCCCTATACATTTTCGTACTGCCGGGATGAATCGAGTACATGGTTTTGTGAGCTTCTTCCATCAGAAGACCTCTTACTCCTCCCGTCTTAGGTACCCAAATCCTATCTTTGAATACCTTCAATGCTTGACCGTTTGTATCAAACACCAACGTTTTACCCAAACGTTCCTCCTTCCGGTCAATATTCTCTAAAGCTTCCTCCTGAGCTTTCTTTATACTTTCCACAATTGTCGATACAACTTCAATTCTCAACACTCTTGGCCTTCTCTTTTCAAGATTTACCTTCCGACTGAGAGCATCAGCAACAACATTTGCTTTACCAGGGTGGTAAAGTATCTCACAGTCGTAGTCCTTGAGTAGTTCCAGCCAGCGCCGCTGTCTCATGTTCAATTCCTTCTGATTAAAGAGATATTGAAAACTCTTATGATCAGTGAAAAGTTTACACTTAGTACCATAAAGATAATGCCTCCATATCTTTAAGGCGAATACTACCGCTGCCAACTCCAGATCATGAGTGGGGTAGTTCTTTTCATGCTCTTTCAACTGCCTCGATGCATATGCTATCACTTTATCCCTTTGGGTCAGAACACATCCTAACCCAACTCCAGAGGCATCACTATAGACTGCGAAGTCCTCAACTCCTTAAGGTAACGAAAGAATTGGTGCTTCACACAGTCTCTTCTTTAACTTTTCAAAGGCTTCCTTATGCTTTTCATTCCAAGCATAAGTAGCTCCTTTGTGGGTCAAAGCTGTTAATGGAGTAGCAATCGAAGAAAAGCCTTGGATAAATATTCGATAATATCCAGCTAATCCTAAAAAGCTTCTAATCTCCGTAGGAATTTTTGGTTGTTCCCACTTCATCACAGCTTCAATCTTTGCTGGGTCAACCATTATTCCATCTTGGTTAACCACATGACCTAAAAATTGGACTTCTTGAATCAAAAATTCACATTTGGAGAACTTTGCATACAGCTTCTCCTTTTTCAGAACTTCTAGCACTTCACGCAGATGCTTTTCGTGCTCCTTCTTGCTTTTCGAATAGATCAAGATATCGTCTATGAATACTATCACGGATTTATCAAGGTATGGTTTACAAACCCTGTTAATCAAATCCATGAAAGCTGCTGGGGCATTGATTAATCCGAACGACATAACCAAAAATTCATAGTGTCCATATCTTGTTCTGAACGCAGTCTTTTCGATATGCTGCTCCCTCACCTTCAGTTGATGGTATCCGGACCTAAGATCGATCTTCGAGAAGTAGCTCGAACCTTGCAACTGGTCGAACAGGTCATCGATCCTCGGCAACGGATACTTGTTCTTTATTGTCGCTTTATTCAGCTCTCTGTAATCGATGCACATTCTCATGCTCCCGTCTTTCTTCTTTACAAACAACACAGGGGCTCCCCAGGGTGATGAACTAGGTCGAATGAAACCTTTGTCCAGTAACTCCTGAAGTTGTGTCATAAGTTCTTTTATTTCGGTTGGCGCTAATCGATAGGGTGTTTTGGCTATCGGCGTTGTTCCTGGTAACAAGTCGATACGAAACCCAACTTGTCGATCAGGGGGCAATCCGGGAAGATCTTCGGGAAAGACTTCCGGATAATCACACACCACCGGAATATCCCGCACCTCCTTCTTCTCCTTCTTAGCATCGATCACGAACGCTAGATATGATGAACATCCCTTGGCCAAACACTTTCTGGCTTTCATTAGGGAAATTCCAGAGTTTACTCTGTGTTTGTCTCCATACACCATGAACGACTCTCTCCCTGGCGGGTTTACTTTTACTATTTTCTTCCTACACAATATTTCGGCGTCATTGGCGCTAAGCCAATCCATTCCTAAAACTATGTCGAATCCATTTAACTCGATAGGCAATAATTCCTCATGGAACTTATTCCCATCCAAGTCAATGAGGATATTTTTCATATGATGGCTAACAGGTACAAACTTGCCACTAGCAATCTCGACTAATAAGTCATTAACTAGTCTATCTACATGCAAAGCTAGTTTTCTACCAAATTCATGCGATATAAAGGAGTAATTAGCTCTAGAATCAAACAAAATTTGGGCAGGCAATTCGTTTACGAGAAAGGTACCTGAAGCGACATCGACTTCTTCTTTTGCAGCTTCAAGGGTCATCTGAAAGGCTCTCGCCTTCGGCTTTGGTGGTAGATTGGGCTTTGCTGCATCCTTCCTCTTTGGGCAGTCTTTAAAAACATGCCCTTCTTCATGGCACTCAAAACATACCCTCTTGTCGGATGGACACACGTTGGCATAATGCCCAGTCTTTCCACATTTGTAGCAAGTTACCCCCTCGCTACATTTCCCAGAGTGTTTTTTCTTGCACTTCTCACACCATTTCACTTCACTTCCTCCTCCTCCAAACTTCTTGGACTTTGAAAATTTGCTTCTCTTGTTGGAACCTGAAGTTCCTTCAAATTTTCTCTTTTCACCAACTTCTGCCCTCTCCAGACCTTTCCCCCTGATCTGAACCTCCACATTCTTAGCAGCCCAGATGGCGGCTTTCAAAGTGGTTGCTTGCTTAACCATCAGACCAAAGTCCGCTGGTAATCCAAGGGTAAACTTGTTGACCTTAGAGAGTTCAGTTGGAACTAGGTAAGGAACAAGCTTCATCTTTTAAGTAAAACTAGCAGCGTATTCAGTAATGCTCATCTTTCCCTTCTTTAAATTCTGGAACTCATTATTAATTTCCAGAAGGTCCTGCTCAGAGCAGTATTGCAGTTTCAGTTGTAGCACAAAGTCTTCCCAAGACATCTTACTAGCTTCTCCCTTGGGCATCGAATCAGCTAGTAATTTCCACCAGCTCAACACACCAGACTTTAGCAAAGGAATTGCAAGTGCGGTCCTTTGTTTGTTGCTGCACTCATAGCTTTCAAACATCGTCTCCATTTCGGAGATCCAGTTCATGACTTCCACCAGTGTCGGACACCCAGATAGACATGGTGGTTTAGATGCCATGAAATCTTTATATTTGCACCCGCGTCCATCAGCTCCTCCATCCTGGTTGTTTTGTCTAACTATCGGTGGGTTGGCTTGACCAAGAGTCCCACTATAGTTCCCTCCTACTGATTGCCCTTCATTCAGTACGGGCAGTTCAACATGTATCGTAGTTTCTTCCCTATTCTGTTGTAGTAATCGCCTGGTCTCCTCCATTTGGCGATCTAACATCATTTGCATCATTGCTTGTACCCCAGCCATCGTCATTGGCTCAGGTGCAGCTCCTACAACAGGTACTTGCTCAACCACTTGAGGTTGAGGCTGTTGATCCCTATTTCCGTTTTCATTTGCAACTCCACTGCGAGTTCTTGCCATTATAATCTATATACCGAATAAGGTGAATTTAGATGTTTATCCTCGATAGGTATTTAAATTCCCTTATCACTCTGAAACGTTTACATGTTAGTTCTAATCTCGTAATCATACGCTTAGAATCCTACACACATAAGGTTTCCAGATCCGGTCGGCAACAGACCATAGATCCGAACAAATAATGACACACCTGGCAAAGACATAGCATTTAGCATATAAGGGCATTTTAGGCATCTTTCCTAAAATAAACTAGTGCTCGTGTCTAAAATATGGTAGACACTCATCTCACAATCATCACTTAGCATTCTAAGTTTAAGTCTAGAAATCGTAGGATATTTCTTAGTTCGCTTAAACTAATGCTCTGATACCAACTGTGACATCCCCTAATTTCTCGGCCAGAAAAGACCGATTTAATTTATGCTTTTTAAAATAAAATCAGAGAAATCTTTTCAAAAGATGTTGCGGAATTGGTCCCCAAACAACATATGATAAAAGTTTATCAAAACCCTTCATTAAGAAGGTATATATTTTCCATCCTTATCAAAACCTCGGGATGTCATGTTCCGATACAGATCAAAAGCATAAACAAGACATTATAAGCCTTACTACAGTTATTTACAACTACTGGCCTATAATCCAAAAATCTCACGTCATCCTCCGACTAAGCTCGGGGTCCACTACCTGTAATCATAAAAAAAACTGAGTGGGTCAGGCTTGGGAGCCTGGTGAACATATAGGGTTTTCAACCCACAGTAATAATATACTTATTAAGTTCACCAATCAACAATAACCCTGAATACCCGTTCCCATTATCCTCACTTTACGTCCCTAAACACTTTTCACAAGGGACCTAGCCTAAAGAATATGATCGGGATGGACACTACTGCTAAGGGGTTTCCTCAGTCATATATGTCCTAAAGGCAACCATGAAGGGGATGGAGTACATTGAATAAACACCCAAGTTCATTAACACCTACAAGTTGCGGGCCTGCTAGTGCTTCCCACTGGACTGTCTAGAAAGTCCGTGGTCGTCATCCAAACTCCGCTAGATGAATGAATCACAAATCACAACGAGGCCTCTCATCACTTTTATTTTATCACACATCACTATCTACCCATGTTCTACCCAACATATTTGTAGATAAAAATACATATACAGTTTAAAACTTGTATAAAACATCAACTTAATAGTCACCTCAAATAAACAATTAATATATTTACACATAGCACGTATTATAAGGTAAATACTTCATATCTATGTGTAAAATGAAAGTGACTATACACTCACTTGTTTTGATGATAATCGGGCAGCAATTCGTTTCCTAAAACGTTTGTTTCTAATAAAACCGGGAGTTTTATTCAGAAACCGGGCTCTGCGAGGGTCGGGCTTCGAAACCGAAAAGATAAATTTTCCGGGATTCACGGGCTCTTCGTGGCGTATTCCGGGGCTTTGGGGGATTCTAAGATGAAGAAAATATGAAGAAAGGGGTGAAAGATGGCAAAATCTCAAAAGTATCCGAGAAGGCTCGCAGGACCCTTCTATTTATAGGGGTCTGAAGTCCTGATCTGACGGCTGAGAAGGAATCCACGGGTCGCAGATCCGAAGCTCACAGGGGGAGGGCTCGCACGAGGCTGCACGTGCGAAGGCCTCGGTGGCAGTTGCTGATTGGACCGCGGACTCGTGACCCATGTGCGAGGCTCGGAGTCGTGGCACCGTTTGCGAAGCTCGGACGCGTCATAGAGGGGTACGAGTTAGCTCCTGATTGGCCGAGCCTTCGGTCCGAAGAGAAGGTGACACGCGTCGACAAGTGGCCTCGGTTGACTCAGCAGAATTTCGGATGACTCAGCCTTATTTCGGACACGTGGCACATGCGAGGCGAGGACACGTGGCCGAAGTCCACCTGTGCGAAATTCCTCGGTTTTCGCGCCAAAACTTCTAAAATCCATAACTTTCGCATACGAGCTCCGTTTTTGACGTTCTTTATATGCACGCGTAGGTAAAATTACGTTCTACAACTTTCGTTTAGACTTCGTCGGCTAATTTTGATATTAATTTTTAAATTATTATTTTTAACAGACCGGGACAGGAAATCCGTTAAAAATTCATAACTTCTTCATCCGACGTCCGTTTTCGTCAGACTTTTTACCGTTGTGCTACTAATGACGAGACCTTCGATTCTTGTTTAGGTCGTGTCGGCTATAAATCACTCGATCTAAAATTCGAGTTTTTAGCTGTCTACTGCTAAGCTGAAACTTCGAAAAATCATAACTTCCTCATACGAAGTCAGGTTTGGGCGTTCTTTTTATACTTACTCTCGGTTTAACGAACACTACAAGTTTCGTTTAGATTACTAAGGCCAAAAAGTAGTTTATCGAAAAATCACTTTTTTACGACATTCAGCCCCGTGCCGGTTTGTCGCGAAACTCCGACAGGTCATAACTTTTTCCTTATAACTCGGATTTCGGCATTCTTTATACATCCATAATCCTTGTCACGCCCACTACAAGTTTCTTAATAGATATCGGCTTTATCTAAAATTTAATTTTTGACGCTCATTTTTATTCTTAATTAATTAAACCCTAATAATTAAGCATAAAACACATAATTCACATAATTCCTTTTCATTTCTTCAAAATGAGTTACAAAGGTTAACCTAGACTATAATGTCAATATAAATGCCTAGCCTAGAAACACGGGCATTACATGTTCACCAAAATCGGCCACTTAAGCAAGAGTAAGAGGGCATAGCCGATTTCTAAGTGTGTGACATTTCTCTCAAAGTTTAGTCCAAGAGCATTTGGTGTTGTGTGAAACATTTGAGGCATCACACTTGGGGTGCTAGGCTCTCAAGGTTTTCAAGGAATCAAAACAACTACAAGGTATGTAATTCTAGCCATCTTTTATGTTAAAGTTCCCCATGTATGCTAGATAGGATTATGAACCTTGGAAAAAGTATTTTGCATGTATTTTAGACAAATATAGATCCAAGGTTTTCTAGGGTTGCATGTACACCTTAAGAGTGTTAGAATGCTCAAAACCCATCAAGTTTAACTAATAATGAGGGGTATTTTGGTAAAAGTAATATTTATTTTTAGAAGTAGACTATTATTTTGGGTCAAACCAAAAATGAAATATGAATTATTAATATGGGACGGAGGGAGTAGTTAATAGAGTTTAGATGATCAATCTCATTTTTTTTGGCTTGAATCATAGTTGTTAATAATCATTAGCAATTGTGACTAGAGACAGACTAAGTTCTATGGTTAGGTTAATAAAGTAATTAACTTTAATGTGTATGCATGCATTAGACAACCAAATCTATGCACCAAATTGATTACCTTGACCATTAAGTTCATTTTCCTGATCAAATCTTTCATGATACGAACTTAATAATAATTGTTTAGATATGACTTGGTGAATAATTACTAATATCCATTGCACTCTATTTCCATCCACCAAAACTGAAAGGCGTAATCGAATCTATGTTAAAACATCTTTATCTCTCTTGTCTCTAAATGTCACACCCCCGAACCAGACGGCAGAAACGTCTGAGGGCTCGCGTGACTTAAATTGAATATCATCACAATGATTATACATGAAACACAACATAAACTTCACCATGCATTATTACATAACGATTGACATTGTTCACATCCAGTACATTGTTTAAATATTACATATCCATAACATCAATTGTTCGAGTGTTTACAAAACATAACATCCTAACATACTTGATATTACCCTTCAACTTACCTGTTACCTGATAATACAAGTTATTTTGAAAACGTCAACATATGAAATGTTGGTGAGTTCATAAGCAGGGTTGTGATAAAAATGATTTGTGTAGTTTATAAAACCCAGAAAATCCGATATTTTCTGAAAAGACAATTGTTTACCAAAGTGTGAAGATCCATAAGTTGGTGCATGAATGATTTCAAAACGTGTATAAATGGGAAGTTTTGCATTATAGTTATTGAAAATACAAGCGAGTGGTGTTGATTTCCTCGAAAAACCCGATGTTTTCCGATAACATAATATAATTGTTTGAATTTGTTATACCGCCACACGAGTGGTTTTGATTACCTTTCCTTGATTACTCGGATAGTATTGGATTTATTTAATTACGTGAGTCGTTATAACCATGCATAATAATGACTAGTTCGTTTGTCTTGGCATTCTAAAGAACGCTGAAATTGATCTTAAGATTTTGTCACCCTAGACTGGCCGAGTCTAACTGTAGCGAACAGCTGAGGTGTGGGGGAGTCACCCCCGTATAGATCTATACACAAATTCTCGCTCTCCTTCCAGGAGACTTTGATTCTAACTACAGACTACGAACGACCCTTAGAGGTGTCGCCCGTTATTACTCACTTAATCCAAACAACATTGATTACTATTGATTAACGACCTGTATTTGTTTACTTGAATTGAAGGTAAGCCTAACAAACGAGGAGAAGAGGATTACAAGGTCCTGCTAATTACGTGTGTTATTTAAGGCTGTTGGTTATACGAAGGACGTGTTGGCCCATTTCATATTTGATTTAGTTTGGACCTTACTAGCAATGCTAATGGGCCACCAAGGCCCAATAGCACATATATGCCATTGAGGGTCCCTTAAACATGTAATTGGGTCACAGGAGGCCCAATAGACATGTGTTATTATTGTTGGGCCCAAAAGTCATGTCAATGGGTCACGAAGGCCCAATAAGCATGATTAAGATCTTTCAAGCCCAACTATTTGAATATTTACTTGTTTTAGGTATAGTATAATGGTCGGAAGTTTGATTGAACAATTGTTAAATTCTCAGCGGCACGAAACTTGTCGGTTGTTTATAACGATATTTGTAAATATATGTATATTCTTCATTCTATTTTCATAAGTTGTAATTTGGTATTCTTTTGACCCAAATATCTTAAAACCAAAATAATTGACTCAAAATATGATTTGACCCATTCAATCCCTTTTTAATAAAAATGACAATTTTAATCCCTTACATAAAGAAAAAGACATTTTAGGCCCTTAAGTCATTTTCCTGACATTTTTGACCCATAGACTTGTTTAAATAAATGTTTTTAGCTCAAAAGTTACTCTTTGGCAGTTTCAGCCCTTCCAGCAAAGAGTCTTTCGGTTAAAGTCCAGCTTTTTCGCAACTTTTACAATTTTGGCCCAAAATCCAAAAAGTTTACATTTTTTATCCTTGTTTGGAAAAAAATCATTTTAACCCCTGAATTAGTTTTGTTTACCCTTTTACCCCCTGTTTTGAGAAGTTACCCTTTCAATCCCTTGAAAATTATGTTTTTCGCAATTTTTGGCTCAATGGGCCGAAAACCCAAAAATTGGCCCATTAAGCTACAAATTACATTTCTAGCCCTTTAAAGAGTATGATATTCATAAAAACATTTATTTTTACTGTTTGACTCTTTTAGTCCTTAAGAAAACCGTAAATGACAAATTTCAACCCAACTTTTGCTTATTTGACAATTATAGTCCCAAAAATGAGTTTTATGTTGCATTATGTTTATTATGACTTTAGATAGAAACTTTTCTTGACTTGTTCAATGAAAAGTATATTAGATCACGTTTGTTTCCTCTCTTGTTCCATAGATCTCGAGATTTCTTCCCTTTTTGTTACATATTTACCACATAAACACATAAAATCACACATACATACATGAAATCATACATAACATACACATACACATAGATCTACACATTTTACTTGTATTCTCCTCCATAAAACTTGTGAAAACCGAAAAGTGAGGGGTATGAACTCACATTGAGTTTGTGGGTTCGGTTTTGAAGAGAAATGGAATAGTTTGATGTTATTTTCGGCTTTAGTAAGCCCTCCTTGAATAGATCTCGAACTTATGGAGGTTTTCTAAGAGTATGATCAAAAAATGCTTAGAATGAATGATCTTAGCATAAAAATGAAGTTATACAACTTAGAGGTGTAAGGACTTACCAAGGGAAGATGAGTTTTAGGTGGAAACCTTCTTGATCCACCTTAGATCTTCGAAAATTTGTGAAGGAGATGAAGACTTTTTAGAGAGAGTGAGGTTGAAAGAAGTTGGTGTAATGTGTGTGTGTGTTGTGATCTCGGCCGAGAGATAAGAAGAAGAGAGAGAGAAAGAGGCCTTGATGCATGTTGGATCATACAAGCTTGCATGGAAGTATGGGATGCAAAGGATTTGTTATTTGTTGTGTAATATGGAGGTGGCACCTCCCAAGTCAACCTCTATTTCCCTTATATATATATATATATATATATATATATATATATATATATATATGTATATATATATATATATATATGTATGTTGGGCCGAGAGGGAGAGAAGAGAGAAGAGGATTTGGGTCATTTGTGCTTAAGTCCAAAATTTGGGCCCAATTTGATGGTTTTTGGCCCAATGGGCCTTTTAGATCAATTCACGGCCCAATATACATCAAGGAATGAGTTTTATGGCCCATTAGGGCTAATTAGATTTGTTATGTCCCAATAAGGCCCATTTCGATAAACTAGCCCATTTTAGGATTATAAGGCCCAAAAAGGTTAAGTTTTATGGAAGTGGGTCCAATTAGGGTCCATTTAAGGGTCCTAAGCCCAAAATAGTCAAATTGGAAGCTTATTGGTCCATTAGGCCCAATAAGGAAATCCTAGTCCAAAATGGACTTGAACCGGGATTTTTAGGGTTTCCAACCTTTTTTTGACTATTTGAATGTTTGTATAGAGTATTTGATGGAATTTGTGGTCATTGAATAAGCACCATACATGTTTTCAAGTTTTAGCTACAATGTCATTCTTTGTTAAGTGTTTACAACGTATCAGAATTCCTAGTTGTGACATCATCCCCCCGTTAGAGGGAATTTCGTCCCGAAATTCTTTTTAAAGCTAGATTCGAGAATGCGAGAATAGGTAAGGGTACTTCTGCTTCATCTGGTCTTCGCATTCCCATGTGAATTCTGGTCCACGTTTCGCGTTCCACCGAACTTTCACAATCGGAATGCGACTTTGCTTAGTATGCTTCACTTCCCTATCCGATTTCAACTGGTTCTTCGATGAACAGGAGATTCTCGTTGATTTCGATTTCTTCTAATGGAATGACGAGAGTTTCGTCGAATAAGCACTTCTTTAAATTAGAAACATGGAATACGGGGTGTACACTGCTGAGCTCAGCGGGTAGCTGCAGTCTATAAGCCACTGGACCTATTCGGGCAAGAATCTCGAAGGGTCCAATGTATCGAGGGTTTAGTTTTCCCCGCTTCCCAACACAAATCACCCCTTTCCAAGGAGAGACCTTTAATAACACCCTATCCCCGACTTTAAATTCCAAGGGCTTTCGCCGCTTATCGGCGTAGCTCTTTTGTCTGTCTCGTGATGATTGTAGTCGGGCCCTGATCTGAATTATCTTTTCGGTCATTTCGCGTATGATTTCCGGTCCTGTTAATGCATTGTCTGGTGTTTGTCCTTTTGCTAGCTGGGTGTCTCCTACCTCAGCCCAACACAACGGTGATCTACATTTACGCCCGTACAATGCCTCGAAAGGAGCGACTTTGATGCTTGAGTGATAACTGTTATTATACGAGAATTCGATCAAAGGCAAGTGGGTATCCCACGACCTTCCAAAGTCTATCACACATGCGCAAAGCATATCTTCTAGCGTTTGAATGGTTCGCTCGCTTTGACCATCCGTTTGTGGGTGGTAGGCAGTGCTCATGTCAAGTTGTGTTCCCATAGCTTTCTGAAGCGATTGCCAAAACCGTGAAGTAAACCTACTATCTCTATCTGAGATGATAGATATTGGCACTCCGTGGAGTCTTACGATTTCCTTGATATAGATCCTTGTCAATCGTTCCATCTTGTATGATTCTTTTATTGGCAGGAAATGAGCGGATTTTGTCAACCTATCAACTATTACCCATATGGTATCCAAACCATCATTCGTCTTGGGTAGTTTGGTCACAAAGTCTATAGTAATCCTTTCCCATTTCCACTCAGGAATTACTGGTTGGTGTAGTAATCCCGAGGGCTTCTGATATTCCACCTTTACTTTAGCACATGTGAGGCACTTGCTAACGTAAGTGGCAATTTCTACCTTCATGTTAGGCCACCAATAATGTTGCTTGACATCCAGGTACATTTTATCCGAACCCGGATGGATGGAGTATCGCGTCTTGTGGGCTTCATTCATGACTACTTCTCTGAATCCCCCAAGTTTAGGGACCCAAATGCGGTTCATGAAGTAATATGCTCCGTCCTCCTTCACTTCGAAATTATTTTCCATTCCACGTAGCGCTTCGCTTGTTTTGTTTTCTTCCTTCATGGCATCGAACTGGGCTGCTCTAATTTGCGAGGTTAGTTGGGATTGAATGGTTATGGAGAGAGTCTTCAAACGACGATTCGAGTATTCTTTCCGACCCAAGGCATCAGCTACCACGTTAGCCTTACCTGGGTGGTACTTGATTTCACACTAATAGTTGTTTAGCAGTTCAACCCATCTTCGTTGCCTCATGTTCAACTCTTTTTGATTTAAAATGTGTTGGAGACTCTTGTGGTCAGTGAAAATGGTGCACTTCGTACCATAAAGGTAGTGCCTCCAAATCTTCAAGGCGAAGACCACAACTCCTAATTCAAGATCATGGGTGGTATAATTCACCTCATGTGTCTTTAGTTGTCAGGACGGATAAGCTATCACCTTCCCACGCTGCATAAGCACACAGCCTAAACCTTGATTCGACGCATCGCAGTACACTACGAAGTCCTCTGTTCCCTCTGGTAGTGATAATACTGGTGCACTGCAGAGTGCTTGCTTCAGAGTTCGGAATGCAGCTTCTTGCTTATTCGTCCATTCAAAGGGTACGCCCTTTTGCATAAGCAAGGTAAGTGGCTTGGCTGTTTTGGAGAAGTTCTGAATGACCTCCTGTAATAGCCTGCGAGACCTAAAAATTGACGAATTTCGGTGGGTGTTGTTGGGATCGCCCATCCTTCAACGGCTTTGACCTTAGAAGGATCCACATGTATCCCTTCCTGACTAACAACATGACCCAAAAAGTTCACACTACGAAGCCAGAACTCACACTTAGAGAGTTTTGCGTATAACTTTTCGGTTCGCAGGGTTTCCAGGATTTTTCGGAGATGTCGGCCGTGTTCCTCTTCGCTTCGAGAATAGACTAGGATATCGTCGATGAAAAGGATGACAAAGTTGTCAAGGAATGGTCGGCAGATTCGATTCATTAGCTCCATGAATGCGGCAGGGGCATTCGTTAGACCGAAGGGCATTACGACAAATTCATAATGTCCATAACGAGTTCAGAAGGCGGTTTTGGGGATATCCTCCTCCCGGACTTTGAGTTGATGGTATCCGGATCGCAGATCTATCTTAGAGAAGTAACTTGCTCCTTGGAGTTGGTCAAATAGATCGTCGATTCTCGGAAGTGGATAGCGGTTTTTGATAGTGACCTTATTAAGTTCCCTGTAGTCAATACACATCCTAAAGGTACCGTCTTTCTTCTTAACAAAGAGAACCGGAGCTCCCCAAGGTGAGAAACTGGGTCAGATGAATCCTTTGTCCAAAAGTTCGCTGAGTTGGCTGGACAACTCTTGCATTTCCGCAGGAGCCAATCTGTAGGGCGATTTGGCGATGGGTGTAGCTCCTGGCATGAGGTCAATTCAGAACTCTACTTGTCTTTCTGGGGGTATCCCTGGAAGATCTTCAGGAAATACATCCGGGAATTCACAAGCCACAGGGATGTTTCGAATATTCACCTCTTCTTTGGACTTATCCACTATATGAGCTAGAAACGTCAAGTCCTTCCTTCGTAGATACTTATGTGCCTTAATGCACGAGATAAGACGAAGGTTCGTGCTGGGTTTGTCTCCGTATATAGTTATGGTTTCATGATTTGGGAGGTGAAGGCGAACGGCCTTCTTGTGACACATAATTTCAGCATGGTGGGGGCTTAACCAGTCCATGCTGATAATCACATCAAAACTCCTAATGGAAACAGGCATTAAGTTTATTTGAAAGACGTGTTGGTTCAAGGTCAGGGTACATCCGATGTAGATTTCCCCAGTGGATTATGTTTTCCCATTAGCCATTTCCACCGTAAAGGTTTCATTGAGCTTCTGGGGTTGTTGTTTTAACAAGTGTTTGAATTTATTACTCAGAAAGCTTCGTTCTTCCCCGGTATCAAATAGGATGCATGCATAAGTGTGGTTTAGGAGAAACGTACCGGTAACAACAGCGGGATCCTGAACCGCTTCTCCCTGTCCCATGGTCAGCACTCTTCCTGCTCCTCCATTCCCAGGGTTGATGATGTTGGGGCAGTTTCGACGGATATGCCCAGTCTTTCCACATCCATAGTAGGTGGGGCTTGATCCTGCATTGTTGCTGCTGTTGTTGGTGTTGTTGTTGTTGTTGTTGTGGTTGTTGTTGTTGTTGTTGTTGTTGTTTCCTTGCTGCTGGTTCTGGGGAGGATAGGTCCTGCAATATTTTTCCATGTGACCCTTCCGATTGCAACTGGTACAATGCATCTCCCTGCATTCACCATTATGATGGAGATTGCACTTGTTGCACTTTGGGAGATTCCCGGAATACTGCCTAGGGGCACTTGGATTAGCCGAGACTGGAGCATGTGGTGTGGAGGGGACTTGGGTGGTTGCAGCAATGACTGCCACTATTTGTTGCTTCTTTGACGACTCCGAGCCTTGTCGTCCCTTTCTCTTGTTATTCTTTCCTTTCTTGTTGTCACTCTCCTTCTTGTCTTCAGTTTCCCCTGGCTTCTCGCCCTTCTTGTTATTGTGGTCATACAGTTTCTTAGCCAACCTCTTGGCACTGTCGAAGGTTTTAGGATTTGCAGCTATCACATTTCCTTGAATTGGGGAGGTTAATCCCCAGATGAATCGTTCGATTTTCTTTCCCTCTGAAGCAATCATGCCAGGGCACAACAGTGACAGTTCGCTAAACCTTGATATGTATGCATCTATATCAGAGTTTCGGACGGTGAGATTCCACAACTCTTGCTCCATTTCATGAATTTCGCCTCGCGGGCAGTACTCAGCCATCATCATTTCTTTCAACTCCGCCCACGACATGGCGTTGGCTACGGGGAGAGTCATGGACTCCACATGTCCTTTCCACCAGGTGAGAGCTTGGTCAACGAATGTGCATGCGGCGAACTTCACTTTTACCTCCTCGGGGCATTCACATATCTCAAATACCGATTCCACCTTCTCAATCCATCTCTTTAGGGTTATCATTCCACCCGTGCCATTAAAGGTTCGTGGCTTGGCATTGGTGAAATCCTTATAAGAGCACGTCTTGGTAGGTCCTTGATTTATTCCGTTGTTCGAACTTCCAACCCCTTGTCCATTGCCTCCACCATTTTTCCCTTGGTGGATTTGCACCATGGCTGCAGTAACCGCAGCAGATACAGCTGCTTGGAATACAGCTGAGTTGACTTCGGGTGGGGTTGGTCCAGGGTTTCCACGGGTTGGTCGTTGAGGCATCTTTCTGTCATTGAACGGAAAGATGTTGAGTGCCTATGATTTTTGTGAGTTTGTGGTCCTATAAACTAGGTGTATTACGTGTACTTAAGTAGTTTCACATGTTAACATGAAATCATGGATACATAACACATAACAACATCACAATAGAGCACATAAAATTTTTCATTAATAATATCCGTACTTTGATACATGAAAATTTGCTCGAAGAAGTATACATAAGTGGTGCAAGTTCGGCAGCATAACGACTCCATGAGTAGTGTAATCACTTAAACATAGAGTCGATGGTGCATAACATAGATCATATAAGCATCATACTAAAGATAGATATGACTAGCCCTAGTCATGGTGGGATGCGCCAGGGGGTGGTGCTGAGGAAGTGGACGCTCCCTGAAGGCGAGCCACCTGTCGTTCCGCGTCTCGGAGACGAGTCTCCCACCTCACCTGCCTCACGTGGAACTCTCGGATAACCTCTCGCGTCTCCTGTTCTGCACGCTCGACTCTAGTCCACATCTGGTGCATCTGATCGGCGATGCTCTGAGCTAGGTCACCAGTGTTCCGCAATCGTCTCACCACGACCGGAAGCGCGCGATCAGCTGGTCCTCCCTCCCTCAAGTCGTAGAACTCGCGTGCCACGCCAAACGGGGGTCGCTGTCCCTGCTGTCTGCTCCACCTCCAAAGATCGATACCCCAGGGGGTGTAGGGCCAGTCGGGACCATCCGATGAGCAGGCACCCTAGTTGGGTAGGGGGTTGATGACTTCGGACTCCGCGTCCGAATCACCGTCATCGCTGGGTTCCTCCTCAAGGTCTTCTTCGGCTTCCTCTTCTTCCAGGTCCACCACTGGCTCAGCAGGTCCGCCCTCGACTTCCGCCTCAGGTTCCTATTCAGACCCCTCCTCAGGGTCTTCTTCAGGTTCCCCCTCCAGCCATCCGTTATTCCCCTGATTAGGGAAATACGGATCTCCGGGGTGATGGAAGCCGGCCATACTGTCTGCGAGAGTGTATAAATGTACTAATATCATTCCTAAGATGTTTTAATTATTATGTAAATTGAGTTGATGTTCTCTTCTTGGTAACAAAGGGGTATGTTTTTAGGTTTACCGACCATCGAGGTTTCCCCGGGGCATGTAATAGTTGTACTTCAGAGAAAATGTAGTTCATTAGGCTACATTCACCCCTTAATACAACTAAGAACAGTCCCGACTTAACCGAGATGTCAGTATTATCCTATTTGATTTGGTATTATGTTCTTTTTCCTATATCGTACAAGTAGAGGTGTTTTATCGTTGTGTTTTATTTCTTTTGTTCAGAGTTGTTTTTGTCCCTCTTTGGTTTATAGTTGCATATCAATGTGTGGTTAGATATGTCAGTTCACTATAAATAGAGCTCTGATACCAACCTGTCACACCCCCGAACCAGACGGCGGAAACGTCCGAGGGCTCGCGTGACTTAAATTGAATATCATCACAATGATTATACATGAAACACAACATAAACTTCACCGTGCATTAATACATAACGATTGACATTGTTCACATCCAGTACATTGTTTAAATATTACATATCCATAGCATCAATTGTTCGAGTGTTTACAAAACATAACATCCTAACATACTTGATATTACCCTTCAGCTTACCTGTTACCTGAGAATACAATTTATTTTGAAAACGTCAACATATGAAATGTTGGTGAGTTCATAAGCAGGGTTGTGATAAAAATGATTTGTGTAGTTTATAAAACCCAGAAAATCCGATATTTTCTGAAAAGACAATTGTTTACCAAAGTGTGAAGATCCATAAGTTGGTGCATGAATGATTTCAAAACGTGTATAAATGGGAAGTTTTGCATTATAGTTATTGAAAATACAAGCGAGTGGTGTTGATTTCCTCGAAAAACCCGATGTTTTCCGATAACATAATATAATTGTTTGAAATTGTTATACCGCCACACGAGTGGTTTTGATTACTTTTCCTTGATTACTCGGACAGTATTGGATTTATTTAATTACGTGAGTCGTTATAACCATGAATAATAATGACTAGTTCGTCTGTCTTGGCATTCTAAAGAACGCCGAAATTGATCTTAAGATTTTGTCACCCTAGACTGGCCGAGTCTAACTGTAGCGAACAGCTGAGGTGTGGGGGAGTCACCCTCGTATAGATCTATACACAAACTCTCGCTCTCCTTCCAGGAGACTTTGATTATAACTACAGACTACGAATGACCCTTAGAGGTGTCGCCCGTTATTACTCACTTAATCCAAACAACATTGATTACTATTGATTAACGACCTGTATTTGTTTACTTGAATTGAAGGTAAGCCTAACAAACGAGGAGAAGAAGATTACAAGGTCCTGCTAATTACGTGTGTTATTTAAGTCTGTTGGTTATACGAAGGACGCGTTGGCCCATTTCATATTTGATTTAGTTTGGACCTTACTAGCAATGCTAATGGGACACCAAGGCCCAATAGCACATATATGCCATTGAGGGTCCCTTAAACATGTAATTGGGTCACAGGAGGCCCAATAGACATGTGTTATTATTGTTGGGCCCAAAAGTCATGTCAATGGGTCACGAAGGCCCAATAAGCATGATTAAGATCTTTCAATCCCAACTATTTGAATATTTACTTGTTTTAGGTATAGTATAATGGTCGGAAGTTTGATTGAACAATTGTTAAATTCTCAGCGGCACGAAACTTGTCGGTTGTTTATAACGATATTTGTAAATATATGTATATTCTTCATTCTATTTTCATAAGTTGTAATTTGGTATTCTTTTGACCCAACTATCTTAAAACCAAAATAATTGACTCAAAATATTGATTTGACCCATTCAGTCCCTTTTTAATAAAAATGACAATTTTAGTCCCTTACATAAAGAAAAAGACATTTTAGGCCCTTAACTCATTTTCCTGACATTTTTGACCCATAGACTTGTTTAAATAAATGTTTTTAGCTCCAAATTTACTCTTTGGCAGTTTCATCCCTTCCAGCAAAGAGTCTTTCAGTTAAAGTCCAGCTTTTTCGCAACTTTTACAATTTTGGCCCAAAATCCAAAAAGTTTACATTTTTGATCCTTGTTTGGAAAAAAATCATTTTAACCCCTGAATTAGTTTTGTTTACCCTTTTACCCCCTGTTTTGAGAAGTTTACCCTTTCAATCCCTTGAAAATTATGTTTTTCGCAATTTTTGGCTCAATGGGCCGAAAAGCCCAAAAATTGGCCCATTAAGCTACAAATTACATTTCTAGCCCTTTAAAGAGTATGATATTCATAAAAACATTTATTTTTACTGTTTTGACTCTTTTAGTCCTTAAGAAAACCGTAAATGACAAATTTCAACCCAACTTTTGTTTATTTGACAATTATAGTCCCAAAAATGAGTTTTATGTTGCATTATGTTTATTATGACTTTAGATAGAAACTTTTCTTGACTTGTTCAATGAAAAGTATATTAGATCACGTTTGTTTCCTCTCTTGTGCCATAGATCTCAAGATTTCTTCCCTTTTTGTTACATATTTACCACATAAACACATAAAATCACACATACATACATGAAATCATACATAACTTACACATACACATAGATCTACACATTTTACTTGTATTCTCCCCCATAAAACTTGTGAAAACCGAAAAGAGAGGGGTATGAACTCACCTTGAGTTTGTGGGTTCGGTTTTGAAGAGAAATGGAATAGTTTGATGTTATTTTCGGCTTTAGTAAGCCCTCCTTGAATAGATCTCGAACTTATGGAGGTTTTCTAAGAGTATGATCACAAAATGATTAGAATGAATGATCTTAGCATAAAAATGAAGTTATACAACTTAGAGGTGTAAGGACTTACCAAGGGAAGATGAGTTTTAGGTGGAAACCTTCTTGATCAACCTTAGATCTTTGAAAATTTGTGAAGGAGATGAAGACTTTCTAGAGAGAGTGAGGTTGAAAGAAGTTGGTGTAATGTGTGTGTGTGTGTGTTGTGATCTCGGCCGAGAGATAAGAAGAAGAGAGAGAGAAAGAGGCCTTGATGCATGTTGGATCATACAAGCTTGCATGGAAGTATGGGATGCAAAGGCTTTGTTATTTGTTGTGTAATATGGAGGTGGCACCTCCCAAGTCAACCTCTATTTCCCTTATATATATATATATATATATATATATATATATATATATATATATATATATATATATATGTATGTTGGGCCGAGAGGGAGAGAAGAGAGAAGAGGATTTGGGTCATTTGTGCTTAAGTCCAAAATTTGGGCCCAATTTGATGGTTTTCGGCCCAATGGGCCTTTTAGATCAATTCACGGCCCAATATACATCAAGGAATGAGTTTTATGGCCCATTAGGGCTAATTAGATTTGTTATGGCCCAATAAGGCCCATTTCGATAAACTAGCCCATTTTAGGATTATAAGGCCCAAAAAGGTTAAGTTTTATGGAAGTGGGTCCAATTAGGGTTCATTTAAGGGTCCTAAGCCCAAAATAGTCAAATTGGAAGCTTATTGGTCGATTAGGCCAAATAAGGAAATCCTAGTCCAAAATGGACTTGGACCGGGATTTTTAGGGTTTCCAACCTTTTTTTGGCTATTTGAATGTTTGTATAGAGTATTTGATGAAATTTGTGGTCATTGAATAAGCACCATACATGTTTTCAAGTTTTAGCTACAATGTTATTCTTTGTTAAGTGTTTACAACGTATTAGAATTCCTAGTTGTGACACTAAATCTAATATGTAGTTTTTTTTCTAGTATAGTTTAATTAGATTTAAACAAATCCTCCTTTACTTTACTCTTTATACTTTAATTTACAATTGAATCGTCTTATGTGAATCATTCTCGTTACTCTTGTGTTCGACACCTAGTCTTACCTCCAATATAATGTTTCATGATTATGTACACTCTCTAGTGTGTGTTACAGTGTAGCTGCAATAAAATCGGTTTTATAAATTTAAAACACTGATCAATAATTAATTACATATATAGTTAACCACACGTTAGGTGGTAATAGATATTTGTTATTTAATAATTAAAATAAATAATTAAATAAATATTAGTATTAGGTCATAATGTAACGCTCGATTTCCAAGGTATTTATTTTAATTGTTGATTTGCTTAAATATTTCTGGTTGGGCCTTGGTGTCTTTGGTCTTTTATCATTTTGGGCTTTGAGGGGGGTGTCGTACGCTAGGCGTACCACCCTACGTACGTTGGGCATACTGATTGAAGTTGGACGCATATGTCATGCACATATGCGTTGCATACTGAGGAGTACACGCAACGTAGGTGTCCAGACCTAAAACCCTACATTTTAAGGTTTTAGCACTATATAAAGAACATTATGCCTTAAGGACCAGCCTCCCTCTTATCTCTAATCAGCCTCCACGAAACCCTTACTTCTATATTATGTGTTCTTGTGCTTAGAAGGTCCCTTGAGTGCATTCTTGGTGCTTTGATCCATTTTCCAAGGAAGGGAAGGTCGAAGCAAGGTGGTGGTTCAAGGAGAAGTTTGTAGATCTGGGACGTTTGCTTCATTTCAAGATCTTGCAAGGTATAAAGTCTTGAACTTGATACTTCATATCCTAGATCTCTTTTCGTGGAGTTTTTGGAACCTTTTTGCTTCCATTATTGAGATCTTATGAGTCCATGCCGTTTTTAGAGATTGATTTGCTACTCTTGCTCTGATTTGGTTCCTAGAATCATAAAGTTGTCATCTTTGAGACCTTAGATCATCCATGCATGAGTATTGGTCATTTTTATGGAAGTAGCTTGCCTTATCTGTAATTGGAACCCTTGGTCTTAAGGGATTAAGTACTTTGTGGGATTATGGCTTAATAAGATGGTACGCTGACGTACACACTCCTACGTGTAGCGTACAAGCCATGAGCTTTTACGCTTAGCGTATATTTGAGTACGCCCCGCGTACTCACTGTATTGGGATTCACATTGTTGGGCCTTGGTTTGGGTCACTTTCATGGATTGGTGACTTGGGCCGTGGTGGACCATCTAGAATTGGACCATTTAGGCTAGAGAAACATTATTGGGCCTTGGGATAAGGCCCACGAGAAGGATTGGGCCCAATTGGAAGTTAGGCCATATGTTGGATTGTCTAACCTTTGGGCCATTAGATTGTGATTTAGGGTTTCATTCTTTGACCAAGTTAAGATTGGGGTAAAATAGTCTTTTACCCCAAGCAGGGATTTTGGTTATGTGGTAGATCCCAAATGTTAATCAGCTTTTATTTGGTAACTGATAGCTCAGGGAGCCGTAGGATCAACAGTCAGAGATCATTCGTTTCGATCAGCTTTAAGAGGTGTGTTTTCCTCACCGGGTTTAGCGGGTATAAGGCACCAAGGCCGAACCTTTTTGATTATGTTGATATACTCTTTGTCTGTGTGATACTTGTATGTGTATGTATATGTATGCTTATTGGGCGGGGCCCGTATGGCGAGTGTGGGTGGGGCCCGTATCTCTTCGAGCGGGGCCTGTATTGCGAGTGTGGGCGGGGCCCATATCTCTTTGGACAGGGCCCATTTTGTGAGTGTGGGTGGGGCCCGTTATGTGTTATGTTGGTATATGGTATCTTGGGGAACTCACTAAGCTTTGTGCTTACGATTTTCAGTTTATGTTTCAGGTACTTCTGGTTCCAAGGGGTAGAGCTCGGGATGAATGCATCGCACACACCACAAAGATTCCGCGTTTCAGTTTTACTCTGATTTTGATACATTTGATACATGTTTTCATGAGATGTATGAATGATATTTGAAAACACTATTTTTATCTATTATAAAACGAAATTTTGGGACCATATTTTTGGATGTCTCAAGTTGTTATCAGAGCCTTAGTTTGAGGGATTCATGCACACTCTTAGAGGTGTCTGAACTCAAATCTAGGATTTGGTAATTTTTCCAAAGATAAACATAATTAAGAAAAGGTTTTCTAGAATAAGAAAGGGTGTGGTGCGTGCAATCAACCGAGCTCAAGTAAGTTATCCCAAAATACCCATACATGTTTATATAAGATATGAATTGTGAAATTATGAATCGAATGCTAGATTAGGGCTAAGGATCTAGGAGAGATGCCTTTGTATGCCTGTTATATGAGCTTATAGAATTGCATGCTAGTACAGATCAGTCAGTAATAGGATGACATGTTTAGGATATGCTTGGTTTTGATTACTTGATGCTCGAATGCTGCTTGCTTTGTGCTTTTAGGAGTTTCAACTAGCTTTAGTTCACTAGTAAGCGAATATGCTAAGTTACATATTATAGGAACTAAATAATTTTAGAGGGTTAGGTTTTAACTCTATTACCCAACTCTTATTTGAGTCCAACCGTTGTAGTGTGAGACCTCTCATTCGAAGAATTATCTAGTTTTTGTAATATGTAATTGTATTCGTGAGCTGGTTAGAGGAAGTTAGCGCGAGCTCCTTCTGCAGCTGATGGCGAAGATTGGTGTGGAGTTTGCCCTAGGAAAACCTAGGATGAGATTTAGTGTTGGGAGCCTTATGCGTGAGGAGATTGTTGGATATAAGTAACCTGGCTGAGTGAAGGCACTTCTAGAGGAAAGTATGGATAGATGTGGAAGGTAGTATGGGCCCGTACTACTGGAAGCAGAGGATCCGTACTCGATTCAAGGAGGACTGTAATGAAGCCAGGGAGCTTGTGTAGTTATGATTTCCCCGATATGCGCATTGATGCTTATTCTGATAGTTTTATGGTCTATTTTCAGTATGGTTGTATTGCGAGGCAGGCCAGGGGCAGTTCCGATGTTGGGGAGCGTTCAGGCTCAGGTCCTGGAGCCGGACAGCTTGATGACCAGACAAGGGAGCTCATATTGTCTGAGATTACAGGCAGTATCCTTGATCATACTCCTGCGATATTTGGCACGGTCAAGGAGGGTATTCTGGAGATTTTTGATGAGAGATTGAGTGCCTTTCGCGCTAAGATTGTGGCATTGATCGGGACGTGCTCTCTGACCTTCAGGGAGTTTCAGACATGTGGAGCGCCAGACTATCACGGGGCAAGGGATCCCATTGTGAGCATCAGGCGGTTGGCAGATGTTGCTAACGCCTTCCGTACCAGCCGTTGTCCTGAGGGGGACAAGGTCAGACTAGCTTCCTGCCTCCTGAAGGACAAGGCACATGATTGGTGGGAGGAGGTAGGGCATGCTATAGGAGATGATGCTGCTATTGATTCGATGACCTGGAGTGATTTCTTGAGCAGGTTCCGAGCTGAGTTGCACTGGTGATTGAGGTGCAGCAGCTGGCGAGAGAGTTCCAGGTGCTCCGTCAGACTAATGTGACGATGATTGAGATCATCACTATGTTTAGGGATAGGACACTTCTAGTTCCGTAGTATATGGTGGACGTGGAGATGAAGAAGGCCCGTTACCATGAGATATTAAGGAGTGATATTCGGCAGTTTGTTAGTCGATCCAGCTGCAAAATGCTGGAAGTCATGATAGCAAGGGCTAGAGAGAGGGAGATCGATTTGGAGATGGAGAAGAAGAGGAAGCCTTATTTTGTGTCCAGCATTGAGGGTTCAGTCAAGAGGCCTAAGGTAGTTGATACGAGAGGGAAGGGCCAGTAGGGTCGAGGCCGATGTGGCAAGCGCAGCAGGTCACATGAGGGGACGTGTAGGGTGGGTGGTTATGGCTACTTCAAGTGCGGCCGGACTGGTCATATCAGCAGGGATTGTACTGCTACCACCACAATCACCTCGGTATCTGATCTGATATGCTTTCAGTGCAATCAGAGGGGCTACAAGAAGGCCCAATATCTGAGTTCGGCTGCAGCAGGACCGATGTCAGCACCCGCTCCTGTGACATTGAGGATTACTGAAGGCCGTCTGGGCCGGGCAGATGCGCCTGTGGTGAACAACAGGGCTTTCTAGATGACGGCAGAGGAGGCATGTGCAACTCCCGATGTGGTGACGGGTATGTATCTTCTCCTTATCTCTTTATTTATATTGAATTGTTGCTTATATTTTTGTGCTTTATTTTCTAGGATCGTTACTTGTGAACGGCATCTCTGCTTTAGTATTATTTGATTCGGGGCTACCCGATCATTTGTGTCTCTTGCGCTTAGCAAGAGATTTGATGGATCTCCGAGGGAGCTGGATTGTCCTTTAGATGTCGAGATTGATGATGATAGGTCTATTCGGGTTGCGAGGGTTCATCGAGGGTGTACCCTTCAGTTATTTAGTGAGCAATATCCGATGGATCTGGTTCCCATTTCTTTGCGTGGGAACAAGGTTATCGTGGGCATGTATTGGTTGAGCCCGAATGGGGTAGTGATCGACTGTGAGCAGCAGTTGGTTCGGGTTCAGACCCCAAGTGGGGGAGAGTTGGTGATTCAGGGTGAGAGACCGCATCGTGGTCCGGTTATGTGTTTTGCAACAAGGGCCAGATGCTAACTTCATCAGGGTTGTGCAGGGTTTGTCGGCTATATCATGGATACCTAGGATAAGGGTAAGGCGACCATAGACGATGTGTCGATTGTGCGGGAGTATCCGGATGTGTTCCCGAAGGATTTTCATGGGGTATCTCTGGAGAGACAGGTGGAGTTCAGGATTGATTTGGTTCCAGGTGTGGCTCTGATAGCCAAAGCACCGTATCGGTTGGCTCATCCTGAGATGCAGGAGTTGTCTACACAGCTGCAGGAGTTGTTAGACAACGAAATTATTAGGCCGAGCAGTTCTCCTTGGGGAGCCCCGATTCTGTTTGTAAGGAAGAAGGATGAGTCTCATCAGATGTGTATCGACTACCAGGAGTTGAATAAGGTAATGGTGAAGAACCGTTATCCCCTTCCGCGGATTGATGATCTTTTCGACCAGCTTCAGGGTGTATCTTGGTTCTCCAAGATTGATTTTCAATTGGGTTATCATCAGATGCGGGTTCGGGACGAGGATGTGCAGAAGACAATGTTTCAGACTCGATATGACCATTATGAGTTCATGGTGATGCCTTTCAGGCTCACCAATGCTCCAGCCGTGTTCATGGATCTCATGAACCGCGTGTGCAGACCGATGCTGGATCGGTCTGTGATAGTCTTTATTGATGACATATTGGTCTATTCTAGGACTCAGGAGCAGTATGAGGAGCAGTTGAGGGAGGTTATTGAGACCTTGAGGAGGGAGAAACTTTTTGCAAAGTTCTCCAAGTGTGAGTTCTAGTTGCTTGAGGTGTAGTTTTTGGGGCACCTGGTCAACCAGAAGGGTATTCTGGTCGATCCGGACAACTTTGAGGCCGTGATGCAGTGGGTGGTTCCGAGGTCTCCATCTGAGATTCGAAGGTTTCTTGGTTTGGCTGTTTATTATCGGAGATTCATTCAAGATTTCTCCAAGATTGATGTTCCTTTGACCCGACTGACCAAGAAATTGGTGACTTTTTGCTGGGGGCCTGAGCAGCAGGCAGCTTTTGAGACTCTTAGGTAGCGGCTGTGTGAGGCGCTGATTCTGACCCTGCCGGAGGGTGTGGATGATTTTGTGGTTTATTGTGATGCCTCGTTCACGGGTTTGGGTGCAGTGTTGATGTATCGGGTTCGCGTGATCGCTTACGCTTCGAGGCAGCTGAAGGCTCATGAGACGAATTATCCGACACATGATTTGGAGTTGGGGGCTGTTATTTTCACCCTTAAGATTTGGAGACATTACCTCTATGGGGTCCGGTGTACCATTTACATAGATCATAAGAGCCTGAGGTGCTTGATGGACCAACCTTATCTGTATATGAGGCAGCGTCGATGGATGGATGTGGTGAAGGATTATGATTGTGAGATCTTTTACCACCCAGGGAAGGCCAATGTGGTGGCCGATGCTCTCAGCCGCAAGGCGGTCGCGGCTCCGATCTGAGATATATGCCTGAGGATGACCATGATTACTCTATTGTTGGAGCGGATTCGGGAGGCACATGTCGAGGCTATAAAGGAAGAGCGTCGGAAGTGTGAGCGTATTGTGGGTCAAGTGGCTTCCTTCAAATATGATAGACGCGGATTGTTATTGGTGGCCCTGCATGAAGTTCTGATGGAGGAGGCCCACAAGTCGAGATTCTTCATTCATCCCCGGGCGACGAAGATGTATAGGGTTCTTCGCCCTAATTATTGGTGGCCCTGCATGAAGTTGGATAAAGCATGGTTTGTGGAGCGGTGCTTGACTTGCAGGATAGTCAAGGCCGAGCATGAGTGACCTCACGACAAGATGCAACCGTTGGAGATTCCTGTATGGAAATGGTAAGACATCACCATGGATTTAATCACAAAGCTTCTTAGGAATGCGCGTTGAGTGGATTCTACTTGGGTCATCATGGATCAATTGACCAAGAGCGTGCATTCCATTCTGATCCAGGGCAATATTTTTGCAGAGAAGCTAGCCGAGATTTATGTTCGGGAGGTGGTGGCACGTCATGTGGTGCCGGTATCAGTGATTTCAGACCGGGATATTCGCTTTACTTCCATATTTTGGAAGCGGTTTCATGACAAGATGGGTAATCGTTTCCATTTTAGTACGACATTTCATCCGCAGACCGATGGTCAGAGTGAGCAGACTATTCAAACTCTTGAGGACATGCTGCGAGCGTGCGCGTTGGATTTCAGTGGGAGTTGGGATACGTATCATCCGTTGGCCGAATTTTCGTATATCAACAGTTATTACACCAGCATCGATCGAACTCCTTTTGAGATACTCTACGAGAGGAAGTGCATGACCCCGATTTGTTGGGGAGAGGTCGGTCAGTGAGTCATGGGGAGTGCCGAGGTGGTGCTCAAGACCACAGAGCTAATTTAGCAGGTTCAGAGCAAGCTTCAGACAGCTCAGAGTCGAAAAAAGAGCTATGCCGACCGGCGCCGATCAGACCTGGTATTCCAGGTTGGAGATATGTTCCTCCTAAAGGTGTCACCTTGGAAAGGTGTCATCCGGTTCAGGAAGCGGGGGAAGTTGGGCCCCCGATATATTGGACCCTTCAGGGTTTTGGCTCGGGTGGACTGGGTAGCTTATCGTCTTGATCTTCCAGCCGAGCTCAGTCAGGTTCATAGCACTTTTCATGTCTCTCAGTTGCGGATGTGTTTAGTAGATGATTCCGCAGTTGTACCTTTGGAGGATATTCAGGTGGATGACCGCCTGAATTACATTGAGAGACCGGTGGCCATTTTAGATCGAAGAACGAAAACCTTGAGGAACAAGGTAGTGGAGCTGGTTAAGGTGAAGTGGCTGCACCACAAGGGGTCTGAGTGGACGTGGGAGCCGGAGGAAGAGATGAGGGAGTATTATCCTGAGTTGTTCGAGGCAACGGACTTCGAGGACGAAGTCTAATCCAAGTGGGGGAGAATCGTAACGCTCGATTTCCAAGGTATTTATTCTAATTGTTGATTTTCTTAAATATTTCTGGTTGGGCCTTGGAGTATTTGGACTTCTATCATTTTGGGCTTTGAGGGGGGTGTCGTACGCTGGGCGTACCACCCTACGTACGTTGGGCGTACTGATTGAAGTTGGATGCGGATGCCATGCACGTCCGCGCTGCGTACTGATGAGTACGCGCAACGTACATGTCCAAACCCAAAACCCTACATTTTAGGGTTTGAGCATTATATAAAGAACATTATGCCTTAAGGACTAGCCTCTCTCTTATCTCTAATCAGCCTCCATGAAACCCTAACTTCTATATTGTGTGTTCTTGTGCTTGGAAGTTCCCTTAAGTGCATTCTTGGTGTTTTGATCCATTTTCCAAGGAAGGGAAGGTTGAAGCAAGGTGGTCGTTCAAGGAGAAGTTTGTAGATCTGAGTTGTTTGCTTCATTTCAAGCTCTTACAAGGTATAAAGTCTTGAACTTGATACTTCATAGCCTAGATCTCTTTTGGTGGAGTTTTTGGACCCTTTTTGGTTCCATTATTGAGATCTTATGAGTCCATGCTGTTTTTAGAGCTTGAGTTGCTACTCTTGCTCTGATTTGGGTCCTAGAATCATAAATTTGTCATCTTTGAGATCTTAGATCATCCATGCATGAGTATTGGTCATTTTTATGGAAGTGGATTTCCTTATTTTGAGTTTGGGTTCATTTGGAGGCATGCAAGCCATCAAGTTGTTGACTTTATGGTCTAAGACACTTCATATGATTCATATATGTAATTGGAACCCTTGGTCTTAAGGGATTAAGTACTTTGTGGGATTATGGCTTAATGAGATGGTATGTTGGGCGTACACGCTCCTACGCGCAGCGTACAATCCATGCAGCCTGTACGCTTAGCGTACATTTGAGTACGCCCCGCATACTCGCTGTATTGGGCTTCACGTTGTTGGGCCTCAGTTTGGGTCACTTTCATGGATTGGTGACTTGGGTCGTGGTGGACCATCTAGAATTGGACCATTTGGGATAGAGAAACATTATTGGGCCTTGGGCTAAGGCCCATGAGAAGGATTGGGCCCAATTGGAAATTGGGCCATAGGTTGGATTGTCTAACCTTTGGGCCATTAGATTGTGATTTAGGGTTTCATTGTTTGACCAAGTTAAGATAGGGGTAAAATAGTCTTTTACCCCAATTAGGTATTTTGTTTATGAGGTAGATCCCAAATATTAATCAACTTTTATTTGGTAATTGATAGCTTGGGGAGCCGTAGGATCAACAGTTAGAGATCATTCGTTTCGATCAGTTTTTCGAGGTGAGTTTTCCTCACCGGGTTTAGCGGGTCTAAGGCACCAAGGCCGACCCTTGTTTATTACCTTGATATACTTGTTGTATGTGTGATACTTGTATGTGCATGTATATGTATGCTTATTGGGCAGGGCCCGTATTGCGAGTGTGGGCGGGGCCTGTATCTCGTTGGGTGGGGCCTGTTTTATGAGTGTGGATGGGGCTCGTTTCTCTTTGGGCGAGGCCGTTATGTGTTATGTTGGTATGTGGTATCTTGGGGAACTCACTAAGCTTGCTTACGGTTTTCAGTTTATGTTTCAGGTACTTCCGATTCCAAAGGGAAGTGCTCGGGTTGACCGCATCACACACACCACAGAGATTCCGCGTTTCATATTTACTCTGATTTTGATACATTTAATACATTGTTTTGATGAGATGTACAAATGATGTTTGAAAACACTATTTTTATCTATTATAAAACGAAATTTTTGGGACCATATTTTTGGATGTTTCACATAATCAATAAAATAGAAAACTATAAAGTTGGTCCCTAGTAATTTTCTTTGTTGAAGTTCAAAGATGTTTCAATTTGCAAAATAGTCTTTTTAGCGGGTTTTGTTGTGGTTTGTATCCCTAATGTTAACAACCATTTGTTTAATCTATTAAGTCCTAATAAAATGACTAATTAACCCTATTATTTTGTACTTTTAATTAATTTTCAATTTTTAATATTCTTTTATTTAAAGTCTCCCACATAAAGACTCATCTTATATTCTTTGTATAGACCTTGCATCCTCCCCAAACCCACCATTTCCAAACCTCCTATGTATATCCCTCACCATCCTCCGTCATTCCTATCTCTAACCACCTATAGTAAACAAGGAATGAAGATCTTTAATTGTTTTCTTAACTTTCAATTTTCTTCATATTCATCTACGATCTTTAAAATACCATAGGGCATTTATCACACCACAATCAACATAAAAACACCATCTTTTAGATTTTGTTATTTTTCAGCACCTTCACCACTATTTCCGATGATAATGGGTGAAACGATTGTGTTCCCGAATTAACCCTAATTTTGTTTACTGATTTCAACATACACGGGAATGAAATCAAGACTAATGATATCAATAACAGTTAAAAAAACTCCATTAATTGTCTCAATCGATTATGCTTTTTATGCTACCTGTAACACCCAAAATTTAGAGGAGTAATTATGGAAAATAAAACCTCATTTTGAAAGGTCTACTCGTCGAGTTTAAGGTATAAACTCGACGTTTAGGAGTTAAGAGTCACACGCATTTTCGAAGATCAACTCGACGATTTGGTCGCTGTTTGAAAAACCCTAAATTCGGGGTTTTGCACCCTATATAAACAACTTAAGCTCTAGAGTTTGGCCTCATTTCCAGCCTCCATTGTCCAAAACCCTAACCTCGAAACCCTAAGGCCATTTTTGAGTGTTGTGAGTTCATAAGGAGCATTTGTTGGTAATTCTTGAAGGAGACTTGAAGAGGGAAACACCTAGCTTGGAGGAGTGACACTAGATCCAGAAACCCTTCATCAAGAGCTACATCTTTGAGGTATAAAGTCGTCACCTTGACCTATAGCTTACTAGATCTCTTTTCTTGAAGTTTTGGCTTGAGTTTTTTGGCTTTGATCAAAAGGTCCGAAGAGAAGAGGTTTCCAGGGGTTAATGGGATAGATCTAACCCCTATATGACCTATTGAGGCTTAAAGTTGCAAACCTTAATGGCCTCCATGTCCCATTCATGCAATATGTCCATTGTGAAGCCAAAGATGGACATTTGAGGGTGTTTCTAGCATGCATGAACGTAAAGTTGGAAACTTTACATGATTTGTCCACCTTGGGACATCATATATGTATGTTGGTGGGTTGTAGTAGGAGTTTAGGGTCTTAAGGGATCAAAACCACCTTTAAAGAAACTAGGGTTTGAGTTTTAAGCTTAGTAGAAGGTTCTTGAGGGTAAAGTTGGAAACTTTACCCTTCTAGACATCATAATGGAAAGGACCTGAGGTTTGGAGCTATTGGATTCGAGAGAAATGGCTTAATGCATTAAGCATGGTTAACAGACTGAAGAACTCAACGACTTCACAAGGAACTCGGCGAGTTGAAACGAGTATGTCTCGATTCTGTTAATGGAACTCGACGAGTCCACAGTGGAACTCGACAAGTTGATTCAAAGTGTCCCAATCTTGTTGAAAAGGAGAGAACTCGACGAGTTGATTCGTAGTGTCACGATTATGTGGTTTATGACAACTCGACGAGTTGAAGGACAACTCGACGAGTTGAGTCAACTCGGAGCGTTGTTTGACTTTGACTTGGATGTTGAATTTGACCTTGATTTGACTTTAACCAAGGTTGACCCTTGGGGGCTGTGAAGTACAAAATGGGTTCTAAAGGGTAGTCCCATGTACGGGTTTGGGCCCAATTTGGAAAATTGGGCCATTGATGGGCTTTTATGGATTTTATAGTATGAACTTTGATGGGTCGGGGGTGAAACGGTCATTTCACCCCAAGTATGGATTATGGATCATGGGTTGGGACCCAATTGCTAATTGGGTGATATTTTTGTATTGATAGCTCGAGGAGTTGCCTGGGCAGCAGTTAAGGATTTCTTGCGATGAGCTTTAGCAGTGTGAGGTGAGTTACCTTCCAGTAGAAGTGGGTCGAAGGCACCAATGCCGGCCCACTAGTAGTTGATTATAGTTGAGATGATTGTCTTTGTGATAATTGTCTGGTTTTCCACTATCTGTTATGCTTTATGTGCTAGTATGCTATGATGTTATGTGATAATGATAGGAGGGGTAGGTTAGACCCCGTAGCCGGTTGAGCTAAACCGGAGGGTAGGTCGAGCACCCATATATGCTTGACATGGGTAGGTCGGGCATCCCATATATGACTGACAATATGTTTATGATATGTTATTATGTGGTAGTGGTACGGGTGAAATAGTCCCCGTAACCAGTTGAGATAAAACGGAGGGTAGGTCGGGCACCCAGATATGCCTGACAGGGTAGGTCGGACACCCCAGTATGTCTGACAGGGGTAGGTTGGGCACCCCGGTATACCTAACATAGGTAGGTTGAGCACCCAGGTATGCTCAGCAGGGTAGATCGGGCACCCAGATATGCCTGACAGGGCAGACTGGGCACCCAGATATGCCTGGGAGTATGTGATTATGTGGTATGATGGGGGAACTCACTAAGCTTTGTGCTTACGGTTTTCAGTTTTGGTTTCATGTACTTTTTTTCAAAAGGAAAGGAGCCGGCAGGATCGCATCGCATCACACTATGATTTCCGCATTATAAGATCTATGGGAGTTGCACTTTGATAATACTTTTCTATGACATGCTTTAGTTATTTGAAATACTGGTTTTTGATTATGAAATGAGTTATCACTATGGATGTTTCAGACTACTATTTTATACTTAATTAAAAATGAAATTTTTGGCCATGAATTTTGGGATGTTACACTACCAATACGTTATTTATATTGAGAATCTTGAAAGGTGATCTTTTTTTTTCTTCTCTCTTGAAAAAGAGAACCCAAATTCTAGAAAACACAAATCAAGATTGGATTTTTGGGCACTGGAGACATATTTCCTTTTTTACTTTGGTGGTTTAGAAATGCACATAGGTGTTTGTGTAAGTTTTGAAGGACGTCACGAACAACCCATATTGATCATGAATACCACTTTTCATATATTACATTCCTTTTTCTTCATATGATATTGCTTGTGGTTTGTGTGTCTTAGGTAATGGATATGTTAATGCCAATTATTTTAGAAATGTTTTTGGTTTCAGGATTTTCATTTGATATACTTTTAAGTTTTTTCCTTTTCTTTTGGTTTTCATTTGAATTTCAAGCTTTGGTTACGATGGGTTGGGTGGTGGTGGAGACCTATGGTGGTGTTGTAGGTGGACAATGGGGTGAATAGTGGTGTTGTAGGTGGATGAGGTGGGTAATGGTGTTATAGGCGGCTGATGGGGGTGGTTGGTGGTGTTGTAGGTGACTGATAATGAGGTTTAAGGAGGTGGCAAGCGATGATGTAAAACATGAATGTATATATAAAAAGGAAAGGGTGGGTAGATCTTTTGCTGGTAGAGATGGGAAGGGTAGTTATAAGGGTAGTTTTTAGAGGGAAGGGGTGAGGTGGGGATGGCTCACAATGGTGAAGAGGAAACGTATAGTAGTAGTGTTGCTGATGTTCATGGCAAGTGCCACACCATGAGTTAGACCGAATAACCAAAATAGTATCATACGAGTGTGGTTAAACTTGGCAATTTTGGGATTGCAATTAGTGTCAGAATTTAATTAGATGGTTAGTTGAATCAACTTAAGGTATTCCTAAATAGTAATATATGAAAGCATACCATTGTAATGGTTTAATTGTAGGACACAATATTGCCAAACTACAAGTCGTACTTAATGTAATAGAAATTGGGATCAAGACAATTAGTTAAATCAACATATTGTGTGTCCAAAATTATATATATATATATATATATATATATATATATATATATATATATATATATATATATATTGTGACAACCCGAAACTTTTTCCGTTATCCTTACCCAGTTTCCGTTTATAAAATTTGGGTTTTTATTTAATTCCGTTCACGTTAGTATTATTTTTGGTCTAACGGAATATTCTAAACTCAGTTCGATCGAGTTTCGTATTCGAAAACGAGGTTTTCTAAGTCAAAACATAGCATTCGGGCCAAATAACTCTTCGAGAGGAGTTTACGGCCGCAAACTTGGTTTACGACCGTAAACTCTGTTTACGACCGTAAACCCTATTTACGGTCGTAAACCCTCCACCCTACCCCTTGGCCGTAAACTCACCCCTATATAAGGGATTAGTGGCCTTCATTTTTCACTTTACACACTCCAGAAGCTTTCTCTCTCTACTCTCTCTCTTTCTCTCTCTACAAACTTCGATTTTCTCAAAGACCCTCAAGAATGTAAGTGATTCTTCACCTTGATTGTGTTTCTATCTCACTCCTAGTGGTAAATGTTGGATTAATGTCTAAGTCCATAACTATAATTGGTAAGACTTGACCCGACCCGGCATGGTCCATTTGGGTTGCATGGAATCATGCATTTGGATAGACTATAATGAGAGAAATAACACTTAAGGTTGGTTAATATATTATAAGTTCTAATATATTAATAAGGTTATTTAATTAGTATTGATCAAGAATTAATTTAGAATTAATTAAGTGATCAAAAGGATACTAATTAAATATATGGGTTGATTGTGTAAATCATTCATTCTTATATATGTGGGCTTGTGATCCAAGATTCCTTATGTTGGACTAAGTCCATGGGGTGACCCATGGATACTCCATGGAGGTTAAAATCCATGGAGCATAAGGAATGGGTAAAGTTATGAGTTACATGGTGTAACCCTAATAGCCACCATATAAAATAATCCCATGGCTCAAGAAATCGTGCACTAATGTGTGAGTGTGAGGGCTAGACGATTTCAAGGAGTGTTTAAGTTTCTCTCAAGTTATTCCAAGTGTATTTGGTGTTGTGTGAACCATTTGAGGTGTCACACTTGGGGCACTAGGCACTCAAGCTTCATGAAGACATTCTACATCAAAGAGGTATGTATTCTATCTTGTTATATTTATTATTTTGTATGCTAGATTAGGATAATACCTTGGATGTTCATAATTGTATGTATAATAGAGAAAACATAGATCCAAGGTATTTAGGGTTGCATGTACACTTAGGAGTGTTAGAATGCTCATAACCCAACAGTGGTATCAGAGCCTAGGCTTGTTTTCTTGTTATACTTGCAAAAGTAGCTGAAAAATCAAGTTGGATGCATATATTCGATTGTTTTGGCTGGAATTGGACTAGGAACATTACCCTAAGATGTTTTTGGACTTATAAACTTGTTTTTGATGTGGTAATGTTCATGCTAATCCAATTTCTAAGATAATTGTCATAATTTCAAGATTTGTATTAGTTTGTATGTTCATGCTAATTTCTTGAAGATTGATGATTTGAATTATCTTGTTCTTATGAGGTTCTTAGATTAATAGAAAAGTTGTGTGAAATAGTTGTTTTCAATCCATTATAATCTAAGAGTTGATTCCAAAGTGTGTTTTTGTAACTTGTCCTCAAGTTATATGAAAAGTCACATTTAAGAATCATAAAACTCATAAAAGTTGGCAAAGGTTACAAAATGAAGAGTCTAGTTCTAATTAAATGGTTTTATGACTCCATAACTTGTCCTCAAGTTATGGAGGTTCAAGAGTCTCTTCATTAAATTAAAAAAAAAAGTGTAACCTTAATTAGTTCCATAAGTTACAATAAAAAAAAGTTATTTTTTTTATTAATTAGTTTAAAGTCTTCCATAACTTGTCCTCAAGTTATGGAACTTGAAGAGTTTTTTTTTTAATTAAAACTACTTTAAACTCATAAGTTATGGAATTAATTAGTTTTGAATAGTTTCAAAACTTGCCCACAAGTTTTGGAATTTGAAAAGTTTTCACTTATGAATACTTTAATTCCAAGTTAACCCTTAGAATTTTAAAAGTTAAAATTCAACCCTTATACTTTATAATATTATAAGTTAATAATATTTATATATATATGTATAAGAGTAAAGTCAGTCTTACCGTTAGTAGGCCTCATTCACGAAGCCGGTCTATAAGGGGGGTATAAGGTTACTGCCTATAAAATGGCAGTTTAATGGGTGTCCACTCTCACCCACCGCTTCCTTGACTGGTGGAGGGTCGTTAGCCGAACGGGTAGGACAAGGACTATAAATCTCCTTTCATTAAAAGTATTAATGATAAATACTAAGTAACTAAACTCTTATTAATACCCAATCTTAGTTACTTAGGAAAATGTGAATTTGGTGCTAACCCATGAAATTACACTTTGCACTTTGCTTAAGTCGTTAGTGGAGCGTGTGTGGTTAACCGGCACACTAACCTGGACTTAACAAGGTAGGCAAAGGGTAACTTAATATTTATCATAGTATTGGTGGAGCGTGTGTGGTTAACCGGCACACTGATTAAGGGGTAAATATTAAGGGTACCAAGTATATTTGCATGGTTATTCACACCTTGTTTTGTGATCCTCGGCATCCCAGTCACAAAACCTGAAGGGCACACTCGAGATTGAAACATGCCTTTGAACAGTTCAATGAATCTCAAAGATCTAGGACTTTCAAATCCAATTAAAACCTAATAAATTATTTCGTTTTTCATGGTGGAAATTGGTGAATCGTCATTCACCTACCTTCAAATATTTTATAGCTTGGATTACGGCATCCCTCTTCTAAGTTATAAAATAGTTTGTTGGGTCCTAGCCTTAATATTTCATATTGGGTGTCATATTAAGGACTTTAAATCAACTATCTTGAATATCTCCCAAAAAGATGTCTGGTCTAGACATTTATGATCTTCCCAAATCTCTTGAAACAAGCTTTCCTAAATGAAGATGATGTCCCATGGATATCATACTTCTTTCACCTCCTCCAATTATTCTCCCTAACCCACAAGTTCCTAAAAAGTTTAAGGTCACTCAAGCCCTATTGGCAAGGCAAGGTCTAGGTATGATCACATCTTGGAGATGTAGTCACATATTGACAAGCCGGGAGAGTTGGGTGTCAAAGTCTTGAGAAAGTTGGTGGCTCAACTACTTTCTAAGTCACATAGTGAGTTCTTTTGGGAATCCTATGAAACAGACTAAGACAAGACCCTTAATGATCTTATCTATTTGCTAAGATCAACTTCCTAAAACGCTATGGACATTGAAAATGATGACATTGGATATCCAGTAAAGCTCTCTCTTCCCAATGGAAAGGGATCGGCCATAGTCAACTCGGTTGACCCAATGGTAAAGAGAGAGGCGAAGTCTGAGATAGTCCCATTATCAAGGGTCCATAGGTAACTATTGCCAAAGGAAGGGGAATTGGTTACGAAGCTGCCAAATTTACCTAAGGATGTTAAAGTCAATAAGTTTGGCTCTACTTCAGGTAAAGTCCATTGTCTAACTCTATTAAGTACATGCTGATTCTGATCGCGAAGATGGATTTCAATCGCATGGTTCGGTGATCAGAATTTTGGGCTATTACTTAAGAGTTATAATATTTATATTGCTTAGGAATAGATAACAACAAGGTTTTCATATGGATTGTAAGGATAAGTTTTTCCGCAAAGTTTTAAAATAAAAGAAAAAGGTTTGATTTTATTTATTTTAAGTATCCTTACAATGGCATTTGTGAAAAGTTGTTGCTTATAAGATTCCATTGATAGCAATATTGGAAAAATGGATTTGATTCTTTCGGTTGTGGTAGTGTCTAATATTACCAAATAAGGAAAGATTCTCATCACCCAAGGTTCAATTGGACCGAAACTTGGAATCATGCAAGTTGTATAGTATGATGAATGAGAACTTTCAGCTTGGAAAATTAAGACTAATTCCTTATGTGAATAAGGAAAGGACTAAGGTATCGAGTACACATTCTTGTGCACTGGTCAAGTCTACCACAAAAGATCAAGAAGACTATTCGTCATGATTTACTTAAGTTCAGTAAATATGGTTATACTTATAAGTTTAAGTATAAGTCTGTAGCATTAGAGAAGTTTCAATGTGAGACAGAACGAATAAGAAGAATCAAAGAATGGCAGAAAGATAAAAGTTTCTCAAATCTGAAAAGATGGGAGAGTACTTTAGTATCATGTTTATGATCATCTTAATGATTAAGATACCATATCACAATTGGTCCTCTAAAGTCATCTTAGTGCATTCTTATGACTAAGAAGAGGAGTCATGAATTGTTGAAATGGTTAAATCAAAAAGATGAGTCATACTTCGTTCCAAAACAATTCTTAGAGTCATACTCCAAGATTGTAACTTGAGTGACATATCTTAAAGAGGGTTTGTTAACACTAGTCAAATGTAAGAGTAAAAGGTTATCTACTCTTGTACATTTGAAATTGGTAAGTTGTGATGTTTTGGATAAAACAGAGACCAACTTAGGCCAATTGTGTAAAGTGTTAGGTGATGTTTGTTTTTTATTAAAAACCTCTTCAAACGTCTTCGTGCTGCGCGGCGCAGCACACGCGCGACACTTTCTTTCCCGCAGCTGTTTGTTTTTTCGCAGCCTTCAAAATTAAAAACCTCTTCCCGTCCTCTGCTTGGGACAGCACTTGAAAATTGCTTCTAACCTCTTCAAAACTAAACCCTAAAAAAAAAGTGGCCACCTCCATTCTTCCAGCAAGTCGATCATGAGCGGAGCTCTCCTACCTTCTCTCGACCTCGCGTCCTCTCAGACCAGCGACCACCGGCGCAGCCACCTCCGGCGCAACCCCCACCGGCCTCTCCCCTTCCGTCGGTCGTCCTTCCACGTTTGTTTTCTTGTTCTTTTTTTTTCGTTTTTGGCTGCTGAAGGCAACGATTGTCTTGAATATTTCAACAATTCGATTTTGTTGGTGTTTTACTTCATTGTTCATGCTTCATACTAATTGTTTGATTTTTGTTGTTGAATCTTTGAATTTGCTTGTTGGTGCTAATCTTATCAAATAGTTCATGCCTTATATCAAATAGTTGTTCTTGAATCTTTGTTCTTGCCCCAATTTCTTCAATTTGTGCTTAAAATGTCATATGTTGTTGCTTAATTGTAATGAAATATTGCTGAATTATTGCTGAATTGTCACTAATTATTGCTGAAATGTCACAAATTGTTGCTGAATTGTCACAAATTGTTGCTGAAATGTCACAAATTGTTGCTGAAACGTCATGAAATATTGTTCAAATGTCATAAAATGTTGCTGAAGTGTCATAATTGTTGCTGAAATATGAATAATCTTTGTTGAAATTGATTATTTTCATCATTACAAGTTGTAATTATGCTGAAAGTTGTTGGTATATGGTTATGTGTGCTAAAGTATGTATTCCATATGGTTTTTTTTTATTAGCAATGGCAGATAAACATACATGGAACAATGAGCAAACAAAATTCTTATTGAACACTTGCATTGAAGAAGTACAAAATGTGGGTAGAAAAGTTTTGAGTTTGCACAAACATTCATGGAACAAATTAGGAACAGCCATTAAGGAAAAGTTTGGTGTGGATTTGAGTCAAAGACAATTGAAAAACGCCTATGACAACCTTAAAGCCAAATACACGGGATGGTTATACTTGAAAAACAAAACTGGCAACCTTTACAATCCTCAAACAAACACTTTTAACTTAACAAATGAGGAGTGGGAGGACTTTAAAAAGGTATATATATATATATATATATATATATATATATATATATATATATATATATATCTTAATATGTATTTTGTTTATATAGTTGTCATTTATTCTTATACTACTTTTGTTACATTGATTGGGTTTAGGGACATCCGAAAGCCGCTTCTTTGACAACTGTCCCATTGTTGTTTCCAGAGCTTTGTGCAGAACTCTTTGATGGAAATAGTGCCTCTGGTAATCTCAGCTATGCCACATCCCAAACACCACCAGGACATGGATCATCTTCTTTCCCTGTCGCACCACTACAACTTATGGACACCCCTTCTGTTAACATAGATGAGGATGATATCTTTTCCAATCATACCACTCAGCCACCATCTTCTACTGCTTCACCTTCTGCTGCTTCACCTTCTGGTAACCCCAACAAAAGAGCTAAACCCTCAACTCCTAGACCCCGAGCTGCTAGTGCCTCACCTGAGCCACCTTCTAGTGCCTCCCCTAAAGCTTCTATTACTGCTGATGATTTAGCATTGGAGATGCAGAAAGCTCTACGACATTTGACTCAAGGGCCAACAATTCCCCAATGTTTAGAGAAGCTAGAGTTACTCGAGTTAGGCCCGGTAGACCCTCTACGATTTGCTGCTTATCATATTTTTGGAGGGACCATGAATATGAGAGAGATGTGGGTAAATTTGCCTAATGATCCACAAATATTAAGAGGATGGATCGAGATGACAGCTACAAGTTTAGGAGTATTGAAGGATGGAAAGATTGTCCATTAAGTTTACATATTTGAATTGTTTAGGTTTTAATTGCATGTGTTAGAACTATGTGGTTATGTTTTTTGGTTATTTGGTACTTGGATGTTATTTGTAGTATGTGGTTATTTGGTACTTGAATGTTATTTGTAGTATGTGGTTATTTGGTACTTGAATGTTATTTGTAGTATTTGGAACTTGAACTATGTGATTATGTATTTTGGTTATTTGGTTATGTTATTTGGTACTTGAGTTTTATATTTGGTAACTTGTGTTGATTAATAGGTTCCTAATGGATCACGACAAAAAGATACTACTCATAATTCTAATGTACTTGTACGTCCGCTACTTTTGGAAAAGGGGTGTAAAATGAGTGCGGGGCAACGATTCGGAAATGACAGGACATGAATTTACGTTAGAATTACTTCACTGTAATCCTCTACAATGTGTTGAAGTGTTACGCATGTCCCGTGAATCATTTGTCCGGCTATGTGCTCATTTTAGAGTAAACTACGCGTTAAAGGATAGCAAACATGTGTCGGTTGAGGAGAAGATGGCTATGTTTTTGATGATGATCGGTCATAACCAACGTTATGTGATTATCAAGCGGAGATTTCAACACTCAAAGCAAACAATTCATAAGTTTTTTCATGAAGTGTTGGACAAAATGCTGCTTTTCGCACATGACATTATAGTGCCAACTTCTTTAATCCGAATCCAAACATTCCGGGACATAATAGGAGGCTACGACGGGTGTTCAAGGGAGCAGTTGGTGCACTTGATGGCACTTTGATACATGATGTTGTCCCTGCAAACAAACGGGATTTATATAGAAGTAGGGGAAAAGGCGATTGTTACCAAAACGTATTGGCAATATGTGACTTCAACATGATGTTTACGTTTGTTGTGGCCGGTTGGGAAGGGATAGCACACGATTCTAGAATTTTATCAGAAGCATTAGCAAATCCACATGCACCATTCCCGCTTCCACCACCAGGTAAATTTATTGTTATTTAAATAGTTTTATCTTAGCTTGAAAAAATAAATGACTTTTTTTTTTGATTTTTTTACAGATAAATATTATCTTTGTGATGCCGCTTATGCAAACATTCGAGGTTTTATGGCACCGTACCGTAATGTGAGGTATTGGCTTGGAGATTTCCGTCGAAGACGTGCATTAACGAATAAAGAAAAATTTAACCATGCACACGCAAAACTTCGGAATGTCATTGAGCGTGCTTTTGGTGTCTTGAAAGCACGATTCCCTATATTGAAGAGGATGGCACCATTCTCATTGGTTACACAACGAAACATTACCCTAGCATGCTTTGCGCTTCATAATTTTATAAGAAGAGAGGGACTACGTGATGAGTTTTTTGCACGATATGACGAACCAAATGTCTCGGTTGGGAATAACAATGCAGTCGTTGATAATGATGAAGATGAGATTCCAACACATGGTACTGCAGCGGACCGTGAAGATATGACCCAGTTAAGAGATGAAATTGCCGAACAATTGATGCAAAATATGGAATGAAAATTATTAAAGTTTGGTTGTATGAATTTTATTTAAAAATGTTATTGTAAGACTAATTTGGTTGTTTGAATTTTATTTCAATGTTTTAAGACTACAATTATTAAATTTTTGGTATTAAAAAACTATTTTCGGTTTATTAAATTATTTTATTTTAAATTTTTTAATATCTGCAGCAGTCTGCAGCCGTTAAAAAAACAAACATGCTTCTCATTATAGTCTGCAGCACTTTGGTCCACCTCTTCTGCTGCAGAGGGCTGCAGAGGTGGTCCGTAGACTTCAGACAGTTTCACTTCGGAAAAACAAACAGCACCTTAGTCTTGATAAAGAATCCGCACTATCTCTTGAATATTTGACAAGGGAGTCTTATATGTCAAGAGGACAGTGGGAGTCTTAAAGCTCTTGAAAGTTTCAAGACTTAATCAAGAATAAAACCTAAAGTCCTTCACTAGCACACGACTTGAGGTTTATAACCTATCGTGTTGAAATTTGTGTGCCTATTCAAGTTGGCTTTGCATAGGAGTTCTGAGAGTTCTCAATTGGTTGCACAACTACTTGGAAGCAATGGCAGGCACCTGAGCTGCCAAATGGCAAGAATTTAAAATTGCATAAGTTTAATCAATATGAGTTTGGATTTGTCACTAACCTTGTCTTGTGATTATGGTTTTGACAAATCCACATGGATAAGAACACATACACTATTAAATCTAAGTGTCATAAGGTTTCTCTCCGATTCATGAAAATGATGGTGAGGAAACACTTTCACTAAGTAGATTTTAGCTAGATAGCAATTGTGATATTTGCATTCTCAAAGTCGTTAGTGGAGCGTGTGTGGTTTACCGGCACACTAGCATGGACTTGTGAGAAGTGGCAAAGGTCTAAACAATTGACACTATGATTACGGCATCCCTTTTCATAGTTCTAAAATTGTTTAGACACACATGTGAGCTATCTAAGAGAGGTGTATGATTTTGATAAAGTTTTATCAAAACAATCTAGTATCAGAAATCTGGACTTTGGTAAGAAAGTCAGCTGATTTCTGAGTACATGTCAAAGCTAGTGGGAGCATAAGTGTTATGCTAATAATCATCATGTTAGTGGGAGCATGATAATTATGACAAAGGTTGCAAGTTAGCAATGTTAATTATAGAAAACAAAAGTTTCAATTCGTGAGGTTGCAGGGGTTGAAAAAGTTGTTTTGCTATAATTAAGGGAGAGGAAATTATACTTCATTTCAATTCTAAAAGCTTAGATTGAGATTTTAATCGTATTTAATCAAGGATATATATATGAATTTCATGTTGGAATGGCTCAACATAAGAAAATTCTATATATGGGTCCATTATTTGCGTTCTAAAATTCGATTATGATTACGGCATCCTTTTCATAATCTGAATTTTGAGAACTTGGCAAATTGAAATGGAAATATTATAGCAAAAGACTGGTTTAGTCTTTATGTGAGACATCATGAATCGTGTCCCATATGCTTCGGATATAGGATCGATTACATGTGCTATATTCATCCTTTCTAAAATTTTCCAAATGCATGGGGCATTATGAAGGGAAAAGGTCTAGAATTGGATATGACTAAAATGATTAAGCAATTGTCGAGGACAATCTAAGGTTTACCAAAGATTGGTTGCTCAAGGACAGTTGGAAGTATAATGTTAATTCTGGAAGGACCATATTGACATAATCTGTAAGGAGGCAACTCTTGTTCAGAAGTGATAGTCAAAATGGAATATGGAAATGTTTCAAAGTTAGAAATTATTCAATCTGTGTAAGATTAGGAAACTTAATGAAAGAAGGATGTTTCCAAGGAGCTGATCTCCTTTGGAATGCTCTGTAATGATTGTTGTCAAGTCTTTCTGACTTCGTGCATAATCATTAAGAGGATCAATGCATATAAGTTTAGAATCTAATAGATTTCAGTAAATGGCATGAATTTGGAATTCTTGCATTTGCAGTAAGGATTTGGGACTGTGAAAAGAGGATCATTGGAGTGATGTTCAATTTGATCTATTTTACAAAGTAAAGATCATAGACAAACATAGTATGCATACTTGGTGTATGGCATGACTAGTGTTTAGAAAACATAGTGTACATGCTTGGAGCATGGGACAACTATTGTTTTAAATTCAAGTATAAAGTTGATAAAACCGAAACAATGAATAATGAGTAATCAGTATGGTGATAAATAAAAGTGTTTATTTATATTCATAGGGTTTGATACCATATTTGATTCATTTATTCTTGTGTTTCACTTTGCATGTTTTGACTTCCAGAATAACTAAGTCGCTCTTCCTGAATGATTAAGTTATTCAAACCATCCACAGTCGGTCATATGTTGGAAGTAGATATGAATCAAGACTGTCATGGGTTGGTTTGTAGAGGTCCAAGTTGGTGGACAAAGTGGTGCTACAACACTCATGAGTGCTCATAAGTTCTGAGTATTGGATTCAACCCGCGCTCATTTGAATCACTTCATGGATTTTATCACGAGTGATCATGAGACGATAATATCTTATATTCTTCAAACCTAGAGATATGAGTTGTTACTATAAGTTGGTTATACATTGATTGCACGAAAACGCATTGGTAACTCGATGTTATAAAACGTGCCTTTGTGTATGATTCAACAAGTAGTAGAACAAGCCATATGAGTCAAAGTTTATCCATTCCTTTTACCTTCGGGATAAAAGTGATATCTGTGGGCCCCTCGATGATTTAAAGATGATACATGTGAGTGCTTGGCCAAGCCAGGACTGATTTGATTTGTTCAATCAGTCAGTCATCATGAATCGGAAATCGGGAAACAACAAATGGACAGAGAGAATGATTGATAATCCATGTCGCAGTCCATATGATATCTAGAATGGAGGAATATATGATCCCTTATCTAATGGACAAGTCATTGACAAAGGTCAGAGTTCATCGACAAGGTCAGAGTTCGACAGAAGCTTTTGAGAGCTACGATTGCTGATCGGTTCCTGAAGTCATACACAATAATAGTTTTAGACTTATCCAAGTGGGAGACTGTTGGATTTATGTCTAAGTCCATAACTATAATTGGTAAGACTTGACCCGACCCGGCATGGTCCATTTGGGTTGCATGGCATCATGCATTTGGATAGACTATAATGAGAGAAATAACACTTAAGGTTGGTTAATATATTATAAGTTCTAATATATTAATAAGGTTATTTAATTAGTATTGATCAAGAATTAATTTGGAATTAATTACGTGATCAAAAGGAGACTAATTAAATATATGGGTTGATTGTGTAAATCATTCATTCTTATATATGTGGGCTTGTGATCCAAGATTCCTTATGTTGGACTAAGTCCATGGGGTGACCCATGGATACTCCATGGAGGTTAAAATCCATGGAGCATAAGGAATGGGTAAAGTTATGAGTTACATGGTGTAACCCTAATAGCCACCATATAAAATAATCCCATGGCTCAAGAAATCGTGCACTAATGTGTGAGTGTGAGGGCTAGACGATTTCAATGAGTGTTCAAGTTTCTCTCAAGTTATTCCAAGTGTATTTGGTGTTGTGTGAACCATTTGAGGTGATACACTTGGGGCACTAGGCACTCAAGCTTCATGAAGACATTCTACATCAAAGAGGTATGTATTCTATCTTGTTATATTTATTATTTTGTATGCTAGATTAGGATAATACCTTGGATGTTCATAATTGTATGTATAATTGAGAAAACATAGATCCAAGGTATTTAGGGTTGCATGTACACTTAGGAGTGTTAGAATGCTCATAACCCAACAGTAAATCCATGTTCTTATCTCATGAATCTCATCTTTTTCTAGATTTTCTCTCTCACCAAGAACACACACTAGTGTTTTTGGACTCTAGCCACCCTTTCAAGCTTCCATTACGTAAGTACTCTACCCTTATCTTGTTGGATACAAGAATCTCTTGCTGGACATCTAGAAATCATGACCAAAAGAGTGTTTACGGTCAAAGGCAATCTCCCTTGACCATAAACTCTATTTATAGGGTGCAAAGTTGCCACAACACCCTCCTAAGCTTAGAAACGAGGCTTAGAACACTTACAGAAGGCTAGAAAAAACCTTGAAACACCGAAAATCGCATCTTTTCGTTAAGTGTTTACGGCCGTAAACCCAGGGACCGTAAACACCTAGACCGTAAACCCAGGGACCGTAAACCCAGGGACCGTAAACACCTGGACCGTAAACCTAGGGACCGTAAACCCAGGGACCGTAAACACCTGGACCGTAAACCCAGGGACCGTAAACACCTGGACCGTAAACTCCTGATTACGGCCGCAAACTCCCCTCTTCAAACACATGTGATTCTAACACTTAGTTTTAAGTGTTTCCTAGTTCCTAAGGTGGTTTCCTTCCATAACGAATAGTGTTATGCCCTCACCTAATGTATATATGTACTTTTACATGCTAAATAGGATCCGTTTGTGTCCGAGGCTCTATTTGACACTCAGCAACTCCTAGCAACTTACACTCGAATCCCACGTCAAACAGTGAGTTCATACCCCTACGCTTTTTCCGAGTTTTTCATGTTTTCAAGGGGGGGAATACAAGCAAAAGTACAAGGAAACTTGCTCAAATTATCTCATTTTGCATAGAATGATTTTATATTCAGTATGCTTTTAATTCAGAAAACCGTTTTACCAATCGATTAAGAAATCAACTCTTAGAAACAGTTTTCAAATTTAAAGCAAGAAACTTGTGAATCATGTTATAATATGTATTATCTTATAAATGATTCATGTAAATCATCAGCATGATTTTCGTACTATTACTTGTAAATTTGTTAGGCTAAGTTTGAGACATGTCCTTGGTAACACTCCATCAGATTCGTGAGTGGAGGACTACGACTTATAACCAGAATCTCTTGGAGGGAGAACGTGACTATTGTGTATAGATCTATATGGGACTGACTATCCCGCACCCTCGCTGCTAGCTACAGCGGAACCGTTAGGTTCGTGGGTGACAAAGTCATAAAAGATACTGGCCCCCGTTTCGTGCCTTATCCAGTCTAAGTATGGTTATGGCACTCACAACTTAGGTAACGAGAATTTACTTTTGTAATAATGAAACGAGTGAACTAACCTCAAAGTAATATCTGATTTGATTACTAGAGGGCATCAGTAACGCCCTTAGGATCTAGTTCACTACCTATTTTATTAGTTTTATTTATGTAATAAGGCTAATACATCTCACAGCGAGTAACCAGGGTTTTTCAAGGAAACTACATCTATCGATACAAGTATGGTAGATACTTGTACACCTCGTATCAGAATCGAAAATCAACTATCAACTTTTAAGGAAAATATAGGATTTTCCTGGGATAACTTAACCTTTCATAAACAGGCTATTTAACGTGTAACTAATGGATAATCAAACCTCTTTCATAAGAAAATATATGATTTTCTTGGGAAACAACTTTTCAAAGAATCAAAGAAACATTTCTTTCACCAGAATTAAACGCTTATGAACTCACCAGCTTTATGCTGATATTTTTAAAACTTCTTGTATTCTCAGGGCATCAATAGACAGGTACTCCTGCCAACTTTTGGAGAAGACGGAACATTCTGAAGTCACGTCTTTTACTTTTGCTATATATACTGTTATGTATAAACCATGTTTTTGAACAATGTAAATACTCATATTATAATGTAATGGTTATGTTTACTTCGCTTACTATGATACAACTGTTGTGATACTACGCATGACGTCCTCCGCCCCGGAACGTTTCTGCCATCGGTTTCGGGGTGTGACATATATATATATATATATATATATATATATATATATATATATATATATATATATATATATATATATATATATATATATATATATATATATATATATATATATATATATATATATATATATATAGGGGAGCGTTCAATCGAGAACATTTTTTATCGCGAGAACATTTGAGAACAAATTTGGACCAAACAATTATTTTAATTAAAATTATAAAATAATATTCATATAAATCAAAAAATAGTTACAAACAATTAAAAAACTCACTAACTAACACCACTCACCACCCACCACCACTACCTACCACCCATCACCACCACCCGCCACCACCATCCATCACTAACCACCACCACCAACTACCAACCACCACCCACCACCCACCACCCCTCACTACCCACCACCCACCACCACCAACCACCACACGCCGCCACCACCATCCACCACCACCCCCACCATCCACCCACCACCACCACCACCCACCACCCACCCACCACAACCACCATCCACCACCACCACCCACCACCACCGCCCACCACAACCACCATCCACCACGACCACCCACCACCCACCCACCACCCACCACCACCACCAATCACCACCAATCACCACCAACCACCACCCGCCACTACATCACCACCCATCATCACCACCCAACCATCACCACCCACCTCCACCACCCATCACCACCCACCACCATCCAACACCCATCACTACCCACCACCCATCATTACCCACTACCCACCACCACCCGCCACCACCCACTACCCACCTACCCACCATAACCACCACCCACCACCCACAACCACCACTACTACCACCACTATTACCACATAAGCACCACCACCCACCTCCACCACCCATCTTCATCACCCAACCAACACGACCTACCACCACTACTTACCACTCATCACAACCACTCTCCACCACCACCCACCATCACCATCCATCACTACCCACCACCACCAACTAACACCCACCACCTATCACCACCCACCACCCACCACCACCACCACCCACCACCCACCACAACCACCACTCATCACCCACCACCACCACAACCACCCACCATCATCACCACCCAACCACCACCCGCCACCACCACCCACCTCCACCACTCATTACCACCACCACCCACATCCACCACCAAAACCACCACCCATCACTATCGCCACCACCACCCACAACCACGTCACCTCCACCACCTATCATCACCACCCGCCGCCACAAGCCTCGCCCCCACCTACAAAAACTACCACTCGTCACCACCAACCACCACTATCCACCGATCACTACCACCCGTCACCACCACCTACCATCACCACCCGCCTTCACCACCCATCACCACCACCACCATCCACTTACACCACCTGTTACCACCACCCGCCACAACCACCCCACCCACCACCACCACCCCCAACCATCCACTTACACCACCCGTTACCACCACGCGCCACCACCACCACCACCACCACCCACCACAACCACCACCAATCACCACCCGCCACCACCATCACCACCCACCATCACCACCTAACCACCACCACCCGCCACCACCACCCACCACCACCACCCACCACCACCACCCATCACTACCCACCACCACCCAACACTCATCACTACCCATCACCCATCAATACCCACCACCTACCACCACCCGCCACCACCATCCACCTACATTACCCATCATGATCACCCAACCAACACCACCTACCACCACTACTTACCACTCATCACTACCCACCACCCACCACCACCCATCACCCACCACTACCACAACCACCCACTTACACCACCCGCCACAACCACCCCCACCCACCACTCACCAAGACCACCACCACCCATCAACACCACCTGAAACCAACACCAACACCCCCACCCATCAACACCACCCGAAACCAACACCAACACCCCCACCCACCACCACCACATGTGATTATATCTATGCATATGATTTACATGAAAACGATTCGTTTTTGTCTAAATAAATCATATGTGATTAGATAACTTTTATCACATATGATTAAATACACGAGAATAAAAAAATGTATATTATCCACATAAATCACATGTGATTAGACATATATAATCACATCTGATTATATGTTTTAATCACATATGATTTATGTAAACAACATGCATTTTCACGCTGTTGATTCGTTAGTTATTCTCTTATATTTAATCACATGTGATTATATGTATGATGTATCTAATCACATATGATTTATATTGACAATATTCATTTTCACATTTTCTCTTCAACAAAATTTTTTATGTTTTTAATCACATGTGATTTATGTGGACAATATTTATTTTTGCATCGATTCAATACTTTTCTCATGTATTTAATCATACATGATTAATGTGGACACGATTCGTTTTTGTTCATATAAATCATATGTGATTAAATACATATAATCACATGTGATTATACATAAAAAAAACTATTGAATCAAGAAAGCGAGAATGAATTTTGTCCACATAAATCATTTGTGATTAGATACGTATAATCACATGTGATTATATGTATTTAGTCATAAATGATTTATGTGGACAATATTCATTTCTCGTTTTCCATTCAATAGTTGGTCTCGTGTATTTAATCACATGTGATCATATGTATTTAATCACATATGATTTATATGGACAATATTCATTTTCATGTTTTTGACTCAATATTTAGTCTCATGTATTTAATCACATGTGATTATATTTATTTAATCACATATGATTTATGTAGAAAAAAATATATTTTCGCGTTCTTGATTCAATAATTGTTCTCATGTATATAATCACATATGATTAAATGTATCTAATTACATAGGATTTATATGGAAAAAATTCACTTTCGAGTTTTAGATTCAATAATTTTCTCATGTATTTAATCACATGTGATTATAAGTATCTAGTCATATGTGATTTATATGGACAAAACTGAATCGATCTTGTCTATATAAATCATATGTGATTAGATACATATATTAACATATTATCAAATATACGAGAACAACTATTGAGTCGAGAACACAAAAATGAATATTGTCCACATAAATCATATATCAATTGATATATAATCATATTTGATTATATCAATTTAATCACATATGATTAATGTGGTAAAAGAACAACTATTGAATTAAGAATACAAAAATAAATCATGTCTACATAAATCATACGTGATTAGATACATATAAGCACATGTGTATTTAGTCACATGTAATTATATGTATTTAATCACATATGATTTATATGTACAAGATTCGTTTTCGCGTTCTTGATTTAGTAGTTGTTCTCGTGTATTTAATCACAAGTGATTAAATGTATTTAATCAAATACGAATAAAATGGACAAAGAACCATTATTGAATTGAGAACGTGAAAATGAATATTGTCCACATAAATCATATGTGACTAAATACATATAATCACATGTGATTATATGTACCCAATCACATATTATTTATTTAGACAAATTTCATTATTTCTTTCTCAATTCAATATTCATGTACTTAATCACATGTGATTATATGTATCAAATCACATATGATTTATATTGATAGTATTCGTTTTCACATTTTTTATTCAATATTTTTTCTCATGTATTTAATCATATGTGACTGTATGTATTTAATCACATATGATTAATGTGGAAAAACAAAAAACTATTGAATGGAAAATGCGAAAATGAATCTTGTGTACATAAATTATATGTGACTAAATAGACAAGAACAATTATTGAACGAGAATATGAACATGAATATTCTCCATATAAATCATATACGATTAGATACATATAATCTCATGTAATTAAATACACAAGAACAACAACTGAATCGAGAACGCAAAAATAAATATTTTCCACATAAATTCTATGTGATTAAATATATGTAATCACATGTGATTATATGCATTTAATCACATATGATATATGTGGACAATATTTATCTTTGTGTTCTCGATTCAATAGTTGTTCTCGTGTATATAATCTTATGTGATTATATGTATCTAATCACATATGATTTATATAGACATCATTATTTTTTGTCCATATAAATCATATAATCATATGTGATTCTATGTATTTAATCAAATATGATTTATGTAGACAATATTTATTTTTGTGGTTTCGATTGAATAATTACTTTTGTGTATTTAATCACATTTGATTATATGTATATAATCACATATGATTTGAGGTGGACAAGATTCATTTTTGCCTTCTCGGTTCAATAGTTGTGCTCATGTACTTAATCATATGCGATTAAACATATAATCACATGTGATAAAATACATGAGAACAACTATTGAATCGACAAACCAAAAATGAATTGTGTCCACATAAATCATATGTGATTAGATTCATATAATCACATGTGATTAGATGTATTTAATCGCATATGATTATTTTGGATAATGATTTGTTTTGGTGTTCTTGGTTCAATATTTTTTATCATGTATATAATCACATGTGATTGTATGTATCTAATCACATATGATTTATATAGAAAAGATTCATTTTTCCAAATAAAATCATATGTGATTAGAAACATATAATCACATCTGATTAAATGTAATTAATCACATATGATTAAAGTGGAGAAAAGACAATTATTGAATCAAGAATGCGAAAATGAATCTTAGCCACATAAATCATATGTGATTAGATACACATAATCACATGTTATTATATGTATCTAATCGCATATGATTTATGTGGACAATATTCATTTTTGTATTCTCGATTCAATAGTTGTTCTCGTGTATTTAATCACATGTGATTATACTTATCTAATCACATATGATTTATGTGAATAAGATTCAAATTTGCATTCTCAGTTCAATAGTTGTTATCATGTATTTAATCATATGTCATTTTATATATTTAATCACATATGATTAATATGGACAAAGAACAACTATTGAATCGAAAACACAAAAATGAATCTTGTGCATATAAGTCATATGTGATTAAATCATATAATCACATGTGATTTCATACACGAGAACAATTAACGAATTGAGAACACAGAAATGAATATTGTCTGCATTTCACACTAAAAAACAAACTACATTTTGCCTTTCCTTGTTCACTCTACCGGATTAGGGTAAACGTAAACAATATCATAAAACAAGTAATGTCTACATAACATGAGAGTTAGTGTAACTCGCCTCCTTGAACTTGAAAATCAGCTAGCATGAACAAGATGGATCCTTTCCTTTCTGAGAACCTACACAAAAATCTTAACATTATTTAGCTTGTACTTTCTTGTATTACTCTTATAAAACTTATGTATATATTTTCTTATTTTCTATTTGATTGTAGTGCTCTTTTGGGATCTGTTTTCTTACCTTTCAAACCATTCTTAAATTTCGATAAAATAATATTGGTTAAGCTCCCTCTTTTATCTTTTCAGAAATATAAAGATCTCGTTCTAATGATTTTTGGTTGATTTTATATTAAATTTACAAATTAGTAACTTTAAGCTGTCACATTCTGGACCACTCAAAACTATTGTAATAAACTGTACCAATCTACTAAGAATTACATCAAACCCTTTATATGTAGGAAACTATACATCCATATCTAACTATATGCTTTGGAATTTTGGCATTTAGAGTTCTGATGAATTTATTATGATTTTTTGAAGACAATGCATGAAATCTGTGACAGCATGGACCAAACTGAGAGGATTGCCAATTTTACCCCTCAAGGATATGGAATTTCGAAATGTGATTCAAAGTTTGAAGAAACTAGACACGATAATATTTCCATAAAAATAAGTCTCATGATTTTTAGGTGTTCCTATTTACTTGTACGAATTTTAGAAGTTGGAGGACAGATTTGGGAAAATTGATCATAATAGCTTTTAAATCACTTTTGGTGTTCTATTAAGTACTTAATGGTTAAGCCTTAAGTTTATCACTTTTAACATGATTGTTGGTTACTCATTAGGATATTGAGATGTGAAATTCAGTTTAACCTAAGGATCTTAATGTTTGGCTTAATGAGGGTTCAAAGTTAAGGATTTTCACATAAAATGCCACTTTTACACTTATTAGGTTCTTTCAGACAATATGACAAACACCTTGTGTGCATGAAATCTTATAGTGATCATTAACTCTCTAATAGACTTCAATCCAGCCCCTAGAGCTTACTATTTTCATTTATCATTGACACGAACAATTAACATAAAGAAGAAACGATTCATGATTATAAATGGAACGATGTCAGATTTCACAATATCATGAATCTGACTCATAATTCGATCAGATCCATTGTTTTCCTGATCAGAGTACAAATCAAACTAGAATGTGCTAATGAGAGAGAGAGAGAGAGAGTAGTGATGGTACCTTCGGAAGATCAGATTGTTTATCATACCACCACTTTCTTTTCCGCTCCCAAAATCGAAATCACGCAGTCAAATCTCCCCATTTTTACCTCCGGCGCGACAACATTTCATTCTGGTGGACATTTCTCCAGATTCTTGATCTGTGTCGTGGAGACCGCGAACCAGATCTGGTGCCTTCAACTTCAAATCCTGATCTGAAGAAACTAGGTATGATAGGTGGTTCAGATGAGACGAGGAGGTGAAGCAGATTCCTAGAGAGCGGAGAAACGACGCTTTCAGCAGTGGTCCGACAGTTAGATGGCCGACGGCGGAGATATGACAGTTCTGGCGGCTGTCCGGTGCTCTTAATGGTGGTCCGGCGATATTAAAAAGACGTACTAACGTATACTGGTGGGGTGGTGTTGGGGTAGGTAGTTTTTATTTGTTTATAGTAAGATTTAAAGTAGTGGGTTAAAATTGTTCTCAAATGTTCTCACGGGAAAAATGTTCTCATTGGAACATAACACTCTCTCTCTCTCTCTCTCTCTCTCTCTCTCTCTCTATATATATATATATATATATATATATATATATATATATATATATATATATATATATATATATATATATATAATTAACTTTAATTATGACTATGTAATAAAGTTGAAATATAAAGAAAGATAAATATGATAATCCTAATCATCTAAAAAACAAAACCAAAGTGATATTGTTCGCACTCGAAATTAAATATTGTTTTAATTATTATTGTTTGCAATTACAAAGCTTTTAATTTTTTCTAAAGTTTAATTAAAATAATTTAGTGACATATTTACAACTTGTAAATTTGTAGTTTATATAATTGATTATTTATATACATAGTTTAACCATGAACTCTCCAAAGATTCATCGAGATTTACATTACTATTTAAGTTTTGTTGGCTTATTTTAATTTTGATCGTATTAGGTATATAGTCTGGTTCGTCTTTGTCTTAGTGGTTTAAACCAAAACCGATCTAAAATTTTCCATGTTTTCGAAATCAAGAGATCAGGGCGATAATTAATTTTCGAAAAACCTCGGTTTTTCGTTTTACTTTTCATCGATTTTATGAACTCCCTTAATTGTGAGTTAATTCCATGATATATATCGATTCTCCACCAGTCACCACTATTGACCGCCATCACTTGCGTCCACCATCTCAGCACTGTGATTCTAGCAATCGTTCTTCACCCTCCACTGATGAAATTGAAGATCAAAATCAATTCATCCCTTGATTTATGGAGCAGTTACCTTAAAATGTGATCGAATAACACCCAAACGCGACTGAGATAGAGATGCAACAGAGAAATTCTGTCAATGGAAGTCCATAAGGAACGATGGCTCCGATTTCTCATAAAAAATGGTCGTAAATAGCGGCGGCCTGAAGAAGACGATGGTGAGGGAAAGTTCCAAACACAGGTATCTGTTTACAAGAACCCTGAGGTCTCTCTCTTTCTCTCTGTAATAACCTTTCTTTATCACACACAAACACACACATTAAAATGTAGAGAGTAAAATTATGGCTTGATTTATGTGCTTGATTTATGCTCAGTTCTAAAGCTGGATTTGAAAAATTATCAAAAAGAATAAACACTTGAAGCTCTTTAATCATTCGTAGGAAAAAAACTATAATTACAGTACCTGATTGTTTGTCAATAGCTATTAGTGTCTAGTCTGGGTACCTAATTCTAACATGTCCTTACTTTTATAACTGATTAAAGCTATGTGTAGATGTATCACACATGATGTTGGTCTAGAATTATATTTCTTTTTATTATGTTGTCGCATGTCACTTTATGATCTGTGTTGTTAGTAGCATGATAAGCCATGAAGCATATACACACACTTTAGACGTGTATTTTCACTAAGGTTTAGGGTTTAGGAGCATTACAAATTCAAAGTGTTGTGAATCATTACATTCTGCATTATCACAATCAAACCCTGTTTATCTAACATGGACTTTGACCATATTTATATATCTTTATGTTGTTTTGTAAATCTCAGTTTACATGTTGTTTCAGTGGCTTTCAAGCTGTCCAAGAGGAAAGTTGATGAGAACTTACATTTACTGCATAACATCATTTTTGGAAAACGAACAAAGGTGAAAAATCAACAAATTAATCAATCTTTTTATCTTTTTTCATATATGAAAGCTAAGTTTTTGTGGCTTTTGATTATTATGCAACAAATATATTATTCTGTTAGAATATTCAACAAAGAATGTTAAGAATATTATGCAACAAGTATATTATCTTGTTAGAATATTCAACAAAGAATGTTATTTTTTTCTTAGTCACCTTTTGTGTTAACATGATCTTTTCATTTATTTATATTTCAAATGTTTTGTTCGTTGTATATATTCTTGATAATACAAATTATTTAAGAATATTCAAAACCATTCTGCAAAAATAGTTTATTCTGTAAGAATATTATTGCTGTATTTTGATATTGTAGTTAACTATTTATATGTTTAATGTGCAGTTGTTACAAGTGTATCACTACAAAATATTTGACAATGAATTTGTGATAGAAATGACTTGAAGACCTGATGGGAAAGACTTGAAGAATGAATTAAAGAATGATCACACTCACTGTTTAAGAATGTTGTTATTTTTTAAGAATTACACTTGTTATTCTTTCAGAATGTTGTTATTATTCAATGAATCACAATCATACAATGTAATTATTTGGTATATTATTAGTTCAAGAATCAATTTTGTGTATTCTTTCAGAATGTATTTACTAGTTTATGGTTGATATTCTATCATTCTGACAGAATAAAATGGAAAAATATATTTACTAGTTTATGGTTTGCATTTATTCTGACAGAATAAAATCGAATTTTTAAATTTGAATTAAGTTAAAATATTCAGATTTTTAAAAATAAAGGAATTAATTATCCCTAAAAATCCGAAAATTTCCTTTTTTAATATAGGTTAATTGACTAAAATGCCCTTATGCTGAAATTTGTGTGATTATATGGTACATGTTATCCTATTTTAATATCATAGACCCTCAGATCATGACCTTTCATTCTATTCCATCCGGTGGTCCAGATCTGTGCATTCTGACACACAATAGTTAGTAAAAACAAAATAACCTAAGTTATATATATATATATATATATATATATATATATATATATATATATATATATATATATATATATATATATATATATATATATATATATATATATAAGTTAATTAAGAAAAGCTCAACACCAGTTAAAGTTTAACCATGATCATAACAACAATAGCACATTCAATTACTAATCAATGGATCAAACGTGGTCCACCCTTAACATCATATTCTAAAAGATGACCAAATTTGCTCCACGTTTTTCATGAAAGCATATGATCAGAAACTCCCTAAGCCTTCTTAATTCACCCATTCAGTTAGCTATGACTTTGAGATCATTATCAAGCCATTGTTATGCTTCATTGTGCCCTAGCTAGCTAGTTTCATCTCCATCGTTACAATATATATGATCAAATCACTTGCAATTATTCAAGTGGATAGGGCTAGCTGATCGAACCTGACGACTTAAAATTAATTATGGAGCTTGCCAAACACCTCCACCTCCATCAGTAACGTATGACAAGCACGACAATGGAACCAGGCACAATCCTCGACTTCTTAGATCTCTTTTTGCCTCTTCGTTTCCATCCTCCATTGAAACCTGATCATTACATGCATATACCATTGTAATTTGTGTTAGTTTTTTATATAGTCATATATATTCCCAGTTAAATGTTAGTTTGTAATCTTTGTTATCATAAGTAACGAACATATACAAAATATTAAGCCAATATATGGAATACAATATATCAGTTTAAATTTTTAGTTCTTTTTTGGCCTAACATATTTCGTTTAAAAGAATCCTGTATGTAATAAATCAAACAAATGCAATATCTTACCCCTGATGTCGGTAATCTGTTGGACTTTTGTGTTGACTTCATGTATGGCACGCTTAACGTCTGCAAATTATCACTTATATTTAGACGTAAAGAACTCATGGTAATTCAAGTATAACTAATTAAACACATATTTTTTTACTCAATATTAATCAAAAGTTACAAAAAAAATCGAGAACCACACATATATAAAGTAGCGATATTCCGTTTCAAATCAAAACATTATCATGTTTTCTCAAATACGAACATATTCAAACTCCTCCGTTAATTCCTCATTTGTGTCTCAACATATATAGAGATTAATTGACAAGACCATGACACGACACCACTAAACAATGCATTTTAACGGCTTTTTAACACGAAACTATCATCATATATATATAGAACAGTATATATATATATATATATATATATATATATATATATATTATATATATATATATATATATATATATATATATATATATATATATATTAAAACAACAGTATACGTGGCCAATTAAGGAAATGAGAATGCATAACAAAAGTCTCACATTATGGACTTCCCATTTCTTTATTAATTAACATTGTAATATAATTTACATCCTACGAGACTGTATATATAATATAACATGTAGATAATAAATAAATATTATTTGTGGAACCCAAGAAGAATGTTTTGAAGAAATGGAAGTAGGGATGAGACTACCTCGACTTGGCTTTGTAAGAATTTGATATATCCAATAGCCTCCATTAGCACCGAAGCTGTGTCTGTCTGCAAATATTCTCCAAATTACACTTTATTTTATTATTTAGTATTCATATAGCATGGGTCAGAAACGCACTTCTGATCAAAATGATTAATAAATACATTTTAAAACTAATTAAACACATTTTTAAACTTGGAGTGGGGCACTGAGATTCATAAACTGTACTACTCTCTCTCCTCTCTCTCTCTCTCTCTCTCTCTCTCTCTCTCTCTCTCTCTCTCTCTCTCTCTCTCTCTCTCACTCTCTCTCTCTCTCTCTCTCTCTCTCTCTCTCTCTCTCTCTCTCTCTCTCTCTTATTTTTTCAGCAAATAAACCAGGATATAGTAATGAGAAAGTAAAGGAAAAAGGATTTAATTTGTTGTCATTAAAGAAATCGGGTCGGGTTTTATGTATAAAGAATTTAAATGGATATATAAAAAAGAAAATAACTTAGTCTTGAAGTTTATTATAGTTAGTTTTAACATAAATTACTGCAGAATTAAGAAAGCTACTATATACTAACTTTTAAGTGATGGGAGAAGACATAAAACACTACCTTCCCAAAAGGTGCCACCATCTGCTGAAGGGCTGCAATTCTGTCTCCTAATTTCTCCTTTCTAACCTGATTCAAACACAGTTTATACTCCAACTCAGATCACCAAAAATCCACACACACATACACACACACACACACACAAACAATTTTGTTTTTGGCTGTTCAAAAAACAGTACATTAGAAGCTGTCTGATCAAAGCTAGGATAAATAGAAGACCGAATCACGAAAGAAAAAGGGAAAAACTGCGTTTTCTATTTTGGGAATTTTGATAGCAACTTTACTTGTCCTATATAGATTTTAGTTTTATCACCAAAATGTGCAGTTTCCTTGTAATTTTAATTATAGAGAATTAATGTATTTGCAAAGTTTTAAGAATATAATCTGCATCATATATATGTGTAGAATTGAAAAACTCGATCGTGAGATTCAGAAGTGAATTCGATCTCATGATGGAAGTTATACTCCGTAGAAGATAAAGAGAGAGGTTTCTAAATATGGAATGTTTATATAATTACCTTAAAAGGTGCGCAAGAGGCACGCGGCTCCATTTTTGATTTCTTTGGTAGTGTGGATTGAGGAGCCTTTGTGTCCATGTAATTGGTAGCTGGTCTCTTTGCTTCTGTACAACTTGTAGTACTAGTGTTGAAGGCTGATGATATCTGAAACAAAGTTTGAACAGCTGAAGCTATACAGTTTTGTTTCAACTTTTGAATCATCATAAATCTTGTCAAAGAGTCTATATATGTCTAAACTAAAGACTGCATTTTCGCCTGAATCAAAGTAAAGAAATGAAGATGATGTATAAAGCTGAAGGTATCATTTGAGGAGGAAAGAAAAGAAAAGGCAACTTTTACTTGTTTTAGGACAAAAAATTTCCGAAAAAAGTGGGAAATGTTACAAAAAAAGTAGGGAAGATAAAGTCTTCGATGTCTAGCATTTCCTAGAAAAGACTTGACATTATTGTTTTAGAATCTGGAAAACCATATCTTAGACTGAAAATTTTATTGGATATAGAAGTTCAAATTCTTGAAACTGTTTTATATAGGAAATAAATTTCGTTCATTGTCACAAAGTTAAAAGAAATGAAAAGAAATTAAATGCGAGTGTTAGAAAACATAAAAACGAAAAATTTAGCATAAAAAAATAATGTTTTTTAAAGCGAATTAAAAAACCCATATATAAAGACATCAAATAAAGAGATTAGTTAATTAAACTGATAATCTTTAGGTTAAAACCTAGAAAAATCATTTTTCAAAAGAGTTGGAAATTCACAATAAAGACATGACAATGAAATGATTTAATTTAAACAAATAATTAATCTCTACGTTAACCTAAACAAATAATTTTTCAAAAAGACTCAGAAAACCGTACATAAAAACATGATAATGAAGAGATTTAAACTGATAAAGTGATAATTAATGTCTAGGTTAACCTAATTAAAGAAAATATATATATATTTTTTTAAAAAAGATTCCAAAAAACACTAATTATAAAGACATGATAATTAAGAAAGAGATTTACATCAATAATCTCTAGGTTATGAAGGCTTGGATCTCTTCTCCTTTGTGTTTTTTATATTAAAAAATAAAATAAAAATAGATTGAATGAATGAATGAGACAATTAAGATAAAGAGAAAAGAAACTCACTTTAGTAGGGCAAATTGCTGGCCTATGAGGTTGATGCATCTGATCAAGCCCATATGACAAACAAGTGTCTTTGAAAAAGCTTCCAAGTTGATGAGGATTGAATGAAGAAGGATGGCTAAAGGTCCCATTAAATCTTGGCGAACCAAACAGATCCAAAGCAGGCAAGTTCATATCAAAAGAATTTGCTGGGGATTGATTCAAATTTGAAATATTTATCGACGGAAAAATCTGGCTAAAACTCCCTCTTGATGCACTTCGACTAGAACCATTTTGGTAATGATAATTTGAACTATCATCTGGGAACTGATCTATAAGCTGCTGTCCTCCTTTTATTTGACACCCATTCGAGAATGTTCTAAACAACACATCAGGCTTTAACTGCATATCTTCGATACTGGATGTTGGGCTACTGTTTATCATTTCTGTAAATTTTGGATATGATTCTGAGCCTGAGAATTCATCTTTGCTTCTTCCCAGACGCCGCAATTCATGGGTCATGAAGCTTTCAATAGGATTATTAATGCTTGTCACATTGCTATTGTTGTTGGTATTCCATGGTAATCCCAACTCATGTACCATAGGAGTAGTGCCCAGGTGTTGCTTTTGATCTCTTGAGTTTGTATCATTGCTCGTATTGTTCCTATTTCAAAAGTACATTTGGAATTGTGTCAAAACCCTAAAAAGAAATTGCTGAAGTTACATTATAATGAACAAGTTTATAAAAAGTTAGAAACTTGCGATATTGGTGAATGATTTCTTGGTGTAGAGTTTAATCGCATTAATGAATGGAAAAAAAAACAAACCTAAGTTTCCAAATATAGAAACCAATATATAGATAGAGGGTGGGGAACTTACAAAATGGGATTTTGGGACCAAGAAAGTCCATAGCAAGAAGAGTCCGGTAGAGGCTGATGATCGTGATGTTGTTGGTGGAAATTTGCAGACTCCATAAGTCTATATGAATGAAAGATTATAATATATATATTGTTGCCGGAGATACCCTAAACACCTTTTGTTAAATAAAAATTAACATAAAAGAATTGGAAAGAGCAAAGGGAAAAGGGTGGAGGGATCTTGAAAATCCCAAGAAATTAACTAAGCTTTGTGATCTTAAACTAAGATGGTGGAGAGAGCGAAAGCAAGTTTACTTATAAAGAATCTCTACATGATCACCCGGTTCAAATTCAAAGATTGAAGCGACGCCATATAAAATACTATACAACACATGTAAAGATCAACACATACCTCTCTGTCTTTGTGTGTGTGCGTGGTTTTAGTTATGCTTTTTCATAGTATCTGCTGCACTCTTCACTCTTTTAAAGTCCCTTCTTTAAAGCAACCCTTGAAAAAAGGAAAGCAAGAAAAAAAAAAAGAAATATACCCTCCAGCTTCAGAGACACCTCTCTTTTCACTGAACTTTTTTGCACCTTCACCAACATATATTATAAACAAATACTGAATAACCACATATATAATAATCTCTTCTAATGTTGGAGAGAAGGGGCGGGGGGGGGGGGGGGGGGGGATGACAGGGTCAGGAAAACTAAGCTGCAATTACAGGGTTATGATTAGGGTTGCTCCTACATCATATACATAATACATCATAATAATGATAAATCTGTTCTTTTGCCTTTGATCCCAAGGCTTTCAAGAAAAGTCTGAACCCCAGCCAAAAATCATGATGGTTTCAACCCCATGCTCTCTCAACATACCCACATGTGTGTAGGCCTATATATGCGTTTCCGTATATGTGGATAGTGATCTACACCCATCAAGCAAAAGGATACTTTTCAGTCAACTATATTCTAGCTATTAAGTAGTTATCTGAAATTAAATCGGTCTAACTTCACTTCTTTTAAGACTATAGAATCCCTCTCTATATCCTACCTTGTATAGACCCATATTGAAACGAGTTGAAACAAGCCGTTGATTAGACCATTTAACGGTTATAAATTGGTTGATGGAAACATACTCTTAGTCAATAGATAATTTGGTAGGGTATCGATTTAAAAATAGTAGAGTGTCTAAAGGATAGGCATTCACTCCCAAACTTCAATATCATACGACTATTCCCTTTTGTGGTCCTTCTTTCATTGATATTGAAGTCACCCTCAATGTTTTTCACTCGTCAAGAGTGATAAAAATTACATTTAACATTACTTTTAACATTATGGCCAGCATGACATGAAATTACCAAGAAAAATAAAACATGAAAATGAATGTAATGGATTTATACAAACCAGTATATATATATATATATATATATATATATATATATATATATATATATATATATATATATATATATATATATATATATATATATATATATATATAATATATATATATATATATATATATATAGGTATGTTCAAATGTTTTTCACATTTATTGTATGCTAAAATACACCGATAAAAATTTAGTAAAAAATTAAATTATTATTTAATCAAATAAAGATAGATATTAAATGATTTTGATAATTATATGTATATATTAAATGATATATATATATATATATATATATATATATATATATATATATATATATATATATATATATATATTATAGAAACTAATTAAATTCGTCATTAATGTCAACAATAACATTCTTTCAAAATGAATTTGTATCCTGAAGAATGAGAGTGTATTCTATCGGAATAAGAGTGTATTATAGTAGAATACACCTTCGTTTTTTATATTCCATTCAATGTTACTGTATTTTAATTGAGTGAGTCATGAAACAAAACATGAACCATATATAAAAACCTAGATACAAATTTATTCATAAAAGAATGTTATTGCTGACATTAATGACGAATTTAATTAGTTTCTATAAAAAATAATTATAATTATGGATACCATTTAATATACATACAATTATGGAAATCATTTAATATCTATTTTTATTTAATTAAATAATTATTTAATTTATTAAATTCTTATTGGTGCAATCTAGTACACAATAAATGTAAGAAAATACATTAACCTAGCCATATATATATATATATATATATATATATATATATATATATATATATATATATATATATATATATATATATATATATATATATATATATATATATACTAGTTTATTCAGGGGCGGAGCTAGGATTTTGGAATGACAGGGGCAAGATAAGCTTCTTGATTTTTTGTTAGGATAGAACCCGTCTAGTTTGTGTGCAATTTTTTGAGTTTATTCACTAAATATTCATTCATAATATTGCATAAAGTAATAAAAAGTTAAACAAATAGCACACGAATGAAGTAAACAAATATTTATAAATCAATAGAAAAGTAACCACCAAACAATTTACGGATGACGGATCAAATCTTTATAAACTTAGGTTAAATATACAAGTAAAAATAATTAATAGTGAATACGAAATGACAATTCAATGTTAGTAAAGCACATCATTTAGCAGCACCACGTGAAGGCTAAGGCTATTCCTATATGCCTATATCTAAGTGTAGAAAATTAAGAACAAGAAATAAAAAATAAAGTTTATAAAAGGACAATCTAATACTTTAGTGGCATACCTGCATTATTAATGCTAGGGATATCGGAGATTGAGGGAGAAACTCACAGCGATGCTGTTGAGACTTGACTCTTGAGAGAATAAGCCGCAAAGCAGAGGCGGAAGGTGGTCGACGATGGCAGAATGACGACCGACAAGGCAGGAGAGGACGAGATCTGAAAGATTTAGGGATCAGATCAAAGCACGTAGGCATCTTCAAGAGGTTGAGCGGTGAAGGAGATGCAAAAAGGATGACTCTCAGACGGTGAAATTAAAGATGTGAATCACGGTACCGACAATCAAACACGATTTGTGGCAATTTTCTCTAGGTTATGATTTTTAAATAGATTTATGAAGTTGTGTACTTTGTTATGATTTAGTTTCTTTAATTATTTTGATGATTTTTTAGACTTTTCGGCTAGGATTTTGAATTTTTGTGATAGATTTAAGAGTTTATAATAGATTGGGTTTGATTTTCTTTAACAGATTCTCTAAATAAAAATAAAATTTATCAGTTTTTCTATTATTATGGACTTATCTTCAAAAACTACCGGTTTTCTCTTTCTTTTTTCTAATGGAAGCGGGCATAAAAGGGTTTAGATTGTATGAACTATAGTGGACAGTGGGTGGGGGGGGGGGGGGGGGGCTGAACACCCTCATGCCCCTGTACTGGCTCCGCCACTGAGTTTATTAAAGATTTGTAGTAAAAATTTATAATTATTAATCACTTATTTTAAATAAATTATTAATTAAGAGATACAAAAATTTTAAAGTTTGTTACAACTCAAATTTAACATATAATTACAAAAAAAAATGTTTCTATAAAAGGTTAAAATCTATTACTTAAAACATTAACGTTATTAATTGTGATAATGATTTGCCTAATATAACTTCCTGACACGTGGCATAATATTAACGATGAATTGTATTAAAGATATTGTTATATATATATATATATATATATATATATATATACATACACATACATACTACATACACATACATACATACTACATACATATGTATACATATAGAATATAAAAAAAAAAAAACAAGGTTTAAATAACAATAACACCACAGCTTAGCAACAAATTTGTGATGGAAAAAATTTAGATCTATAGGTTGGTGGCCAATTTAGAGAGGAACCTGCGACTACATGTTACTCTCGCCATATTTGAAACATAAGTTTAAACAACCAAATTTTATAACATGAGATAAGTTCCACGACGAATTAGAGACATAGTTCCTTGCAATATTTAGTGACTTGTTTAAATCCTGATTAGCGATGGACTTTATGTTGTTAAGATTATCACTAATTTAACTATTTTTAGAACTTCTTTTATAAAACTATAGAATATCCGGATTTCTCTATACCGACATAAATCTAATTACAAAAAATAAAAAAAACTCAACCTTTCAGTGTCAAAATCTATACTAATAAATAAATATCAATGTTAAATGTCATTTCTCATTCAATTAATCACATATCATTTTAATCATAATTTTAAGATAATTATTTTCCAATTGTCATTTACTTTATTTTCATTTTCCATATATCACTAATTTACATAAATTAAATTTTCAAATTTCAAATTAATTTACAGTTTAAACCTTCGTATTTAACATTTTGTTATAATTAATCCTTTAGTACACGAAATACATAATTTTAGTTTATTTTTTTTGCATGTTTTTTTTCTCATAGTTGTAACTTATTTCAAATTTCAAATTCAAATAAAGTTCATGTTTAATACTTTATATTTAACATTTTGTTTTAATCAACCACATAGTGTACAGATCTCACAACTAATATACAAATATACAATAATCTGGAAACATAAAATTAGTAGGATGTGTCGACATCGAATAGTGGTCGTAATGATGAATTTATGCATAAGATTATTCACCATTGCAAGGAGATATGCTTTAGACTCTTCACGTTCTTTCCGTAGGTGATCTTTTATTTTTCATATGTGCTCGTTCAATATGAACTTCTATCCAGCTAACATTGGGCCTATAAAATGGCAAATCAATAACACATAAACACATGGTTTCCTAATTATATGAAACCGATAAAAAATTGAAAATATTTGTGGCGGGTAGGGTCAGGTTGAACCATTTAAAATTGGTTGGTTTGTAAAAACACACGTTCAACTGGACCGGTTAAATGCCTTAAAAACCCGTAAAATCGGCCTACTTGACCCCTAAAGCCAAATTTTTGCAAACAAAATAATTATTGGCACAACAGAGTCTATTTTCATATTAAAATCTCATTTACAACAATCATTCCCTACAACTAACAATATGGGAGGAATTGTGTTGCTTTTTAAATTTCTATATAACCCTTCACAATTTCGGTTTATGACATCAAACAAGTAAATCTATTTCTTTTTATGTAACATCCATAATATTCATGAAAAATTAAAACTTTTTCAAGCATCCAAAAACCATTATTTATTACAAAATGTTTTCAAAATAGTTTCATGTCAGAGTATCCCAGAAATCAAAATCATAAAATGTGAGGAGGTGCACGATCAAGCCTTCGCCTTCCCTCGATCATCCGAAGTACCTTAAATAAAATCCAAAACTGTAAGCTCGAAGCTTAGTGAGTTCCCCCAAAATACCAACGCCATACAAACCATAACCATATCATAACAAACAACATGCATATAAAGTCTGCAGTATGACTGGACCGCCCTCACCGGGCCTTCAGTCTGTCTGGCCCACTCTCAGAACCTTCAGCATGTCAGGTCCGCCCTACCGGGCCTTCAGCCTGTCTGGACCATTCGTCGGGCCTTCGACCTGACTGGTACGCCTCATTGGGCCTTCAGTCTATCCGGGCCGCCGTGGGTATGTTAGCCTACAGCACAAAGCAGTATCGCCTCAACCCACCCCAAGCATACAATCAACACATAGATAACAAATGCTAGCATGTACAAACAGGCATACCGATCTAACATATCACTAATCATAGCATCATCCTATATACCATGATACCGATCTAACAGGTCACTAAACATATCATCATCCTATATACCAGGATAGAGATCTAACAGATCACTATGCATATCATCATGCCATAACTGTAACATCCTGACTCCCAGGTATAAAATTAAATAAATTTACATTCATTTTGACAGGGCAACTTAACGAGTTGGAGGCCCCAACTCGTCGAGTAGAAATTGAGATAACCGCGGGGGTTTTAGATTCAAGTCGACGAGTTGGAGGACCCAACTCGACGAGTAGGAGCTGAGCGAGAAAACCCTAATTTTCAGGGTTTGCACCTTATTTAAAGGACCTTAAGTCCTTTATCCCGCCTCCCTCATCACCTTAGCACCCTGAGAGAAACCCTAATCGAGCTATTATCATCTGTGAGAGAGAGAGAGAGAGAGAGGCTAAGAGTGTGTGTTTTGGTGCATTCTTTGAAGGAGCTTGAGGAGCAAAAGGCTTGGAACGCGAAGGAGTCTTTGGATCCGACATTCTTTCAGTGTTAGCGGCCATTTGGAGGTAAAAGCCACTAACTTGATCACTTGATTGTTAGATCTCTCCATTAGATGGTTATGGCCATTTTTATCATTTCCCTTGGGTCCTTATTGGCTTTGAACTTACCCTGAAGCTAAGACTTCAGATCTGGACATTTTTAGGCCCTTCAGGCCTAAAGACTCGAGCTTTATCCAGTTTTGGTCGACTTCTACACCTTAAACCCTTGTTGAGCTTTGGTTTGGCAAACTTATCCCTAGATGCCATGCATGAACGTAAAGCTTGCAGCTTTACGTGTTATTTCAGCCTTAGAAGGCTAGATCTAGAGTTTGGGGCCCTAGCCTTGCTTAAAACTTCTGAATGAGAGAATGGCTTGAAGGAACTCGACGAGTTGGTTAGGGTTTTCCCCGATAGTCTGGACGCGTTACAAACTCGTCGAGTTGGTGAGACAACTCGACGAGTTGAGTTGGATTTTTCCCGATATTTCAGAGAAACGAAGGAACTCGATGAGTCACATAGATGCACTCGAGGAGTTGGGTCAACATGGACTGTTGACTTGAGGGTTGACTTCCATTGACTTTTAGGGTTTGGTCAAGTTATGGACTTAGGAGACCATAGAGGGGTAAAATGGTCTTTCACCCTTTCCGAGACTTAGTAAAGGAATAGTCGAATATCCTTGGAGTTGTTATTATAAATTGTTAATTAGAAATGATTATGATATATGTAGGTGGAGTCTAGACCTACCGTTAACTACGAGACATACTTGCTTACTTACGAGGTGAGTATTCTCACTATACTTACCTGAGTGGTAATACTGTGTGACCTGAGGGTCTTCTTTGAGTTATTGACTGGAGGGTCTTATGTGTTTATGTCACACCCCCGAACCAGACGGCGGAAACGTCTGAGGGCTCGCGTGACTTAAATTGAAATATCATCACAATGAATATACATGAAACATAACATAAACATCACCATGCATTAATACATTACAACTGACCTTGTTCACATCAAGTACATTGTCTAAATATTACATATCAATAGCATAAATTGTTTGAGAGTCACAAAACATAACATCCAAACACACTTGGTAATTTTCTTCAGCTTATCTGTTACCTGAGAATACAAGTTATTTTGAAAATGGTCAACATATATAATGTTGGTGAGTTCATAAGCAGGTTTGATATGTAAATGTTTTGTATAGTTTGTAAAACCCAGAAAATCCGATATTTTCAGAAACGGCAATTGTTATTACAATAGGTGTGATGATCCATAAGTATATGCGTGAATGATTTCAAAACATGAAAAAGTGATATGTTTCTCATAATGAATTCTTGTATTGAAAGTGCAAATGAATAATCTTGTTTCCCCGGAAAACCCGATGTTTTCCGATAAAATAGTATGTTCGTTTTGTATTATTGTACCGTCACAACGAATGACTATGAATTCCCATGATTGCTTAGATGGTATTGGATCTCTATGTGAGTCGTTATAACCATGCATAATAACGACTAGTTCGTCTGTCTTGGCATTCTTGCGAAAGCCGGTATTGAAATTAAGATTTTGTCACCCTAGACTGGCTGAGTCTAACTGTAGCGAACAACTTAGGTGTGGGGGAGTCACCCTCGTATAGATCTATACACAAACTCTCGCTCTCCCTCCAGGAGACTTTGATTATAACTACAGACCACGACCGACACTTATTGGTGTCGCCCGTTATTACTCACTAAATCCAAATGAAATTGAATAACCTTGGTTAACGACCTGATTTTTGTTTACTTGAATAGAAGATAAGCCTAACAGACGAAGAGAAGCGGACTACGGGGGCCCACTAATCACGTATGTTATTAAAGGCTGTCGAGTATGCGAAGGACTCGTTCGCCCATCACGCATATGATTTATTTGGACCTTACTAGCAATGCAAATGAGCCACTACGGCCCAATAGCATGTAAAAGCCATTGAGGGTCCATTAGGCATGTAATTGGGTCACCTGAGGCCCAATAAACATGTGTATTTATGTTGGGCCCAAAAATCATGATATTGGGCCACAAAGGCCCAATAACACGAAAGAAGGTATTTGAGTCCAACCATTGAATCGTTTATGTTGTATCGGGTTAAGTTCGTATTGTTGATATTTTTGTTGTCTACTAAATGTTTATTCACAATATTTAAAAAGAAAGAACTTAACGTTCGAATTATAACGAAGCTTTATATATATATATATATATATATATATATATATATATATATATATATATATATATATATATATATATATATATATATATTTAAAATCATGCATGATAAACTTGATAATTTTAACCAAAACATTTATAATTGTTTATTTGGCCCAAAAACATTTAGATTGATCATTGTGGTCCTTTTTTCTATAAAAATTGCACTTTTAGTCCCTTTTTATGAAAATTTACATTTTTGGTCCTTAAACCAATTTTCTTGACATTTTCCACCCAAACTTTATTTGAATAGAAATTTTAGCCCAAAACTATTGCATTTTTCATTTCCAGCCTTTATTTGTAAAAAGTTTACATTCTTGGCCCCAAATTCAAAAACTTTACAATTTTAGTCCAAATTTGGTAATAAACTCGTTTTTTACCCCAGAAAAAGTTTATTTACATTTTAGACCCATAGTTTGTTAAATTTTCGAATTCAGCCCCTCAAAACCTCATTTTTTTCGCAACTTTGGGCCCAAAACCCATTAGGCCCAATTTTAAGCCCATTAAGCTAAAAGTTATGTTTTTAACTCTTTGAAAAGTGTTATTTTCATAGAAATCAGCTTTTATACAAATAAACAACTTATAGCCCTCATAAAACCGACAATTTACAATTTATACCCAATCTTTGTTATTTTTGCAAAAATGACACTTGTAAGGTTCTTTTGGTTTTGTTTTTCACTTTTTAAACCTAAGGACCCTTAGATCTATGATGTATGTTATTTATTATGTTTTTGTTTATGATTCTTTCACCCTTCTTGCTATAGATCTCGAAATATCACAAGTATTACACATTATCACAACCAAAAACTAAGGAAATCACACATAACATGCAAACACACATAGATCATCACATATTACTTGTATTCTTCCCCCCCCCCCCAAAACAAGTAAAAACCGAAAACAAGGGGGTATGAACTCACCTTTGCTTTGTTGTTTCGGTTTTGAAGAAGAAGTGGAAGGATTTTTGGTCTTAGCACACCTTTGATGTATATCTCGAGTTTAGGAAGATTTCTAGGAGTATAAACACCAAAAACTTTGTTTAAAAGAAGGATCTAACAAGAGAGTGAAGTTATGAAGCTTGGATGTGTAAAGACTTACCAAAAGTGGTGATTATCTTGTAAAAATCCTCTTGAGACACAAGCAAAAACCTTGAGAATTTTTGGAGGAAGAAGGAGGATGATTTAGAGATGTTTGGAGAGAGTTTGGTGTAATGTGTGTGTGTGTTTGGGGCTCTCGACCGAGTAGAAGAAGAGAGGGAAGAGAGAGGTGGTGAAATGACTAACATGGATACATGAAGGATCTTGCATGGATACATGGTATGCAATAAGGAGGTGGCAACCCCTAAAGTCAACCCTCCCCTATTTATGTCTTTCTTTTTCCTCTTCTTTTTGATGTTGGGCCGAGTTGGGCTTGGTAAAAGAAACTGTTGGGTTTTAGTATACTACAACATCCTATGGTGCACATACAACCCTAAATACCTTGGATCTATGTTTTCTCTATTATACATGCAAATATGAAGTTTCCAAGATATTACCCTATACTAGCATACAAATATCATATACTTGGGTAATAAAATAGATAGAATACATACCTTTTTTTGATGTAACTTGTCTTCATGAAGCTTGAGTGCCTAGTGCCCCAAGTGTGACACCTCAAATGGTTCACACAACACCATGAACACTTGGAATAACCTTGAGAATAAGGATACTTTGGTTCACTCTAGTGAAATCGGCCTTGCCCTTTTGTGTACACACACTAGTGCCCATTTCACCAACCAAGGACATATTTATATAGTGTGGAGATTAGGGTTAAACCCTAATACCCATGACCTTTCATTTCATATGATCCATGGGTTAAACACTCCATGGGCTATCCATGAAAGCTTAGCCCAACCTAAATGAACTTGGCCCATCACACACATATATCTTAGAGTCCATATTTAACTAGTTCCTTTTGATCACTTAATTAATTATAAATTAATTCTTGATCAATACTAATTAAATAATATGATTATATATTAATATATTAGAACTTATAATATATTAATATAAATCACTAGTATCCTTTTTCCTCATCTTGTCTATCCAATTGTCCCGATGCCATGCAACCCAAATGGACCATGCCGGGTCGGGTCAAGTCTTACCAATTATAGTTATGGACTTAGACATTAATCCAACAGTCTCCCACTTGGATAAGTCTAAAACTATTATTGAGTATGACTTCAAACCCTGACTAGCAATCGTAGCTCTCAAAAGCTTCTGTCGAACTCTGACCTTGCCGATGAACTCTGACATTTGTCAATGACTTGTCCATTAGATAAGGGATCATATATTCCTCCATTCTAGATATCATATGGACTGAGACATGGATTATCAATCATTCTCTCTGTCTATTTGTTGTTTCCCGATTTCCGATTTATGATGACTGACTGATTGAACAAATCAAATCAGTCCTGGCTTGGCCAAGCACTCACATGTGTCATCGCTAAATCATCGAGGGGCCCACATATATCGCTTTTATCCCGAAGGTAAAAGGAATGGATAAACTTCGACTCATATGGCTTGTTCTACTACTTGTTGAATCATACATAAAGGCACGTTTTATAACATCGAGTTACCAATGCGTTTTCGTGCAATCAATGTATAACCAACTCATAGTAACAACTCATATCTCTAGGTTTTAATAATATAAGATATTATCGTCTCATGATCACTCGTGATAAAATCCATGAAGTGATTCAAATGAGCGTGGGTTGAATCTAATACTCAGAACTTATGAGCACTCATGAGTGTTGTAGCACCGCTTTGTCCAACATCTTAGACCTCTACAAGCCAGCCCATGACAGTCTTGATTCATATCTACTTCCAACATATGACCGACTATGGATAGTTTGAATAACTTAGTCATTCAGGAAGAATGACCTAGTTTATTCTGGAAGTCAAAACATGCAAAATGAAACACAAGAATAAATGAATCAAATATGGTATCAAACCCTATGAATATAAATAGACCACTTTTATTTATCACCATACTGATTACTCATTATTTCTTTGTTTCGGTTTTATGAACTTTATACCTGAATTAAAAACACTAGTTGTCCCATGCTCCAAGCATGTACACTATGTTTTTCTAAACAATAGCTTTGCCATACACCAAGTATGCACTCTATGTTTGTCTATGATCCTTACTTTGTGAAATAAACCAATTGAACATAATTTCAATGATTCTAATTTCACACTCCCAAATCCTTATCGAAAAATGTGAGAATTTCAAATTCCTATCATTTATCGAAATCTGTTTAGATTTTAAACTTATATGCACTGACCCTCCTGTAATGAAGATGTACAACTTCACAAAGACTTGTCAACAGTCATTATAAGGTATTCCAATGGAGATCAACTCCATGGAAACTAAGTCTCATATTCAAAGCACATTGCTTTGGACATGCTTCTTACATTAAGTTTTCTAATCTTACATAGATAACTTCCACCTATGGAGACAACTCCATATTCTCATTTTGACTATCACTTCTGAACAAGAGATGCCTCTTTTCAGAATATGTCAATATGGTCCTTCCAAAATTAGCACTATACTTCCAACTGTCCTTGAGCAACCAATCTTTGGTAAACCTCAGATTGTCCTCGACAATTGCTTAATCATTTTAGTCATATCCAATTCTAGACCTTTTCCCTTCTTAATGCCTCTGGGCATTTGGAAAAATTTAGAAATGACAAATATTATAGCACATGCAATCGATCCTGTACCCAAAGCAAATGGTACACGATTCATGATGTCTCACATAAAGACATGATTCTAGACCAGTCTTTTGCTACAATATTTTTATTTGCCATGTTTTCAAAATTTGACTATGAAGAGGGATGTCGTAATCATAATCGAATTTTGAGAACGCAATATATAGAATTTCCTTAAGTTGAACCAATCCAACATGAAATTCATATATATATATATATATATATATATATATATATATATATATATATATATATATATATATATATATTCTTGACTAATGATGATTAAGGTCTCAATCTAAGCCTTTAGAACTGAAATGAAGTATATCCTCTTCCTTAATTATAGCAAACCAACTTTTTCAATCCCTGCAGCCTCACGAATTGAAACTTTTGTTTTCTATAATTAACATTGCTAACTTGCAACACTAACAATAATTATCATGCTCCCACTAACATGATGATTATTAGCATAACACTTATGCTCCCACTAGCTTTGACATGTACTCAGAAATCAGCTGGACTTCTAGAAATCAATACTTTATTGACTTTCTTACCAATGTTCAGATTTCTGATACGAGATGCTTTGATAAAACTTTATCAAAATCATACACCTTTCCTAAGATAGCATGCATGTGTGTCTAAACAATTTCAGAACTATGAAAATGGATGCCGTAATCATAGTCTCAATTGTTTAGACCTTTTGCCATCTGCTTCAAATCTACTTGGTGGAAGTGTTTCCTCACCATCATTTTCATGAATCGGAGAGAAACCTTATGACCCTTAGATTTTATGGTGTATGTGTTCTTATCCATGTGAATCGTCAAAACCATAGTCACAAGACAAGGATAATGACAAATCCAAACTCATATGGACTGAACTTATGCAATCTTAACTTCTTGCCACCTGGCAGTACAGGGCCTGCCATTGCTTCCAAGTTGTTATGCAACCAATTGAGAACTTTTAGAACTCCTATGCAAAGCCAACTTTAACTGGAATGGGCACAGAATATGTCAACACGATAGGTTATAAACCTCAAGTCGTGTGCTAGTGAAGAACCTCAGGTTTTATTCTTGATTAGTTCTTGAAATTCTTTTTAGGATCTTTAAGACTCCCACTATCCTCTTGACATATACGACTACCTTGCCAAATATTCAAGAGATAGTGCGGATTCTTTATCAAGACAAACACTTCACACAATTGGCCTTAGTTGGTCTTTGTTTTATCCAAAACATCACAACTTACCAATTTCAAATGTACAAGAGTAGGACACTTTTACTCTTACATTTGACAAGTGTTTTAAACCTTTCTTTAAGATATGTCACTCAAGTTACAATCTTGGAGTATGACTCTAAGAATTGTTTTGGAACGAAGTATGACTCATCTTCCTGATCTAACCATTTCAACAATTCATGACTCCTCTTCTTAGTCATAAGAATGCACTAAGATGACCTTTAGAGGACTAATTGTGATATGATTTCTAAATCATTAAGATGATCACAAACATGATACTAAAGTACTCTCCCATCTTTTCAGATTTGAGAAACTTTTATCTTTCTGCCTAATTTGATTCTTCCCATTCGTTCTGCCATACATTGAGACTTTTCCAATGTTTCAGAATTATACTTAAACTTGTAAGTATAACCATATTTACTAAACTTTAGTAAATCAAATAGTCTTAACGAGCTTTGTGGTGGACATGACCAGTGCACAAGAATGTGTACTCGATCCCTTTAGTCCTTTACTTGACTCACACATCTATGTGAACAAGTAATTAGTCTTGATTTTCCAATGCTTGAAAGTTCTCATTCATCATACTATTCAACTTGCATGATTCCAAGTTTCGGTCCAATTGAAACTTGGGTGATGAGGAACTTTCCTGATTTGGTAAATTCAGACACTACCACAAATGAAAGAATCAAATCCATTTTCCAATATTGTTGTCAGTGGAATCATATAAGCAACAATTTTCCATAAATGCCATTGTAAGGATACTTCAAATAAATAAAATTAAACAATTTTATTTTATTTTAAAACTTTGCGGAAAAACTTATCCTTACAATCCACATGGAAAATTATTGTTATCTATTCCTTAGCAATATATCATAACTTCTTAAGCAACTGCTCAAAATTCTGATGCGATCAAAATCCACCTTCGCGATCAGAATCAGCATATACTTCCTTTAAGATTTCTATCTATTCTTTGATTCTTAAAACATCAACATGAATGAGGATCTCAGAATAGAACTTAACAGAGTTAGATAATGGGCTCTACCTGATGTAGAGTCAAACTTATTGACTTTAACATCCTTAGGTAAATTTGGCAGCTTTGCAATCAACGCCCCTTCCTTTGGAAAAATAAACATATGGACCCTTTGGTAATGGGACTATCTCAGACTTAGCCTTTCTCTTTACCATTTGGTCAACCGGGTTGACTATGGACAAACCCTTTCCATTGGGAAGAGAATGCTTTTTCTGGATTTCCAGTGTCACCATTGTCATTGTCCATAAAGTTTTTGGGAAGTTGATCTTTTAATCAAAATTGATTTACTATCGTTCCAAATCATTGCTGATTCAGCAGCACCAAGCAAATAGATATGATCATTAAGGTTCATGTCATAGTCTGTTTCATAGTAGTCCCAAAGGAACTCACTATGTGACTTAGAAAGTGATTGAACATCCAAGTTTCTCAAGACTTTGACACCCAACTCTCCCGGCTTGTCAATATGTGACTTCATCTCTAAGATGTGATCACACATAGACCTTGCTTGCCATTAGGACTTGAGTGACCTTGAACTTGTGGGTTAGGGAGAATAATTGGAGGAGGTGGAGGAAGAGAAGTATGACTTCCATGAGCCAAACTCGGGAAGTCTTATTCATTAGGAAAGCTTGGTTTGGGAAGATCATAGATGTCTGAACTCGACATCTTTTGGGAGATATTCAAGATAGTTGATTTAAAGTCCTTAATATAACACCCAATATGAAATATTAAGGCTAGGATCCAGCAACCTATTTATAACTGGAAGAGGGATGCCGTAATCCGAGTTATAAAATAGTTGAAGGTAGGTAAATGACGATTTACCAATTTCCACCATGAAAAACGAAATAATTTAATTAGGTTTTTTACTTGGATTTGAAACTCCTAGATCTTTTGAGATTCATTGAACTTTTCAATGGCATGTTTCAATCTCGAGTGTGCCCTTCAGGTTTTGTGACTGGGATGCTGAGGATCACAAAACAAGGTGTGAAGTAACCATGCAAATATACTTGGTACCCTTAATATTTACCCCTCAATCGATGTGCCGGTTAACCACACGAGCTCCACCGATACTATGATAAATATTAAGTTACCCTTTGCCTACTTTGTTAAATCCAGGTTAGTGTGCCGGTTAACCACACACGCTCCACTAACGGTTTAAACAAAGTGCAAAGTGTAATTTCATGGATTAGCACCTTATTCACATTTTCCTAAGTAACTAAGATTGGGAATTAATAAAAGGTTTAGTTACTTAGTATTTATCATTAATACTTTTAATGAAGGGAGAATTATAGTCCTTGTCCTACCTGTTCGGCTAACGACCCTCCACCAGTCAAGGAAGCGGTGGGTGAGAGTGGACACCCATTAAGCTGCCATTTTATAGGCAACAACCTTATACCCCCCTTATAGACCGGCTTCGTGAATGAGGCCTACTAATGGTAAGACTGACTTGCTCTTATACACATATATATATTATTAACTTATAATATTATAAAGTATAAGGGTTGAATTTTAACTTTTAAAATTCTAAGGGCTTAACTTGGAATTAAAGTATTCATTAGAGAAAACTTTTCAAATTCCAAAACTTGAGGGCAAGTTTTGAAACTATTCAAAACTCTTGGATTTTCATAACTTATGTGTTTTAAGTAAAGCTTTAAAACTTTTAATGAAGAGACTCTTGGACATCCATAACTTGAGGACAAGTTATGGAGCCATAAAAACTATTTATAAGAAAAGACTCTTCATTTTTTTTGTAACCTAAGGCATATTTATGAGTTTTTAAGATTCATAAATGTGACTTTTCATATAACTTGAGGACAAGTTACAAAAAAAAACACATTTTATGAACAACTTTTAGATTAATTAGGATTGAAAACAACTAAAACACAATTTTTTTTAAAACCTTTTCATATCCATAACTTATGGAGGTTTCAAAACACATAAGATCACAACTTTAAAAAAAAAAATTTGAGCTCCAAAATTTTATGACAAAATTTGTAACTCCTTAAAACATTTAGATCAAACTTTTAAAACTAATAAAATAATCATATCATTTTATCTTTTACTAAATTTGACCTAATTCAACTCATATAGCAAATGATTCAAAATTTACAAATAATTAGTTTTTCACAAAACAAGTAATTATCTTAAAATTTGACAAACTTCATGTTTTTTTTTTCAACTTTGAAAATCAAACATTTGCATGAATATAACAGAAAACAACCCATGGCTCTGATACCACTGTTGGGTTTTAGTATACTACAACATCCTATGGTGCACATACAACCCTAAATACCTTGGATCTATGTTTTCTCTATTATACATGCAAATATGAAGTTTCCAAGATATTACACTATACTAGCATACAAATATCATATACTTGGGTAATAAAATAGATAGAATACATACCTTTTTTTGATGTAACTTGTCTTCATGAAGCTTGAGTGCCTAGTGCCCCAAGTGTGACACCTCAAATGGTTCACACAACACCATGAACACTTGGAATAACCTTGAGAATAAGGATACTTTGGTTCACTCTAGTGAAATCGGCCTTGCCCTTTTGTGTACACACACTAGTGCCCATTTCACCAACCAAGGACATCTTTATATAGTGTGGAGATTAGGGTTAAACCCTAATATCCATTACCTTTCATTTCATATGATCCATGGGTTAAACACTCCATGGGCTATCCATGAAAGCTTAGCCCAACCTAAATGAACTTGGCCCATCACACACATATATCTTAGAGTCCATATTTAACTAGTTCCTTTTGATCACTTAATTAATTATAAATTAATTCTTGATCAATACTAATTAAATAATATGATTATATATTAATATATTAGAACTTATAATATATTAATATAAATCACTAGTATCCTTTTTCCTCATCTTGTCTATCCAATTGTCCCGATGCCATGCAACCCAAATGGACCATGCCGGGTCAGGTCAAGTCTTACCAATTATAGTTATGGACTTAGACATTAATCCAACAGAAACATGGATTACTTGGCCCACTTCTAGCCTAAGTTCGAAACTATGATATTCATAAAGGAGATTTTTGGCCCATTGGGCTTCTTTGGATGGTTCACGGCCCATATTATATAAAAGAATGAGTTTTATGGCCCATTAGGGCTATTTAGATTTGTTATGGCCCAACAAGGTTAATTAGGCTAGTTATGGCCCAATAAGGCTTATTGGAGAAGTTTATTCCATTTTAGGCCCAATATGGCCCAAAATGTCCATTCTTATGAAGGTGGGTTGAATTAGAGCCCAATTAAGAGTTCTAAGTCTAAACTAGTCAAATTGGAGACTTATTGGGCCATTAGGCCCAAATAAGAAAATCCTAGTCCACATTGGACTTAAACCGAGATTTTTAGGGTTTCCAATCTTTTGTTGACTATTTAAAGTGTTTGCATAGAGTGATTGATGGAATTTTGCTGTTATTGAATAAACATCATGTTTTCAAGTCATGGTTACAATTGTTGCCATTGCTAATGCTTACATAAGGGTAGAACTTCCTAGCCAAATTTGCTAGTTGTGACATCATCCCCCCGTTAGAGGGAATTTCGTCCCGAAATTCTTTTTGAAGCTAGAATTGAGAATGCGAGAATAGGTGAGGGTACTTTTGCTTCATCTGGTCTTCGCGTTCCCATGTGAATTTCGGTCCACGTTTCGCGTTCCACCGAACTTTCACAATCGGAATGTGACTTTGCTTAGTACGCTTCACTTCCCTGTCTATGATTTCAACTGGTTCCTCGATGAACAGGAGATTCTCGTTAATTTCGATTTCTTCCAAAGGGATGACGAGAGTTTCGTCGGATAAGCACTTCTTCAAATTGGAAACATGGAACACGGGGTGTACACTGCTGAGCTCGGTAGGTAGCTACAGTCTATAAGCCACTGGACCAATTCGGGCAAGAATCTCGAATGGTCCAATGTACCGTGGGTTTAGTTTTCCCCGTTTCCCGAAACGAATCATCCCTTTCCAGGGAGAGACCTTTAGCAACACCCGATCCCCGACTTGAAACTCCAAGGGCTTTCGCCGTTTATCAGCGTAGCTCTTCTGTCGGTCTCGTGATGCTTGAAGTCGAGCTCTGATTTAAACTATCTTCTCTATCGTTTCGCGTATGATTTCTGGTCCTGTTAATGCATTGTTTGGTGTCTGTCCTCTTGCTAGCTGAGTGTCGCCTACCTCAGCCCAACACAACGGTGATCTACATTTACGACCATATAATGCTTCGAAAGGAGCAACTTTAATGCTTGTGTGATAACTGTTGTTGTACGAAAACTCAGTTAAAGGTAAGTGGGTATCCCACGACCTCCCAACGTCTATCACACATGCTCGAAGCATATCCTCAAGCGTTTGAATGGTTCGCTCACTTTGACCATCCGTCTGTGGGTGGTAAGCAGTGCTCATGTCGAGTTGTGTTCCCATAGCCTTTTGAAGTGATTGCCAAAAGCGTGAAGTGAACCTACTATCCCGATCTGAGATGATAGATATTGGCACTCCATGGAGTCTCAAAATTTCCTTGATGTAGATTTTTGTCAGTCGCTCCATCTTGTATGTTTCCTTTATTGGCAGGAAATGAGCGGATTTTGTCAACCTATCAACTATTACCCATATGGCATCCATTCCATCAATTGTGTTAGGTAATTTGTTCACAAAGTCCATGGTAATCCTTTCCCATTTCCACTCGGGTATTATCGGCTGTTGTAATAGTCCCGAGGGCTTTTGATACTCTACATTCACTTTAGCACAAGTGAGGCACTTGCTAACGTAAGCGGCAATCTCTGCCTTCATGTTAGGCCACCAATAACATTGCTTAATATCCAGGTACATCTTATCTGATCCCGGATGGATGGAGTATCGTGTCTGATGAGCCTCATTCATGACTACCTCTCTGAATCCCCCAAGTTTAGGGACCCAAATTTGGTTCATGAAATAATATGTTCCGTCCTCCTTGACTTCAAAGTTCTTTTCCATTCCACGTAACGCTTCGCTTGTTCTATTTTCTGTCTTCATGGCATCGAACTGGGCTGCTTTGATTTGCGAGAACAGATGGGATTGAATGGTTATTGAAAGAGTTTTCACACGACGATTTGAGTATTCTTTCCGACTCAAGGCATCAGCTACCACGTTAGCCTTGCCTGGGTGGTACTTGATTTCGCACTCATAATCGTTTAGCAGCTCAACCCATCTTCGCTGCCTCATGTTTAACTCCTTTTGATTTAAAATGTGTTGGAGACTCTTGTGGTCAGTAAAAATGGTGCACTTCGTACCATAAAGGTAGTGCCTCCAAATCTTCAAAGCAAAGACCACGGCTCCTAATTCGAGATCATGGGTGGTATAATTCACCTCATGTGTCGTTAGTTGTCGGGATGCATAAGCTATCACCTTCCCACGCTACATGACTACACAGCCTAAACCCTGATTCGAAGCATCGCAGTAAACTACGAAGTTCTCATTTCCCTCTGGTAAGGATAGTACTGGTGCACTACAGCGAGCTTGTTTCAGAGTTCGGAAGGCAACCTCCTGCTTTTCCGTCCATTCAAATGGTACGCCCTTTTGTGTAAGCAGGGTAAGTGGCTTGGCTGTTCTGGAGAAGTTCTGAATGAATCTTCTGTAATAGCCTGCGAGACCCAGAAATTAAGGAATTTCTGTGGGTGTCGTTGGGACTGCCCATCCTTCAATGGCTTTGATCTTAGAAGGGTCCACATGTATCCCTTCTTGACTGACAACATGACCCAAGAAGTTTACGCTACGGAGCCAGAACTCACACTTAGAGAGTTTTGCGTATAACTGTTCGGTCCGTAGGGTTTCTAAGATTTGCCGGAGATGTCGGCTATGCTCTTCTTCGCTTCGAGAATAGACCAGGATATCGTCGATGAAAACGATGACAAAGTTGTCGAGGAATGGTCGGCAGACTCGATTCATCAGGTCCATGAATGCGGCAGGGGCATTCGTTAGACCGAAGGGCATTACAACGAATTCATAATGTCCATAGCGGCTTCGGAAAGCGGTCTTGGGGATATCCTCTTCCCGGACTTTGAGTTGGTGGTAGCCGGATCGCAGATCTATCTTAGAGAAGTAATTTGCTCCTTGGAGCTGGTCGAATAGATCGTCGATTCGTGGAAGTGGGTAGCGATTTTTGATAGTGAGCTTATTCAGTTCTCTATAATCGATACACATCCTAAAGGATCCGTCCTTCTTCTTAACAAAAAGGACCGGAGCTCCCCATGGGGGTGTAGGGCCATTAGGGCCCATCCGATGTGCTGGCACCCTAACTGGAAATGGTGGGTTGATGACTACAGACTCTGCGTCCGAGTCATCGGCACTACTGTCACTAGATTCTTCTCCTCCAGGGTCAGCCACAGGCTCTACAGGCCCGTCTTCGATCCCAACCTCCTGTTCTTCCTCAGACTCCTCTGCAGGTTCCTCATCAGGCTCCTCCTCAGGTTCCTCCATAGGTTCCTCCTCAAGCCATCCGTTATTCCCCTGATTAGGGAAATACGGATCTCCAGGAAGATGGAAACCAGCCATACTGTCTGCAAGAGGGTATATAATTAAGCCATTATTAATCCTAAGATATTTTTAGTTGTTATAAAATTGGATTGATGTTCTCCTCCTGTTTAACAAGAGGGTATGCCTTAGGTTTACTGACCATCGCGATCGCCCCAGGGCATGTGATAGTTGTATTCTGAAGAAATGTAGTTGATCAGGCTACATTTATCCCTAATACAACCGTAAACAGTCCTGGCTTAACTCAGACGTCAGGTTTTTCCCAATCATCTTCTTTGATTTGTTATTATGTTAATTTTTCTAAGTCGCACAAGTAAGAGTGTTTATTAGTATATTTTTATTTGTTTTGTTCAGAGTTATTTAGTCCCTCTTTGGGTTTATAGTTGCATATCAATGTGTGGTTAGATATGCCAGTTCACTATAAACAGAGCTCTGATACCAACCTGTCACACCCCCGAACCAGACGGCGGAAACGTCCGAGGGCTCGCGTGACTTAAATTGAAATATCATCACAATGAATATACATGAAACATAACATAAACATCACCATGCATTAATACATTACAACTGACCTTTTTCACATCAAGTACATTGTCTAAATATTACATATCAATAGCATAAACTGTTTGAGAGTCACAAAACATAACATCCAAACACACTTGGTAATTTTCTTCAGCTTATCTGTTACCTAAGAATACAAGTTATTTTGAAAACGGTCAAAATATATAATGTTGGTGAGTTCATAAGCAGGTTTGATATGTAAATGTTTTGTATAGTTTGTAAAACCCAGAAAATCCGATATTTTCTGAAACGGCAATTGTTATTACAATAGGTGTGATGATCCATAAGTATATGCGTGAATGATTTCAAAACGTGAAAAAGTGATATGTTTCTCATAATGAATTCTTGTATTGAAAGTGCAAATGAATAATGTTGTTTCCCCGGAAAACCCGATGTTTTCCGATAAAATAGTGTAACATCCCAATTTTCAAGTCCAAAAATTTCTTTTTAATTAACTGTCTCATAAAAACATTCATAAGAAAATACTGTGAAAACACATCATCTCATAAAACAATGTATCATGTCTGAAAACCCAAGTCATAAAATAATAACATATCAGAGTACAATCCCAGAAAACTCCATTCGGAAATCATGTGTGTGTGTGATGCGATGCTACGCCGCTGGCTCCTTCCCCTTAGACGAAGAGATACCTGAAACCAAAACCGAAATCGTAAGCACAAAGCTTAGTGAGTTCCCCCATCATACCACATACCATACAATATCATCGGTATCTTTCAACCGGTAATCATCGTCGGTATCTTTCAACCGGTAATCATCGTCGGTATCTTTCAACCAGTAATCATCATCAGTATCTTTCAACCGGTAATCATCATCGGTATCTTTCAACCGGTAACTGTCATCGGTATCTTTCAACCGGTAACTGGGGACTATTCCACCCCCTACCACTAGCATACAACAACAAGATATAAACATACAGTCAGGCATATCCGGGTACTGACCTACCCTTCGGTCCTAAGGACCGCTGTCAGGGAAACTAATCCATATTGTAAATGTAACATATCATACAGATAAAACTCATGACCAAAGCACGTAACCAGACCAAGATAATTATCACAAAGACAATCATCTTCTAAATACCCCTCTTTGGTGGGCCGACATTGTGGCCTTAGACCCACCCCTACTGGAAGGTAACTCACCTCGTACGAGTAGCTGCTGATAATCTGTGCGGGAAACCTCTGTCTGCTGCTGCTCCGGAAATCCTCCGGCTACAATCCCCACAAAACACTCAGTCAGAATCTGATATCTACTCTTAGGGTAAAATGACTATTTTACCCCCAACCAAGTCCAAGTCAAAGTCAACTTCCAGTTGACCCGACTCGCCGAGTTGGGCCGTCAACTCGTCGAGTCCCTTCCCTTTACTCGTCCTTATCCACGACTAGACTCGTCGAGTTTGGCAACGACTCGATGAGTTCCCCTTCTTTACGAACATCAATGAACCTTCATCCGACTCGCCGAGTCGTATGAACAACTTGTCGAGTTCGCCTTCAACTGAAGAACAAGTCCTGACCTTGACTCGCCGAGTTGTATGAACAACTCGTCGAGTTCATCTTCAAACATAAGAAGATTGCCTTGGACTCGCCGAGTCTGTTCTAGCACTCCTCGAGTCCCATGAACTTCAGGTCTAAAACTAAGTCCAATGCATTGGGTCACTCTTTCTGTCCTGCTACAACCCTTCTAACACCCAACTGAGTTCTTTGACCCTCAACAGATATGGGACTCAAAGCCTTGGACTCGTCGAGTCCCAAGAACGGACTCGCCGAGTCGATAACGTCCACACCCTAAATCCTCGATTTCTGATGTACAACACTTGTCCAAATGATAGATCCAAGCCCCTAAACTCGATCTAGCACGTAAAGTTACGAACTTTACGTGCATGCATGAGACTTTTGAGCCAAAAGGCTCTAAAATGGCTCTTTTGTTGCATGGGGCCTTCCTTGGGTGCAAAAGCAACCTAAATCTGCCTTGTGACTCTCCCCAAGTGCTAGATCCGAAGTCTTGACCCCCAACCATGTTTGCAAATCATGGTTGGTCACCTCATACGGCTTAAAAGCCCTAAATCCTCCCCAAAAGGGATCTAACAAACAAGTAAGCAAGGTAAAGACTTTATACCTTTCAAAGACTGCAAATGATGAACCAAACTCGAATCCTTCAGTCTCCTCTTGATCCTTCTATGCTCTTCCTCCTTCCTTGAGGTCAAAACCCACAAAAATCACTCAAAAGCCTTAGATCTTGCACCAAAACACTTAGGGTTTGCTATGGAGGGTTTCTGGGAGCATAAAGGGGCGATGGAGGCTGTATAAGGTTGTTTAAATAGGGTGCAAACCCTCAGATTAGGGTTTTGTCAGTCAGAGCCTACTCGTCGAGTCCGGTACCCGACTCGACGAGTCCATCACTTAAATCCCGCGTCTCATCCCGCTTCTACTCGGCGAGTTGGTCCTTCAACTCGCCGAGTCCAAGGCCAAAAATGCAAAATTACTTAAATAAAATACATACCAGGAACCAGGTGCTACAAATAGTATGTTCGTTTTGTATTATTGTACCGTCACAAAGAATGACTATGAATTCCCATGATTACTTAGATGGTATTGGATCTCTATGTGAGTCGTTATAACCATGCATAATAACGACTAGTTCGTCTGTCTTGGCATTCTTGCGAAAGCCGGTATTGAAATTAAGATTTTGTCACCCTAGACTGGCCGAGTGTAACTGTAGCGAACAACTTAGGTGTGGGGGAGTCACCCCCGTATAGATCTATACACAAACTCTCGCTCTCCCTCCAGGAGACTTTGATTATAACTACAGACTACGATCGACACTTATTGGTGTCGCCCGTTATTACTCACTAATTCCAAATGAAATTGAATAACCTTGGTTAACGACCTGATTTTTGTTTACTTGAATAGAAGATAAGCCTAACAGACGAAGAGAAGCGGACTACGGGGGCCCATTAAGCTAAAAGTTATGTTTTTGACCCTTTGAAAAGTGTTATTTTCATAGAAATCAGCTTTTATACAAGTAAACAACTTATAGCCCTCATAAAACCGACAATTTATAATTTATACCCAATCTTTGTTATTTTTGCAAAAATGACACTTGTAAGGTTCATTTGGTTTTGTTTTTCACTTTTTAAACCTAAGGACCCTTAGATCTATGATGTATGTTATTTATTATGTTTTTGTTTAGGATTCTTTCACCCTTCTTGCTATAGATCTCGAAATATCACAAGTATTACACATTATCACAACCAAAAACTAAGGAAATCACACATAACATGCAAACACACATAGTACTTGTATTCTCCACCCAAAAACAAGTAAAAACCGAAAACAAGGGGGTATGAACTCACCTTTGCTTTGTTGTTTCGGTTTTGAAGAAGAAGTGGAAGGATTTTTGGTCTTAGCACACCTTTGATGTATATCTCGAGTTTAGGAAGATTTCTAGGAGTATAAACACCAAAAAATTTGTTTAAAAGAAGGATCTAACAAGAGAGTGAAGTTATGAAGCTTGGATGTGTAAAGACTTACCAAACGTGGTGATTATCTTGTAAAAATCCTCTTGAGACACAAGCAAAAACCTTGAGAATTTTTGGAGGAAGAAGGAGGATGATTTAGAGATGTTTGGAGAGAGTTTGGTGTAATGTGTGTGTGTGTTTGGGGCTCTCGGCTGAGTAGAAGAAAAGAGGGAAGAGAGAGGTGGTGAAATGACTAACATGGATACATGAAGGATCTTGCATGGATACATGGTATGCAATAAGGAGGTGGCAACCCCCAAAGTTAACTCTCCCCCATTTACATCTTTGTTTTTCCTCTTCTTTTTGATGTTGGGCCGAGTTGGGCTTGGTAAAAGAAACATGGATTACTTGGCCCACTTCTAGCCTAAGTTCAAAACTATGATATTCATAAAGGAGGTTTTCGGCCCATTGGGCTTCTTTGGATGGGTCACGGCCCATATTGTATAAAAGAATGAGTTTTATGGCCCATTAGGGCTATTTAGATTTGTTATGGCCCAACAAGGTTAATTAGACTAGTTATGGCCCAATAAGGCTTATTGGAGAAGTTTATTCCATTTTAGGCCCAATATGGCCCAAAATGTCCATTCTTATGAATGTGGGTTGAATTAGAGCCAAATTAAGAGCTCTAAGTCCAAAATAGTCAAATTGGAGACTTATTGGGCCATTAGGCCCAAATAAGAAAATCCTAGTCCACATTGGACTTAAACCGGGATTTTTAGAGTTTCCAATCTTTTGTTGACTATTTAAAGTGTTTGCATAGAGTGATTAATGGAATTTTGTTGTTATTGAATAAACATCATGTTTTCAAGTCATGGTTACAATTGTTGCCATTGATAATGCTTACATAAGGGTAGAACTTCCTAGCCAAATTTGCTAGTTGTGACAGTTTATACTGAGTTATGTGATATCATGCATTTTGTCTTTGTGATTTATGATGTATATTATTCTGTGCTTTATTGAGTTAGGACTGGAGGGTCCATACCGAGTTGTGAGACCGGAGGGTCCTCACTGAGATACCGGACTGGAGGGTCTAACCCGAGTTGTGAGACCAGAGGGTATTCACTGAGACACATGAACGGAGGGTCCTTATCGAGATATAGCCATTAGAGGCTAATTATTTGTGTTAGGTATTTTGGGGAACTCACTAAGCTTCATGCTTATAGTGTTGTGTGAAATGTGTTTTAGGTACCTCTCAGGATCGCGGGAAGGCGTCGGCATGATTGTACACACCAGCTTGAGATTATGTTTTGAGGATTCTAGGATATTGTCAAACATATTGTTGTCTTGTGTTTTGAACAACTTATGAATTTGGGTTTGAGAAATGTGAAACTGTGTTTTGTGTGGTTTTAAAAATAAAAAATTTATTTGAAAATTTAGAGTGTTACAAGTTGGTATCAGAGCCTTGGTTTGAGGGATTCAGATGTACTCTCGGGTATGTCTGGACTCAAACTGAGGATTTGAGGAATTTTCTAAAAAGAAATGATTTTCTTAACAAGTAAAAGTTTTTAAGAGAAAACAAGATGAAGCAGTGTGTACAATCAGCCAGAGCCCGAACGGTGATTTTCCCAAAATACCCTTATTTGTTTATATTATGAGATGAGATACTTATGAGATATTAGAGCTGCAGGCTAGAGGATAGGCTAGGTATTTCAGGAATTTAGAGCTAGAGTTTCCTGATTCATGATGCCTTAGCCTAGGGGGTGCTATTGATTGATATTATCTGCTATTTACTCTGTGTATGCTGAGTAGGGGTACATAGCAGGATTATTTTAGAGAGAGCTTTAAGTCGAGGAGTAATCTAGGAGAGATACCTAGATGTGCATTGAGGAATCTACTGAGAGGGTAGTTTGATAGCCGTGAGGGATAGAGTACTTGTGAATTAGGATCCTAGGAGGAGGACTTGGGACGACTATGGGTTGGTGTGGAAGGTAGTATTGGGCCCGTACTACTAAAAGCACAGGATCTGTATGCGACCCAAGTGAGAACCTTAGGATGATAAGGAGCATGTAGGGGTGGGTAATTAAGTGTGCTCTTGAGCCAGTCCCTGATGATTTTTGTATTTGTGTTTTAGAGAGACTATGGTGATTACACGCAACAACCCTGGGGGCAGTGATACCAGTGACGAGGAGATCCGCAGGATAATTGCTGAGGAGGTGGCCGCAACTATCAGGGAGGCCAATCCAGAGATGTTCGGGTCTATTAAGACCACACTGATCGAGACTTTTGATGATCGGTATGCTGCTGTCACCGAGGCTGCTGTTGCCGCAGCTACCGCGACCCTAGCTGATGCGAGGCCACAGGGGGTGACTCGTTGTTGTTTCGAGAGTTCAACAACACAAAGCCACCAGAGTTTGATGGGACCCAGGACCCAATTTCTTCCATGAGATGTATCTCCAACATTGAGGGGTGTTTCTATACGTGTTCATGCCCGGAGCACTCGAGATTTTGGTTTGCACTGAACCAACTTTGCTTGGGAGCGAAGGATTGGTGGAAGTTCGTGATGACTGATTTCACTCCTGCAGATCATGCTACAGTGACTTAGGAGAGGTTTACCCAGTTTTTTAGAGATGAGTATGTTCCCCAGATGGAGAAGGAACGATTGGCCCAGGAGTTTCTGTCTCTCCAGCAGAAGACAAAAACAGTGACAAAGATTACGAGGATGTTTCATGAGAGGGCGTTGTTCTGCCCTGAGCACGTGTCTACTGAGCAGGCACGTGTGAGCCGATACTTGAGCATTTTGAGGAGGGATATTCGGGAGTTCGTGGCGAACTCATCATATCGGACATTGGCTGAGTTACAGACCAATGCCAGGAGGAAAGAGATCGAGCTGGAGATTCAGACCAGGGAGGAGGGAGAGTCTCGGGGGAGAGACAGGAGACCAGTGTAGTCGCAGCCGGCGACGAAGCGGGCTAAGCCCGCTGATACGAGGGCAGGAGGCCAGAAGGTCCGCACTTGTGGCAAGTGCGACAAGATCCATGAGGGATCTTGCCGAGCAGGGATTTGCTAAAATTGTGGCAAGGAGGGGCATATGGCGAAGGACTGCGCCAAGAGATTTTCGGTTTGCTTTCATTGCAACCACACTGGCCACCGGAAGGCCGAGTGTCCTCAACTCACTCAGGGATCAACCCAGGCTTCTACTCCTGCTGCTTTACGCGTTACTGATGGCCGGTCGGGGAAGGCCGAGGCTCCGAGTGCTCGTGGGAGAGCATTCCAGATGAACGCTAAGGAGGTCCGCGCATCGCCTGATGTTGTTTCTGGTACGTATCTCCTTATGCATGTTATTTTGAGATTTGTTTATGCTTATACTGTGTTGCAAATAAGTACTTTTCTTGTGAATTCTGTGCCTGCCTTGGTGTTATTTGACTAGGGTGTGAGTCGATGTTTCGTGTCCAGTATCCTTTAGTCGTAACATTAGTGTTAGACGCGAGGCATTGAGTCGACCACTAAGGATTTCTATAGCCGATGAGCATGCGGTTTTTTCCATTGATGTATTCCGGGGTTGTGTATTAGAGATTTTTGGTGTTGAGTTTCCGATAGATCTGGTGCCGATAGCGATGGGTGATGTCCGTGTCATAGTGGGCATGGATTGATTGAGCCAGTTTGGAGCTGTGATTGACTGTGAGCATCAGTTAGTGACCATACGAGATCCTAGTGGAGGAGTACTTACTATTTATGGCGAAGGAACTAGATTGGGATCAGCTTTCTGCTCTGCCGCCAGGGCAAGGCAGAGTCTACAGCAGGGGTGCATGGGCTTTTTAGCATATGTGATGTATACGCGAGTTGCCACTAAGAGGTCGAATTCTATTTCCAATGTTCCAGTAGTATGTGAGTTCCCAGATGTTTTCCCTGAGGAATTGTGGGTGTGCCTCCTGAGAGACAGGTGGAGTTCCGGATCGATTTGATTCTGGTTGCGGTGCCTATTTCCAAGGCACCTTATCGCCTTGCGCCGCCAGAGATGCAGGAGTTGTCCTCGCAGCTCCAGGAGCTGCTGGGGAAGGGTTTTATTAGACCGAGTATCTCACTGTGGGGAGCGCTGATCCTTTTTGTCAAGAAAAAAGATGGTTCACACCGGATGTGCATCGACTACCGGAAGTTGATTAAACTGATGGTCAAGAACCGTTATCCACTACCGAGGATCGAAGATTTATTTGACCAGCTGTTGGGGGCGTCTAGGTTTTCCATGATTGATTTGAGATCTGGGTATCATCAGATGAGGGTCTGCAAGGAGGATATCCAGAAGACGACCTTTCGGACTCGTTATGGGCACTACGAGTTTGTGGTGATGCCTTTCGGGCTCACCAATGCACTGGCAGCGTTCATGGACTTCATGAACCGGGTGTGCAGGCCCATGTTGGATCAGTCGGTGATCGTGTTCATCAATGATATTTTGGTGTACTCAAAGTCTAGGGAACAACACGAGAAGCATTTGTGGGAGATTCTTGGGGTGTTGAAGATAGAGAGGCTTTATGCCAAATTCTCCAAGTGTGATTTCTGGTTACGAGAGGTCCAGTTTTTGGGACACCTCGTTAACGAGCATGGGATTTTGGTCGACCCGGACAAGATTGAGGCAGTTATACGATGGGAGGTACCGAGATCCCACTCCGAGATCAGGAGTTTTCTGGGTCTGGCAGGTTACTATCGGAGGTTTATCAGAGCTTTCTCCGAAATTGATGTTCCTCTCACCAGATTGACCAGGAAGGGTGTGACTTTTGTTTGGGGGCCTAAGCAGCAGGCTTCATTCGAGACTCTTCGCTAGAGATTGTGCGAGGCACCAATCCTAGCCCTACCGGAGGGGGTAGAGGACTTCGTAGTCTACTGTGATGCATCCATACCGGGAATGGGTGTCGTGTTGATGCAGAGGGGACACGTGATAGCATATGGGTTGAGGCAGTTGAAGCCTCTCGAGACGAGGTATCCCACTCATGATTTGGAGCTGAGGGCGGTGGTATTCGCCCTCAGTATTTGGTGCCACTATCTTTATGGTGTCCGATGTACCATATACACGGATCATAAGAGCCTGAAATACCTTATGGATCAGCCCAACCTGAATATGAGACAGAGGAGGTGGCTGGATGTAGTGAAAGACTATGACTGTGAGATTTTGTATCACCCTGGCAAGGCTAATGTGGTAGCCGATGCCCTGAGTCTTAGGGCAGCGAGTGCTCCGATCTGACATGTGTGTATGAGGATGACGGTGATGACTCCAGTCCTAGATACCATCTGAGAGTCCCAAGTGGTGGCCATGAGACCAGAGAACCGTAAGAGAAAGTGGGTGATTGGGCAGATTTATGAGTTTGAGACTGTAAGTCGGGGGCTTATGACCATCCGTGGGCGGATATGGGTGCCATATTCGGGTGGAGCTCGACGAATTGTTATGGAGGAGTCCCATAGGTCGAGATTCTCGATCCATCCTGGGGCCACCAAGATGTATCTGGACTTGAAAAAGGATTATTGGTGGCCCTGTATGAAGAGAGATGTGGCATGGGTAGTCGAGAGATGCTTGACCTGTCGTCAAGTCAAGGTAGAGCACCAGCGTCCCCATGGCCAGTTGCAGTCTTTGGAGATTCCCCTGTGGAAGTGGGAACAGATCTCCATGGATTTTATTACCAAGTTACCGAGGACTGCACAAGGTGTCGATGCGATATGGGTGATTGTAGATCGGTTGGCGAAGAGTGCTCACTTCCTGGCTATAAGTGAGAGCTCTTCTGTGGAGAAATTAGCCGAGGTCTACGTTCGAGAGGTAGTGGCACGACATGGGGTGCCAACATCGATAGTGTCAGATTGGATGTGTGTTTTACTTCCAGGTTCTGGAAGAAATTTCATGAGGAGTTGGGTACCCGGTTGCATTTCAGCACTGCATACCACCTACAGACAAACACGCAGAGCGAGTGGACAATTCAGACGCTCGAGGACATGCTACGTGCATGTGTTATGGATTTCGGTGGGAGTTGGGACACTTACTTGCCCTTGGCTAGGTTTTCATACAACAACAACCATCACTCCGGTATCGGTATGCCTCCCTTTGAGCTTTTATACGGGAGGAGGTGCCAGACTCCCATATGTTGGGGAGAGGTAGGGCAGAGAGTGATGGGGAGCACTGAGATAGTGCTCAAGATGACAGAGCAATCCAGCAGGTCAGACAGAGGTTACTAACATCCCGGAGTCGTCAGAAGAGTTACGCAGACCGGCGACACTCCGAGCTAGAGTTCCAGGTCGGCGATTTTGTCCTCCTGAAGGTATCCCCATGGAAAGGGGTGATCCGATTCAGGAAGCGGGGCAAGCTGGGTCCTAGATACATTGGCCCATTTAGAGTGATTGCTTGAGTAGGTAAGGTAGCTTATCGGTTAGAGCTGCCTGTAGAGCTGAGCCAGATCCATAACACCTTCCATGTGTCCCAGCCGAGGACATGTGCAGCCGACGAGACGAGAATGGTCCCTTTAGAGAACATTCAGGTTGATGATCGCCTGAACTACATTGAGACGCCGGTGGCAATTTTGGATAAGAAGGTGAAGGTATTGAGGAATAAAGAGGTGCCTTTGGTTTAGGTTCAGTGGCAGCATCCGAAGGGGTCTGAGTGGACTTGGGAGCCGGAGTCTGAGATGCATGAGTAGTACCCAGAGCTATTTCTGAAGAATAACTTAAAGGGCGAAGTCTGATTCTAGTGGGGGAGAATTGTAACATCCCGACTCCCAGGTATAAATTAAATAAATTTATATTCATTTTGACAGGGCAACTCGACGAGTTGGAGGCCCCAACTCGTCGAGTAGAAATTGAGATAGTCGCGTGGGTTTTAGAGTCAACTCGACGAGTTGGAGGACCTAACTCGATGAGTAGGAGCTGAGAGAGAAAACCCTAATTATCAGGGTTTGCACCCTATTTTAAGGACCTTAAGTCCTTTACCCCGCCTCCGTCATCACCTTAGCACCCTGCGAGAAACCCTAATCGAGTTGTTATCATCTGAGAGAGAGAGTCTAAGAGTGTGTGTTTTGGTGCATTCTTTGAAGGAGCTTGAGGTGCAAAAGGCTTGGAACGCGAAGGATTCTTTGGATCCAACATTCTTTCAGTGTTAGCGGTCATTTGGAGGTAAAAAACCACTAACTTGATCACTTGATTGTTAGATCTCTCCATTAGAGGGTTATGGCCATTTTTAGCACTTCCCTTGAGTCCTAAATGGCTTTGAGCTTACCTTGAAGCTAAGACTTCAGATCTTGATATTTTTAGGCCCTTTAGGCCTAAAGACTTGAGCTTTATCCAGTTTTGGCCGACTTCCACACCTTAAACCTTTGTTAAGCTTTGGTTTTGCAAACTTAGCCCTAAATGCCATGCATGAACGTAAAGCTTGCAGCTTTATGTGTTATTTCATCCTTAGAAGGCTAGATCTAGAGTTTAGAGCCCTAGCATTGCTTAAAAATGTATGAATGAGAGAATGGCTTGAAGGAAATCGACGAGTTGGTGAGCCAAATCGACGAGTTGCTTAGGGTTTTCCCCGATAGTCTGGGCGCGTTACAAACTCGGCGAGTTGGTGAGACAACTCGGGGAGTTGAGTTGGATTTTCCTGATATTTCAGAGAAATGAAGGAAGTCGACGAGTCGCATAGATGTACTCGACGAGTTGGGTCAACATGGACTATTGACTTCAGGGTTGACTTCCGTTGACTTTTAGGGTTTGGTCAAGTTATGGACTTAGGAGACCATGGAGGGGTAAAATGGTCTTTCACCCTTTCCGAGAGTTAGTAAAGGAATAGTCGAACATCCTTGGAGTTGTTATTATAAATTGTTAATTAGAAATGATTATGATATATGTAGGCGGAGTCTAGACCTACCGTTGAGTACGAGACATACTTGCTTACTTACGAGGTGAGTCTTCTCACTATATTTACCTGAGTGGTAATACTGTGTGACCGCAAGGTCTTATTTGAGTTATTGACCCGAGGGTCTTATGTAATAGTCCATTTTTCCCTTTCTCTAATTTGGGCCAAGGCCCAATTCCAAATCCATGATCAAAGAGTCCAAATATACAAGGCCTATCATTGGCCCAATTTTCGCAATTGGGCCCAACTCTTTAGTTGGGCCTCACCATAAGGTCCATTTCCATATTAGGACCAAAATACATTTAGTCAGAAAGTCCAGCAAAGGCCAAAACCATAATGACCCAAAGGTGGCCCGATCCGATACCCAAATCGCTAAAGCCCATCAGAGGGCATACGCTGGGCGTACTCCGCCTTGCGTTGACCACCATTCGGGAGGTTGACTCAGTACGCTGGCCGTACAATGGCTTACGCGGGGCGTACGTTACCTTTACCAAAAACTCTAATAAGTGCTTAACAGCTTATACACTCAAGCCCCAACTCCAGATCCATTGACTAAATGAACCTTAGAACCATAAAGTCTCGAACTTTAAGACTTTGGACGTCCAAAAAGCCCTTAATCCATGGTCTTAATCCATTAAGACCTTTCTACTACATGCATGGGACACTTCTAGCCATTGGGACATCATTTTTATCGTTTAGAACCCTTCCTAGGGTCTGAAAGGACAACTTATAGACTCGTCGAGTTCCTTCAGAACTCAGAAAATTGCAAAAACCTGAGTCAACTCGCCGAGTTACCAAACAACTCGTCGAGTCCATGCAGTGTCCAGAAGATTCGGGAAAACCCTAACCAACTCGTTGAGTTGGCAATTCAACTCGTCGAGTTCCTTCAACCCTTTTCTCATTCAGACGCTTTTATGCGCAACCAAGGCTCCAAACTGTAGATCTAGCCTCCTAGCGTGTAGTTACCACGTAAAGTTGCTAACTTTACGTGCAGGCAAGGCTTGAAGAGGTTAAAACAACCAAACCTAGCCTTAGGAAGAGGTTTAGGGATTGTAGAAAGGCGAAAGCTTGCTAAAGTCGAGAACTTTATGTCCATGAGGGCCTAGAGGAGATCAGATCTGAACTCCTCACTTCAAAACGTGCTCAATACCATAAATGCCTCAAGAATAAGCTGGAAATGACCCTAAACTCTTGAATGGAGAGATCTAACAAGATAATGATCAAGGTAATGACTTTTTACCTTCAAATGAATGCCAAAACGAAGTAGATGCTGGATCTACAAGCTCCTTCTCGTTCCAAGCTTCTCAATCTTCAAGCCTCTTCAAGAAATGCACCAAACACACACTCTTTAGCCTCACACACCCTCAAAGTAGGAGGTTAGCTCGATTAGGGTTTGTTTGTGGACGTGAAGGTGGTAAGGGAGGCTGGAGGGAGGACTTAAGGTCCTTTAAATAGGGTGTAAACCCTAAAAATTAGGGTTTTCATGCAGAACCTCAACTCGTCGAGTTGGGTCCTCCAACTCGTCGAGTAGGTCCTGAAGTTCAGACGACCTGAACAGTTTCTACACGACGAGTTGGGGCAGCCAACTCGTCGAGTAGGTCTACAAATATTAATATAAAGCTTTAAATTTTATACCTGAGAATCGGGATGTTACATTTTATCTCTAATTGCATATTCTAATGATCAATTTTGCAATACTAATATATATATATATATATATATATATATATATATATATATATATATATATATATATATATATATATATATATATATATAATCTTTGTGCTTAAGAATCATAATAGGATGATATTACTAATAATATATGATCATATACGATCACACTAACAACAACTTGATACAATTAATTATTTATAAGAATTTGATTCTTGGTAAATATTCATAACTTTTATAATTAAGTAGGAATTATTTATTTTATAAAAATAATATTTTTAAATGGAAAGTGAAATAATATATCATATGTATGATTTACTAAGTCGTGTACATTCTTTCGGACTAGAAGGACTTTTGTCTTTTAGCTTAAAGGTTAAAAGTTAATATCTTATAAAAGATTACAAGATTTTTTTTATAAACTTTTATCTTTTTTCTCTTGTTACATGTGCGAAAATCTAAACAAATTAAAACCTTTTACTTCCAAGGAATAATCATGGGTTTACAATAAAAATCTTACATACAATTTGGAACAAGGAAATAGGATAACTACATCCTACTATCTATTTATCCATTGTGCTCTTGCCTTTTCTTCTGATATAACGACTGCTACAACCTGAACCTACAAAACATAAAACATCTATAACATTAGACACAACGTGATTGGTGAGTTATTCTTCTTTCTTATCTTATCTTTCTTTCTATCTTTTTCTCACACTCTATTATCTTATCTCTACTATACTCTTTATCTTAAACTTCTTAACATGCTCTGTCTCTTTCTCCATCTCTTCTTTTTCTTAGCCTCTTAACAGGCTCTTATCATACTCTTCTCTTTTTATAACTCCGCCTCATTCTTTATCTCTTCTTTTTCTTTGTTTTTAGCCTCTTAGCAGGCTCTTCTCATGGTCTATACAAACTCTAACTATTTCTCTATCCTCATCACTCTGTGCTCATCTAGATCCAAAGGTCGCAACTCATACTCTAAGGGAATAACATCCCACTTTCATTACTAGGCACGCTAACCCATTCTTAACTGTAAGGTCACACCTTATGATCTGATGAGTCAAACACTCTACACGCTAACTATTAGTGTCACCATCAGTTCCAGCATGTAGATAGTTATCTTATGTAATCTTTGTATATTAGGTAATGATACATATATGTATAGAATAGATACCAGATCCGGTAACTTTGCGATGAAGATCAGTCCTTAGTATAAGATTAGATATAATCCCTTCAATCAAGGGATATACTTATATAGATTAGCATATATTCAACATTAGGGTGAAACCTTAATCTGTAGAACGTCTTGGTGACCGTCTTTGTGACAACCCATTTTCTTGGTGAAAGCAAATCCTTTCTTGGTGAAAGACAATTTGGTGAATTCCTTGTGTTCTTTACTTTTTTTGTTCTTTATTTGCTCAGTTTAGTTTGTTCTTGTTTATCATAATTGAAGTGTATTCGATCGATAAAAACCTTCAATTAGTATCAGAGCAGGTTTTTTATACACTCAAGTAATTATTTCGACCTCCTACAACCCAAAATCGACAGCTTGCAACAAGATTCAGTTTGATGAACTCAACTTCACTGCCTGGAATTCAAAGGCCATAGATGCTCTCGAGATCATGGAGTTTGACATGCTCGACATCATCAAAAAAGGACCCAATGTTGTTATGCATCAATCATCCAATGATGATGCATCTGATAGTAAGCTAAAAAGGAAATTTGTGTCGGGATACAACAAGGAAGAGAAAAGGATGCTGAATCTCGATGTAAATGCAAGAGTTGCTACTAGAAACTCACTCACTTATTCTTTCTATCGTTTGGTTCAAAACTGCTCAACTGCTCAAGAGATGATGATCACACTATCATCTGGTTTTAAAAAGAAAAACCTCTTAGATGACGAAGGCTCAAAAGGTAAGTGTCTCATGGCCCAAATCATTGATTCTCACATTGTCACATCAAATGCCAATGTTGAATCTCTTGATGTTGATCCTTCTCAAGCTGGTACATACCTTAAGGAATGGGACGCAACCTCAGCGTATCAGGTAAAAAAGCTCGTTAATTACTCTTTTGGCGATAACATCGAAAAAGATGACACGATTGATCACTTACGTTTCGATTTATATGTTTTAAACAAAGAAAGATCTTCTCTCAGTTTTCAGTTAAAAAACCTTAAAGAAAAACTCTCCTTTTTAAACAATCTCTTTCTCTTTTAAAAAAGGAAAACATTTCTGTCTCGTTGACCAACAATTTTCTCCATTCTGAAAAAGAAAAAGCTATTGATCATGCTAGAAATATTCAACTTATTTTAAAAAACTGGGCTTCTTCTCACTGTAATGTAACAAGAATTACTAATGCTCGGATTCCAAATCAGTGTGAGAAAATTCTTGGAGGCAATATAGAAGGTGTTGTTTCCTTAACAAAAAGTGTTGAGACCAAACAAAACTTCTATAACGCTGGTTGATACTCATTGCTCTAATTGATACTCATTGCTCCACTGATTGATACTCAATGCTCTACTGATTGATGCTTATTGCTTTAAGAATAGATCTGTGAGTTCTTATGTTATAAATCAAACTCTAATTGATACTCATTGCTCCACTGATTCTAATGGTAACACAACATGTGTTTCTCAATTATCTGATGGGTTTTGAGCATCCTAACACTCCTATGGTGTACATGCAACCCTAGAAACCTTGGATCTATGTTTTACTATGAATACATGCAACTTTGTTTTTCCAAGGTTCATAACCTATCTAGCATGGCATGGGGAACATTAAACATAATGGCTAGAAGAATTACATACCTTTTCAATAGTGAGTTAATTCCTTGGAGTTTGAGAGCCAAGCACCAATAATGTGGATGCCTCAAATGGAAATCACAAATCACCACAAACTTGGAAAAACTTAAGAGAGTGTATGTTAGCTTAAAGAAATCAGCCACCACCTTACACACACACAACTAGTGCCATTTCAAGAATTACAAGCTCCTTTATTTAGTGTGGGGAATTAGGGTTACATCCATGTAAACCCTAGTACCCATGACTCTTCCTTTCCAAGGATCCATGGGTTAAAAGCTCCATGGACTATCCATGGACTCCCATGCATGCCAAGCCCATTCCAAATGAGTATTAACCCACACTTATATAAATATAAGAGCCCATATTTAATTAGTCACCTTTTTGATCACCAAATTAATTCTAAATTAATTTATGATCAATACTAATTAAATAATATGATTTCATATTAATATATTATAACTTATAATATATTAACAAATCATAAACATACAATTCTCACAGGTTTAACCATAAATAGTTCGGGTGAAGTGCAACCCAAATGGACCATGTCGGGTCGGGTCAAGTATATACCAAATAAAGTTATGGACTTAGACACCTTATCCAACATTATCTACTCTTGATCCTTCCCGCCAACCACCTCATCGTGAGTATGTTCTTACTTCCACTAAACTTTTCCTAAAATTTCCTATATGTAATGGTGAAGGTCATTCGGTAAAAAAAATTCTTAGAATATTTCATCAGTGCTCCATTAGCAACTCTGAATCTAAAGATAAATCAAAGTATTCTATTTTAGATGACTCTTTAATGTCTCATGAGCCTCATGACAAGTTATCATCTGAGCATACCATCGATGACACTCTTTATTCCAGAACTAAAACAAGAACTCTTGAACCAAATAATCAAAGTTCTTCGAATCCAGTAGTTGAAAAGAAATCAAAATCAAATGTTAAAGGAAAGAATCCTGAAATCAAAGTTTGTTATCAATGTGGTGATGCTTGTCACAAAGTCAGCGAGTGTACTTTTGAAAAGAACTCCATTCGTGCTGAAAGCATCATGACTTGTAATGATAAGTGGATCAAAAAGGGAAACTCTTTAAACTGTCTCCCTGATGATTGTTATAATATTTTTTTCTTAAGTGACCCATTGCAAGATGGGTCAATTAATATTAACTGTATATTTTAGTTTCAGGGTAAAGAACGTATTTGGTATCTAGATAGTGGTTGCTCAAGACACATGACCGAATTCAAGTCTCTTTTGGAAGATTTCATAAAACAGATGGTCCTACTATTACGTATGGATATAATGGCAAGGGAGCTACCAAGGGATATGGAACCATCAAGTGCAATTTTTTTGTATTCAAGAATGTCTCTTACGTGAAAGGTCTCCAACACAATCTCATTTCAATCAACCAACTATGTGACACTGATTATGAAGTTCACTTTGACAAGAGAGAAAGAAAGGTTGTTGATCAAAAGAATGTTATTGTTCTGACTGCAAATCGACAAAATGACATTTATGTATTGAATATGTTCTCTGATGACAACTCTCTTCGTCGTTGCTTCTTCTGTCATTCTCAGTCTCATCTAAATTCGTTGTGCCATAAGAGGTTATCTCATTTGAATTTCAAGAACATATCAAAGATTTAAGGAATCATCTTGTAAGAGGAATTCGTAAGATGCAATTTGTCAAAGATAAGCTATGCTCAACATGTGAAAAAGGAAAGAAAACCAAGACTTCCTTCTAGCCAAAGTCTTGTTCTTCCATTATCAAACCACTTCATCTCCTTCACATGGATCTTTTTGGACTGGTCCCGATTAACTCAAGAGTTGGGAAGAAGTATACTCTTGTTATTGTGGACGGGTTTTCAAGATATACTTGGGTAGTCTTTTTAGGAAAGAAGAGTCATGCAGCTGATGAAATCATTTCTCTCATTAAGTAATGGGAAGTTCTTTATGATCACAAAGTTAGGCAATTACATAGTGATCATGGAACCGAGTTTAATAACTCCTCCCTAGAAGACCTTTGCTAAAACATAGGAATTTCCTAGAATTTCTCTGCTGTTAGAATTCCCCAAGAAAATGGTATTGTTGAATGAAGAAATGGAACACTCATTGAAGCTGGAAGGACTATGGTTGTTAAAGTTGGTATTCTTTTGTCATTTTGGGCTGAAGCTGTCAGCACAACGTGTTATACCTAAAACCGATCAATCATTGCTAAGTGTCATGGGAAAACTGCCTATGAGCTACTTAAGGGAAGGAAACCGGAGATCTCATACTTTCATGTGTTTGGATGTGTTTGTTACATTTTGAATCAAAGAGATCATCGTTCTAAGTTTGAAGCTAAAGCTGATGAAGGGGTGTTTCTAGGTTACTCTAATATATCCAAAGCTTTCAGGGTATTCAATCTTTCAAGGAAAACTGTTGAGGAAACTGCACATGTCACTTTCGATAACGAATTATTCATTCAGGACTGAATTGATCATCATTCATCAATTCTGAATTAATTAACTTATAGTCCTTTAAACCATGTTCCTGATATCTTGCCAAATGACACTGAACTTGTTGTTCCCAATTTGGATCAAATTATCAACTCTCAACCTATCTCTGAGGATCCACATGTCATCTATGAAGAAGCTGAGCCATCTATTCAAGCAGATTTTGTTCCAAATAATACGAATGAATGTTCCCATCCGAGAATTCTTCGAGATCATCTTGAATCTCAAATCATTAGAGATGTAAATTATAGGATTCTCACTCGTAGCAGAGTCGGCATCAACTTCTGCATGTTTGTGAATTTTGTCTCGATGATTGAACCAAAGAATGTCGTTGAAGCCCTGAAGTAAATTGACAAGATCACGACTATGTAGGAGGATTTGAATGAATTTGAACGTCATCGTGTGTGGACTCTTGTTTCAAAGCCTTAAAAAAAACTATCATTAGCACTAGTTGGTTATTCAGAAACATGATGGATGAAGATGGGATTGTCATAAGAAACAAATCTAGACTTGTGGCTCAAGGTTTTTGCTAACTGGAAGGGTTAGACTATGATGAAACATTTGCTCCTGTTGCTAGACTTGAAGCAATTCATTTGTTTCTTGTTTTTGCTTTATTCAAGAACTTCAAAGTCTATCAAATGGACGTTAAGACTGCTTTCTTACATGGAGATATTCAAGAAGAAGTCTTTCTAAAGCAACCTCCAGGGTTGGAAAGTGAAGAATTTTCAAATCATGTATATCCTCTTGATAAAGCTGTCTATGGTTTGAAGCAGGCACTTAGAGCATAGTATGGCACATTGGCGAGCTATCTTCTTGCAAGTGGATACAAACGAGGTAATATTGACAACACCTTGTTCATCAAGCACTAAGGATCTCACATCATTCTTGCTCAAGTGTATGTTGATTATATCATTTTCAGATCCATTGATGAGAAACTAAGTACTGAATTTGCTGAGATCATGGCTAATAAGTTTGAGATTAGCATGATGGGTGAACTAACTTTCTTTTTAGTTCTACAGGTTAAACAACTAACTGATGGTATTTTTGTGTTGCAAGCTAAATACGTTACAGACATTCTTAAGAAGTATGGTTTTTATGACTTCAAACTGGCAAAGACTCCAATGTCTTCATCAATGTCTATCGGCTCTGATCCAACTGGTGTTGATGTGAATGCAACTCTGTATCGAGGACTGATAGGCTCGCTGCTCTATCTTACTTCTAGTTGCTCTGAAATTTTGTTTGCTACTATTATGTGTTCGTTATCAAGTCAGTCCTAAGGAATCTCATATTCTTGCCGTAAAAAGGGTTTTTGCTACTTAAAGCATACACCCAATCTTGGGTTATGGTATCCTCATGATTCTGAGTTCAAGCTGGTGGGATAAACTGAATTAGATCATGATGGTTGTGACATTGATCGTAAAGTACTTCAGGAGGAGCTCAAATGCTTGGAGATAGATTGGTCAGCTGGTCCAGCAAGAAGTAGACATCAGTGGCTTGTTCTACTGCTGAAGCTGAATATGTAGCTGTTGGAAGGTTTTGTGCTCAGATTCTATGGATTTAAATTCAACTAATGGATTATGGTTTAAACTTCTCAAAGAATCCCATCTGCTATGACAACACCAACACCGTTTAGATGATTTAGAATCCAGTGCAACATTCCAAAACCAAGCTTATCGATATCCTTCATCACTTCATCAGGGACATCGTTCATAAGGGAAAAGTGGAGTTGGTCTACATTCCATCCACTGATCAGCTGCCTGACATTTTCACAAATGGATTAGATAAGAAGACTCTAAACAAATTGATTGTAGATCTTGGCATGGTTTCTGATGAATCAAAGAATCGAGTATCGAATTAATCAGAGTATGAATTCAGATAAGAATGCGAGATTGAACACCGGATGTAAATATGATCTTGTTTCAGCTCTATTACGCTTTCGAATGTTTACAGAGTACAATAGACAGGTCTGTAAAAACTCTTATCTAACTCTAGTAAATAACTCTATTTATAGGGAACCGAAAGCGTACAAAAAATATACTAAGGCCTAGACACTTAAGCTTCGAATAAAAGCGCCCTAGTAAAATACATAACAAAACATTCGAAGAGTTCATAATACATTTCGACTAATTACAACAATTTGACCCTTACAATCTCCCCCTTTGTAATCATAGTCGAAGTCCTCAATTAGTAAGAAGCTGGATGGAATACAGCATCACTCTTCGAATCTCCGTGTACCAAGAGATAATCTTTTTCAGTTCTTTCTTATCTCCTTCATTGTTCTTCTTGCAATGATTCATACGAACAATTAAGTTCGTATATTGAGATGTTGAATATCTCTCCACTTCGCATGCCTGGAATAAGAACCGTTTAGCTTTTCCAGCTTTGTCTTTTCCTGTGAATACCATTCCAAAAGGCTTCAGGCAAATTTCACCATCAGCATACTTCTTCAATTATGCCTGAGTCTTCGTAGGAGCCATCGGAACTTTAATTTCCATACCTTTAGCCGTAGCTAACTCCACATCTGTAAGAGCCAAGCACTCATAGTAATTTTCGATGAAAATCTTGATGAAAGCAACCCCAAGCTTGAATTCATCAGGTTTTGTGTTTTGAAGGTATGAAAATGATTTGTCTTTTAAAAGTAATGCAACTTGTATAAGATCATACAAGTTCATGAATGGAAAATCTGCAACAGTAAACTCACAAATATTTCCATTTGCCCTGGCTACCACATACTTGAAATTTTGGACTGTGTTTTCGAATACCACATCCTTTTTCATACTAATCACTTTCTTGATTTTAATCAATGACCACACTTCCTCAGGGGCTTTTGCAAGAACAGCATGAAAACGAATTTTCATGTGTGTACCTTCATCCTTTCCTTTAAAATTTCCTTCAGCTTTGAACTGAGGCATGATGAACATCATTTCGTTTATTGGAAAATCCAGCTGGCTTGCATCAGTATTCGTGACCAAATAACTTTGTTTTGGTTTCTTCTCAAATGAATACATGTGATTATATGCTACCTTGGCCTCGATTGTTTCGTAATTGTAGTGTTTGGATGGATCACCTTTATCCATACCCTTCAGATCACTAGCACGCTGAGCCATAATACTTTGAATCAACCTCAGTTTTTCGATTTCAGCTTTTGCTGCAGCCTTCTTTTCTTCTTTTGACAATTCCACTACAATTGATTTCCCTTTATCTTTCAAAGCTGGATTGTCAATTGCCTCTTTTGATTTCGAACCACTCTCACCAGTCCCCATAGATTTACCAATTACAATTCCTTTCGAAATAGGTCTTGTAATAGGTAGCGTTGTAACGACTGTTGAAGTAACCATCCCAGCAGAAACTATAATTGGCTTTGTTGTTGGGATCTTCGAAGAAAAAACTTTTCCTACAACTTTCGCATCTTCACCACTAGTCTTCGACTCTCCAGTTTTTCTTTCTCCCCCTTGCACCCCTGTGAAAACAGGTGGGGCATATGTGGTTGGAAGAAGGCTTGATATGCGAAAGAGAGGAGCAAGTTGCTTGTTGAGAATGGCTTCGAATTGGATAAACTTTTGAGATAAAAATTCAGGAGTAATCAGGGAAGAAGAAACCGGCCTTTTTGAAATTTCTTTTAACTCCTTAAGCAAAGTAATCACTTCCTCAAAGTTTGCACTTTCGGATGTTGAAAGTTGAGTAAGTTGAGGACTCAACCTTTCATATAATTTGACAAATTTGGTGACAACATCACAAATTATATCAACCTTTTGATTCAAGGATGCATAATCTTGTTGAACAGAAGCAACTTCTTTTTGCATGTCTTCACGAAGTTCACGAATTTGCAAATTAACATCCTCCTTTACTTTCTTCACTTCCTGAACAAAAAGAACATGCCTTTCCTTTGTGACATTCTTCAACTCTTTCACATCACTTGTAAACTTTGAATTTTGAGAATTGATCCGAAGTTCATTATTTTGATCATTATGATCAGTTTTCTCCAAAATTCTTGATTCAGAGTCAGTAAGCATTCCAGATACTTTGCTCACAACTCTGGCTTCGAACATCTTCAACATAGTATCAACCTCCAAACTTGAAATAGATGAACCACCCCCCAGATCAGCTTGAGATTGAATTATCGAATTCAACTTCTGATTCAGAATTTTAAATTGCTTCATGGTCATTAGCATATGATCTGGAAACTGCTCTTCTTCATCATGAAATTCCAATTCCTCAAACATGCCTCCAAACCCCTCTGTATCAGTTTTTGTCTCCATAAAAATGGTTTCTTGAACATTCGAAGTCGGTTTGGGTGTGTCAGTGGATTGAGAAGAAAAAATTGAAGTGAATGGTTGATTGATAATGTGTTCGAATGTAGGAGAATCAGTGGTTGATGTAATGGGAATAATGAATGGTGGTAAAGAAACAAGACTTTCGAAGGAAACAGAAGTAGATTGACCTGGATCTTCATTCTTCGCATCTCCATCACCCATATTGACATTTGCATCCGTATCAGATACGTTTGCAGGGATGCCTGAAGTCCGTACCTCCTCAAAAACTGATTTGGCAACCGAATCTTCGGGTGGTATGACAACTGTCTGCTCAGGAGTTGAACTTCCTTCGTGAGGAGTGAACTCTGGTGTTTCTGGAATTCTTTCCTCATCATCTTCTGTTGACTCAGTAGAAATCACGAGTTTTCGAGTCTTCTTCTTCTTCTTCTTGGACAAATGTTTTGCCATATCCTCAGCCCTTCGTTTCTTGGACACCGGAGAAACAGGTACTGGCACTTCTCTAATTAAAACACCTTGATGAGTGATTTGAGGTTTTCGAACCACTTTATGTATAGGAGACTTGCTTTTATGGGTTGACTTCATTTTGATTCTTCGAAACATACCAGTCTTCGAAGGAATAACGACATTCTCTTGTGTTACTTCAATAATAGGCTCAATCACTTGAGTTTCAGCAACAGACACTTCAACTGTTTCAGACTTCTTCTTTGGAGATTTTGAAGATTTTAACTCGGTTTCAGTCTTCTTCGTCTTCTTGGATTTCTTATCATCTCTTCCCAATAAAATGCCAGTTTCGACTGTAGAATCAATGGTCTGCAAATATGCCACCAAGACAGAATTCGAAGGATCAAATCTTTTAAGCATTGCATCAGGAATACGAGCAACTGATGGAAAAACTTCAGCACTATCTGTGACATCCTTCGGATAATGATACGATTGAAAAACGGCTCTTCTTCATCATTGGGTACCAAAATCCCTTCCTTGCTGTAAAAGTATTGCAAAATTAAGCTCCAGTATCTGGCACACGAAATACCAAGAATAGCATTCGTATGTTCTACACCCTTTTGGAATTCCTTCCATAATTGTGTAGAATAATCCACTTGAAGATCATAATAAATTCCAGCAACCATTGCATAAACTTCCATTCTTCCTTTATCAAGACCAACTGTTCTCCCAGTTAAACATCTTAGAAAGATTCCAAATAAGAAATTCCATAGGCGTGGAAGACCAGATTTCTTAAAATCACTGATCTTGGACAATGGAGGCTGATATCCCATCTCTTTAAACATATTGACAATTTGAGGGAATGTGAAAGCAACATATGGAGGTGAATTCAGAATTTCAAGAATTTGACATAATAGTTTCTTGGATAGCCTGACCTTTTTGTCGTTCACCAGATGAAAAGTAATCGTATCAGAAGCTTTGTTGTAAGTAGCAGTTGATCCTGCTTGAGAAAGCCAAGACATTGGAACAGAGAATGAACTGAAAATCGCCTTAGACAAAACAGAGTTCTTCAAAGCAACGATTAGCATCTTCAATTCTTCCGGGTATTGAGAAACATCACCCTCCAAGTGATAGTTTGATGCTTGAATCTTCATTATTGGTAATGAAGAGGCATCTTCAGTGGTATGAGAATCAACATGAGCAGAAGTCGCCATTGTTAGAGTTTGAAGATTTTGAAGATCAGAGAATTTGGGAATTGTTCTTTTTGATCGCGTAAACTAATAATGAACCCTTGAATGCCCTTTTATATGTAACCGTGAAGTTTGAATTTCAAGCGGGATAGGTATTTAATGATATCCGACGTGGCACCTTGAAAATCGGACCATTACTACGTAAAAGTAGCCATGCGTCAAAAAGTAGCTGTCACATCGCCTTGAAAAACGGACATAATACCATACGTCATTTAGAAACAGCCTGTCATGTTATCCCCATGATGATTGTAACCGTCAGAACCCTTCGTATGGAAGTAAGGCTCTTTCACTTTTCGGATGAAAAGCGAAGTCATATGCCAGATGTGTGAAATCATCAGCCTGAGTTGGTATTACTCAGAACCTCAAGGATTTCGTGAGTGCAGTGTTCCAAAGAATGTAGACGAGAAACAAAGATAAGTAAATTTTGGGATATTGTGATGTCAAACAATTGACACAAAAGCAGATAAAATCCCGGGCAAAGATTACTTCATTAATCATTAAGAGAAATGATCAATAGCTTGTGTGGGTTCCCGTGAATTACAATCGAATACTTGTTGATAAGTATCGAAGGTTTTCTTTTATAATGCTTCGCGGGTAGGAAAAAAATTTCGTTACATATCAACCTAAACATAAGGTGAGAAATTGTAACAGAAATTACTTGTATAACCAGTGTAGTCATTGACAAGTGTGTTTTGGAAAATTTTAAGTGACATGGATTTTCGAATGAAACTCACACGAAAATCATATTCAAGAAAAAATTTGTGGTGGATCTTGTTGGGTAACAAACATCATGGTTTTCGAATGTTTGATCAAGACCACTCATTTGAAATGAATATGATTTGGAGTTTCGAATTTTGGTATTGAAACAAATGTTTCGTGAAAATCTGGAACATTGTTCCCCGTCAATTCCTTAAAAGTATAATGAAAATTGGGTTTCACTTTCATCATGGTCTCATGATGTCAGATCATAAACACAAATTTTTGATATGTCTAAGTCTCGATGGGTTTGATCAGAGACCTCTCGGACATATGTCTTCGTGTGTGATCGTGTAAGAACTTTATAGGTGAAAAAGATTGATGTAAGACATGAAAAGTATCTCTGTTATTTTTGGACCAAACAGTAAACTCTTAACTCATATTGAGAAGAGTCAGGTAGCTCAGAAACTAATGTGAATATAAGCCTGATTGGGAAGAAATTTTCGTATGAATAATTTCATTAAGGCTTTCGTACACACACATTCAGTCATTGGAGGCTTTTGGACAACATGCAGCAGCATGCTTCTAGGGACAACTTAACTAGTTGAAATGATGAAAAATTTATCGATTCATACGAAAAATGTACCTAATCCACTATGTATCTTCATGATTATCTGCAACAAAATACTAAAAAGAAATAAGAATCAAAATATTTTTGTTGTTTTGAGTTTTCGAAAGTAAAGAGAGAACAAATGAAAATCTTTTTGGATTTTTGAATTTTCGAAAATTAAATGACAAAACAAACGAAAATCTTTTTGGAATTTTTTTTTTGAATTTTCGAAAATGAAATGACAAAACAAAAGAAAATCTTTTTGGATTTTTGAATTTAAAATGAAATAACAAAACAAAAGAAAATCTTTTTGGATTTTAATTTTTTCGAAAATGAAAATTTACTATACTTGTTGCAAAAACACGAAATTTTATCTTCCTCTGATAAGTGACAAATGTACGAATTCGAAGAGGTCGAAACGTTGACTATGAACAGTAACCTCTGAATCAACCCTTAAATTTAGTGATAAATTTACGAATTCGAAGGGGTCGAAGCGTTGACTATGAACAGTAACCTCTGAATGCTGACGGATATTGCTTTGTGTTTCATTCAGCGCCTCTGAATCATTCCTGATCATTCATCATTCTCCTTTTTCGCAGGGAACATAATTTCCATCGATCATTCCAAGTCCTTCTATTATTCTCACAAGGGATTTTTCATCTAAAGGTTTCGTGAAAGTATCAGCTAACTGATCAGTTGTTTTCACGAAATGTACTTCAATATTCTCATCCTCCACGTGATCCATGATGAAATGATAACGAAGTGCAATATGTTTAGTCTTCGAATGCTGCACAGGATTATGACAAATTCTTATTGCACTTTGAGAATCACAATATAATGGAATCTTTTTCATATTGATTGCATAATCACGTAATTGGCTTTGAATCCATATAATTTGTGAAGTGCAAGCAGCAGCAGCCACATATTCTGCTTCAGCTGTTGAAATGGATACACATGTTTGCTTTTTCGATTGCCAGCTCACCAATTTGCCATCCAGAAATTGACATCCACCACTTGTGCTTTTTCGATCAAGATTACACCCACCCAAGTCTGCATCCGAATATGCTTGTACAAAGAACCCAATTTTCGAAGGATGCCATAATCCTAACGAAATTGTTCCTTTAAGATAACGAAATATATTCTTCACAGCAGTGAGATATGGTTCTCGTGGATTAGACTGATACCTTGCACAATTACACACAGAAAACATGATATCAGGTCTACTTGCTGTAAGATAAAGTAATGAACCAATCATGCTCCTATAAAGAGTTATGTCAACTGCAGGTTTATCTAACGAAGGTGTCGACTTTATGCAGTTGCCATTGGAACTCGTAACTTTGTGCTATTCGTCAATCCAAACTTTTCTAGCAGATTATTCGTATATTTTTCTTGATTAATAAAAATTCCTTCTCTGCTTTGACGAATATTCAAACCAAGAAAATTATTGATTTTTCCCATCATGCTCATTTCGAACTTACTTTTCATCAAATCTTCGAATTCTCTAGATAAAGCAGGGTCAGTTGAGCCAAAAATAATATCATCAACATAAATTTGAACAAGCATTAGATGATTCCCAACTTTCTTTCGAAATAATGTGGGATCAACAGATCCTTGTTTAAATTTAGATTGTTTCAAAAATGAAGTAAGAGTTGCATACCATGCTCGTGGTGCTTGTTTCAAACCATAAACTGCCTTATCTAAAATATAAACATGATTTGGAAATTCTTCGTTAATAAAACCTGGGGTTGTTCCACATAAACAGTTTCTTCAAGCTCTCCATTTAAAAATGCACACTTCACGTCCATTTGATAAACATCAAAATCTTTGTGAGCTGCATAAGCCAGAAATATACGAACCGCCTCGAGTCTTGCGACAGGGGCAAAACTTTCTTCATAGTCGATTCCTTCTTGTTGTGAATATCCTTTAACAACAAGTCTGGCTTTGTTTCGAACAATATTTCCATCTTTGTCAGTTTTATTTTTATAAATCCATTTTAACCCGAATTTTTTAATAGAAACATTTTCAGGTTTAGGAATTAATCTCCAAACCTTGTTTCGTTCAAATTCAGACAATTCAGATTGCATTGCAACAACCCAATCTGAGTGTTCCATTGCAACCTTAACTGTTTTTGGTTCAATTTTAGAGATGAAAACATTGAACATGCAAAATTCTTGATGAGTATTCAATACCTCATTCTTTGCACGAATTTGAGCTCTTGTTAAAACACCCTCTTGTCGATTCCCAGTCACTTGATTCTTCGGATGATCTCTTGTCCACTTTTCCATTGGTGGATATGCTGGATCAAATTCCAAAGGTGCATCTTCGTATATATCATCATTCTCTGAACCTGCAATCGAACAAACATCATCAAAATCATTATTATTCTCAATGTTTTCTAAATGCTCCCCCTCAACATTATGCTCCCTCCCAACATCATGGTCCCCCTCAACATTAGCATTCACTTTTCCATTCTCCCCCTCGAAAGAATGTTCTTCCTCAACTAGAGTATTCGAATCCAATTGCTCCCCCTCCACTGGATTGTTTTGCATGCTTTCACCTTTCTCTGGAGAAGTTGATGTTGAATCATTAGTAAGATTCGTTAGTTCAGAGAGATGATTATCATTTGCATTTATTTCAGCATTAACTGCATGATCTGAAATTCCAAAAATTAAATCATAATCAATATCTAAGGTTTGTGAGGATTCAGATTCATCTTGTATGTTTTTCATAATAGGATGATTTTCAAATTGCAATGTAGTTTGTTTTATGTAGTAATCATCAAATGTAAGATTAAAAGTTTCTTCAACTTTTCGTGTTCTTCTGTTTAACACACGATATGCGACTGAATTATGCGAATATCCCAAGAAAATCCCTTCATCTGCTTTAGCTTGAAATTTCGTAAGATTATCCTTGAGATTCATAATGAAGCACCTGCATCCGAAAACATGAAAAAAATTTACGTTAGGTTTTCGATTGTTGAGAATTTCATATGGAGTAATGTTAAAACGACGATGAATGAAATATTTGTTTTGTGTGAAACATGCAGTAGATACCACTTCAGCCCAAAGGTATTGTGGAAGATTCACATATGCCACCATTGTCCTTGCCGCTTGGCATAGAGACCTATTTCTTCGTTCAACAACACCATTTTGTTGTGGTGTGTATGGAGATGAAAAGTTATGCGAAATTCCTTTGTCCACCAAAAATGAATCAAGAACCTTGTTCTTAAATTCCGTTCCATGATCACTCTTAATTTTTCGAACAATCTTCTTCAATGTTGTTTCCATCTTTTTGATAAAGTCAATCATGATTTGTGCAACTTCGGATTTAAGCCTGAGAAAATAAACCCACGTAAATATGGAAAAGTCATCAATAATAACTAAAATGTACCTTTTCTTGTTGAGAGTTGAAACTGTCGAAGGACCACATAAATCAATATGTAAGAGCTCCAAAGGTGCAACAATTTTCGAATCAATCGTAATTGGATGACCTTGTTTATGTTGCTTTCCAACTTCACAAGCTGCACATAAAGAATCATTGTCAAATTTAAGTACAGGTAAACCTCTTACCAAATCTTGTACCACTAGTTTATTGATGTTTCGAAAATTGAGATGAGAAAGTCTTCGATGCCAAAGCCAACTTAAGTCTGATGTAGCTTTCGAAAGAAGACATATAGCAGGTTTCCCTACTATCGGATTAATGTCCAAAGTGAACATGTCACCTTTCCTTTTGGATTTCTGTAACACTTCTTTTGTGTTGACATTCGAAATAACACTTCCTTCTTCGTTAAAAAGAACTTGATTGCCAGTGCCCACAACAAGTTGGGAAATACTTTCAGCTTTTTCTCAATCTTTCCTTCAGACATTTTCGAATCTTTCTTCTCAACTTTCTTTTTCTCCTCAACAGCAGTTTTACTCACAACACTTCCTTTTACCTCAGCAAGCTTAGTTTTCGGATTGAACAGCTTTTTGAAAAACTTCTTAACGCGATTATTCGAGTAAAAAGCTATTGCCTCATCATCCGAATTCATGATGTATCCTTCTTCTTCCTCAGAGTCACCATTTTCTGCTTCTTTCTCAGAGATCTTTGAAACAAGTGCCATTGGACCTCCCAAATTTAACTTCGTCTCCTCAGCAATTTCATTAACCTCAGTTTCGTGTGTTTTCAACTGATTGTACAAATCATTGAGAGTTGATGTATCAAAACTTTGCTGATTCTTCACCATCATACTTACACTTCTCCATTCTTTTCGAAGACCCATCACAAAAATGAGATTGAATTCCATTGAAGTCCTGGTAATTCCATAGCGAGTACAACGATAGATTAGCTCATTCAGACGATTATAGTAGACTTCGATTGTTTCACCTTCTTTTTGTCTGAAATCTTTCAGCTCAACCAAACACTGTTTGACTGAATTGATTTTCGTCTTCTCACTTCCTTGAAAGTTATCTTTCAGATTGTTCCAGATCTCCTTTGCAGTTGTACAACTCCTAACGTAATTGTACACAACTGGAGGTAAAGCACCTCGTAGTTCCCTCATACACCTTTTCTCCAGTTTCTTCAGACGATCAGTTTGATTATCAACATCAGAACTTGTGGAAGAAGATCCGATTGGTTGAACATTCACTGGAACATTGACATTTCCAGTGATACATGACCATAATTCTTCATCAAGACCATTCAGATAATCCTGCATACGATCAGCCCACTGATCATAGTATTCAGGGATTAGCATTGGAATTTTGGTTGATGATCCTAACAGATGAGAAAACGAGGTCATCAAATTGAGATTGAAACTCGCCATTTTTGTACGGAAGTTGATTTTGAAAATTTCTTAAGAAGATTTGGAAATTTGAAATCAAACTAGTTGAATCAAATCGAAATTGCTAGAAGAACACTCGATTCAACAATTCAAATGCAGAATCAAATCACAGACTAAGATCTAAACAAATTTTTCACGATCAAAAAGTGCGGAAACTTTTGAACCAAAAATTTGATTCAAAAACTTTTTGAATGAATGAAAATCAGATCACAGATGTGATTCCCGCTCTGATACCAATTGATGAATCAAAGAATCGAGTATCGAATTAATTAGAGTATGAATTCAGATAAGAATGCGAGATTGAACACCGGATGTAAATATGATATTGTTTCAACTCTATTACGCTTTCGAATGTTTACAGAGTACAATAGACAGGTCTGTAAAAACTCTTATCTAACTCTAGTAAATAACCCTATTTATAGGGAACCGAAAGCGTACAAAAAATATACTAAGGCCTAGACACTTAAGCTTTGAATAAAAGCGCCCTAGTAAAATACATAACAAAACATTCGAAGAGTTCAAAATACATTTCGACTAATTACAACAATTCGACCCTTACAGTTTCATTGACTTAATTGTTTTATAACTCATTTGAATTAACATTGTTTCTGTTTGCTTTCTAAAAACACAAAAACAAGTGCTTTTTTTATTATGTTTAAACATCTTTACATAGTTTGCTTAAGCTATGCTTATAATATTTACAAGTATTCTCTTTTCCTTCTTTTATATATCCTTCAGGATTATCTAAGATCTATCTGCACCTCCTTCTTCCAAAGTTTGCAAGAACTGGAGTCATCCAGAATGTTCTGAATGCTCTTGGTGTTGAGAAGAATAGTGGCATCATGTCCTCTTCTTCTTGATAATGCCCTCTTTCTCCTCCACTCACTGTTATGGATGCAAGTAGAAACCATCAATATAATGAGTCATCTACTGACTCATAATCTGATAAAACCTCAAATGCCCTCGTGTTGATCTTTCCAACATGATGGTTTCACGAATTTGAGCTAGTTAACTCGTTGGTTACAAAGACTATTTTCTACCTCTCTCTCTCTTGATGAACATGAAGCTTGAAATCCAACTGCAATATCTCATCGATTAATGGCCTCATTATTCTTGTTTTGTAATTAGTTGTTTTGTATTTTGATGAATTTACCTTCTTGCCTGTGTTTTCTTTTATAGCCTTATTATTCTAGTGTTTGTATATTATTTATTATTTTGTTTCTGTATTAAAAGAAAAAGATTTCACGATGGCATTTCGTAGGCCAAGTATATAACTTTTGACAAATAATCTTCCCTACAAGCATGATGCTTTATGTGCCTAAATCTCTCTAAGTATCTCATCAGCGAGACCATCTGCTGAGATGACATTGAATCGTCCTCTCATGCTGATTGTCTAGCATCGTCTGAACTTTCTAAGTGAGATTGCCTAGTCCAAATAAAAAATTTGTAGAAAGACTTGGGTGTTTATTATTATTTAACTATATTGCCTGACTCTATCCCTGGAAGCATGCTTGCCGTATTCATCAAGTCTCATGTTCTGCTGAAGCATTGGGCATAACCCAATGAATTACCCTCACTACATAAGTCATCAATGTAAGGGTTACTTGTTTGGCCCTTAAATGAAAAAGGGTTATTTATGTCCTTAACCTTCTAGACTGAGGTATGACATGGTACCCTTATGAATTGAAGGTGAATATATGATTCTAGAATGCAACTAACTCTATGATGCAAGGATTAAACCACTACTTGTTGATGGGTTATCATTGTTAATAATTCACTCCGATTTCACCTCATCGTGACTGAAAGAATACATTCCCTCATTTTTCTTCTTTAAAGCTTTACGATTCAGCATACTGTACCATATGCTAATGAGAGCTTGAAAAATCTATGTCGATGGTTATGCAAAAACACCACAACTTATTACACGCATCATAACACTCTTTCCCTTTTCTTCTAATAAAAGTGATTAATGAGTCAGTGTATGAAATCATACGCTGATGAAATCTCACAATATTATGTCAGTAAATGGTAGTTTAATCCCACACTATTAGGAAACATCACAAACTCACTGGATTACAAGCTGCAGCTCTGATTTACTGATCACTTCCTCCAAGTTTAATATTTGCTGATGATGTCAAAAACGGGGAGACACTTGCAAACTACCAAGTGTTATTAATCTAAAGAGAAGCAAAATCTATGGGGGAGCCAAGCTGATAGCTGACATCAATATAAATGTGGAGTTATGTACGACACTTTCTCAGGGGGAGCATTTGTTAAATTGAAGAACATAAACTTTCAATCTTAATCTTAGGGGGGAGCACAAGCTAAAGAAATTATTGAAGATTAATTTTGACATCATCAAATAGGGGGAGATTGTAAGGTCACACTTTATAATATGATGAGTCAAACACTCTACACGCTAACTATTAGTGTCGGCGTCAGCATCGCCATTAGCGCCTCAAGATTTATCAGTGTCAACGTGTAGATAGTTATCTTGTGTAATCATTGTATATTAGGTAATGATACAATTATATATATAGAATAAATAGCAGATTCGATATATTTGTGATGAAGATCGGTCATTAGTATAGATTAGATATAATCCCTTCAATCAAGGGATATACTTGTATAGATTAGTATATATTCAACATTAGGGTGAAACCCTAATGTGTAGAACGTCTTGACGACCGTCTTTGTGACAATCCATTTTCTTGGTGAAAACAAATGCTTTCTTAGTGAAAGACAATTTGGTGTATTCCTTGTGTTCTTTACTTTTTATGTTCTTTATTTGCTTAGTTTAGTTTGTTCTTCTTTATTATACTTGAAGTGTATCAGATCGATACAAACCTGCATTAACGCTCTCTCTTGTGATCCCTCTTGGATCCTTAGTATTTGTTCTTACTTTTGAACCCCTCATAGATTCCTTACGCTTAACCACTCTTGAATTACATCTAAGTTCTTACAAAGAACTCTCTAATCTTGTTCCTCACAAGGAACCTTTATCTTCCTTTCTAACCATACTCCTTCTAGATTCTTGCAAGAATCTTCTATCCATATTCCTAAAGGGAATCAGCTATCTTTTTCCCCAAAGGCACATAATCTCATTCTCGCAGAAATCATACTATTTGTCCCCGTAGGAACCTCTACTCTATTCACAAAGTAATCTCTATCTCTTGTCCCTGAAGGAACCTTACCCGTGTTCCCGTAGGAACCATACTCTAGTTATCGTAGGAACCATGCTCTTGTCCCCGAAGGAACCATCTATCCTTTATTCCTGAAGGAAACTTCTATCATTTGTCCCCATAGGAACCTTCTTTCTCTGTAACTCTTTCCTTGTTATGTGACTCATCACATAACACTTGTCCCTTGGACAGTCTATCTCTTTATCTCATTAAAATATCTTCTATTACTCATCTAGTACTTAATACATTAAGTATTTAATCTATATCAATGTCTAGTACCATATAGCGTTCTACACAACACCAATGGTATCTAAACATACATACTTACAAATATGTATACACTTATGGTTACATTACGTGTAACCATGCTCTATCTCTATCTGTAATCTCCTAGGTATAAAAAAATACTCCTTCTCATAATTTATTCATACATAGGATTATATTGCATATAATCCTATTCTTTCATTATCTACTCTTATGGGTATACCTCACGATACCCATATTCTTTCTTTATACAGGTTTTTGTACTTTGGTTATACACACATGCTCAGATACATGATCTTAAGTTTATAACCGCAAGTATATGTTCTTACTTAGGATTGTAACATGTACAATCCTATCTTTTCCTTATCTAAGTCATGCTCATATACATGACACATACATAAAGCATACATACATACATACATATAAATATATATAACATAAAAAAAGGAGAGCGTAAGAGATATAACGCACCTTGTTAGTTAGTGAGAACTAACTATACTTTCTTTATTCATTTCTTCAATTGATGCATCTTGGCTCAACTTTTTGCTCAATGCCTATTCATACAACAATTCAAGTTTCTTAAAACCTGTCTTAGCCTATTAAAAGCTTATCTACTTATTAATGTCAAAATCATCTCTTAGTTGATCAATAATTCTAACATTTCATTTTATACTTCTAAATTCAATCCAAACAATGAATTAAACATCCCATAATACTTAATTCATCATTATTTAACATCTTAACGCATCAGTTCATTAATCACTAGTTTAGGGTTTCAAACCCTAACTTTACACAGTAATTTCACCATTGAAATTACACATAAAGCTTGTTCAAAGTTTCGAAACACTATTACTAGCTTCATACTCAAGATATAGGCTAATCAAGACAAAATAGTCTAATTAATTCATCAAAACACCATTAAGCACTAATTTGCTTAAGTGGAGAGAAGATGATTACCTCATGAGTTTCCAGTGTTCAATCCAAGCCATAAACACCCATAAGAAGAAGAGGGACATGTGATCAATTAGGGAGAAGGGAAGGGTTGAGATCGATTAGAGAGGTAAAGAAAAGACGGACAGAACTTGCGATCGATCTCCATGAGAGAAGAGGCTGGTGTGGGTGTTGCTCAATGGAAAAAAAAAGATATACAGTTCGTTGGTTCGCTCCCTAAAGTGGAGTACGTTGTTGAACTTTATTCTCTCTCTCTCTCTCTACATATATATATATATATATATATATATATATATATATATATATATATATATATATATATATATATATATATATATATATATATATATATATGCCCGCGCAAAGCGACGACAATAAACAACTCTTTTGGCGAATAATATTTTTACCAAAATATAATTATTAGATATTATTATTAGTTATTATGTATAGAAAAAATCACCACTTTTAAATAAAATATTTATGTTTAGACCTGATATTTATATTATCTGTTTATACATTTGATATAAATTAATTAATATCGGTGTCTATTTTAAGAAATGTAAATTAATTTATATACACGAGTTAATTAGTTTAAAATTTTCATTTTTCTCGAAATTAATATTCTTAATAACCTTCTATAATTCAAGGCTTCAAACTTTTGGGAAGTATTAATAATTTATTTATGTATAATTGATTTGTACAATAAGTTTTGTAACTTATACCTCTTAATATTCAAGATATGACTAATATATATATATATATATATATATATATATATATATATATATATATCAAAATATGAGTTCATATGCATCACACCTCAAATTTTAAAGATAAAAAGTTTTATTATATGTCAATATGAGTGTCTATTTATAGTGGACAAAAATATTAATTTTGATAAATTCAGTTTTTTCCATAAAAATTAATCTCTAAAAAATTGGGTTTTTATAGTCTGATACATGCACATCTATTGTAAACAGGATAAATGTACGTATTATTGTTAACGTTACCCATTGATTTATCGGTTTTAGCCTTATTTAGTCACTGGAGTTATTTCTCGTATTATGAACCCCCAAACTTTGATTATATATGTTAATCAGGGGAACCTTTTAAAGTGTACCCAATTTCATCAATTATATGGCTAAGATATGGCCACATAGTTAGGGTCTATAACTATGTAATTTTAGTTATGGTCCTCAAAGAGTAGCAGGTGTAGTGGTCAAATATTTGCTTAAAAAATCCTATGGATATATTTGACAGTTCACGAATTCTTCAACTATTGACATGTAATGTTTTAAATATGAACTAGGTGAGATGTTTAAACGACCATCACACACAATCTTCTCATAGAGCTCGATTTCTTCTCAAAAAGTCTGTAAGCTCAAAAGATGTATCATATCTACCAAACAAAACAATTTGGTTTTCCTTTTGATGCATCTACTTTTGACCTTTTAAATCTCTTTTACAAGATATTTTTTCAACGGTTCAACCTTCAAGTCTTTTCCGATCTCATAACATCTAGACATTAAATATTGTAAGAGGAAATTTGGTGAATTAAAAACAATTCCAGAGTAGACTTAATCATTGTAACGACCCAATTATTTTAATATATTTTAAAATTATTTGTAAAAGAAAACCTCCATGATTTCATTCCATGAACTATTCATAAAACAATTTATCAGGGTTTAATAAAAGATTTATATTATAACAAAATGTGGAAGTCGAAACACCCAAGTTACATCGTCATAAATATTATAATGAATTAACTTACAACCATAAATTTTTTTAATTAAGTATGCAAGAGATCCTAGCAGTCCAATCATGTCCTTTCCCTTAAAAATGTTAATAAACAACTGGTAAGCGAAAATCACTAGTGAGCCTAAAATGTCTATACAAGCTACTACATGTAACGAGGCACACAATTACATACAATTTAGATTGCTATAGCCTCCGATATAGTCTTACATTAATCATGAAAATTCTATGGACACAACCATAGTATTGTATCTGTCGTGAAAATGTTATGGACACAACCATAGTCTTACATCAAACATATTAATGTGATGGATACTACCATAGTGTTACATTAAACATATTAATGTGGACACAACCATAGTCTTACATCGAACATATTAATGTTATGGACACAGCTAAAATCTTACATCAAACATAACTAAATACACACATGAAAACATTGTTGGATTAGTATCTAAGCCCGTAACTATATTTGGTATGTACTTGACCCGGTTGTGCATTGTACTTTTGGGTTGCCTTCACCAAAGCAACTTGATAGGATGATTCAAGGAGAAAGAGAGGTTATTATGGTTAATTAATATATTATATGAATAATATATTAAAGGAGAAATCATATAGTTTAATTAATATTAAGCAATAATTAATTAAGAATTAATTCTGTGGCTAAAAGAGATTAATTAAATAAAGGGGACTAGAACTCTCAATTGTGTGATAGTTGAATATTGGGCTGAGAAGCCTTATGGAATAGGCATAGACGAAATTAAGGATTGTCCATCTTAATTTCGGCCATTAGGGCCCTATTCCAAAAGGTTCCTTGGATTTCTTAAGGCCTAAGTTGTCCATTAGGGTTTTGACTGAAACCCTAGCAGCATAAGTATAAATAGAACCCTTAGGGCATTATATTTCGGCCACTGGAAACCCTAGAAGAGTTCATAGCCGAAATTGTGCCTCCTCCCCTCTCTCCAAGATCATTCACTTGCATGTGGTGTTTGTAAGCCATTATAGGAGTGACATTTGTGACTCTAAGCTCCAAGACAAGAAGATTCAAGCCATTCTTGAAGAGGTAATCATCTAGATCTGATTTTATATGATAATTTCGAAATATGTATGCTAGATCTAGGGTTCATAAGTATTGGATGAATTGCATGTAGAATAGAGAAACCTAAATCCAAGCTTAGGGGTTTGCATGAGCATATAGGATGTTTTTTGTATAAAACCCATCAGTGGTATCAGAGCCTTGATTGGTTTCTATTTGTGTTGATGCCTTGTATGTTCATTCATGCTTTAAAATTCGTTTTTTGGCCCTCTGACTGACGAACTCGTCGAGTCCCAATGTGAACTCGACGAGTCCACACTGGGAACTCGGCGAGTTGGACTGTCAGACAGAGGATATCTCGGGATTTCTTGCCGTTTTGCTGAACGATAATTACCAAAAATGTTTTTGACTAATAAAATCCGATTTTTATTATTATTATTATTATGTGATTATCCTTAAGAAAACAAAAGATAATTACCAATTAATTGAATAATAAATTTCTTATGTGACAAAATTTGATTATTTGAATTATTTGGTGAATTATCTTGTGAATAAAAGGAATAAGTCAAATTTAGATAATCATTAAATAAAATGTTTGATTTAATTTATTTGCTATTTGATCCTATGTGTTTTGAAAAGTTTCAAAACTTGCCCTCAAGTTTTGGAATTTAAAATTTTGATTAAAAGTTTAATTTTGAAATATTAAATTCTAAAACCCTAGTCTTTGAAAAGCTCAAATTACACCCTTATGGTTTTATTAAGTTAATTAAATGTATAATTAAAAGAGAGTTAATAAATCAATAATGATATGGTTTATATTTAATTGAATTAAAAGTATAATTTATTAAATTAGACCACCTAGTATTTTAAAAGTGTAAAATACACCCTTATACTATATATAAAATTAAAGGTCTAATATTATATATGTATGAGTAAAAGAGTTAGTCTTACCATTAGTAGGCCTCATTCACGAAGCTGGTCTCTAAGGGGTGTTTAAGGAAGCGACATGTAAAATGACAGCCATTGGGTATCCACTCTTACCCACCGCACTCTTGACTAGTGGAGGGTCGTTAGCCGAACGGGTAGGATAGGACACAACTTTCCATTATAAGTAAAATGAAATACGAAGTAACTAAACACTTTTATAAATTCCCAAATCTTAGTTACTTTAGGAAAAATGTGGAGTTGGTGCTATTCCATGAAATTACACTTTGTACCCTTGCTAAGACGTTAGTGGAGCGTGTGTGGTTAACCGACACAATAATTGGGCTCTAAGCAAAGGTGGCAAAAGGTGACTCGATGTTTGTCATAGATCAATGGAGCGTGTGTGGTTAACCGGCACGTCGATTAGGTGACTGTAACATTGGGGGCACCATGTATATTTGCATGGTTATCCACAACTTGTTTGTGATCATCGGCATCCCAGTCACAAACGAAGGGCACAATCGAGAATTAAACATACCATTGAAAAGTTCAATGAATCTCAAAGGATCTAGGAGTTTCAATTCATTTAAAACTTAAATTCCATTTTTCGTTTTTCATGGTGGAAATTGGTAAATCATCATTTACCTACCTTCAAATGTTCTGCAATTTGGATTACGACATCCCTCTTCCAAATTGTAGAATATTGTGTTGGGTCCTAGCCTTGATATTCCATTTGGGTGTTATAGTAAGAATTCCAATCAACTAACTTGAATTTCTCCCGTTTTGTAGATGTCAAAGTCTGACAACTATGGTCTTCCTGAATCCATTGGAAAAGGTTTTCCACATGAAGATGATGTTCCAAGATTGGATTGTGGAAATGGAAATCATGCTTTACTTCCTCCACCTCCTCCTATAATTCTCCCTAACCCACAAGTTCGAAGGCTTGAAAAGTTCAAGATCACTCAAGCCCTATTGGCAAAAAGACATGAAGATGGGAAGTCTGTGTGTGCACACGTCTTGGAGATGAAGTCACACATTGACAAGTTGAAAATGATGGGTGTTGTTTTCCCAGGGAAGTTGGCTGTTGACTGGTTCTTCAATCACTTCCCGAATCATATGGTGAGTTCATTAGAGATTACTATATGATGAATCACGACGTGACCCTCATTGAGTTGACTTATTTGCTTATTGCTGCTGAATCAGCAATGATTTGGCACACTTGGTCTAGCAAATGTGTCTGGTAAGTCAACCTCCCATGCTTATATGGACTTTGATGGCAACATTGGAAGTCCAAAAAAGTTTTCTCTACGCAAGAGAAAGGCAGAGTCTGAGATTGTCCCGTGTGCTATCCCGAAGAGGTCCATTTGTTTATATTGCCAAGAAAAAGGACATTGGTTACGAAGCTGCCGCAATTATCTGAAGGATCGCGAAGATGGGAGAGTCAAGTTGTATGAATATGCTTCAGGTAAAACCCACTATCTAATTCTATTAAGTTTTCTATTTTAGATTCTTAATACATGATGTGATAAGATTACATTTTGATGTTTTGTAGGATTGAAGAAAAGAGAGAAAGCGTAAAGGAAGAAGTGAGCTGAGTCTGATCGCGAAGAAATGGATTTCGATCGCATGATTCGATGATCAGATTTTTGAGCTGCTGCTTAGAGTTATGATAGATTGCTTAGAAATATGTAATAGCATAGTTTTCAATTTGAATTTGCGTTGTGATGAATTAAAGAATCAAGTATAAAACGAATCAGAGTATGAAATCAATTAAGAATGCAAGATTGAACACCAGATGTAAATATGATCTTGTTTCAGCTTTATTATGCTTTCAAATCTTTACAGAGTACAAAGACAGGTCTGTAAAAAACTCTTATCTAACTCTAGTAAATATCCCTATTTATAGGGAACTGAAAGCGTACAAAAAATATACTAAGGCATAGACACTTAGGCTTCGAATAAAAGCGCCTCAGTAAAATAGATTACAAAACATTCGAAGAGTTCAAAATACATTTCGACTAATTACAAAAATTCGACCCTTACAATCTCCCCCTTTGTAATCATAGTCGAAATCCTTAATTTGTAAGAAGCGTGATGGAATACAGCAACACTCTTCGAATCTCCGTGTACCAGGAGATTATCTTCTTCAGCTCTTTCTTATCTCCTTCATTATTCTTCCTACAATGATTTATACGAACAATTAAGTTCGTATATTGAGACGTTGAGTACCTCTCCACTTCGCATGCTTGGAATAAGAATCATTTAGCTTTTCCAGCTTTGTCTTTTCCTGCGAAAACCATTCCAAAAGGCTTCAAACAGATTTCACCATCATCATACTTTTTCAAATCTGCTTGAGTCTTCGTAGGAGCCATTGGTGCTTTTATTTCCATTCCTTTAGCTGTAGCTAACTCCACATCTGTTAGTGCCAAGCACTCATAATAATTTTCGATGAAAATCTTGATGTGAGCAACCCCAAGCTTCAATTCATCCGGTTCAGTGTTTTGAAGATACGAAAATGATTTATCTTTCAAAATCAATGCAACTTGTATAAGATCATACAAGTTCATTAATGGAAAATCTGCAATAGTAAATTCACAAATATTTCCATTTGCCCTGGCAACCAAATACTTGATGTTCTGGACTGTGTTTTCGAACACCACATCCTTTTTCACACTAATAACTTTCTTGATCTTTATCAAAGACCAAACTTCCTCAGGGGCTTTTGCAAGAACAGTATGAAATCGAATTTTCATGTGTGTACCTTCATCCTTTTCTTTAAAATTTCCTTCTGCTTTGAACAGAGGCATGATGAACATCATTTCGTTTATTGGAAAATCCAGCTGGCTTGCATCGGTATTCGTGACCAAATAACTTTGTTTTGGTTTCTTCTCAAACGAATACATGTGATTATACGCTACCTTCGCCTCAATTGTTTCGTAATTTTAGTGTTTGGATGGATCACCTTTGTCCATTCCCTTCGGATCATTAGCACGCTGAGTCATAATGCTTTGAACCAACCTCAGTTTTTCGATTTCAGCTTCAGCTTCAGCCTTCTTTTCTTCTTTCGACTTTTCCACAACAATCGATTTCCCTTTATCTTTCCAGGCTGAATTATCAATTACCTCTTTTGGTTTCGAACCACTCTCACCAGTCTGCATAGATTTACCAATCACAATTCCTTTCGAAATAGGTCTTGTAATAGGCATCGTTGTAACGACTGTTGAAGTAACCAGCCCATCAGAAACTATAACTGGCTTTGTTGTTGGGATCTTTGAAGAAAATACTGTTCCTACAACTTTCGCATCATCATCACTCACCTTCGACCCACCAGTTTTTCTTTCTCCCCCTTGCACCCCTGTGAAAACAGGTGGGGCATATGTTGTTGGAAGAAGGCTTGTAATGCGAAATATAGGAGCAAGTTGCTTGTTGAGAAGTGCTTCGAATTGTAAGAATTTTTGAGATAAAAATTCAGGAGTAATCAGAGAAGAAGAAACCGGCTGGACTGATAGATCTTTTAACTCCTTTAACAAAGTAATCACTTCCAAAAAGTTGGCATTTTCGTTTGTTGAAAGTTGAGTAATTTGAGGACTCAAATTTTCATATAATTTGACAAATCTTGTGACTACGTCACAAATAATATCAACCTTCTGATTCAGAGATGCATAATCTTGTTGAACATTTGCAATCTCTTTTTGCATATCTTCGCGGAGTTCACGAATTTGCAAATTGACATCTTCCCGCACTTTCTTCACTTCTTGAACAAATAGAACATGCCTTTCCCTTGTGACATTCTTCAATTCTTTCACATCACTAGCAAACTTCGAATTTTGAGAATTGATCCGTAGTTCATTATTTTGATCACTATGATCAACCTTCTCCAAAATTCGTGATTCAGAGTCTGTAAGCATCCCAGATACTTTACTCATAACTCTGGCTTCGAACAATTTCAACATAGACTCAACCTCCAAACTTGAAACAGATGAACCACTCCCCAGATCAGCTTGAGATTGAATTATAGAATTCAACTTCTGATTCAGAATTTTAAATTGCTTCATGGTCATTAGCATATGATCTGGAAACGCCTCTTCATCTTCATGAAACTCCAATTCCTCAAACATGCCTCCAAACCCCTCAGTATCAGTTTCTGTCTCCATAAAAATGGTTTCTTGATCAGTCGAATTAGGTTTGGGTGTGTCAGTGGATTGAGAAGAAAAAATAGAAGTGAATGGTTGATTGATAATATTTTTGAAGGTAGGAGAATCTGTGGTTGATGTAATGGGAATGGTGGATTGTGGTAAGGAAACAATACTTTCGAAGGGAGCAGAAGTAGATTGACCTTGAGCTTCATTCTTCGCATCTCCATCACCCATATTGACATTTTCATCCGTATCATATACGTTTGCAGGGATGCCTGAATTTCGTACCTCCTCAGAAACTGATTTGGCAACCGAATCTTCGGGTGGTATGACGACTGTCTGCTCAGGAGTTGAACTTTGTACATGAAGAGTGATATCTGGTGTTTAAGGAATTCTTTCATCAACATCTTCTGTAGACTCAGTAGAAAGCATAATCTTTCGTGTCTTCTTCTTCTTCTTCTTAGATATGTGTTTAGCCATATCTGTAGCCCTTCGCTTCTTTGATGATGGAGAAACAGGCGCTGGCATTTCTCGAATCAAAACACCCTGATGGGTAACCTGAGGCTTTCGTACTACATGAGATGTTGGAGACTTACGTAGATGCGAAGACATCTTTTTGATTCTTCGAAACATACCAGTCTTCGAAGGAATAACCACTTTCTCTTGAGACTCAGGAACAATAGGTTTAATTATTTGAGTCTCTGCAATTGAGACTTCTTGAACCACAAACTCTTCAACTGTAACTGGCTTCTTCTTTGGAGATTTCAAAGATTGCGATTCCTTGGTGTGCTTTTTAGAAGAATCCGGTTCAGGCTTCTTCGATCGTTTAGATTTCTTTTCGTCCCTTGGCAACAATTTCCCAGTTGGAACAGTAGAATCAACAGTTTGTAAATATGCCACTAAGACTGAATTCGAAGGATCAACTCTTTTGAGCATAGCATCAGGAATACGAGCAACAAATGGAAAATCCTGAGCACTATCTGTGACTTCCTTCGGATAGTGATACGATTGAAAAACAACTTTTTCCTCATCATTGGGTACCAAAATCCCTTTCTTGTTGTAAAAGTATTGCAAAATCAAGCTGCAGTATCTTGCACACGAAATACCATGAATAGCATTCGTGTGTTCTACACTCTTTTGGAATTCCTTCCATAATTGTGTAGAATAGTCCACTTGAAGATCATAATATATACCAGCAACCATTGCATACACCTCCATGCTTCCTTTATCCAGACCAACTGTTCTCCCAGTTAAACATCTTAGAAAAATACCGAATAAGAAATTCCATAGTCGTGGAAGACCAGATTTCTTAAAATCACTGATCTTTGATAGTGGAGGCTGATATCCCATCTCATTAAACATATTAACAATTTGAGGAAATGTGAAAGCAACATATGGAGGTGAATTCGGAATTTCAAGAATTTGGCAAAGGAGTTTCTTGGATAGCCTGACCTTTTTGTCATTCACCAGATGGAAAGTAATTGTGTCAGAAGCTTTGTTGTAAGTAGCAGTTGATCCTGCTTGAGAAAGCCAGGACAATGGAACAGAGAATGAATTGAACATTTCCGTAGACAAAACGGAGTTCTTCAAGGCAACGATTAGCATCTTCAATTCTTCCGGGTATTGAGAAACATCACCCTCCAAGTAATAGTTTGTCGCTTGAATCTTCATTATTGGTAATGAAGAGACATCTTCAGTGGTTTGAGAAGGATCAGCATCAGCATGAACAGAAGTCGCCATTGTTAGGGTTTGAAGACTTTGATGCTCAGAGAATTTGGGAATTTTTCTTTTTGATCGCGTAAACTGATAATAAACCCTTGAATTCCCTTTTATATGTAACCCTGAAGTTTGAATTTGAAGCGGGATATGTATTAATGATATCTGACGTGGCACCTTGAAAATCGGACCATTACAGCGTAAAAGTAGCCATGCGTCAAAAAGTAGCTGTCACATCTCCTTGAAAACCGGACAGAATACCATACGTCATTTATAAACAGCCTGTATTGTTATCCCCAAGAAGATTGTAACCGTCAGAACCCTTCGAATGGAAGCAAGGCTCTTTCACTTTTGGGATGAAAAGCGAAGTCATATGCCAGAAGTTTGAAATCATCAGCCTGAGTTGGTATTACTCAGAGCCTCAAGGATTTCGTGAGTGCAGTGTTCCAAAGAATGTAGACGAGAAACAAAGATAAGAAAAATTTGGGATATTGTGATGTCAAAATTTCAATTTGACACAAAAGCAGATGAAATCCCGGGCAAAGATTGCTTCATTAATCATTAAGAAAAATGATCAATAGCTTGTGTAGGTTCCCATGAATTACAATCGAGTACTTGTTGATAAGTATCGAAGGGCTTCTTTTATAATGCTTCGTGGGTAGTAAAAAAAAAATTCGTTACATGTCAACCTAAACATAAGGTGAGAAATTGTAACAGAAATTACTTGTTTAACCAGTGTAGTCAGTGACAAGTTTTCTTTGAAAAAATTTAAGTGACTTTGAATTTCGAATGAAACTCACACGGAAATCATATTCAAGAAAAAATTTGTGCTGGATCTTGTTGGGTAACAAACATCATGGGTTTCAAATGTTTGATCAAGACCACTCATTCGAAATGAATATGATTTGGAGTTTCGAATTTTGGTACTGAAACAAATGTTTCGTGAAAATCTGGAACATTGTTCCCCGTCAATTCCTTAAAAGTGTAGTGAAAATTGGGTTTCACTTTCATCACGGTCTCATGATGTCAGATCATAAACACAGATTTTTGATATGTCTAAGTCTCGATGGGTTTGATCAGAGACCTCTCAGACATATGTCTTCGTGTGTGATCGTGTAAGAACTTTATAGGTGAAAAAGATTGATGTAAGACACGAAAAGTACCTTTGTTATATTTGGACAAAACAGTAAACTCTTAACTCATTTTGAGAAGAGTCAGGTAGCTCAGACACTAATGTGAATATAAGCCTGATTGGGAAGAAATTTTCGTATGAATAATTTCATTAAGGCTTTCGTACACACACATTGAGTCATTGGAGGCTTTGGACGACATGCAGCAACATGCTTCTAGGGACAACTTAGCTAGTTCAAGTGATGAAAAATGTATTAATTCATACGAAAATGTACCTGACCCTAGAACTGCAAGCATAATCCACTGTATATCGTCATTATTATCTGCAACAAAATACTAAAAAGAAATAAGAATCAAAATATTTTTGTTGTTTTGATTTTTCGAAAGTAGAAACAGAACAAAAGAAAATCTTTTTGGGTTTTTGATTTTTTGAAAAGTGAATAACAAAACAAAAGAAAATCTTTTTGGATTTTTGATTTTTCGAAAATTGAATGACAAAACTAAAGAAAATCTTTTTGGATTTTTTATTTTTGGAAAATTGAATGACAAAATTAAAGAAAATCTTTTTGGATTTTTGATTTTTCGAAAATTGAATGACAGAACAAAAGAAAATCTTTTGGCTTTTTGATTTTTCGAAAATTGAATGACATAACAAAAGAAAATCTTTTTGGGTTTTTGATTTTTCGAAAATTGAATGACAGAACAAAAGAAAATCTTTTTGGATTTTTGGTTTTTCGAAAATTGAAAATAAACTGTACTTGTTGCAAAAATACAAAATTTTATCATCCCCTTATAAGTGACAAATGTACGAATTCGAATGGGTCGAAGCGTTGACTATGAACAGTAACCTCTGAATCAACCCTTAAAATAAGTGACAAATTTACGAATTCGAAGGGGTCGAAGCGTTGACTATGAACAGTAACCTCTGAATGCTGACGGTTATTGCTTTGTCTTTCATTCAGCGCCTCTGAATCATTCCTGGTCATTCATCATTCGCCTTTTTCACATGGAACAGAATTTCCATCGATCATTCCTAGTCCTTCTATAATTTTCACAATGGAGTTTTCATCTAAAGGTTTCGTGAAATGTACTTCAATATTTTCATCCTCCACGTGATCCTTGATGAAATGATAACGAAGTGCTATATGTTTAGTCTTCGAATGCTGCACAGGATTATGACAAATTCTTATAGCACTTTGAGAATCACAATATAATGGAATCTTTTTCATCTTGATTGCATAATCACGCAATTGACTTTGAATCCATATAATTTGTGAAGTGCAAACAGCAGCAGCCATATATTCTGCTTCAGTTGTTGAAATTGATACACATGTTTGCTTTTTCGACTGACAGCTCACCAATTTGCCATCGAGAAATTGACATCCTCCACTTGTGCTTTTTCTATCAAGATTACACCCACCCAAGTCAGCATCCAAATATGCTTGTACAAAGAACCCAGTTTTAGAAGGATACCACAATCCTAACGAAATTGTTCCTTTAAGATACCGAAATATATTCTTCACAGCAGTGAGATGTGGTTCTCGTGGATTTTACTGATACCTTGCACAATTACAAACAGAAAACATGATATCAGGTCTACTTGTTGTAAGATAGGGTAATGAACCAATCATGCTCCTATAAAGAGTTATGTCAACTGCAGGTTTATCTAACGAAGGTGTCAACTTTATGCCAGTTGCCATTGGAACTCGTAACTTTGTGCTATTCGTCAATCCAAACTTTTCTAGCAGATTCTTCGTATATTTTTCTTGATTAATAAAAATTCCTTCTCTACTCTGACGAATATTCAATCCAAGAAAATTATTGAACTTTGTGCTATTCGTCAATCCAAACTTTTCTAGCAGATTCTTTGTATATTTTTCTTGATTAATAAAAATTCCTTCTCTGCTTTGACGAATATTCAATCCAAGAAAATTATTGATTTTTCCCATCATGCTCATTTCGAACTTACTTTTCATCAAATCTTCGAATTCTCTAGATAAAGCAGGGTTAGTTGAGCCAAAAATAATATCATCAACATAAATTTGAACAAGCATTAGATGATTCCCAACTTTCTTTTGAAATAATGTGGGATCAACAGATCCTTGTTTAAATTTAGATCGTTTCAAAAATGAAGTAAGTGTTGCATACCATGCTCGTGGTGCTTGTTTCAAACCATAAACTGCCTTATCTAAAATATAAACATGATCTGGAAATTCTTCGTTAATAAAACCTGGGGGTTGTTCCACGTAAACTGTTTCTTCAAGCTCTCCATTTAAAAATGCACACTTTACCTCCATTTGATAAACATCAAAGTCTTTGTGAGCTGCATAAGCCAGAAATATACGAACCGCCTCGAGTCTTGCGACAGGGGCAAAAGTTTCTTCATAGTCGATTCCTTCTTGTTGTGAATATCCTTTAACAACAAGTCTGGCTTTGTTTCGAACAATATTTCCATCTTTGTCGGTTTTATTTTTAAAAATCCATTTTAACCCGAAAATCGAAACATTTTCAGGTTTAGGAATTAATCTCCAAACCTTGTTTCGTTCAAATTCAGACAATTCAGATTGCATTGCAACAACCCAATCTGAGTGTTCCATTGCAACCTTAACTGTTTTTGGTTCAATTTTAGAGATGAAAACATTGAACATGCAAAATTCTTGATGAGTATTCAATAACTCATTCTTTTCACGAAGTTGAGCTCTTGCTAAAACACCCTCTTGTGGATTTCCAATTACTTGATCCTTCGGATGATCTCTTGTCCACTTTTCCATTGGCGGATATGCTAAATCAAATTCCAAAGGTGCATCTTCGTATATATCATCATTCTCTGAACCTGCAATCGAACAAACATCATCAAAATCATTATTATTCTCAATGTTTTCTAAATGCTCCCCCTCAACATTATGCTCCCTCTCAACATCATGCTCCCCCTCAACATCAGCATTCAATCTTTCTTTCTCCCCCTCGAAAGAATGCTCTCCCTCATCTAAAGTATTCGAATCCAAGTGCTCCCCCTCCACTAGATTGTTTTGCATACTTTCGCCTTTCTCTGGAGAAGTTGATGTTGAATCATCAGTAAGCTTCGTAAGTTCAGAGAGATGATTATCATTTGCATTTATTTCAGCATCAACAGCATGATCTGAAGTTCCAAAAATTAAATCATAATCAATATCTAAGGTTTGTGAGGATTCAGATTCATCTTGTATGTTTTTCAGAATTGGATGATTTTCAAACTGCGATGTAGTTTGTTTAATGTAGTAATCATCAAATGTAAGATTAAAATTTTCTTCAACTTTTCGTGTTCTTTTATTCAACACACGATATGCGACTGAATTATGCGAATATCCTAAGAAAATCCCTTCATCTGCTTTTGCTTGAAATTTCGTAAGATTATCCTTGAGATTCATGATGAAGCACCTGCATCCGAAAACATGGAAAAATTTGACGTTGGGTTTTCGATTGTTGAGAATTTCATATGGAGTAATGTTAAAACGACGATGAATGAAAGATCTGTTTTGAGTAAAACATGTGGTGGATACGGCTTCAGCCCAAAGGTATTGTGGAAGATTCGCATATGTCAGCATAGTCCTTGCTGCTTCACATAGAGACCTATTTCTTCGTTCAACAACACCATTTTGTTGTGGTGTGAATGGAGATGAAAAATTATGCGAAATCCCTTTGTCCACCAAAAATGAATCAAGGACATTGTTCTTAAATTCAGTTCCATGATCACTCTTAATTTTTCGAACAATCTTCTTCAATGTTGTTTCCATCTTTTTGATAAAGTCAATCATGATTTGTGCAACTTCGGATTTAAGCCTGAGAAAATAAACCCACGTAAATCTGGAAAAGTCATCAACAATAACTAAAATGTACCTTTTTTGTTGGGAGTTGAAACTGTCGAAGGACCACACAAATCAATATCTAAGAGCTCCAAAGGTGCGATAATTTTTGAATCTATCGTAATTGGATGACCTTGTTTATGTTGCTTTCCAACTTCACAAGTTGTACATAAAGAATCATTGTCAAATTTAAGTACAGGTAAACCTCTTACCAGATCTTGTACCACAAGTTTATTGATGTTTCGAAAATTGAGATGAGAAAGTCTTCGATGCCATAGCCAACTTAAGTCTGATGTTGCTTTCGAAAGAAGACATATAGCAGGTTTCCCTACTATCGGATTGATGTCCAAAGTGAACATGTCACCTTTCCTTTTGGATTTCAGTAACACTTCTTTAGTGTTAACATTCGAAATAACACTTCCTTCTTCATTAAAAAGAACTTGATTTCCAGTGCCCACAACAAGTTGAGAAACACTTATCAAGTTATGGTGAAGACCTTCAACATATGCAACACGATTCACTGTGAATTGTCCGGTCGTGATCTTCCCATATCCTTTGACTTGACATTTTTGATTGTTCCCAAACTTCACAACTCCAGCATTTTTTAGGCTTCGAAAATCATGTAAATTCTCCTTCTTCCCAGTCATGTGACGAGAGCAACCACTATCAATGTACCATTTATTATCATATTGCTCGTCACATAGTACCTGCAATCAGTGGAAAAATTTAGGTACCCAAGGCTTTTTGGGTCCTTGGAAATTAGATTTCAATTTCGAATGTATGAAGAACTTTTAACCCAATCACAAACTTTAGTTTTGAAACTATCAATTAAGTTGACATCTTCATTTAAAGAAACCGAAACATAAGATTTTGATGGTTTCGAATGTTCACTGACACTACTCTTCGAATTCTGAGTTTGTGAATGGACATTCTTTGCTTTTATTACTGGTTTCCAAGCTTTGACTGATATGTTCGAATCCTTAGAAGATGAACTGCCATTTGATGAAGTATTCACATATTTCTCATATGCTTCGTGAATTTGCTCCTTTGAAAATGTATTCGACTGATACATCTTTCCTTTGCCTTCAAGCCAATGATCAATGTTCTTCCTTGAAGTTATTCCTTTTTCACGTGAAGTTTTCATAGTTTCTTTCTTCGTATGATTAGGAAAATTTGGCTTTTGAGGAAAAAAATCAACTTTTGGATTTGTTAGAAAAGATTAAGCATATGATGTATCAACTGTTGATTTAAAATGTTGACGTTGAAAGAATTTTTGATTTAGATTTCATTTATTTGAAAATGTTCTTGAATTATTAGTTTCTGAAACTTTCGAAAACCTTGGTTGTTTATTCACTTCAGACCTGGAATGATTTGATTGTGATGAATGTTGAGTTTTTGTTGAAAAAGATGAATTTTTAGCTTTGAAAACATTTTTGGGTGATTGTGATTCAGACATCTTTTGAGACTCAATACTCTGCCAAAATATTTTCTTCCTTGCTTGTCTTTTTGAAATGTTGTTTTCCTTTGAAAATTTGTCAATTTGATCTTTGAATTCCTTGGAATTTAGTTTGACAACTTTTTCATTTTCCTTTACAACTTGTTTTGAATTCTCTTTTTCAATTTTTGATTTTTCAACCCACTTTCTTTGTGGTTTTTGACGTTGAAACACATATGAATTCTTTGTTATGTTGTTTTCAACTGTGTTTTGATTTGCGAAAAAACCTTCATCAGTTGTTTTTGAATTATCCTCCTCAACTAACTTCTTTAATTCTGGTTTGATATTCTCAACATTTCCAGTAGTTACGAAAACTTGATTTGGAAAAATGACATCATCTGTACACTTGAAATTTGGATAAACCACAGTATTCGTTTCAAGGTAATGTTCACCTTTTTCAGTCATTACTTTTTCGAACTTTTGTGTATCACCATACACTTGATCAACCACTATTCGTGGAGTTTCTTCTTCCTTTGAAGATTTCTTTCCCTTCGAAATTGTCTCTTCATATTCATCATCGCTATCATCAGTTTGACTGTCTTTGAGATCCACGAAGTTCATATCACAAACTTTCGAAGTTGAAGGTATATCAGTTTCTTTCTCAACCATCAAATCCTTAACTTTTTCTTTCCCTTTAAATGTTGATGCAACATTAACAACAGACAACTAGGAACAATCAACATCCTCAAGTTCACTAATTTCACTAATATTGTCAGAATTATCTTCAATATCAGCAAAATTAGATTGAGAATCAGATGTTGAATTCTCAGTCTTTTTTAAAATTTGAATTTGTTCAGATTTAGTCAAAGTATCATTTACTATGTTAACTAATTCATTTGCATCAAGACATTCATCAATTTTGACAATTCCATATTTATATCTATCATCAGGAATCTTGTCAAAATCAGCTATTATTTGCTCACAATCATACGAAATATTATCTACCTTAGCTCTTTCGTATGCTAGAAAAGGTAGTAATTTTCTATGTTGCTCTTTTCTTATTTCACATGAATGATGTAAATCAGATAATTTTCCATAAAGTCTTTTAGCTGAATTACAATAAATGTTTCTTTGAGCTAGCAAAAGTTTGACTTCACTTGACAAAGTATCCCTATCACACATTATATTTGTTATTTGTAATTCCAAACAATCAATTTTACTTATTTTCATGTCTAATCACTTTTTGGTCTCTAACAACTCCATTGACAACTTATTGGCCTCATTGCTAGCAGACACAACAATTGAATCAAAATAAGTAACCGTCTCATCAAAGGATATTAGTTCAGAATCATAAGCATGTGTAGGAATATTAAAAGATTCGAGAATTTTACGTACCTTTGTTGTCATTGGAGATTTGTCTGCTGTCTTGGATACGAAGCATTGTCCTTTCACTTCTAATTCCTCGTCATCTGAGTCCTCCTCCATTTTCGCATACATTGCTCCATGTGTTGGATTCCTCATTTCTTCATCGTCTGATCCGGATGACCAGATTTGATACGTTCCATCTTCATCTTCATGTTCACCTTTTGCAACCAATGACAAGTTTTTGACTTTCGCACGAACCTCCTCAAGCCTTTCTGCATAATACGCCTCATCTTTAACTTTATTCTTCCTCTCATCCTTCTTCCGAAGCATACAATCATTCGCAAGATGATTAGCTCCGTTGCAATAATGACAATCTATACCAGCATCACCTTTCAGCTTTTCTCGATCTTTCCTTCAGATATTTTCGAATCTTTCTTCTCAATTTTCTTTTTCTCCTCATCAGCAGTTTTACTCACAGCACTTCCTTTTACCTCAGCAAGCTTAGTCTTCAGATTGAACGGCTTTTTTAAAAAACTTCTTAACACGATTATTCGAGTAAAAAGCTATTGCCTCATCATCCGAATTCATGATGAATCCTTCTTCTTCCTCAGAATCACCATTTTCTGCTTCTTTCTCAGATATCTTTGACACAAGTGCCAATGGACCTCCCAAATTTAGCTTCGTCTCTACAGCAATTTCATTTACCTCAGTTTCGTGTGTCTTCAACTGATTGTACAAATCATTGAGAGTTGATGTATCAAAACTTTGTTGATTCTTCACCATCATACTTACGCTTCTCCATTCTTTTCGAAGACCCATCACAAAGATGAGATTGAATTCCATTGAAGTCCTGGTAATTCCATAGCGAGTACAACGATAGATTAGCTTATTCAGACGATCATAGTAGACTTCGATTGTTTCACCTTCTTTTTGTCTGAAATCTTTCAGCTCAACCAAACACTGTTTGACTGAATTGATTTTCGTCTTCTCACTTCCTTGAAACTTATCTTTCAGATTGTTCCAGATCTCCTTTCCAGTTGTACAACTCCTTATATAATTGTACACAACTGGAGGTAAAGCTCCTCGCAATTCTCTCATACACCTCTTCTCTAGTTTCTTCAGACGATCAGTTTGATTATCAACTTCAGAACTTGTAGAACATGATCCAATTGGTTGAACATTCACTGGAACATTGACATTTCCAGTGATACATGACCATAATTCTTCATCAATACCATTCAGATAATCCTGCATACGATCAGCCCACTGATCATAATATTCAGGGATTAGCATTGGAATTTTGGTTGATGATCCTAACAGATGAGAAAACAAAGTCATCGAATTGAGATTGAAACTCGCCATTGTTGTACGGAAGCTGAATTTGAAAATTTTTAAGAAGATTTGGAAATTTGAAAACAAGCTAGTTGATTCAAATCGGAATTGCAAGAAAAACACTCGATTCAACAATTCAAATGCAGAATCAAATCACAAACTAAAATCTAGACAAATTTTTCACGATCAAAAAGTGCGGAAACTTTTGAACCAAAAATTTGATTCAAAAACTTTTTGAATGGATGAAAATCATATCACATATGTGATTCCTGCTCTGATACCAATTGATGAATTAAAGAATCAAGTATAAAACGAATCAGAGTATGAAATCAATTAAGAATGCAAGATTGAACACCAGATGTAAATATGATCTTGTTTCAGCTCTATTACGTTTTCGAATCTTTATAGAGTACAAAGACAGGTCTGTAAAAAACTCTTATCTAACTCTAGTAAATATCCCTATTTATAGGGAACTGAAAGCGTACAAAAAATATACTAAGGCATAGACACTTAGGCTTCGAATAAAAGCGTCTCAGTAAAATAGATTACAAAACATTCGAAGAGTTCAAAATACATTTCGACTAATTACAACAATTCGACCCTTACACGTTGTAAGGACAAGTTTTCCACACCTTTTATAAATAAAATAAATTTTGAGTATTGTCTTATTTATATCCTTGCAATGTCATTTGTGAAAATTGATGCTTGTGTATTTCTATTATAAGCAATATTAAGTGGATGTGATTCTTAGTTATGTTATTTATGGTAGTGTTGTAATTTTCTAAGTAAGGAAAGATTCCCATCGCCCAAGTTTCAATTGGACAGAAGCTTGGAATCATATGATTTGAGTCATGTGATGTATGGAAGTCTTGGTACTTAGGAAATTAAGACTAATTCCTTGTTCACAAAAGTATGTGAGTCAAGTGAAAGACTAGGGGATCTGGTACGCAATGTTGTGCACTGGTCAAGTCCACCTCAAATAACAATAAGATTATTCGTCATGATTTACTAAAAGTTTAGTAAATATGGTTATACTTACAAGATTAAGTGTAATTCTGAATCATTGAATAGTTTCAATGAATGGCAGAACGAATAAGAAGAATCAATCGGACAGAAAGATAAAAGTTTCTCCAATCTAAAAGGATAGGAGAGTAATTTAATATCATGATTTATGATCGGCTCATTGATTATGAAACCATATCACAATTGATCCTCTAAGTGAAGGGTTTTAAGCATTCTAACACTCCTAAGGTGTACATGCAACCCTAGTAACCTTGGATCTATGTTTTTTTTTACTAAGATACATGCAAATTTGATTGTTCCAAGGTTCTTAACCTAACTAGCATGGAATGGGGAACTTGAAACATAAAAGCTAGTAGAAGAAAATACCTTTCTTGTTGCTTGGATTCCTTGAGAACTTTGTGAGCCTAGCACCCCAAATGTGATGCCTCAAGTGTTTCACACAACACCACAACTCTTGGAATAACTTTGAGAGAAGTACACACACACTCAAAATCGGCTAGGCCTCTAGTTCTACACTTAGTGCCGATTTTGGTAGCCCATGGGGTCCTTTTATAGTTGTGTCACAAGTAGGGTTACACCATGTAAACCCTAATTGACATGGCTTTTCATTTCCTCCATGATCCATGGGTTTTAACCTCCATGGACCATCCATGGAGCACCCTATGGGTTTTAGCCCAATTCAATAAACCATGGATCATTAGCCCACTATATAAGAATGGATGATTTACGCAATCAACCCCATATATTTAATTATTCTCTTTTTGATCACAAAATTAATTCCAAATTAATTATAGATCAATACTAATTAAATAATATTATTAATATATTAGAACTTATAATATATTAACAAACCATAAGTGTCCTTTTCTCATTTTGTCTATCCAAGTGTCATGATGCCATGCAACCCAAATGGACCATGTCAACCGGGTCAAGTACATACCAGAAATAGTTATGGACTTAGACACCTTATCCAACAGTCTCCCACTTGGATAAGTCTAATAACTATAATTTCATGTATTATTTCAGGAACCGATCAGCAATAGTAGCTCTTTCAAAGTCTCGTGGAACTAAGATGACGTGCCATTTAAGATAAGTGATCATATAATCCTCTGCTCTCAAGATATCAGCCGGACAAATACATGGAACAATGTCGTACTTATTGTCCAGCAGTTTGTTTCCCGATTTCCGATTTGTTTGACATAGAACTTAATCGAACACATCAATTTAGTTCTGACCGGGCCCGGTACATAGGTCAAAACAAAATCATCAAGGGGCCCAGATATCGCTTTTAATCCTCCAAGGACTAAATGGAATAGATAAACTTCGACTCATATGCTTGTTCTACTACTTGTTGAATCATACACAAATGTACGTTTTATAACATCGAATTACCAATGCATTTTCGTACAATCAATGTATAACCAACTCATAGTCAACAACTCATATCTCTAGGTTTGAAGACTTATATGACATTACCATCTCACGATCACTCGAGATAAATTCCATGAAGTGATACAAGTGAGTTTGGGTTGAATCCAATACTCGAATCACTATTCCAGGAGTACTCATGAACATTGCAGCCCTTTTGTCCCAGACAAACTGCAGACCCTTCATGACAGTCTTGCCTCATTACCTACTTCCAAGTATGATTGACTGTGGATGGTTTGAATAATATGATATACCATAACATAATTATTCTGGAAGTCAAAACATGCAAAAAAATGAAATAATAGTAAACGATTGACAGAAGATAGCAACACTTTACTTATAAATAAACAACAACTTTTATTTATCATCAAATGTCAATTACACTTTACAAATTTCAAAAGCTATCTAATTTCTAAAACATATCATCCTTTAGCCCAATGCGCCTCGCATGCTGAAGATGCTTAACACTACCCAGTCCCTTCGTGAGGGGATCTGCTGGGTTCTCATCCGATGATACCCTATTTGCCACAAGGAGTCCTTCTTCTATTCGATGTCTAATGAAATGATATTTTCTGTCGATGTGTTTGGATCTCCCGTGATCCCTTGGTTCCTTCGCTAAGGCAACTTCACTTTCACTATCACAGAAAATCTCCATAGGCTCCTTTATAGCTGGTACTACTCCAAGGTCTCCAATGAAGTTCTTCAGCCATATCGCCTCCTTTTCTGCCTCGCTTGCTGCTATGTACTCTGATTCGCAAGTTGAATCAGCCACTGTCTCCTGCTTGGAACTTTTCCAAGTAATTGCTCCTCTGTTTAAGGTAAAGACCCAGCCTGACTGAGAGCGGAAATTATCCCTATCATTCGGGAAGCTAGCATCACTATACCCCACTACTCTCAAGTCCTCACTCCCACAAAGGGTAAGGACCCAGTCCTTAGTCCTCCGCAGGTACTTGAGAATGTTATTTACCGCAGTCCAGTGAGCCTTGCTAGGATTCCCCTGATATCTGCTGACCATGCTCAAAGCAAAGGCCACATCAGGACGAGTACAAGTCATAACATACATGATCAAGCCTACAGCGGAAGCATACAGTACTCGACTCATCTCAGCTATCTCAGCCTCTGTACTCGGGCTCTGAGTCTTACTCAATCTGGCGCTACTCTGGATCGGTAACTCTCCTTTCTTGGAATCCTGCATGCTGAACCGATTCAGCACCTTATCCAAGTAGGTACTCTGACTAAGTCCAATTAGTCTCTTACTCATGTCTCTCAAAATCCTTATCCCTAGGATATAGGCAGCTTCTCCAAGGTCCTTCATAGCGAAAACTTCCCAAGCCAAGACTTCACCTCCTACAGAGTTGGGATGTCATTTCCTATGAGTAGTATGTCATCCACATACAATACCAAAAAGCTAACTATACTCCCACTAGCCTTGACATATACACAGGACTCATCTTCGCTCCTCGAAAAGCCAAACTCTTTGACTTTCTCATCGAAACAAAGATTCCATCTGTGAGGTGCTTGTTTCAATCCATAGATGGATTTCTCAAGCATACACACTCTATTAGGGTACTCTGCGCTGACAAAACCCTCTGGCTGACTCATGTAAACATCCTCAGCCAACTTTCCATTAAGGAAAGCGGTTTCGACATCCATTTGCCATATTTCATAATCATGAAATGCAGCAATGGCTAGCATAACCCTAATAGACTTAATCTTCGCTACTGGTGAAAAGGTCTCATCATAATCAACTCACAGAGTTTGAGAAAAGCCCTTTGCAACCAGTCGCTCCTTATAAGTGTGTACATTACCATCCATGTCGGTCTTCTTCTTGAAGATCCATTTGCACCCGACTGTCTTACGACCTGGTACATTGTCAACCAAGTTCCAAACTTGATTGTCATACATGGACTGTATCTCGCTGTCCATAGCCTCTTTCCATTTAGCAGACTCAGGGCCTGCCATGGCTTCTGTGTAGCTGTTAGGTTCATCCAAACTTACTAGTGTACTATCACTGATAAGTGTATCACCTTCCGCAGTAATATGGAAACCATAGTAATGCTCAGGTGCATTCCTAACTCTAGTGGAACGCCTCATAGGTACAGACTCGTTAGTTGGATCAACATGAGTTTCCTCCTCAGGTTGATTGCTAGGGTTTGAGGTTCCTTCACTACTTGACTCTTGAATTTCTTCAAGGTCAATTTGCCTCCAACTGCTTCCATGGATTATGAACACTCTCTCGCGAAAGACACCTCTCCTTGCCACAAAGACCACATTATCACTGGGTCTATAGAAGAGGTAACCAAAGGATTTCTATGGGTAGCCGATGAAAATACACCGCTCACTTAGAGGTTCGAGCATATCGTGAGTCTCGTGCCTCAAGAACGCCTCGCAACCCCAAATCTTGATGTGGTCCAAATTGGGAACTTTCCTAGTCCACATCTTGTGAGGCGTTTTGACAACTTTTTTGGTAGGGACTAGATTAAGGATATGGGCGGCAATCTCTAAGGCATACCCCCAAAATGAGATACGTAGCGAAGCTCGACTCATCATGGAACGAACCATGTCTAACAAGGTTTGATTACGCCTCTCAGCCACACCATTAAGCTGTGGTGTTCTGGGAGGTGTCAATTGTGAGACAATCCCACATTCCTTATGATAGTCAAGGAACTCTGTACTAAGATACTCACCACCTCGATCGGATCGAAGCATCTTAATGTTCCTGCCCAGCTGATTCTCCGCTTCCTGTTTAAACTCTTTGAACTTTTCAAAGGTTTCTGACTTATGCTTGATTAAGTATACATAACCATATCTACTATAATCATCAGTAAAAGTCACATAGAAGCGGTTAGCATCCCTTGTGGCGGTTATGAAGGGTCCACACACATCTGTGTGTATAAGATCCAACAAACCTTCATCCCTAGCACAGGTACCAGTGAAGGGTGACTTTGTTATTTTTCCAAGTAAACAAGATTCACAACTATCATCTGACTTTAGGTCAAATGACGCCAAGACTCCATCCTTTTGGAGTTGGCCTATGCGTTTCTTGCTCACATGTCCAAGACGAAAATGCCATAATGATGCTTTATCCAAGCTAGTGGAAGAATCAATACACAACACATTATTTCCTAGGTTATCTACAACCGACACAGTTTCATATACACCATCACAAGGTAATGCTTTAAAATAAAGAACATTATTAAAGAAATCATTAATACCACCACATTCATTATCAAATGAAAAAGTAAATCCTTGTTTGTACAAACCATGAAAGGAAATAATATTTCTCGCCATTTCAGACAAGTAACAACGTTTATTCAAATCTAATGTTAACCCACTACTTAGCAACAAAGAATAAACTCCAATCTTGGTGACAGGTGAAGCTTTCCTATTCCCCATGATTAAGTTTATCTTCCCATTCTCCACATTCTCACTTCTTCTTAGTCCGTGGAAATCAGAACATATGTGAATACCACAACCTGTATCAAGGACCCAAGAATTAGAATAGGGTGAGTTATTAGACAATATAGTGTAAATACCTGCATGGTTGGGTTTCACTTTCCCATCCTTAACATCTTGCAAGTACTTTGGACAGTTTCGCTTCCAGTGCGCCTTTTCATGGCAATAGAAGCATTCAGCCTCTTTAGGGTTGGCAGAAGGAGTGACAGAACCACCTTCGGTTCTACATGAAGAGGAGCCATCAAGGGACTTTCCCTTGGTACCTGTTAGATGTCATTTCATGCATCTTATAGGGTAGTTTTTATTATCATTTTAGGATCATATTTTGTACATTTGCATGTCATTTATTTAAATAATGTTTTGCTCATGTAATTCGTAAGAATTCCCGTACTGCTCATGTTTTTATGTCAAATTCAGATAGTTTGAGTGGAGCAGTGCTTTGGGAGCAGTTGGATGCGCGTTTGGAACTTAAAATGGAGCTTGGAACTTATGGAGTATGTTGTGGAATGATTGGAAGATGATTTGGTCAAGAAAAATTCGATCGAATTGATCACACGAAGATAGAATCTACAATCTAAAGTTAAAGGATGTTGCTGGCAACTTTGACCCCCTGTCAGTATTTTGACCATATCTCATGAACCGTAACTCCAATTGAGGCGATTCAAAATGATTTGAAAAGTAGACGAAATTTTGGACGTCTTATGCATAACATGCGATCACAGGTTGCATTCATGCGATCGCATGGGGCCTTTTTGCGATCACAGGTTAGGTCGCAGCATGGATTCGAGGTTTTTTAGTTTGGCCAAAAAGTGTCAAAATAGCATCCTACTTCATTAAAAAGGCACGAGACGCGTTTTCTTCAAAACCTGCGATCGCAGGTTGTCTACATGTGATCGCATGTGCGTCGTTTTTGCTGCTGGACGTATAAATAGACCCTGATAGCATTCCAGTAACCTAAGTTGGCGATCCCAGAGGTACCAGACGACGAAAATACGATTTTGGAGGTGTTTCTTCTTCGATTTCAACGATTTCTGAAGATCTGAAGACTGTGGATCATCTCCTTCAAGTAGATTAGTAAGATTAGTTGTTTGATGTCTCTTTTCATTTGTTTTTATCAGATTTCAGCCATGTCTGGCTAAAACCTAGTTTTCAGTTCTGCAAAGACGAGTACTTTTCATGTGATTGATCATTAGATTTGGTTTTTGATTTGTGTTTCTATCTAGATTCTTCAGTTTTGTTCTTAATGAATGTTTGATTTTGATTCTTCTTAGTCTGATCACCTAATTAGGGTTTAATCATTCTTGTTAATCAGTTATAGAATCCGTAATTGTTCTTGTCAACTGGTAATAAGTAAGAAGTAATAAATCGGTTCCGTGTTTGGGATTTTACTTTATTATAAACTGTAAAAATCGTATCTTTACGCTTCCGAGCTTGTGAGAAGTATTGGGTATTGCTGGGAATTTTACAAAGAACTTAATGCAACTTTTCTGATCTTAATTAAGAGCTTATTTAATTGAACAGTAAAAAGTTAGGGTTAATTGAAGAGCTTGTTTTGATTAACTAATTTAGGTAAAAGAGAAATTACTAGAGCTTGTTAGTTTTTCTCAGTGCCAGCTTAGATAGAACGCATCTCAAATAACCAGATCTGGGTTGATTGCATGATTAGGAAAGTCGCAGCAGAGCTGGAATCGCTTTTAATATTGATTTTCGTTTAAATTTAATATCACTGCATTTTTAGTTTTTAGTTTAATTAAAATCCCACTTCTTAATAATTTTGTCTTGACTAAATTGTGCCTGATGCAAAAAGGCATTGACCATTAGGCTGTGTCCCTGAGGATTCGACTCTGCTTCCCTGTGCTATATTTTTAGTGGAACCAGCAGTGATAAATTTATTTGTTTAATACGTGCACGACAGCGTGTTAACAAATTGGCGCCGTTGCCGGGGACACGGTACTGCTAATTGTTTTGTGCCAAAATCTTTTGTTACATGTAATCTAGTCTTCAGGCATGGTCAAGCCAACGACCTTAAAAAAGGGCGGCTTTCCGGGAGGCAACCCGATGAGTAGTTTTTAGTTGTTATGCTTTCAATAAAGAGATGGTCGCAGTTCCAAGCAAGGTTGGGGATATCAGAGGATCTTCAAAGTTGCTGAAATTCAGATTTTTCGTCACACTGTCATCACAATCAGATTTCTACCAACTTATCAGGTACATTCATTCCTAGCTACACCTTTTTGCCCTTATATTCTTTATTGAGCTGTTCATTTCTCTATAAGCATTGAGGACAATGCATCATTTTAAGCTTGGGGAGGGGGTTAGTGTAAAATTTTGCATTTTTGTTTAAAATTTTAATTTTTCTGTTTTTTTTAGTTAAATTTTTCAAAATTTTCTTTTTGCATTTTATTTTCTGCATTGCATTTGCATATAAAAAAATTCAAAAAAGTCCAAAAAATATTTTATTTTTCGGCATTCATAAATAAGAGAACAAAAAACACAAAAAGATTTTTATTTCTAGTTATTTTTTATTTTCTGCATATCAAAATCCAAAAAAATAATAATAAATACAAATTTTAAAAATTACATGAGATGAGGATATTATTTACATTCGATAGTTCTGTTAAGATGAAATGTGATAGTTATCGAAAATAACAGTCTCATTACAATCAATTTTCAAAATTATATTTTCAAGTGCTTTAAACGTTTTGAATATGAACCAACATATGAGCCAGATAATTTTTACAATGGAAGTGTGGGATGGAAAAACGAACAGTGTTTTGAAAATAATTTCCTTGAATGCCTTAAAAGGAACCTAGATTGGATAACCCTTATCATTCTTTGAAGTACTGAACCCTATAGTTTCTACGTCTTTTGAGGTTGGGAGGTAACTCTTGTTATACCCACAATTTGTTATCATTTTTGAAGTATTGAAGATATGGTGGGCCTCAAAGTAAAATCCGTGCCCAGTCAATATATATGTTAGAAATGGTACATCAAGCAACTTGAACAAATATGCAATTCAAAGTCAAATCCAAGTCAAGTTCAAGTCGAAATCAAGAAGCAAGCAAGTTAAATATGAATAGTTGATCAAGACAAAGAAGACGTGTGGTATAATGAGATTGATCCATCGATAGTGGAATCATAGGGGTAAGCTTGGATTTTATGTCCATAATGGAGCTTATCACGTTTACTGGATGAGTTCGGAAAAAAAGGAGGGGTTGGTCAAGCTAAGTTTTTATAAACGAATTTTCGTGAAATTATTTTTAAAAAATACACTGTCTTCACAAATTTAATTCGGCATAAAAATTATTTGCTCAAGCTTGGTTTAACTTATTAAATATAATTATGAATCGTTAATATAAAGTATTGAGACTGTTGTCTAGGTAGTGATTTCATTGGAGCTTCCTCGTTGTGAAATCTGATCATGTGAACAAAAAAAAGAGTGAAGTGTTTTGATAAAGTTTAAATTTTTAGTTTCTTTAATCTTGTTTTAGTTTTTATTCTAAGTTCATTTTTATGTCATCTACATCTTTCTATTTGTTTATAATGTTTTATCTTTTTCTTACTTGAGGGCAAGTAAGGTTTAAGCTTGGGGCGATTTGTTAGATGTCATTTCATGCATCTTATAGGGTAGTTTTATTATCATTTTAGGATCATATTTTGTACATTTGCATGTCATTTATTTAATAATGTTTAGCTCATTTAATTCGTAAGAATTCCCGTACTGCTCATGTTTTTATGTCAATTTCAGATAGTTTGAGTGGAGCAGTGCATTGGGAGCAGTTGGATGCGCGTTTGGAGCTTAAAATGGAGCTTGGAACTTATGGAGTATGTTGTGGAATGATTGGAAGATGCTTTGGTCAAGAAACATTCGATCGAATTGATCACACGAAGATAGAATCTACAATCTAAAGTTAAAGGATGTTGTTGGCAGCTTTGACCCCCTGTCAGTATTTTGACCATATCTCATGAACCGTAACTCCGATTGAGGCGATTCAGTATGATCTGAAAAGTAGACGAAATTTCGGACGTCTTAGGCACAACATGCGATCGCAGGTTGCCTTCATGCGATCGCATGGGGCCTTTTTACGATCACAGGTTAGGTCGCAGCATGGATTCGAGGTTTTTTAGTTTGGCCAAAAAGTGTCAAAATAGCATCCTACTTCATTAAAAAGGCACGAGACGCGTTTTCTTCAAAACCTGCAATCGCAGGTTGTCTACATGCGATCGCATGTGCGCCGTTTTTGCTGCTGGACGTATAAATAGACCCTGTTAGCATTCCAGTAACCTACGTTGGCGATCCCAGAGTTACCGGACGACGAAAATACGATTTTTGAGGTGTTTCTTCTTCGATTTCAATGATTTCTGAAGATATGAAGACTGTGGATCATCTCCTTCAAGTAGATTAGTAAGATTAGTTGTTTGATGTCTCTTTTCATTTGTTTTTATCAGATTTCAGCCATGTCTGGCTAAAACCTAGTTTTCAGTTCTGCAAAGACGAGTACTTTTCATGTGATTGATCATTAGATTTGGTTTTTGATTTGTGTTTCTATCTAGATTCTTCAGTTTTGTTCTTAATGAATGTTTGATTTTGATTCTTCTTAGTCTGATCACCTAATTAGGGTTTAATCATTCCTGTTAATCAGTTATAGAATCCGTAATTGTTCTTGTCAACTGGTAATAAGTAAGAAGTAATAAATCGGTTCCGTGTTTGGGATTTTACTTTATTATAAACTGTAAAAATCGTATCTTTACGCTTCCGAGCTTGTGAGAAGTATTGGGTATTGCTGGGAATTTTACAAAGAACTTAATGCAACTTTTCTGATCTTAATTAAGAGCTTATTTAATTGAACAGTAAAAAGTTAGGGTTAATTGAAGAGCTTGTTTTGATTAACTAATTTAGGTAAAAGAGAAATTACTAGAGCTTGTTAGTTTTTCTCAGTGCCAGCTTAGATAGAACGCATCTCAAATAATCAGATCTGGGTTGATTGCATGATTAGGAAAGTCGCAGCAGAGCTGGAATCGTTTTTAATATTGATTTTCGTTTAATTTTAATATCACTGCATTTTTAGTTTTTAGTTTAATTAAAATCCACTTCTTAATAATTTTGTCTTCACTAAATTGTGTCTGATGCAAAAAGGCATTGACCATTAGGCTGTGTCTCTGAGGATTCAACCCTGCTTCCCTGTGCTATATTTTTAGTGCAACCAGCAGTGATAAATTTATTTGTTTAATACGTGCACGACAGCGTGTTAACAGTACCATTCGAGGGGGTCTTGCTCTTCTTCCCTTTACCTTGCCCGATAGCCAGAACAGGGGCGGTGGTAGGAGTAGGAGTGGTAACAACCGACTTACCTTTAAGACCACTTTCCGCGGTCTTCAAAAGTCCTTGAAGCTTGCTGAGTGTAACTTCCTCCTTTTCATGTGGTAGGTCATTCGAAATTGATCATAAAAAGAAGGTAAGGAGTGCAAAATGATGTCAATTGCCAACTCCTCGGGGAAGTTCACATTCAACTTCATCAAACGGTCAATGAATCTTTCTATTTTTTGCATGTGGCCCGTGATGGGTTCACCATCCTTCATTCGGGTTGTTATCATTGAGGAGATTATTTCATATCGCTCTTGATGAGCACTCTGATGGTATCTTTCCATCAGATCCTGGTGCATCTCAAAAGGATAAAAGTCCTCATAGGACTTTTGGAGCTCGGCTGACATAATGGCTAACATGATACATGCCACTTTAGTGGCATCTCTCTCACGAGTCCTGAATTCAGCGATCTCCTCTGGAGTGGCAGACGACTCATTAAGTTCCTTAAGCTCCTTGTCGAGGAAATATTCATTGACCTCATAGCGCGTGACCATCCTGATGTTCCTGATCTAATCATTAAAGTTGGAACCATCGAAGATGACTCTCCTACAAAGGTTAATGAGAGAGAAGGAGCCGGTAGGGTTTGAGCCAGAAGCAGCATTGTTGGAAGACATCTAAAAAAGAAGAAAGACAAGTTTAGATTAGATATAGAATCCTTAATAAGACACCCAAATGTAATATTAAGGCTAGGACCCAACACAATATTTTATAACTTAGAAGAGAGATGCCGTAATCCAAGCTATAAAATATTTGAAGGTAGGTGAATGACGATTCACCAATTTCCACAATGAAAAACGAAATGAATTATTAGGTTTTAATTGGTTTTTGAAACTCCTAGATTCTTTTGAGATTCATTGAACTTTTCAATGGCATGTTTTAATCTCGAATGTGCCCTTCAAGTTTTGTGACTGGGATGTCGAGGATCACAAAACAAGGTGTAAATAACCATGCAAATTACTTGGTACTCTTAATGTTTATCACCTAATCGATGTGCCGGTTAACCACACGCGCTCCACCGATCTATGATAAACCTTAAGCCACCCTTTACCAACCTTGTTAAATCCAAGTTAGTGTGCTGGTTAACCACACACGCTCCACTAACGACTTAAGCAAGGTGCAAAGTGTAATTTCATGGGTTAGAACCAAATTCACATTTTCCTAAAGTAACTAAGATTGGGAATTTATAAAACATTTAGTTACTTTATAATAATCATTATACTTTTAATGAGAATTAAATTCATTGTCCTACCCGTTCGGCTAACGAACCTCCACCAGTCAAGGAAGCGGTGGGTGAGAGTGGACACCCATTAAGCTGCCATTTTATAGGCAACAACCTTATACCCCCCTTATAGACCGGCTTCGTGAATGAGGCCTACTAACGGTAAAACGACTTGATCTTATACATATATATATATATATATATATATATATATATATATATATATATTAACTTATAATATTATAAATTATAAGGGTTGAATTTTAACTTTTAAAATTCTAGGGGTTGGAACTAAAGTTTTCTAAAGTCACTTTACATGTTCCAAAACTTGAGGGCAAGTTTTGTAACTATTCAAAACTTTTCAACTTCATAACTTATGAGTTATTAGTTTATTAAAATGAAGATTCTTCATTTTATGTAACCTATGTGTTCATTAATGGACTTTAAAAGGAGTGACTTTTGGTAATCCATAACTTGAGGACAAATTATGGATTCCATTAAAACACATAAAGATCAAGAACTCACTAACAAACAATTTGCAAATAATTCCTATGATATACTAAAACTCATAAGTTCATGAACATTCATGTCAACAGTTTCAATATTCATATAAACACATACAAAACTTGAAATTTTGATAATAGACTTTGAAATTGGATTAGCATAATCATTACAACATCAAAAATAGGTTTTATAAGTCCAAAACAGTTTAGTGTAATGATTCTAGTCCAATTCCAGCTTAAAAATTCGAAAAACTGCACTCTGGGCCTCCTACTCGCTGAGTGCAAGAACCTACTCGACGAGTAGGATGATTATACACATGGACTCGTCGAGTCCCCCCATGGACTCGGCGAGTTCACTGATCAGACAACAAGTTTTTCGACTTTTTTAACAAGTTTGCATCAATTATCAAGAAAACAAGCCTAGACTCTGATACCACTGAAGGGTTTTAAGCATTCTAACACTCCTAAGGTGTACATGCAACCCTAGTAACCTTGGATCTATGTTTTACTAAGATACATGCACATTTGATTTTTCCAAGGTTCTTAACCTAACTAGCATGGCATGCGGAACTTGAAACATAAAAGCTAGTAGAAGAACATACATTTCTTGTTGCTTGGATTCCTTGAGAACTTTGTGAGCCTAGCACCCCAAATGTGATGCCTCAAGTGTTTCACACAACACCACAACTCTTGGAATAACTTTGAGAGAACTACACACACACTCAAAATCGGCTAGGCCTCTAGTTCTACACTTAGTGCCGATTTTGGTAGCCCATGGGGTCCTTTTATAGTTGTGTCACAAGTAGGGTTACACCATGTAAACCCTAATTGACATGGATTTTCATTTCCTCCATGATCCATGGGTTTTAACCTCCATGGACCATCCATGGAGCACCCTATGGGTTTTAGCCCAATTCAATAAACCATGGATCATTAGCCCACTATATAAGAATGGATGATTTACACAATCAACCCCATATATTTAATTAGTCTCTTTTTATCACAAAATTAATTCCAAATTAGTTCTTGATCAATACTAATTAAATAATATTATTAATATATTAGAACTTATAATATATTAACAAACCATAAGTGTCCTTTTCTCATTTTGTCTATCCAAGTGTCATGATGCCATGCAACCCAAATGGACCATGCCAACCGAGTCAAGTATATACCAAAAATAGTTATGGACTTAGACACCTTATCCAACACTAAGGACACCTTAGTACACTAGTATGGCTAAGAAGAGGAATCGGAAATTGGTGAAATGGTTAAATCAAAAGGTGAATCATACTTCGTTCCAAAATCAAGTCTTAGAGTTGTACTCCAAGATTGTGATTTGAGTGACATCATCTTGAGAAAGTTTATAACACTTATCAAATGTGGAGTAGAAAAGGTTCTTACTTTTACACATTTGAAATTGGTAAGTTGTGATGTCTTGGATAAGACAAAGACCGACTAAGACCAATTGTATGAAGTGTTTGTCTTGATAAGAATCCTCACTAACTCCTAAATATTTGTTTGTCAAAAAATGTTTCTTGACAAGAGAATATTATATGTCAAGAGGTCAGTGGGAGTCTAAATGATCTTGAAAAAGGTTCAAAAACTAATCAAGAGTATAACTATTAGACACTAGCACACGACTTGAGGTTTGTAACCTATCGTGTTGACATATTCTTGTTTCTGTGCCATTCCAGTAGAGTTACTTGTGCATATGAGTTCTGCGAGTTCTCAATAGACTGTATAAAGGCAAGCACCTTGTTCAATGAAAGTACATTGACTGGTATAGGTGAGCTGCTAAATAACTTGGAAGCCATGGTAGGACCCTTGATGGCAAGAAATGAAGAATAAACAAGTTATGTCCATAAGAGTTTGGATTTGTCACAAACATTGTCTTATGATTATGGTTATGACAAATTCACATGGATAGGAACACATACGCCATAAAAATCTAAGTGTCATAAGGTTTCTCTCCGCTTCATGAAAATGATTGTGAGGAAACGCTTTCACTAGGAAGATTTTAAGGAGTTAGCAGTTGTGTAAATTGCATTCTCAAATTCGATTATGATTACCGCATCCCTCTTCATAGTTCGAATTGTGAAATTTGGCAATTAATTTAAACGTTTAAGATTTATTGCTATAAGTGCTGAAACTGTTTAGACACACATATGAGCTATCTAAGGAAAGGCGTATGAGTTTGAGAAGCTTAGATAAAGGCTTATCGAAGCATATCGTATTGGAAATATGAACTTTGGAAGTCAATAAATATTGCTTTCTAGAAGTCCAAATGTTTTCTGAATACGTGTCAAAGCTAGTGGGAGCATAAATGTTATGTTGGCATGGATATAACTATCATGTTAGTGGGAGCATGGTTATTATTTTAAGTGTTGCAAGTTAGCAATATTAATTATAGAAAACAAAAGGTTCACTTTGCAAAGTTGCAGGGGTTGAAAAGTTGTTTTGCTATAATTAAAGGAGAGAATATTATACTTCGTTTCGAAATCTAAAAGCTTAGATCGAGAAATTTTAATTGGTTTTAGTCGAAGGAAACATATGGATGTTATGTTGAAAAGATTCAACATAAAGGAATTCTATATATGGCAATATTATAGCAAGAAACTGGTAAAATATCACGTTTTTCCATTATGAATCGTGTCCCATACGCTTCGGGTATAGGATCAATTGCATATGCTGTAATATTCGACCGTTCTAAATTTTCCAAATGCCTAGGGCATTAAGAGGGAAAAAGGGACTAGAACCGGATTGACTAAAATAATTAAACAACTGTCAACGACAATCTAAGGTTCGCTAAGGATTGGTCGCTTGTGAGCAATTGGAAGTATAGTAATGAATGGACCATATCGACATTATTATGAATAGATAAGACTCTATTCACAATAAGTTGTCATATGGAAAATATGGAAATGTTTCCATATTGGGAGTTGGACGTTAAGAATTTATGTCTAGATTAGAAACTTTTATGCAAGAAGGATGTTCAAAGGAATGTACTTTGAATGTGAGACTTCACATCTATGGAATTGTCTTGTAACAATCCCCAATAGAGAACTTTGTAATTTCATTGGCAAAGTCTTGGTGACTTTTGTGCAATAAGATTACAAAAGGATCATTGCATAAAATGTTAGAATCAAACATATTCTAATAGTGGGAAGAATTTGGTATTCTTACACTAATGATAAGGATTAGGAGTTGTGAAATGAGTATCATTGGAAATGTGTTCAATTGATCTATTTCACAAAGTAAGGAACATAGGTAAACATAGTGTGCATGCTTGGAGCATGGGACAACTGTTGTTATAATTCAAGTAATAAGTTGATTACCCGAAACAACGAATAATGAGTAATCAATATGGTGATTAAATAAAGGTGTCTTATTTATACTCAAAAGTTTGGGGCTATATTGGATTCGATTATTCTTGTGTTTCACTATGCATGTTTTGACTTCCTGAATAATAAGATTATTCGAACGTTCCACAGTCGCTCATACTTTGGAAGTAGGTATGAAAGAAGATTGTCATGAATTGGTTTGTTGATTGTCTAAAGTGTATTAGACATAGCAAAAGTTTGTTGCAACGCTCATGAGTGCTTATGAATAAGATTTGAGCATTGGATTAAACCCACGCTCACTTGAATCACTTCATGGATTTTATCACGTGTGATTAGTGAGACGATAATATCTTATATTCTTGAAACCGAGATGTGTGAGTTGTATTCTGCAAGTCGGTTGCACATAGATAATATGCAAACGCACCAGTAACTTGGTGTTATAAAACATAGTGTTGTGTGTGATTTGATGAGTAGGTACAAGCGAGCATTTGAGTCGAATTTTATCCGTTCCTTTTACCCAATGTTGGATAAAAGCGATATCTGTGGGACCCTCGATGATTTAGTGATGACACTCTAAGCGCTTGGCTAAGCCGGGACTAAGTTGATGTGTTCACTTGTAGTCTGTTGTCAGTCGTCATAAATCGGAAATCGGGAAACAACACATAGACAGAGAGAATGATTATAGTCCATGTCTCATGTCTATACGATATCTAGAATGAAGGAATATATGATCCCTTATCTAAAGGACAGGTTACTGATAAGATCAGAGTTTGACAGCGTCTTTGAGAGCTACGATTGCTAATCGGAGTGTACTTACACTATAGTTACTAGACTTATCCAAGTGGGAGACTGTTGGATTAGTGTCTAAGCCCGTAACTATATTTGGTATGTACTTGACCTGGTTGTGCATGGTCCGTTTGGGTTGCCTTCACCAAAGCAACTTGATAGGATGATTCAAGGAGAAAGAGAGGTTATTATGGTTTATTAATATATTATATGAATAATATATTAAAGGAGAAATCATATAGTTTAATTAATATTAAGCAAGAATTAATTCTGTGGCTAAAAGAGATTAGTTAAATAAAGGGGACTAGAACTGTCAATTGTGTGATAGTTGAATATTGGGCTGAGAAGCCTTATGGACTAGGCATGGACGAAATTAAGGATTGTCCATCTTAATTTCGGCAATTAGGGCCCTATTCCAGAAGGTTCCTTGGATTGCTTAAGGCCTAAGTTGTCCATTAGGGTTTTGACTGAAACCCTAGCAGCATAAGTATAAATAGAACCCCTAGGGCATCAGATTTCGGCCACTGGAAACCCTAGAAGAGTTCATAGCCGAAATTGTGCCTCCTCCCCTCTCTCCAATATCATTCTCTTGCTTGTGGTGTTTGTAAGCCATTAGAGGAGTGACATTTGTGACTCTAAGCTCCAAGACAAGAAGATTCAAACCATTCTTGAAGAGGTAATCATTTAGATCTGATTTTATATGATAATTTCGAAATATGTATGCTAGATCTAGGGTTCATAAGTCTTGGATGAATTGCATGTACAATAGAGAAACCTAGATCCAAGCTTTAGGGTTTGCATGAGCACATAGGATGTTTTTTTGTATAAAACTCATCAAACATAACCATAGAAAAGTGAACTCGCCTTATTAGAGGAATATTAAAAACTCTTCTAGATATGGAATATGAGATAGTCTCACTCGAGTCAACCTACACAAGGTTTCACTAGTCACTACATTGTTCACATACCCAAAACCATCTGTAACACTTTTAAAGTTTTCATTTTGGTTATATTCTTGGTGTTGCAATCTATTCATGGACTGATTTACTCCTTTTAACCTCATTCTTTTAGAAAGGTTATTACTTATTATTATAGAACACTTTCCTATCTTTTGGGGATATAAAATACTCGTTCTAACGATTTTTCTACATTATTCTATGTTTTTTACAAGTTTACAATAGAATTTGGTCAACAATCCAGACCAACCTCAAAGAAGATACGGGTTGAGAATGAGGAGTTAGCAAAGTTAGACAATATTGGAATGGGCATATGAACATGTATTGATGTACCATATCCAACTAATGCTCCCTTTTTGATGCGATGCATTCCACCTGTTACAGTGACTTACAGTGATGACGGCTTTATTATTGGTATATTGATCGGTCCAACACATTAAAATAGGAGCCAGTTCGATGGTTGTACCCATGAACCAACCTCCTACAGCAAAATAAACATATAGAAAGGTTCAAACAAGAACAAAAAACAAAATGGAAAACATAGAAACGAAACACGATCACATAATTTTCAACATTTTAATATCTCGAAAAAAATAACCAAATATATCTAAATTCATTAATTATTGTTCTCAGTAGATCAACAATTTAGAGAAACTCTGGTCATGTGTATTATTCAAATATGAATAAATTGTGCATCAGTTTTTTTATAACCTATCCGGTATTCATATGTGAATAAGCTATTTATATGATTTTTATTCAATTGTGAATAATATAGTGAATGAATGATATGTAAAAAAAATGTATTTTTATAAAAAATATCATATCGATATGAATGTACATTTATAGATAAAAAAAACTATATTTTTTAATATATACAATTATATTTTCCAAAACATTAGCATTAAAATATTGATGACCAATATTCGTCAAACCATTGTCAACCTTCGTTTTTGTTATCGCTTGAACCTACGCACATAAATTGTGTTCTTATAGAACAACAATACACACTTAGAGGCATTACGTAAATTTGGTTATTAATAACACATGATTACATTCGGATATTTATCTAAACCGGTAGGCTCTTGAACGTGTCCCCACATTAGCTCCACAATGTTTTCAATCAATTCGAAATACATTGATCTTGTTCTTCGATTTTATAAGGTCTTTCAAGTAGACATGTCTTTATTAATTCTTTAAAATGTACACTTTTTATATATGATCTTAATGTTTCAATCTAAAAACTAAAATGAAAAGATTTTATGATGGTTCTTCCCGGTCTTAAATGATTACAATTAAACTTCAATCTTTCAAATATACTCGGAGTCTGAGGTCATGGGGCTTTTGTCAATTTGTAACCATAGTTCATAATCTTGAAAATAAAACATCATATGGATCTACCGGATATAACTATGCAACATTTAATAAACATACATTTTTGGTATTTCGTACTTAATTTTGCAAGAGAAATTAAATTGATTCCTATTTTTTATGCCTACAAATGTTCCTACCCAATAAAATTATGACAAGTGTTATCATTCCATATTTTTTTAACTAACTCATTAAGACTATATTAGGAATATATATCAAATAAAATTAAATTGAATGGTGATTTGTCATAATTTTAGTGGGTATAAATAATTATAGGAATAAAATGTAAGAGGTAATTTAATTTCTCATTTTGCAATAGTTAATCTTATTTTCCTAATAATAAAAAACTAAAAGACCTGATTAAAATGTATAATATCGTTTGATGATTTTAAAATAATTATAGTTGATTTCTAATTTATTCTTAAATTGAAAAGAGACCCGACAAATATTGGGCCGGTCAAAACTTAAAAGAACTTGACCCCTCCCAAAAGCATAAGGCTGCTTCCCTTTTCATTTTCTTTAGAAATTATAAAAGTTATATTATATTATATTATCTTGTATTATGTGTAATGATCGATCTTATAAAAAACCAAAAAGTTGATCACAATGGTTAATAATTGATTTAATGATGTCACAATAGCCTAATATATACGTGGGGAATTATGTATATTGCAATATTTTAATAATACTAAAAGCACATCTAAGTGGAATGCTAATTATTTTAGAGTTAGACTAAAAATGGAAATCATTTAGACCAAAATTGTAAGAATTTAGGTATATGTCAAAACAGGTCATCCAAAAATGGCCATTTATCTATATTTGACCAGTTTTTAACATATTTCTCAAAATGTTCATGATGTCTAAAATTCATTTTGGACAGGGGTTTTGGATTTTGGATAACTCATTTCAGATTTCGTATTAGATTTTCCCTTAAAAATACATTTACGATTGGTCGACTATTGTTACGTGTTGATTTGCTTAAGTGGCACCCAATTATTTAGGTTCAAAAGTAGCATATAAGGGAGATTCAACTTTAGGTAAGTTATTAGAAGAAGAATGAGCATGCATATAGACCACGTGGTTCAAGCTCTCAAATTTATGTGTGCGAACAAAGAAATAAACCTGTTTGTAGATGATAATGTGGTATTCTATTCAAGCCATGTTATTTATTTTTTTATTTTTGAAACAACAAATATATTAAACTGCTTCTAAATTATTCTACTTATGTCTACTGCGAGACTTAAACCCTCGAGCTCAAGGAAAAAGGACAACGTCGAATACCGTTGGACTAAAAGTCTTTTTGTGTTTTTCTTATTTTGATGCTTTTTTAAGAGTAATCATGCCATGGAATTTCCTTAATTAGTTGAATGACACTACAATTTCAAATTTGTAATAGTATGTAAGGTCCTTACATTGTTTTGGAATGATGTGTGAAATTGAATTGTTTGTTATCATATGAAAATGAAATATTAGTGTTTGTATCACAATGATATATTAGTGTTTGTATCGTTTTGGATTATTATGACTACGAAAATCCCATCTTAATTCAAAAATTATACAATTTTAGACAAGTTCTTCAAGTTTTGAATTGAAGTTTTTAATTCAAACTGTTTTTAACTAACTATTCTAATTAGAAAAGTAACCATGGCCAACATAATCTAACTACTACATAACACATACAAAGTTCATATTCTTACGTAAAAATTATACCATTTCGAACAAGTTGTTTGTATTTCATTTATAATTTTCATTGAACATCATTTTTAAACTTAAAAACACTTGACCATGGAAATAACCACCAATAATGCACACAACTACTACAAAATGGATTCCTGTTCGGAGTAGGGTTTCCGGTATTGACTAGTTTCTTACATTTCGGAGAAGGGTTTTCATTTCAGACATTGATTTTTTGGTTGTTAACTACTTGATAGGCAATCATAAACAAACACGAACATTAAAATTATAACAACTTACATCGTACACATTAATCTCCTATGATTCCATAGTTGGTCCCTAGTCTAATTTAAGAGCGTTCAAATGTGGTTTTATACTGTGGACAACATTTTGGATTGAGAAATTAAATATCCTCCTATTTTTTCTTCCTACAAATCATCCTACCCAGTTAGATAGTGACATGTGTAACATTTAATGTTCATTTAATGATATTTTAATATATTAATATGACACATGTCATCATTTAATTGGATAGAAGGATTTGTGGAAACAAATTTAGGAGGATATTTAATTAATGGAAGGGTATACATCACATATTGGGTCCGAAAAAACTTATTTCGGTTACATAGTCAAATTCGTGAAATAGTAAATTCTTGGTATTTTTTAAAATCATAAAAAACTATAGTCTTTTTTATGATTATCCAAATAATTTAGTTAAAAACTATAGTTTTATAACGGTGATTCTAAATTCAACCCACCTATGGTCAATAATTATATATATATATATATATATATATATATATATATATATATATATATATATTTTATGGGTCCTATTAAAATCACCCTGCTAACAAAAACCATATGTCCGTTAAAAAAAACAAAAACTATATGTAACTATCATCATTCACAACATATTAATAAAAAAATATTTATATATGTCGGTGTATATATACTCAATATAAGGGTGAATTTAGATTCATTTATTTTTATTTATTTATCCATGTCCAAAGCACTGAAGTCTCTTATTGACTGAAGTCTCTTATTAGGAATCTGGATTGCAAAGGATGATGTTGTTATTTCTTTGGAGAGGGATCGAACTCGGATTCATTGGGATTATGGCATCCTGTTCTATCGAATGTCTCTGTCTGCTGCATCAAATCACCGTTCAAAAAAGAAAAAAGTAATCTTAATAACACCTTTTATAAACCTGAAAATTTGTTACTAGTCACTAGAGGTGCACAAAATGGCGCCCAAGCCACACCAAAACTATATATTTAAATTATGATTACCTCTCATTTCATTGTAAGTATGTAATTTTAGGTGTTAAGAGTTACATCTTGAAAGCCATATTAAAAAGTAAGAGTAATATTTGAAATCTAAAACAAAACCATTAATATTGAAAGGAAAAGAAAAGTGAATATATGTGGAAAGGGGTTGTAAAGTTTTGAGGATTTGAAGGTCTGTCCAAGAAAAAGACAAAGGAGAATATATGCCCACACAAAAATCATTCAAAGCTCCGTTCTCTTAAATATTATCGTAAAGTTGCTTTCTCAAATCTAAATGAATACAAGTTACAAAAGTTGAATTTTTATAAAATAATTACTTTTTAAAAGAATTTTAAATAATTTTATATTAATCAAAAATATCAATAATGCTTTCTAGAAAAGAAAATGTAAAAAGTCACCTTTGGATGTTCTCATCAAATGTTTTCCCAATCGATATCTTGTATTAATTAATAAAAAGATATATAAGTTAATTCTAGCTAAAATTTTGTTAAAGTTACATTAAACAACTAAAAAGTATTGTATTTTTTTTAATTTGGGTGGGGTAGTATATTATTGGTGGGGGAGTATATTATATGCGAATGTACATATTTCATATTCCAAGGACATTCAAGAGTACAACTAATTAATGACGATGCACAAGTTTCTTGTCGTTTGTTTTTTCGAAACGAAAATGTCTAAAGTCTGCGGATCACCTCTACAACCTTCTGTAACAGAAGGGGGGGACCAAACAGCTGCAGCATGTAATAAAAAGTATGTTTTTTATCCTCTGCAAACTGTTGCAATAAGTTAAAGTAATGTGTAAATAGGTTTGAAGCAGAGGGTCAAGTGTTGCGCCACGCAGCACACGCACAACAGTTTTTAAGTCAGAAGTTTTCTGAAAAACAAACAGCTGTGAAGGGCCAAGTGTTGCGTGTGCGCTGCGCAGCGCAACAATAAGTGGTCAGAAACAATTTTTTAGAAGAAAAAGAAAACACCTTAATCTCTACTAATCCTTCCAACCCATATGTTATATTGTCTAGTTAAGACAAAAGGACATTGATGGTCCTTATGGTTGGCACAAGAGACCAAAGTTAGTCCTTATGAGGAATTTTGAACGGATATGGTCCTTGTAGTTCCCAATTGTTGCACTAACGGTCCTTATGATTGACTCTGTTTGATTTGTGCTGTTTATCAACCTCACGTGACCCTCACACGAGGGTATATTGGTTTTTTGCTTATCCTTCTATCTCATATCTTTCTAACACCTGCAAAAGATTTCTCCTATAAAGAATAGATATCCCTCATTTACTTCCCTCATTCTTCTATTTCTCTTATCTCTTCTTCAGTATTTTTTTATGAAACTTTGTTTAACAATGGTGAATTGTTTTTATGAAGGCCATCATCTATAGTGCATCATGGATAGATCTCAACCCTGGTCGTAGGTTTTGGAAATGTCTTAGCAGTTGCGGTTTTATTGTACGGTTTGATGAGCCTACGTGTCATAGGGTTGCGGTTGTCATTCTGGGTTTGCTAAGATCAAATATCAGACTTGAGGAATCTCTGCTACAAACAAGTTTGGAAGCAAAAAAAGAAGATGATACTTGTTTTTAGCTGGGTTTTCTTTTTTATGTATTTTACAAAACTAATATTAGTTTGAAGATAATGCTTCTTTTGCTTGTTAGGGATGTAGATAATAGTATTAGTCTCAATATGATGTTGTTTTGCTTGTTATGGATGTAACAAATGTTTGTATGTATGAATGCAATGCCTTTTATTTGGGAAACTTTTTAGTCTGCAACCATATAGACCTAGGTTTTTGTAACACCTCAAATCTTAAACCAAATTTTTAATTTTTAATTTACAAAAATAAAGTTTCACAAACCAAGTTACCAAACACATAATTATCCAAATCAACCATCATCACAAAATATCAGAGTTCTCTAACTGTCCCAGTAACAAATCTCTCAGCGAGTGTGTACAATCAGACCTTTGCCTTCCTGCGGTCCTCAGAAGTACCTAAACACACATAACTCAACAATTATAAGCACGAAGCTTAGTGAGTTCCCCAAGATATCACATACAACACAACATAAATAAACAACTATGAGTTATCAACAACCCTGGGGACTACTAGTAGTCCCAGTAGGCAACAGCACACCCTATGGGTTATCAGCAACCCTGGAGACTATTCGCAGTCTCAGTCACACATAAACAACATACTACAGAATTATAGTTAGACCCAGCTGGTCATAATAAATACAACTATTCTACCACACCGATAAGAATAAGTAAGGAGACTCACCTGATACTGACAAGTAAATCTCACACCCGAATTGCCAAAACTAGACTCCGCCTAGTCAACGAAATAATTAACCCTAATTAATAATTAAGGTCCAAAACTCAACTCGTGAGTCCAAATCCCACAACTAAGTCCTTTAAGGGCAAAAAGACCATTTTTCCCTTCTCATGGTCCAAAACCCTAAATCCTGACCAAAAGTCCAAAGTCAACGAAAGTCAACTGCCCAGCGCGTACACTGTGCATACTCTTCCTTACGTGCGACGTACTATGCGATCAGCGACCAATCGGGGACGGAACTGGCTACGCGGGGCGTAGCCATGAATATGCCCGGCGTACTCTGTCTGATTTAGATTTCACCAACTTTGTGTCTTAATCCGCTAAGACAACTAACCCAACTTCAGATATGACAATCCTAAGGTGTATTAACCCATAAAGTCGTCGAATTTAAGCCTTTGCATGGCTAGGAAGGACCGAATGCAACAAACTTTAACTTCCATCACACTCTAAGTTACTTTACTCGTGCATGGGCCATAGGGAATAATCAAGCAACCCTTTTTATGAATCTACAAGTCCTAAAACGCATGAAACAACAGCTAATATTCTCTGGAGTGCTCCAAAGTCATAAAGGTCTAATCTTGGGGACAAAAAGCTCATGAAACTCAACCATGGAGATCAAATAGGAAACTCATCAAGCTATGAACTTTATACCTGAAAAATATGCACAATGAGGAAAGGTTTATGGATCTACAAGCTTTCAAGCAACAACTCTGAAACATCCCAAAAATACGGTCCAAAAATTTCGTTTTAAATCATAAATAAAAACCATAAGTATCATTCATCATATAAAAATCATAATCGTGTATCTCATAAATGTTATAAACAACTGTCAATATATGAAAATCATATATCAAACATCAGAGTAGATCGTCCCAGGCTAAAAGTTGTGGTGTGTGCCATGCAGTCATCCCGAGCTCTTTCCCTTACTAGCGGAAGTACCTGAAACCAAAACTGAAAATTGTAAGCACGAAGCTTAGTGAGTCTCCCTAAACTACCACATACCACATAATCACATAACCACATAACTTGAGCCTTGCCCACTACATCGGGCCCCGCCCGACATCGGACCGAGATTCGGTATACATTTGAATATATCAACCATACATATAACATAATCACATAACATACACATATCAACATATCGTGGGCCTCGCCCTGCTACATCGGGCCCCGCCCGACATCGAGCAAAACTCGGCATACATATAAGCATATCAACTAATACACATAAACATAAGCATATTCACCTATCACAGACATATAAAGATTCCTCGGGCCCCGCCCCGCATCGGACCGAGATCCGGAACATACTAACATACATAAACGGGCCGACCTTGGTGCCTTCGACCCGTTCCTACAGGAGAAGACTCACCTCACACTGCTGGAGTCCCGCAAATAAATCTCGGGCTGCTGGTTGACAGATCCCCAAGTTGTCAACATCAAACAAAACCCAATTAACCATTTGGGTTTCCAATATATAATCCTAAAATCCCCACTTGGGGTAAAAGGACCATTTTACGCCTAACCTAGCTTGGTCCAAGATTAAGGCCCAAACTTATACTCTGAAGGCCCAAAAGTCAGATAATCAACCAAGGCCCATCTATGGCCTAATTTTTCAAATTGGGCCCAAACCCCTCACATGGTCTTACCTTAAGGCCTAACCATTTATTCTGGTCCAAACACTTGACATTCCAATGGTCTAATATCTCATAATCATCAAGGCCCAATTATGGCCCATCCATGGCCCAATTTTCCAAATTGGGCCCAAGCCTTTCCAATGGGCCTTACCCTAATGCCCAATCCAAATATTCTAGTTGTGACAACCGTCAATTTCTGGCCAAGTCAAAGTCAAACTAAATCAACGAGTCAAACCAGTCAACTCACCTAGTACTTGTATGATAGGACTTACTCTATGTTTACTAGTGTACAACTCTCTATCTTAATACAAAGTATCACTTGAAAATTTAATAGGTTCAGAAAATTATAAACCCTAATCAGGGTGAGTGATGTAACGACTCGATAAAACACTATTACGTACCCTTCGGGGGTGAATAACACTCATAGCAAGGCATAATGGGGCCAAAAACTAACAAAAGTCGCAAACAAAGTCTATCTCAATCTCTCCCACTCTATCTTTCTCTCTCGCTCTCTCTCCCAAATCTCTCTCTGGATCTCTCTCAACTTTTTATAAACATCCATACTATCCCAACCCCTTTCCTTTGTTGAAAACAGCTCAAAACTAAAGGAGAAAACCAAAAGGACCCTCTTGGTCTGGAACCCTCTTGAATCAGAACACCTACTCAAGAACCGGACGAACGCTCCTGACTCCAGACGAATGCTCCTAACTCCGGACACTCCTGACGCTCCTGACTCTGGACGAACGCTCCTGACTCCGGACGCTCCTGACACTCCTGACTCCGGACGAACGCTCCTCACATCCGGACACTCCTGACACTCCTGACTTCGGACGAACGCTCCTAACATCCGGACACTCCTGACACTCCTGACTCCGGACGGAAGCTCCTGACTCCGGACACTCCTAACACTCCTGACTTCGGACGGACGCTCCTGACTCTTAACACTCCTAACTCTGGAAAAACGCTCCTGACTCCAGACACTCCTGACACTTCTGACTTCGGACGAACGCTCCTGACATCCGGACACACCTGACTCCGGACGGACGCTCCTGACTCCTGACACTCCTTACTCCGAACGAACGCTCCTGACATCTGGACACTCCTGACTCCGGACAGACGCTCCTGACTCCGGACACTCCTGACTCCGAACACTCCTGACACTCCTGACTTCGGACGGACGCTCCTGACTCCAGACACTCCTGACTCCGGATTGTGCTGATTCGACTCTGAAACTTGAAGGCCAACTTCGGAACTCATCTTTTTGCTCCGGAAATGACATCTTGACCCCGGAACCTATTGGATTTAGTGTCTAAGCCCATAACTATAATTGGTATGTACTTGACCCGAGAGTAGCATGGTCCATTTGGGTTGCATGGCACCGGAACAATCTGCAGGATGGAATTTTGAGAAGAGGATATTTATGATTTATTAATATATTATAAGTTCTAATATATTAATATGAAATTATATTATTTAATTAGTATTGATCAAGAATTAGTTTGGAATTAATTTTGTGATCAAAAGAGACTAATTAAATAAATGGGGATTGATTGTGTAAATCATTCATTCTTATATAGTGGGCTTATGATCCATAATCCTTTATGTTGGGCTAAACCCATGTGGTGTCCCATGGATACTCCATGGAGGTTAAAACCTATGGAGCATGAGGAATGTGGAAAGTCATGCACATTAGGGTTTGCATGGTGTAACCCTAGTTGTGTCACACTATATAAAGGACCCCATAGCTACCAAATCGGCACTTACTTAAGTGAAAGGAAAGAGGGCTACCCGATTTTGAGTGCAAGTAAACTTCTCTCAAGTTCTTCCATTTGTTGGCGGTGTTGTGTGAAGCATTTGAGGCATCACACTTGGGGTGCTAGGCTCTTAAAGGCTTAAGGAATCAAGCTACAAGAAAAGGTATGTCATTCTACTAGATTTTTGTATTACATATACTTCATGGTATGCTAGTTAGGATGAAACCTTGGAAAAATGAAAGTTTGCATGTATAATAGAGAAAACATAGATCTAAGGTTTCTAGGGTTGCATGCACACCTTAGGAGTGTTATAATGCTCAAAACCCATCAGTGGTATCAGAGCCTAGACTTGTTTTCAATTATACTTGATGCTACTTGCTTTCAAATGCTTCAAAAAATCGTTTTTCTACATTCGGGACAGTGGACTCGCCGAGTCCACTGACAGAGTCGATGAGTCACCATTAAAAACCAACCAACTCGCCGAGTCAGTTCATGCACTCGACGAGTTGGTGCTACTGAGTGCATATTTTTGGGTTTTAAGGCTGGAATTGGACTAGGATCATTACCCTAAACTGTTTTTGAACTTATAAACCTGTTTTTGATGTGGTAATAATCATGCTAATCCATTTTAAAAGATATTTGTCAAAGTTTCATGTTTTGTATTAGTTTATGGTTAGGCTAATTACATAATATTTGTTTGATTTGAATTGTCTCTTTGATATGAGTTTAATGTAGATCATGGACATTACTTGACATGCTTGTTAGTTTAATTGATGATCTTAATGGCCTTTGATGTGCTCCATAACTTGTCCTCAAGTTATGGAAAATGAAAAGACACTTCTTTAAGAGGCATTAAAACTCATAGGTTATGGACCTGAAAAGTTTTGACAAGTTTCAAAACTTGCCCTCAAGTTTTGGAATTTGTAAAGTCACTTTAGAATACTTTAATTCCAAACCCTAGAATTTTAAAAGTTTAAAATTCAACCCTTATACTTTATAGTATTATAAATTAATAACATATATATATATATATATATATATATATATGTGTGTGTGTGTGTGTGTGTGTGTGTGTATATATATATATATATATATATATATATATATATATATATATATATATATATATATATATATATATATAAAAGATCAAGTCAGTCTTACTGTTAGTAGGCCTCATTCACGAAGTCGATCTATAAGGGGGTATAAGGTTACTGCCTATAAAATGGCAGTTTAATGGGTGTCCACTCTCACCCACCGCTTCCTTGACTGGTGGAGGGTCGTTAGCCGAACGGGTAGGATAAGACTATAATTCTCGTTAAGTATAATGATAATAAAGTAACTAAATGTTTTATTAAATTCCCAATCTTAGTTACTTTAGGAAAATGTGAAATTGATGCTAATCCATGAAAATTGCACTTTGCACCTTACCAAGTCGTTGATGGAGCGTGTGTGGTTAACCGGCACATTACTTGGACTAGTAAGGATGGCAAAGGGTGGCTCGATGTTTATCATAAGATCAATGGAGTGTGTGTGGTTAACTGGTACATTGATTGGGTGATAAAGTCGAGAGTACCAAGCACATTTTGCATGGTTATTCACACCTTGTTTGTGATCCTCGGTATCCTAGTCACAAACCTGAAGGACATAATCGAGATTTAAACATGCCATTGATTGTTCAATGAATCTCAAAGGATCTAGGAGTTTAATCCAATTAAAACTTAATAACAATTTCGTTTTTCATGGTGGAAATTGGTAAATCGTTATTTACCTACCTTTAAACATTTTGCAAGTTGGATTACGGCATCCCTCTTCCAATTTGTAAAATATTGTGTTGGGTCCTAGCCTTAATATTTCATTTTGGTGTTATATTAAGGACTCTTTATCTAATCTAAACTTTGTCTTTCCTTCTTTTCAGATGTCTTCCAACACTGCTTCTGGATCAAACCCTACTGGCTCCTTCTCTCTCATGAACCTTTGTGGGAGAGTCGTCTTTGATGGTTCCAACTTCAATGATTGGATTAGGAACATCAGGATGGTCACTCGCTATGAGGACAAGGATGATGTCCTAGACAAGGAGTTTAAGGAAATCGATGAGTCTTCTGCTACTCCTGAGGAGATCGCTGAGTTTAGGACTCATGAGAAGGATGCCACCAATGTGTCTTGTATCATGTTGGCCACCATGACAGTTGAACTCTAAAAGTCCTATGAGGACTTCTATCCTTTTGAGATGTACCAGGACCTGATGGAAAAATACCATCAGAGTGCTCGTCAAGAGAGGTATGAAATCATCTCTTCCATGATAACAACCAAGATGAAGGATGGTGAACCCATCACGGGCCACTTGCAGAAAATGCAAAGGTTTGTGGCCCGGTTGTTAAAGTTGAATGTGAACTTTCCTGAGGAGATGGCTATAGATATCATTCTACACTCCTTACCTCCATGTTATGATCAGTTCCACATGACGTATCATATGAACAAGGAGGAGCTCACACTTAGAAAACTTCAAGGGCTTTTAAGGACTGCCGAAAGTGGTCTCAAAGGTAAATCAGTTGTTACTACTTCTACCACCGCCCCTGTTCTGGCAATTGGACATGGGAAAGGGAAGAAGAGGAAGGCTCCCTCAAAGAGCCGCAAGGGAAAGTCTCTTGATGGATCCTCTTTAAGTGGGACCAAGGCTGGTTCTGCTGCTCCCTCAACCATTCCTAAGGAAGCAGAGTGTTTCTATTGTCACGAAAAAAGGCACTAGAAGCGAAGCTGCCCCAAATACTTGCAGTATGTTAAAGATGGGAAGGTTAAGGCCGCCCATGCAGGTATTTATACTATTCTATCTAAAAACTCATCACATACTAACTCTTGGGTGCTTGACACAGGTTGTGGATTTCACATTTGTTCTGATGTGCAGGGCCTAAAAAGAAGTAAGGATGTGGAGCATAGGAAGATAAACTTGATCATGGGGAACATGAAGGTTTCACCTGTCACCAAGATTGGAGTTTACTCTTTATTGCTTAGTAGTGGGTTAAAAATAGATTTGAATAATTGTTGCTACTCGTCTGATATGGAGAGAAATATTATTTCCTTTCATGGTTTGTACAAACAAGGTTTCACATTTTCGTTTGATAATGAAATTGGTGCAATAAATGGTTATTATAATGGTGTTTTTTTATTTTAAAGCATTACCTTGTAATGGTGTATATGAAAATGTGAATGTTGTAGACAACTTAGGAAATGATGTGTTGCATATCGATTCTTCTAATGAATTGGAAAAGGCATGCTTGTGGCATTGTCGTCTTGGACATGTCAACAAGAAGCGTATAGGCCAACTCCAAAAGGCTGGAGTTTTGGAGTCATTCGACTTAAGGTCGGATGACACTTGCGAATCTTGTTTAATTGGAAAGATGACTAAATCACCCTTCACTGGTACTTGTAAAAGGGGTGAAGGTTTGTTGGATCTCATACACACCGATGTGTGTGGGCCTTTCAGAACCGCCACAAGAGATGCTAACCGCTTCTATGTGACTTTTACTGATGATTACAGTAGATATGGCTATGTCTACTTAATCAAGCATAAGTCAGAAACCTTTGAGAAATTCAAAGAGTTTAAACAAGAAGTGGAGAATCAGCTGGGCAGGAAGATAAAGATGCTCTGATCCGATCGGGGTGGTGAGTATCTTAGTATCGAGTTCCTTAACTATCTTAAGGAATGTGGAATTGTTTCACAGTTGACGCCACCTAGGACACCACAGCTTAATGGTGTGGTTGAGAGGCGCAATCAAACCTTGTTGGACATGGTTCGTTCCATGATGAGTCGAGCTTTGTTACTAATCTCATTCTGGGAGTATGCCTTAGAGACTGCCGCCCATATCCTTAATCTAGTCCATACCAAGAAGGTTGCCAAAACACCTCACGAGATGTGGGCTGGGAAGGCTCCCACATTAGACCACATCAAGGTTTGGGGTTGCGAGGCTTTCATGAGGCGTGAGACTCACGACAAGCTTGAACCTTGGAGTGAGCGGTGTATTTTCATCGGCTACCTACAAAAATCCTTTGGTTATCTCTTCTACAGACCGAGTGACAATGTTGTCTTTGTGGCGAGGAGAATAGTCTTTCATGAGAGAGAGCTCATAGGCCAAGGAGACAGTGGGAGGAAATCTGATCTTGAAGAACTTCAAGAGTCAAGAGGTGAAGGAACCTCAAACACTAGCGATCAACCTGAGGAGGAAACTCCTGTTGAGCCGATTGACGAGTCCGTACCTCTGAGGCTTTCCAGTAGAGTTAGTGTTCCACCTATGTTATATGGTTTTCATATAACATATGAGGGTGATACATTTATCAGTGATAACACACTGATAAATTTGGATGAACCTAACAACTACAAGGAAGCCATGACAGACCCCGAGCCTGCTAAATGGAAAGAGGCGATGGACACCGAGATTCAGTCCATGTATGAGAATCAAGTTTGGAACTTGGTTGACAATGTACCGGGTCGTAAGACAGTCGAGTGCAAATGGATCTTCAAGAAGAAGATCGACATGGATGGGAAAGTACAAACTTATAAGGCACGACTGGTTGCAAAGGGATTTACTCAAACTCCGGGAGTTGACTATGATGAGACCTTCTCACCAGTAGTGAAGATTAAGTCTATTAGGGTTATGCTAGCCATAACTGCATTTCATGATTATGAAATATGGCAAATGGATGTCAAAACCGCTTTCCTTAATGGAAAGTTGGTTGAGGATGTTTACATAAGTCAGCCAGAGGGTTTTGTCGATGCAAGTACCCTAATAGAGTGTGCAAGCTTGAGAATTCCATTTATGGATTGAAACAAGCATCTCGCAGATGGAATCTTTGTTTCGATGAAAAAGTTAAAGAGTTTGGCTTTTCGAGAAGCGATGATGAGTCTTGTGTATATGTCAAGGCTGGTGGGAGCATAGTTAGCTTTCTGGTATTGTATGTGGATGACATACTACTCATAGGAAATGACATCCCAACCTTGCAGGAGGTTAAGTCTTGGCTTGGGAAGTGTTTCGCTATGAAGGACCTCGTAGAAGCTGCCTATATTCTTGGGATGAGGATATTGAGAGACAAGAGTAAAAGACTAATTGGACTTAGTCAAAGTACCTACTTCGATAAGGTGCTGAAAAGATTCATCATGTAGGATTCCAAGAAAGGTGACTTACCGATCCAGAGCAATGCCAAACTGAGTAAAGCTCAGAGTCCCAGTACAGAGGCTGAGATAGCTGAGATGAGTCGAATACCATATGCATTGGCGGAGCTTTATTAGGGCAAGGGGGGGGGGGGGGGGTTGTGGCCCCCCCTGATATTTTGTTTATAAATAGTCCTTATAGTTTCATTTTATATATTTTAGGCCCAAAAATATAAAAGTTTGGCTGTGGCTCCCATGCTTACAAATTTTTATACATATTATATTTCCCCCCCCCCCCCCGAATCAAACGTTGAAGCTCCGCCCCTGACCATATGCTTCCGTTGTTGGCTCCATCATGTATGCTATGACTTGTACTCGCCCTGATGTGGCCTTTCCTTTGAGCATGGTCAACAGATATCAATGGAATCCTGGCAAGGCTCACTGGACTGCGGTTAAGAACATTCTCAAGTCCCTGCGCATGACTAAGGATTGGGTCCTTACCCTCGGTGGGAGTGATGACTTGAGAGTGGTGGGGTATAGTGACGCTAACTTTCAGACCGACAGGGATAACTTCCGCTCCAGTCGGGCTGGGTCTTTACCTTGAATGGAGGAGCAATAACTTGAAAAAGTTCCAAGCAGGAGACAGAAGTTGATTCAACTTACGAATCAGAGTACAAAGCAGAAAGCGAGGCGGCGAAGGTGGCAATATGGCTGAAGAACTTCATTGGAGACCTTGGAGTTGTACCAGCTATAAAGGAGTCTGTGGAGATTTTCTGTGACAGCGAGAGTGCGGTTGCCTTAGCCAAGGAACCAAGGGATCACGGCAGATCCAGGCACATCGATAGAAAATACCACTTCATTAGACATCGAATAGAAGAAGGACTCCTCGTGGCAAAGAGGGTATCATCGAATGAAAACCCAGCAGATCCCCTCACGAAGGGACCGAGTAGGGTTAAGGATTTATAGCATGCGAGGCGCATTGGGCTGAAGGATGATATTAAACTTGTAATAGTTGAAATGTAATTGACATTTGATGTTTAAATAAAAGGTTATTTTTATTTACTAGTATGGTACTGTCTTGTGTCAATCTTTTACTATTGTTTCACTTTGCATGTTTTGACTTCCAGAATAATTATATTATTCAAACTATCCACAGTCGTTCATATGTTGAAGTAGGTATTGAATAAAGACTATCATGAATTTGGCTTGTAGATTTGTCTAAATTGTGTTAGATATAGCAAAGTTTACTACAACATTCATGAGTGCTCATAAGGTCTGAGTACTGGATTCAACCCGCGCTCACGTGTATCACTTCATGGATTTTATCTCGAGTGATCGTGAGACGATAATATCATATAAGTCTTCAAACCTAGATATATGAGTTGTTGACTGTGAGTTGGTTGTTCATTGATAGTACGAAAACGCATCGGTAACTCGATGTTATAAAACGTGTTGTTGTGTATGATTCGAAAAATAGTTAGTACAAGCATATGAGTCGAAGTTTATTTGTTCCTTTTAGTCCTTAGAGGATTAAAAGCGATATATTGGGCCCCTCGATGATTTTGTTTTGACTTATGTGTCGGGCCCGGTCAGAACTAAATTGATTTGTTCGATTAAGTTCTATGTCAAACAAATTGGAAATCGGGAAACAAACTGTTGGACAATAAGTATGACATTGTTCCATGTATTTGTCTGGCTGATATCTTGAACAGATGATTATATGATCACTTATTTAAAATGGAGCGTCTCGTTTCGACAGAGGCTTTTAAGAGCTACGATTGCTAGTCGGTGTTTTAAGTCGTACTTGCAGTTATAGTTATTAGACTTATCCAAGTGGGAGACTGTTGGACATAATGTCTAAGCCCATAACTATAATTAGTATGTACTTGACCCGAGAGTAGCATGGTCCATTTGGGTTGCATGGCACCGGAACAATCTACAGGATGGACTTTTGAGAAGAGGATATTTATGATTTATTAATATATTATAATTTCTAATATATTAATATGAAATCATATTATTTAATTAGTATTGATCAAGAATTAGTTTGGAATTAATTTTGTGATCAAAAGAGTCTAATTAAATAAATGAGGATTGATTGTGTAAATCATTCATTCTTATATAGTGGGCTTATGATCCATAATCCTTTATGTTGGGCTAAACCCATGTGGTGACCCATGGATACTCCATGGAGGTTAAAAACCATGGAGGATGAGGAATGCGGAAAGTCATGCACATTAGGGTTTGCATGGTGTAACCCTAGTTGTGTCACACTATATAAAGGACCCCATAGCTACCAAATCGGCACTTACTTAAGTGAAGGGAAAGAGGGCTAGCCGATTTTGAGTGCAAGTAAACTTCTCTCAAGTTCTTCCATTTATTGGTTGTGTTGTGTGAAGCATTTGAGGCATCACACTTGGGGTGCTAGGATCTTAAAGGCTTAAGGAATCAAGCTACAAGAAAAGGTATGTCATTCTACTAGATTTTTGTATTACATATAACTCATGGTATGCTAGTTAGGATGAAACCATGGAAAATGAAAGTTTGCATGTATAATCGAGAAAACATAGATCCAAGGTTTCTAGGGTTGCATGCACACCTTAGGAGTGTTAGAATGCTCAAAACCCATCAGAACCCTCGCAGACTCGGACCCCATTCCAGATTTTTGACCATTTCAGACCTTTTTGCAATTTTAGGAGTCTTTGACACCGGGAACTTCCTCAAACTCGCATTTTTCATGACTTAAACCCTCTAAACTCCTATTTTATGCCAAACTTTAAGAGTTAGATCACATTTTCATAGAATAACGTCTAAGGCTCATATTATTTTATGCATAAAGTAATCACCCACTTTACATCACTATTCACACACTACCTAGTTAAATCACTGTCCTTTTTTCACCCCCTCCCAACACTCCATCATATTTTCCTTAACCAAATCCACCCAAGAGATCTTTATTCTTTACACTCAAAGTCTCATTTACCTTCACCAAAAACACACTTCTCTCTCTCTCTCTCTCTCTCTCTCTCTCTCTCTCTCTCTTTTTCTATGATTATGATCTTCTGGACAAGGAGTATTCTTGAGTTTTTCCTCCATTCTTGGTATTTTTCTTCATTTAGCTCCTAAATATTCTACACTTCATCATACAAATCATGGAGCATTCATACAAATATCGACATATTTGTTCTTAGGATCTTCAAATCTTCAAGCATCCTTCAAGTGTTCTTGACTTCAAACTTCCCTTATTCAATCTTCCACCTCAGGAAATCACTCAAGGTGAGTTCATACCCCTATATTTTAATGTTTTCTTCAAGTTTTAAGGGGGATAATACAAGTTACAACACCAAAACATATTTTAACTCATCCAACAGCTTTCAACAGAAACGTTATGGTCCATTCACGAACTGTTTTGACCATCTTAAACATAATATTTTTCAAAACTGTTAGGTATGCATATAGCTCAGGTTTATACCTTTCAAATGACTACTTGCACACGTCCATACGATATTTCTACAATTTATAGCGATTTTTACAAAACTGCCTATCATTTCGGAAATGATTTCGGACCAGTCTGTGAAGATGGACATTTTCACACTAGTTAGAGACCACTAAAAATCATAATAAAATTTATGAACAAACTAGACACATTTTCTGAACTCGCAGTGTTTACGGATTCAGTTTTCGACTTACAGTGATTTTTCTATGAATTTTTTAAAAACAGTGGCAGAATAGTTAAAACTAGTAAAATAGTTTATATGTTCATTAACACTTTGTATTATGTTGAGCAAAGTGTATAGGAATAAATAGAGAAAATGTTGATTGTATTTCATGTTAGTCTACTTTCATGAAACAGAAATAGACATTCACATAAGGGTCTTTCATCATTACAAACACATATGATAAACTATAATAGGTATAGTTTATGGTACCCTATCACTACGAACATACTAAGGAAGGAACACATAATATAAACTATAATAGGTATAGTTTATGGTACACTATCACTATGAACATACTAAGGAAGGTACACATATGATAAACTATCATAGGTATAGTTTATGGTACACTATCACTACGAACATACTAAGGAAGGTACACATATGATAAACTATCATAGGTATAGTTTATGGTACACTATCACTACGAACATACTAAGGAAGGTTTCACTCACACTACACGTAAACTCGTTGAATCAAATTTGTACTGGTGGTTTTCCATGGTTTCCAGCCAATGAGCACACCCACACTCGTACAGCAACACCAAAACACGCAAACACATGAGATGAACACGGAAAATACACCCCATCAGAAATCTTGTGGCGGCAGGCGGGGGTTTGCGATGACAGCCACCACCTCACAATGGTGGCGGTGGTTTCTCTTGATCCTCTGCCCAACAACACGTCAACACACACGATTTCCCACCGAAAAGTGCATCCAATCCCAGCTACCCCCCCCCAATGGTGGCGCACGACAGTCGGAGAAGAACGCCAGCCGCAACAGCCGCCCGGAATGGCGACTACGGCGACCGTGTAGCGGCAAAAGAAGGCGGAGAAGAGCGATGCAGTTCGATCGGTCGTTGGGAGCAGCGGCGACGAAAAAGACGAAGGAGAAGGCTCCTGCTCGTGGTTCTCGTCGGCAGCTGGACAGCGATGGTGCTGGATGGCGACTCCTGACGACGGCATGGACGTTGGCTGAGGATTGGCGATGCTCGCCGGTCTTGCCTGATCGGAACGACGAAGAGAAGGGTGGTGGCGGCTGGGGAGTCATGAACGACGACGCCTAACCTAGCCTAGGGTTAGGGTTTGTTCAATGATACATCTCCAACGGGAAGGGAAGGCACGGGTTTAGGTCCCCTGTTTTCCTTTCAAACTCAAATCACTTTTTACACTTTTGATCCCTCCTCCATAAAGATTTTCCAATTTAAGTCCAGAAATTACCCTTTAGCCCCTGCTTCCATAATGTCTTTCATAATAAGTCCTAATAATTACCAAGCAGCCCCTGTCTTCAAAATCCTTTCAAATTAAACCCATAATTTACTAAATAGCCCTCAACCTTCAAACTTCTTTACAAATAAATCTGAAAATTACATTTTAACCCCCAAACTCTCAATTATAACTTTTTAACCTCCGAAACCAACGCTTTGCTAAATTATTCTGCATTTAGGGCTACTATTCATATTAATTTTTTTCCATTTAATTATTTAATAAATGGGACGTTACAAACTCCTTCTTCTCTAGACTCCTTCTTCAATAATATGCACCAAAATCACTTAATAAGCTCCTAAAACTCACACAAACAACTTAGAATCGGAATTAGGGTTTGAGGAGGGAATGGTGGCTGATAAGAATAGTCCAAAGGGGATATAAGGTTTGCTTAAATTGGGAGCAACCCTTAAAATTAGGGTTTAGTGATTAGGCTAGTACGCCCAGCGTACCACACGTACGCCCAAAGTATTAGCAGATCATATGTTTTTCCAAATTACATGAGTACGCTGCGTGTACCCTCAAGTACGCCCAACGTACGACCAAAATGCGAAGCCTTTTTTCTCAAGGGACCAATTATGCAACTTTTTATAAAGTTAAGAGCAATAATAATAATACCGAATATTCGAATGTTACAATTCTCCTCCACTAGAATCAAACTTCGCCCTTGAAGTCATCCTCAGTAAAGAGCTCAGGATAGTGCTCACGCATCTCGGACTCGGGTTCCCATGTCCATTCCGAGCCTTTCTGGCGTTGCCACTGGACTTTAACCAAGTTCACTACCTTGTTCCTCAAGGTCTTCACTCTCTGATCCAGAATTTCCACGGGCTTCTCAATGTAGTTCAGGCGATCGCCGGTCTGAATGTCCTCCAAAGGGACCACATCTGTCTCGTCAGCTATTCACTTCCTCAGCTGGGAAACATTGAAGGTATCATGAATCTGTATCAACTCCTTCAGTAGCTTAAATCGGTAAGCCACTTTGCCCACACATGCCAAAACTCAGAAATTGACAATAAAACTGGGGCCCAGCTTGCCCCGCTTCCTGAAGCGGATAACACCCTTCCAGGGTGACACCTTCAGAAGCACCAAACCCCCCACCTGAAACTCTAGCTCAGAGCGTCGCCGATCCGCATAACTTCTAGTGGCTCTGAGTCGTCAACAATCTCTGTCTAACTTGTTGTATAAGCTCAGTCGTCTTGAGCACTACCTTCGTGCTCCCCATGACCCGCTGTCCAAACTCGCCACAACAAATAGGATTTTGACATCTCCTTCCATACATAAGCTCAAAGGGGGGGGGGGGGGCATTCCGATACTGGCATGACGGATGTTATTATAAGAAAACTCATCCAATGGGAGATAAGAGTACCAACTCCCACCAAAGTCAATAATACATGCGCACAACATATCCTTGAGCGTCTAAATAGGCTGCTCGCTCTACCCATCAGTATATGGATGATATGTAGTACTGAAATGTAGTCGGGTACCCAACTCCTCGTGAAACCTCTTCCAGAACCTGGAAGTAAAATACACATCCAGGTCTGATACAATCGAAGTCCGCACCCCATGACGAGCCACCACCTCTCGAACATAAATCTTATCCATCTTCTCTATATAAGAGCTCTCACTAATGGCTAGGAAATGAGTATTCTTCGTCGAACGATCCACTATCACCTAGATAGCGTCGACACCTCTCGCAGTCTTCGGTAACTTCATAATAAAATCCATGTTGAGCTGCTCCCACTTCCATATGGGAACCTCTAAGGGTTGCAATTTGCCATGAGGGCACTAGTGCTCGACCTTGATCTTTCGGCAGGTCAAACATCACTCTACAAACCAGGCCACATCTTTCTTCATACATGACCACCAGTAACTATGCTTCAGGTCGAGATACATCTTGGTAGCCACTGGATGGATGGAAAATCTCGACTTGTGGGCCTCCTCCATCAAAATCTGTCAGGCCCCACCCGCATACGGTACCCATACCCGCCCATGAAGAGTCAAAAGCCCTCGGCTTTCGATATCAATGGCTGAAATCTGACTGATCACCCGCTCACTTTTCCGATTTTCTTCTTTTATGGCCTTTGACTGCGCTTTTTTGATAATCTCTAAAGTTGGGATCATCACAATCATTATCATGCACACATCCCGAATTGGGGCACTCAACGCCCTCCGGCTCAAGGAGTCATCCACCACATTCGCCTTGCTCGGGTGATACAGAATCTCACAGTCGTAGTCTTTCACTACATCCAACCACCTCCTTTGTCTCATATTCAGGTTAGGCTGATCCATAAAATATCTCATGCTCTTATGGTCCGTGTAGATGGTACACCGAACACCATAGAGATAGTGGCGACAAACCTTGAGGGCGAAAACCACCACCCCTAACTCCAAATCATGTGTGGGATACTTTGCTTCGTGATGCTTCAGCCGCCTCGAAGCATATGCAATCACATGCCCCCTTTGCATCAACTCATCACCCAACCCTGCAATGGATGCATCACAGTAGACAACGAAGTCCTCAACTCCCTCAAATAAGACAAGTACTGACGCCTCACACGTTCTCTGGCGGAGAGTGTCAAACGATGCTTGTTGCTTAGGCCCCCAACTAAACACAACATCCTTTCTTGTCAACCTGGTGAGAGGAACAACAATCTTGGAGAAATCTCTAATGAATCTCCGATAATGCCCCGCCAAACTGAGGAACCTCTGAATCTCAGATGGAGATCTCTACACTTCCTACTGCATCACCGTCTCTATCTTGGCTGGGTCAACCAAGATACCGTTCTGGTTGACGACGTGTCCCAGAAACTGAACCTCGCACAACCAAAAGTCACACTTAGAGAACTTGGCGTAGAGCATCTCCATCCTCAAAACCCCCAAAAATCTCGCGTAAATGGTCTTCGTGTTGCTCTCTGGTCTTCGAATAGACTAGAATTTCATCGATGAAAACGATCACCGATCGATCCAACATAGGCCTGCACACCTGGTTCATGAGATCCATGAACGCCGCCGGTGCGTTGGTGAGCCCAAAAGGCATCACCATGAACTCGTAATGCCCATGGCGAGTTCAGAAGGACGTCTTCTAAATATCCTCCTCTCGCACCGTCATCTGATGGTAGCCTGACCGCAAATCGATCTTGGAAAACCAAGATTCCCCCTGAAGCTGGTCGAAAATATCATCAATCCTCGGCAACGGTTAACAATTTTTCATCATCAGCTTGGTTAACTCTCAATAATCGATGCACATCGGATGTGAACCATCCTTCTTTCTGATGAAAAGGATCAGTGCTCCCCAAGGAGAACTACTCGGCCGTATAAACCCTTTTCCTAACAGCTCCTGCATCTGAGAGGATAACAACCTGTATCTTAGGAGGTGCAAGACGGTACGGTGCCTTGGAAATCGATGCCCTACCCAGAATCAGATCGATCCGAAACTCCATTTGCGTCGTAGGAGGCATACCCGGTAACTCCTCAGAAAAAACATCAGGAAAATCACGTACCACAGGAACATCATAAATAGAGATCGATCCTTTCTACTCAACCCGAGTATCCACTATATATGCCAGATAACCCATATACCCATGTTGCAAACTCTATCTTGCCTAGGCGGTAGAACAGAAGGTTAATCCTGACCTAGTAGCCTCACCATAGATATTCACCACTCCCCCACTAGGGTCTCGAACCGTCACCATCTGATGCTCACAGTCAATCACAGCCCCAAACTGACTCAACCAATATATACCCACGATCACACACACATCTCCCATTACAATAGGGATAAGATCTATCAGATAACCAACGCCGAAGATCTCTAACATACAACCCTGGTAGATATCAGTAGCAGAAACCGGACGCTCATCAGATATAGAGACTCTCAAGGGCCAGCTCAAAGTCTATCGCGCGATACTAGAACCATGACAAAAGAATAATGACACAAAAGATCGAATCGCACCTGAGTCAAATAGCACAAGCGTTGGCACAAAATTCACAAGAAAAGTACCTACATAATCAACAATATAAGCAACATAAATAAATCAACATAAAAATAAAGAACACAAACCCGCAACGACATTTGGAGCTGCATGGGTCTCCTCTGTTGTCAGCTGAAATGCTCTCCCTCGAGCCCTCGGTGCCTCGACCTTCCCTTGTCAGCCATTAGTAATACGTAGGGTCGCAGGGGCCAGACTCTGAACTGCCCTAGATGCAAGCTGAGGACACTCAACTCTAATATGACCAGTTTGGTTGCAATTGAAGCAAACTCAAAATCCCTTGGGGGCAATACCTAGCCAAATGCCCCTCCTTGCTACATAGGTAGCAAGCTGATCTTGACCTACAAAGTCCCTCATGTCCCTTACCGCACTTCCCTTGGGGAAATCCCTAGCCAAATGCCCCTCCTTGCTACACAGGTAGCAAGCTGATCTTGACCGACAGAGTCCCTCATTTCTTTTGGACCTATTATTAGGCTGAAACCATTTTGGGCCTAGAGTGTTCTCGGTTGTCCTTCAAGCCCAAAACCTTTTCTTTTCTCCCTTCTCTTTGGGCCGATCGGTTAGCCCATTTATATAAAAAACAAACAAACAAAAGAAATGGGTTGATTTAAGTGCCACCTCAATATTGCATGGCATGGATCTAGGGCAATGGACTAACATACATCTAGGTCAAGTATTATTGTCCAACAAACGTCCATGATTTTCTCTCCTTTCTCATCTCCTTAATCAACCGATTTCCCCATCTCTCACCCCCACCATTCTTTTCAAACTTCATTCACTTCCCATTTCCTCTCAACTCTCAAAATTTTCTTCATCCCATTCCTCTAAAAATTGTGAGTTGTGTGTGTGTTTTTGTAACATCCGGGATTTGCAGGTATTAATATTATTGATTTTATTGAGTATTGGGTTGTTTTTGGTTTGGGCCAGGATAGATGGGCCTTAAGTTTTGGGCTGAGAAAGGCAGTACGCGGGGCGTACCATGCCAGGCACGCGCAGCGTACTCAAGGGGTTGGGGCGGTAAGGCCATGCACGTACGCCCGGCGTACCAAAGCGTACGCGTAGCGTATGCGCGCATGTTCTAAAACCCTAACTTTTAGGGTTTTATCCCTATATAAAGGATCTTATGCCTTTAGTCCAGCCTCCTTCTCACCTCATTGCAGCCACCACGAAAACCCTAACCCATATTTGTGTGTCCTTGTGATTTGGAAGCCATTTGAGAGAATCTTGGTGTAGTTTTGGTGATTTGGAAGAGAAAGGAGCTTGAAGAAGGAGAAATGATTCACAAAGAGCTTGTAGATCTAGGGGATTAGCAACATTTCTGACTCTTTTGAGGTATCAAGTTCCAAACTTGACCATTGTATGGTTATATTTGTGTATAGGAGTGTTTAAGGTCACTTTTGGACTCCATTGTTGAGGCTTCTTGCATCTTAGTGATTTCAGACCATATGAGCTGTCCTTTTGGGCTCTTAGAGGCACTAAGAGTTATAAAAATCGGACCTTGATGGTTAAGCCACAACCATGCAAGTGTTTGATGGTCTTAAAGCTTGTTAAAAGGACCAAAATCATGTTTTGACCCCAACCATGCATGCAAGCACATAAAGTTTGTGACTTTATGGTTTAGGAGGTCTTAAAGGACCTAGATCTACATTCTGGACGTAAAGACTTAATGGATTAAGTCACAAATGAGGTCCCAAGGAAGCTGGCCAGTACGCTAAGCGTACAACCTGGTACACTGCGCGTACTGGGTTAGCTCCCCGCTTTGGTCAAGGCCAGCGTACGTTGGGCGTACGTGCCAGGTACGTTGCGCGTACGCATGCAGAGTAGCTATATTGGGCTTTTTGGGCCTTAGGGGAAATGGCCCTGGACTATTGGGCCCCGTGGCCCACTATGGAGTATAGTTCTGGGCCTGGGAAATTGGAATTAGAAGTGTTGGGCCTTGGGCCACTCGAGATGATTTTATTTTGGGCTAAGGACTTATTAGTATTGTAAAAAGGCCCATTTGAAGGGTTGGGCCCAATTTAGAAAATTGGGACATTAGTAGGGCCTTAGGGAGCTTTTGGTAGGCCATGGGTGCATTGGATTTAATAAGTTAGAATTGGGCCTTATGGATGGTTTAAGTTATGCCAGAGGGGTAAAATGGTCATTTTACCCTAAGTAGTGTTATAGATCCTGATTACGTGTTATTATGATTATGGTAGCCGAGAGTCATCGGAGCAGCTGTTAGAGATTACTTCCCGTGAGATTTGACACTCAGCTTTACGAGGTGAGTCACCTTCCAGTAAAAGTGGGTCTAAGGCCACAATGTCGGCCCACTAGTAGAAGTTTGTAGTTAGGTGATTGTTTGTGTGATAATTGTCTGGTTCTGTTATGTCCTATGTATCAGTATGTTATGATTCTATGTGGTAGTGATAGGGGGTGAAATAGTCCCCGTTATCCGGTTGAAACAGACCGAAGGGGAGGCCAGCACCCAAATATGCTAGGCAATTATTCGGTTGAAATGGACCGAAGGGGAGGCCAGCACCCAGATATGCTAGGCAATTATCCGGTTGAAATAGACCGAAGGGGAGGCCGGCACCCAAATATGCCTGGCTAGATATGTTATTGTTGGGTATGTGGTATGATGGGGGAACTCACTAATCTTTGTGCTTAGAGCTTTAAGTTTTGTTTCAGGTACCTCTTCAGCAAAGGGAAAGGAGCCGGCACGGTAGCAGCGCATCGCACACACACGATTTCCGCACTATGATGTTCCTGGGAATGTACTCTAACAATATTATTATTCCATGGCATGTTTATGACTTTTGATTTCTGGAATGTTATGATATTGATGATGTGTTTCAGTAAACAATTTTATAAACTACTTAATTAAAAATGAAATTTTTGGTCCAGAAAATTGGGATGTTACAAGTTGGTATCAGAGCCTTGGTTTGAGGGATTCGGACACCCCTTCGGGGGTGTCTGGACTCAAATCAAGGGTTTGAAAGATTTTTACAAGAAAATAAATTTTTCTAAAATTTAAAAATAAGAAGGTTTGAGAAAGAACAAGGTGTGTGATGCGTGCAACCGGCCGAGCTCGAGTAAGTTTTCCCCAAGATACCCATACATGTTATGTTATGATGAGATATGATTATGAGAAACACATGCTAGAATAGGGTTAAGGATCTAGGAATGATGTCTTATATGCTTGTTGCCTTGTGTGAGAACTGCATGCTAGATTAGGGCTAAGGATCTAGGAAGATGCCTTATGTGCCTGCTATATGTGATTATCAAATTATATGCTAGAACTGATTAATCAGTAATAGGATGGCCTGAGTAGGATATGCTTGGTATGGTTACTCTATGCTCGAATGCTGCTTGTTTTGTGCTTTTAGAAGTTCTAGTTATCTTTAGCTAACTACTAAACGAATACGTTAAGTTACATATTGCGAGAACTAAATAATTTCAGAAGGTTAGGTCTAGCCCTATTACACAGCTCTTGTTTGAGTCCAACCGTTGTAGGGAAGGGCCTCTCATTCGAAGAATTATCTGGTCTTAGTGATATGTAATGGTATTCGCAAGCTAGTTAGGTAAAGGTGACAAGAATTCCTTATGCAGCTGATGGCGGAGAGTAGGTCGGAGAGTTACCCTAGGGTAAGCCTAGGATGAGATTAGTGCAGAGAGTAGCAGTAGTAGAAGGGACTTTGTGAAGTTAAGGCAATGCTTGAGGAAAGTACGGATAGATGTGGAAGGTAGTATGGGCCCGTACTACTGAAAGCAGAGGATCTGTACTCGAGTCAAGGAGGGCCGAGATAGAACCAGTGAACTTGTAGTGAGTGAGACCTCTCGAGGTTATGTATGACCCTAACGATTAAGTGTTTTGTTTCAGAATGGTGATGATTACGCGACATGGAGGAGGAGGAGGAGGTTCAGGATCAGGATCAGGCTTAGGATCAGGTTCGGGATAAGGTGTCACTCCAGTTGATGAGGGACTACATGATTTCATTGTTTCTGAGATCACTAGAGGCATCCTTGAGGCAACCCCAGTGATTTTTGGGTCGATCAAGGAAGGGATTATTGAGCTGATGGAGGATCGCCTCAGAGTGTTTAGGAGTGACTGGGCGGCTAGCCAGTCAGGGGCGCGTACACTGTCCTTTAAGGACTTCAGGGGATGCGGTGTGCCAGACTTCCACGGGGTGAAGGACCCCATTGTTGCCAGGAGATGGATTGCGGACATGGAGTTTGCTCAGTTGACTAGCTTTTGCCATGAGGGGTCGAAGGTTTGGTATGCTACTGGATGTTTGAGGGACAGGGCTAGATATTGGTGGGAGTCAGTTGGTGATTCTTTGGGAGTCTCAGTTGTTGAGGCGATGACCTGGTCGGACTTTATGACCAGGTTTAGGGCTGAGTTCGTGCCGGCTGTAGAGCTTCGGTAGCTGGCCAGGGAGTTTCTCGATATGAGACAGACTACTAAGACGGTGGCGGAGATTACCGCCAAGTTTCGAGAGAGGGCCCTATTGGTGCCTCAGTATGCAGGAGATGAGGAGATACGGAAGACCCGCTATCATGACATATTGAGAGCTGATATTCTAGAGCATGTCAGTTACTCAGCATGCCCGACCCTGGATTCCATGATTGTCAGGGCTAGGGAGAGGGAGATTGACATTGAGCACCTTTGGAAGAGGAAGGCGGAGGTTGAGCAGGTTACGGGGGTTTTGGGGAAGAAACCCAAGGTATTCGACGCTAGGTCGAAGGGCCAGTAGGGCCAGGGCCGCTGTAGGAAATGCAGGAAATCGCATGAGGGGCCCTGCAAGGCAGGGGGATCGGGCTGCTACAAATGCGGCAAGTCTGGGCATTTTAGTAGGGATTGTACCGCCCCTGTCCCCACTATTCAGACATCTTAGTTGTTGTGTTTCCACTGTAACCAGCGAGGCCATAAAAAGGCCAATTGCCCGAGATTAACAGCAGCAGCAGTAGCGCCAGTGGCGGCTCCACCTCCAGCGACCCTACAGATTACTGATGGCCGGCAGGGCAAGACAGAGGCTCTAGTGGTGAGGAGCCGAGCCTTCCAGCTGACTACCGAGGAGGCATGCGCCGCACCCGATGTGGTGACGGGTATGATTTCTTCTTCCTAGCTTTTATTATATGTTATTTATGATATTTATGTGCCATGTTATGTGTTTTGTTTAGGATCGTTCCATGTGAACGGTATTCCAGTTCAGGTGTTGTTCGATTCGGGTGCTACCCGATCATTTGTGTCTCTTGCACTTAGCAAGAGGTTCCCTGAGTCTTCGGGCATGTTGGATTGTCCTCTAGAGGTCGATATTGCTGACGACCGATCAGTTCGAGCATCAGAGGTTTTCAGAGGATGTGTTTTGAGGCTATTCGAGGAGCGCTATTTGGTAGGCTTGGTTCCCATACCATTGCGTGGGAACAAGGTCATCATCGGTATGGACTGGTTGAGCCCTAATGGGGCAGTGATCGACTGCGCGCAGCAGTTGGTTCGGGTCAGGACCCCAAGTGGGGGGGAGCTGGTGATTCAGGGCGAGAGGCCACAACGCGGGCCAGCTTTATGCTCAGCAGCGAGGGGTAGGCGCTACCTTCAGCAGGGTTGCGCCGGATATGTCGCCTATATCATGGATACCCGAGAGAAGGGTGAGGCGACCATGAGTGATGTGCCAGTGGTGCGGGAGTACCCGGATGTATTTCCAGAGGATTTGCCTGGGATACCTCCGAAGAGGCAGGTGCAGTTTAGGATCGACCTAGTTTCGGGGGCGGCTCCGATAGCCAAGGCCCCGTATCGGTTGGCTCCTCCCGAGATGCAAGAGTTGTCTACATAGTTGTAGGAGCTGTTGGACAAGGGACTCATCAGACCAAGCAGTTCGCCTTGGGGAGCCCTGATCCTGTTTGTGAAGAAGAAGGACGGGTCGCATCGGATGTGTATAGACTACCGAGAACTGAACAATGTAACGGTGAAGAACCGTTACCCACTCCCGAGTATTGATGATCTTTTCGACCAGCTACAGGGGAATCGTGGTTTTCCAAGATAAATTTGCGGTCAGGCTACCATCATATGAGGGTTAGAGAGGAGGATGTACAGAAGACTGCTTTTCGAACTCGCTACGGCCATTACGAGTTCGTGGTGATTCCCTTCGGGCTCACCAATGCTCGTGCCGCATTCATGGACCTCATGAACCGCATTAGACCTGGCAATTCGTGTATTCGTGTCATGAAAACGTGTCAACCATGAATTTCACACGATACGATTACACGATAATAAATAAGGTTTATCCCAATTTTTAAGATATATTCGTGTCGTGTATTCGTGTCGTTTCGTGTCTCTCACAGATTCGTGTATTCGTGTCTCAAATCGCCAGGTCTAAACCGCATATGCAGACCGATGTTGGATCGGTCCATGATAGTTTTCATTGACGACATCTTGGTTTACTCCAAGACGAAGGAGCAGCACGAGGAGCACTTACGAGAGGTGTTGGATACCCTGAGGAGGGAGAGCTTGTATGCCAAGTTCTCCAAGTGCGAGTTCTGGTTGCGCGGGGTGCAGTTTCTTGGGCACCTTGTCAACCAGAACGGGATTTTGGTCCACCCGGCCAAAGTAGAAGCCGTGATGAGATGGGAGGTTCCGAAGTCTCCATCTGAGATTCAAAGTTTCCTAGGATTAGCAGGCTATTACCAGAGATTCATTCAGGATTTCTCCAAGATAGTCGTACCCTTGACTCGGTTGACAAAGAAAGCTGTTGTATTTCGTTGGGGGCCTGAGCAGCAGACAACTTTTGAGGCATTGAGGCAGAGATTATGCGAGGCACCGATCCTCTCCCTGCCAGAGGGCGTGGAGGATTTTTGTAGTATACTGCGATGCGTCCATTTCGGGTTTGGGCGCAGTATTGATGTAGAGAGGGCATGTCATCGCTTACGCCTCGAGGCAGCTGAAGCCTCACGAGGCGAACTACCCGATGCATGATCTGGAGTTGGGGGCGGTCGTCTTCGCTCTCAAGATTTGGCGGCATTACCTCTATGGGGTCCGTTGTACCATTTACACGGACCACAAGAATTTGAGGCACCTCATGGATCAGCCTAATCTAAACATTAGGCAGCGTCGGTGGCTAGACGTGGTGAAGGATTACGACTGCGAGATCCTCTACCATCCAGGGAAGGCCAATGTTGTAGTTGATGCTCTTAGCCGCAAGGCAGCCCCAATCAGAGACATTTGCTTGTGGATGGCAGTAGTGACTCCACTGTTGGAGCAGATCTGAGAGGCCCAGCAGGAGGCTATGAAGGAGGAACATCAGAAGAGTGAGTGTATTGTGGGTCAGGTTTCCTCCTTCGACTATGATAACCGAGGGTTGTTGAAACTACACCGCAGGGTGTGGGTTCCATATCACGGAGGTGTGCGCCAGGTTCTGATGAAGGAGGCGCACAAATCCCAATTTTCCATTCATCCTGGGGCGACGAAGATGTACAGAGATCTTCGTCCTGATTACTGGTGGCCCTGCATGAAGCGGGATGTAACATGGTATGTAGAGCGGTGCTTGACCTGCAGGAAGGTCAAGGCCGAGCACCAGAGGCCCCACGGCAAGATGCAGCCGCTAGATATTCCCATGTGGAAATGGGAAGATGTTACCATGGATTTCATCACCAAGCTTCCCAGGACCGTACGGGGGGTGGATTCGATTTTGGTCATATTAGATCAGTTTACCAAGAGTGCTCACTTCATACCAATCCTGGAGAGCATCTCGATTGAGAAGCTGGACGATATCTACATCCGGGAGGTTGTAGCTCGACACGGAGTGCCAGTCTCCGTGATTTCAAACAGAAATGTACGGTTCACTTCCAGATTATGGAAGAAATTCCACGACAAGTTGGATACTCGTCTGCACTTTAGCACTGCTTTTCACCTACAGACGGATGGTCAGAGCGAGCGGACCATCCAGACCTTGGAGGATATGCTACGGGCGTGTGTCTTGGATTTCGGTGGTAGCTGGGATACCTACCTTCCATTGGGCGGGTTCTCCTACAACAACAACTACCACACGAGTATCGACTGTCCTCCCTTCGATATGTTGTACGGGAGGATTTGCAGGACCCCGATATGCTGGGGTGAGGTTGGGCAGAGGGTCATGGGGAGTACCGAGGTGGTACTCAAGATGACGAAGAGGATCTAGCAGGTCGGGAGCAGGCTCCAGACTGCTCAGAGTCGGCAGAAAAGTTATGCCGACAAGCGTCGTTCGGACCTGGAGTTCCAGGTCGGGGATATGGTTCTCCTGAAGGTGTCACCTTGGAAAGGTGTCATCCGGTTGAGGAAGCGGGGTAAATTGGTCCCCAGGTATATCGGTCCTTTTAGGGTTGCAGCCCGGGTGGGCAAGGTGGCGTATAGGTTGGATCTGCCAGCCGAGCTTAGCCAGATTCACAGTACTTTCCACGTCTCCTAGCTACGGAAGTGCCTGGTAGACGACTCTGCGGTGGTGCCTCTCGAGGATATTAAGGTGGATGACAGCCTGAACTACATCGAGCGACCGATAGCCATTCTGGATAGGAAGACGAAGGAGCTGAGGAACAAGGAGGTAGAGCTGGTGAAGGTGCAGTGGCAGCACCACAAGGGTTTAGAATCGACGTGGGAGCCGGAGGATGAGATGAGGGAGCACCACACTATATAAAGGAGTCCTTGGCACTTGAAATTGCACTAGTTTTTGTGTAAGAACTAAGGATGGTTGATTTCTAGAAGTGTTCTACTATTCTCTCAAGTTTCCAAGGTTTGTGGTGATTTGTGACTTCCATTTGAGGTATCCACATTATTGGTGCTAGGCTCTCAAACTCAAAGCAATCAACCACTACTAAAATGTATGTAACTCTACTAGCTTATTATGTTTCAAACTTCCACATGCCATGCTAGTTAGGTTTAAGAACCTTGGAAAAGCAAATTTACATGTATCTTAGTAAAACATAGATCCAAGTTTTCTAGGGTTGCTTGTACACCATAGGAGTGTTAGAATGCTCAAAACCCAACAGTGGTATCAGAGCCTAGGCTTGTTTTCTTGATACTTGATGCAAATTGTTGAAAAAACTCAAGTTTTCTGCATTCTGCGGCATGAACTCACCGAGTCCATGTAGTAATTCATCCTACTCATCGACTAGGTTCTTGCACTTGACGAGTCGGAACCCCAGAATGCATATTTTCGAGTTTTGCTGCTGGAAATGGACTAGAAACATTACCCTAAACTGTTTTGGTCTTATAAAACTTGTTTTGGACGGTTTAATGGTTATGCTAATCCATTTTCAATAGCTATTATCAAAATTTCAAGTCTTATATGTGTTTTTTATGATTCTTGAAATTATTGATATGAATGTTCATAAACTTATGAGTTTAGAAGATCATAGGAATTATTTGCAACTTGCTTGGTAGTTTAATTCTTGATCTTTATGTGTTTTAATGGAGTCCATAATTTGTCCTCAAGTTATGGATTACCAAAAGTCAATCTTTTAAAGTCCATTAAAGAAAAACATAGGTTACATAAAATGAAAAGTCTCTCATTTTAATAAACCATTAACTCATAAGTTATGAAAGATGAAAAGTTTTGAAAGTTACAAAACTTGCCCTCAAGTTTTGGAACATGTAAAGTCTCACACATTTTAGAAAACTTTAGTTCCAACCCCTAGAATTTTAAAAGTTAAAATTCAACCCTTATACTTTATAATATTATAAGTTTAATAATAATTATATATGTATAAGAACAAGTCGTTTTACCGTTAGTAGGACTCATTCACGAAGCCGGTCTATAAGGGGGGTATAAGGTTGTTGACTATAAAATGACAGCTTAATAGGTGTCCACTCTCACCCACCGCTTCCTTGACCGGTGGAGGGTCGTTAGCCGAACGGGTAGGACAAGGACTTTAGATCCTCATTAAAATTATGATGAATGTAAAGTAACTAAATGTTTTTATAAATTCCCAATCTTAGTTACTTTAGGAAAATGTGAATAAGGTGCTAACCCATGAAATTACACTTTGCACTTTGCTTAAGTCGTTAGTGGAGCGTGTGTGGTTAACCGACACACTAACCTGGACTTAACAAGGTAGGCAAAGGGTGGCTTAAGGTTTATCATAGGTCGGTGGAGCGTGTGTGGTTAACCGACACATCGATTGAGTGATAAATATTAAGAGTACCAAGTAATTTGCATGGTACACACCTTGTTTTGTGATCCTCGGCATCCCAGTCACAAAACCTGAAGGGCACACTCGAGATTGAAACATGCCATTGAAAAGTTCAATGAATCTCAAAGAATTTAGGAGTTTCAAAACCAGTTAAAACCTAATAATTTATTTCGTTTTTCATGGTGGAAATTGGTGAATCGTCATTCACCTACCTTCAAATATTCTATAGCTTGGATTACGGCATCCCTCTTCTAAGTTATAAAATATTGTGTTAGGTCCTAGCCTTAATATTACATTTGGGTGTCTTATTAAGGACTATCTTTATATCTAATCTAAACTTGTCTTTCTTTTTTTTATTCAGATGTCTTCCAACAATGCTGCTTCTGGCTCAAACCCTACCGGCTCCTTCTCTCTCATGAACCATTGTGGGAGAGTCATCTTTGATGGATCCATCTTTATGGATTGGATCAGGAACATCAGGATGGTCACTCGGTATGAGGACAAGGAATATGTCCTCGAAAAGGAGCTTAAGGAACTTGAGTCGTCTGCTACTCATGAGGAGATCGTTGAATACCAGGCACATGAGAGAGATGCTACCAAAGTGGCATGTATCATGTTGGCCACAATAACAGCTGAGCTCCAAAAGTCCTATGAGGACTACTACCCTTTTGAGATGCTCCAGGATTTGATGGACCGCTACCATCAGAGTGCTCGTCAAGAGCGGTATGAAATCATCTCCTCCATGATAACAAACCGGATGAAGGATGGTGAACCCATCATGGGCCACATGCAGAAAATGCAAAGGTATGTGGACCGTTTGCAGAAACTGAATGTGAACTTCCCCGAGGAGTTGGCAATTGACATCATTTTGCACTCCTTACCTTCGTGTTATGATCAATTCCGAATGACATACCACATGAACAAGGAGGAAGTTACACTAAGCAAACTTCAGGGACTCTTGAAGACCGCGGAAAGTGGTCTTAAAGGTAAGTCGGTTGTTACTACTCCTACTCCTACCGCGGCCCCTGTCTTGGAAATCGGGCAAGGCAAAGGAAAGAAGAGGAAGAGCCCTTCGAAGGGTACCAAGGGAAAGTCCCTTGATGGCTCCTCTTCAAGTGGAACCAAGAAAGGTTTCGTCACTCCTTCTGCCAACCCTAAAGAGGCTGAATGCTTCTATTGCCATGAAAAGTCTCACTGGAAGCGAAACTGCCCGAAGTACCTGCAAGATGTTAAGGATGGAAAAGTAAAACCCAACATGAAGGTATATACACTATATTGTCTAATAACTCACCCTATTCTAATTCTTGGGTCCTTGATACAGGTTGTGGTAATCACATATGTACTGATTTGCAGGGACTAAGAAGAAGTGAGAATGTGGAGCATGGGAAGATAAACTTAATCATGGGGAATAGGAAAGCTTCACCTGTCACCAAGATTGGAGTTTACTCTTTGTTGCTAAGTAGTGGGTTAACATTAGATTTGAATAAATGTTGTTACTTGTCTGAAATGGCAAGAAATATTATTTCCTTTCATGGTTTGTACAAACAAGGTTTTACCTTTTCGTTTGATAATGAATGTGGTGGTATTAATGCTTTCTTTAATAATGTTCTTTATTTTAAAGCATTACCTTGTGATGGTGTGTATGAAACTGTGTCGATTGTAGATAACCTAGGGAATAATGTGTTATGTATTGATTCTTCCACTAGCTTGGATAAAACATCATTATGGCATTGTCGTCTTGGACATGTAAGCAAGAAACGTATAGGCCAACTCTAAAAAGATGGAGTCTTGGAGTCATTTTACCTAAAGTCAGATGATAGTTGTGAATCTTGTTTGCTTGGGAAAATGACAAAGTCACCCTTCACTGGTTCTTGTGCTAGGGGTGAGGGTTTGTTGGACCTCATACATACTGATGTGTGTGGACCCTTCAGAACCGCCACAAGAGATGCTAACCGCTTCTATGTGACTTTTACTGATGATTTTAGTAGATATGGATATGTCTACTTAATCAAGCATATGTCAGAAACATTTGAAAAGTTCAAGGAGTTTAAACAGGAAGTGGAGAATCAGTTGGACAGGAACATTAAGATGCTTCGATCCGATCGAGGTGGTGAGTATCTTAGTGCAGAGTCCTTAACTATCTTAAGGAATGTGGGATTGTCTCACAATTGACACCTCCCAGAACACCACAGCTTAATGGTGTGGCTGAGAGGCACAATCGAACCTTGTTGGATATGGTTCATTCCATGATGAGTCGATCTTCACTACCAATCTCATTTTGGGGGTATGCCTTAGAGACTGCCGCCCATATCCTTAATCTAGTCCCTACCAAAAAGGTTGCCAAAACACCTCATGAGATGTGGACTGGAAAAGTTCCCAATCTAGACCACATCAAGATCTGGGGTTGTGAGGCTTTCGTGAGACGCGAGACTCACGATAAGCTCGAACCTCGAAGTGAGAGGTGTATTTTCATCGGCTACCCACAGAGATCCTTTGGTTACCTCTTCTACAGACCCAGTGATAATGTGGTCTTTGTAGCAAGGAGAGGAGTCTTTCGCGAGAGAGAATTCATAAGACAAGGAAACAGTGGGAGGCAAATTGACCTTGAAGAAATTCAAGAGTCAAGTGGTGAAGGAACCTCAAACCCTAGCAATCAACCTGAGGAGGAAACTCCTGTTGATCCGACAGATGAGTCCGTACCTCTGAGGCGTTCCACGAGAGTTAGGAATGCACCTGAGCATTATTATGGTTTCCATATTACTACAGAAGGTGATAAACATATCAGTGATAGCACACTGGTAAGTCTGGATGAACCTAACAGCTACACGGAAGCCATGGCAGGCCCTAAGGCTGCTAAATGGAAAGAGGCTATGGACAGTGAGATATAGTACATGTATGACAATCAAGTTTGGAACTTGGTTGACAATATACCAGGTCGTAAGACAGTCGGGTGCAAATGGATCTTCAAGAAGAAGACTGACATGGATGGTAATGTACAAACTTATAAGGAGCGACTGGTTGCAAAGGGCTTTTCTCAAACTCCGAGAGTAGATTATGATGAGACCTTTTCACCAGTTGCAAAGATTAAGTCTATTAGGGTTATGTTAGGCATTGATGCATTTCATGACTATGAAATATGGCAAATGGATGTCAAAACCGCTTTCCTTAATGGAAAGTTGGCGAGGATGTTTACATGAGTCAGCCAGAGGGTTTTGTCAGAGCAGAGTACCCAAATAGAGTATGTAAGCTTGAGAAATCTATCTATGGATTGAAACAAGCACCTCGCAGATGGAATCTTTGTTTCGATGAGAAAGTCAAAGAGTTTGGCTTTTCGAGGAGCGAAGATGAGTCCTGTGTATATGTCAAGGCTAGTGGGAGTATACACTACAAGAAAAAGTTGAAATAACTACGGAAATTTTCTACGAAAGTAAAATCCGTAGTTATTCTGCTACAGATTATGCTACGGAATGGCTTGTCGTAGCTATTTTGCTATGGAACTTGCTACAGAATTACATTCCGTAGGTAATATTTGAATAACTACGGGATTTTGCTACAGAAAACCATAGCTATTCTACTATGGAATATACTACAAACTAGTTAGACGTAGGTATATTTGCTACGGAATTAACTACAAAATTGCATTCTATAGCTAATATTTGAATAACTACAGAATTTTGCTACGCAATCGGAGTCCGTAGTTATCATGCTACAAAATTTGCTACAGAATTATAAGGCGTAGGTATTTTTCTATAACTGTTGCTACAGATTAAAGTTTGTAGTTACTTTGCTACAGAAATTGTTACGGAATCAAAATCTGTAGCTATTTTGCTACAAAATTTGCTACCGCATCTAAGTCCGTAGCTAGCTTGCTACGACATTTGTTACGGAGTCAAAATCCGTAGCTATGTCGCTACAGAATTTGCTACAAGATCATAGGTAATAGCTATTATACTATAATATAAAAACCATAAGTATTAATTGTAGTTTTCACAAAGTAACGACTGGCTTTATTTTATGAGGATTTAATATTATGTTTTTAAAAAAAAATTGAGTCGTTACAGAACCCATCATCATGTGCCGGTTAAAGGCAAATCTTGGAGACACCCGAAAAGTTATATTAAGTTGCACATTCGACTTATGATCAAGATTCGGTAAGTGTCTTTTACCGGTTAATATTTTTTTAGCATCTTATTTTCATTTGATCTAATGGATGTCTATTTTAAGTATTATAGCATGTTACGTTCATTTTTATTTATGATTATTTTATGAAAACTATTATATCATCATAAAATATCCTTATAATATTGTATAAACTATATACTAACGCAACTATAACATTGTAGGATTTGTTTGTGTCTCGACGTGTGGATTTGGCACTACTAGGAGAGGAAGTTCTTGAAAGCAAGTTGTTGTTGGAGGACATGATTGCAAGAAAAGAGTTTATGGGTTTGAATCAAATGACAGGTCCATTTTTCTTGAAAACTCTTCTCAAATATGCATTTCACTAGATAGTAGTTCTGAAAATCATCATCTCTATTCAAAGATCCAGAAACTAGAGGAAACCATATATAAACAAATGATAGAGTTGGGTGATGTGAAAAACATGGTCAATGATATGAGAATCACAAATAATTAATGATATATATTTTATTGATTGCATGTTTAGGATTTCTGCTAGTTGAGTTTGACTATTAGATTAATTTGATTGGTGTAACGCCCCGGTTCATGATACGTGAATTTATTATACTTTATTTATTATTTCTGGTATATTTAACTATATTAAAAAAATAATAATAGGGTGGGGTAATTAGGGCTAATTATGGACCTATTGTGCAATGGAATTGTTTTTGGGGTTAGAGGAGTCGTTATGTCAAACTTGAAGGTCCAAATGCTATGTTTTTTAAGCCTTGGACCCCCTTGATCCGACACCAACTTAGGTAAGCCCATAATCACGTCCAAAAGGCCTATTAAGCCTCAAAATTTCAGCCTAACCCTATGAAGTTAAGGGGGTGCCGTTTTTCTTTGTGTAGCCATGAGTGAGAAGGGAGAAAAGAAAGAACGGGAGTGGAGAAGAAGGGAGCATCGAAAGTGAAGGTTGGAAGGAGGCTACGACATCTTCATCAAGGGAGAAACATTCATCATTCTCATGTAAGTCATGCAATCTTATTCTCCTTCTTTCTCTTCTACCTTTAAACGAAATCTTCACCACCACCACCACCGCCAGCCACCACTGCCACTATGGCAGTGGATAGTGATGCTCCAAGGTGTTTTGAGGGCTAAGTGGTGACATGGGTTGTTTTGGTCTCAAACCTTAAACCCTAGTTGGTATTCTTCCCATGAGGGCATTGTACTTATTTTGATGTTTTATGCAAGAAATCTCAAGAAAAGGGGTTTAGATTTTCTTTGAATTCTATATCAATGAAGTAATCTACTGTTATGAACTCATTTTACTTATTATAAGCCTCATTGGATAGGTCTTAATGGGTTAAGAGGTCAAATTAACCCTAAAAAGACAAAGCTGTGATTTCAGGATTTTACCCTAATCTGTCCATATCTTTGAGAGATGATATCTCGATCATGAGAAAACCTTTTTAGTCGAAACCAAAAGCCAGAGTTTCGTTTTTGAGTCCTATACATTTCATTAGTTTTGACCAAAGGCCAGAAATTCCCATAACCAGGGTGAAATCGACCATTTACCCAGACTGGTCCGTAATGAACTGTTTTGCGAGGCTGTTTTGTAAAAATCGTCTAAAATTATAGAAAAATCTTACAGAGGTGTGCAAATACTACTTTTAAAGCTAATGACCTGTACTTAATGCATATAAAACAGTTTTGAAAAATAAGGTGTTTAAGGGGGGTAAAACAGGTCCCTAACAAGACTATAATTTCTATGTATAAATCTGAAAAAAAAAAAATAACACTCAAGCCATTATACTTTTGAGATATCAAAGTACCATAACTTAACTCTTTTTGGTCATTATTAGGAAGTTGAAGGTTAACCTGGTGTGAAGGGGTGTTTGTATTATTTGAAGGGTGTTTGACTACTTGAGGTGAGTTCCTCACTTCATAACCTTAGAGTATTATATGCCTACTGTTAGGTCGGGTGAGACTAGGAACTATATGGTTGATAGTTAAAGTAATATTTGTTGCATTAGTTATGTTTGATGTACTTATTTCTTATGTGGAATGTATATGCATGATATGTTTGGGCTCGACGGCTGAATACCGAGTCGATATTTTGGGGCTCGACGACTGAATACCGAGCCGACTGACCGAAGGCCATTGTGCCAAGTCAGGGGGACCGAAGGCAGAAACGCCAAGTCTGTGGACTCGACGGCTGAATACGGAGTCTTTATTTGGGTGTTGTTTGGGATTTGTTCCCAAATAGACACACGATATATGATATTAATGGTTATATGTTATATGGATGTTTGCATATTTTGTTGGTGGCATGATAAGTAGGAGTAGGGTGTAATATTTCTAATGTTATGTTGTGTTGGAAGTCACTAAGCTTTGTGTTTACCCTTTTATTCTATAAATGATTATTATAGGTACATCAGGTACCAACAAGGGTAAGGGTTCGACTTAACTGTACACTACACTGACGCGGTTGAAGATTGGGTCCTTGTCATAAATGTTATTACGGATTTTAAGGCTTTTATTATTCTATTATAACCGAGTTACAAACAAATTTGTTTATCTAAAGTATGTTTGGAATTACTAAATTGGGGATTTGAATTTTATAAATTGGTTAAGTTATATTATGGATGGATGTTATTAATTTGCTTTGGAAAAAGTCGAGTCATTTTTGTATTTATTTTAATTAATTCTGTCACATTTTTGTAGTTGAATTGTTATGGATGTTGCTATAAAACATATTCCATCAAATTTTTTCTGCAACAGAAGTAGGTTGTGCTAAATTTACTACAACATATTTGATACATCGTAGTAAATTCACTATGGAATGTTTGCTACAATATTACCCATAGTTGATTTGCTACGAAAATTAGCTACGGGGCTAGTTTGTAGTTAATTTGTAACAAAATTAGGTCATAATAAATTTACTACGGAGTACTAGCTACGCCATTACCCATAGTGGATTTGCTACAGAAACTAGCTATGAATTTAGTTTGTAGTTAATTTGCGACAGATTTACTACGGATCGGGGCGTAATTAATTCACTACGGACATGCTACGGAAATAAATTGTAGTTAATTTGCTACGATGTTGCTACGGATGTAGTCCATAGCAAGTTTTCTACGGAATAAGTCTGTTGTAAATTCCGTTACGAAGGTGCTACGGATTCCGTAACGAACCTTTACTAACGAAGAATTTGCCTACAGAATGGATCCGTAGCAAATTCCGTCGCTAATCGATTTTAACTACGGAATATCATGTTTTAGCTACGGAATTTTTCCGTCGTTATTTCGACTTTTTCTTGTAGTGATAGTTAGCTTTTTGGTATTGTATGTGGATGACATACTACTCATAGGAAATGACATCCCAACTCTGCAGGAAGTGAAGTCCTGGCTTGGGAAGTGTTTCGCTATGAAGGACCTTGGAGAAGCTGCTTGTATCCTAGGGATAAGGATTTTGAGAGACAGGAGTAAAAGACAAATTGGACTTAGTCAAAGAACCTATGTGGACAGAGTGTTGAAAAGTTTCAACATGCAGAACTCCAAGAAAGGTGAGTTACCGATCCAGAGTAAAGCCAGACTGAGTAAGACTCAGAGCCCGAGTACAGAGGCTGAGATAGCAGAGATGAGTCAAGTTCTGTATGCTTCCGATGTAGGCTCGATCATGTATGCTATGACTTGTACTCGTCCTGATGTGGCCTTTGCATTGAGCATGGTCAGCAGATATCAGGGGAATCCTGACAAGGATCACTGGACTGCGGTAAAGAACATTCTCAAGTACCTGCGGAGGACTAAGGACTGGGTCCTTACCCTCGGTGGGAGTGATGACTTGAGAGTAGTAGGGTATAGTGATGCTAGCTTCCAGACTGATAGGGATAATTTCTGCTCTCAGTCAGGCTGGGTCTTTACCTTAAACAGAGGAGCAATTTCTTGGAAAAGTTCCACGCAGGAGACAGTGGCTGAGTCAACCTCCGAATCAGAGTATATAGCGGCAAGCGAGGCAACAAAGGAGGCTATATGGCTGAAGAACTTCATTGGAGACCTTGGGGTTGTACCAGCTATAAAGGAGCCTATGGATATTTTCTATGACAGCAATAGTGCGATTGCCTTAGCCAAGGAACCGAGAGATCATGGCAGATCCAGACACATTGACAGAAAATATCACTTTATCAGACATCGAATATAAGAAGGGCTCCTCATGGCAAGGAGGGTATCATCGGATGAGAACCCAGCAGATCCCCTCACGAAGGGACTGAGTAGGGTTAAGCATCTTCAGCATGCAAGGCGCATAGGGCTAAAGGATGATATTAGTTTGAGCAATTAGATAGATTTGAAATGTGTAAAGTGTAATTGACATTTGATGATGAATAAAAGTTGTTGTTTATTTATGAGTAAAGTGTTGCTATCTTTTGTCAATCGTTTACTATCATTTCATTTTGCATGTTTTGACTTCCAGAATAATTATGTCATGGTATTTTATATTATTCAAATTCTCCACAGTCGGTCATATGTTGGAAGTAGATATGAATCAAGACTGTCATGAGTTGGTTTGTAGATGTCTAAGATGTTGGACATAGCAAAGTGTTGCTACAACACTCATGAGTGCTTATAAGTTCTGAGTATTGGATTCAACCCACGCTCACTTGCATCACTTCATGGAATTTATCTCGAGTGATCGTGAGACGGTAATATCATATAAGTCTTCAAACCTAGAGATATGAGTTGTTGACTATGAGTTGGTTATACATTGATTGTACAAAAACGCATTCGCAACTCGAAGTTATAAAACGTGCCTTTGTGTATGATTCAACAAGTAGTAGAACAAGCATATGAGTCGAAGTTTATCTGTTCCTTCTTGGATTAGAAGCGATATCTGGGCCCCTCGATGATTTTGTGTTAACCCATGTACAGGGTCCGGTCAGAACTAAATTGATGTGTTCAATTAAGTTCTATGTCAAACAAATTAGAAATCGGGAAACAAACTGCTGGACAATAAGTAAGACATTGTTCCATGTATTTGTTCGGCTGATATCTAGAACAGAGGACTATATGATCCCTTATCTAAAATGGCGCTTCATAGTTCAACAGAGTTTTAAGAGCTACGACTGCCGGTCGGTTCCTGAAGTCATAATTGCAACTATAGTTATTAGACTTATCCAAGTGGGAGACTGTTGGATAAGGTGTCTAAGTCCATAACTATATTTGAGATGTACTTGACCCGACCCGGCATGGTCCATTTGGGTTGCACTTCACCCGAACAATTTATATGGATAATCTTTTGAGAATATTATAAGTTATGATTTATTAATATATTATAAGTTCTAATATATTAATAAGAAATCATATTATTTAATTAGTATTCATCTAAAATTAATTTAGAATTAATTTAGTGATCAAAAGTGTGACTAATTAAATCTGGACTCTTGTATTTATATAGTGTGGGCTAATGCTTATTTAGATTGGGCTTGGCTTGCATGGTAAGTCCATGGATAGTCCATGGAGCTTTAACCCATGGATCTCATGGAAATGAAAGGTCATGGGTATTAGGGTTTACATGGATGTAACCCTAATCCACCACACTATTGTTGGGTTTTGAGCATTCTAACACTCCTAAGTGTACATGCAACCCTAAATACCTTGGATCTATGTTTTCTCTATTATACATGCAAATATGAATATCCAAGGTATTATACTAACTAGCATACAAAAACTTTGATTCATATGAAATATAACAAGTTAGAATACATACCTCTTTGATGTAGAATGACTTCATGAAGCTTGAGTGCCTAGTGCCCCAAGTGTGACACCTCAAATGGTTCACACAATACCAAATACACTTGGAATAACTTGAGAGAACATACACACTTCATGAAAATCGGCTAGCCCTTTTTATCACTCTAGTGGCCGATTTTGTCAACAATAAGATGCTTATATAGTTAGTGACAATTAGGGTAAACCCTAATTGTCATGGCTTTCCATTTCCTTGGATCCATGGGTTCAAACATACCATGGAGCATCTTATGGTTTTTAGCCCAACTTGACAATCCATGGAGCATTAGCCCACTATACAAGTATGGGTGATTTACACAATCAACCCATATATTTAATTAGTCTTCTTTTGATCACTTAATTAATTCTAGATTAATTCTTGATCAATACTAATTAAATAATCTTATTAATATATTATAACTTATAATATAATAACAAACCTTAAGTGTTATTTCTCTCATTATAGTCTATCCAAATGCATGATGCCATGCAACCCAAATGGACCATGTCGGGTCGGGTCAAGTCTTACCAATTATAGTTATGGACTTAGACATTAATCCAACAGTCTCCCACTTGGATAAGTCTAAAACTATTATTGCGTGTGACTTCAAGAACCGACTGGCAATCGTAGCTCTTAAAAGCTTCCGTCGAACTCTGACCTTGCCGATGATCTCTGACCTTTGTCAATGACTTGTCCATTAGATAAGGGATCATATATTCCTCCATTCTAGATATCATATGGACTGAGACATGGATTATCAATCATTCTCTCTGTCCATTTGTTGTTTCCCGATTTCCGATTTATGATGACTGACTGATTGAACAAATCAAATCAGTCCTGGCTTGGCCAAGCACTCACATGTGTCATCGCTAAATCATCGAGGGGCCCACAGATATCGCTTTTATCCCGAAGGTAAAAGGAATGGATAAACTTCGACTCATATGGCTTGTTTTACTACTTGTTGAATCATACACAAAGGCACGTTTTATAACATCGAGTTACCAATGCGTTTTCATGCAATCAATGTATAACCAACTCATAGTAACAACTCATATCTCTAGGTTTTAATAATATAAGATATTATCGTCTCATGATCACTCGTGATAAAATTCATGAAGTGATTCAAATGAGCGTGGGTTGAATCCAATACTCAGAACTTATGAGCACTCATGAGTGTTGTAGCACCGCTTTGTCCAACATCTTAGACCTCTACAACCAACCCATGACAGTCTTGATTCATATCTACTTCCACCATATGACCGACTGTGGATAGTTTGAATAACTTAGTCATTCAGGAAGAATGACCTAGTTTATTCTGGAAGTCAAAACATGCAAAATGAAACACAAGAATAAATGAATCAAATATGGTATCAAACCCTATGAATATAAATAGACCACTTTTATTTATCACCATACTGATTACTCATTATTTCATTGTTTCGGTTTTATCAACTTTATACCTGAATTAAAAACACTAGTTGTCCCATGCTCCAAGCATGTACACTATGTTTTTCTAAACAATAGCTTTGCCATACACCAAGTATGCCCTCTATGTTTGTCTATGATCCTTACTTTGTGAAATAAACCAATTGAACATAATTTCAATGATTCTAATTTCACACTCCCAAATCCTTATCGAAAAATGTGAGAATTTCAAATTCCTATCATTTATCAAAATCTGTTTAGGTTTTAAACTTATATGCACTGACCCTCCTATAATGAATATGTACAAAGTCACAAAGACTTGTCAACAGTCATTATAAGGTATTCCAATGGAGATCAACTCCATGGAAACTAAGTCTCATATTCAAAGTACATTGCTTTGGACATGCTTCTTGCATTAAGTTTTCTAATCTTACACAGATAACTTCCACCTATGGAGACAACTCCATATTCTCATTTTGACTATCACTTCTGAATAAGAGATGAATCTTTTCAGAATATGTCAATATGGTCCTTCCAAAATTAGCACTATACATCCAACTGTCCCTGAGCAACCAATCTTTGGTAAACCTCAGATTGTCCTCGACAATTGCTTAATCATTTTAGTCATATCCAATTCTAGACATTTTCCCTTCTTAATGCCTCTGGGCATTTGGAAAAATTTAGAAATGACAAATATTATAACACATGCAATCGATCTTGTACCCAAAGCAAATGGTACACGATTCATGATGTCTCACATAAAGACATGATTCTAGACCAGTCTTTTGCTATAATATTTTTATTTGCCATGTTTTCAAAATTTGACTATGAAGAGGGATGTCGTAATCATAATCGAATTTTAAGAACGCAATATATAGAATTTCCTTAAGTTGAACCAATCCAACATAAATTCATATATATATTCTTGACTAAAGATGATTAAGGTCTCAATCTAAGCCTTTAGAACTGAAATGAAGTATATCCTCTCCCTTAATTATAGCAAAACAACTTTTTCAATCCCTACAGCCTCACGAATTGAAACTTTTGTTTTCTTTAATTAACATTGCTAACTTGCAACACTAACAATAATTATCATGCTCCCACTAACATGATGATTATTAGCATAACACTTATGCTCCCACTAGCTTTGACATGTACTCAGAAATCAGCTGGACTTCTAGAAATCAATACTTTATTGACTTTCTTACCAAAGTTCAGATTTCTGATACGAGATGCTTTGATAAAACTTTATCAAAATCATACACCTTTCCTTCGATAGCATGCACGTGTGTCTAAACAATTTCAGAACTATGAAAAGGGATACCGTAATCATAGTCTCAATTGTTTAGACCTTTTGCCATCTGCTTCAAATCTACTTGGTGGAAGTGTTTCCTCACCATCATTTTCATGAATCGGAGAGAAACCTTATGACCCTTAGATTTTATGGTGTATATGTTCTTATCCATGTGAATCGTCAAAACCATAGTCACAAGACAAGGATAATGACAAATCCAAACTCATATGGACTGAACTTATGCAATCTTAACTTCTTGCCACCTGGCAGTACATGGCTTGCCATTGCTTCCAAGTTGTTATGCAACCAATTGAGAATTTTCAGAACTCCTATGCAAAGCCAACTTTAACTGGAATGGGCACAGAATATGTCAACACGATAGGTTATAAACCTCAAGTCGTGTGCTAGTGAAGAACCTCAGGTTTTATTCTTGATTAGTTCTTGAAATTCTTTTTAGGATCTTTAAGACTCCCACTGTCCTCTTGACATATAAGACTATCTTGCCAAATATTCAAGAGATAGTGCAGATTCTTTATCAAGACAAACACTTCACATAATTGGCCTTAGTTGGTCTTTGTTTTATCCAAAACATCACAACTTACCAATTTCAAATGTACAAGAGTAGGACACTTTTACTCTTACATTTGACAAGTGTTTTAAACCTTTCTTTAAGATATGTCACTCAAGTTACAATCTTGGAGTATGACTCTAAGAATTGTTTTGGAACGAAGTATGACTCATCTTCTTGATCTAACCATTTCAACAATTCATGACTCCTCTTTTTAGTCATAAGAATGCACTAAGATGACCTTTAGAGGACTAATTGTGATATGATTTCTAAATCATTAAGATGATCAAAAACATGATACTAAAGTACTCTCCCATCTTTTCAGCTTTGAGAAACTTTTATCTTTCTGCCTAATTTGATTCTTCCCATTCGTTCTGCCATACATTGACACTTTTCCGATGCTTCAGAATTATACTTAAACTTATAAGTGTAACCATATTTACTAAACTTTAGTAAATCATGACGAATAGTCTTATCGATCTTTGTGGTGGACTTGACCAGTGCACAAGAATGTGTACTCGATCCCTTTAGTCCTTCACTTGACTCACACATCCATGTGAACAAGTAATTAGTCTTGATTTTCCAGTGCTTGAAGGTTCTCATTCATCATACTATTCAACTTGCATGATTCCAAGTTTCGGTCCAATTGAAACTTGGGTGATGAGGAACTTTCCTGATTTGGTAAATTTAGACACTACCACAAATGAAAGAATCAAATCCATTTTCCATATTGCTGTCAGTGGAATCATATAAGCAAAAATTTTCCACAAATGCCATTGTAAGGATACTTCAAATAAATAAAATTAAACAATTTTCTTTTATTTTAAAACTTTGCGGAAAAACTTATCCTTACAACCCACATGGAAAATTGTTGTTATCTATTCCTTAGCAATATATCATAACTTCTTAAGCAACTGCTCAAAATTCTGATGCGATCGAAATCAACCTTCGCGATCAGAATCAGCATATACTTCCTTTAAGATTGCTCTCTATTCTTTGATTCTTAAAACATCAACATGTGACCCAGTCACATCATGTAATGAGGATCTCAGAATAGAACTTAACAGAGTTAGATAATGGGCTCTACCTGATGTAGAGTCAAACTTATTGACTTTAACATCCTTAGGTAAATTTGGAAGCTTTGCAATCAACGCCCCTTCCTTTAGCAAAATAAACATATGGACCCTTTGGTAATGGGACTATCTCAGACTTAGCCTTTCTCTTTACCATTTGGTCAACCGGGTTGACTATGGCCAATCCTTTTCCATTGGGAAGAGAATGCTTTTTCTGGATTTCCAGTGTCACCATTGTCACTGTCCATAAAGTTTTTGGGAAGTTGGTCTTCCAATCAAATTTGCTTTACTATCGTTCCAAATCATTGTTGATTCAGCAGCACCAAACAAATAGATATGATCATTAAGGTTCATGTCATAGTCTGTTTCATAGTAGTCCCAAAGTAACTCACTATGTGACTTAGAAAGTGATTGACCATCCAACTTTCTCAAGACTTTGACACCCAACTCTCCCGGCTTGTCAATATGTGACTTCATCTCCAAGATGTAATCACACATAGACCTTGCTTGCCATTAAGGCTTGAGTGACCTTGAACTTGTGGGTTAGGGAGAATAATTGGAGGAGGTGGAGGAAGTAAAGTTCCAAGAGATTTGGGAAGATCATCGATGTCTGAGCCAGACATCTTTTGGGAGATATTCAAGAAAGTTGATTCAAAGTCCTTAATATAACACCCAATATGAAATATTAAGGCTAGGACCCAACAAACTATTTCATAACTTGGAAGAGGGATGTCGTAGTCCAAGCTATAAAATATTTGAAGGTAGGTGAATGACGATTCACCAATTTCCACCATGAAAAACGAAATAATTTATTAAGTTTTAATTGGATTTGAAACTCCTAGATCTTTTAAGATTCATTGAACTTTTCAATGGCATGTTTTAATCTCGAGTGTGCCCTTCAGGTTTTGTGACTGGGATGCCGAGGATCACAAAACAAGGTGTGAAGTAACCATGCAAATTACTTGGTACTCTTAAATGTTTATCACCCAACCGATGTGCCAGTAAACCACACACGCTCCACCGACCTATGATAAACTTTAAGAAACCCTTTGCCTATCTTGTTAAATCAAGCTAGTGTGCCGGTAAACCACACGCGCTCCACTAACCGACTTAAGCAAAGTGCAAAGTGTAATTTCATGGGTTAGCACCTTATTCACATTTTCCTAAGTAACTAAGATTGGGAATTTTAAGTGTTTAGTTACTTAGTATTTATCATTAATACTTTTAATGAAGGGAGAATTATAGTCCTTGTCCTACCCGTTCGGCTAACGACCCTCCACCAGTCAAGGAAGCGGTGGGTGAGAGTGGACACCCATTAAACTGTCATTTTATAGGCAGTAACCTTATACCCCCCTTATAGACCGTGAATGAGGCCTACTAACGGTAAGACTGACTTGCTCTTATATATATATATATATATATATATATATATATATATATATATATATATATATATATATATATATATATATATATATATATATATATATATATATATATATTATTGACTTATAATATTATAAAGTATAAGGGTTGAATTTTAACTTTTAAAATTCTAAGGGCTTAACTTGGAATTAAAGTATTCATGAGAGAAACTTTACAAATTCCAAAACTTGAGGGCAAGTTTTGAAAATATTCAAAACCATTTAATTCCATAACTTATGTGTTTAAAGTAGTTTTAATTAAAACTCTTCAAGTTCCATAACTTGAGGACAAGTTATGGAAGACTTTAAACTATTAAAGAATGTAACTCTTCTTCTTTTGTAACTTATGGAACTAATTAAGGTTACACATTTTTATTATTTAATGAAGTGACTCTTGAACCTCCATAACTTGAGGACAAGTTATGGAGTCATAAAACCATTTAATGAGGACAAGACTCTTCATTTTGTAACCTTTGCCAACTTTTATGAGTTTTAAGAAACTTAAATGTGACCTTTCATGTAACTTGAGGACAAGTTACACAAACACATTTTAGAATCAACTCTTAGATTAAAATGGATTAAAGACACATAATCAATTAACTTTTTCTATTAATCTAAGCAACTCATATGAACAAAGATAATTCACATCAAACTTTTCCATGTAATTAGCATAACTTTTAAACTAACACAAAACATGAATCTATTGACAATTATCTTTGAAATTGGATTAGCATGAACATTACCACATCAAAAACAAGTTTATAAGGTCAAAAACAGCTTAGGGTAATGTTCCTAGTCCAATTCCAGCCAAAACAGTCAAATATATGCTGTCTGGGGGTCCAACTCGTCGAGTGCATGAACCAACTCGGCGAGTTGGATGCATTTTGCCTTGGACTCGTCGAGTCCCTTCATGGACTCAGCGAGTCTGCTGTTCAGACAGCAACAAAATTCGATTTTTCAGCCATTTTTGCAAGTATAACAAGAAAACAAGCCTAGGCTCTGATACCACTGTTGGGTTTTGAGCATTCTAACACTCCTAAGTGTACATGCAACCCTAAATACCTTGGATCTATGTTTTCTCTATTATACATGCAAATATGAATATCCAAGGTATTATACTAACTAGCATACAAAAACTTTGATTCATATGAAATATAACAAGTTAGAATACATACCTCTTTGATGTAGAATGACTTCATGAAGCTTGAGTGCCTAGTGCCCCAAGTGTGACACCTCAAATGGTTCGCACAACACCAAATACACTTGGAATAACTTGAGAGAACATACACACTTCATGAAAATCGGCTAGCCCTTTTTATCACTCTAGTGGCTGATTTTGTCAACAATAAGATGCTTATATAGTTAGTGACAATTAGGGTAAACCCTAATTGTCATGGCTTTCCATTTCCTTGGATCCATGGGTTCAAACATACCATGGAGCATCTTATGGGTTTTAGCCCAACTTGACAATCCATGGAGCATTAGCCCACTATACAAGTATGGGTGATTTACACAATCAACCCATATATTTAATTAGTCTTCTTTTGATCACTTAATTAATTCTAGATTAATTCTTGATCAATACTAATTAAATAATCTTATTAATATATTATAACTTATAATATAATAACAAACCTTAAGTGTTATTTCTCTCATTATAGTCTATCCAAATGCATGATGCCATGCAACCCAAATGGACCATGCCGGGTCGGGTCAAGTCTTACCAATTATAGTTATGGACTTAGACATTAATCCAACAACTATATAAAGGAGTCCTTGGCACTTGAAATTGCACTAGTTTTTGTGTGAGAACTAAGGGTGGCCAATTTCTAGAAGTGTTCTACTATTCTCTCAAGTTTCCAAGGTTTGTGGTGATTTGTGACTTCCATTTGAGTCATCCACATTATTGGTGCTAGGATCTAAAACTCCAAGCAATCAACCACTACTAAAAGGTATGTAACTCTACTAGCTTATTATGTGTCAAAGTTCCCCATGCCATGCTAGTTAGGTTAAGAACCTTGGAAAAGCAAATTTGCATGTATCTTAGTAAAACATAGATCCAAGGTTTCTAGGGTTGCATGTACACCATAGGAGTGTTAGAATGCTCAAAACCCAACAATTTGTGTGTCCTTGTCATTTGGAAGCCATTTGAGAGCATCTTGGTGTAGTTTTGGTGCTTTGGAAGAGAAAGTTGCGTGAAGAAAGAGCAAGGATTCACTAAGAGCTTGTAGAACCAGGGGATTGGCATCATTTCTGACTCTTTTAAGGTATCAAGTTCCAAACTTGACCATTATATGCTTAGATTTGTGTATATGGGTGTTTAAGGTCACTTTTGGACTCCATTGTTGAGGCTTCTTGCATCTTAGAGATTTCATACCATAGGAGCTGTCCTTTTGGGCTCTTATAGGCACTAAGAGTCATAAAAATCGGACATTGATGGTTAAGCCACAACCATGCAAGTATTTGATGGTCTTAAAGCTTGTTAAAAGGACCAAATCATGTTTTGACCCCAACCATGCATGCAAGCACATAAAGTTTGTGACTTTATGGTTTAGGAGGTCTTAAAGGACCCGGATCTACATTCTGGACGTAAAGACTTAATGGATTAAGTCACAAATGAGGTCCCAAGGAATTTGGTCAGTACCCTAAGCGTACAACCTGGTACGTTGCGCGTACTGGGTCAGCTCCCCGCTTTGGTCAAGGCCAGCGTACGCTGGGCGTACGTGCCAGGTACGCCGCGCGTACGCATGTAGAGTGGCTATATTGGGCTTTTTGGGCCTTGGGGGAAATAGGCCTGGACTATTGGGCCCCGTGGCCCACTATGGAGTATAGTTCTGGGCCTGGGAATTTGGAATTAGAAGTGTTGGGCCTTGGGCCACTCGAGATGATTTTACTTTGGGCTAAGGACTTATTAGTATTGTGAAAGTCCATTTGAAGGGTTGGACCCAATTTAGAAAATTAGGCCATTTGTGGGCCCTTAGGGAGCCTTTGGTGGGCCATGGGTGCATTGGATTTAATATGTTAGAATTAGGCCTTATGGATGGTTTAAGTTATGCCAGAGGGGTAAAATGGTCATTTTACCTTAAGTAGTGTTATTGATCCTGATTAAGTGTTATTATGATTATGGTAGACGAGAGTCATCGGAGCAGCTGTTAGAGATTACTTCCCGTGAGATTCGACACTCAGCTTTACGAGGTGGGTCTAAGGCCACAATGTCGGCCCACTAGTAGAAGCTTGTAGTTAGGTGATTGTCTGTGTGATAATTGTTTGGTTCTGTTATGTCCTATGTATCAGTATGTTATGATTCTATGTGGTAGTGATAGGGGTGAAATAGTCCCCGATATCCGGTTGAAACATACCGAAAGGGAGGCCAGCACCCAGATATGCTAGGCAGTTATCGGGTTGAAATAGACCGAAGGGGAGGCCAACACCCAGATATGTTAGGCGATTATCCAGTTGAAATAGACCGAAGGGGAGGCCGACGCCCAGATATGTCTGGCTAGATATGTTATTGTTGGGTATATGGTATGATGACGGAACTCACTAAGCTTTGTGCTTACAGCTTTAAGTTTTGTTTCAGGTACCTCTTCAGCAAAGGGAAAGGAGCCGGTACGGTAGCAGCGCATCGCACACACACAATGTCCGCACTATGATGTTCCTGGGATTGTACTCTAACACTATTATTATTCCATGGCATGTTTATGTCTTTTGATTTCTGGAATGTTATGATATTGATGATGTTTTTCAGTAAACAATTTTATAAGCTACTTAATTAAAAATGAAATTTTTGGTCTAGAAAATTGGAATGTTACAAGTTGGTATCAGAGCCTTGGTTTGAGGGATTTGGACACACCTTCGGGGGTGTCTGGACTTAAATCGAGGGTTTGAAAGATTTTTACAAGAAAATAAATTTTTCTAAATTTTAAAAATAAGAAGGTTTGAGAAAGAACAAGGTGTGTGATGCGTGCAACCGGCCGAGCTCGAGTAAGTTTTCCCCAAGATACCCATACATGTTATGTTATGATGAGATATGATTATGAGAACCGCATGCTAGAATAGGGCTAAGGATCTAGGAATGATGCCTTATATTCTTGTTGCCTTGTATGAGAACTGCATGCTAGATTAGGGCTAAGGATCTAGGAAGATGCCTTATATGTCTGCTATATGTGCTTATCGAATTATATGCTAGAACTGATTAATCAGTAATAGGATGGCTTGAGTAGGATATGCTTGGTATGGTTACTCTATGCTCGAATACTGCTTGTTTTGTGCTTTTAGAAGTTCTTGTTATCTTTAGCTAACTAGTAAACGAATACGTTAAGTTACATATTGCGAGGACTAAATAATTTTAGAAGGTTAGGTCTAGCCCTATTGCACAGCTCTTGTTTGAGTCCAACCGTTGTAGGGAAGGGCCTCTCATTCGAAGAATTTTCTGGTCTTAGTGATATGTAATGGTATTCGCAAGCTAGTTAGGTAAAGGTGACAGGAATTCCTTATGCAGCTGATGGCGGAGAGTAGGTCGGAGATTTACCCTAGGGTAAGCCTAGGATGAGATTAGTGCAGAGAGTAGCAGTAGTAGAAGGGACTTGGTGAAGTCAAGGCAATCATTAAGGAAAGTACGGATAGATGTGGAAGGTAGTATGAGCCCGTACTACTGAAAGCAGAGGATCCATACTCGAGTCAAGGAGGGCCGAGATAGACCCAAGACGTCGTGCGAGACTACCAGGAGCGGCAGGCCGCAATCGAGGCGAGGAGGCGGGTCACCGAGCGCCAGTTAGCCGGACTCCAGGGCGCTTCTACCTCGTCATCGGCACCACCACATACCTCCCGACGTGAGTAGGACCCATCCTACTCACCACTGCTATCGATGGGACTCTCTTTTCTTTTACTTTATGTATGTTGGACTGACCCTACGATTAAGTGATTACACTACTCGTAGAGTCGTTATGTTGGCAGATTATTATTCTCTATGTACTGTAGACCTTTCAAAGGTCAATTTCATGTATTGTACTAAGAAATTTATCATTAATGAAACTGTTATGTGTTTTATTTGTGATGTTGTTATCTGCTATGTTCTCTCTCTTTGTTTATATTTGATATAATACAGTTCAATTATAAGTACAATCGAACCAGCGTAACTGTTAGAAACATAAAGGATTCATAAACTCATCGTCATTCCTGTCTCCTAGCAGGAACTGCCAAGAAGATATATCCGCAAAAATGCTACAGCAGCACCACCACCACCACCGCCACCGCCACCGGAGATGAACTCTGCTGCTTTCCAGGCGGCAGTCTCGACTGCGATTACGGAAGCTTTAGCACATATCAACAAGGGCACTAACGGAGGTGGCAACAGGAATGGAACTGGAAGTTCCAATCACGGTGATCTTCAAGGATACCCAAAAACTTCTACTTATAAAGATTTCACAAATGCAAAACCGAAGCCCTTTAATGGAAGCGGAGGTGTGATAGCTCTCACTCGGTGGTTCGAGAAGATTGAATCGGTCTTCGAAATCTGTGGCTGCCCCGACGAGAGCAAAGTGAAATTCGTAGCCTGTACCTTTGCTGACAGGGCGCTTTCGTGATGGAACGGCCACATCAAGGCCCTTACTCTCTCGGTTGCAAATGCCATGTCATGGGAGGATCTCAAAACGATGATGTTGGATGAATATTGTCCCCGAGGCGAAGTACAAAAGCTTGAGCAGGAATTGTGGAACCTGACCGTGCAGAACTCCGATATCAAAGCATACATCGTCAGATTCAGTGAGCTGGCACTTTTGTGCCCTGGAATGATAACTTCTGAGGGCAAAAAGGTCGAATGCTTTATTTGGGGGTTAACACCTCCAATCTAGGGGAATGTAATTGTCTCTAACCCCTCGACCTTCGATAGTGCCAAGCGTTTGGAACAAAAGTTGTACGACCACGGGGATGGAAAGGTATCGAAGACTTCCGGCTCTGAAACAAAGAAGGAGGACAACAACAAGAACAACCGGGGAAACAAAAGAAAAGGGCGACAGAATCAAGAAACATCTAAGAAGCAGAAAACTGTAGCAGTCCACGCTGCTACCACTCAGATCACACCAGCTCCAGCTGCACCAGTCTCAACCACACCAACACCTGGAAGGCCTTACGCGGGCTCCCTACCCAAGTGTGATAAATGCAATTTCCACCACAGTGGCACTTGCCGGGACTTACAATGCACCAACTACAATCGCAAAGGGCACACCGCCCGGTATTGCAGATCCTAGCCACAGCAAAACAACCCCCAACCCAACAATGATGGGGCTAGTCGAGCGTGTTACGGATGCGGGGAGACTGACCATTTCAAGTGAAACTGCCCCAAAGCCAACAATCAAGGTGCAGGAGGATCGGGTAGGGTACTAACAATGGGACAGAGGGAGGCGGTGCAAGATCCAGCTGTAGTCACTGGTACGTTTCCCCTCAACAACACTTATGCATGCATTTTATTCGATAGTGGGGTTGAACGGAGTTTCGTGAGTCATAAATTCAAACACCTACTAAATCAAAACCCCCAAAAGCTAAGCGAAGCCTTCACAGTGGAAATGGCTAATGGGAAAACTAAAACAACCAAATACATTTTCATAGGGTGCACGTTAACACTAAATAATCACTCGTTTCAAATCAACTTGATGTCAGATAATATTAGAAGTTTTGATGTGATCATCGGTATGGATTGGTTAAGCCCCCACCATGCCGATATTATGTGCCACGAAAAGGTCGTTCGCCAAAAGGTCGTTCGCCTTCACCTACCCACCAACGAGACACTAATTATCTACGGCGATAAACCCGGTGCAAACCTCCGTCTTATCTCGTGCATCAAGGCACAAAAGTGCCTGCATAAAAAGAACCATGCCTTTTTAGACCACGTAGTGGACAAACAGAAAGAGGAAAAGAACATCAAGGATATTCCGGAGGTGCGCGACTTTCCAAAAGTATTTCCGGAAGACCTCCCAGGAATACCCCCTGAGCGAAAGGTCGAATTTCGAATTGACCTAGTATTAGGAGCCACGCCGATTGCTAAGTCGTCGTATAGATTAGCCCCTGCAGAAATGCAAGAGCTCTCCAGCCAATTCAGCAAACTGTTGGACAAAGGATTCATAAGACCGAGCTTCTCTCCTTGGGGAGCTCCGGTCTTGTTTGTCAAAAAGAAGGATGGATCTTTTCGAATGTGCATCGATTATCGGGAGTTAAACAAGCTCACCATCAAGAACAGATACCCTCTCCCTCGTATTGATGATCTATTTGACCAGCTTCAAGAAGCCAATTACTTTTCCAAGATATATCTGAGATCCGGATACCAATAGTTGCGAGTCCGAGAAGAAGATATCCCCAAAACTGCCTTTCGAACTCGTTATGGGCATTATGAATTCGTGGTTATGCCCTTCGGTCTAACAAATGCACCCGCAACATTTATGGACCTCATGAACCGAGTCTGCCAACCGTTCCTCGACAACTTTGTAATTGTCTTCATCGATGACATACTCGTTTATTCTCGGAGTAAGGAAGAGCACGACCAGCATCTACGGCATGTCTTGGAAACTCTAAGGGCGGAGAAGCTATACGCAAAATTCTCCAAATGCAAGTTCTGGATTCGTAGGGTGGATTTCTTGGGACACGTAGTCAGTAAAAAAGGGATACATGTAGAACCTTCCAAAATCAAAGCTATTGAGGGCTGGGCAACCCCGAGAACACCAACGGAGATCAGGAAATTCTTGGGCCTTGTTGGTTATTACAGAAGGTTCATTCAGAATTTCTACAAGATCGCTAAGCCCCTCACCACTATAACCCAGAAAGGCGTACCCTTCAACTGGGATGCAAAACAAGAAGCTGCTTTTCAAACCCTGAAACAAGCCCTCTGCAGTGTTCTGGAGTTGTCTCTGCCAGAGGGAATGGAAGATTTCGTAGTGTATTGTGACGCTTCCAATCAAGGGCTAGGTTGTGTAGTTATGCAGTGCGGGAAAGTGATAGCTTAAGCGTCCAGGCAACTAAAGACCCATGAAGTAAACTATACCACTCATGACCTCAAGCTGGGAGCTGTGGTATTCGCTCTAAAAATTTGGAGGCACTACCTCTACGGTACGAAGTGCACCATCTTCACAAATCACAAAAGCCTCCAGTATATCTTGAATCAAAAAGAACTAAACATGAGGCAGCGGAGATGGGTCGAGCTGCTAAATGACTACGAATGTGAGATCAAGTACCATCCGGGCAAGGCAAACGTGGTGGCCGATGCCTTAAGCAGAAAAGAATACTCGGATCGCCGAGTAAAAAAACTAACAATGACATTCCATTCCCACTTGTATTCACAAATCAAGGAGGCTCAACTGGAAGCCTTGAAGCCGGAGAACGTCGCAAGCGAAGCATTACGTGGGATGGACAATAATCTCGCAATCAAAGAGGACGGAGCATACTATCTCATGGACCGGATCTGGATTCCAAAATTTGAAGGGTTCAGAGACGTAGTCATGAATGAAGCACACAAGACACGATACTCCGTCCACCCGGGTTCTGATAAAATGTACCTGGATATCAAACAACATTATTGGTGGCCGAATATGAAAGCAGAGATTGCTACCTACGTGGACAAGTGCCTGACTTGCGCAAAGGTTAAGATGGAATATCAGAAGCCCTCGGGATTATTACATCAGCCAGTAATACCCGAGTGTAAGTGGGAACGAATAACGATTGATTTTATAACCAAATTGCCTAAGTCGGCAGATGGACTGGATGCCATTTGGGTGATTGTCGATCGGTTGACTAAATCCGTCCATTTTCTACCAATAAAGGAAACGTATAAAATGGAGAGACTAACACGAATCTACATAAGGGAAGTGGTAAGACTACATGGAGTGCCGATATCTATTATCTCTGATCGAGATAGTAGGTTCACCTCCCAATTTTGGCAGTCGCTCCAGAAAGCATTGGGAACTCAATTGGATATGAATACTGCCTACCACCCCCAGACTGACGGCCAAAGTGAGCGAACCATTCAAACACTAGAAGATATGCTCCGAGCCTGTGTGATAGATTTCGGCAGGGCTTGGGATGCCCACTTACCATTGGTGGAATTCTCATACAACAATAGCTACCACACAAGCATTAAAGTCACTCCCTTTGAGGCCTTATAAGGACGGAAATGCAGATCACATATTTGTTAGGAGGAGGTAGGAGACCCGCAATTGGCAAGAGGGAAGGTACCAAACAGCACTCTAACAGGCCCCGAGATCATCCGGGAAACAACTGAGAATATCGTCCAGATCAAAGCACGGCTCCAGGCATCTCGAGACCGACAGAAGAGCTACGCACACCAAAGGCGAAAGCCCCTGGAATTTCAAGTAGGAGATTGTGTGTTGCTAAAACACTCTCCCTAGAAAGGGATGATACGATTCGAAAGACGAGGAAAGTTAAACCCACGATACATAGGACCATTTAAAATCCTTACCAGGATCGGTCCGGTGGCTTACAAGCTGCAGCTACCATCGGAGCTCAGCAATGTACACCCTGTCTTTCACGTGTCAAACCTGAAGAAATGCCTATCGGACGAAACCCTCGTTGTTCCACTCGACGAGATTGAGGTGAATGAAAACCTCCTGTTCGTTGAAGAACCAGTCGAAATCATGGATAGGGAAGTGAAACGTATGAAACAAAGCCGCATTTCAATTGTGAAGGTTCGATAGAGTGCCAAACGCGGACTTGAATTCACGTGAGAGTGCGAGGATCAAATGATGCAGAAATACTCTCATCTCTTCTCTAGTTCTTAAGGATCACTTTTGAAAGAATTTCGGGACGAAAATTCCCTCTAACGGGGGGATGATGTCACAACTGGAAAATTAGGGCTAGGATTTCTATCTTTGTACAAGATAATTTCTTTGTGTAATCTTGTAACCCTACTTTTGGTATAAGACAAACTTTAATGCTATACAAGTTTATACATCCAAAATTGTGATTCAAGTCTAAACTTCCTCGTTTAGGCCCAAAAACTTAACCCAATAAGCTAATTCCACTCAACTTTGGGCCTTAGCCCAAGCCTTCTCGGCCCAAGCCCCTTATCTGGGCCAAGACTCTCCTATTGGGCCCTAATGGGTCGATAACCTCTCAAGTTGATCCTATTGGGCCTAAAGCCTTATTTTTAGTATCAATAGGCCGCAATTCACTATTGGGCTTCCTAATGGGCCGAAAATTCTTATTTGACATAGTTTTGGGCCGTAAGACCCTTATTGGGCCGCGAAAAATTAGTCTTAGAGCTTAATGGGCCGAATACTTCTATTATGAAAGATTTTGGGCCAAAAACCCTCTAATGGGACCTTTTGGGCCGAAAGCCTTCACTTAGAGTCTCATTAGACCAAAGACCATTCTTTGGGCCTTATTGGGCTAAAAATCTCTATTGGGCCCTCTCTCTAAACCAAAAATTCTTATTGAACCCAATCCGAGCCCAAAAACTTGTGCAAACCGAAAACGCTATTGGGCCTAGAGTGTTCTCGGTTGTCCTTCAAGCCCAAAACCTTTTCTTTTCTCCCCTCTCTTTGGGCAATGGCGGAGCCAGGGTCAAAGAGAAGGGGTATCCTAATTTTTATTAAGGTAGCCCATTTTTTTCCGGGGTATCACCGCAACCATAGTTGTCGACTCGTTATATATATATATATATATATATATATATATATATATATATAAAGACTTCATATTTATTGTATATTAATACACACTTACTAATATATTACATTTTAACAAGAGTTATTATATATATTATATATAATTAAACATTAATATATAATTTAAAATTTTTACCTTATATAATAAAAAAGGCTAAATTTTTGTGTTTTGGAATTCATACTCATACAATACGCAGCTATGGACTGTTTGATTAATTTTTAATATATATAACCTATAAAAGAACCCCTAAAACTAAAGTCCAGCCCACTTACATTGGTTTACCCTAAACCTAAATGGTGAATCCTTGTCTCTCATGCTACCACTGCCGTCATTCTCACCTATCCTAAATATCTGCATTCTATTGCTGGATGGAAGACGAAGTTATCATGCAACCACCAAACCTGCTAATACTACTCTCTAAATGGAAGACGAGGCAGCCAGAGAATGCATAACACTTTCGTTATCGCTCATCTGCATCTCCTTCTCATGGCAATCACTCTCTGTTTCCGTTCTCTTCTGGCTCGTTCGAGTCACGAGTTGGATCGACTAGTACAGTCCGCAACACAAAACAAAATTTTTCAAAAAAAATTACACTATTGAAAAAAAATTGAGGGGTATCCCGGGCTACCCCGAGCTCTACATTGGATCCGCCCCTGTCTTTGGGCCGATCGGTTAGCCCATTTGTATATATAAAACAAACAAACAAAAGAAATGGGTTGACTTAAGTGTCACCTCAATATTGCATGGCATGTATTTAGGGGAATGGACTAACATACATCTAGGTCAAGTACTATTGTCCAACAAACATCCATGATTTTCCCTCCTCTCTCATCTCCTTAATCGGCCGATTTCCCCATCTCTCACCCCACCATTCTTTTCAAACTTCATTCACTTCTCATTTCCTCTCAACTCTCAAAATTTTCTTCATCCCATTCCTCTAAAAATTGTGAGTTGTGTGTGTGTTTTCAAGAGGATTTTCTTCAAGTTTTATCCCTTGGTAAGTTTATGACAAACTCTTTTTCTTTGTTCCAAGTTTGTGTTAAAGATCTTTCACTTACTCTCTCATTTTCGTGAGTATGCTTCTTAGAAACATCTCAACTTCGAAAATCTCCTTAAGGAAGCAATCTAGGCCGAAAACCTTCTCCATCTTCCTCTTCAAAACTGAAAAATCCCCAAGGTGAGTTTCATACCCCTATTTTTTGAGTTTTTCTTTCTTTTGGGGGAGGATACAAATCTAGTCTTGTGAAAGATCTTTGTATATTTGCTTGCATGTGTATGTTTTACATGTTATGTGTGTTGAAATGTTGTGATCTCCTGCTAAAGGTCCATAAACTCGAGATTTTGTGCAAGCCTCAAGTTGTTGGAAAACAAAGTTATCTTGTGTAGCTTATATGATTTGTTGTTATGCTTAAAAGGTTATCTTTGATGTGTGGTAAAATCACCATAAAGTCAAAGGAAATGTTAACTCAAATTTTTTGTCATGAAAACTTGAAAAATGAATAATATATAAAGTTACACTAAAAATGGTAACATTTTGGATATATAAAATTGTTTTACTAAAACTTGTAAAATTGGGTGTTATATGACAATTTTAGTAAAAATGGGCCTTTTATGATTATTTTGGTAAAATGGGCCTTATATGACAATTTTGGTAAAAATGGGCCTTATATGACAATTTTAGTAAAAATGGGCCCTTTATGATAATATTGGGTAAAATTGGGCCTTATGCAACAATTTTAGTCAAATTGGGCTTTTTATTGACAACTTTAGTAAATTTGGGTCTTTATTTACAATTTTGGTAAAATTGGGCCATTTTTGACAACAATGGTATAAAAGGGCTATTTTTGACACTTATGGTAAAAATAGCTATTTTTGGCGCTTATAATTTGAAGTCGAAAATATACACTGGTAACATTATTTATAACGTTAAATAATGGAATTCAATATTCACGTAAATTCCGTTAAGGCTCTTGTGAGACACTCCTTCACTCGTACCTACCTAGTGTACATCGTAAGTCCTATAGTTATAACCAGAGGCTCCTGGAGGGAGAGCGGGATATTGTGTATAGATCTATACGGGGTTGACACCCCCACATCTGAGCTGTTCGCTACAACTAGACAGGCCAGTTTAGGGTGACAATTATCTTTAGAAAACGACACCTGAAGAATGTCAAGACATGCGCTTTAGTCATATTAGTATCGTTGTAACGACTCACATAGAGAATAACTATAATCTTTTAAAATTTACGCATAACATATACTCTAGTCATTTTATAAGGTACAAAACTACGTGTCGTTTATTTCGCAACGAATTACTCCACTCGGGTCTTAGGGTTTTAAGACCACAACTTTTCGTATAACAGAAAATATAGGATTTTCTGGGAATCATTCTCTATATATTTTTAAAACAAGATAAACAAGGAATACACATGCAATTATACATGATTTGAAACGAGATTACAAACTATTTTTACAAGAAAATATTGGATTTTCTGGAAATTTACAAACTATTACAAAGTTTTTCTTACAAACATGCTTATGAACTCACCAACATTCTATGTTGACGCTTTTCAAAACGACTTGTATTCTTAGGGACTCAATAAGCAGGTTGGCAGCCAAGGAATTTGGATAATGGTTGTATTTTTGAATTATCATACATTATGTTATTTTGGATGTATTTCGTAAACAAACACAAAGATGTAAACAATGCATGTTGATATCGTTAATGTATGATGATGATGGTTGCTATGTTTCATTTATATTCAATTGTTATGATATTATAAGATGAAGTCACCCGCCCCCGGACGTTTCCGCCGTCCTGGTTCGGGGGTGTGACAAATGATATTGATATTAATAAACATATTCTATCACAATGTGTTTAGTAAGAATTTATTTTTAGCGCATATAGAATTTGTAACTATAATGGCAGAAGGAAGTTGATACTTACAGGCGTGTTTGAAACCCTAGTCCCCAAAAGAAAAGAAATTAACCTTCTTGAAATGAAAATAGCCAAAGATGATGGGGGGGGGTGTAACGCCCTAAATTTCAACCCAAAATTTTCGATTAAAAATTTAAGTATTTATTTAATTCACAACTGCAAGATCTTAAAACATTTATCAGAGTATCATTAAAAGTTATCAAGTACACAAGTCCCTCATTGATGCGATGCAATCGAGCCGTGCCCCTCCTTTAATATAAAAAAACCTGAAACGTGTAAACCACAAATCGTAAGCACAAAGCTTAGTGAGTTCCCCAAAATACCACACACATCACAACACAAATAAACAATTATGGGTTATTAGCAACCATGTGGACTATCAGCAGTCCCAGTGGGCTAACAGCACGTCTGGTGGGTTATCAGCAACCCTGGAGACTGTCAGCAGTCTCAGTCACATATAAACAGCATAACACAATAATAACAGCTAAACCCAGCTGGTCATCACAAATACAACTATTCTACCACACAGACTCATACAAACATGTGAGAGTCACAAAGACAACTAGCATCCTACATACATAATTTAGTGAGACGACATTGGTTCCTTCGACTCACAAGCATCGGGAGAAGACTCACCTGAATCGAAAAACCCTGAAACACTACGACACGATCCCTTTTCTACACTACTCGCACTCGCGAATCCACTAATACTAGAACCAGATAAAATCTTAATTAATAACCCAAAACCCTCAAGGGTCAAACTTGGTCAAAAAGTCAAAGGTCAACGGAAGTCAAAGTCAACAAGTCAACTTCAGGCTGAGTACGCTCATCGTACTCAGCTCGTACGCATGGCGTACTCACAACCCAGAATCGGTACCCCATACGAGTACACGCAGCGTACTCGAAGGTACGTCCGACGTACTCGGCCAAAAGGCACTTTTCCATTAAGTGCTTAATCTCTTAAGTTCTTTCATCCAACACTTAGATGTAGTCCCACAACATCATTCTAATTCATAAAGGTTTTCCACCATTATGACCTTTCATGTCTAGAAAAGGTCCAAAAGCCAAAACCTTAACTTATTAATCCATTAAGACATCATGACACTTTCATGGAAGGTATAGAAGCATCAAGATCACATTTTTATAGATCCTAAAAGCTCCGTAATGTATAAAGTTTCCAACTTTATCCATTAGAATGGTCCAAACCGCCAAGATCTAGCCTTTAAGCATCAAAGGGACCAAAAGTGCATCTTTTCAACTTAATCCATTAAGTCTAAGTCTCCAACCTTCAAATCTGAATCACAATGATGTTTAGATGGATAAAGTTTCCAACTTTACCCATAATAAGGTCACAAACTTTCAAGATTTAACCTTTATGCACTAAAATGACAAACGCTCATAACATCCAAAACTAGCTAGATCTAACAAATGCATCATCAAGATTCAAACTTTATACCTCTAGAAGATAGATCAAGGTGAACAAAGTCCAGATCTACAAGCTCCAATGCAACCAAAACTTCTCCAAGAAGTTCCTTCTTCTCCAAGGTGCACCATGCATACTCCAAAGCACTTATAAACACCTTCTTTTAGCTCACAAGGCTCAACTAGGGTTAGGGTTTCATGGAAGGGGTGTCGAACACTTTAATTATACTTCTTTTATAATGGAAATGTTTAATCTATTAATAAATTATACTCTTAATTTAATTAAACTTAAACCATGTCATTATGGAATTATTAATTCTCTTTTAATTAAACACTTTAATTAATTTAATAAAGTCCATAAGATGCAATTTAAACTACTCAAATACTTCAATGTTCTAAATATAAAAATTCAAAATTAAAAACTATTTAATTAATTTTATAATTTATGAACCCAAGAGTTACACCTTTTTAATTACAAGAGTTTCTTAATTTGAGACTTTTCAAATACCAAAAGTTAAGGGCAAGTTTTTTAACTCTTGAAAACTTTTGGTTTTCCATAACTTATGAGTTAATATGGTTTTTTATGAAAAAACTTTTCATGTTCCATAACTTGAGGACAAGTTATGGAGGACTTTAAAAAACATTTAGATCAATATTTTAACAAATAAAAATTATCATATAATTTATCTATGATCTAGTTAAACTCATAAGTCAAGACAATTCATATCAACAATTTACAAGAAATTAGCCTATTATATAAACTAATACAAATCTTGAAATTTTGACAATTATCTTTTGATTGGATGAGTATAATTATTACCATACCAACAAAATCAAATTTTATGAACAAAAACATTTTGTGGTAATGATCCTAATCCAAAACAGGCCAAAAATTCCGAAAAACTGTTGTCTGATCATCCAACTCGTCGAGCCCGACTATGGACTCGTCGAGTTCAAGGCAAAAAACAACCTACTCGTCGAGTAGGTGATGTCAGAACAGTTTTTCAGCTTTGGAAAAATAAGCCATGCATCAAATATAACAGAAAACAATCTCAGGCTCTGATGCACTGTTGGGTTTTAGTATACTACAACATCCGATGGTGCACATATAACCCTAAATGCTTTGGATCTATGTTTTCTCTAATTATACATGCAATATTGTTTCCAAAACATGAAGCCTACAACTAGCATACAATTGACATAAACAACATAAAACTGAGTTATAAAATTACCTCTCTGTTGTAGCTTGTAGTTTTGGCCTTTAAGCACTTAGCACCTCAAGTGTGATGCCTCAAATGGTTAACAAACACCATGAACAAAGGAGAACTTTTTAAGAGAGAATATCCTTGCATAAAATCGGCTCAAATGAACGCTTAGAACATATGTGTTAACCGATTTTAGCTATAGGGTGACATATATATATATATATATATATATATATATATATATATATATATATATATATATATATATATATTGTAGGATTCTAAGAGTCGTGGTTAAACCATAATCCATACCCTTGAGCTTATTATCCATGATCCATGATCCATATGGACTAACTCTTTATGGATTCTTTCATAAACTTAGTCCATCATGTATCATAAGCCCAAACAATATATATAACTAATTTACACAATTAGTACCCATTAATCTAATTAGTCTCTTTTGATCACTAAATTAATTCCAAATTAATTCTTGATCAATACTAATTAAATAATATGAATTTATATTAATATATTAGAACTTATATCACAAATAACCTCTTCTCAAAATTCCATCCTATCAAATTGCTTTGGTGAAGGCAACCCAAATGGATCGTGCTACTCTCTGGTCAAGTACATAACAATTATAGTTATGGGATTAGACACCTAATCCAAAAGTTATAGGGGGGTCATACCATAGATGTTGGAAGAGGGAAAATGAAGTAGGGAAACACAAAACTCACAAACAAGTTGAGGGTTTCTTAGAATCAATTTACAGATTGGAGAAGATCATAAATGAAAATCATAATAACCAAAAGAGAAGATCAATTCAGATGAGGAAATAAAAGAAACACACTTACCTGGAATGAAAATCATGTCATGTGACTATTAGAAACAAAAATGACACCACAATGATTATAAAAAATTGCAAACAAAAATATTGTCATCTAAAATAAAGTCACACTAGTGTTTCTTAAAATTGATCTAAAGATTCAAGAATATCTATGGTGAAGACAGAGGATCGGATATTGGTAATTGTCATCTAATTAAAGCAAAATAAGGGGTATTGATAAGTTTTAATAATTGATATATAAGTAAGTTTACTATAATGCCCCTATCAACTGATTGGTCCACAGTTGGCATACATTCACACAATATTTAGAGTTTATATATATATATATATATATATATATATATATATATATATATATATATATGTGTGTGTGTGTGTGTGTGTGTGTGTGTGTGGTATTTAATTATGTTGTATTATATTTTTGTAATTATTTTTCATATTATATTAATGTTTGGTATTAAAACATTTTTAAATGTTATTCCATTCATATATTAACAAATATTTTCATATTTTTAATTATTAAACCAAGTTAGAGATTTGTGTAATACACATGTTTATAAGTTAGAAAATCAAACTATATTGAGAAAATAAGAAAATATTAAAAATTCACTACTAAAATATGACGAAATATATAAAATATGAAAGTTTATGAAAGTACGATGATCAATTTGTAATGAAGTATGACTTTCTATGTAGAATGATATTGTATTTTAATAAATGAGACCTTAAAAGTGCAATGCTAAAATTGTACAAATTTGAAGTATAATCTTGAAAAAAAATTGTAAGTATGATGTTTAGAAATATTTAATAAGGAAAATATTGAATGCTTAATAATGAAGAAAACTTTCATATATATATATATATATATATATATATATATATATATATATATATATATATATATAATTGATATTACAAATACATATTTATAAAATTAATAAGATTAATAAGAAGAGAGTAAAGAATGAACTTGGAAGAAAGATTGGAGGAGAAACAATTGTTATGCCTGAAACCAAAATCATCAGTATCCAAAATTGTGTGAATCAAAAGAATAAGAATAATGGTATTTATAGAGTAAATTGAATATGAAAAAAATTAGATATCAAATTATTTTGGATCCTAATCAATAAATAGAAAGATTATATGTTGTATTAATTACAACATATATATATATATATATATATATATATATATATATATATATATATTAATTGATTTAAAATTTCAAACTAAATAAATAAGTTTCATTTTATGGATTATCGGTATTTTAATTTGAAATGAAGCTAAAATTCCGATTTTCAAAATTCAAAATGAATACATTTTTCGCTGATTTAGGGTACATTAAATGAAAATGTTAATTAGCTAATTTATTTATTTAAAGTCAAAACCTATAAATAAAAAAGTAAAATATGATTATATTCACTAATTAGATAAGTTACAAGTTTTAAAAAATTAATAGAGAATGATTATGAGGCATGACCCTTGGCATCATTAGAATTAGAATGAGAATAAATTAAAAAAAAAAAAAAAAAAAAAAAAAAAAAAAAAACTTTAAGTCTCTAAAATGTGTCATGTGGTACAAAAACATCTACTATTATAATTAATAAACATTAATTAAATAATGTCACGTAATCGTACATATACTTTTTTTCATAAAAAATTTGAGACTGTGTCTCACACTTCTCATCAATATTATGATAAATAGCTATGCCACAAGAGGAATTCAACAAATCATACAAATAATGAGAAAAATGACATCGAGCGTTCAATAAATAGTGAAAGATAATGGATTGTTTTATTATAAAAAAGATTTTTCCTCATATAAATAGGAATATAGTGTGAGTTTTTGGTCTGACTTAAACCTTAATGGGAATATAAAATGGGCTTTTAACCTAAACATAATCACTAACATCGTTCCGCAGTTTGATTGGGAGCAGACGATTGAAATTGGAAAACAAAATAAACAAAAGAACAAAGCAAACAAACATATACGAAGGCGTAGAAGCGCCGATGGTAGAACTCAGATGATGGCATCTAACAATGACTGCTCGTCGGAGAAGAAGAGAGAAGAAGGGGCTGCTAGAGGCGATTCTATTGTAGAGGAAGAGAGGATCGGCGACGACAATGAAGTCGGCGACTGAGGAGCCCGAAGAAAGACAGCGAGAAAGAACAGGGTTTCTAGTTACGTCGGACAGAGCCAATTCTGGTGAGATCAACGCCAGCAATGTTGATATATATATATATATATATATATATATATATATATATATATATATATATATATATGGGGATAGGGAATATACATTACAGCCCCACTTAAGCTTAGGTACTAAACCTATCAAATATATTGTTTTAACTTAGTAAATATATACCCGATTTGGTTTCACTTGGTAAATATATTATCCTCAATAACATTTTTTTCCTCCATTATTGTTTTATCATCCCTATTTTCTTTCCTCCATTATCGTTTATTACTTCACCCCAGTGAACATTATTTTTTTCCATTGTCACGAAAATCTAAGATAATCAATATTTTTGCTTCCTTATCAAAACTTTTGCTTCGATCTTGAATCTACATCTCCACTTGTTCATCCTGAATCCTATAACCGCAATCTTTATATAGTAAAACAACGTATTTTTCATGAGGTTTAATACCTAAGCTTAGGTGGGGCTGTAATGTATATTCACTTTTCCCATATATATATATATATATATATATATATATATATATATATATATATATATATATATATATATATATATACTAGGTTATAATTTGTGGAATCCACGGTCTGACAACTTATAATAGCTAAAATAATACCTAGTATAATAGTGATTTGGGAAAAGAAGAAGCAACAAAATTTAAATCTATGTATATAAATAAAAACTAAGAAACTAAAAAGAAAGAATAATATTTATGTTGTAAATTGACATTCTAATGAGAGATCAAATTATAGATCGTTAAATTTGATATACTTAAGATAACAACCACAATCATACACGGTAGAACCTTATTGTTTTTCTAAAAATCCTGAAACAAAAGGTAATCCAACAAAAGTAAATATACATAGTTTCCAAATCCATCTTTACATTTGTTTTCCAAATCGCTCACAACTCGAACGTTATCTCCATTGCATAGTAATTCATGCAAAACAAATCACATCCACTGCACCAAAGTAAAAAAAAAAATTATTTTCAAAACCATAATCGTTAATAAATGATTTTCGAACAATTATTAATTTATTAAATTAAAATTATTTGTTAGTAACTTTATGGTAGATTCAAATTAATATATAAAGTGGTTTGAAGATACAAACGATGTTCTTATGTGAATTGTGTAGATTTATGATAAAATGATTATATGTTGTAGAATAAAACTACACCGATTCCTAAGATTTGGAAGTGCATGCAAAATTGGTTCCTGGTATTGTTCCAAATACACAATTTTTAAAATGTTTTCTTACATAATAAATAAATTAACTATTATAAAGTAAATAAATAACCATCATTAGCAAATAAATAATTTTTTGAATAAATATATTTGATTATAATTCATTAGATAATAACCCGTGGAAACCACACGTAACAAATCAAAAAAATATTGATACTTCAAAAGTATAATCATTAATCAATAATTTTCAAACATTTATTAATTTACAAAGTTCGATGATTTGTCTTAACTTTACCAAGGTTTGAAGTTCATTATATAATAAGGGCATGGAATTACAATGCTATAATTGGAAGGGACATAAACATGTGGCGATTTTGCACCACCCCTAATTTTACCGCGAAATGGTTAACACCAGAAAAAGCATAGTCGGAGTACTATGATAGAATGTAGCAATGAATTCAAAGAAACAAAAAATATAATATACCAACTTCTAGCAATTTTACTATGTGCAGGATAACTTAACTACTTAAATTCAAATGGACTCATATAACTTGGTGTAAAATGTATACTCTAATAATAAAATCACAATCAAGTACTTTTGTGTAAAATTTACATTTAATTAAATATAAACCTGTTAAACTCTCATTTTGGTACCCAAAGAAGTGACATCTTTAGATCTGTCAAACACTTTATCTCCTATTAATTAACATTTTGATGTAAAAATGATCCATTTTATTGACATTTGTTATTAAAATGGATGATAAGTCTCTAATCAGTAAGTTCAATGCCTAATTTTTTAAGGCAAATAATTGGTAATACTTAAATAAAATATAATATTTTATATTTTACAATTACAAATTCAAAAAAAACATATTTCATCGATCAATCAATAAATATACATGTTTTTTCTTGGATCCAATTTAAAGACTCTTGAGAAAGGGATGCCCAAACTATTCATGCAACTCAAAACAACTTCACCCTTTACTACCAACCCCCCCCCCCCCCCACCCCACCCCCACCAAACCTGCATTTTCATATGTAGAGAGTAATATGTTATAATGAGCACATGATGATGATGATGATGCAGTGTTCTCCATCAAACTAATGGCTTTCTCTGCTTCCATATACTTGTGGGTAGCTGCATGAAAGCATTTTGGCCATCAGAAGAATGAAAGCAGGATCGCTAACCAAAGACATGAAAAAAAGCGACCTGACACACAAGATGTGAAATACAAAAAAATCATTGTTCTTTCTGATTTTTACCGTGTTTAATTAAAACTGGAAATTTTTTAAATTTGTTTTTTTTTTAAATCAATTGATTGTTCAAAGTAAACTACTATTTCTTGTTATAACAAAAAGGAGGTCACATATTTTGACCAAATTCATTGGAGTAGTTCACGTTGTAACCATGGTTGTGACTGCCCATTGTAATGTATCACAGGCACAACAACCCTCTATACACTCCCAAGCTTCCATAATGCCAAGTTCAACCTTAGATTTTGCAAAAATTAAAAGAAAAAAACCCAAATCTGTATTATTATCTTTGATTGTGACATGACTTAAAAACATTAGATAAAAAAGAATGAAATTATATGATACATGTTCCTCCCCTCCAGTTCCAGTGTCTCTTAAACCTTCAATAATACAAATAAAAGATTAAATATACACATAAAATATGATGAGAAAGGGGATGGGTTTTTATGGTGTATTTGCGAAACAAAAAAAAAAACAAAGGAAGAGGCACTTAATCTATCAACATCACTATCAATAAACTTATAAGAGTATATCTAATTATTTGTAGTAGATAATATACCACATGAAGCTTTATATTGTAGCTATCATATACCACCTCAAGCTTCTAAGGGTTAAAGAAACATCTGAATTTGCAAATGTGTTTCAGCATTTTACTTGTAGCAGGTTATCTTTTTTAATTACAATGTTGATATGAGATAAACTTATATATAAGTAAAATGATTTTAAAATAATAACCAAGAAAAGTGAATAGTCTATGTTCTAGAAAGAATTAAATTGCATCAATATTCTTTCCCCATAGGCCCCAAAATAAATAGACATTATTGGTCAAGAAACATACATTAATGACGTTTGTCCAAGAGCCTTCAAAAATACATTTCTATGAAATAGCCTTTGACCAGGCTATCTCTCAACTGTATTTATATTCCTCAAAAGTTGTGTTCTCCTCATCTTTCACTCATCATGCACCTACATTGCAAAATATCAAACACAAACCAACATCTACAAACGTTTGTCATACCTTAAAATAGAAACAACAAATTTATCAAGAAGTTAATAAAATAAAGTCAAACTCCTCTGTACGCATAAAAAAACCAGTTTCTTTCAATTTTGGGTTTAGAGGTAGAGAAAGATTTGTTTTTGTGTGAAAAACCTTGAGATTATAGAAAACTTTGTAGGTGTTACCTGTGTTAATAAGGAATTTATCAAGTAGTATATCGTTGACTTCATTTAGGAATTTTTACAAACACCTTGTAGGTACATGGCTAGAACTCCATAGCTACTGACCTACAATAAAAAAAATAAAACAAAAAATAACAAATATACTCAATGGATGTAGATAAAACCAAATAATCGTACAAAATAAACCATAAAGACAGAATTAAGAAATTTCTGAAAAATCTTCATATATCTAAAGAATGGAAGTACATGAATCAGGGGAAATTTTAGGTGTTGATTATTTTCCTTAATAAAACTGAAGCTAAAAAAATCAACCATTCGTTAGGGTATTTCTCCTTTAAGAATAATTACCATGCCTTAATAAAAATGATAGAATCTTCAAACCTGTTCTGCTCTTTGCAATTCCGTCATAAAAACAGTACAATAATCAAATGGTCTCACTTTATCAGCAAACACAATTTTTTAACCATTCAACCAATGTTTCGAGAATAAAGATACCAATGCAACATGCACAAAAACTACATGCCAATTGCGATATAATGAAGCAAAAAACAACGTCTAGGGTTTTTTAGTTTTCGGAGAGAAGCAAGAATATACAGTGTGTGAGACAGAGAAGCTTTCATAGATAACAGAGACATGACAATCATAGGAAGATTTCATGAAGATAATGGGTATCGTTTTTAGGGTTTTTAAACTTTGAATCTACAACCAGGTGAAGAAGTTGACTCATATACATGTATCTCTGGTAATTTGGCATGATTATCGTGATTAAGTTCATCTTGATTGCTAATTTTATAGGATTGATAGTAAATACAAAATAAGAAACCGATTCTAAAGGACATGCTTGAGAGGGGAAACACAAAAGCGAGGGTGTAGTAAAGCTACACGTGGCAGAAGACAATGCTTAAAAGAAGATATGTGGCTGGTGTAGGAGTCTTTTATTAAGAATATATATATATATATATATATATATATATATATATATATATATATATATATATATATATATATATATTATACCTTATAAAGCATTTTTAGTCAAATGCTGAATTTTATGTCGTACAAGCTCTTATGCAATATGTACAATAACTTTATGCATTGAAAGTGATGAATCTTATTTTGGTCAAGGGTTGAAAAAGTCAAAGAAAAATAACATTGCTTCATTTGACCCAATCCCACCCCTATCCCATCCAACAACATAACCCCATATATATGCTTATATGTTAACCCCTTCCACCATTATTGGCTTGTATCTCTCATATCTCGCTACTAGCCTATACATTGAGTTTTCCTTTATTGAACTTTCACCATATACTCTTCGTTCACCCTCTCAACAACCTTCACAACCCCCTCTCTTCAATTCCAGCACCTCCTTATAATGAAACTAATGTCGGCTACATCCTAAGCCCTATATCATCCACAACCATTCATATATCTCTAGAGGCAATTTCCGCCCCTTCAACCACCAAGAACCGCTATTGTCTCGATCGGAAAATATATCTCTATTCCCGCCCTCTCCTATATCCCACGTCATCATGGTCGTTAAGTAGTCACCACTATATCGTCTCCATTAAGCAGTCATCATCCTCACCAGCATACTTCATTACATTATGGCCCTAATATTACCCACATTTTTCCTTCCGCCTACAACCATCTACAGCCACCTGCATCTGAACATCTCACCTTTAAACCTAGACCCATGTGCACCTGCTTCGTTCACCCTTTTATCTTTAAAAAACCCAACCCTGAATAGTTTGCCCACCACTACAACCGCTCTGCCTCCTTATGTCCCCATCGCCACCAAGGTACACAATCACAACTCTATCTCCTATGTAGAGGAAATAGGGTTTGTAAAAGGGCTTTCAAGTTTGCATCCAACCTATCTTTATCTGTATTTTATTTTACTGGAATCTTTTAACGTATATTATCCATTAGCGACTTTCCTAAAAGTCAATTATTTTCTCACATCGAATTTCAGGTTACATCTACTCCTTGCCTCTTTATTTCCTTAAAAGTTGTATACTCTTTAAAATTAATGATTGGTTTGGTGCTTTCAGGGTTGGAACTGAGTAATTTCTCATTTGATCTTTTTCTCTTCCATTATCTCCATTCCAATTTAACTTTCTCTCAATTTAGAAACCAGAAATTCCTAAATTGTAATCGCCCTCTCTCTATCAGTCTCTCTGTCTATCTGTTTTGTTTGTCATAAGTACATTAGGTATATATCTGTTTCTAGATCATTGTATGTGTATAAGTTTGAAACATAGTGATAAAGTACCTCTTGGTCTCAATTTTTCAAGGTCAGTGTTATTTATCACCATTTTCACCGAATGAAAGGTTAGTATTGTTTATTGTTATGATTATTGTGTTGGATTCTCTTGTATATTCTTACAATTACATGAATTTGGATATAATGTAGCCATGTACTTCCGTTTGGGCCATGTTTGGATTAGATTGGCTTGAATATTTTGTACAACTCTTTCTCATTGAGAAAATTTAATTTACCTTTTTATTAATTTTTTTTTGTACTTAATTTGCTATATTAATCAAATCTTCATTTGATGTTTGATCAAATAAATCTTAATCATATTTCCTTTTGTAGATACATGTATTTTCCATGTACTAAGAGCCAATTTGGCATTATAGATCATTCTTTTCTTGAGATGCATTATGATGGCAGGCCAGATGAGGGGACTTTCACCTTTGATATCGTCTTTAGCGGTAAACACCACTGATCATATTACCATGAAGATTCATGTTCAATTTTTCTATAATCCGATTCCAAATTATTAGTTGTAAATCCACCTAATGAGACCATACATTAAAACCTTTTCTTACAACAGTCATAAATATGTGAAAAAGTTGAATACTTGGTCACAAAATGCAAACAAAAATAGGGAGATATATTGGTCAATGTATGGTGGAAGAGAGCATTGAAAATTGCAACGTGGAGGGTTAGGCACGGATGTTGTTGTTGCATTGGTCAGAGTGTATATATATATATATATATATATATATATATATATATATATATATATATATATATATATATATATATATATATATATATATATATATATATATGAACCGGATAATGTAGATTTTTTTCAAAAACAAACAAAACAAACAAAAAATTATGCACCACTAAAACGTATATATATAAGAACTTTTGTTTAAACAACATTCAAAACAAAACAAATGTGTATATATGAAATATGCATATATATATATATATATATATATATATATATATATATATATATATATATATATATATATATATATATATATATATATATATATATCATGCAATGCAAATATGTACAACACAAATGTGCATATATACATATTTCTTATATACACATGGTTTTATAAATTATTTAAACAAAAGTTCTTATATATAGATGTTTTAGAAACGCATAATTTTTTTTTTTTTTTGAAAAAAGTCCACAATAAAAAAGGTTTGCGGGTTCTCACGAATATTTTGATTCTCAAAAGATCTTGAATATATATATATATATATATATATATATATATATATATATATATATATATATATATATATATATATATATATATATACTAGGCAAATGCCCGCGCGTTGCGCATAAACACCTATATAGTTGAAGTCTTTACAAATATATGTATTTTTTAATATAGCAATTACATTGTTGTTAAATTTGATATAATAATTCGTATACTAAATTTATAATATATTGATTATTTTCAATTATATGATAATATATATATCTATTATAACTGCATAATTTTAATCGTTTGAATGACTTATACCCGTGAGTTACACATGAATAAAATTAAATATAATATATGGTTTAATGTTATTTATAGTTTTTGTTATTGCTAATTAATTTTTTAAACTATATTTACTTAATGTTTTAATTTCTATCATTATAATTATTTAAAACATCAAACATTGTTTTTTGATTTTAAAGGTAACAATATAACCATTTATATAGAGTTATTTTTAACTATTGTTATTGTAAGTTATTTTAAGCTATTTATTTGAAAACTTTTAATGATTATAAAAATATCTTGAGTAAATTACATGAATGGTCCCTATGCTTTGGGGTAATTTGCATGCTTAGTCCCTAACTTATTTTTTTTAACTCGGAAAGTCCCTACTGTTTGTTTTTATTACGCGCTTGGTCCCTACTGTTTGTTTTTGTTATGCGCTTGGTCCATGTCTTACCTAAAAATACTATTATTTAAATAGGTAAAAATGATGGAGTAGGTAAGGTAAGGTGAGAGAGGTGAGGTTGGGGGTGTGTTTATTTAAATAAATTAGAAAATCAATGGCAAAATAGTCTTTTTAGGTAAGACAGGTACCAAGTGCGTAACAAAAACAAACAGTAGGGACCTTCCGAGTTAAAAAAATAAGTTAGGGACCAAACGTGCAAATTACCCTAAACCATAGGGACCATTCGTGTAATTTACTCAAATATCTTTAGGAAATATTTTAGTTAAATTGAGATTACAATTTAGTTTTTGCATTTATCACTACAATTTATCACTTTTAATTATTTACAAAATATTCTTTGGTTTTTTAAGTGGAACTGAAATTTATATTTAAGTTAACATTGTAATGTTATATTTAAAATAACAATTTAAGTATTTTTTCCAAACTGTTAAAAAGTTGTAGCTTTAAACTGATAATGGTTTACACACAACAACATATTAAATCTAATAAATTCAGTATAATATGTTAAAAGTTAAAGACATAACTTTATAAGTAGATGTAAATATATTATTTTAAAATTAAAATTTAGTATATTTATGATTACACTTTAGGTTTGATATTTATTTAATCTTATTAACCAACTTATACTCATTATTAGGAAAACACTACGATTAATCGCTTTTAACTATTTACAAAATATTCTTTAGGTTATTTAAGTTAAACTAAAATATATATTTAAGTTGACCCTGTAATGTTATATTCAAATTAATAATTTATGTATTTTATACAGATTGTTCCAAAATTGTATATTTAAAATGATAATGGTTTACATCCAATAATATATTAAAACTAATAAATTAAGTTTAATATGTTAAAAGTTAAAAAACACCACTTAATAAGTATAAGTAAATATATTATTTTGATATTGAAATTTAGTTTATATATGATTACACTTTAGGTTTGATATTTATTTAACCTTATTATCCAACTTATAATTATTATTAGAAAGAAATTGAAAAGTCATGGAAGTTTCAAATGAATGTGGTGAAATAAAAAATGTTTCCTTTATATATATATATATATATATATATATATATATATATATATATATATATATATATATATATATATATATATATTATGTTCAAATGAGACCAATTATGTAATGGAAAAATCGAAAACAAATCTAGACCACATATTTATTTTTGCCGCAAAATGCTACAGCGTACTTACACGGCGGAAGAATGTAATATTAATATGTGAATATAAATGTGAGTATATTCACATATAAATCCACCACCTACCATGTCCTCCGCCGCCACCACCTTCACTACCTCTACCACCACATTTGCCACGTCACCATGACCACCTCTGCCACAACCTCCGCCACCACCACCTCTGTTGTCGTCATCTTCATGAACGCCTCTGTCATCCACTGACACGAGCACCACTACTGCCACCACCAGCTCCTCATCCGCCCCTACCACCACCATCGCCACCAACGTTGTCGCCACCACAACCACCATCACTAATACTACCACTACCACCGTTACCACCTTTGCCAGCAACCGCCATGTGTGTATATATATATATATATATATATATATATATATATATATATATATGAAAAATCACTTGAAAATAGATACGCATTTATTCATATATAAATATATTTATTTATATATGAATATACTTTTTCATATATATATATATATATATATATATATATATATATATATATATATATATATATATATATATATATATATATATATATATATATACACGCATTTATTCATATATGAATATACTTTTTCATATATGATTATATGAATAAGTATATGCTTATTCGTATATGAATATTTGTTATCGTCACCAACAACTCTGTTACCCATGGACACCGCCACCGCCACTGCCACCGCCACCGTCACCGCCACCACCACTTCTGCCACCCCTACCGCCACCATGTCTGCCACCATTACCCCCGCTATCGCAACCACCACCACTCCTACCCCTGCCACCGCCACTGCTACCCCTGCTACCGCTACTACTATCTTCTCTACCAACCGTCATATTCATATATGAATAATCACTTGTAAATAGACACATACTTATTCATATGTGAATATAGTTATTCATAAATGAACATATTGTTCCTATATTAATACATTTATTCATATATGAATATACTTATTTATATATGAATATTATCTGTGTCGTCGTCCCGGTACGGATGTAGAAGCATATGAGAAAGTAGAAGAAACCGAGGAAGAAGTTTTGGTTTGGTGTCGGTGCCTATATTATTATTTATGAGGAAAAAGAAGAAAGGAAACAATAATGAGCATAGTGAAGGTACCTCCAACAACTATTAGATTAAGTCGTCGGGGATGGAGGCGATTGTGTGTTATGGTCAGCTCTAGATTTTAATCTAAGGCTTTGGTATTATGAAAGATAATGGATTTCTTGATTATAACCAGGATTTAACATGATATAAATAGAAATAAAAAATGTGATCTTGGTCTATCCTAAATGTTAATTAATATGTATTAGCCTGACCCTAATCGGTAAGTAAGAGATAAAAAGTGGAATCCAAATAAGATGTATAAATCATGGGCGAGAAATAGTAATACAAATGAAGTGGAAGGATAATTGAGTTCCTTATTTCATCATCCCTACGAAAAACATAAAATCAATGAGATAAAAGTTCTATCAGAATCAAATTCCGTCTATTTAACATCTAAATGCATAAAATAATATAATCTACGTTCCAGTTTCTTTAGATTCTACAAGAATCTGCAAACCAAATGTGTATGCATGAGATTTCATAACCAACTAATTTAATATCAAATCAAAGGGGTCACCATATGGAGCTTTGTAAGTATTTCAAGGAATTCGTATTTGATGTCGTCAAACTAAAAATAACACCACGTCACTTTCTCTCATGCTTTGGCATGAAGAAATATAAAATTTTCACTAATTAAATGTTAAGATACACATCATGACCATTCTCCGACATGTGAAATACATGTAAAAAGATGCTTACAACTCCTTTCCATTTGGATATGTGCTGCTGATACTTAGACAAGTGGTAACTTAAAACACAAGATATAACTTTTAATATTCTATAATTTTTACTTTGAAAAAAGATAAGCAAATCTAATCACTATGGTATACTGTTATAAAATAACAGTTTTGTTTTTTTTTTCAATAATTTTTTTTCAATAACAAGTTAAATGGTCAAATGTGTATTAAAAATATAAAATTACCTAAACGTGAACAAGACGAAAAAGTAATTACCCTCGCATGTCATTTTCCCTTAATTCCTTTATAGTTGTTATTTCATGGCCTAGCTCCTTGTTAGTTTTATAAAAAAATCAAGTGTTCAAAAAAGAAACTAAAAAAATATTGCAAAATTCTCTTTATATATTGTAAAATTGTTTGGTGTGTAAAATTGCTCACATTATTGCGAAATCTATTTTTATTAAAAAGTATTGCAAAATAATTTTATTAATGAAAAATATAGTGTTAGGTTAAGAGATACTTTTGAAAAACAAATGGTATAAAAATGAGAAAATGTGTAAAAAAAACATTAAATGTAAACATATCCATAGTAAATAATGATTTTACTTTTTGTTCTTATTTATTTTCTTACTCATATGAAATTATGATATGTTGAACCCATTAAACTTTTTTTTATAATCACTTCTGTTGATTTTGATACTTGCTTTGATCTAATAAATAAAAATTAGATAAAAAGAAAAAATATAAAGATATTTAATTTGTCTTTTTGTTATTATCTGTTTTAATAAAGGAGGACCAAGACGTTCTATAATAAATAAAGATCAAATAATATGCCAAAGTGAATATATTTGTCTTTTTCTCTATATATTTTTAGTTAAAACATCTTCCTTAACGAGCTTAGTGAAAACAAACTCCATTTTTTTCAAAATGATACTTTAATATCAGGCATGCCACGATAAGCAAATGCAAGAATCATGGCATTTTGTTTGTTTGCTTTGCATTTAATATGAAAAGTAAAAACACAAAATTTATTACGATATTAAACGGTTTTAAAAGAAGACAAAGCACCAACACATAAATTTTGTACTATAAACATTAAAAAAAAAAGTACACATCAATCTTTCCACATCAACCTACAAGTACATCTTTTGGTCTTCTTTCACATTTTACAAAATGCATTTCACCTTTTGACTTTCCCTTTCTTGCATCTCCATATAAAAAGGTATCAAACAATATAATAAAAGTTAATAAAAATCTACATCCATTCAGATAATATTCCATTATTATATGTACACCATTCACTCATATAAATAGTCAAATCATGGAATACACACATAAATACATAATCACTCATATAAAATTAGACTATTCAAAAGTCTTAAAAACATCCTTCTTTGACAACAAAACTATCTTTTTTGTAAACAAAAGATAAATAACAATAGGAAAAACAAACAAACGCATAGTATTAGTAAAATGCATATCAAACACAGTATAAGACTATCTATACTATATCAGGTATGTCCTACATAAGAAAGGAGGTATAAAACACATTTTGCTTTTGGGCCCCGACAAGGAGGAAAGCTTCTTTGCTCACTCATTTGTGAGAAGCCACATCTATTGGGGTTTGGTCTACGAGTTTCACATTTGTTGTAAAAAGCAATTGAAAAAAAAAAAAAAAAAGGAAAGCAAAAGCTTCGTGTGTAAGTTGATTGGATAAGTAAAGTATGATGTATCTTTTTTGGGCCAATTTACACTCATGGGATTTAAAAGAAGAATCACAAGTGTTTAAAGAAAAGCAAGAAAGCAAAAATGATGAAAAAATGGTACTCACTCTCACTCATTACTCATACACAACATATCATATCATTGTAGACCATATGTCTCGTGACACCCACCCGACCATGAAATCTAATCAACCTATTCAAAAAAATCTCTACCATCTTTGTTTTTTGCTTCTCACTTTAAATATTCATGTTACAATACTTACAAAATGATAAAATCCCAATCCCACCAAACTTCAATTCCCCGGAATCGGTGATTCCAACACAATTCCATCCTCCAATTCCCTTTCTATCCATTCATCACCATCCATGTCTTCTTCCACACATTTTCTTTTCATAGTTTTTATAGAATTTCTTTTCTTGATCTTTTCTCTAATTCGATCCACATCCACCTGGCTATTATTGCCACCTATCTTACAACCTGAACTTAAATCAGACTTTATAGCAACAGGTTCACCATCCTCAACAACACTAACTCCACTACCAGTATCACTTGTTTTATCAACACAATTTATCGTATCATAGGAATCCTCAAAAACCTGTTTTTTAACATAATTAGATTTTGTTGCTGATTCTGGACTATAAGTTGTTGATTTGCTGATTTCAGATCCGGATAATGTTACAGTTTGACTCTGACTCTGTTCCCATAAACTCATCATTTGTTGGATCACACCTGAAATTAATATGTTATGTTATATATATATATATATATATATATATATATATATATATATATATATATATATATATATACTGACTCTGTTCCCATAAACTCATCATTTGTTGGATCACACCTGAAATTAATATGTTATGTTATGGATATATATATATATATATATATATATATATATATATATATATATAGATAGATAGATAGATATACCTTCTAACTGTTTAGGTGAAACATCAAACTCCATCCACCAAGCCTTCCCTTTTGCTGTTGGCAATTTTACCTTTTTAACCTTGGCAGCAAGAAATAAAGAGCCAGCAGCTATGTAATGGGGTTTGTGTTGCAAACACAGTGAGGTACGAAGCCTAGAAGAAAATACTTTGAATATCAATAAAAGTATAAAACACCATGAGAGTAAAAAAAATATATTTATATATATATATATATATATATATATATATAATAATTTACAAATTACAAGTTACAACATACCAATCATTGACAAAATTCCATGCGACTTTTACAAGCTCCTTGTCTGTAATAGATAATCTCTTAAGAGCAGCAACAAGAGACTTGTATGGATGCTCTATATTTAGATCAAAAGCAATAGTAATCAATAGAAGTCTTTCCCCAATTAAAATTAGATCCTTTTGCTTATCGTATATCTCCTACACAAATAAAGAAACTCATAAGAAAAAAAAAATGCATTGTTGAATCAAGATAAATAGTTAAAGACAACAGTTAGTTACCCGAATTCTCCTTGAGGCTGAAGGATCCCATTTGTATATTAACTTATAAGCAACCACAGCAAGTTCACCTAACCACCTTGGTGTTTCTTCAGCTTTGCATGCAAGAAACATGCATACAGTTGCAACTGTCTGCAAGAATTTGAGTCGAACATCAAACACATGAATCATGAATAGATAATCAGAGAAGATGATGAATAGTCAAATAGAACATTTATATACCTGCCAATCATTCTTTTCATGAGAATGTCGCATGTAAAATCGATGACAAAACATCATTGCTGTAGCTATTGTCACCTGAGGTCTGAAAGATGAAAGAATAACAAATTTGTTATTTTATATTTTTACTTTTAGCAGATAATGAGACAAGTTACAACTTACAAGTATCAAACTGTGAAACCATATGTAATCTTTATGTGAATAAAAAGATCATAATATTCGCATCAGGGAAAATTCTATTTTCTCATACTTACATTTCATGTGCCTTCTCACATGAGAGTGAAGGAAAACAAGAGCTTACACTTTAAGCTCTATGCCAAGCTCTTGAAGAAAAGAGCAGTATAGCTTTCTCAGATGTTGCTCATGTTTGTAATCAATGCCATCAGATCTTGATGGAGTATGGTGTTCTATCTCTTTTCTGCTGAAATACCAATTGCGATTAAGATGAGGTGCTTCAGATATATGCTCTTTTACAATTTCTTTTTGGGAAATATAACATTGCATTGGAGCTTCCATGGTTGTGCTCAAACTTTTAATGACTTTAACAATACACTAGAATGTATTCAACTTTTCCTTACTTTGTATGTTGATATTCTGCAAAAAAACAAAACAATATGTATCAAAAGTGTATCTTGTGCATGTGACATGTGAACATCTTAAAGAAACAGAAAGAATCATGTCGATGTGAAAATCTTCTTTTCTTGATGTTCTTAATTGCATCTATGGTGAACACATATGTAAAGAAAGTAGAAACTCAATAAGAACATATGTTAGCTAAAGTTTTCAGAAACATCTTCCATGAAACACTCTGTTTATCCAGTATAAAAAACTAACAATGCAGAAACAGTATAGATCCAGACATAACCTTTATGATTTCAATATTCAGAAACATGTGTACATAGATACCAAAAAAGATATACGGAAAGAGGAGTTGCAGGGTGCTTTCAAACTAATGTTCATCCTTAAGGCGATACCTACCCTCGTAATTTTAGTATCAAAGATTAAGAATTGTCAATTCCGTTTAGCAATATAATGTCTATTATCAAGAACTCAATTTGATTACAGATTAATGCTCATGTTAAACCGATACTAGATCAGAATGTACAAAGAAGGTAACCTAAAATTGTAAAGAAACAAACAGCGATCAATGAGAAAAAAGAAAGATGAAATTGTGACAAAACGTACATTAACCTGCGATTGAAGTTGTTACTCTTGAAAAGTGCTAACAATTGAGAAGCCACACAGCCACTCTTTTCTCCTCCAGGTTTCAAAAGTCAATAAATGAACCCTAGTTTGGTTTCTGTTTCTGAAACTATAATCACCAGCCTCCCTCTTTGTTTTAAGAGAGAGTTATAAAAATGGCCCCTTGACTTATGATAGATTAACGGATAAGGACATTTGAGAGAGTAAATTATATTCTTAGTTCTTGTTTCCACTTATTGGTCGTAATCTAGGTTTTATAAGGGTTAAATCGTTAGTTGTCAACAAATAGTATTTTTGTTTCATAAATTAGTTGGTAGTTCACAAAGTATTGGTGTTAGGTAAATTAGTCGATAACCTATATTATATATTACATTATAACACGTATACAACACAGTTAGCAAGATAAAATAACATAAACACTATAAAATCATAATGGAGCAGAAACGGTTACCGAAGACCATCAGAGATGGTTATGTAAATTACTCGGGTACAACTTCGACATCGTGTACAGACACGACAAAGACACTAGGGTGGCAGACGCTCTCTCCCACAAAAATTCTAAGCTGCAACTGTCGGCGTTAACAACCTCATGGAGAGTCGACTGGGAGGGATTATGGGGTGAATTGGAAGCTAATGTTGAGATTCAAGCTTTAAAGAAAAACATTGTCGAGGGTGGGGAGATACCGCTGGGTATACCATCGAGGGTAGCCGACTCCTCTTTAAGGGTTGGTTGGTGCTCCCTGAAGTTCAGCTTGGATTCTGGTGATGTTTCGTGACTTCTATAGTAGTGTGATTGGAGGTCATTCGGGAGTACAAAAGGCATATCATTGGATGACTCGTGAAGTTACTGGGTGGGAATGGAGGTTGATGTGGCTAAATTTGTAGTCGAATGTGATGTTTGTCAGCGATAAAAGTATTCTACGATGGCTCCTAGCGGGTTATTACAACCGTTGGAGTTACCGACAAAAGTTTGGTCGGAACTGACAATGGATTTAATTGACGAGCTACCTCGATCATAGGGGTTTATAGTTATTTTTGTGGTGGTAGATCGACTTAGTAAGTATCCCTATTTTATTCCTCTAAAGCACCTATCACGGCTCTGATGGTTGCAACGATTTTTATTAAAGAAATAGTAAGGCTACATGGCGTTCCCGAGTCTATTGTTTCTGACCGAGATAAGGTTTTCTAAGTAATTTTTGGAAAAGAATTGTTTCGAGCGTTGGGTAGTACTCTCAAATGAAGTACCGCTTATCACCCCCAGACAGATGGTTAAACGGAGGTAGTAAACCGATGTGTTGAGACGTATCTGCGTTGTTTTGTTGTTGATACACCAAAGAAGTGGTCACCTGGTTACCATGGGCGGAATACTGGTACAACACATCTTTTCACACTTCAACAAATACCACACATTTTCACATTTTATACGGTCGAGACCCGCCTCATTTACTATATTATGGTAGTTTTCCAACACTGCTCAGTACGGTGGATCAGTACTTGCAGGAGCGAGATCGGGTTTTACAGGAGTTGAGGGGGTATTTATGTTGGATTAGGTATCTAAGCCCATAACTATAATTGGTATGTACTTGAATTAATAGCAGCACAGTCCTTTTGGGTTGCCCTCAAACCTAGCAATTGGATAAGGAAATTATGAAAGGAGAGATATTAATTTATTATAAGATTAATAAATTAATATAAATGATTTATTAATATGTTAAAAGATTAATATATTAATAAGAAATCATAATGTTTAATTAATAGTTAGCCAGAAATTAATTAGAATTGATTTTGGGGTTAACTGTATTAATTATAAAGTGTAATGACTGGTTTGCAATTATCCAATAGTTGAGTGGAAGGTTCCAGAACCTCATTGGAAAGGGATGGACGAAATCTATAGGGGAAACCCTAATGATTTCGTCCAAGGGGCTTGGATAAGGTCTTTGGATAAGCTTAAGCCCTAAGCAAAAGAACATTAGGGTTTTCCTTAAACCCTAGACACCTCAGCTATATAAGGACGCCTCTGGCTCCCAAAACCGGCCACTCCTTCCATTGAAGAAACCCTAGGCCGAAAATTGAATACCCTAGCCTCTCTCCTCATAAGTTTCCTTCTTGATAGCTCTTGGGTGTGATTCCATTAGAGGTATTGCATTTGTGGTGCTAAGCTTCCAAGAAGATCAAGATCAAAAGGATTACCAATTGTTTACTATAACAATTGAAAGGTATGTAACTCTAAAACCCTAATTGGTTAATTTGTAAAATAGTCTCCTCTCTTAGGGTTCTTGTTTTGCAATTCAAAGTTATATGTTCAATAGTCAAATCATAGATCCAAATTAGGTTGCATGTGAACTTAAGAATTGTTTTTCTAGTTTATTTGTTTTACCTAAAACCCATAAGTGGTATCAGAGCCATTGGTTTTGCTTTAAATTGAATTGTTATAATAGTTGAATTGCAAATTAAGGTTTATAGCTATTAAACCCTAAAGGCCAAGATTTTCGTTTTTTGGGTTTTGACTTGAAGGGTTTTCGAAAACCCTAGTCTCCATAAACCCTAATCGAAAATTAGGGTTAGGGTTTTGAAAAACCCTAGCCACCTCCCTTAAATTTCGAAATATCCTTATGATTTTTAGGGTTTCTTGTTTGGATAATTGTTGCTTAATTGGATAATTATCCTTTACCCTAAATTTTCGAATTTTAGAGGGTTTAGGATTAGGATTAAATTAATTGTTTAATTTAATTAGATAATCCTCCAAAGATTTAATAAATTGATTAAAAGTTAATTAATAGATAGTTATTAAATCTAATTTTGGTTTATTTTAATTTTAAAATTAATGGTTTAATTTTTCGAAAAATTTATATAAACCCTAAAGTTTTAAGAAGTTTAAAACACACCTTATATATATTATAATTAAAAGTTAAATATTATGTATGTATAAGAATTGGTCAGTCAAATCGCTAGTATGCCTCATTCACGAAGCTAGTCTATAAGGGGGTATAAGCAAACTGCCTATAAAATGGTAGTTGAATGGGTGTCCACGCTCACCCACCGCTTCCTTGATTAGTGGAGGGTCATTAGCAGAACGGATTTGATAGGACAACTTAATCTCATTAAAAGTATAATGTTATTTATGAAGTACTAGAAAATTATTTTATAAAATCCCAACTCTAGTTGCTTTAGGAAAAATGTGAAAAATATGCTAACCCATGAAATTACACATTAGGCTTTATAAGCTGTTAGTGGAGCGTGTGTGGTTAGTCGGCACACTAATTAGGACTAATAAAGAGTCGTAATGGGTATCCCATGATTATCAATTTTGATGGAGCGTGTGTGGTTTACCGGCACATCAATAGATAATGATAAAGACAATGAGGTTACCAAGTACGTTTGCATGGTTATTCACATCTTGTTTGTGATCCTCGGTATCCTAGTCACAAATAGAAGAGCATCATCCGAGATTAAAACATGTCATTGAATAGTTTCAATGTATCTCAAAAGAATTAGGAATTTCACTTCATTCGTTTCATATTTTGGTGGAATTAGTGAATCGTCATTCACTTACCTTTATGAAATTCACACTTGGATCTCGGCATCCCATTTCTAAGTTGTGAATTCTCATAGTTGGATCCTAACCTTAATATTATATCTTTGGGTTATTATATTGAGGTATCTTGAAATCTAACTAAAACTATCTTTCTTTTCAGATGTCTACTCAAGGAAACACTTTTGCTTCATTTTCCTCCAACCACAACTTCTCTTTGCTCAACATTTGCTCCAAAATCGTTATGGATGGATCTAACTATAACGATTGGATGTGAAATATCAAAATGGCGCTTCACTTTGAGGACAAAGAGTATGTCCTTGAAAAGGAGCTCAAAGAGATTGATGAAATCAAAGCCAATCCCGAAGAATATGTTGCCTACAAGAAGCATTATGATGATGCAACCAAAGTGGCATGCATCATGGTCGCAACCATGTCCCCAGAACTGCAAAGGTACTATGAGGACTACTGGCCCTTTGAGATGAACAAGGACCTTATGGAAAAGTACCATAAGTGAGCTCGTCAAGAAAAGTTTGACGTAGTCAAGTCACTTATGGCTTGCAGAATGAAGGAAGGGGAGTCGGTGATAGAGCGTTTGGTCAAGCTCAACGTGCAATTTGATGAGGAATCGACCATAGACATGGTCTTGAACTCATTGCCGGATAGTTATGGTCAGTTCATCCTAACTTACCATTTGAACAACACCGAGCAGACATTGGCCCAATTGCACGACTTGTTGCAGACAACAGAGGCAGGAATAAAGGGTAAAAGTATAGCATCCACTCCTGCAAGTGCCCCTGTCTTGGCTATTGGACAGGGAAAGGGGAAAAAGAGGAAAGATCCTCCTAAGCAAATTTGGAAGGGATAGGCCCAAGCTGGTTCATCTAGCAGTGGCCCAAAGGACAAGCCCAATGTTGTGATTCCCCATGTTTCCGACCCAAAAGATGCCGATTGCTTTTATTGCAATGATAAAGGGCACTGGAAACGAACCTGGCCAAAGTATCTTCAGGACATCAAAGATGGCAAAGTGAAACCATCTTCAGCAGGTATTTACACTATTTCCTCTAATAACTCATTATCTTCTCGTTCATGGGTACTTGATACAGGATGTGGTTTTCACATCTGTTCTGATTTACAGGGGCTAAAAGAAAGTGAGGAGGTGGATCGAGGGAGGATAAACTTGATCATGTGAAACAGAAAGTCTTCACCAGTAACCAAGATCAGAGTTTATCAACTTTTGCTTAATAATGATGTTAGATTAGATTTATTGAATTGTTGCTATTCGTCTGAGATGACGAGAAACATTATTTCATTTCATGCATTGTTCAAACAAGGTTTTAAGTACTCTTTTAATGATTTGAATGGTTCAATTTCTATTTATAAGAATGGTGTTTTTGTTTTTGAAGATTTACCTTGTGATGGTGTGTATGAAACAGTGACTTGTGTTGATAGCTTAGGTAATAGTGTATTCAATATTGACTTGTCTAATAGTGTAGAAAAGCATGCTTGTGACATTGTCGTCTTGGACACATTAACAAGAAACGCATAGCCCAGCTCCAAAAGGATGGAGTGTTGGAATCATTTGACCTAAAATCAGATGATATGTGTGAATCTTGTCTTTTGGGAAAAATGACAAAATCACCATTCACAGGGTCTTGTGAAAGAGGTGAAGGTCCGTTGGACCTCATACATAAAAATGTATGTGGACCCTTCAAATCAACTACAAGGGATGCTAATCGATTTTATGTGACTTTTACTGATGATTATAGCAGATATAGCTATATCTACTTAATCAAACATAAATCAGAAACCTTTGAAAAGTTTAAAGAGTTTAAACATGAGGTCGAGAATCAATTGGGCAGGAAGATAAAGGTAATTAGATTCGATAGAGGCAGAGAGTATCTTAGTATCGAGTTCAACGACTATCTAAAGGAATGCAGAATAGTTTCACAATTAACTCCTCCTAGGACACCGTAGTTAAATGGTGCGGCTGAGAGGCGTAATCGAACCTTGTTAGATATGGTTCGTTCTATGATGAGTCGTGGTTCGCTTCCTATTCATTTATGGGGGTATTCCTTAGAGACAGCCGCCCACATCCTCAATCTTGTCCCTATAAAGAAGGTTGCCAAAACACCTCACGAAATGTGGACATGGAAAGTTCCCTCGTTAGCACATATTGAAGTATGGGGTTGTGAAGCTATCGTAAGACGAGAGACTCATGACAAGCTAGCAGCTAGAAGTGAGAAATGTGTTTTCATTGGTTCCCAAAACAGTCTTTTGGATATTTTTTCTACAGACCTAGTGAAAACGTGGTCTTTGTAGCACGAAGAGGAGTCTTTCTAGAAAGAGAGCTCATATTCAAAGAGGACAGTGGGAGCACCATTGACCTTGAAGAGATTCAAGAGTTAGCCAATGAAGGAACATTAGATGACACTAGCACTCAACCAAAGGAAACAGTTCCTGTTGAACCAGTTGATAACTCATTACCTCTTCGAAGATCCACTAGGGTTAGTGTGCCATCTGAGTTATATGGTTTCCATATCACTTCAGACGGTGACACATTTATCAGTGATAGGACACTGGTAAATCTGGATGAACCAACTAATTATAAGGAAGCAATGACAGGCCCAAAGGCTTCCAAATGGAAAGAGATAATGGACAGCGAGATAAAATCCATGTATGACAACCAAGTTTGGAATTTGGTTGATAATGCACCAGGTCGGAAGACAGTTGGGTGCAAATGGATCTTCAAAAAGAAGACAGATATGGATGGAAATGTGCACACATTCAAGGCTCGACTGGTTGCAAAAGGTTTCACTCAAACCCCGGGGGTTGACTATGATGAGACCTTCTCACCAGTAGCTAAGATTAAGTCTAATGGGATATTGCTCGTCATAGCTGCTTTTCATGACTATGAAATCTGGCAGATGGATGTCAAGACTACTTTCCTTAACGGGAAGTTGGCTGAGGATGTTTACATGAATCAGCTAGAGGATTTTATTGATGCAAATTTTCCCAATAGAGTGTGCAAGCTTGAGAAATCCATTTATGGATTGAAACAAGCATCTCGTAGCTGGAATCTTTGCTTCCATGAGAAAGTCAAAGAGTTTGGTTTCTCAAGGAGTGAAGATGAGTCTTGCGTGTATATAAAAGCTAGTGGGAGTATAGTAACTTTTCTGGTGTTATATGTTGATCACATATTACTCATTGTTAACGACGTTACGACCTTGAAAGATGTTAAGTCTTGGCTCGGAAAGTGTTTTGCTATGAAAGACTTTGGAGAAGCTGCCTATATTCTTGGGATTAGAATATTGAGAGATAGAAAGAAGAGACTAATTGGACTTAGTCAGAGCACGTACTTGGACATGGTACTAAAGAGGTTTAGTATGGAAAATTCCAAGAAGGGAGAGCTACCAATCCAAAGCAATACCAAATTGAGTAAGACTCAATGCCCAAGTACAGATAAGGAAATAGATGACATGAGTCGTGTACCTTATGCTTCCGTTGTCGGATCGATCATGTACGCTATGACATGTACTTGCCCTGATGTGGCCTTTGCTTTGAGCATGGTCAGTAGCTATCAAGGAAATACGGGTAGAGCTCATTGGATAGCGGTCAAGAATATACTCAAGTATTTGCGAAGGACAAAAGATTGGGTCCTTGTACTTGGTGGTAATGATACTTTGAGAGTAGATGGTTACAGTGATGCCAAATTTCAAACGGATAGATACTACTTCCGTTCTCAATCTGGTTGGGTATTTCTACTGAACGGAGGAGCAGTTACTTGGAAAAGTTCTAAGCAAGATACGGTGGCTGATTCTACTTGTGAATCAGAGTACATAGCAGCGAGTGAAACGTCAAAAGAAGCAGTTTGGTTGAGGAACTTCATCGGAGATCTCAGAGTTGTTCCAACCATCCGGGAGCCTATGGAACTGTTCTGCGATAATGAAGGGGCGGTTGCCTTAACAAAGGAACCAAGAGATCATGGTAAAACCAGACATATCGATAGAAAGTACCATTTCATAAGACATAGAGTAGAAGAAGGCCATCTTGTTGTAAAGAGGGTATCATCTGAGGCTAACCCAGCGGACCCCCTAACCAAGGGTCTGAGTAGGGTTAAGCATATTCAGCATGCTCGGAGCATTGGACTGAGAGATGATATTAGTTTTAGCAGTTAGATTAGTTTTATTCTGAAACTTGTTACAAAGTAAATGTAAATGACTTTTGGTGATTAAGTAATAAAGTATTATTTATGAGTTTGTTTACTGCGTTTGTCAATTGTTTATTATTGTGTTTCATATTTTGCATGTTTTACTTCCCGAATAATGTGATTATTCAAACTCCACGGTTATTCGTACTTTTGGAAGTAAGTAGTGAATTAAGACTGTCATGAATTGGATTACTTATTGTCTAAAGGAGTTAGACATAGCAATAGAATTGCTGCAATGTTCATGAGTACTTACAAATAGAGATTTGAGTATTGGATAAACCCTCGCTCAGAGTATTACTTCGTGGAATTCATCACGAGTAATACTGAGACGATAATATCTTATAATCTTGAAACGGAGAAATGTGATTTGTAATTTACAAGTCGGTCATGCATTGGTGATACGAAAACGCATCAGTAACTTGGTGTTATAAAACGCATTGTCATGTATGGTTTGATGAGTAAAAGATGCAAGCATATGAGTCAAAGTTTATTCGTTCCTTTTTCCCTAACGGGATCTGGGGGCCCCTCGATGATTTGGTGTTGACTTATGTGTTGGGCCCAACCATGACTGAATTGATGTGTTCAATCAGAAGTCCTATATCATCACAAATCAGAAATCGGGAAACATAGATTATTGACAAAGAGATTGATTACATTCCATGTCTTATGTCTAGGGATATCTTGCAGAACAAAGGATTGTATGATAACTTATCTTAGGACACGTGACTGACTAGGTCAGAGTTCGGCAGAGCTTTTGGAAGCTACAATTTGTTGGTTGATTAAGAAGTCATACTAGCAATTATAGTTACAGAATTATCCAAGTGGGAGACTGTTGGATTAGGTGTCAAAGCCCATAACTATAATTGGTATGTACTTGTATTAATAGCAGCACAATCCTTTTGGGTTGCCCTTAAACCTAGCAACTGGACAAGGAAATTATGAAAGGAGAGATATTAATTTATTATAAGATTAATAAATTAATATAAATGATTTATTAATATGTTAAAATATTAATATATTAATAAGAAATCATAATATTTAATTAATAGTTAGCCAGAAGTTAATTAGAATTGATTTTGGGGTTAACTGTATTAATCATAAAGTGCAGGGACTGGTTTGCAGTTATCCAATAGTTGAGTGGAAGGTTCCAGAACCTCCTTGGAAGGGGGTGGACGAAATCTATAGAGGAAACCCTAATTATTTCATCCAAGGGGCTTGGATAAGGCCTTTGGATAAGCTTAGTGTGACATCCCCATTTTCACGGCTAGAAAAGACCGATTTTGTTTATGCTTTATAAAAATCAGAGTACTTCTTTTAATAAAAATGTGGCGGAATTTGTTCCCAGAAAAACATGATAAATACGTTATCAAATCATTTCCGAAGAAATGTATTTTATTCATTTTTAAAACATTGGGATGTCATCGTCAATATAGAAACATAAGCATAAACAGAACTTACATTCATTTACACTAGTCATCTACATCTCTTTTAAATCTCTCAGTGTAAAGTAGCTTCATATCGACACATGTGATACAAATAAGCTTGAGTGAGTCAGGTTGGGAAACCTGGTGAGCACATAGGGTTTTCAACCCACAATAATATAATTATTATATTCAAACAATTAATCAATCAACCCAAATACCCATCCCCATTATCTTCTTTATTCTATCCTAAGAATCAGCTATTCCTCGTTCATTTATTCCTAAGGATTATCCTAAGGAATCGGCACGAAGTTCATCGTTGCCATGGTTTACTCAATGGACACTAAGTCTGCATAGTCGCCATGGGGGTAATGGGAGAGAAAGAGTATGAAAGGTGTGAGTTTTAGGGGTGATTTACGCCTCTATTTATAGGCTGTCTGGGCCAATTCACATCGTGAGAAAGGGTGCTCATGTCGTGAGCCTTGTGTAGGCTCCAAGGCGAAGTCTGGTGCTGACACGTGGCGCCGGACGCAGGTAAAACAGCCAATCTTTAAAAATTCATAACTTTCGCATATGACCTCCGTTTTTGACGTTCTTATATCCACGCGTAGGTAAAGACAATATCTACAACTTTTCTTTTGACTCCATCAGCTAATTCTCGACCGATTTGAAATTTAATAGTATGAGAAGATTGCACTGTTAAATGTCCGCGTAAAATTCGTAACTTCTTCATACAGACTCCGTTTTCGTCTGTCTTTTTATCGTTGAGTTCCTATTAATGAGATCTTCAACTCTCATTTAGGTCGTGTAAGCCAAAAACCGCTCGAACTAAAATTCGAGTTTCGGGTCGTGCACTGCTAAGCCAAATCTTAGAAAATTCATAACTTCCTCATACGAAGTCAGATTTGGGCGTTCTTTTCATGCACGCTCTCGGTTTAACGTATTATACAACTTTTGTTTAGATCGCTAAGGCTAAAAGTCGCTCTATTATAAATTCACTATTTACGTCTCCCGGTGCCGTACCGGTTCTGTCGCGAAACTTCGACATGTCATAACTCTTTCGTTATAACTCGGATTTCGGCGAACTTTATATGTACAGAACCCTTGTAACATATACTATAACTTGGTTAAGATTAATCCCTCTAAATAATATTCTATCAAAAAGTCGTTTTCGACACTTATTGTCTCTAAATTGACTAGCCCGAATCTACGGGCGTTACACTTAGACCCTAAGCAAAAGAACATTATGGTTTTACTTAAACCCTAGACACCTCAGCTATATAAGGAGGCCTCTGGCTCCCAAAATCGTCCACTCCTTCCATTGAAGAAACCCTAGGCCGAAAATTGCATACCCTAGCCTCTCTCCTTATAAGTTTCCTTCTTGCTAGCTCTTAGGTGTGATTCCATTAGAGGCATTGCATTTGTGGTGCTAAGCTTCCAAGAAGATCAAGATCACAAGGATTACCAATTGTTTACTATAACAATTGAAAGGTATGTAACTCTAAAACCCTAATTGATTAATTTCGAAAATAGCCTACTCTCTTAGGGTTCTTGTTTTGTAATTCAAAGTTATATGTTCAATAGTTAAAACATAGATCCAAAGTAGGTTGCATATGAACTTAGGAATTGTTTTTCTAGTTTATTTGTTTTTACCTAAAACCCTTCAATTTATTCCGGTCGCAAGAACTTATGAAAACTAAGGTTGATCAGCAGAGGCGCGATGTTTAATTTGCAGTCGATGATTGGGTGTTTCTGAAACTCATACCATATCGCCCACGGTCAGTGGCCCGACGCTGAAATGAGAAGTTGGCACCCCGGTATTTTGGTCCATTTGATGTATTGGAAAGGATAGGGAAAGTCGCCTATCGTTTGAAGTTGTCGGATACAACCCGCATTCATGCTGTGTTTCATGTCTCTCAGTTACGACAGACCATTGGGAGTCAGACGTCTACACCAAACCTACCAGCAACTTTAACAGAATAGATGGAGGTGTTACCTCAACGTGGGGAAGTTGAAGGTGTATGACAAGGTGGTGCTGGTCAAGAAGTTCTTATTCATTGGAAGGATCTTCCGGAGTTTGAGGTGACTTGGGAGCCGTATGAGTGGCTTAATCAGCAATTTCCTGAGTTTAACCTTGAGGACAAGGTTCATTTTTAGGAGGGGAGTAATGATACGACCCAAAGAATGGGTCGGTTTGGTCAGGTGTATCAAAAGCGTCATTAGGGAGGCAGTTGTGATAAGCCCTAGATTTAATTCCATATTTATCTACATATCTTTTATTTTGGTAGTTTGATTTACTTTTCATGTTTAAGAGTTCCTGTTGATTTAGGGTTTCTGTAGTAGGACACTATAAATATAGTGCTCCATTCATTGTTTAGTTTTTTATGCAATTAATAAAGTTCAAGTATTTGACTTTGGAGAATTTCTGTTTCTTGAATATAGGCAGATTTCGGATCCTTGCTAGGGTTAGGGTCGTTGGTCTTATCAAACCCATGCATGACACCAAAACTCGTTACTAATCCAGATCCAAAGTACCAAATACCCTCAATGGCCTGGAGATTCATAAAGTTGCAAACTTTATGAGATCTAACCAATCCAACCAACAAGAACATGAAGATTTAGGTACAAAACTCAAGATCTAGCAACCTATCATGGTAAAAATTGAGTCTTGGACACTTAAAAAGGTCCAGAAGATTGCTAAAACAAAGGATGAGGATTTTCTTGTTGAAGCTTAGCTCACTTCTTCTTGTTTCTTCCTTCAATGGCTTCAAAGGACACCAAAAATGGCTTAAATAAAGGATGAAAGGGATTAGGGTTTCACAGGTCTCAAGGAGGCTGATGGAGGCTGAGGGTGAGCAAACCCTAACCTCCTCATTTCTTTAAATAGGGAGCAAAACCCGGAAAGTAGGGTTTGTGTTGCCAGCTGCCATGTCGTGGTGACTCCACCACGTCGTAGCGAACCCTAAAATGCCAAAAATCGAAAATGTGAAGTACCTCAGGATCTGAGTGTTACAACTATCATCCACTTGAATCAGACTACATCCTCGAAATTTGTCACCGTAAATAACTTGGGGTAATGCTCTCTCATCTCGTCCTTCGGCTCCCACATCCACTAAGAACCCTTTCGGTGCTGCCACTGCACATTCAACAGGTTCACCACTTTGTTGCGCAAAGTCTTTGTTTTTTGTCGAGGATCGCAATCGGTCTCTCCATATAGTTCAGGCGTTCATCGACATGAATGTCATCCAAAGGAATCACCGCAGAATCGTCGGCTACATACTTTCATAACTGAGAGACATGGAAAGTGTTATGGATATGTCTGAGCTCCTCAGGAAAATTCAGCCGATATCCAACCTTGCTCACCCGGGCGATAATCCTGAAGGGCCCGATGAACCGGGGGTCTCACTTCCCCTGCTTCGGAAACTGGATGACACCCTTCCAAAGTAACACCTTTAGAAGCACGAAATCCCCACCTGGAACTCGAGGTTTGATCGTCTCAGGTCAACATAACTCTTCTATCCATTCTTGGATGTCTGCAATCTCTGTCTTATCTGTTGGATAAGCTTTGTAGTCTGAAGAACTACCTCTGTCCTACCCATAACTGTAATGTAACGCCCGTGTTTCTAGGCTAGTCATTAATAATGATGTAATAGTCTAGGTTAACCCTTGTAACCCGTTTTGAAATAATAAAAATGTATTATTTGAGTATTATGTGTTTTATGCTTAACAATTATGATTTAATGAATTAAGAAAAAAATATGCGTCGAAAATAAATATTAGATAAACCCAATATCTATGAAAGAATTTGTAGTAGTCGTGACAAGGATTCCGAATATATAAAGAATGCTGAAATCCGAGTTATAACGAAGAAGTTATGACCTGTCGAAGTTTCACGACAGAACGGGTACGACACTGCGTGACGTAAATAGTGAATTTATGATAAAACGATTTTTAGCCTTAGTGATCTAAACGAAAGTCGTAGAGTTCGTTAAACTGGGAGTGTGCATTAAAAGAACGCCCAAATCTGACTTCATATGAGGAAGTTATGATTTTTCTAAGTTTCGACTTAGCATTATGCAGCCCAAAACTCGACATTTAGATCGAGTGATTTTTTGCCGAAACAATCTAAACGAGAATCGAAGATCTTGTCGATATTAGTGCAACGGTAAAAAGACAGACGAAAACGGACATCGGATGAAGAAGTTATGAAATTTTAACGGACTTTTCGTGTCCCGGCCTGTTAAAAATATAACTTTAAAAATAAAGTCAAAATTAGCCGACAGAGTCTAAATGAAAGTTGTAGAGCATAGACTCACCTACGCGTGGATATAAAGAATGTCAAAAACGGACCTCGTATGCGAAAGATACGAATTTTAGAAGTTTGGAAATTCGGAGTATACCCAGCGTACTCGTGTTCATGGTCTGAGTTGGGCCACGTAGCCTACTACATCGCTTGGTCGACACGTGAATGTAGCTCCGATGCGTCCGAGATGATCCAACCATACACCCCGCGTACGAGGGGTACGCCCCGCGTAGTGGACTGTCTCACAGTACGCCCAACGTACCGAGGACTTACGCTCAGCGTAGTCAGCAGCTTCAGACCACTATAAATAGAACTCAAGGCTGCCCGATTTTTTGTTTACTTTCTTTACATATCTCACCCTTATACACTCTCCTAAATTGCAAGAAGCCTAGTGTATCGTCCTAGCACCCGAAGCAAGTTCCAGAGCCCCGAAGATCCCGACAAAAAGAGTTTTCGAGCCGAAACTCTGTCCACGTGAAGACCGGTTTTTGAGAAAACACCCCGGTTTCATCTGGAAATATTATTTTAAAAGACGAGGTGCTGCCCAATTATCGTCTTAACAAGTGAGTGTATAGTCACTTTCATCTTACACATAGATATGAAGTATTTTCTATAAAATACATGCTATGTGTAATTATATTGTTTGTTTATTTGAGATGGGTGTTGAATAAATGTGTTATACAAGTTTTAAACTGTATATGTATTTTTATCTACAAATATGTTGGGTAAAACATGGGTAGATGAAATAGTTGATGTGTGTTAAACTGATGAGAGGTCTCGATGTTGTTGTTGTTGTTGATGTTGTAGTCATCTAGCGGAGTATAGATAACGACCACGGACCTTTCTAGACAGTCCAGTGGAATGCTAGCAGGTTCGCAACCTGTAGGTGTTGGTGAACTATATGTTCGCTGATGTACTCCATCCCTCTCATGGTTGCATTATTTGACATAAATTGCTGAGGAATACCTAAAGCAGTGTTGTCACCCCGATGAAAATCCTTAGACTAGGTCCCTTATGATAGGTGTTTAGGGACGTAAAGTGAGGATAACGGGAATGGGTAATCAGGGTTATTGTTGGTTGATGAAATTAATAAATTTATTTTTGGTTGATGAATTTAATAAATTTATTATTATTTGTGGGTTGAAAACCCTATATGCTCACCAGACTCCCAAGCCTGACCCACTCAACTTTTTATATTACAGGTAGTGGACCCCGAGCATAGTCGGATGATGATGAGAGATTTTTGGATTATAGGCCAGTAGATGTAAATAACTGTTGTAAGGCTTATAATGTACTGATTATGCTTTTGATCTGTATCGGAACATGACATGCCGAGGTTTTGATATATAATGAAGATATATATTTCTTTAAGAAATGTTTTGATAAATTTTTATCATGTTTTGTTTTGGGGACGAATTCCGCAACATCTTTTAAAAAGATTACTCTGATTTTATTTTAAAAGCATAAATTAAATCGGTCTTTTCTGGCCGATAAATTTAGGGATGTCACAGTTGGTATCATAACATTAGTTTAAGCGAACTAGGAATTTGTAGGATTTCTAGACTTAAACTTAGAATGCTAAGTGATGATCGTGAGATGAGTGTTTACCATATTTTAGACACGAGCACTAGTATATTTTAGGTAAGATGCCTAAAATTGTCACAACTAGGAATTCTATGCTTTTGTAACAATAATGATGATAACATTTGTAACCAAAAATTTGAAAACATGCATGATGTTCATTTAATGACACCAAAATTCCATCAAACACTCTATACAAACACTTCAAATAGTCAACAAAAGATTGGAAACCCTAAAAATCCTGGTTTAAGTCCAATATGGACTAGGATTTTCTTATTGGGCCTAATGGACCAATAAGTCTCTAATTTGACTAGTTTGGGCTTAGATTTCTTAATTGGGCTCTAATTCAACCCACTTTCATGAGACTTAACATTTTGGGCCATATTGGGCCTAAAATGGAATAAACTACTCCAATAAGCCTTATTGGGCCATAATTGACTCAATTAGCTTTAATGGGCCATAAAACCCATTCTTTTATACAATTTGGGCCGTGAACTACCCTAAAGGCCCAATGGGCCGAAAATTTTTCTATAAACCTCATGATCTCGAACTAAGAATTGAAGTGGGCCAAACTAACTCATTCCTTCTTTCTTTGGCCCATTTCGGCCCAAGTTAAAAAAAGGGAGTTTATGGAGGATTAATGGGGATTATTAAGTCTTGACACATCATTTTTATCCAAAGGATATCAAGGCATGATGTCTCATGCATCTAGGAGAACATCACATCTCCTTCTCTCCCCTCTCTTCTTATCCTCGACCGATAGCACCACACATCCACACCAAAATTTCACTTTCAAACAATTTCCAAATTCTCTCAAGAACATCTTCCTTCTTCCCTCAAAATCTCGAAGTTGCTTGGGTTTTTAAGGATCTTCATCAAGTTTTCTTCAACCTTTGGTAAGTTGGTATCAAACACAAACATCTACTTCCAACTTATTACTAAAACTCCTTCTTACATAGCTTTGTTTCATGATCTAACTTCCTAGAACTCCTCTAAGTTCGAAAGTACCTCCAAGTTGTAGCTAGGACCAAAAATCTCTTCACATCCTCCTCAAAACCGAACCAACAAACCCCAAGGTGAGTTTATACCCCTTTGTTTTTGGTTTTTACTTGTTTTTGGGGGAGAATACAAGTATTATGTGTTGATCTATGTGTGTACGCTTGTTATATGTGATTTCTTTGGTTTGTGTTGTAAAAATATGATATTACTTGCTATATCTCGAAATCTATGGCTAAAGTGTGAAGGATACATGAACAATAACAAAATAAGCAACATATTTCAAAGATCTAAGAATCTTTATGTTTAAAAGGTGAAAAACAAGGCCAAGATTGTCATAGGTGTCATTTTTGCAAAAATAACAAAGATTTGGTTAAAAGATGACATTTTCAATTTTACAAGGATAATATGGTATATATCTATATAAAATATGATTTTTATGGAAATAAAACTTCTCAAAGGACAAAAAACATAACTTTTTGCTTATGGGGATTGTATTTGGGCCCCAACGGTTTTTGGGCCCAAATTTGCGAAAATATGGAAGTTTGGGACTAAAATTGTAAAGTTATCGAAGTACAAAGTCAAATACGTGAATGAATTAAGTTCAAGGGCTTAAAATGACATTTTTCGCTAAATTGGACTAATAATGCAAAGTTTTTAGATTTTGGGCCAAAAATGTAAATGTTTAGCAAATAAGGGCTGAAAACGTCAAAAGTGGTATTTTGGGCTGAAATTATAATTTAAGATCTTATTTGGGCTGAAAATGCCAAGTTAAATAATCTAATGGACTAAAATGTCATTTTTCATCAAAAAGGACTAAAAGTGTCATTTTGTACCATTAAGAGCTGAAAATGTAAATTTTATATGAAAAAGGGACTGAAATGATCAAATAAACATTTTGAGCCAAATACGTAAATTCTAAAAGAATTTGATCAAAGATATAAAATTTTACAACAAGAAGGTTTAAAAATGGTATTTTTATAAAAACTAAAAAAATCGTTATAAACAACACTGAGTATTTTAACGTCAAAAAGTAAACACTAAGTGTATTCTAAATCCTATACTACAATTTAACGAAAAAACAGATAAACCATTCAAGGATTGGCTCCAATATCGATTATTGGGCCCGATATAAACAAAACATGTATATTGGGCCTTGGTGACCCAATTACATGCCCGACGGGCCTTTATTAGTTTCGACATGCTATTGGGCCTTAGTGGCCCATTTGCATTGCTAATATGGTCCTAAACATTCATCATATGCTTAATGGGCTATAACGTGTCTGTAGCATACTCGACAACCTGTAATAACATACAAAGTTAGTGGGCCTCCGTTGTCTTCTTTTATTTGTCTGTTAGGCTTACCTTATATTCACGTAAACATAAATCGAGTTGTAAAACAATGTTATTCAATTTCATTTGGATTTAGTGAGAAATAACGGGTGGCACCAATAAGTGTCGGTCGTAGTCTGTAGTTATAATCAGAGTCTCCTGGAGGGAGAGTGAGAGTTTATGTATAGATCTATATGGGGGTGACTCCCCCACACCTGAGTTGTTCGCTACAGTTAGACTCGGCCAGTCTAGGGTGACAAAATCTTAATTCAAAACCGGCATTCGATAAAACGCCAAGATAGGCAAATTAGTCATTATTATGCATGGTTATAACGACTCAAATAGAGATCCATTACCATCTAAGTAATAATGGGAAATCATATGCATACGCTGTGACGACGCAAAGTGATTATACAATAATACAAAACTATCATACTAATTAAATCGGAAAACATCGGGTTTTCCGAGGAAAGACATTTTTTTCACTCCTACTTACAACAACTATGATACAAAGAACAATTATGAAAGACATTTCACTTTTACATGTTTTGAAATCATATACACGTATACTTATGGATCATCACACCTTTTTTGTAAACAATTTTTGTTATAGAAAATATCGGATTTTCTGGGTTTACAAACAATACAAAACATTTTTACATCAAACCTGCTTATGAACTCACCAACATTATATATGTTGACCGTTTTCAAAATAACTTGTGTTCTCAAGTAACCGTTAGATTGAAGAATTATCAAGCGTGTTTCTGAAATGTCTTTAGTGTAATGTCAATCGATAAACAATTTATGTTTTGGATTATGTAATGTAAACAATGTACTTGATGTGAACAATGACGGTTGTAATGTATTAATGCATGGTGATGCTTATATTATGTTTCATGTATATTCATTGTGATGATATTTCAATGTAAGTCACACGAGCCCTCGGACGTTTCCGCCGTCTGGTTCGGGGGTGTGACAAAAATGATTTTATGTGCTAAATTCCATATGTTTGCCGTAGATGCCATTATTTGTTCGGATCTATGGTCTGTTGCCGACCGGATCTGGAAACCTTATGTGTTCAGGATTCTAAGCGTACAACTATAATATTAGAACTAGCATGTAAACGTTTCGGAGTGATAAGGAGAATTTATATATCTATTGTGAATAAAGATCTAAATTCGCCTTATTTGGTATATAGATTATAATGGCAAGAACTCGAAGTGGAGCTGGAAATGCAAACAGAAACCAGCAACCTCAACCCCAAGTGATGGAACAGGTGCCTATAACAGAAGCTGCACCAGAACCCATCATCATGGTTGGAGTACAAGCCATGATTCAGACAATGATGGCTGAACAAAGGGAGGAAATGAGGCAAATATTGCTAAACAACAGGAGTGAACCTTTAATTCCCGTTGAACAACCGGAATTAAATGACGATGAATCTGAGAAAGGAAATTATAGTAGATCCGTTGGTCAAACTGAACCGCTTGTGGTTAGGAGGAATAACCACGAGGACGGAGTGGAGAGAATAGGATGCAAGTATAAAGACTTTATGACTTGCAAGCCATCAACTTTTACTGGAAAAGAAGATCCCATCGGAGTAATGGATTGGATCTCGGAAATGGAATTGGCTTTCATGACATGTGGTTGTCAAGGCAAGTTACAAACCATATTTGCAATGCATCAGTTCAGAGGTGGCGATGTTCGCTGGTGGAACACTCTGGGGAAGAACCTAAGCCCTAATGAGCCACTGCAACTGACTTGGGCAGAGTTCTTTGTGCAATTCAAGCGCAAGTACTGCTCGGCCCAAAATGTGGTTGAGCTAGAAAACTAATTTCTGACGTTGAAGAAGGGAAGTATGACCATTGATGAATACACAAATAACTTCACATACAAAATGGAGTTTGCTTTGCGTATTTTCCCAGATGAGCTGACGAAAATAGACAGGTACGCAAAGGGACTTCCATGGGAGTATGCAGTGCCAGTGCGTTAGGCACTTACTTTGGAGGCAGCTATCTGGGCTGCCAAGTCTGTTGAAGATATGATTAAAGGGAGAGCCACCAGCAAGGTTGAAGTTGGCGAAAAGAGAAAGTTTGAAGGAACTTCAGGTTCCAACAAGAAGAATAAGTTCTCGAAATCTGGTTCGAGAAAATTCGGAGGAGGAGCCGAAGCGAAATGGTGTGACAAGTGTAAGAAGAAACATGCTGGGAAATGTAGCGAGGAAGTCAGTTGTTACAAATGTGGAAAGCATGGGCATTATGCCAATGAATGCACCTTCAATAAGAAAGTCTGTTATGGGTGCAATGAAGAGGGGTACATTTTGAAGGATTGCCCGAAGAAGAAGGATGCAGCAAAGCCCAATCTTCCACCAAAGCCAAAAGCTAGAGCTTTCCAAATGACATTAGAAGCCGCAAAGGATGCAACGGATGTCGCTTCAAGTACCTTTCTTGTAAATGGATTGCCTGCCAAATTATTGTTTGATTTTGGAGCGAATTACTCCTTTATATCATATAAATTTGGTGAAAGACTAGCATTGCCTGTATAAAAGATAGATGATGCTTTAATTGTAGAAGTTGCTAGTGGCAAATTCATACATGTTAGCGATTATATTAGGAATATCGTCATTGACCTGAACGGAAACAAATTCCTTGAGAAGCTGTTACCCATTGAGTTAAACGGCTTCGACGTGGTGTTGGGAATGTATTGGCTTAGTGCCAATGATGCCGAAATACTGTGCAAGAAAAAGATAGTAAACCCGCCTGGAAAAGAGTCGTTTTTGGTATACGGAGATAAGCGCAGAGTAAATTCTTGAATCATTTCCCTAATGAAAGCCAGAAAATGTTTATCTAAAGTATGCACCTCATACTTGGCATTCGTGATCGATGCTAAGAAGGAGAAAAATGATATGCAAAGTATACCAGTGGCGTGTGAATATCCGAAAGTTTTTCCTGAGAATCTTTCTGGATTGCCCCCTAATAGACAAGTGGAGTTTAGAATAGGCTTGTTACCAGGAACAACACCTATATCAAAATCCCCATATCGATTAGCACCGACAGAGATGAAGGAGCTTATGAGGCAACTTCAAGAATTATTGGACAATAGTTTTATTAGACCTAGTTCATCACCCTGGGGAGCTCCAATGTTATTCGTGAAGAAGAAAGATGGGAGCATGAGAATGTGCATAGATTACAGAGAGCTGAACAAGGCAACAATAAATAACAAGTACCCATTGCCAAGGATTGATGACCTGTTCGATCAGTTGCAAGGTTCGAGTTATTTCTCGAAGATCGATCTTATGTCAGGATATCATCAGCTAAAGGTAAGAGAGTAGGATATTGAGAAGATTGCGTTCAGAACAAGATATGGACACTACGAGTTTTTGGTTATGTCATTTGGACTAACCAATGCTCCAGCAGTCTTCATGGATTTAATGAACAGGGTTTGTAAACCATTCCTAGATAAATCCGTGATAGTGTTCATAGATGACATTATGATTTACTCGAAAATCCAGGAGGAGCATGGAAAACACTTGCGAGAAGTGTTAGAAGTATTAAAGAAGGAGAAACTATATACGAAGTTCTCCAAATGTGATTTTTGGATTCAATAAATCCAATTATTGGGTCATGTGGTTAACCAAGAAGGGATTATGCTTGACCCAGCTAAGATTGAAGCTATAACAAAGTGGGAACAACCAAAGAGTCCTACGGAGATCCGAAGCTTTCTACGATTAGTTGGATATTATCGAAGATTTATCCAAGGCTTTTCTTCGATAGCTGCTCCATTGACAGCTTTGACCCACAAGGGAGCTACTTATGCTTGGAGTGAGAAACATAAGGAAGCATTCGAGAAGCTAAAGAGGAAATTATGTGAAGCACCGATTCTTTCTCTATCCGGTGGAGTTGAAGACTTCGCAGTGTATAGCGATGCGTCGGGAGTCGGGTTGGGATGTGTTCTAACTCAAAGAGAAAAGGTGATAGCATATGCTTCTCGACAATTGAAAGAGCATGAAAAGAACTACCCCACTCATGATCTGGAGTTGGCAGCGGTAGTATTTGCCCTAAAGATATGGAGGCTTTGTCTTTATGGCACAAAGTGCAAACTTTTCACTGATCATAAGAGTCTTCAGTATCTCTTTAATCAGAAGGAATTGAACATGAGGCAACGACGCTGGCTAGAATTACTCAAGGACTACGACTGTGAGATACTTTACCACCCTGGTAAGCAAATGTTGTCGCTGATGCTCTCAGTCGGAAGGTAAGCCTTGAAAAGAAAAGGGCAAGAGCGTTGAGAATTGAAGTTGTCTCGACAATTGTGGAAAGTATAAAGAAAGCTCAAGAGGAAGCTTCAGAGAAAAATGACCGAAAGAAAGAACGTTTGGGAAAAACGTTAGTGTTCGGTATAAACAACTAAGGGTTGAAGGTAGGGGTGAGCATTTGGACCGAACCGGACCGGACTGGACCGGCGCTTGGACCGGACCGGTTATGGAGAATATTGTGGACCATGAACTGGATCGGATGAGTCATGTCCGTGTCCGGGTCCGGGTCTAGGTCCGGGTTTCCCGGTTCTTGGACCCGTTTGGACCGGTACAACTTTAATTGCATAGATTACAAGTCGTTAAAATAAGTTTTTAGGTTTGATACGATACAACTTGTAAAAATGATTATGTTTCCGTTTCATGCATAACTAATCTACCTTGATGTTATAATATTATAAGTTGCAAAATTAATTTTCCAAATAAAATCAACTAACATATAAATCAAGTTCACCAAGATCCCTTTCATATGATTTATCTATCAAAGATACATAAAATTCAGAATTATAGTATAAAATGATAGTTAAAAAGTTGAAATATTTCAGCTTTGATAGCTCAACTTGAAGGATTGTAACTCACTGAATATAATACCAAAATCAACAAAATTATAGTCTAACTTTATCTACAAACTGTAAACTAAATGTTGGAAAAAACCTCAGGTCAATCCGACTTAAAACGAATGAGTTATGGTTGTTTAAAAAATTTCACAGATTACAAAATTTTAAAAAACTTGTTGAAAAGCTGAAAATTTTCAGCTTTGATAACTCAACTTTGAAAGACTGTAACTCATTGAATATAATACCAAAATCAACAAAATTATAGTCTAAATTCATCTACAAACTATAAATTAAACGTTGGAAAAAACCGCGTGTCAATCCGACTTAAAATGAATGAGTTATGGTTCTTTAAAAATTTTCACAGATTACAAAATTTTAAAAATGTTGCTGAAAAGCTGAAAATTTTCAGCTTTGATAGCTGAACTTTGAAAGTCTGTAACTCACTGAATACTATACCAAAATCAACAAAACTATAGTCTAAATTCATCTACAAACTGTAAGTTAAACGTTGGAAAAAACCGTGTGTCAATCCGATTTAAAACGAATGAGTTATGGATGTTTAAAAATTTTCACAGATTACAATTTTTTTTTAAATCGGGTCCAACCGGTTCTAAACCCGGTAAAAACCGGACCGGACCGGGAAAAAAACCGGACCGGACCGGGATGGATTCCTAGAACCGAGAACTGGCCCGGGGGTCCAAAAAAACGGTCCGGTCTACCGGTCCAAATGCTCACCCCTAGTTGAAGGTATTCCAAGACATGATTTGGGTACCTAAGACGGGAGGATTAAGAGACATTCTCATGGAAGAAGCTCACAAGACCATGTACTCGATTCATCCCGACAGCACAAAAATGTATAGGGATCTGAAACCCTACTACTGGTGGCCGACGATGAAGCTCGATGTTGCAGAGTATGTGGCCGAGTGTGTGACATGTGCGAGGGTTAAGGCACAATATCAGAAACCATATGGGAGTTTAGAACCTTTACCTGTACCCATGGGTAAATGGGAAGATATCACTATGGATTTTGTAACTAAACTACCTATAACAAAAAGCGGTCACGACATGATTTGGGTTGTCGTTGTTTGATTTACAAAAAGTGCACATTTCATAGCCGCCAATGAGAAGTGGTCTATGGAAAATCTTGCAAAGCTTTACGTGAAAGAAATAGTGAAAGCACATGGTGTTCCCCTGACGATTGTGTCAGATCGCGATAGCCGTTTCATGTCGAGATTTTGGAGAAGTCTACAAGAGGAATTGGGTACGAAATTGTGTCTAAGTACAGCTTACCATCCGCAAACTGATGGTCAGAGCGAGCGAACAAATCAAACGTTGGAGGATATGCTAAGAGCATGTACCTTGGAATTCCAAGGTAACTGGGATGAACATTTACCTCTAGTAGAATTTTCCTATAATAATAGTTTCCACTCAAGCATCAAGATGGCATCTTACCAAGCTTTGTATGGAGAAAAGTGTCGAACGCCGTCGTGTTGGCTTGAAGCTGGGGAAAAGCAGTTTATGGGACCTGAAATAGTCCATCAGACTGTTGAAAAGCTGAAAGTGATTAGGGAAAGGATGTTAGCAGCTCAGGATCGTCAAAAGAGCTATGATGACAAGAAAAGACAACCGATATCATTCGAAGTTGGTGATTTGGTTTTACTTAAAGTCTCGCCGTGGAAGGGACTTATAAGATTTGGTAAAAGGGGAAAGTTGAGTCCAAGGTTTATTGGGCCGTGTAAAGTTCTTCAGAGGATCGAGAATCAACCTTACAAGATAGAATTACTAGAAGAACTAGATGGTATTCATAACACTTTCCATGTGTGTTATTTGAGGAAGTTCACGGGAGATGTACCCGACATCCTTCCAATTTCTGAATTAAGAATGGATGAAAGCAAGAGGTTAATTGGAGAACCGGAGGCAATCGTTGACCACAAGACTAAGAAGTTACGATGCAAGATGGTCGATTTAGTGCTTGTGCGTTGGAAACATACGAATTGGCCAAATCTCACCTGGGAAACGAAGAGTGACATGATGAGTCGCTATCCGCATTTGTGTGCTAATGTGTGATTCCGGGGACGGAATCATCCTAAGGGGGAGAGAATTGTAACGCCCGTGTTTCTAGGCTAGGCATTAATGATGTTGTAATAGTCTACGTTAACACTTGTAACCTGTTTTGAAATAATAAAAATGTATTATTTGAGTATTATGTGTTTTATGCTTAATAATTATGATTTAATGAATTAAGAATAAAAATAAGCGCCGAAAATAAATATTAGATAAACCCAATATGTATGAAGGAAGTTGTCGTAGTCGTGACAAGGATTCCGGATATACAAAGAATGCCGAAATCCGAGTTATAACGAAGAAGTTATGACCTGTCGAAGTTTTGCGACAGAACCGGTACGACACTGCGTGACATAAATAGCGAATTTACGATATAACGATTTTTAGCCTTAGTGATCTAAACGAAAGTCGTACAGTTCATTAAACCGAGAGCATGCATAAAAAGAACGCCCAAATCTGACATCATATGAGGAAGTTATGATTTTTCTAAGATTCGACTTAGCATTATGCAGCCCAAAACTCGAAATTTAGATGAAGTGATTTTTAGCCGAAACAATCTAAACGAGAATCGAAGATCTCGTCGATATTAGTGCAACGGTAAAAAGATAGACAAAAACGGACGTCGGATAAAGAAGTTATGAATTTTTAACGGCCTTTTCCTGTCCCGGCCTGTTAAAAATATAACTTTAAAAATAAAGTCAAAATTAGCCGACAGAGTCTAAATGAAAGTTGTAGAGCTTAGTCTCATCTACGCGTGGATATAAAGAACGTTAAAAATGGAGCTCGTATGCGAAAGATACGAATTTTAGAAGTTTGGAAATTTGGAGTACGCCCAGCGTACTCGTGTTCATGGTCTGAGTTGGGCCACGTAGCCTACTCCATTGCATGGTCGACACGCGAATGTAGCTCCGATGCGTCCGAGATGATCCAACCGTACGCCCAACGTACGAGGGGTACGCCCCGCGTAGTGGACCGCCTCGCAATACGCCCAACGTACCGAGGACTTACGCTCAGCGTAGTCAACAACTTCGGACCACTATAAATAGAACTCAAGGCTGCCCGGTTTTTTGTTTACTTTCTTTACATCTCTCACCCTTATACTCTCTCCTAAATTACAAGAAATACCCCCGAAGCCTAGTGTATCGTCCTAGCACCCGAAGCGAGTTCCAGAGCCCCGAAGATCCCGAGAAAAAGAGTTTTCGAGCCGAAAATCTGTCTACGTGAAGCCCGGTTTTTGAGAAAACACCTCGGTTTCATCTGAAAAGATTATTTTAAAAGACGAGATGCTGCCCAATTATCATCTTAACAAGTGAGTGTATAGTCACTTTCATCTTACACATAGATATGAAGTATTTTCTATAAAATACATGCTATGTGTAATTATATTGTTTGTTATTTGAGATGGGTGTTGAATAAATGTTTTATACAAGTTTTAAACTATATATGTATTTTTATCTACAAATATGTTGGGTAAAACATGGGTAGATGAAATAGTTGATGTGTGTTAAAATGATGAGAGGCCTCGATGTTGTTGTTGTTGTTGATGTTGTAGTCATCTAGCGGAGTATAGTGCTGGGTTTTTGGTATAATACAACATCCTATGGTGCACATACAACCCTAAATACCTTGGATCTATGTTTTCTCTATTATACATGCAAATATCAAATTTTCCAAGGTATTGTTCTAACTAGCATAATATGAAGAACATATAATATAAATTCTAGTAGAATTACATACCTCTTTGTTGTAGCTTGATTCCATGGAGCTTAAGAGCCTAGTGCCTCAAGTGTGACACCTTAAATGGTTCACACAACATCACCAACATCTTGGAATAACTTGAGAGAAAAAGTTCATATGCTCAAATTGGCTATCCCTCACATGTACACACACTAGTGCCAATTTCTTGAGCCATGGGGTCCTTATATATGGTGGCTATTAGGGTTACACCATGTAACTCATGTCTTTCCATATTCTTCATGCTCCATGGGTTAAAACCTCCATGGAGTATCCATGGGTTACTCCATGGGTTTAGCCCAACATGAAGAACTATGGATCATAAGACCACATATATAAGAATGAATGATTTACACAATCAATCCCTATATATTTAATTAGTCTCCTTTCGATCACATAATTAATTCCAAATTAATTCTTGATCAATACTAATTAAATAATACGATTTCATATTAATATATTAGACCTTATAATATATTAACAAATCATAATTATCCTTTTCTCACAAAAGTCTATCCAAATTGTTCTGATGCCATGCAACCCAAATGGACCATGCCAATCGGGTCAAGTACATACCAATTATAGTGATGGACTTAGACACTAATCCAACAGTCTCCCACTTGGATAAGTCTAAAACTATTATTGCGTATGACTTCGAAACCCGACTAGCAATCGTAGCTCTTGAAAGCTGTTGTCGAACTCTGAACAAATCAATGACGTGTCCATTAGATAAGGGATCATATATTCCTCCATTCTAGATATCATATGGACTGAGACATGGATTATAATCATTCTCTCTGTCCATTTGTTGTTTCCCGATTTCCGATTTATGACGACCGACTAATTGAACAAATCACATTAGTCTTGGCTTGGCCAAGCACTTCAGGGTGTCATCACTAAATCATCGAGGGGTCCACATATATCGCTTTTATCCCTTCAAGGGTAAAAGGAATGGATAAACTTCGACTCATATGCTTGTTCTACTACTTGTTGAATCATACATAAAGGAACGTTTTATAACATCGAGTTACCAATGCGTTTTCGTACAATCAATGCATAACCAACTCATAGGTAACAAGTCATATCTCTAGGTTTGAAGAATATAAGATATTATCGTCTCATGATCACTCGTTATAAAATCCATGAAGTGATTCAAATGAGCGTGAGTTTAATCCAATACTCAGAACTTATGAGCACTCATGAATGTTGTAGCAACTCTTGCTATGTCCACTACCTTGGACATCTACAAACCAGCTTCATGACAGTCTTGATTCATATCTACTTCCAACATATGACCGACTGTGGATGGTTTGAATAACTTAGTCATTCAGGAAGAACGACCTAGTTATTCTGGAAGTCAAAACATGCAAAGTGAAACACAAGAATAATCGAATCCACTATGATCTCAGAACTTATGAATATAAATAAAACACCTTTTATTTATCACCATATTGATTACCCATCATTCATTGCATACTGTTTCAAACTATCAACTTTATACTTGAATTAAAACAATAGATGTCCCATGCTCCGAGCATGTACACTATGTTTTCTAAACACTAGTCTTGCCATACACTAAGTATGCACACTATGTTTTTCCAAACATTAGTTATGCCATACACCAAGTATGCACACTAAGTTTGTCTATGATCTTTACTTTGTGAAATAGATCGATTGAACATAATTCCAATGATTCTCATTTCACAATCCCAAATCCTTACCGCAAATGCAAGAATTCCAAATTCCTGCCATTTGCCTAAATCTGTTATATTCTAAACTTATATGCATTGATCCTCTTGTAAAGATTATGCACAGAGTCACCAAGACTTGTCAACAGACATTACAGAGTATTCCAATGGAGATCAACTCCATGGAAACAAAGTCTCATATTCAAAGTACATTGCTTTGAACGTCCTTCTTGCATTAAGTTTCCTAATCTTACACCGATTTAATGAATAACTTCCACCTATGGGAACATTTCCATATTCCCATTTTGACTATCACTCTTGAACAAGAGTTGCCTCTTTTCAGAATATGTCAATATGGTCCTTCCAAAATTTAACACTATACTTCCAACTGTCCCTGGGCAACCAATCTTTGGTAAACCTTAGATTGTCCTCGTCAATTGCTTAATCAAATTAGTCATATCCAGTTCTAGTACTTTTTCCCTTTTAATGCTCTAGGCATTTGGAAAAATTTAGAATAGATGAATATTATAGCACATGCAATCGATCCTATATCCGAAGCATATGGGACACGATTCATGATGTCTCACATAAAGACATGATACTAGACCAGTCTTTTTGCTATAATATTTCTATTTCAATATGCCAAGTTCTCATAATTCAGATTATGAAAAGGGATGTCGTAATCATAATCGAATTTTAGAACGCAAATAATGGACTCATATATAGAATTTCCTTATGTTGAGCCATTCCAACATAAAATTCATATATATATCCTTGACTAAAGATGATTAAAACCTCAATCTAAGCTTTTAGAATTGAAATGAAGTATTATTTCCTCTCCCTTAATTATAGCAAAAACAACTTTTCCAACCCCTGTAACTTCAAGAATTGAAACTTTGTTTTCTATAATTAACATTGCTAACTTGCAATACTTATCATAATTATCATGCTCCCACTAACATGATGATTATTAGCATAACACTTATGTTCCCACTAGCTTTAACATGTATCAGAAAACAACTGGACTTCTAGAAGTCAATACTTTATTGACTTTCTTACTAAAGTTCAGATTTCTGATACTAGATTGCTTTGACAAGACTTTATCAAAATCATACACCTTTTCTTAGATAGCTCACATGTGTGTCTAAAAAATTTCAGAACTAAGAAAAGGGATGCCGTAATCATAGTATCAATTGTTTAGACCTTTGCCATTTCTCATAAGTCCATGTTAGTGTGCCGGTTAACCACACACGCTCCACTAACGACTTTGAGAATGCAAAGATCATAATTGCTATCTACTTAAAATCTACTTAGTGAAAGCGTTTCCTCACCATCATTTTCATGAATCGGAGAGAAACCTTATGACACTTAGATTTTTTATGGTGTAAGTGTTCCTATCCATGTGAATTTGTCATAACCTTAATCACAAGAATATGTCAACACAATAGGTTACAAACCTCAAGTTGTGTGCTAGTGATTAACAATAGGTTTACTATTGATTAGTTCTTGAAACTATTCAAGATCTTTAAGACTCCCACTGTCCTCTTGACATATAAGATTCTCTTGCCAAATATTCAAGAGATAGTGCAGATTCTTTATCAAGACAAACACTTCACACAATTGGCCTTAGTTGGTCTTTGTTTTATCCAAAACATCACAACTTACCAATTTCAAATGTACAAGAGTAGGACACTTTTACTCTTACATTTGAAAAGTGTTATAAACCTTTTTTTTAAGATATGTCACTCAACTTACAGTCTTGGAGTATGACTCTAAGACTTGTTTTGGAACGAAGTATGACTCATCTTCTTGATTTAACCATTCCAACAATTCAAGATTCCTCTTCTTAGTCATAAGAATGCACTAAGATGTCCTTAGAGGACTAATTGTGACATGATTTCTAAATCATTAAGATGATCACAAAACATGATACTAAAGTACTCTCCCATCTTTTCAGATTTGAGAAACTTTTATCCTTCTGCCTAATTTGATTCTTCTCATTCGTTCTGCCATACATGGAAACTTTTCCAATGTTTCAGAATTATACTTAAACTTGTAAGTATAACCATATTTACTAGGCTTTAGTAAATCATGACGAATAGTCTTATCGATCTTTTGTGGTGGACTTGATCAGTGCACCAGAATGTGTACTCGATCCCTTAGTCCTTCACTTGACTCACATATACATGTGAACAAGGAATTAATTTTAATTTTCCAAAGATGAAAATTCTCATTCATCATACTATACAACTTGCATGATTTCCAAGTTTCTATCCAACTGAAACCTTGGGTGATGAGAATCTATCCTTATTTGGTAAATTTAGACACTACCACAAATGAAAAAATCAAATTCATATTTCCATTATTGCTAGAAATATACAAACATCAATTTTCCATAAGTGCCATTGCAAGGACATATAAAATAAAACAAAATTTTATTTATTTATTAAATGCGGAAAAAATTTCCTTACAATGCAACTTTAAATGGAAACTATGCTATTACATATTTCCTAGCAATCTATCTTAACTCTCTAAGTAGTAGCTCAAGAATCCGATCTTCGAACCATGCGATTGAAATCCATCTTCGCGATCAGATTCAGCATACTCTTTTTCTAAGTTCCCTTCCCTTTGCTTGATCCTGCCATACATTAAAAATGTATTAACAATCTTCAAATAGGAACTTAAGAGAGTTAGATAGTGGACTTACCTGAAGCATAGTCAAACTTTTTGACTAGCCCTTCTCTCAGATCTTTCAGGTAGTTAAGGCAGCTTCGCAACCAATGCCACTTCCTTTGGCAATAGACACATATGGACCCTTTGGGAATGGTACATGGGACTATCTCAGACTTAGCCATTCTCTTTACCATTTGGTCAACCGAGTTGACTATGGCCGATCCCTTTCCATTGGGAAGAGAAATCTTTTCTGGATATTCAATGTTACCATTGTCAATGTCCATGGAAGTCTGGAAAGTTGATCTTCTTAATCAAATTTTCTCTACCAGTGCTCCAAATCATTGCTGATTCAGCAGCACCAAGCAAATAGATTAGATCATTAAGGGTCATGTCATAGTCTTTTACATAGTAGACCCAAAGGACACTCACTATGAGACTTAGAAGGTGATTGAACAACCAACTTTCTTAATACTTTGACACCCAACTCTCCCGGCTTGTCAATATGTGACTTCATCTCCAAGATGTGAGCACACATAGACCTTGCTTGCCATTAGGGCTTGAGTGACCTTGAACTCGTGGGTTAGGGAGAATAATTGGAGGAGGTGGAGGGAGTGAAGAATGATTTCCGGGACATCATCTTCATTAGGAAAGCTTGTTGCAAAAGTTTTTGGGAAGATCATAGATGTCTGACCCAGACATCTTTTGGGAGATATTCAAGATAGTTGATTTAAAGTCCTTAACATAACACCCAATATGAAATATTAAGGCTAGGACCCAACACAATATTTTATAACTTGGAAGAGGGATGCCGTAATCCAAGCTATAGAATATTTGAAGGTAGGAGAATGACGATTCACCAATTTCCACCATGAAAAACGAAATAATTTATTAGGTTTTAATTGGATTTGAAAGTCCTAGATCTTTTGAGATTCATTGAACTTTTCAATGGCATGTTTCAATATCGATTGTGCCCTTTTGTGACTGGGATGCCGAGGATCACAAAACAAGGTGTGAATAACCATGCAAATATACTTGGTACCCTTAATATTTACCCCTCAATCGATGTGCCGGTTAACCACACACGCTCCACTGATACTATGATAAACATTAAGTTACCCTTTGCCTACCTTGTTAAATCAAGCTAGTGTGCCGGTTAACCACACGCGCTCCACTAACCGACTTAAGCAAAGTGTAATTTCATGGGTTAGCACCAAATTCACATTTTCCTAAGTAACTAAGATTGGGAATTCATAATAGTTTAGTTACTTAGTATTTATCATTAATACTTTTAATGAAGGGAGAATTATAGTCCTTGTCCTACCCGTTCGGCTAACGACCCTACACCAGTCAAGGAAGCGGTGGGTGAGAGTGGACACCCATTAAACAACCATTTTATAGGCAGTAACCTTATACCCCCTTATAGACCGGCTTCGTGAATGAGACCTACTAACGGTGAGACTGACTTGATCTTATACATATATATATATATATATATATATATATATATATATTATTAACTCATAATACTATAAAGTATAAGGGTTGAATTTTAACTTTTAAAATTCTAAGGGCTTAATTTGGAATTAAAGTATTCATGAGTGGAAACTTTACAAATTCCAAAACTTGAGGGCAAGTTTTGAAACTATTTAAAACTCTTTGATTTTCATAACTTATGAGTTTAATTAAAGTTTTTGAGACTTAAATGAAGAGACTCTTGAACATCCATAACTTGAGGACAAGTTATGGAGTTCATAAAAACTATTTATGAGAAAAAGACTCTTCATTTTGTAACATATGGCATTATTTATTAGTTTTAAGAATCATAAATGTGTCTTTTCATATAACTTGAGGACAAGTTACAAAAACACATTTTATGAACAATTTGTAGATTAATCTGGATTGAAAACAACTAACACAAAGTTTTTTCATTAATCTAAATTAACTCATAAAACATGGTAACACGAAAAAACTTTTGATAATCCATAACTCATGGAAGTTTCAAAACTATTAAGATCATAACTTTTAAAAAGGACTTTTGAGTTCCAAAATTTTATGACAAAATTTGTAACTCCTTAAAAAATTTAGATCAAACTTTTAAAACAAATAAAATAATCATATCATTCTATCTTTTAATAAATTGACCTAATTCAACTCTTGTAGTAAAATGACTCAAATTTTACAAATAGTTAGTTATCCATAAAATCAAGTAATTATCTTAAATTTGACAAACTTCATGTTTTTTTTTTCTTTTTTTTTTTCAACTTTGAAAATCAAACATTTGCATAAAATATAATAGAAAACAACCCATGTCTCTGATACCACTATTGGGTTTTTGGTATAATACAACATTCTATGGTGCACATACAACCCTAAATACCTTGGATATATGTTTTCTTTATTATACATGCAAATATCAATTTTTCCAAGGTATTGTTCTAACTAGCATAATATGAAGAACATATAATATAAATTCTAGTAGAATTACATACCTCTTTGTTGTAGCTTGATTCCATGGAGCTTAAGAGCCTAGTGCCTCAAGTGTGACACCTCAAATGGTTCACACAACATCACCAACATCTTGGAATAACTTGAGAGAAAAGGTTCCTATGCTCAAATTGGCTAGCCCTCATGTGTACACACACTAGTGCCAATTTCTTGAGCCATGGGGTCCTTATATATGGTGGCTATTAGGGTTACACCATGTAACTCATGTCTTTCCATATTCTTCATGCTCCATGGGTTAAAACATCCATGGAGTATCCATGGGTTACTCCATGGGTTTAGCCCAACATGAAGAACTATGGATCATAAGCCCACATATATAAGAATGAATGATTTACACAATCAATCCCCATATATTTAATTAGTCTCCTTTTGATCACATAATTAATTCCAAATTAATTCTTGATCAATATTAATTAAATAATATGATTTCATACTAATATATTAGAACTTATAATATATTAACAAATCATAATTATCCTTTTCTCACAAAAGTCTATCCAAATTGTTCCGATGCCATGCAACCCAAATGGACCATGCCAATCGGGTCAAGTACATACCAATTATAGTGATGGACTTAGACACTAATCGCACATATAGATGACGACCACGGACCTTTCTAGACAGTCCAGTGGACCGCTAGCAGGTTCGCAACCTATAGGTGTTGGTGAACTATATGTTCGCTGATGTACTCCATCCCCCTCATGGTTGCCTTATTTGACATAAATTGCTGAGGAATACCTAAAGCAGTGCTGTCACCCCGATGAAAATCCTTAGACTAGGTCCCTTATGATAGGTGTTTAGGGACGTAAAGTGATGATAACGGGAATGAGTAATCATGGTTATTGTTGGTTGATGAAATTAATAAATTTATTTTTGGTTGATGAATTTAATAAATTTATTATTATTTGTGGGTTGAAAACCCTATATGCTCACCAGGCTCCCAAGCCTGACTCACTCAGCTTTTTATATTACAGGTAGTGGACCCCGAGCATAGTCGGATGATAATGAGAGATTTTTGGATTATAGGCCAGTAGTTGTAAATAACTGTTGTAAAGCTTATAATGTACTGATTATGCTTTTGATCTGTATCGGAACATGACAACTCGAGGTTTTGATATATAATGAAAATATATATTTCTTTAAGAAATGTTTTGATAAATTTTTATCATGTTTTGTTTTGGGGACAAATTCCGCAACATATTTTAAAAAGATTACTCTGATTTTATTTTAAAATAATAAATTAAATCGGTCTTTTCTGGCCGAGAAATTTGGGGATGTCACATGTAACAACGTAATTTTTCAAACCAAAATTTTCAATTTAAACAAAACACATTTAACTTAATAATAAAATCACAAAATGTCACAATGTCAAATCATCAAATCTCATATCCAAAAACTATATATATATCAAAACTCCAGGATCCACTCAATCATAACTCAATCTCTGATGTGTGTACAATCAAGCCGGCGCCTTCCCGTGATCCTGAGAAGTACCTTGACGTGCACAATTTTTATCTATCAACTTTTAAATTTATAACCTTACAAACTTAAACTAACTATGCACCTATCGGCAGTGTACCTAGTTAGATTATAGTATAGCTTGGGTAAGTCGGGTGTCGATCACAGGGAACAATATTTAATTAATAAAATAATTACTAAAAGCTAAACTAAGAAAAACAACTAAAATGGGGGGTTTTATCTGATTTTACAAGTTCAGAAAAACTTAAATTAAAATAACAAACTAATTACTAAAGTAAACAACTAGAAAGACAGTTTAAAACCAAGAATAAAAGATACTCTCGTTTAGCTTCGAATCCCTCCTTTTTCCTATGGTTGATTTCAAGTCAATGGATTAATTCCATTAGTTACCAAATAAAAGTTACTAGTCGTCATGGTCAGACTAACTAGCATAAGTCAATTTAATAACTTTAACCCAAATGATCATGCAAGTGAAGGATACTAAATTGATTTTAAAGGTAATTTGGACTCTGAATGATAGAATCTACAGAATACTATTCTATGGTCAAGTCTAGTAATCAAGCAAATATTATGATCAAATACTGCTCTCAAACACATTTAAGCAACTAACTTATCACCTACACTAGGATATGGTCAATCTATAGCTCTAGCAATTTAATGGTCATAAACAACTAGGTAAATCAATTTTCATGCAATTAACTGCACTTTAACTACACAAAACTTGAGACTAGGAAATAAAGATAGAAACTTTAACTAGCTAGGTTTAGATTTATCAAACAATATTTAAAGCAAAACCAACTTCATCAATCCATCAAACAAGAAACCAAGACATAGTATTTAGGAGTTCATCTAATCTAAACGAAAGCAAGGGTTTTTAGCCCATAATCACAGTTGGGAAACACATAAACATAAGGGAAACTAGACTAATCATGATTAAACTAGGCAAACCGAATGTGTAGATGCGAATCCTTGCTTCAATCTCTTTATCCTATGATCACTAGTTGAATTCTGCCCTCAAAGGGGTCTTGGAAGGGTATTTTTTCGTTAATAGTCGCAGCCTTCAACCCTCTCTCTCTCTCTCTCCTGAAATCGACCTAATGTCCCAGATATATATACTTACCAAAAATCTCGACACCACGACGTGGTAAAGGCACCACGTCGTGGTCCTCAAGTTTATCCCGTATTCTCCAAGTCGGCGTCAAGAATCGCAAAGATTCCATTCACCACGTCGTGGTGGTTGAAAATCCGGCTTTTCTCAAAACACGCAAGTCATCCGAAATTGTGTCTAGTTTTCAGATCATTTTGAATCTCGTCAATCGAAGTTACGAGTCATGAGATATGGTCAAAGTACTGACGAGGGGTCAAGTTGTCAAACAACATCTTTCTTGTGTCTTCTTCTTGCCTAAGCTTGCATTTCCTGCTTCCAGCTTCCATGTTGCTTCCAAGCATGTCTTTTATGCTACATAATAAATATTAAACATAATAAGTACCTTTTGTTATATAATAAGCATAATTATAGCTAAAAGTATTAAGATATGATATAAAATATATGTGTAGATATGCACATATCAAAATACCCCACACTTATCTTTTGCTTGCCCTCAAGCAAAACTAATTAATTTTAATTCAATCCTTCATCACCACCATCATATAGAACAGTCCATTTTGAACTCAGCCATTATACCAAGACCTCAATGCGTATATTTGTGTCTGAAATCCTAACAACTTCCCCAATCCTAAATACTCACAATCCTTATGAACCTTCACCCCTTAGTTTATACGACACTCATTTCTGCAACCCTCCGAATCAATCCCCAAAACTCTTTCTTAACCTCAAGGTATTTTTGGTTAAGCAACCCAATCATACATAATCTAGAAATTACAACTTTAGATACCAAATTGGAGCTCTTGGAATTCTTCACTTCTTTGATATTTGATCATTGATTTCTTTGAATTCACCACCTTTTTGTTTGATTTTTTGTATGTTCAACTTTTTGATTGTTTTGAATTTTGATCTTTTGATCTTTTGATGTTCATACTTGATAGCTCCAAAATTCTTCAACTTTTTGATAATTTCTCTCTTTTTTTTTCATGTATCTCACTTTTTTTACTCAAATCCTACATGCTTAAGCAAGGGTGCTTAACTTCAACCCTTATTGGTTAAAGGTATTAGTCTAAGCGTAATGACTACATAAGCTCTCCTGGATAGATTTCAGGTTTAGGCTGCAAAACATATTATGTTATATAAACTACCAGATTACCTTTCATATCTCATGGCTTTTCACTAGGAATTGGAAGCCACAAATACAACATAACATACATTGGCTCAGTTAAACATTTGAGCTCTCATTGGATCATCCCTTATAACACTAGCAAATTAAGTTCAAATTATTACTAGATTCAATTTTTAGATTAATATTTCAAATCTATTTCTAAATTTTTTTAAATTTACTACGTTTCTAGCAATTTTCTTTTTCGACCCCTGCCCCATACTTATTACATACAATGCCCTCATTGTATGCATAAAATAATTTAAAAGCAGTAAAAGGTAAATAAAGGAACATACTCCCCTAGGATAGAAGATGCATCTCGAATCGTGTGTAGGATCTCTAGCTTGCTCTAAAGTATGGAAACGGAATTGGAATGTAGAATGGCAGCCTCCTGATGTGATGAAAATCTCCCCCACGACATAGGAAAGTGTCAACCATGTCGTGGCAGCCGGGACATTACTTTAGGATGGCATAAAAATAAAATTCGATAGTGTTGGAACAGCTCATCCATACCATGTAATTCAATATAGAGTTGGAAACTCCACTCTTGAACACTTAGACTACTAAAAGTACGGGATCAGACTCGAAAAACGGACTCGAAAAGCACCACCTCGTGGCGGAATTCACCACCTCGTGGTGGCTCAAACAAATTATTTTTCTGGTATTCTGACTGCGACAACATGACGTGGTGGGGATTACCACGACATGTTGGTCTTGAAATTGCAATATTCAGTGCCAGAATGAGCTGATTTCTGGAATATAAGTGGCACCAACGAATGTACGAAGCTGGTAGGCGTGACTCATCACTTATTGACGCAAACAAACACCCGAAAAATTGCTCAAATCTCGCTTCTCTCGTCGTTTTCTAATCTTTCTCTATAAAGAACCTTCTTTCGTCAATAATACCCTCACTCGGACTCTAAATATAATACCTGGAAAGCTTCTTCTTGTGAATGCAAATGTGCCGGATCGAATGAAATTAAAGAACCATTCTTGAAAAAAAAATGTGCTGAACCACTGCCACGACGTGTTGATGATGTCCACGTCGTGTTGTCTTCTTTTCAGTAAATATGCTTCAAAATGCTTTTCTCTTCATTATGTAGGAACTCCACACTTATTCAAGAACTTGTTCTTCAATTATGATCTTCAAAAATCGCATGGCTTCTTCAAATTAAGCTCCTTCACTTCTTCATTTTCGTTTAACGCTACAAAATAAGATCGAGAACTAGAGAAACACATCATCATTCGGTTAAACTAAAAAAAACTAAAAATTAAAAACTAAAACAAATCAAAAGGAAACAAAAATGCAAACTCATAAAAATCGGGTTGCCTCCCGAGAAGCGCTTCTTTTTGTGGAGTCGTTAGCTGGACTGCTTCCCACTCTACGTTGCGTCAGGTGGAAGTGTAACCTCCCTATTCTCCGTCATCTTGAACCTTACTCGTTTGTAAGCAACCCTTCTATTGAATGCCTTTCTTGAACTTTCTTGCATTGTTGGGTTGACATCTTCTTTATGTTTCTGCTTGGGTTCTTTCCTCATTCCCGTGTCTTTAGCTTTTGTCTTGTCCCTTTCCGGGTTTTTCTTGTCAAAATGAGGTTCATCATATTCTTCTTCTTTTTCTTCAATCCGCTCTATGACTTGATCTGGTGGTCTTGTAAATGCAAACACCTCAAAAGTCATAAGCGTTGAAACTGGAGGTTTTGAATAATTCGCTTCTTTTTCCAATTGCTCTTCAAGTTCTATATGCTCCATGAACATTATGTTTCCTTGCTTCACCAAATTTTCCTTGGCACGAGATGGGAAAGGAAGAGGTGGTCGATACGGCTCAACAACAGAAAAATCATAATCTTCTTATATTGCCCACGACGTGGCACTATTGCCTCCACGTCGTGGCGACTGGGCAGCTTCATGATACTCTTCTTCTTCTTTCTTTTTTACTTCGAGTGACTGATTAGACTCCTCTTCAAGGTCCTTCATATGCACCAATTCATATTCTTCTTCTATATCAACGGCCATGGATTGAGCATTTTGGATTGACTCGATTTTTCGTGAAGGTGAATCCGGTAGCTTTTCTTGTACAAGCCTTGTTAATTGCACCACTTGCGTACAGATATTTAAAATAGATTCTTTTTGTTCTCTAAGTATAGCGTCTATAGCATCATGTCGTTTTCGATAGCTTCCATGAATCTAAATAACATTGACTCGAGAGCAGATATTTTCTCTGATTGGACTTGCTCAATTTGGTAGAGATCATGCTTAAGTTCTTGAATTTCTTTCACATCTCGTTCTCTCTTGTACTCCACCTCACAATCCTTAGTAGAATGGGGTCCCCCATAAGCTCCACATCTATCATGAATTGGTCCACCCATTTTTGTGATCTTTTCTTCCATTGCGTTGAGCTTTGCAATTACAGCACTGATAGTATCTTGACCTCCATCTTTACTTGACTTTCCTCTAGTGAAATCCTCCTTTGAGTTGTGATACTCTCTTGAATGCTTAGCGAATTCTTCAATCAAAGCTTTATTTGTAGCTAGATTCTTTTTTGTCATGGACCCTTGCGAGTCTAGAAGTTGACAAGTGCACACATTGACTCCATCATAAAATATCAAGATTTCTTGTTGTACATTGAAGTCATGTTGAGGGCAATGTCGTAACAATCTCTTGTAACGCTCCCAAGCTTCGTATAGCGACTCCCGTTGTAATTGTTGAAAATTTTGGATATTTGTTTTAAGCTTTGCCACTTTTAAAGGAGGGGTAAACTGGTTTATGAACTCAGTCCTAAAATCAGCCCATGTCGTGATTGCTCCAAAGGGAAGTGATTTTAACCATTCCTTATCTTCACCCTTCAAGGTGACCGGAAAAAGTCAAAGCATCACTGCATCTTTACTCACGTTAGGTGCATTAAAAAATGTGAAATATCCACCACCTCTTCTATATGCTCATAAGCGTCCTCATGCTCCTTCCCATAAAAAGGTAGTTCCCTTAACATATTAATAATGTGCCCCGGAAGTTCAAACTTTGCCGTGGTTGGGATTTTTGGTGGATCAAGACCCCATCTTTTTTCTTTCCTCATATATCTCTTGTAGTCTTCCATTGACATGGTCGTGATGTCCCCCATATTTCCTGCTAAAAAAAACTAGAAAAACACGTGTAAAAGGAACAAAAGCTAAAAACGAACTAGAAACTAACTGCAACGTGACCACGACATGGTGATGATGACCATGACGTGGTTACAGATCAGACAGAAAAAATAAATGCAGAAAAATAACTTTTTGCGGTTTTTACCCCACAAAAGGGATCGATTAACCTAAAGAAATTAAGTTAACAACTAAAATAGCCGTTCCTCGGTAACGACGCCAAAAACTTGATGTGCACAAATTATACGTATCAACTTTTAAATTTATAACCTAACAAACTTATACTAACTATGCACCTATAGGCAGTGTACCTAATCAGATTATAATATAGCTTGGGTAAGTCGGGTGTCGATAACAGGGAACAGTATTTAATTAATAAAATAATTACTAAAAGCTAAACTAAGAAAAACAACTAAAATGGGGGGTTTTATCTGATTTTACAAGTTCATAAAAACTTAAACTAAAATAACAAACTAATTACTAAAGTAAACAACTAGAAAGACAGTTTAAAACCAAGAATAAAAGATACTCTCGTTTAGCTTCGAATCCCTCCTTTTTCCTATGGTTGATTTCAAGTCAATGGATTAATTCCATTAGTTACCAAATAAAAGTTACTAGTCATCATGGTCAGACTAACTAGCATAAGTCAATTTAATAACTTTAACCCAAATGATCATGCAAGTTAAGGATACTAAATTGATTTTAAAGGTAATTTGGACTCTGAATGATAGAATCTACAGAATACTATTCTATGGTCAAGTCTAGTAATCAAGAAAATATTATGATCAAATACTGCTCTCAAACACATTTAAGCAACTAACTTATCACCTACACTAGGATATGGTCAATCTCTAGCTCTAGCAATTTAATGGTCATAAACAACTAGGTAAATCAATTTTCATGCAATTAACTGCAGTTTAACTACACAAAACTTGAGACTAGGAAATAAAGATAGAAACTTTAACTAGCTAGGTTTAGATTTATCAAACAATATTTAAAGCAAAACCAACTTCATCAATCCATCAAACAAGAAACCAACACATAGTATTTAGGAGTTCATCTAATCTAAACGAAAGCAAGGGTTTTTAGCCCATAATCACAGTTGGGAAACACATAAACATAAGGGAAACTAGACTAATCATGATTAAACTAGGCAAACCGAATGTGTAGATGTGAATCCTTGCTTCAATCTCTTTATCCTATGATCACTAGTTGAATTCTGCCCTCAAAGGGGTCTTGGAAGGGTATTTTTTTGTTAATAGTCGCAGCCTTCAGCCCTCTCTCTCTCTCCTGAAATCGACCTAATGTCCGAGATATATATACTTACCAAAAATCTCGACACCACGACGTGGTAAAGGCACCACGTCGTGGTCCTCAAGTTTATCCCGTATTCTCCAAGTCGGCGTCAAGAATCGCGAAGATTCCATTCACCACGTCGTGGTGGTTGAAAATCCGGCTTTTCTCAAAAAACGCAAGTCATCCGAAATTGTGTCTAGTTTTCAGATCATTTTGAATCTCATCAATCGAAGTTATGAGTCATGAGATATGGTCAAAGTACTGATGAGGGGTCAAGTTGTCCAACAACATCTTTCTTGTGTCTTCTTCTTGCCTAAGCTTGCATTTCCTGCTTCCAGCTTCCATGTTGCTTCCGAGCATGTCTTTTATGCTACATAATAAATATTAAACATAATAAGTACCTTTTGTTCTATAATAATCATAATTATAGCTAAAAGTATTAAGATATGATGTAAAATATATGTGTAGATATGCACATATCAAAATACCCCACACTTATCTTTTGCTTGCCCTCAAGCAAAACTAATTAATTTTAATTCAATCCTTCATCACCACCATCATATAGAACAGTCCATTTTGAACTCAGCCATTATACCAAGACCTCAATGTGTATATTTGTGTCTAAAATCCTAACAACTTCCCCAATCCTAAATACTCACAATCCTTATGAACCTTCACCCCTTAGTTTATACGACACTCATTTCTGCAACCCTCCGAATCAATCCCCAAAACTCTTTCTTAACCTCAAGGTATTTTTGGTTAAGCAACCCAATCATACATAATCTAGAAATTACAACTTTAGATACCAAATTGGAGCTCTTGGAATTCTTCATTTCTTTGATATTTGATCATCGATTTCTTTGAATTCACCACCTTTTTGTTTGATTTTTTGTATCTTCAACTTTTTGATTATTTTGAATTTTGATCTTTTGATCTTTTGATCTTCATACTTGATAGCTCCAAAATTCTTCAACTTTTTGATAATTTCTCTTTTTTTTTTCATGTATCTCACTTTTTTTACTCAAATCCTACATGCTTAAGCAAGGGTGCTTAACTTCAACCCTTATTGGTTAAAGGTATTAGTCTAAGCGTAATGACTACATAAGCTCTCTTGGATAGATTTCAGGTTTAGGCTGCAAAACATATTATGTTATATAAACTACCAGATTACCTTTCATATCTCATGGCTTTTCACTAGGAATGGGAAGCCACAAATACAACATAACATACATTGGCTCAGTTAAACATTTGAGCTCTCATTGGATCATCCCTTATAACACTAGCAAATTAAGTTCAAATTATTACTAGATTCAATTTTTAGATTAATATTTCAAATCTATTTCTAAATTTTTTTAAATTTACTACGTTTCAAGCAATTTTTTTTTCGACCCCTGCCCCACACTTATTACATACAATGCCCTCATTGTATGCATAAAATAATTTAAAAGCAGTAAAAGGTAAATAAAGGAACATACTCCCCTAGGATAGAAGATGCATCTCGAATCGTGTGTAGGATCTCTAGCTTGCTCTAAAGTATGGAAACAGAATTGGAAAGTAGAATGGCAGCCTCCTGATGTGATGAAAATCTCCCCCACGACATAGGAAAGTGTCAACCATGTCGTGGCAGCCGGGACATTACTTTAGGATGGCATAAAAATAAAATTCGATAGTGTTGGAACAGCTCATCCATACCATGTAATTCAATATAGAGTTGGAAACGCCACTCTTGAACACTTAGACTACTAAAAGTACGGGATCAGACTCGAAAAACGGACTCGAAAAGCACCATCTCGTGGCGGAATTCACCACCTCGTGGTGGCTCAAACATATTATTTTTCTGGTATTCTGACTGCGACAACATGACGTGGTGGGGATTACCACGGCGTGTTGGTCTTGAAATTGCAATATTCAGTGCCAGAATGAGCTGATTTCTGGAATATAAGTGGCACCAACGAATGTACGAAGCTGGTAGGCGTGACTCATCACTTATTGACGCAAACAAACACCCGAAAAATTGCTCAAATCTCGCTTCTCTCGTCGTTTTCTAATCTTTCTCTATAAAGAACCTTCTTTCGTCAATAATACCCTCACTCGGACTCTAAATATAATACCTGGAAAGCTTCTTCTTGTGAATGCAAATGTGCCGGATCGAATGAAATTAAAGAACCATTCTTGAAAAAAAAATGTGCTGAACCACTGCCACGACGTGTTGATGATGTCCACGTCGTGTTGTCTTCTTTTCAGTAAATATGCTTCAAAATGCTTTTCTCTTCATTATGTAGGAACTCCACACTTATTCAAAAACTTGTTCTTCAATTATGATCTTCAAAAATCGCATGGCTTCTTCAAATTAAGCTCCTTCACTTCTTCATTTTCGTTTAACGCTACAAAATAAGATCGAGAACTAGAGAAACACATCATCATTCGGTTAAACTAAAAAAAAACTAAAAATTAAAAACTAAAACAAATCAAAAGGAAACAAAAATGCAAACTCATAAAAATCGGGTTGCCTCCCGAGAAGCGCTTCTTTTTGTGGAGTCGTTAGCTGGACTGCTTCCCACTCTACGTTGCGTCAGGTGGAAGTGTAACCTCCCTATTCTCCGTCATCTTGAACCTTACTCGTTTGTAAGCAACCCTTCTATTGAATGCCTTTCTTGAACTTTCTTGCATTGTTGGGTTGACATCTTCTTTATGTTTCTGCTTGGGTTCTTTCCTCATTCCCGTGTCTTTAGCTTTTGTCTTGTCCCTTTCCGGGTTTTTCTTGTCAAAATGAGGTTCATCATATTCTTCTTCTTTTTCTTCAATCCGCTCTATGACTTGATCTGGTGGTCTTGTAAATGCAAACACCTCAAAAGTCATAAGCGTTGAAACTGGAGGTTTTGAATAATTCGCTTCTTTTTCCAATTGCTCTTCAAGTTCTATATGCTCCATGAACATTATGTTTCCTTGCTTCACCAAATTTTCCTTGGCACGAGATGGGAAAGGAAGAGGTGGTCGATACGGCTCAACAACAGAAAAATCATAATCTTCTTATATTGCCCACGACGTGGCACTATTGCCTCCACGTCGTGGCGACTGGGCAGCTTCATGATACTCTTCTTCTTCTTTCTTTTTTACTTCGAGTGACTGATTAGACTCCTCTTCAAGGTCCTTCATATGCACCAATTCATATTCTTCTTCTATATCAACGGCCATGGATTGAGCATTTTGGATTGACTCGATTTTTCGTGAAGGTGAATCCGGTAGCTTTTCTTGTACAAGCCTTGTTAATTGCACCACTTGCGTACAGATATTTAAAATAGATTCTTTTTGTTCTCTAAGTATAGCGTCTATAGCATCATGTCGTTTTCGATAGCTTCCATGAATCTAAATAACATTGACTCGAGAGCAGATATTTTCTCTGATTGGACTTGCTCAATTTGGTAGAGATCATGCTTAAGTTCTTGAATTTCTTTCACATCTCGTTCTCTCTTGTACTCCACCTCACAATCCTTAGTAGAATGGGGTCCCCCATAAGCTCCACATCTATCATGAATTGGTCCACCCATTTTTGTGATCTTTTCTTCCATTGCGTTGAGCTTTGCAATTACAGCACTGATAGTATCTTGACCTCCATCTTTACTTGACTTTCCTCTAGTGAAATCCTCCTTTGAGTTGTGATACTCTCTTGAATGCTTAGCGAATTCTTCAATCAAAGCTTTATTTGTAGCGAGATTCTTTTTTGTCATGGGCCCTTGCGAGTCTAGAAGTTGACAAGTGCACACATTGACTCCATCATAAAATATCAAGATTTCTTGTTGTACATTGAAGTCATGTTGAGGGCAATGTCGTAACAATCTCTTGTAACGCTCCCAAGCTTCGTATAGCGACTCCCGTTGTAATTGTTGAAAATTTTGGATATTTGTTTTAAGCTTTGCCACTTTTAAAGGAGGGGTAAACTGGTTTATGAACTCAGTCCTAAAATCAGCCCATGTCGTGATTGCTCCAAAGGGAAGTGATTTTAACCATTCCTTATCTTCACCCTTCAAGGTGACCGGAAAAAGTCAAAGCATCACTGCATCTTTACTCACGTTAGGTGCATTAAAAAATGTGAAATATCCACCACCTCTTCTATATGCTCATAAGCGTCCTCATGCTCCTTCCCATAAAAAGGTAGTTCCCTTAACATATTAATAATGTGCCCCGGAAGTTCAAACTTTGCCGTGGTTGGGATTTTTGGTGGATCAAGACCCCATCTTTTTTCTTTCCTCATATATCTCTTGTAGTCTTCCATTGACATGGTCGTGATGTCCCCCATATTTCCTGCTAAAAAAAACTAGAAAAACACGTGTAAAAGGAACAAAAGCTAAAAACGAACTAGAAACTAACTGCAACGTGACCACGACATGGTGATGATGACCATGACGTGGTTACAGATCAGACAGAAAAAATAAATGCAGAAAAATAACTTTTTGCGGTTTTTACCCCACAAAAGGGATCGATTAACCTAAAGAAATTAAGTTAACAACTAAAATAGCCGTTCCTCGGTAACGGCGCAAAAAACTTGATGTGCACAAATTATACGTATCAACTTTTAAATTTATAACCTAACAAACTTATACTAACTATGCACCTATAGGCAGTGTACCTAATCAGATTATAATATAGCTTGGGTAAGTCGGGTGTCGATAACAGGGAACAGTATTTAATTAATAAAATAATTACTAAAAGCTAAACTAAGAAAAACAACTAAAATGGGGGGTTTTATCTGATTTTACAAGTTCATAAAAACTTAAACTAAAATAACAAACTAATTACTAAAGTAAACAACTAGAAAGACAGTTTAAAACCAAGAATAAAAGATACTCTCGTTTAGCTTCGAATCCCTCCTTTTTCCTATGGTTGATTTCAAGTCAATGGATTAATTCCATTAGTTACCAAATAAAAGTTACTAGTCATCATGGTCATACTAACTAGCATAAGTCAATTTAATAACTTTAACCCAAATGATCATGCAAGTTAAGGATACTAAATTGATTTTAAAGGTAATTTGGACTCTGAATGATAGAATCTACAGAATACTATTCTATGGTCAAGTCTAGTAATCAAGCAAATATTATGATCAAATACTGCTCTCAAACACATTTAAGCAACTAACTTATCACCTACACTAGGATATGGTCAATCTCTAGCTCTAGCAATTTAATGGTCATAAATAACTAGGTAAATCAATTTTCATGCAATTAACTGCAGTTTAACTACACAAAACTTGAGACTAGGAAATAAAGATAGAAACTTTAACTAGCTAGGTTTAGATTTATCAAACAATATTTAAAGCAAAACCAACTTCATCAATCCATCAAACAAGAAACCAACACATAGTATTTAGGAGTTCATCTAATCTAAACGAAAGCAAGGGTTTTTAGCCCATAATCACAGTTGGGAAACACATAAACATAAGGGAAACTAGACTAATCATGATTAAACTAGGCAAACCGAATGTGTAGATGCGAATCCTTGCTTCAATCTCTTTATCCTATGATCACTAGTTGAATTCTGCCCTCAAAGGGGTCTTGGAAGGGTATTTTTTCGTTAATAGTCGCAGCCTTCAGCCTTCTCTCTCTCTCTCCTGAAATCGACCTAATGTCCGAGATATATATACTTACCAAAAATCTCGACACCACGACGTGGTAAAGGCACCACGTCGTGGTCCTCAAGTTTATCCCGTATTCTCCAAGTCGGCGTCAAGAATCGCGAAGATTCCATTCACCACGTCGTGGTGGTTGAAAATCCGGCTTTTCTCAAAAAACGCAAGTCATCCGAAATTGTGTCTAGTTTTCAGATCATTTTGAATCTCATCAATCGAAGTTACGAGTCATGAGATATGGTTAAAGTACTGACGAGGGGTCAAGTTGTCCAACAACATCTTTCTTGTGTCTTCTTCTTGCCTAAGCTTGAATTTCCTGCTTCCAGCTTCCATGTTGCTTCCGAGCATGTCTTTTATGCTACATAATAAATATTAAACATAATAAGTACCTTTTGTTCTATAATAAGAATAATTATAGCTAAAAGTATTAAGATATGATGTAAAATATATGTGTAGATATGCACATATCAAAATACCCCACACTTATCTTTTGCTTGCCCTCAAGCAAAACTAATTAATTTTAATTCAATCCTTCATCACCACCATCATATAGAACAGTCCATTTTGAACTCAGCCATTATACCAAGACCTCAATGCGTATATTTGTGTCTAAAATCCTAACAACTTCCCCAATCCTAAATACTCACAATCCTTATGAACCTTCACCCCTTAGTTTATACGACACTCATTTCTGCAATCCTCCGAATCAATCCCCAAAACTCTTTCTTAACCTCAAGGTATTTTTGGTTAAGCAACCCAATCATACATAATCTAGAAATTACAACTTTAGATACCAAATTGGAGCTCTTGGAATTCTTCACTTCTTTGATATTTGATCATCGATTTCTTTGAATTCACCACCTTTTTGTTTGATTTTTTGTATCTTCAACTTTTTGATTATTTTGAATTTTGATCTTTTGATCTTTTGATCTTCATACTTGATAGCTCCAAAATTCTTCAACTTTTTGATAATTTCTCTTTTTTTTTTCATGTATCTCACTTTTTTTACTCAAATCCTACATGCTTAAGCAAGGGTGCTTAACTTCAACCCTTATTGGTTAAAGGTATTAGTCTAAGCGTAATGACTACATAAGCTCTCCTGGATAGATTTCAGGTTTAGGCTGCAAAACATATTATGTTATATAAACTACCAGATTACCTTTCATATCTCATGGCTTTTCACTAGGAATGGGAAGCCACAAATACAACATAACATACATTGGCTCAGTTAAACATTTGAGCTCTCATTGGATCATCCCTTATAACACTAGCAAATTAAGTTCAAATTATTACTAGATTCAATTTTTAGATTAATATTTCAAATCTATTTCTAAATTTTTTTAAAATTTACTACGTTTCAAGCAATTTTTTTTTTCGACCCCTGCCCCACACTTATTACATACAATGCCCTCATTGTATGCATAAAATAATTTAAAAGCAGTAAAAGGTAAATAAAGGAACATACTCCCCTAGGATAGAAGATGCATCTCGAATCGTGTGTAGGATCTCTAGCTTGCTCTAAAGTATGGAAACAGAATTGGAAAGTAGAATGGCAGCCTCCTGATGTGATGAAAATCTCCCCCACGACATAGGAAAGTGTCAACCATGTCGTGGCAGCCGGGACATTACTTTAGGATGGCATAAAAATAAAATTCGATAGTGTTGGAACAGCTCATCCATACCATGTAATTCAATATAGAGTTGGAAACGCCACTCTTGAACACTTAGACTACTAAAAGTACGGGATCAGACTCGAAAAACAGACTCGAAAAGCACCATCTCGTGGCGGAATTCACCACCTCGTGGTGGCTCAAACAAATTATTTTTCTGGTATTCTGACTGCGACAACATGACGTGGTGGGGATTACGACGACGTGTTGGTCTTGAAATTGCAATATTCAGTGCCAGAATGAGCTGATTTTTGGAATATAAGTGGCACCAACGAATGTACGAAGCTGGTAGGCGTGACTCATCACTTATTGACGCAAACAAACACCCGAAAAATTGCTCAAATCTCGCTTCTCTCGTCGTTTTCTAATCTTTCTCTATAAAGAACCTTCTTTCGTCAATAATACCCTCACTCGGACTCTAAATATAATACCTGGAAAGCTTCTTCTTGTGAATGCAAATGTGCCGGATCGAATGAAATTAAAGAACCATTCTTGAAAAAAAAATGTGCTGAACCACTGCCACGACGTGTTGATGATGTCCACGTCGTGTTGTCTTCTTTTCAGTAAATATGCTTCAAAATGCTTTTCTCTTCATTATGTAGGAACTCCACACTTATTCAAAAACTTGTTCTTCAATTATGATCTTCAAAAATCGCATGGCTTCTTCAAATTAAGCTCCTTCACTTCTTCATTTTCGTTTAACGCTACAAAATAAGATCGAGAACTAGAGAAACACATCATCATTCGGTTAAACTAAAAAAAACTAAAAATTAAAAACTAAAACAAATCAAAAGGAAACAAAAACGCAAACTCATAAAAATCGGGTTGCCTCCCGAGAAGCGCTTCTTTTTGAGGAGTCGTTAGCTGGTCTCCTTCCCACTCTACGCTGCGTCAGGTGGAAGTGTAACCTCCATATTCTCCGTCATCTTGAACCTTACTCGTTTGTAAGCAACCCTTCTATTGAATGCCTTTCTTGATCTTTCTTGCATTGTTGGGTTGACATCTTCTTTATGTTTCTGCTTGGGTTCTTTCCTCATTCCCGTGTCTTTAGCTTTTGTCTTGTCCCTTTCCGGGTTTTTCTTGTCAAAATGAGGTTCATCATATTCTTCTTCTTTTTCTTCAATCCGCTCTATGACTTGATCTGGTGGTCTTGTAAAAGCAAACACCTCAAAAGTCATAAGCGTTGAAACTGGAGGTTTTGAATAATTCGCTTCTTTTTCCAATTGCTCTTCAAGTTCTATATGCTCCATGAACATTATGTTTCCTTGCTTCACCAAATTTTCCTTGGCACGAGATGGGAAAGGAAGAGGTGGTCGATACGGCTCAACAACAGAAAAATCATAATCTTCTTATATTGCCCACGACGTGGCACTATTGCCTCCACGTCGTGGCGACTGGGCAGCTTCATGATACTCTTCTTCTTCTTTCTTTTTTACTTCGAGTGACTGATTAGACTCCTCTTCAAGGTCCTTCATATGCACCAATTCATATTCTTCTTCTATATCAACGGCCATGGATTGAGCATTTTGGATTGACTCGATTTTTCGTGAAGGTGAATCCGGTAGCTTTTCTTGTACAAGCCTTGTTAATTGCACCACTTGCGTATAGATACTTAAAATAGATTCTTTTTGTTCTCTAAGTATAGCGTCTATAGCATCATGTCGTTTTCGATAGCTTCCATGAATCTAAATAACATTGACTCGAGAGCAGATATTTTCTCTGATTGGACTTGCTCAATTTGGTAGAGATCATGCTTAAGTTCTTGAATTTCTTTCACATCTCGTTCTCTCTTGTACTCCACCTCACAATCCTTAGTAGAATGGGGTCCCCCATAAGCTCCACATCTATCATGAATTGGTCCACCCATTTTTGTGATCTTTTCTTCCATTGCGTTGAGCTTTGCAATTACAGCACTGATAGTATCTTGACCTCCATCTTTACTTGACTTTCCTCTAGTGAAATCCTCCTTTGAGTTGTGATACTCTCTTGAATGCTTAGCGAATTCTTCAATCAAAGCTTTATTTGTAGCCAGATTCTTTTTTGTCATGGGCCCTTGCGAGTCTAGAAGTTGACAAGTGCACACATTGACTCCATCATAAAATATCAAGATTTCTTGTTGTACATTGAAGTCATGTTGAGGGCAATGTCGTAACAATCTCTTGTAACGCTCCCAAGCTTCGTGTAGCGACTCCCGTTGTAATTGTTGAAAATTTTGGATATTTGTTTTAAGCTTTGCCACTTTTAAAGGAGGGGTAAACTGGTTTATGAACTCAGTCCTAAAATCAGCCCATGTCGTGATTGCTCCAAAGGGAAGTGATTTTAACCATTCCTTATCTTCACCCTTCAAGGTGACCGGAAAAAGTCAAAGCATCACTGCATCTTTACTCACGTTAGGTGCATTAAAAAATGTGAAATATCCACCACCTCTTCTATATGCTCATAAGCGTCCTCATGCTCCTTCCCATAAAAAGGTAGTTCCCTTAACATAATAATAATGTGCCTCGGAAGTTCAAACTTTGCCGTGGTTGGGATTTTTGGTGGATCAAGACCCCATCTTTTTTCTTTCCTCATATATCTCTTGTAGTCTTCCATTGACATGGTCGTGATGTCCCCCATATTTCCTGCTAAAAAAAACTAGAAAAACACGTGTAAAAGGAACAAAAGCTAAAAACGAACTAGAAACTAACTGCAACGTGACCACGACATGGTGATGATGACCATGACGTGGTTACAGATCAGACAGAAAAAATAAATGCAGAAAAATAACTTTTTGCGGTTTTTACCCCACAAAAGGGATCGATTAACCTAAAGAAATTAAATTAACAACTAAAATAGCCGTTCCTCGGTAACGGCGCCAAAAACTTGATGTGCACAAATTATACCTATCAACTTTTAAATTTATAACCTAACAAACTTATACTAACTATGCACCTATAGGCAGTGTACCTAATCAGATTATAGTATAGCTTGGGTAAGTCGGGTGTCGATAACAGGGAACAGTATTTAATTAATAAAATAATTACTAAAAGCTAAACTAAGAAAAACAACTAAAATGGGGGGTTTTATCTGATTTTACAAGTTCAAAAAAACTTAAACTAAAATAACAAACTAATTACTAAAGTAAACAACTAGAAAGACAGTTTAAAACCAAGAATAAAAGATACTCTCGTTTAGCTTCGAATCCCTCCTTTTTCCTATGGTTGATTTCAAGTCAATGGATTAATTCCATTAGTTACCAAATAAAAGTTACTAGTCATCATGGTCAGACTAACTAGCATAAGTCAATTTAATAACTTTAACCCAAATGATCATGCAAGTTAAGGATACTAAATTGATTTTAAAGGTAATTTGGACTCTGAATGATAGAATCTACAGAATACTATTCTATGGTCAAGTCTAGTAATCAAGCAAATATTATGATCAAATACTGCTCTCAAACACATTTAAGCAACTAACTTATCACCTACACTAGGATATGGTCAATCTCTAGCTCTAGCAATTTAATGGTCATAAACAACTAGGTAAATCAATTTTCATGCAATTAACTGCAGTTTAACTACACAAAACTTGAGACTAGGAAATAAAGATAGAAACTTTAACTAGCTAGGTTTAGATTTATCAAACAATATTTAAAGCAAAACCAACTTCATCAATCCATCAAACAAGAAACCAACACATAGTATTTAGGAGTTCATCTAATCTAAACGAAAGCAAGGGTTTTTAGCCCATAATCACAGTTGGGAAACACATAAACATAAGGGAAACTAGACTAATCATGATTAAACTAGGCAAACCGAATGTGTAGATGCGAATCCTTGCTTCAATCTCTTTATCCTATGATCACTAGTTGAATTCTGCCCTCAAAGGGGTCTTGGAAGGGTATTTTTTTGTTAATAGTCGCAGCCTTCAGCCCTCTCTCTCTCTCCTGAAATCGACCTAATGTCCGAGATATATATACTTACCAAAAATCTCGACACCACGACGTGGTAAAGGCACCACGTCGTGGTCCTCAAGTTTATCCCGTATTCTCCAAGTCGGCGTCAAGAATCGCGAAGATTCCATTCACCACGTCGTGGTGGTTGAAAATCCGGCTTTTCTCAAAAAATGCAAGTCATCCGTAATTGTGTCTAGTTTTCAGATCATTTTGAATCTCATCAATCGAAGTTACGAGTCATGAGATATGGTCAAAGTACTGACGAGGGGTCAAGTTGTCCAACAACATCTTTCTTGTGTCTTCTTCTTGCCTAAGCTTGCATTTCCTGCTTCCAGCTTCCATGTTGCTTCCGAGCATGTCTTTTATGCTACATAATAAATATTAAACATAATAAGTACCTTTTGTTCTATAATAATCATAATTATAGCTAAAAGTATTAAGATATGATGTAAAATATATGTGTAGATATGCACATATCAAAATACCCCACACTTATCTTTTGCTTGCCCTCAAGCAAAACTAATTAATTTTAATTCAATCCTTCATCACCACCATCATATAGAACAGTCCATTTTGAACTCAGCCATTATACCAAGACCTCAATGCGTATATTTGTGTCTAAAATCCTAACAACTTCCCCAATCCTAAATACTCACAATCCTTATGAACCTTCACCCCTTAGTTTATACGACACTCATTTCTGCAATCCTCCGAATCAATCCCCAAAACTCTTTCTTAACCTCAAGGTATTTTTGGTTAAGCAACCCAATCATACATAATCTAGAAATTACAACTTTAGATACCAAATTGGAGCTCTTGGAATTCTTCACTTCTTTGATATTTGATCATCGATTTCTTTGAATTCACCACCTTTTTGTTTGATTTTTTGTATCTTCAACTTTTTGATTATTTTGAATTTTGATCTTTTGATCTTTTGATCTTCATACTTGATAGCTCCAAAATTCTTCAACTTTTTGATAATTTCTCTTTTTTTTTTTTCATGTATCTCACTTTTTTTACTCAAATCCTACATGCTTAAGCAAGGGTGCTTAACTTCAACCCTTATTGGTTAAAGGTATTAGTCTAAGCGTAATGACTACATAAGCTCTCCTTGATAGATTTCAGGTTTAGGCTGCAAAACATATTATGTTATATAAACTACCAGATTACCTTTCATATCTCATGGCTTTTCACTAGGAATGGGAAGCCACAAATACAACATAACATACATTGGCTCAGTTAAACATTTGAGCTCTCATTGGATCATCCCTTATAACACTAGCAAATTAAGTTCAAATTATTACTAGATTCAATTTTTAGATTAATATTTCAAATCTATTTCTAAATTTTTTTAAAATTTACTACGTTTCAAGCAATTTTTTTTTTCGACCCCTGCCCCACACTTATTACATACAATGCCCTCATTGTATGCATAAAATAATTTAAAAGCAGTAAAAGGTAAATAAAGGAACATACTCCCCTAGGATAGAAGATGCATCTCGAATCGTGTGTAGGATCTCTAGCTTGCTCTAAAGTATGGAAACAGAATTGGAAAGTAGAATGGCAGCCTCCTGATGTGATGAAAATCTCCCCCACGACATAGGAAAGTGTCAACCATGTCGTGGCAGCCGGGACATTACTTTAGGATGGCATAAAAATAAAATTCGATAGTGTTGGAACAGCTCATCCATACCATGTAATTCAATATAGAGTTGGAAATGCCACTCTTGAACACTTAGACTACTAAAAGTACGGGATCAGACTCGAAAAACAGACTCGAAAAGCACCATCTCGTGGCGGAATTCACCACCTCGTGGTGGCTCAAACAGATTATTTTTCTGGTATTCTGACTGCGACAACATGACGTGGTGGGGATTACCACGACGTGTTGGTCTTGAAATTGCAATATTCAGTGCCAGAATGAGCTGATTTCTGGAATATAAGTGGCACCAACGAATGTACGAAGCTGGTAGGCGTGACTCATCACTTATTGACGCAAACAAACACCCGAAAAATTGCTCAAATCTCGCTTCTCTCGTCGTTTTCTAATCTTTCTCTATAAAGAACCTTCTTTCGTCAATAATACCCTCACTCGGACTCTAAATATAATACCTGGAAAGCTTCTTCTTGTGAATGCAAATGTGCCGAATCGAATGAAATTAAAGAACCATTCTTGAAAAAAAAATGTGCTGAACCACTGCCACGACGTGTTGATGATGTCCACGTCGTGTTGTCTTCTTTTCAGTAAATATGCTTCAAAATGCTTTTCTCTTCATTATGTAGGAACTCCACACTTATTCAAAAACTTGTTCTTCAATTATGATCTTCAAAAATCGCATGGCTTCTTCAAATTAAGCTCCTTCACTTCTTCATTTTCGTTTAACGCTACAAAATAAGATCGAGAACTAGAGAAACACATCATCATTCGGTTAAACTAAAAAAAACTAAAAATTAAAAACTAAAACAAATCAAAAGGAAACAAAAACGCAAACTCATAAAAATCGGGTTGCCTCCCGAGAAGCGCTTCTTTTTGAGGAGTCGTTAGCTGGTCTCCTTCCCACTCTACGCTGCGTCAGGTGGAAGTGTAACCTCCATATTCTCCGTCATCTTGAACCTTACTCGTTTGTAAGCAACCCTTCTATTGAATGCCTTTCTTGATCTTTCTTGCATTGTTGGGTTGACATCTTCTTTATGTTTCTGCTTGGGTTCTTTCCTCATTCCCGTGTCTTTAGCTTTTGTCTTGTCCCTTTCCGGGTTTTTCTTGTCAAAATGAGGTTCATCATATTCTTCTTCTTTTTCTTCAATCCGCTCTATGACTTGATCTGGTGGTCTTGTAAAAGCAAACACCTCAAAAGTCATAAGCGTTGAAACTGGAGGTTTTGAATAATTCGCTTCTTTTTCCAATTGCTCTTCAAGTTCTATATGCTCCATGAACATTATGTTTCCTTGCTTCACCAAATTTTCCTTGGCACGAGATGGGAAAGGAAGAGGTGGTCGATACGGCTCAACAACAGAAAAATCATAATCTTCTTATATTGCCCACGACGTGGCACTATTGCCTCCACGTCGTGGCGACTGGGCAGCTTCATGATACTCTTCTTCTTCTTTCTTTTTTACTTCGAGTGACTGATTAGACTCCTCTTCAAGGTCCTTCATATGCACCAATTCATATTCTTCTTCTATATCAACGGCCATGGATTGAGCATTTTGGATTGACTCGATTTTTCGTGAAGGTGAATCCGGTAGCTTTTCTTGTACAAGCCTTGTTAATTGCACCACTTGCGTATAGATACTTAAAATAGATTCTTTTTGTTCTCTAAGTATAGCGTCTGTAGCATCATGTCGTTTTCGATAGCTTCCATGAATCTAAATAACATTGACTCGAGAGCAGATATTTTCTCTGATTGGACTTGCTCAATTTGGTAGAGATCATGCTTAAGTTCTTGAATTTCTTTCACATCTCGTTCTCTCTTGTACTCCACCTCACAATCCTTAGTAGAATGGGGTCCCCCATAAGCTCCACATCTATCATGAATTGGTCCACCCATTTTTGTGATCTTTTCTTCCATTGCGTTGAGCTTTGCAATTACAGCACTGATAGTATCTTGACCTCCATCTTTACTTGACTTTCCTCTAGTGAAATCCTCCTTTGAGTTGTGATACTCTCTTGAATGCTTAGCGAATTCTTCAATCAAAGCTTTATTTGTAGCCAGATTCTTTTTTGTCATGGGCCCTTGCGAGTCTAGAAGTTGACAAGTGCACACATTGACTCCATCATAAAATATCAAGATTTCTTGTTGTACATTGAAGTCATGTTGAGGGCAATGTCGTAACAATCTCTTGTAACGCTCCCAAGCTTCGTATAGCGACTCCCGTTGTAATTGTTGAAAATTTTGGATATTTGTTTTAAGCTTTGCCACTTTTAAAGGAGGGGTAAACTGGTTTATGAACTCAGTCCTAAAATCAGCCCATGTCGTGATTGCTCCAAAGGGAAGTGATTTTAACCATTCCTTATCTTCACCCTTCAAGGTGACCGGAAAAAGTCAAAGCATCACTGCATCTTTACTCACGTTAGGTGCATTAAAAAATGTGAAATATCCACCACCTCTTCTATATGCTCATAAGCGTCCTCATGCTCCTTCCCATAAAAAGGTAGTTCCCTTAACATAATAATAATGTGCCCCGGAAGTTCAAACTTTGCCGTGGTTGGGATTTTTGGTGGATCAAGACCCCATCTTTTTTCTTTCCTCATATATCTCTTGTAGTCTTCCATTGACATGGTCGTGATGTCCCCCATATTTCCTACTAAAAAAAACTAGAAAAACACGTGTAAAAGGAACAAAAGCTAAAAACGAACTAGAAACTAACTGCAACGTGACCACGACATGGTGATGATGACCATGACGTGGTTACAGATCAGACAGAAAAAATAAATGCAGAAAAATAACTTTTTGCGGTTTTTACCCCACAAAAGGGATCGATTAACCTAAAGAAATTAAATTAACAACTAAAATAGCCGTTCCTCGGTAACGGCGCCAAAAACTTGATGTGCACAAATTATACCTATCAACTTTTAAATTTATAACCTAACAAACTTATACTAACTATGCACCTATAGGCAGTGTACCTAATCAGATTATAGTATAGCTTGGGTAAGTCGGGTGTCGATAACAGGGAACAGTATTTAATTAATAAAATAATTACTAAAAGCTAAACTAAGAAAAACAACTAAAATGGGGGGTTTTATCTGATTTTACAAGTTCATAAAAACTTAAACTAAAATAACAAACTAATTACTAAAGTAAACAACTAGAAAGACAGTTTAAAACCAAGAATAAAAGATACTCTCGTTTAGCTTCGAATCCCTCCTTTTTCCTATGGTTGATTTCAAGTCAATGGATTAATTCCATTAGTTACCAAATAAAAGTTACTAGTCATCATGGTCAGACTAACTAGCATAAGTCAATTTAATAACTTTAACCCAAATGATCATGCAAGTTAAGGATACTAAATTGATTTTAAAGGTAATTTGGACTCTGAATGATAGAATCTACAGAATACTATTCTATGGTCAAGTCTAGTAATCAAGCAAATATTATGATCAAATACTGCTCTCAAACACATTTAAGCAACTAACTTATCACCTACACTAGGATATGGTCAATCTCTAGCTCTAGCAATTTAATGGTCATAAACAACTAGGTAAATCAATTTTCATGCAATTAACTGCAGTTTAACTACACAAAACTTGAGACTAGGAAATAAAGATAGAAACTTTAACTAGCTAGGTTTAGATTTATCAAACAATATTTAAAGCAAAACCAACTTCATCAATCCATCAAACAAGAAACCAACACATAGTATTTAGGAGTTCATCTAATCTAAACGAAAGCAAGGGTTTTTAGCCCATAATCACAGTTGGGAAACACATAAACATAAGGGAAACTAGACTAATCATGATTAAACTAGGCAAACCGAATGTGTAGATGCGAATCCTTGCTTCAATCTCTTTATCCTATGATCACTAGTTGAATTCTGCCCTCAAAGGGGTCTTGGAAGGGTATTTTTTTGTTAATAGTCGCAGCCTTCAGCCCTCTCTCTCTCCTGAAATCGACCTAATGTCCGAGATATATATACTTACCAAAAATCTCGACACCACGACGTGGTAAAGGCACCACGTCGTGGTCCTCAAGTTTATCCCGTATTCTCCAAGTCGGCGTCAAGAATCGCGAAGATTCCATTCACCACGTCGTGGTGGTTGAAAATCCGGCTTTTCTCAAAAAATGCAAGTCATCCGAAATTGTGTCTAGTTTTTAGATCATTTTGAATCTCATCAATCGAAGTTACGAGTCATGAGATATGGTCAAAGTACTGACGAGGGGTCAAGTTGTCCAACAACATCTTTCTTGTGTCTTCTTCTTGCCTAAGCTTGCATTTCCTGCTTCCAGCTTCCATGTTGCTTCCGAGCATGTCTTTTATGCTACATAATAAATATTAAACATAATAAGTACCTTTTGTTCTATAATAATCATAATTTTAGCTAAAAGTATTAAGATATGATGTAAAATATATGTGTAGATATGCACATATCAAAATACCCCACACTTATCTTTTGCTTGCCCTCAAGCAAAACTAATTAATTTTAATTCAATCCTTCATCACCACCATCATATAGAACAGTCCATTTTGAACTCAGCCATTATACCAAGACCTCAATGCGTATATTTGTGTCTAAAATCCTAACAACTTCCCCAATCCTAAATACTCACAATCCTTATGAACCTTCACCCCTTAGTTTATACGACACTCATTTCTGCAATCCTCCGAATCAATCCCCAAAACTCTTTCTTAACCTCAAGGTATTTTTGGTTAAGCAACCCAATCATACATAATCTAGAAATTACAACTTTAGATACCAAATTGGAGCTCTTGGAATTCTTCACTTCTTTGATATTTGATCATCGATTTCTTTGAATTCACCACCTTTTTGTTTGATTTTTTGTATCTTCAACTTTTTGATTATTTTGAATTTTGATCTTTTGATCTTTTGATCTTCATACTTGATAGCTCCAAAATTCTTCAACTTTTTGATAATTTCTCTTTTTTTTTTTCATGTATCTCACTTTTTTTACTCAAATCCTACATGCTTAAGCAAGGGTGCTTAACTTCAACCCTTATTGGTTAAAGGTATTAGTCTAAGCGTAATGACTACATAAGCTCTCCTGGATAGATTTCAGGTTTAGGCTGCAAAACATATTATGTTATATAAACTACCAGATTACCTTTCATATCTCATGGCTTTTCACTAGGAATGGGAAGCCACAAATACAACATAACATACATTGGCTCAGTTAAACATTTGAGCTCTCATTGGATCATCCCTTATAACACTAGCAAATTAAGTTCAAATTATTACTAGATTCAATTTTTAGATTAATATTTCAAATCTATTTCTAAATTTTTTAAAAATTTACTACGTTTCAAGCAATTTTTTTTTCGACCCCTGCCCCACACTTATTACATACAATGCCCTCATTGTATGCATAAAATAATTTAAAAGCAGTAAAAGGTAAATAAAGGAACATACTCCCCTAGGATAGAAGATGCATCTCGAATCGTGTGTAGGATCTCTAGCTAGCTCTAAAGTATGGAAACGGAATTGGAAAGTAGAATGGCAGCCTCCTGATGTGATGAAAATCTCCCCCACGACATAGGAAAGTGTCAACCATGTCGTGGCAGCCGGGACATTACTTTAGGATGGCATAAAAATAAAATTCGATAGTGTTGGAACAGCTCATCCATACCATGTAATTCAATATAGAGTTGGAAACGCCACTCTTGAACACTTAGACTACTAAAAGTACGGGATCAGACTCGAAAAACAGACTCGAAAAGCACCATCTCGTGGCGGAATTCACCACCTCGTGGTGGCTCAAACAGATTATTTTTCTGGTATTCTGACTGCGACAACATGACGTGGTGGGGATTACCACGACGTGTTGGTCTTGAAATTGCAATATTCAGTGCCAGAATGAGCTGATTTCTGGAATATAAATGGCACCAACGAATGTACGAAGCTGGTAGGCGTGACTCATCACTTATTGACGCAAACAAACACCCGAAAAATTGCTCAAATCTCGCTTCTCTCGTCGTTTTCTAATCTTTCTCTATAAAGAACCTTCTTTCGTCAATAATACCCTCACTCGGACTCTAAATATAATACCTGGAAAGCTTCTTCTTGTGAATGCAAATGTGCCGGATCGAATGAAATTAAAGAACCATTCTTGAAAAAAAAATGTAATGAACCACTGCCACGACGTGTTGATGATGTCCACGTCGTGTTGTCTTCTTTTCAGTAAATATGCTTCAAAATGCTTTTCTCTTCATTATGTAGGAACTCCACACTTATTCAAAAACTTGTTCTTCAATTATGATCTTCAAAAATCGCATGACTTCTTCAAATTAAGCTCCTTCACTTCTTCATTTTCGTTTAACGCTACAAAATAAGATCGAGAACTAGAGAAACACATCATCATTCGGTTAAACTAAAAAAACTAAAAATTAAAAACTAAAACAAATCAAAAGGAAACAAAAACGCAAACTCATAAAAATCGGGTTGCCTCCCGAGAAGCGCTTCTTTTTGAGGAGTCGTTAGCTGGTCTCCTTCCCACTCTACGCTGCGTCAGGTGGAAGTGTAACCTCCCTATTCTCCGTCATCTTGAACCTTACTCGTTTGTAAGCAACCCTTCTATTGAATGCCTTTCTTGATCTTTCTTGCATTGTTGGGTTGACATCTTCTTTATGTTTCTGCTTGGGTTCTTTCCTCATTCCCGTGTCTTTAGCTTTTGTCTTGTCCCTTTCCGGGTTTTTCTTGTCAAAATGAGGTTCATCATATTCTTCTTCTTTTTCTTCAATCCGCTCTATGACTTGATCTGGTGGTCTTGTAAAAGCAAACACCTCAAAAGTCATAAGCGTTGAAACTGGAGGTTTTGAATAATTCGCTTCTTTTTCCAATTGCTCTTCAAGTTCTATATGTTCCATGAACATTATGTTTCCTTGCTTCACCAAATTTTCCTTGGCACGAGATGGGAAAGGAAGAGGTGGTCGATACGGCTCAACAACAGAAAAATCATAATCTTCTTATATTGCCCACGACGTGGCACTATTGCCTCCACGTCGTGGCGACTGGGCAGCTTCATGATACTCTTCTTCTTCTTTCTTTTTTACTTCGAGTGACTGATTAGACTCCTCTTCAAGGTCCTTCATATGCACCAATTCATATTCTTCTTCTATATCAACGGCCATGGATTGAGCATTTTGGATTGACTCGATTTTTCGTGAAGGTGAATCCGGTAGCTTTTCTTGTACAAGCCTTGTTAATTGCACCACTTGCGTACAGATACTTAAAATAGATTCTTTTTGTTCTCTAAGTATAGCGTCTATAGCATCATGTCGTTTTCGATAGCTTCCATGAATCTAAATAACATTGACTCGAGAGCAGATATTTTCTCTGATTGGACTTGCTCAATTTGGTAGAGATCATGCTTAAGTTCTTGAATTTCTTTCATATCTCGTTCTCTCTTGTACTCCACCTCACAATCCTTAGTAGAATGGGGTCCCCCATAAGCTCCACATCTATCATGAATTGGTCCACCCATTTTTGTGATCTTTTCTTCCATTGCGTTGAGCTTTGCAATTACAGCACTGATAGTATCTTGACCTCCATCTTTACTTGACTTTCCTCTAGTGAAATCCTCCTTTGAGTTGTGATACTCTCTTGAATGCTTAGCGAATTCTTCAATCAAAGCTTTATTTGTAGCCAGATTCTTTTTTGTCATGGGCCCTTGCGAGTCTAGAAGTTGACAAGTGCACACATTGACTCCATCATAAAATATCAAGATTTCTTGTTGTACATTGAAGTCATGTTGAGGGCAATGTCGTAACAATCTCTTGTAACGCTCCCAAGCTTCGTATAGCGACTCCCCTTCTAATTGTTGAAAATTTTGGATATTTGTTTTAAGCTTTGCCACTTTTAAAGGAGGGGTAAACTGGTTTATGAACTCAGTCCTAAAATCAGCCCATGTCGTGATTGCTCCAAAGGGAAGTGATTTTAACCATTCCTTATCTTCACCCTTCAAGGTGACCGGAAAAATTCAAAGCATCACTACATCTTTACTCACGTTAGGTGCATTAAAAAATGTGAAATATCCACCACCTCTTCTATATGCTCATAAGCGTCCTTATGCTCCTTCCCATAAAAAGGTAGTTCCCTTAACATATTAATAATGTGCCCCGGAAGTTCAAACTTTGCCGTGGTTGGGATTTTTGGTGGATCAAGACCCCATCTTTTTTCTTTCCTCATATATCTCTTGTACTCTTCCATTGACATGGTCGTGATGTCCCCCATATTTCCTACTAAAAAAACTAGAAAAACACGTGTAAAAGGAACAAAAGCTAAAAACGAACTAGAAACTAACTGCAACGTGACCACGACATGGTGATGATGACCATGACGTGGTTACAGTTCAGACAGAAAAAATAAATGCAGAAAAATAACTTTTTGCGGTTTTTACCCCACAAAAGGGATCGATTAACCTAAAGAAATTAAATTAACAACTAAAATAGTCGTTCCTCGGTAACGGCGCCAAAAACTTGATGTGCACAAATTATACCTATCAACTTTTAAATTTATAACCTAACAAACTTATACTAACTATGCACCTATAGGCAGTGTACCTAGTCAGATTATAGTATAGCTTGGGTAAGTCGGGTGTCGATAACAGGGAACAATATTTAATTAATAAAATAATTACTAAAAGCTAAACTAAGAAAAACAACTAAAATGGAGGGTTTTATCTTATTTTACAAGTTCAGAAAAACTTAAACTAAAATAACAAACTAATTACTAAAGTAAACAACTAGAAAGACAGTTTAAAACCAAGAATAAAAGATACTCTCGTTTAGCTTCGAATCCCTCCTTTTTCCTATGGTTGATTTCAAGTCAATGGATTAATTCCATTAGTTACCAAATAAAAGTTACTAGTCATCATGGTCAGACTAACTAGCATAAGTCAATTTAATAACTTTAACCCAAATGATCATGCAAGTTAAGGATACTAAATTGATTTTAAAGGGAATTTGGACTCTGAATGATAGAATCTACAGAATACTATTCTATGGTCAAGTCTAGTAATTAAGCAAATATTATGATCAAATACTGCTCTCAAACACATTTAAGCAACTAACTTATCACCTACACTAGGATATGGTCAATCTCTAGCTCTAGCAATTTAATGGTCATAAACAACTAGGTAAATCAATTTTCATGCAATTAACTGCAGTTTAACTACACAAAACTTGAGACTAGGAAATAAAGATAGAAACTTTAACTAGCTAGGTTTAGATTTATCAAACAATATTTAAAGCAAAACCAACTTCATCAATCCATCAAACAAGAAACCAACACATAGTATTTAGGAGTTCATCTAATCTAAACGAAAGCAAGGGTTTTTAGCCCATAATCACAGTTGGGAAACACATAAACATAAGGGAAACTAGACTAATCATGATTAAACTAGGCAAACCGAATGTGTAGATACGAATCCTTGCTTCAATCTCTTTATCCTATGATCACTAGTTGAATTCTGCCCTCAAAGGGGTCTTGGAAGGGTATTTTTTTGTTAATAGTCGCAACCTTCAGCCCTCTCTCTCTCTCCTGAAATCGACCTAATGTCCGAGATATATATACTTACCAAAAATATCGACACCAAGACGTGGTAAAGGCACCACGTCGTTGTCCTTAAGTTTATCCCGTATTCTCCAAGTCGGCGTCAAGAATCGCGAAGATTCCATTCACCACATCGTGGTGGTTGAAAATCCGGCTTTTCTCAAAACACGCAAGTCATCCAAAATTGTGTCTAGTTTTCAGATCATTTTGAATCTCGTCAATCGAAGTTACGAGTCATGAGATATGGTCAAAGTACTGACGAGGGGTCAAACTGTCCAACAACATCTTTCTTGTGTCTTCTTCTTGCCTAAGCTTGCATTTTCCTGCTTCCAGCTTCCATGTTGCTTCCGAGCATGTCTTTTATGCTACATAACAGGTATTAAACATTACAAGTACCTTTTGTTCTATAATAAGCATAATTATAGCTAAAAGTATTAAGATATGATGTAAAATATATGTGTAGATATGCACATATCATACCTGAAACACATAACACATAACACGGTAAGCAAGAACCTTAGTGAGTTCCCCAAAATACCACACATAGCTCATAATAAGCTCATAATAACAATACTCAACATAAATCACAAAGACATAATGTAGAATATTAAGATACACAAGTAATCACAATAAAAATCTCAATCACATGAAGGTACCACTCATGGTAAGTATAGTGAGAAGACTCACCTCACAAGAAATCGGCTAATCTCGAACACAAATCACCGGTCTAGCCTCCACCTAACACATACGCCAATTATCCCTAATTAATCACGACTCTCTCTGAATAAGCCAAACTAACCCTTCTACAAACTCATAGAAGGGTAAAAGACCATTTTACCCCTCAATGGCCTTAATAGTCCACAAATTGACCAAACCCTAAAAGTCAACCAAAAGTCAACGACAGAGAGTACGTTGCGCGTACCAGCTCTCTACGTTGGGCGTACTCAGCTGCCATGCAGGCATCGGGGATGCGTGACCCCTACGCTGTGCGTACTGGGGATACGCCCAACGTACGCCCCAGTTTCACTCTTCTCACTCATTTGGTCTTAATCAGTTAAGACCTTGGCTCAAATCACAGATCTGGACTCCCTAACAACTCTTACTCCATAAAGTCAGTGACTTTAAGCCTTTGCATGGCTAGAATGGTCACAAACACACAAAACACTCACTCTCTTATGCCAAAAAGCCCATATCTCATGCATGGCTTGATTCCAACGTCCAAGATTGGATTTTTATGACACTACACCACTGAATACACTCAAATGGGGTTGATCATAGTCTTTGGAGTACAATATCTCATAAAGTCTCCAACTTTTAGGACAAAACCCTAAAATACTCTACTATGATGCACAAATCAAAAGAGTGAGAAAGCTTTGAGCTTTATACCTCAAAATGAAGCTCCACACTCAGATAACCTCAGATCCAAGGCCTGGAATCCCACTCCTTCTTCTTCAAGGCTCTTTCTTCACTCTAAAGAAACACAAGAACACTCTCAAGACTCTCAAAAGCACTCACAAGCTCTAAGAACGAAAACTAGGGTTTAGGGGGGTTGTTGTCTGAGAATGGTGGCCAGAAATGAGGCCATCATATCCTTTAAATAGGGGTCTCACCCTAAATTAGGGTTTTCACTCTGGGCCTAGTATGTCCAGCGTACCCTCTGGTACGCCCAGCGTACTAGGTGGCTTCCATGTCAAATGCATGCATATGAGTACGCTGAGCGTATACTCACGTACGCCCTGCGTACTCATTCACCACCTTTTCTCAATAAAGGGCTAAAATGGACATATGCTCAAAAGATCAAGGGTTACAAGGTATACCTGGACTTGGGATGTTACAATTCTCCCCCACTAGAATCATACTTCGCCCTCGAAGTCATGCTCAACAAATAACTTTGGATACTGCTCCCGCATCTCAGACTCCGGCTCCCAAGTCAACTCGAACCGATGTATCGGGGCCCCGGCTTGCCCCGTTTCCTGAATCGGATCACCCCTTTCCAAGGAGATACCTTCAGGAGTAGAAAATCTCCGACCTGGAACTCCAGCTTGGATCGTCGTCTGTCTGCATAATTCTTCTGGCGACTCTGGGCCGTCAGTAACCTCTGTCTGACCTGCTAAATCTGCTCAGTCGTCTTCAGCACTATCTCAGTGCCACCCATCACTCTCTGCCCCACTTCTCCCCAACAAATGGGAGTCCGACACCTCCTCCCATATAGAAGCTCAAAGGGGGGGGGGGGAGCATACCGATGTTGGAATGGTGGCTGTTGTTGTAAGAAAACTCAGCCAAGGGCAAATAAGTGTCCCAACATCCTCCGAAGTCCATCACACATGCTCGCAGCATATCCTCAAGCGTCTGAATCGTCCGCTCGCTCTGCCCGTCTGTCTGCGGATGGTATGCGGTACTGAAGTGCAACCGTGTACCCAACTCCTCATGAAATTTCTTCTAGAACCTGGAAGTAAAGCGCACGTCTCGATCTGACATTATTGAGGTCGGCCGGTCCACAATCACCCAAATCGCGTCGACACCTCACGCGGTCCTCGACAATTTTGTGATAAAATCCATGGAAATCTGTTCCCACTTCCACTGGGGAACCTCTAGTGGCTGCAACTTGCCATGAGGACGCTGGTGCTCGGCCTTAACCTGGCGACAGGTTAAGCACCTCTCGACTACCCAAACCACGCCCCTCTTCATACAGGGCCACCAATAATCTCTCTTCAGGTCCAAGTATATCTTAGTGGCTCCTGGATAGATCGAGAATCTCGATCTATGCGCCTCCTCCATCAGAATAGGACGAGCTCCGCCCGTATAGGGCACGCAAATCCGCCCGCGGAAAGCCTTAAGCCCTCGACTATCCGTCGTAAACTCAGACACCTACCCAATCACCCGCTCCCTCTTGCGGTTCTCCGGTCTCACGGCCTCCACCTGGGCCTCTCGAATGGTATCTAAGACTGGAGTCATCACTATCATCCTCATACACACATCTCAGATTGAAGCACTCTCTGCTCTGCGACTCAAGGCATCGGCTACCACATTATCCTTGCCCGAGTGATATAAGATCTCACAGTCGTAGTCTTTCACTACATCCAACCATCTCCTTTGTCTCATATTTAGATTGGGTTGATCCATCAGATACTTCAGGTTTTTATGGTTCGTGTATATGGTACACTGGACACCATAAAGATAGTGGCGTTGAATCTTGAGGGCGAACACCACCGCCCCTAACTCCAAATCATGGGTGGGATACCTCGTCTCATGAGGCTTCAGCTGCCTCGACGCATATGCTATCACATGACCCCTCTGCATCACCACTACACCCATCCCTAAAATGGACGCATCACAATAGACTACGAAGTCCTCCACTCCCTCCGGAAGGGCTAACACTGGAGCTTCGCACAATATCTGGCGAAGAGTCTCGAATGATGCCTGCTGCTCAGGCCTCCAAACAAAAGTAACGCCCTTCCGTGTCAATCTGGTGAGAGGAACCGCAATCTTGGAGAAATCCCTGATAATCTATGATAGTAGCCGGCCAATCCCATAAAACGCCTGATCTCGGATGGGGACCTCAGCACCTCCCATCGCATAACCGCCTTAATCTTGGCCGGATTGACCAATATCCCATTCTGATTAACGAGATGTCCCAGGAACTGGACCTCTCGTAACCAGAAATTACACTTGGAGAATTTGGCATACAGCCTCTCCGACCTCAATACCCCAAGGACCTCTCGTAGATGTTCCTCATGCTGCTCTCTGGATCTCGAATAAACTATGATGTCATCGATGAACACGATCACCGACCGATCCAACATAGGCCTGCACACCCAGTTCATGAGATCCATGAACGTTGTCGGTGCGTTGGTGAGCCCGAAAGGCATCACCACAAACTCGTAATGCCCATAACGAGTTCTAAAGGCCGTCTTCTGAATATCCTCATTGCATACTCTCATCTGGTGATATCCAGATGTCAAATCAATCTTGGAAAACCAAGATGCCCTCTGCAGCTGATCGAATAAATCATCGATCCTCGGAAGCGATAAAGGTTCTTGACCGTCAGCTTGTTCATCTCCCGGTAATCAATGCACATCCGGTGTGAACCATCCTTTTTCTTGACAAAAAGGATCGGCGCTCCCCACGGCGAGCTACTCGGTCGAATAAACCCCTTCCCCAGCAGCTCCTGAAGGTGCGAGGATAACTCCTGCATCTCTGGTGGCGCAAGGCTATAAGGTACCTTGGCGATATGCGCTGCTCCCGGAACCAAATCAATCCGAAACTCCACTTGCCTCTCGGGAGGCACACCCGACAACTCCTCGGGAAAAACATCAGTAAACTCGCACACTATCGGAACCTCAGAGATATAACTCGGCCTCTCTGACACAATCCGCGTATCCATCACGTACGCCAGGAAACCCATACAACCCTGCTGTAAACTCTGCCTCGCCCTGGCAGTAGAGCAGAAAGCTGACCCAGATCTGGTACCCTCGCCATACACTGTAAGCACTCCGCCACTAGGGTCTCGTATAGTCACCAACTGATGCTCGCAATCGATCACTGCTCCAAAACGACTCAACCAATCCATGCCCACAATGACACAAACATCACCCATCGCAATCGGTGCCAGGTCAATCGGAAACTTGACACCAAAAATCTCCAGCCCACATCCTCGGAATACATCAGTAGAAAAAACCGCATGCTCATCTGCTATAGAAACTCTCAGAGGTCGACTCAACGCCTCACACCGGATACTGATGTGACGACTAAAATCTAGAGACACGAAGGATTGACTCGCACCCGAGTCAAATAACACTAAAGCAGGTACAAAACTCACAAGAAATGTACCTAAATATAGCACAGAATAAGCACAATAAATCTCAGAATAAACAAATAAGGAAATATGTACCAGCCACGACATCAGGTACTGCGCGGACCTCCTTCGCTGTCAGCTGAAAAGCTCTCCCATGAGCCTTTGGAACCACGGCCTTCACCGATCGAACATCAGTAGCACGCAAAGCAACAAGAGCAGAACCCTGGCTGATCCCAGAACAAGCTGAGGGCACTCGACCTTCCGATGGCCGATCTGATTGCAGTGAAAACAGACTGCAAATCCCATGGGGCAATCCTTTGCCATATGCCCCTCCTTACCACATTTGTAGCAAATCCCCGCCCGGCAAGATCCCTTATGACTCTTGCCGTACTTTCCACAAGTGCGGCCCTTCTGGCCTCCTGATCTCGAATCAGTGGGCTTAGCCCACTTGGCTACCAGCTGTGACTGCGCTGGCCGCCGATCCTTCCCCTGAGACTCCGCATCCTCTCTGGCCTGAGTCTCCAGCTCGATCTCCCTCCTCCTGGTAATTTTCTGAAGCTCAACAAATGTCCGATAAGACGAGTTTGCCACGAACTCTCGAATATCCCTCCTCGGAATTCTCAAATACCGGCTCATGCGTGCCTGCTCAGTCGACACGTGCTCAGGGCAAAACAACGCCCTCTCGCGAAACATCCGCGTGATCTCAGTCACCGACTCTATCTTCTGCCTGAGAGACAGAAACTCCTGGGGCAACCGTTCCCTATCCAACGAGGGAACATACTCATCTCGAAACATCACAACAAACCTCTCCCAAGTCACTGCAATATGCTATGCAGGAGTAAAACTGGCTGTCGCAAACTTCCACCAGTCCTTCGTTCCCAAGCGAAGCTGGTTCAGCGCGAACCGAACCCTCAAATGCTCTGGGCATGAACAAGTGTAGAAACATCCCTCGATATCAGAGATCCACCTCATCGCAGTAATCGGATCCTGAGTTTCATCAAACTCTAGTGGCTTCATGTTGCTGAACTCCCGATACAGCAACGAGTCACCCCCTGTGGCCTGGCAGCAGCGACAGCTGCGGTGGCTGTAGCAGCCGCCGCCTCGGAAACAACATCGTATCGTTCGTCAAATGTCTCGATCAGAGTGGTCTTAATAGACCCAAACATCTCCGGAATAGCCTATCGAATGGCTGCGACCACCTCGTCATGAATCATCCTGCGAATCTCGTCATCGCTAACTCTACTACATCTGGGGTGTGGCGTGTAACTACCATGATGTCTCTGAAACACAACACAAAATCATCAGAGACTTGCTCGAGTATACTCACAATCGATCACTCGCCCCTACTTGCTCCTTAGCATCCTAAGGATTCTAACTTAGGTTGCCTACAGATCTGGTGCTTTGAGTAGTACGGGCCCAATACTACCTTCCACACCAAGCCTACAGTCACCTGAAGTCCTCCTCCTAGGATTCTAATTCACAAACACTCTATATCTCACAAATCACAGACTACTCTCTTAGAAGACCCCTCTCAAGCTCATCTATGTATCTCTTCCTAGATTATCTCCCGACTCGGAACTCAACACATACTCAGAGCAAATAGTAGATAACACTGATCAACAAGCATCTCCTAGGCTAAGGCATCATTAATCAGGCAACTCTAGCCCTAGAATATGAAATACCTAGCCTACTTTCTATCATGCACGTCTAACAGAATATTTCATAAATATCTCATAACACAAAAATAAGGGTATTTTAGGAAATCACCGTTCGGGCTCTGGCTGATTGTACACACCGCTCCAACTCGTTTTCTCTTAAAGCTCTTTTATCGTTTTAGAAAAATTATTTCTTTTGAAAATTCTTCTCAAATCCTCAGTTTGAGTCCAAATACACCCGGAGGTGCATCCGAATCCCTCAAACCAAGGCTCTGATACCAACTTGTAACAACGTAAATTTTCAAACCAAATTTTTTTTTAATTTAAACAAAACACATTTAACTTAATAATAAAATCACAAAATGTCACAATGTCAAATCATCAAATCTCATATCCAAAAACTGTATATATCAAAACTCCAAGATCCACTCAATCATAACTCAATCTCTGATGTGTGTACAATCAAGTCGGCGCCTTCCCGTAATCCTAAGAAGTACCTAAAGCACATAACACATAACACGATAAGCACGAAGCTTAGTGAGTTCCCCAAAATACCACACACAACTCATTAGCCACTCTAGGCTATAATACAATAAGATCCTCCAGTCGATGTGTCTCAGTGGAACCCTCCGGTCCCAACTCAGTAAGCTGATAATAACAATACTCAACATAAATCACAAAGACATAATGCAGAATATTAAGATACACAGGTAAGCAAAATAAACATCTCAATCACACGAAGGTACCACTCATGGTAAGTATAGCGAGAAGACTCACCTCGCAAGAAATCGGCTAATCTCGAACTCAAATCACCGGTCTAGCGTCCGCCTAACACATACGACAATTATCCCTAATTAATCATGGCTCTCTCTCAATAAGCCAAACTAACCCTTCTACAAACTCACAGAAGGGTAAAAGACCATTTTACCCCTCAATGGCCTTAATAGTCCACAAATTGACCAAAACCTAAAAGTCAACCAAAAGTCAACGGCAGAGAGTACGCTGCGCGTACCAGCTCTCTACGTTGGGCGTACTCTGCTGCCATGCAGGCATCGGGGATGCGTGACCCCTACGCTACGCGTACTGGGATTACGCCCAATGTACGCCTCGACTTCACTCTTTTCACTCATTTGGTCTTAATCAGTTAAGACCTTGGCTCAAATCACAAATCTGGACTCCCGAACATCTCTTACTGCATAAAGTTAGTGACTTTAAGCCTTTGCATGGCTGGAATGGTCACAAACACACAAAACACTCACTCTCTTATGCCAAAAGCCCATATCTCATGCATGGCTTGATTCCAACGTCCAAGATTGGATTTTTATGACACTACACCACTGAATACACTCAAATGGGGTTGATCATAGTCTCTGGAGTACAATATCTCATAAAGTCTCCAACTTTTGGGACAAAACCCTAAAATACTCTACTATGATGCACAAATCAAAAGAGTGAGAAAGCTTTGAGCTTTATACCTCAAAATGAAGCTCCACACTCAGATAAGCTCAGATCCAAGGCCTGGAATCGCACTCTTTCTTCTTCAAGGCTCCTTCTTCACTTCAAAGAAACACATGAACACTCTCAAGGCTCTCAAAAGCACTCACAAGCTCTAAGAACGGAAACTAGGGTTTAGGGGGGTTGTTGTCTGAGAATGGTGGCCAGAAATGAGGCCATCATATCCTTTAAATAGGGTCTCACCCTAAATTAGGGTTTACACTCTGGGCCTAGTACGCCCAACGTACTAGGTGGCTTCCGCATCAAATGCACGCATATTAGTACGATGAGCGTACACTCACGTACGCCCCGCATACTCATTCACCACCTTTTCTCAATAAAGGGCTAAAATAGACAAGTGCTCAAAAGATCAAGGGTTACAAGGTATACCTGGACTTGGGATGTTACAATAACTCTGTGGCCGACCTCCCCCCAACAAACCGGTTTGTGACCTTGTCACACGTCCCCCGACAGTTGGTGGAAATGATGAGTAGTGATGGTATTTACATAGATTTCCCAAATCACATAGCACAAACAATATCTACCTTTTTATAAATTAAGTCTATTAGAAGGAATAAATGAAATTTATCTCTCTTCTACCTTATTATCCTTCTTTGCATCGATCCTTACTCCATCCTAGGAATACATGCGGTTTTGAAAACGTCAACTTTATGTTGGTGAGCTCACAGGTTTTAGATAAACATATAATAAACTTTGTTTTGAAACTTTTGGAGAATTACGACAATGATTTGGATAATCTTACTTATAATCCTTATTTCCTCTATTTTACTATATTATCTCTTCCAAAGTTTCTTGAATCTCATAACTTATAAGTCTCCCAAATATGATATTTTGTTAATCCTATCCTACTATCTTTTTGGGATATTTTACCATTCCTATCTTACTATCTTTATAGATATTTTACCCGTCCTATCTTATTATCTTTATAAGATATTTTACCAATCCTATGTTATTATCTTTATATTTTTGGATACCCTATTAATCCTAACGTATTTTATTTACTACTTGAAGGCATCCCTCTAGGTAGTCGGATCTTTAAGGTGGCTGTAATGTATTACCATGAGCCCCCATAATCGATGTTGCAGACTAATAATTTCCCCGCACGATGCTTCATCGGACGTCGAATAAAAAAATTATAATAAAGAAAGCTATCATGCCGGAATCGTAGCTAGCAATTGTAGGTGGAGGTGTTAATCCCGGCATAGATCTATACATATCTTTCTGGATCTCGCAAGATTAACGATTACAGGTTCGGGGTAGCCGGATTTGATCAGACTAAGGATGAATAATAATGGCTCACTAACGCATTAAGCTTAGGTATTTTATCTTTCATCTTTCTTACTTAGTGATTCCCTCTAACTATCACAATATAAATCTTTTACTTTATATTTGATAATTATACTTTTAGATCTCATAATTATCTTGTGTGGGTGTGTGTCTATATATATATATATATATATATATATATATATATATATATATATATATTATTTTGCCATACATATATACCTTAATTATGGTTAATTTGAAAACATGACCTTTGGGCAGAGTAACGATTAGGTACATTGCATATCCCTATAGTTGACCGGCATTACTTCTAGGTACTATGTTATCCTAGGGAATTGGACATCATAACATCTAGGTAATATCTGTTCCTAGACTATCGAACATCATAACTCTTAGGCATAATATCATAACTTACAACTATGTATAGTATCTATAGGTACATTATCCTAAGTTTTCATGCTTTATATAACTATTCATATTTATAGACATAAATATATTTTGATAAAGCAGTTTGATAAGCATGTATCCCCCCCCCCCCCCCCCCCCGTAAAACCATTAGAACTGTAAAATGGGATCGTGAACTCACCTTAGTAGCAAGATCAGGGATATCCTTGCTACTACATCCGAAGTGTCGCGCCATTGGGAGTATTTCTAAGATATATCAAGAGAGAGAGAGAGAGAGAGAGAGACTTTTGGGTGTGAAGAATTCAGAAGGTGAGCACTTCTATTTATAGTACTTATGAGTGCGATGCACTTCGTGTGCGTCGTGCACTTGATTCATGGCTCCATCCAAGGCTTGCCACATGTCACACTTATGATGGTCCATGTCTCTCCTAACTCTACGAATCTGGTTGTCAGACGTGCGCATCGAGCATGGCGTTCACTTGGCATGCAACTCTAAATCTTCTATAAATTTCATATCTTCCTTATATGAATCTTTTTTCTTACCCTCTTTATATATTTGTGTAGCTCTCTTCTAGCACTACAACTTTCCTTAAGGTTGGGTTACCAAACTTTAACTTTTATTCTTAACCCGTATTTTATATTTTTTTCTAAAAATCATATCTTCTTTATACAAATTCCTTTTTGACCTTTTTCCCTTTTAAAGTTATTATCTCTCGGAGTACTACGATTTTCCTTTTAGTCAAAACTCAACCATTTTCTTTATACCATTTTGACGTTAATAGGTTATTAATGCGGTTGATTTTTATCTTTATAAAATCATAACTTCTCCATTCGGAGTCATATTTGTACAACTTTTGTATCCTTGGGACCACTTTAATATGCACTTTCCAAGTACATTGACCATTATGAAAAGTTGTGTAATTTTTTGGTCGCTTATTTTTTACCCTATTATTATCATTTGTCGATGCCACTCTCTAGTGACGGTTGATGATGGGAATTTCCTAATTTCCACATTCTCCCCTATTTTATGAATTTTATCCCGAAATTCAGACCTTAGGTTAATCCTATTAGGGGAGACTCGTTTCTTAATCAGGGATCGACCATTTTCCTTTTTATTGGGACAACTAAATTTCCTTTTTAGTTCCACTTCTAATTCTTTAACTTTATTATTAGAACCTAACATTTTCCTTTTAAAATTATATTTGATTTCAACATTATTTTACACCAACATGAAACCTAAACCTTTTATCTGAATATTGGTGTGGATTTCTTATAGGATTTCTATGTTCATTTGTCTATTGCTACCTATACTTAAAAGTGTGTGTATATATATATATATATATATATATATATATAATAATAATAATAATAATAGTAACAATGAGTACAATTTCAAGGGTTTTCAATTCCCTTGTTAAACATTTTATAATCATATCCATGCGACTTTCCTTAAGACTCTTTATTCTAACACCCAATATTCCCTTTTACTGGCCTAGTTGACTTCTGCAAACGCTTTCAATGTTCCTAGGTCTTCCGTATTTGTTACACCTAAAGTCCTCACATTTTCCCAGATGATGAAGTCCACAATTATTACACAAGGGGAGTGTTCCCAAGTCTCCCCTTGGTGGAGCGGGTGATCTCTCGCAAGGCGTCCTTTACTCTCTTTCCTTCCACGAGGGTTGACTAGATTTTCCCTTGGTGGTTCCTTCCTACTTGTTCTTGAGTTCCTTGTAATTCTTTTTACTCCTTCTTGAGCTCTAGGTCACGGGTTCCTTAAGAATGAAGGCTAAATATTTAGCATCCTCATAGGTATTGGGTTAGTGTGCTTGCACCTCAATCCTGATATGGGGAGTTAACCCTTGGAGGTATACATTGATCTTCAGGATCTCTAAGCTGACCAACTCATGGCATATGGTGACTAGGTACTCAAAGTGTACCGTATAGAAGGCCAAACCTGATTCCTTTGTGCTAAGATGACTAAATTCATGTTCCGCTCGTGCCATGTCTTTTCCTGAACGAAATTCCTTATCATCTGCTTCTTTAGCTCTTCCCAGGGGGTTGCATAGGCTTCATCTATGACTAGAGCCTTGACATGGATACTCCACCAGAGGAGAGCTCTTTCCATAAACGTGCATGTTACGAACTTAACTCTATGTTCATCAGCACACTTGATTTTTATCTCCTTTATCTAGTGGATCAAACTATCTACTCCTTTATCTCCATAAAAAGCTCTCGACTTACTGTTAATGAAATCCTGATAGGTTCTTGTCATTTGACTACCTTCCTTGTTTCATCCCTCATCCTTACTTTCTATGAGGTTCCCTAATGTATCAGAGACTTGACGCTGAATCATGGTCTGAATGGTGGTTGGGCCAATCAATGTTAGCATTGAAGGGTTGTTATCCTGAAATGACAACAAGAAGGTTATTCATCGTTCCTATATTTAACAAATGTGGTTACCATTCTATCCTTGATTTAACGGGATTATACTACTTCGCCCATTTTTAGTGTGCTATAGTTGATTTCCTAGCAGCCTATATTATGAACAGAAATTCCTTATTATTCCAGGGAAATCTATCTTCTTTGCCCTTAGTTTTCTAAATAGATCTCATAATTATCTTATATATATATATATATATATATATATATATATATATATATATATATATATATATATATATATAATTTTTGCATAGATATATACCCTAATTATGGTTAATTTGAAAACAATAAATTTTGGCATAGTAACGATTAGGTACATTGCATATCCCTATAGTTGACCAATATTACTTCTAGGTACTATGTTATCCTAGGGAATTGGTCATCATAACATCTAGGTAATATCTCTTTCTAGACCATCGGACATCATAACTCTTAGACGTAATATCATAGATTAGAACTAGGTATATTATCTAGAGCTACATTATCCTAAGGTTTCATGCTATATATAACTATTGATATTTATAGACATAAATATATTTTGATAATGAAGTTTGATAAGTATGTATCCCCCTTGGTAAAACCTTTAAAACAATAAAATGGTGCCATGAATTCACCTTAGTAGCGAGACCGGGGTTGTCCTTGCTACTGCATCCAAAGTGTCGTGCCATTGGGACTATTTCCAAGACAGATCAAGAGAGAGAAAGAGAGAGAGAGAGAGAGAGAGAGAGAGATTTGGGCGTGAAAAATTTAGAAGGTGAGCACTTCTATTTATAGTGGTTATGTGCGTGGCACACTTCGTGCATGTCGTGCACTAGATTCATGGCTCCATCCAAGGCTTGTCACGTGTGACGCTTCTGATGGTCCACGTCTCTCCAATCTCGACTAATTTGGGTGTCAGATGTGCACGTCAAGCATGGAGCGCACTTAGCGTGCAACTCTAAATCTTTTATAAAATTTCATATATTCCTTATATGAATCTTTTGTCTTACCCTCTTTATATATTTGTGTAGCTCTCTTCTAGCACTACAACTTTCCTTAAGGCTGCGTTGCCGAACTTTAACTTTTATTTTTAACCCGTATTTTATATTTTCCTAAAAATCGTATCTTCTTTATACGAACTCCATTTTTGACCTTTTTCCTTTTAAAGTTCTTATCTCTCGGAGTACTACGATTTCCCTTTTAGCGATTTTGTCAAAACTTAACCATTTTAGTTATACCCTTTTGACGTTAATAGCGTTATTAATGCGGTTGATTTTTATCTTTATAAAATCATAACTACTCCAGTCGGAGTCAGATTTTTACAACTTTTGTATCCTTGGGACCACTTTTCTATGCACTTTGTAAGTACACTGCCATTACTAATAGTGGATTAACTTTTTGGTCGCTCATTTTTACCCTATTATAATAATTGGTCGATGCCACTCTCTAGTGACGATTGATGACATGAATTTTCTAGTTGTCACAGACACTTCCTCCCATAGAGAAACTCAAAAGGCGGTGCATTGATACTAGAATGGTAGCTGTTGTTGTAGGAAAACTCAACTAGGGGAAGGTAGGAATCCCAACTCCCACCAAAATCAATAACACAAGCCCTCAGCATATCCTCGAGCATATGAGTGGTCTGCTCGCTCTGTCCATCAGTATGAGGGTGATAAGCGGTGCTAAAATGTAGTCTCGTACCCAACTCCTCATGAAACTTCTGTCAAAACCGAGAGTAAACCGCACATCATGATTAGATACAATGGACACTGGAACCCCGTGGCGAGCAAAGATCTCACACACATACACATCGGCCAATTCTCGGTCGATAAACTCTCTCGATTAGCCAGAAAGTGGGAACTCTTTGTCAAACAATCCACAATGACCCATATTGCATCAAATCCTTTAGCTGTCCTGGGTAACTTGGTAATAAAATCCATGGTGATCTGTTCTCATTTCCACATGCGAACCTCCAAAGGTTGAAAGTTGTCGTGTGGCCTCTGGTACTCGGCCTTGACCATCCGACAGGTCAAGCACCTTTCCACGTACCATATAATCTCTCTCTTGATGCATGGCCACCAGTAACTAGGCCTCAAATCCCTATACATCTTGGTGGCTCCAGGGTGAATTGAAAATATGGACTTATGAACCTCCTCCAAAACAATCTGACGGACCCCTCTGAAAAATGGAACCCATACCCGACCACACAGGTTCAATAGTCTGCAAATGTCGGTAGACTGTCAATATCATCCCTGGTCCTCTCCTGCTTCCAATTTTCCTTCTTGATCCCCTCGGCCTCAGCCTCCCTAATCAAATCCAGAAGCGGTGAATCAATGGAAATCCTCATACATAAACTCCCAACAGAAGTACTAGCCGTCTTGCAACTCAAATCGTCAACGACCTTATTCGCTTTCCCCGGATGATACAGAATCTCACAGTCATAATCCTTGACCACGTCAAGCCATCTGTGATGTCTCATATTCAGATTCGGTTGATCCATGAGATGTATCATACTCTTGTGATCCGTGTAGATGGAACATCAGATCCCCATATAGATAATGTAACATCCTGTTTTGGATCGTCCGTGATTTAGGGTTTGTGGGCTGCAACCCGGGCATGAGGAAGTCTTAGGGCTGCAACGAGTTGCTAGAAGCATAGGTCTTCTCGCCACCTTTTCGTGGATATGAGGTTCATTGGAAATGGACTTATAACGAGGAAGCTATGATTGTTTGAAGTTTTGGCAAGTTAGGTCCCTTATTTGAGAAAGGTGGCAGCTGAGTACGCGGGGCGTACGTGTGTGTACGCTTAGCGTACTCATGTGCGTGACTTTTAAGCGGAGCCACCTAGTACACTGGGTGTACCAGAGGGTACGACGGGCGTACTAGGCCCAGAGTGAAAACCCTGAATGAAGGATGTGTCCCTATTTAAAGAACATGATGGCCTCATTTCTGGCCACCATTTCCAGACCTCAACCCTATCCAAACCCTAATTTCCATCCTTTGAGCTTGAGTGTGCATTTGTGAGCTTCTAAGTGTTCTTGTGGTATTCTTGGAGTGAAGAAGGAACATTGAAGATAACGGAGTTGGAGTCCAGGCTTTGGATCTGAGCTTTTATGTAGTTGGAGCATCATTTAAAGGTATAAAGCTCAGAGCTTTCTCATCCTTTTTGATTTGAGAATATTATGGTACATATTAGGGTTTTTGGTCCCAAAGCTTGAAGCTTTATGAGTTGTTGAACTCCAAAGCCTAATATCTGTCCTTTTAAGTGTTTCTAGTGGAGGGGATTCATAAAAATGAGGTCTTGGACGTTAAAACCACCACATGCATGAGATATGGGCATTTTTGGGAGTAAAGAGTGAGTGTATTTGGGTTTGGGACTTTAGCAGCCATGCAAAGGCTTAAAGTCATGAACTTTATGGAGTATGAGCCTTTAGGGAGTCCAGTTCTAAGAGTATAGCTATGGTCTTAACAGGTTAAGACCTAGAGAGTGGAAAAAGGAAATCTGGACGTACGCCGAGCATAAATCCAGTATGCCCCACGTACTGGTCAAGTGTCCCCGATGGCCTGATCAGGATTGTGTGTACGCTGAGCGTACCAAGGGAGGTACTCTCCGCGTAATATATCTGTGGGATTTTAGGGCTAAATCTCATTTTTGGGCGTATAGGGTTGGGCCTGGATTTGGACTTGTTGTGCTGGGGTTTTTGATCAGATATATATATATATATATATATATATATATATAAATATATATATATATATATATATATATATATATATATATATATATATATATATATATATATATATATATATATATATATATATATATATATATATATATATATATATATATATATATTGGGCCCTTGTGTTGGGCTTGCCATTTGGACCTAATTTTAAGAGTTGGGCCTTGGGAGAGCCCATTTAGTATTGGGCCTTGGTGGGTCCAATGAGCTTGAGTAAATTGTGGGCCGGGTAGTGAGCTATCTTTAGAACTAATGAGTGAGGTTTGGTCTTAGATGTTTATTGGGTAATTGTGGGTTTTGGTTCAGTGTTAGAGGCCGGTGTGTAGCCGCAGCATCTATAGGAGTTGTTCATCATCCGAGGTGAGTCTTCTCACTATACTTACCTAGAGTGGTAACTTTGTGTGTGACCGGAGGGTCTTATGTGTTTATATTGAGTATTGTGATATCCTGCATTATGTCTCTGTGATTTATGCTGCATATTATTCTGAGCTTATTGAGTTAGGACCGGAGGGTCCACCCGAGTTGTGAGACCGACGGGTCCCACTGAGACACATTGACCGGAGGGTCTTATCTGAGTATAGCCATGATAGGCTAATGAGATATGTGTGTTATTTTGGGTACTTTTCAGGATTACGGGAAGGCGTCGACTTGATTCTACACACGAGATGGAGTTATGTTTTAAGGATCATGGATTTTCATTCAATGATTTATGGATATGTGTTTTGAATAATTTGATACTCTGGGGTTTTTTTTGTGAAATGTGTTAATGAGAATTATTAGATTTTAAATTAAAATTTTGTATGAAATTTTACGGTGTTACAAGTTGGTATCAGAGCCTTGGTTTGAGTGATTCGGATGTACCTTCGGGTGTGTCTGGACTCAAACTGAGGATTTGAGAAATTTTTTCAAAAGAAATGATTTTTTCAAAATAAGAAAGAGCTTTAAGAGAAAAACGAGTTGGAGCAGTGCGTACAATCAGCCAGAGCCCGAACGGTGATTTCCCGAAATACCCTTACTTATTTGTGTTATGAGATATTCATGAGATATTAGGGATGCATGCTAGAGGATAGGCTAGGTATTTCATATATTAGGGCTAGGGTTGCTTGATTTGTGATGCCTTATCCTAGGAAATGGTACTGATTGATATTATCTGCTATTTGCTCTGTGTATGCATGGAGTAATAGTACCTAGCAAGAATCTTATAGAGAGAGAGCTTTGAGTAGAGGAGTAATCTAGGAGAGATACCTAGATGTGCATTTGAGGAACCTACTAAGAGAGTAGTGAGATACCCACGAGAAGTAGGGTTGCCTGAGTTCGGTAATGCCTTTTTGAGTGAAGATAGAGAAAGTGGAGTTGTATGCTCGAGTGATTTTACGTGTCGATGAAGGTGATTCGATGCCCGAATGCTGCTTGCTTTGTGCTTTGTGGAACTCTTGATGATGGGAGACAACTACTAAGTGAATATGACGATATTCAGGAGGTAGATGGCTGGCATCATGAGGAGTTCTTCAGCAGCTGATGGAAGAGAAGTGTGAGCACCTAGGAAGAGCCTAGAGAGTGATTTTAGTTAGATGAGTGCTCTGATAGAGGAGAGTATTCGTTGGAGAGCGAACATGTGTATTAGGATTGGTGATCGAGAAGGTTGAGACGCTACTTAGGAAATCTGTGACGATGAGTGTGGAAAGTATGGGTAGATGTGGCAGGTAGTATGGGCCCGTACGACTGAAAGCAGAGAGAATTCTAAAGGTTCTAAATAGCAGGTTAAGGGGAGATAACATGGTTCAGGTACCATGATTCGTAGCAGAATGTGTTTTCATCTTGCTAGTTGTACAACAATGGGTATTCATTCAGAGATTGGATGTGGTAATCTGTGGGGCCAGAGGGCCATGTCGGTTGAGCTTCGAAAAATTGTACATTGTGAGGAAAATTGAGTTTAGATCTCAATGAGGTTGACTGGTGAGCTGCAGTTGGAGTCGTGGGACTTGAGGAAAAGTGGAGATGATACGTTGTAGAGGATTGCGGTATGGGTTGAGTGATCGGCCGATGATTGAAATTTCATTTTCAGTGATGAGAATATCACTAGTTCTGCTTCTTGTGTGGAGCAAAAGAGATAACGAGCTTCCGGTTCCAGGGTTTGGAGGTAACCCCAAGGGGGTAGCATATGATCGCGATATTTTCACCAGGGTATATATATATATATATATATATATATATATATATATATATATATATATATATATATATATAGTTGCGAGGTATTTCTTATACTGTGAGAGAGAGTCATCAGTGGGGACTGAGATGGATGAGGACAAGGAGATGCCTTAGTTGAGTAAGGCATACTTTTAGCAGTAGTTCTAGGTGATCACGAGGAGCATACCTGGGCGGCGGCCCTTGTCGCCTCCATTGTGTATCAACTGTGAGAGTGAGGTTTCTTGCTCCTATGATAATTTCCGCTATGGAATGTTTGTTGAGGAATCAGAGACGAAGTGCGTGATAGTGTATTATTTCCAGATTGTGAGTCGTGACTAATTCGGGACAGTTGGGATATCCGACGGTGTGTTGGTATGGGATTTCGGGATGACTAGAGGCAGTCACATTGGGAGGATTCAAGGTTTTCATCTAAGATATGGGATATTTAGAGTTATGTGATCATGATTTGGAAGATCATCGAGTGCTGCGTAGTACATTCCATGAGTCGGAAATGGTACATCTGGCGAGCTAGTCTATAGTGTGGTCTGTTTGGTATGTCAATGGACAATGGTTTGAACCCTAAGTGAGGGGAGAACTGGGTGTTCTGTGAGGAAGGATCTTCAATATGATGTGGAATAGAAGTCTGGGTTATGAGGATCTGTTGTGTAAGTATATGAGACGGGAGTCATGTAGCAGTCAAAACAGTGTACAACGTGAGGTGATGCATGTCGCATATTCTCAGGAGAAAACGAGTGACTTCACGACAGGCGGCCGGTAGTCAGGAATCTGATTACGGTTTGTGTTTCTTCGGGTATACCAATGTATGAGTTTTGAAATGGTTGGGTTGCCAAGGTCAAGATTCGATTTCGGAAAGACAATTAGTTCAACGTATGGATGGTTATTTGTACTTCGGGAGGGGCAGCAATTGATTTGTCAATCAACTACAGGGTCGATATGAGTAGTTCACATGGGTTTGATCAGTAGCAGATGGGTCTTGGGATGGGCGTTAACATGTTCTCAGTCGTGGTGATTCCTCCGTGCTTCCAATTGTGAGTTGGAATGCTTCAGGATTTCGAGTTGTGTGAGTGGAAGAGCAGTGGTCGTGGCAAGACATTGAGAGTTTCCGTAAGGGTGTATTGAGGTATCCGAGTATGATGCCCTAGGTTGGTGGATTATTATGAGGCTTGGGTGTGTCCGATGGTAGGTGGACCATCAAGCGACTATATTTTCAAATGTGAGATCATCCGCTAATAGTCTCCAGGAGGGAATTGTTCAAGACTGTGACTGTACTGAGGGAAGTGCCCTGTCTACGAGAACTTAAGTCAAGAGCAGTGATGCATGATGTGGGTAGGTGTGAGCACCTAACTATGTAGGACCGTGGAGTATTCGATAGTAGACTCAGTGTGGTGACGACTTGAGGATGGGATTATGGGGTGATAGGAGAGTGAACAGATCCGAGTGGGAGTAATCACTTAGGACTGTCAGGGGAGACCGTGGAGAGAGCCCATGGAGAGTGAGAGAGAGTATTATATGATTACAGGGAGCCGTAACATACGTGAGTCAGAGAGAGAGAGTATCGTGTGACTGCGGGGAGTCGTAGCATATGTGAGTCAGAGAGAGAGAGAGTATCGTGTGACTGCGGGGAGCCGTAGCATACGTGAGTCAGAGAGAGAGAGAGTATCGTAAGACTGCGGGGAGTCGTAGCCTTACTAGTCAGGGTGTGACGCAGAGGGGCTCTTAGGCCTGGGTAGCCTTGCCAAATAAGTCTGTGGGAACCTGGTGGGCGAACCAGGGGCGAGACTGGGGTCTCAGCAATGGTCGGAGGCCGTTGTGTTTTGAGTTAGAGAGGGGTTGTCACAAGTCGAAAGGGTCGAGGTGTAATGCATGCGTATGTGCATGGAACATGGGTCATAAGTTTAGTACTGGGTTGGGACGAGTGGTTTCAATTCTGTGTCGGACCAGACTCTGCTGGGTGAGTTTGGCTCTATCTGTGTGTAGAATGAGCAGGTGGGGATTTAGGGTGGATTACATTTTGAGAGGGATGTGTTTCCCATTTGATGTTTTAGACTTGGGTGAACCTGTTCATTGGTTTGGGAAGAACCACGACGCGAATGAGGTAACATGTGGTAAGCGACCGAGGTCGTGTGTGAGGTGCGATTTCAAATCGGGTGTGGAAATCGCTTGGGGTAACGCGAGCTTCGTGTTTGTGGAGTTCAGTGTGATTGTATGAGTCAGCTCGGTTGAATAGGACTACTGTGAAGTCCTATTGCCGAATGGGCTAGGGTAGCCTCAGAGATTCAACTGTTGGGTCAGGAGTCGATCTCATATTCGGATTTGGTGTCTAACATTGAGAGGCAGCCCGAGTTATATTTCCGGCTATCAGTGGATAGTTCGGTCAGGCATGTACGTTGATTTTGGGGCCGAAGCTTAATCATCCTGGGGTCGACAGTGAAATGATTCTATCTGACGGGAGGTCGGACCTAGAGTAGAGTTTCGATTCCCATGTGGGTTGGCAGGTCTTCATATAGTGTTGAGGACCGAGTATTGAGGTTCACTCTTCAGATGGGTTCTGGTAGCATTATCGAAGATTAGTCTTTGGTGTGAGATGACCCCGTTTCTTGGGGGTTTCGGTCGGAGTGGACTGGTGTATCGGGCATAAGTGTTCAACAGCTATTTACGATTAGCGACTTGTTCCATCAGTCGCGACAAGCAATTAGAGTTGGAGATGTTTTATCGAGTCTGTTATTCGATGAGCGAATGACATGGGGATATACCGCCTGGGTGGTCAGTCGGGGAGACATACCACTACAGATTCCAAGTGTTAGAGAGGCAGAGTGGGTTCCGCAACAGTGAAGGGTTCGTTCTTCTTCAAGTTGGAGGGTTCGGTTGATTTCGGTTGTCTTAGGGAGATCGGTTATGTTCCGAATAATCGATAGCACTTTTTGGGATAATTGTTGGGATCTGGGTAACGATAAGGAGCGATTTCGAGGGCGAAATCTAACTCAAGTGGGGGAGAATTGTAACATCCTGTTTCCGATTGTCCGTGATTTAGGGTTCGTGGGCTGCAACCTGCGCATGAGGAAGCCTTAGGGCTGCAACGAGTTGCTAGAAGCGTAGGGCTTCTCACTACCTTTTCGTGGATATGAGGCTCATTGGAAATGGACTTATAACGAGGAAGCTATGATAGTTTGAAGTTTTGGAAAGTTAGGTCCCTTATTTGAGAAAGGTGGCAGCTGAGTACGCGGGGCATATGTGTGTGTACGCTTAGCGTACTCATGTGCATGACTTTTAAGCGGAGCCACCTAGTACGCCAGGCGTACTAGGCCCAGAGTGAAAACCCTAAATGAGGGATGTGTCCCTATTTAAAGAACATGATGGCCTCATTTCTGGCCACCATTTCTAGACCTCAACCCTATCCAAACCCTAATTTCCATCCTTTGAGCTTGAGTGTCCATTTGTGAGCTTCTAAGTGTTCTTGTGGTATTCTTGGAGTGAAGAAGGAGCATTGAAGAGAATGGAGTTGGAGTCCAGGCTTTGGATCTGAGCTTTTCTGTGGTTGGAGCATCATTTGAAGGTATAAACCTCAGAGCTTTCTCATCCTTTTTTATTTGAGCATATTATGGTCCATATTAGGGTTTTTGGTCCCAAAGCTTGAAGCTTTATGAGTTGTTGAACTCTAGAGCCTAATATTGTCCTTTTAAGTGTTTCTAGTGGAGGGGATTCATAAAAATGAGGTCTTAGACGTTAAAACCACCCCATGCATGAGATATGGGCTTTTTTTGGGAGTAAAGAGTGAGTGTATTTGGGTTTGTGACATTAGCAGCCATGCAAAGGCTTAAAGTTCAGAACTTTATGCAGTATGAGCCTTTAGGGAGTCCAGATCTAAGAGTATAGCTATGGTCTTAACGGGTTAAGACCAAGAGAGTGGAAAAGGAAATCTGGACGTACGCCGAACGTAAATCCAGTACGCCCCGCATACCGGTCAAGTGTCCCCGATGGCGTGATCAGGATTGTGTGTACGCTGAGCGTACCAAGGGAGGTACGCCCCGCGTAATCTATATGTGGACTTTTTGGGCTAAATCTCATTTTTGGGCCTTAAGGTGTGGGCCTGGATTTGGGCTTATTGTGCTGGGGTTTTTTATCAGAGAAATATATATATATATATATATATATATATATATATATATATATATATATATATATATATATATATATTTGTATTGGGCCTTGGTGGGCCCAATGAGCATGAGTTCATTGTGGGCCGGGTAGTGAGCTATCTTTAGACCTAATGAGTGAGGTTTGATATTAGATCTTAACTGGGTAATTGTGGGTTTTGGTTCAGTGTTAGAGGCCGGTGTGCAGCAGCAACATCTATAGGAGCTGTTCATCATCCGAGGTGAGTTTTCTCACTATACTTATATAGTGTGGTAACTTTGTGTGTGACTGGAGGGTCTTATGTGTTTATATTGAGTATTGTGATATCCTGCATTATGTCTTTGTAATTTATGTTGCGCATTATTTCTTTGTGATTTATGTTGTGTGTGACCGGAGGGTCTTATCTGAGTATAGCCATGAGAGGCTAATGAGATATGTGTGGTATTTTGGGGAACTCACTAAGCTTTGTGCTTACCGTGTTATGTGATATGTGTTTAAGGTACTTCTCAGAATCGCGGGAAGGCGTCAGCTTGATTGTACACACGAGATGGAGTTATGTTTTGAGGATCCTGGATTTTCATTCAATGATTTATGGATATGTGTTATGAATAATTTGATACTCTGGGGTTTTTTGTGAAATGTGTTAAGGAGAATTATGAGATTTTAAATGAAAATTTTGTTTGAAAATTTACGGTGTTACAGATAATGCCGCCAAATCTTAAGGGCAAACACCATTTCCCGTAACTCTAGATCATGTGTTAGATTCCGAACCTCATGTGGCTTCAGTTTTCTAGAAGCATACGCAATAACCCCCCCTCGCTGCATGAGTACTTCCCCCAAAATAGTAATAGAAGCATCATAATAAACCATAAAATCCTCCACACCCTCTGGAAGGGTCAACACCAGGGCCTCACATAATTTATGTCTCAGCATCTCGAATGCAACTTGTTGCTCAGGCCCCCAATGAAAATATATGCCCTTCCTCATCAAACGAATGAGAAGTATAGCAACCTTGGAGAAATGCTGAATAAATTTCCGATAATAACTTGCCAAACCCAGAAAACTCTTGATCTCCGTAGGAAACTTTGGAACCTCCCTCTACATATCTGCCTGTATCTTGGTCGGGTCGACCAGAATCCCATCCTGGTTAATGAGGTGTCCCAAGAATTGGACCTCCCGTAACAAAAACTTACAGTTTGAGAACTTGTCATAAAGCCTCTCCCTCCTTAGAACTCCTAGCAGCTCTCGAAGGCGCTCCTTATATTGCTCCTTGGTCTTGGAATAGACCAGGATGTCCTCAATAAAAACAATGACCGAGCGATCATTCATCGACCTGCATACCCGATTCATCAGATCCATAAATTTCGCCGGTGCGTTAGTGAGCCTAAATGGCATCTCCACGAACTCATAACAATAGTAATGAGTTTGGAATGTTTTATTCTCCACGGCCTCCTCTCTAACTCTCATATAATGTGTAACATACACGTTCAGTTATCGTGTTATGTAATTTTAAAAGTGAATAATATTATGAAATATTATATGAAATTTGAGTATTGATTTCTAACAGATGGTTTTTACTAGAAATGAAGTAAAACTATGTTTAGAATCAATCGGAAAATATTGGAAGTCTTATGAGATTCCAATCTAATATTGAAATTTAACAAAAATATAAAATTTGAAATAAGTAAAATTTTATTATTGAAAGGTGTAGAGAATCCCGTTAGAAACATTTAGGCGAAAACCTCATCGAAATCCGAGTTATAACGAAGAAGTTATGACCAATCGAAGTTTCGCAACAGAACCGACACGACGCCGAATGACGTAAAAAGTGAGTTTTTGATAAACTACTTTTTAGCCTTGGTGATCTAAATGAAAGTCGTAGTATTTGTTAAATCGGGAATTTTCATAAAAAGAACGCCCAAATCTGACTTCATATGAGGAAGTTATGATTTTTCTAAGTTTCGGAATAGCGGTAGACAGCTAAAAACTCGAAATAAAGATCGAGTGATTTTTAGCCGACGCAACCTAAATGAGAATCGAAGGTCTCATCAATAGTAGTACAACGGTAAAAAGACAGACGAAAACGGACGTCGGATGAAGAAGTTATGAAATTTTAACGGACTTTTCCTGTCTCGGCCCGTTAAAAATATAATATTAATATAATATTAAAAATAAAGTCAAAATTAGCCGACGGAGTCTAAATGAAAGATGTAGATGATAATCTCACCTACGCGTGGATATAAAGAACGTCAAAAACGGAGCTCGTATGCGAAATATATGGATTTTTGAAGTTCGGAGCACAAACTTCGAGAATTTAACTGTATTCACGACGTGAACACAGTGTTCACGACATGAACTCAGTGAACGACGCGTTTCGAGCCTATAAGACACACGGCAAGCCTAGGGATGACCTAGATCAAACCTCACAACATGAACAAGCATGGTTCACGTCGTGAATCTTAAAATTTCACCTATAAATAGAAAACGAAGCCTTCGGGATTTGTTTGCTAATTCTGATATCTCTCACTCTCTAAACCTTCTTTAGCCCACTTTTAACCCCCCGGAGCCCTGGTATCATCCTCGACACCCGAAGCAAGTCTCGACGCCCCGAAGTTCCCGAGAAAATTATATTTTCAAGTCGAAACTCTGCCCGTGTAAGGCCGGTTTTCAACTAAAATCCCCAGTTTCGTCGCAGAAAGTCATATTTAGAGCCGAAGTGCTGCCCAAATTAATCCCCAGTTATTTCACGGTGAGTTCAATATATAGGAACACTTGTATGTTATGTGTTATATGTTCAATGTGCTTTCCCGTGTTATTATGATAATGAGTTATACCATAGATCACGAAGTGTATGACATAAGCATCACTTGGGTACAGGTATGTTGCCTCTGGCCGTGTAGAGCATGTCTCGTAAGAGAATGACTTCTACCATTATGGAATTGGCAGAAGGCTAGGCAGGGCTGAAAGCCTATAATTTGCTAGCCAAAATGTTTATTCATAAATTGGTTATTTTTCCATGCCATATGGGCAAAAGTCTTATTGATTGTATATCTTTGAATCAGATTATTCGTTGATATGGAAAGCATGTCATATGATACTCATCTGCCTTTGTTGTTCTTTGTACCTCTTTGCTTCTGTCATATTGATATGTATATGGCATAGCATTATATTGTATCTATTATTGAACTCACTAAGCGTCACCATTTACCCCTCTCAGTGTTTAATAATTGCAGGTAATGAAAATCCATTATAGTCATATACTTATGAAAGATTTAGAATAGTTTATACTATTACTTTTGTATTTGGGTTTATGTTTGTATAAAAAATTCTAATATCCTAGGTAGTTATGTAATATACTAAAACTTAGTCGGTTGTATCCAGTCTTTTGTAATCACACTATCAGTGTAAAATTTTATTTATAAATATGCATGTAGCATGTTTTGGAGTGACAATGTCTTTAGTACGAAAGTTAGGGTCTTTCATAATGATACCCTAACCTCAAGTCGATCTTAGAGAACCAAGATGCACCTTACAATCAATCAAAGAGATCTTCAATCTGTATAAGTGGGTAATGGTTCGGTGATTGTTCAGCTCCCGATAATCAATTCATATTCGGTGTGAACCATCTTTCTTCTTCACAAACAAAATTGGTGCTCCATATGATGAACTGCTCGGTCGGATAAACTGCTTGCCAAACAGATCCTGGAATTGAGAGGACAACTCCTGCCTCTTAGGCGGTGCTAATAGGTACGCCGCCTTCGCAATCGGGGCCGCCGCGGGAACCAAATTAATCCTGAACTCAACCTGCCTCGAAGGAGGCACACCATCTAAATCCTCTGGGAATACATCGGAAACTCCCTAACTACAGGCTCATCCGAAACCAAAACTCCCCCTCAACTCGAGTGTCAATCACTTAAGCGAGATAACCCAAACATCCACGATGAAGATACTATAGAGCCCTCGCAGCTGAACAAAAGGCTGAACGAACCCTGGTACCCTCGCCATAAATAATCAGTTCACCCCCACTTGGGGTTTGAACCATCACCTACTGTCTCTCATAGTCAATCATGGCACCAAATCTGCTCAACCAGTCCATTCCTACTATCATGCACACATCCCCCATAGGGATAAAAATCAAATCGATCGGGTAAGACATCCCGAATATCTCTAAGGTACAATCCCGAAAAATGCTCAAAGCAGAAACCCCATGTTCGTTGGTGATGGAAACTCACGACAGACACTCCAACTCTCTGAGGGTCATATCAAAATTCCTACTGAAGGACTAAGACAAAAAGGATAGACTCGGACTCGAGTCAAAAAGCACAAGAGAAGGAAAGGAATTCACTAAGCATGTATCTAACAGAAATACAATCACAAGCGTATAACAAAATAACTTGATAGAATAATAAATGAGAACATACTAGTAATGACGTCAGGCGCCACCCTGGCCTCCTCCGTTGTGAGCTGAAAAGCACGAACCCTAGCCTTTGGGTCCTCAACTCTCCAATGTCATCCATTCGTAATCCTTAAAGTAGTCGGGGCTGGTCCCTGCATTGGTATGGCGGTGAGCAAGGGACAACTGGTCTTCACATGGACAACCTGCTCGGAATGGTAGCAAATCCTAGTGCTCAATAATGGGGACTACTAATGACAATCCATAGCAATATGGCTCTCCCTTCCACATTTCTGGCACCCAGAAAGATGATCGAAAAACACCCTTATGCGCCCCCCCTGCACTTGCCACAAGTGCGACCCCTCTGTCCTCCAGATCATGAAATAGCGGGCTTGAATCGCTTTGCTGCAGGCTGTGGCTGAACTGGAGCATGCCTCTTCTCTCTCGTTCGGATCTCAATCTCAATCTCCCGCTTCTGTGTGGCATCCTGAAGCTTGAAGAGGGTACTATATCGCTAGGTAGATACAAACTGCCGAATCTCAGTCTTTATCATTGTGACAACCGTCAAATTTCGGTCAATTCAAAGTCAACAAGTCAAACCGGTCAACTCCAATAACCCTTGTAGGCTAGGGTTTACGTTATGTAATCACTATACAATTCGCTATTTTAATGAGAAATCATCATTTGGAAAGTTCATGTGTTTGATTTTCCTTAGCCTTAACAAGTGCTAAACAATGAACCAAAGCGATAAAACACTATTACACAATCATCGGGATTGTGTAAGACACTAAAACACGGTTTAATGGGGTTTACGAACCTTGCGTTGTGAAGCCGGACACTCAAATTAAGCACAAACGAAACCTCTCTAAATCGTTTTCACTCTATCTCTTTCTATTTGAAATCTCTCCCAAATCTCTCCCAAATCTCTCCCAAATCTCTCCTAAATCTCTCCCAAATCTCACTCAAAAGTTACTTTAACTTTTTGTAATCATTTGGGTCATCTCGACCCTTGACCGGGTCAAAAATCGCTTGAAACGGAGTAAAAACGAGTAAAATAGCTTTAAGGATCCGAAACCTAAGCTTCTGGACCGAAGCCTCGCATCCGAAGCCTCGCATCCGAAGCCTCGCATCCGAGGCCTCTGATCCGAAGCGAGGGTCCGAAGGTCCGAAGCGAGGGTCCGAAGGTCCGAAGCCTCGCAGACAGCTCCTTTTTACCGGTTTTTCGACTACGACTTCGTTTTAACTCCGTTTTTCATTATTTTAACGTGGGATTTTCACCCAAAACTTTATTTTATAAACTAAGGCCCCAAAATATATAAATCTCCAGGGTTTTTATAAAATATATTAAAAGAATTGGTGATTGAACTAATTATTGAGGGAATATTTGCTTTTCCTTAATTTATGGCAAAAGCAAACCACCACCACCTCACTCTATGATTAGCCATTCTTTGCCACTACCCCTTGTCTCCTTAGTGGACCTTTACAGCCAATCTCCAGCTCTTCCCACGTTCTAAGAGCTGGAGGATTGATCCTCTCTCCTCATTCTCCATAAAACTCTTTCATTCTACACTTAGCAACCAAGAACACTCTCCAAAATTCTCTCATCTTTTCTCTCAACTTCAAGAACTTCAAGGCTTTCTCCAGGGATTTATTTCTTCAATTAGTAAGTATCTTCATCATTCACATAATTATTAAACTCCATTCTACTCAAATCATTGATATCTTACACAAGTTCCATCTTATTCGGTGTTAGATTCTCGAGTCGTCAAGACATCTTCTTAGTGTTCTTGGGTTGAACACTTCCTCTCTCTCACTTTCATCTACTGAAACCACATAAGGTGAGTTCATACCCATACATTTACATGTTTTCTTAAGTTTTAAGGGGGGGAATACAAGTAAAATCATCAAGAACACAATTAAACTTTTCCTAACAGATTACATCAGAAAAGATGGACGTTAATCACGGACTGGTTTGGCCAAATTAAATATTTTAGTTTTCAAAACTGTTTCAGGTGCAAGTAGTTCAAACTCTTAGCTTTAAAATGGCTACTTGCACATCTCCATATGATTTTTCTACAATTTATGGTGATTTTTACAAAACTGCCTGTCATTTCAGAGGCAAACCCGGACCAGTCTGTGATTATGAACATTTTCACCTCTGTTAGAGATCACTAAAAATCATGATAAAATTTACGAACAAACTAGACTCATATTCCAAACTCTCAAAATTTGCGGATTTGGATTTAGAGCTTTGATGATTTTTCTATAAATTTTCTAAGAACGGTAACAGAAACTGTTTTTAACGAAAAGTTGCTGTTAATTTCATTTCACCTTGTAACATGTTGAGCAAGGTGTATATCTTTATGTGATTATATGTTACTGCAATATATGACATTTTATCTTAATATTTAGACACACATCAGTTTACAACTGGATTTGGTCATATAAAATATAAAGAATAACAAGTGATTATAATCAAAGTACAATCGATACATTCAAACATTAAATAAACTATTTTGAATATAGTTTGCATACATTACCACGTACTACCCTTGGTTGATAAACTATAATAGGTATAGTTTATGATACATTACATAACACATACATTTAAAAAGGGTACATTTATACAAAGGATATTTTCATTAAGCAAGGTACGGCCATACGGTACCAAGTTTTCATAACACGTAATTCCGTTAATGACTTTGTGAGACATTTACTTCAAATTACCATTAAGTCCTGTATTGTAACCAGAGTCTCCTTGAGGGAGAGCGTGATACTTGTGTATAGATCTATATTGGGTTTGACAAACCCACACCTAAACTGCATGCAACAGTTAGACCGATAGGTCTGGGGTGACAAATGTCATAACATTTCCGACGCCTGAAGAACGTCGTTTTAGGCAACCTTGGTCATAGTATGGTTATAATAAACTCACATAAAGTATTAACAAACATTGGAAATTACGGGAACTTCATTAAAATTTAACGAGTTTATGTCGATTTAAACTTGCATTGTTTTACTATAAATATGACAAATTACTTGTACATTTCGGTCTTTGGGTTTTAAGACTACATTTACACATTAAGGAAAATATTGGATTTTTCTAACACAAATACTACTTTTACAAACAAAAAGCTTATGAACTCACCAACCTTTGTGTTGACACTTTTTCAAACAACTTGTATTCTCAGGAAATCATTAAACAGGTAATCAAGTGCTTTTGAGGATGGGACGCTAAGGCGTCTACTATTTCATATTTTATCAACATATTGTAATTGATTCGTAAACATGTAATTCATACAATGATGTAATTTTTTTTTCAATTATATATATGTTGGTTGTGTTTGCTTGAATTACTATTACAATTGCTGTTATGATACTATACATGAAGTCCTCCACCCCCGGACGTTTCCGCCATCCTTGGTTTGGGGGCGTGACAGATTGGTATCAGAGCGCAGTTTATAGTGAATTAAGTATATCAAACCACATAAGATATACAAACTATAAACACAATTGGGACTAATAGTCTCTGATTTGTGCATTTTCAAATAAATATACTTTTAGAAAATAAATGATTTTTTTTTATTAAAAGTATAAATACATGCATACATGCTCATATAGTGTCATAACTAGAAGAACATAAAATAAAAGAAGAGGAGTTGTACATTATGGGTATGCCTTGGTATATGTAAATCAAGTCTGGGAAGGATATAGCCTGATCAACTATATCTGTCCGGGAATTGACTTGCATATACCGGGGGATGGTCAGGATGGACAACAAATCTAACAAACCTAATAACAGACTACAAAGGATACTTTAAGGACTCAAAACTAAACATTTACAAATACTATAGGAGTATTTTGTGTTACTATAATAAATTATCTGATAATTAAATAGGTCTTTATTTATAAATTAATAGCTGGTAAGTGGATGCGCTAAGGTCATATGTAACTAAGATGCTATAGACTTAGAATTTATGTATCTTTGTTTCACTTCCTGTCCTTGTTTGGTTGTGGTCTTGGAGTTAGGGTCATCTATTCGAATGACTATTATATCTTAATCACATATGACTGGTATGCACTTTGCAACTAATTAAGTAACCGATAAAGATCATTTTAAAATATAATATATTAATTATGTCCCGACTAAATTAGTATGCACTTTGCAACTTATGACAGAACCATGCCGCCAAGAAGAAGACCAAGACCTTCCAGCAACACAGCAACACCTCCTCCGCCGCCGCCTCCACAGTTTGATCCCGCGATGTTCCAGGCTGCAGTAACAGCAGCCGTAGCGGCCGCAATGTCGCAGATAGGGACCAACGGAGCTGGTGGTTCGGGATCGGGAGCTACACACTCTAACCACGGAGACAGTACGTGGCGTGCAAAAGAGTGTTCATACAAAGACTTCACAAATGGCAAACCCGACAACTTCAATGGAAGCGGTGGAGTCATCGCGTTGATGCAATGGTTTGAAAAGACCGAAGTAGTCTTTCAGGTGTGCTCTTGCCCCGAAGCGAGCAAAGTTAAGTTCGCAGCCTTCACCTTCACCGGCCGGGCCCTTACTTGGTGGAACTGCCGGATTTAGTCACTTACTCTCGAAGTGGCTAGCTCCATAACCTGGGCAGAACTAAAAACGTTGATGATGAAGGAGTACTGCCCGAGAGGTGAAATTCAAAAGCTGGAACAAGAACTTTGGAACCTCAGGATGACGGGCTCTGACCTTGAAACCTACACCACCCGATTCAATGAATTGGCTCTCCTCTGCCCAACAATGGTTACTCCGGAGGAGAAAAAGGTGGAGCGATACCTTTGGGGACTGTCTCTCCACGTGCAAAGTAGTGTCCTGGCTTCAAGGCCAACTACTTTTGACAGTGCCAGGGAGCTGGCACAACAACTTGTTGACCACCGAGCCGGTCATAATACTACAACCACCACCACTGATAAATCAAAAGGAGGAAACAACAAAAGGAAGTTTTGGAACGAAAAGAAGAGCCAACCAGCACAGGACCCCGCTAAGAAGCAACAAATTGTTGCTGTCCATGCTGCCACTAATACTGCCACTACTGCTACCACTCCAGCACCACCGAAGCCATATGCGGGAAAACTACCTAAGTGCAACAAGTGCAACTTTCACCACAATGGTGCTTGTAGGGAGATGCACTGTAACAACTGCGACAGGAAGGGGCACACTGCTCGTTTCTGTAAAGCGCCGGCTCAACCAATCAACCAAGTCGCCAGTACGGGGGCAACCCGGACCTGCTACAACTGTGGAGACGCAGGTCACTTCAAAAGAGACTGCCCCAAAGCACAAGCCCCTAATGCTGGTGGAGTAGGAAGAGTCCTGGCAATAGGACATGGGGAAGCAGTCGAGGATCCCATGGTGGTTACCGGTACGTTTCTCCTAAATAACTCTTATGCATGCGTACTATTCGATAGTGGAGCGGAGAGGAGTTTCGTGAGCCACCAATATAAACAGTTACTTGAACAAAATCCCCAATCACTAAAGGATACTTATGTAGTAGAATGGCAAATGGGAAAGTAGAACGCACTAGCGATATATACTCAGAATGTACTCTCACTCTAGGCAACCATACATTTAAAATTGACTTGATGCCGGTCACCATAAAAAGCTTCGACGTAATCATCGGGATGGATTGGTTAGTTCCTCACCGTGCCGACATTCTATGTTACGAAAGGGTCGTTCGCCTCAATCTACCAAATGACGAAACCCTTCTCATCTATGGTAACAAACCTAGTGCGAATTTACAAATCATCTCATGCATCAAAGCCCAAAAGTATCTCCGGAAGGAGTACCACGCCTTCTTAGCCCATGTAGTAGACAAGAAACAAGACGTGAAAGACATCAAAGACATCCCCGAAGTGTGTAACTTCCCGGATGTGTTCCCAGAAGATCTTCCTGGTGTACCACTCGCACGACAAGTCGATTTCAGAATTGACTTAATACCCGGAGCTACCCCCGTAGCCAGAGCTCCATACCGCCTCGCACCATCAGAAATGCAAGAGTTGTCCAGTCAGTTGAACGAGCTTTTGAGCAAAGGGTTCATCAGACCAAGCTTCTCACCTTGGGGAGCACCAGTCCTTTTTGTAAAGAAGAAGGACAGATCCTTTCGCATGTGCATCGACTATCGGGAACTAAACAAGCTCACCATCAAGAACCGATATCCTCTACCCCGAATCGATGACCTTTTCGACCAACTCCAAGGAGCAAATTTCTTCTCAAAGATCGACCTAAGGTCAGGCTACCATCAGCTACGAGTTCAAGAAGAAGATATTCCCAAAACTGCATTCAGAACTCGCTATGGGCACTACGAGTTTGTGGTGATGTCCTTCGGTTTAACAAACGCACCTGCGGTATTCATGGACCTAATGAATAGAGTGTGTCGACCCTACCTAGACAAGTTTGTAATCGTATTCATCGACGATATCTTGATCTACTCGCGAAGCGAAGAAGAGCATCGCCTACATCTACGCCAAGTGCTAGAGACACTAAGAGCGGAGAAGCTTTATGCTAAGTTCTCTAAGTGTGAATTCTGGATTAGAGAAGTGGATTTCCTTAGACATGTGGTAAGTGAGAAAGGCATACATGTGGATCCCTCCAAGATCAAGGCAATCGAGAATTGGTCAGCACCCAAGACGCCAACCGAAATTCGACAGTTCCTTGGGCTTGCTGGCTACTACCGAAGATTTATACAAAACTTCTCCAAGATTGCGAAACCACTCACCACCTTGATGCAGAAAGGTGTGATATTCAAGTGGGAAAATAAACAAGAAACTGCTTTCCAAACGTTAAAACAAGCCCTATGCAGCGCACCGATCTTGTCTCTCCCAGAGGGAACCGAGGACTTCGTAGTGTACTGTGATGCTTCGAATCAAGGCCTCGGATGTGTGCTCATGCAGAGAGGGAAGGTTATCGCGTATGCATCAAGACAGCTTAAGACGCACGAGGTTAATTATACTACGCACGACCTGGAATTAGGATCAGTGGTATTCGCTTTGAAGATCTGGAGACACTACCTCTACGGCACGAAATGCACTATCTTCACTGATCACAAAAGTCTTCAGCATATCCTCAATCAGAAAGAGCTCAACATGCGACAGAGGAGATGGATGGAGTTGCTGAATGACTACGAGTGCGAAATTCGTTATCATCCGGGCAAGGCCAATGTAGTGGCCAATGCTCTAAGCAGGAAGGAGTACTCGGGCCGCCGAGTAAAATCCTTAACAATGACAATCCATTCCCACCTGACCATACAAATCAAGGAAGCTCAACTGGAAGCTTTGAAACCAGAAAAGGTGGCAGGAGAGACATTAAGGGGAATGGATAAAAACTTAGAAGTCAAGGATAATGGAGCACGTTATATCATGAACCGGATTTAGACACCGAAGTTCGGTGGACTCCGAGATGTCGTCATGAATGAAGCACACAAGACTCGATACTCCATCCATCCCGGGTCGGATAAGATGTATCTGGACCTCAAGAAATTATACTGGTGGCCGAACATGAAAGCTGAGATTGCTACCTATGTGAGCAAGTGCTTGACTTGCGCTAAGGTCAAAACCGAATACCAGAAACCATCCGGGCTATTACAACAGCCGGATATACCTGAGTGGAAGTGGGAACGAATAACCATGGACTTCATAACGAAGCTGCCTAAGACATCGGGCGGGCTTGACACAATATGGGTAATTGTAGACAGATTGACCAAATCAGCACACTTCCTACCAATGAAAGAAACCGACAAGATGGAGAAGCTGACTAGAACGTACATTAGAGAGATTGTACGACTCCATGGTGTGCCGATATCCATTATCTCCGATAGAGATAGTAGATTTACCTCACGGTTTTGGCAGTCTCTACAAAAATCATTGGGAACTAGGCTTGACATGAGTACGGCCTACCACCCACAAACCGACGGACAGAGCGAGCGAACCATTCAAACGTTGGAAGACATGTTAAGAGCTTGTGTGATAGACTTCGGTAAAGCATGGGATACCCATCTACCGCTTATCGAATTCTCCTACAATAACAGCTATCATACTAGCATCAAAGTCGCTCCATTCGAAGCTCTTTACGGTCGCAAATGCAGATCACCCCTGTGTTGGGCTGAGGTGGGGGATACACAGCTAGCTAGAGGGCAAGTCTCTAATAGCACCCTCACTGGCCCTGAAATCATAAGGGAAACCACAGAAAAGATCGTTCAAATTCGAGAGAGACTGAAAGCGTCTCGCGATCGGCAAAAGAGTTACGCAGACAAACGACGCAAACCCTTGGAATTCCAGGTGGGTGATAGAGTACTACTAAAAGTTTCCCCTTGGAAAGGAATGATACGATTCGGCAAACGCGGGAAACTAAATCCAAGGTACATCGGGCCATTCGAAATCCTTGCTAGGATTGGGCCAGTAGCATACAAACTTCGATTACCTCAGGAACTCGACAAAGTACATCCCACATTTCACGTGTCGAACCTAAAGAAGTGTTTGTCTGATGAGACACTCGTAATACCACTCGACGAAATCAAAGTTAACGAAAATCTCCACTTCGTGGAGGAACCAGTCGAAAACATGGATCGGAAAATCAAACGAACGAAACAAAGTCGTATTCCCATCGTGAAGGTACGTTGGAACGCTAAACGAGGACCCGAATTCACCTGGGAACGCGAGGATCAGATGAAACAAAAGTATCCACATCTCTTCCCAAACTCTTGAAATCCCAGTCAAAATGAAAATTTCGGGACGAAATTCCTTCTAACGGGGGGATGATGTGACAACCGTCAAATTTCGGTCAATTCAAAGTCAACAAGTCAAACCGGTCAACTCCAATAACCCTTGTATGCTAGGGTTTACGTTATGTAATCACTATACAATTCGCTATTTTAATGAGAAATCATCATTTGGAAAGTTCATGTGTTTGATTTTCCTTAGCCTTAACAAGTGCTAAACAACGAACCAAAGCGATAAAACACTATTACACAATCATCGGGATTGTGTAAGACACTAAAACACGGTTTAATGGGGTTTACGAACCTTGCGTTGTGAAGCCGGACACTCAAATTAAGCACAAACGAAACTTCTCTAAATCGTTTTCACTCTATCTCTTTCTATTTGAAATCTCTCCCAAATCTCTCCCAAATCTCTCCCAAATCTCTCCTAAATCTCTCCCAAATCTCACTCAAAAGTTACTTTAACTTTTTGTAATCATTTGGGTCATCTCGACCCTTGACCGGGTCAAAAATCGCTTGAAACGGAGTAAAAACGAGTAAAATAGCTTTAAGGATCCGAAACCTAAGCTTCTGGATCGAAGCCTCGCATCCGAAGCCTTGCATCCGAAGCCTCGCATCCGAGGCCTCTGATCCGAAGCGAGGGTCCGAAGGTCCGAAGCGAGGGTCCGAAGGTCCGAAGCCTCGCAGACAGCTCCTTTTTACCGGTTTTTCGACTACGACTTCGTTTTAACTCCGTTTTTCATTATTTTAACGTGGGATTTTCACCCAAAACTTTATTTTATAAACTAAGGCCCCAAAATATATAAATCTCCAGGGTTTTTATAAAATATATTAAAAGAATTGGTGATTGAACTAATTATTGAGGGAATATTTGCTTTTCCTTAATTTATGGCAAAAGCAAACCACCACCACCTCACTCTATGATTAGCCATTCTTTGCCACTACCCCTTGTCTCCTTAGTGGACCTTTATAGCCAATCTCCAGCTCTTCCCACGTTCTAAGAGCTGGAGGATTGATACTCTCTCCTCATTCTCCATAAAACTCTTTCATTCTACACTTAGCAACCAAGAACACTCTCCAAAATTCTCTCATCTTTTCTCTCAACTTCAAGAACTTCAAGGCTTTCTCCAGGGATTTATTTCTTCAATTAGTAAGTATCTTCATCATTCACATAATTATTAAACTCCATTCTACTCAAATCATTGATATCTTACACAAGTTCCATCTTATTCGGTGTTAGATTCTCGAGTCGTCAAGACATCTTCTTAGTGTTCTTGGGTTGAACACTTCCTCTCTCTCACTTTCATCTACTGAAACCACATAAGGTGAGTTCATACCCATACATTTACATGTTTTCTTAAGTTTTAAGGGGGGGAATACAAGTAAAATCATCAAGAACACAATTAAACTTTTCCTAACAGATTACATCAGAAAAGATGGACGTTAATCACGGACTGTTTTGGTCAAATTAAATATTTTAGTTTTCAAAACTGTTTCAGGTGCAAGTAGTTCAAACTCTTAGCTTTAAAATGGCTACTTGCACATCTCCATATGATTTTTCTACAATTTATGGTGATTTTTACAAAACTGCCTGTTATTTCAGAGGCAAACCCGGACCAGTCTGTGATTATGAACATTTTCACCTCTGTTAGAGATCACTAAAAATCATGATAAAATTTACGAACAAACTAGACTCATATTCCAAACTCTCAAAATTTGCGGATTTGGATTTAGAGCTTTGATGATTTTTCTATAAATTTTCTAAGAACAGTAACAGAAACTGTTTTTAACGAAAAGTTGCTGTTAATTTCATTTCACCTTGTAACATGTTGAGCAAGGTGTATATCTTTATGTGATTATATGTTACTGCAATATATGACATTTTATCTTAATATTTAGACACACATCAGTTTACAACTGGATTTGGTCATATAAAATATAAAGAATAACAAGTGATTATAATCAAAGTACAATCGATACATTCAAACATTAAATAAACTATTTTGAATATAGTTTGCATACATTACCACGTACTACCCTTGGTTGATAAACTATAATAGGTATAGTTTATGATACATTACATAACACATACATTTAAAAAGGGTACATTTATACAGAGGATATTTTCATTAAGCAAGGTACGGCCATACGGTACCAAGTTTTCATAACACGTAATTCCGTTAATGACTTTGTGAGACATTTACTTCAAATTACCATTAAGTCTTGTATTGTAACCAGAGTCTCCTTGAGGGAGAGCGTGATACTTGTGTATAGATCTATATTGGGTTTGACAAACCCACACCTAAACTGCATGCAACAGTTAGACCGATAGGTCTGGGGTGACAAATGTCATAACATTTCCGACGCCTGAAGAACGTCGTTTTAGGCAACCTTGGTCATAGTATGGTTATAATAAACTCACATAAAGTATTAACAAACATTGGAAATTACGGGAACTTCATTAAAATTTAACGAGTTTATGTCGATTTAAACTTGCATTGTTTTACTATAAATATGACAAATTACTTGTACATTTCGGTCTTTGGGTTTTAAGACTACATTTACACATTAAGGAAAATATTGGATTTTTGTAACACAAATACTACTTTTACAAACGAAAAGCTTATGAACTCACCAACCTTTGTGTTGACACTTTTTCAAACAACTTGTATTCTCAGGAAATCATTAAACAGGTAATCAAGTGCTTTTGAGGATGGGACGCTAAGGCGTCTACTATTTCATATTTTATCAACATATTGTAATTGATTCGTAAACATGTAATTCATACAATGATGTAATTTTTTTTTCAATTATATATATGTTGGTTGTGTTTGCTTGAATTACTATTACAATTGCTGTTATGATACTATACATGAAGTCCTCCACCCCCGGACGTTTCCGCCATCCTTGGTTTGGGGGTGTGACAATCATGCTCATGTATAGCGAAATCTGGGCCTCCTCCGAAGCAAAATACTCAAGACAAAAACAGCTCTCCTAGTAAACATCTTGGTAATCTCCGTCACTGACTCTATCATCTGCCTCAACGACAGATACTCCGGAGCCAACCTCTCTTTCTTAACCAAGGGAACACACTCTGTGCGAAAAATCTCTAAGAACTGCTCCCAAGTAACAACAACCCTTTGCTCAAGAGTATAAGAACCCGTCACCAGGTTCCACCAGTCCTTCGCGCCCAGGCGAAGAAGGTTTAGGGCACACCTGATCTTCCAGTCCTCCGGATAGGAACAAGTGAAGAAGCACCACTCCACATCATACTGTTGGATTAATGACTAAGTCCATAACTATAATTGGTAAGACTTGACCCGACCCGGCATGGTCCATTTGGGTTACATGGCATCATGCATTTGGATAGACTATAATGAGAGAAATAACACTTAAGGTTGGTTAATATATTATAAGTTCTAATATATTAATAAGGTTATTTAATTAGTATTGATCAAGAATTAATTTGGAATTAATTAAGTGATCAAAAGGAGACTAATTAAATATATGGGTTGATTGTGTAAATCATTCATTCTTATATATGTGGGCTTGTGATCCAAGATTCCTTATGTTGGACTAAGTCCATGGGGTGACCCATGGATACTCCATGGAGGTTAAAATCCATGGAGCATAAGGAATGGGTAAAGTTATTAGTTACATGGTGTAACCCTAATAGCCACCATATAAAAGAATCCCATGGCTCAAGAAATCGTGCACTAATGTGTGAGTGTGAGGGCTAGACGATTTCAAGGAGTGTTCAAGTTTCTCTCAAGTTATTCCAAGTGTATTTGGTGTTGTGTGAACCATTTGAGGTGTCACGCTTGGGTCACTAGGCACTCAAGCTTCATGACGATATTCTACATCAAAGAGGTATGTATTCTATCTTGTTATATTTATTATTTTGTATGCTAGATTAGGATAATACCTTGGATGTTCATAATTGTATGTATAATAGAGAAAACATAGATCCAAGGTATTTAGGGTTGCATGTACATTTAGGAGTGTTAGAATGCTCATAACCCAACAGTGGTATCAGAGCCTAGGCTTGTTTTCTTGTTATACTTGCAAAAGTAGCTGAAAAAATCGAGTTGGATGCATATATTCGATTGTTTTGGCTGGAATTGGACTAGGAACATTACCCTAAGATGTTTTTGGACTTATAAACTTGTTTTTGATGTGGTAATGTTCATGCTAATCCAATTTCTAAGATAATTGTCATAATTTCAAGATTTGTATTAGTTTGTATGTTCATGCTAATTTCTTGAAGATTGATGATTTGAATTATCTTGTTCTTATGAGGTTCTTAGATTAATAGAAAAGTTGTGTGAAATAGTTGTTTTCAATCCATTTTAATCTAAGAGTTGATTCCAAAGTGTGTTTTTGTAACTTGTCCTCAAGTTATATGAAAAGTCACATTTAAGAATCATAAAACTCATAAAAGTTGGCAAAGGTTACAAAATGAAGAGTCTAGTTCTAATTAAATGGTTTTATGACTCCATAACTTGTCCTCAAGTTATGGAGGTTCAAGAGTCTCTTCATTAAATTAAAAAAAAAGGGTAACCTTAATTAGTTCCATAAGTTACAATAAAAAAAGTTATTTTTTTTATTAATTAGTTCAAAGTCTTCCATAACTTGTCCTCAACTTATGGAACTTGAAGAGTTTTTTTTTAATTAAAACTACTTTAAACTCATAAGTTATGGAATTAATTAGTTTTGAATAGTTTCAAAACTTGCCCTCAAGTTTTGGAATTTGAAAAGTTTTCACTTATGAATACTTTAATTCCAAGTTAGCCCTTAGAATTTTAAAAGTTAAAATTCAACCCTTATACTTTATAATATTATAAGTTAATAATATTTATATATATGTATAAGAGTAAAGCCAATCTTACCGTTAGTAGGCCTCATTCACGAAGCCGGTCTATAAGGGGGGTATAAGGTTACTGCCTATAAAATGGCAGTTTAATGGGTGTCCACTCTCACCCACCGCTTCCTTGACTGGTGGAGGGTCGTTAGCCGAACGGGTAGGACAAGGACTATAATTCTCCTTTCATTAAAAGTGTTAATGATAAATACTAAGTAACTAAACTCTTATTAATACCCAATCTTAGTTACTTAGGAAAATGTGAATTTGGTGCTAACCCATGAAATTACACTTTGCATTTTGCTTAAGTCGTTAGTGGAGCGTGTGTGGTTAACCGGCACACTAACTTGGACTTAACAAGGTAGGCAAAGGGTAACTTAATATTTATCATAGTATCGGTGGAGCGTGTGTGGTTAACCGACACACTGATTAAGGGGTAAATATTAAGGGTACCAAGTATATTTGCATGGTTATTCACACCTTGTTTTGTGATCCTCGGCATCCCAGTCACAAAACCTGAAGGGCACACTCGAGATTGAAACATGCCTTTGAACAGTTCAATGAATCTCAAAGATCTAGGACTTTCAAATCCAATTAAAACCTAATAAATTATTTTGTTTTTCATGGTGGAAATTGGTGAATCGTCATTCACCTACCTTCAAATATTTTATAGCTTGGATTACGGCATCCCTCTTCTAAGTTATAAAATAGTTTGTTGGGTCTTAGCCTTAATATTTCATATTGGGTGTCATATTAAGGACTTTAAATCAACTATCTTGAATATCTCCCAAAAAGATGTCTGGTCTAGACATTTATGATCTTCCCAAATCTCTTGAAACAAGCTTTCCTAAATGAAGATGATGTCCCATGGATATCATACTTCTGTCACCTCCTCCAATTATTCTCCCTAACCCACAAGTTCCTAAAAAGTTTAAGGTCACTCAAGCCCTATTGGCAAGGCAAGGTCTAGGTGTGATCACATCTTGGAGATGTAGTCACATATTGACAAGCCGGGAGAGTTGGGTGTCAAAGTCTTGAGAAAGTTGTTGGCTCAACTACTTTCTAAGTCACATAGTGAGTTCTTTTGGGAATCCTATGAAACAGACTAAGACAAGACCCTTAATGATCTTATCTATTTGCTAAGATCAACTTCCTAAAACGCTATGGACATTGACAATGATGACATTGGATATCCAGTAAAGCTCTCTCTTCCCAATGGAAAGGGATCGGCCATAGTCAACTCGGTTGACCCAATGGTAAAGAGAGAGGCGAAGTCTGAGATAGTCCCATTATCAAGGGTCCATAGGTAACTATTACCAAAGGAAGGGGCATTGGTTACGAAGCTGCCAAATTTACCTAAGGATGTTAAAGTCAATAAGTTTGGCTCTACTTCAGGTAAAGTCCATTGTCTAACTCTATTAAGTACATGCTGATTCTGATCGCGAAGATGGATTTCAATCGCATGGTTCGGTGATCAGAATTTTGGGCTATTACTTAAGAGTTATGATATTTATATTGCTTAGGAATAGATAACAACAAGGTTTTCATATGGATTGTAAGGATAAGTTTTTCCGCAAAGTTTTAAAATAAAAGAAAAAGGTTTTGATTTTATTTATTTTAAGTATCCTTACAATGGCATTTGTGAAAAGTTGTTGCTTATAAGATTCCATTGATAGCAATATTGGAAAAATGGATTTGATTCTTTCGGTTGTGGTAGTGTCTAATATTACCAAATAAGGAAAGATTCTCATCACCCAAGGTTCCATTGGACCGAAACTTGGAATCATGCAAGTTGTATAGTATAATGAATGAGAACTTTCAGCTTGGAAAATTAAGACTAATTCCTTATGTGAATAAGGAAAGGACTAAGGGATCGAGTACACATTCTTGTGCACTGGTCAAGTCCACCACAAAAGATCAAGAAGACTATTCGTCATGATTTACTTAAGTTCAGTAAATATGATTATACTTATAAGTTTAAGTATAAGTCTGTAGCATTGGAGAAATTTCAATGTGAGATAGAACGAATAAGAAGAATCAAAGTATGGCAGAAAGATAAAAGTTTCTCAAATCTGAAAAGATGGGAGAGTACTTTAGTATCATGTTTATGATCATCTTAATGATTAAGATACCATATCACAATTGGTCCTCTAAAGTCATCTTAGTGCATTCTAATAACTAAGAAGAGGAGCCATGAATTGTTGAAATGGTTAAATCAAAAAGATGAGTCATACTTCGTTCCAAAACATTTCTTAGAGTCATACTCCAAGATTGTAACTTGAGTGACATATCTTAAAGAGGGTTTGTTAACACTAGTCAAATGTAAGAGTAAAAGGTTATCTACTCTTGTACATTTGAAATTGGTAAGTTGTGATGTTTTGGATAAAACAGAGACCAACTTAGGCCAATTGTGTAAAGTGTTAGTCTTGATAAAGAATCCGCACTATCTCTTGAATATTTGACAAGGGAGTCTTATATGTCAAGAGGACAGTGGGAGTCTTAAAGCTCTTGAAAGTTTCAAGACTTAATCAAGAATAAAACCTAAAGTCCTTCACTAGCACACGACTTGAGGTTTATAACCTATCGTGTTGAAATTTTTGTGCCTATTCAAGTTGGCTTTGCATAGGAGTTCTGAGAGTTCTCAATTGGTTGCACAACTACTTGGAAGCAATGGCAGGCACCTGAGCTGCCAAATGGCAAGAATTTAAGATTGCACAAGTTTAATCAATATGAGTTTGGATTTGTCACTAACCTTGTCTTGTGATTTTGGTTTTGACAAATTCACATGGATAAGAACACATACACTATTAAATCTAAGTGTCATAAGGTTTCTCTCCGATTCATGAAAATGATGGTGAGGAAACACTTTCACTAAGTAGATTTTAGCTAGATAGCAATTGTGATATTTGCATTCTCAAAGTCGTTAGTGGAGCGTGTGTGGTTTACCGGCACACTAACATGGACTTGTGAGAAGTGGCAAAGGTCTAAACAATTGAGACTATGATTACGGCATCCCTTTCCATAGTTCTAAAATTGTTTAGACACACATGTGAGCTATCTAAGAGAGGTGTATGATTTTGATAAAGTTTTATCAAAACAATCTAGTATCAGAAATCTGAACTTTGGTAAGAAAGTCAGCTGATTTCTGAGTACATGTCAAAGTTAGTGGGAGCATAAGTGTTATGCTAATAATCATCATGTTAGTGGGAGCATGATAATTATGACAAAGGTTGCAAGTTAGCAATGTTAATTATAGAAAACAAAAGTTTCAATTCGTGAGGTTGCAGGGGTTGAAAAAGTTGTTTTGCTATAATTAAGGGAGAGGAAATTATACTTCATTTCAATTCTAAAAGCTTAGATTGAGATTTTAATCGTATTTAATCAAGGATATATATATGAATTTCATGTTGGAATGGCTCAACATAAGAAAATTCTATATATGGGTCCATTATTTGCGTTCTAAAATTCGATTATGATTACGGCATCCTTTTCATAATCTGAATTTTGAGAACTTGGCAAATTGAAATGGAAATATTATAGCAAAAGACTGGTTTAGTCTTTATGTGAGACATCATGAATCGTGTCCCATATGCTTCGGATATAGGATCGATTACATGTGCTATATTCATCCTTTCTAAAATTTTCCAAATGCATGGGGCATTATGAAGGGAAAAGGTCTAGAATTGGATATGACTAAAATGATTAAGCAATTGTCGAGGACAATCTAAGGTTTACCAAAGATTGGTTGCTCAAGGACAGTTGGAAGTATAATGTTAATTCTGGAAGGACCATATTGACATAATCTGTAAGGAGGCAACTCTTGTTCAGAAGTGATAGTCAAAATGGAATATGGAAATGTTTCAAAGTTAGAAATTATTCAATCTGTGTAAGATTAGGAAACTTAATGAAAGAAGGATGTTTCCAAGGAGCTGATCTCCTTTGGAATGCTCTGTAATGATTGTTGTCAAGTCTTTCTGACTTTGTGCATAATCATTAAGAGGATCAATGCATATAAGTTTAGAATCTAACAGATTTCAGTAAATGGCATGAATTTGGAATTCTTGCATTTGCAGTAAGGATTTGGGACTGTGAAAAGAGGATCATTGGAGTGATGTTCAATTGATCTATTTTACAAAGTAAAGATCATAGACAAACATAGTATGCATACTTGGTGTATGGCATGACTAGTGTTTAGAAAACATAGTGTATATGCTTGGAGCATGGGACAACTATTGTTATAAATTCAAGTATAAAGTTGATAAAACCGAAACAATGAATAATGAGTAATCAGTATGGTGATAAATAAAAGTGTTTATTTATATTCATAGGGTTTGATACCATATTTGATTCATTTATTCTTGTGTTTCACTTTGCATGTTTTGACTTCCAGAATAACTAAGTCGCTCTTCCTGAATGATTAAGTTATTCAAACCATCCACAGTCGGTCATATGTTGGAAGTAGATATGAATCAAGACTGTCATGGGTTGGTTTGTAGAGGTCCAAAATGGTGGACAAAGTGGTGCTACAACACTCATGAGTGCTCATAAGTTCTGAGTATTGGATTCAACCCGCGCTCATTTGAATCACTTCATGGATTTTATCACGAGTGATCATGAGACGATAATATCTTATATTCTTCAAACCTAGAGATATGAGTTGTTACTATGAGTTGGTTATACATTGATTGCACGAAAACGCATTGGTAACTCGATGTTATAAAACCTGCCTTTGTGTATGATTCAACAAGTAGTAGAACAAGCCATATGAGTCGAAGTTTATCCATTCCTTTTACCTTCGGGATAAAAGCAATATCTGTGGGCCCCTCGATGATTTAAGTTGATACATGTGAGTGCTTGGCCAAGCCAGGACTGATTTGATTTGTTCAATCAGTCAGTCATCATGAATCGGAAATCGGGAAACAACAAATGGACAGAGAGAATGATTGATAATCCATGTCTCAGTCCATATGATATCTAGAATGGAGGAATATATGATCCCTTATCTAATGGACAAGTCATTGACAAAGGTCAGAGTTCGACAGAAGCTTTTGAGAGCTACGATTGCTGATCGGTTCCTGAACTCATATGTAATAATAGTTTTAGACTTATCCAAGTGGGAGACTGTTGGATTAATGTCTAAGTCCATAACTATAATTGGTAAGACTTGACCCGACCCGGCATGGTCCATTTGGGTTGCATGGCATCATGCATTTGGATAGACTATAATGAGAGAAATAACATTTAAGGTTGGTTAATATATTATAAGTTCTAATATATTAATAAGGTTATTTAATTAGTATTGATCAAGAATTAATTTGGAATTAATTAAGTGATCAAAAGGAGACTAATTAAATATATGGGTTGATTGTGTAAATCATTCATTCTTACATATGTGGGCTTGTGATCCAAGATTCCTTATGTTGGACTAAGTCCATGGGGTGACCCATGGATACTCCATGGAGGTTAAAATCCATGGAGCATAAGGAATGGGTAAAGTTATTAGTTACATGGTGTAACCCTAATAGCCACCATATAAAAGAATCCCATGGCTCAAGAAATCGTGCACTAATGTGTGAGTGTGAGGGCTAGACGATTTCAAGGAGTGTTCAAGTTTCTCTCAAGTTATACTTTGTTGCTAAGTAGTGGGTTAAAGTTAGATTTGAATAAATGTGTTTACTCGTCTAAAATGGCGAGGAATATTATTTGTTTTCATGGTTTTTACAAACAAGGGTTTACCTTTTCTTTTGATAATGAAGTTAGTGGTATTAATGCTTTCTTTAATAATGTTCTTTATTTTAAAGCATTACCTTGTGATGGTGTGTATGAAACTGTGTCGGTTGTAGATAACCTAGGAAATAATGTGTTGTGTATTGATTCCTCTACTAGCTTGGATAAAGCATCATTGTGGCATTGCCGTCTTGGACATGTAAGCAAGAGACGCATAGGCCAACTTCAAAACGATGTAGTCTTGGAGTCATTTGACCTAAAGTCAGATGATAGTTGTGAATCTTGTTTGCTTGGGAAAATAACAAAATCACCCTTCAATGGTACTTGTGAAAGGGGTGAGGGTTTGTTAGACCTTATACATACTGATGTATGTGGACCCTTCAAAACCGCCTCAAGGGATGCTAATCGCTATTATCTGACTTTTACTGATGATTATAGTATATATGGTTATGTCTACTTAATCAAGCAAAAGTCAGAGACTTTTGAAAGGTTTAAAGAGTTTAAACAGGAAGTAGAAAATCAATTGGGCAGGAACGTTAAGATGCTTCGATCCGATTGAGGTGGTGAGTATCATAACACATAGTTCCTCGACTATCTTAAGGAGTGTGGGATTGTCTCACAATTGACACCTCCCAGGACACCACAGCTGAATGGTGTGGCTGAGAGGCGTAATCAAACCTTGTTGGACATGGTTCGCTCCATGATGATTCGAGCTTCGCTACCCATCTCTTTTTGGGGGTATGCCTTAGAGACTGCCGCCTATATCCTTAATCTAGTCCCTACAAAGAGGTTGCCAAAACACCCCATGAGATGTGAACTGGGAAAGTTCCAAACTTGGACCACATCAAGATTTGGGGTTGCAAGGCTTTTGTGATGCGCGAGACTCACGATAAGCTCGAACCTCGAAGTGAGAGGTGTATTTTCATCGGCTACCCACAGAAATCCTTTGGTTACCTCTTCTACAGAGCCAATGAGAATATGGTCTTTGTGGCAAGGAGATGGGTCTTTCGTGAGAGAGAGAGTTCATGAGTCAAGTGGTGAAGGAACCTCAAACCCTAGCAATCAACCTGAGGAAGAAACTCCTGTTGATCTGACTGACGAGTCTGTACCTCTGTGGTGTTCCACGAGAGTTAGGAATGCACCTGAGCATTACTATGGTTTCCATATTACTGCGGAAGGTGATACACTTATCAGTGATAGCACACTGGTAAATCTAGATGAACCTAACAGCTACACGGAAGCCATGGGAGGCCCTGAGGCTGCTAAATGGAAAGAGGCTATGGACAGCGAGATACAGTCTATGTATGATAATCAAGTTTGGAACTTGGTTGACTGCAAATGGATCTTCAAGAAGAAGACCAACATGGATGGTAATGTACACACTTATAAGGCGCAACTGGTTGCAAAGGGCTTTTCTCAAACTCCGGGAGTTGATTATGATGAGACCTTTTCACCGGTAGCAAAGATTAAGTCTATTAGGGTTATGTTAGCCATTGCTGCATTTCATGACTATGAAATACGGAAAATGGATGTCAAAACCGCTTTCCTTAATGGGAAGTTGGATGAGGATGTTTACATGAGTCAGCCAGAGGGTTTTGTGTAACATCCTAATTTTCAAGTCCAAAAATTTCTTTTTAATTAACTGTCTCATAAAAACATTCATAAGAAAATACTGTGAAAACACATCATCTCATAAAACAACGTATCATGTCTAAAAACCCAAGTCATAAAATAGTAACATATCAGAGTACAATCCCAGAAGACTCCATGCGGAAATCATGTGTGTGTGTGTGATGCGCTGCTACACTGCCGGCTCCTTCCCCTTAGACGAAGAGGTACCTGAAACCCAAAACTAAAACTGTAAGCACAAAGCTTAGTGAGTTCCCCCATTATACCACATACCATACAAGCACATCGCATTCATACTGCCGGGCAATTCTGGGGTGCCCGACCTACCGAGTACGACCATTCTGGGGTGCCGACCTACCCGTGTCAAGCCATTCTGGCGTGCTGACCTACCCATGTCAAGCCATTCTGGGGTGCTGACCTACCCTTCAGTCCTATCAACCGAACCTCGGGGACTATTCCACCCCCTACTGCTACTATCACATATATCATAACATAAACATACTGTCAGACGTTTCTGGGGTGTCCGACTTACCCTTCGGTCCTAACAACCGAACTTGAGGACTATTCCCTCCCTACTACCACTATCACATATAACATAACATGCCAGCATATAATCATATCATCACATACTGTCAGACATATTTGGGGTGTCTGGCCTACCTTCCGGTCCTAACAACCAGACCCTACTACTGTCACATATACATATCGTGCTAGCATATAACGTATCAGGTGGTAGCAAACCTAGATGAATATCACAAAGACAATCATCCAATCATACAACTCCTACTGGTGGGCCGGCATTGTGGCCGTAGACCCACGGCTACTGGAAGGTAAATCACCTCGTACAAGTAGCTGCTGATAATCTGTGTGGGAAACCTCTGTCTGCTGCCGCTCCGGAAATCCTCCGGCTACAATCCCCACAAAATACTTAATGAGAGTCTGATATCTATTCTTAGGGTAAAATGATCATTTTACCCCCAACCAAGTCCAAGTCAAAGTCAACTTCCAGTTGACCCGACTCGCCGAGTTGGGCCGTCAACTCGTCGAGTCCCTTCCCTTTACTCGTCCTTATCCACGACTTGACTCGTCGAGTTTGGCAACGACTCAACGAGTTCCCCTTCTTCACGAACATCAATGGACCTTCATCCGACTCGCCGAGTCGGATGAACACTCGTCGAGTTCACCTTCAACTGATGAACAAGTTCTGACCTTGACTCGCCGAGTTGTATGAACAACTCGTCGAGTTCATCTTCAAACATAAGAAGATTGCCTTGGACTCGCCGAGTCTGTTCTAGCACTCGTCGAGTCCCATGAACTCCAGGTCTAAAATTAAGTACAATGTGTTGGGTCACTCTTTCTGTCCTGCTACAACCCTTCTAACACCCAACTGAGTCCTTTTGACCGTCAACAGATATGGGACTCAAAGCCTTGGACTCGTCGAGTCCCAAGAAGGGACTCGCCGAGTCGATAACATCCACACCCTAAATCCTCGATTTCTGATGTACAACACTTGACCAAATGATAGATCCAAGCCCCTAAGCTCAATCTAGCACATAAAGTTACGAACTTTACGTGCATGCATGGGACTTTTGAGCCAAAAAGGCTCTAAAATGGCTCTAGTGTTGCATGGAGCCTTCCTTGGGTGCAAAAGCAACCCAAATCTGCCTTGTGACCCCTTTAAAGACCTGATTCCAAAGCCTCAACCCCCAACCATGTTTGCAATCATGGTTGGTTACCAAAAATAGCTTATAAAAGCCCTAAATCTCCCCAAAAAGGGATTTATCAAATGAAAGAGCAAGGTACAGACTTTATACCTCTCAAGAACTGCAAGTGATGAACCAAACTCGAATCCTTCAGTTCCCTCTTGATCCTTCTATGCTCTTCCTTCTTCCTTGTGAACAAAACCACCAAAATCACTCAAAAGCCTTAGATCTTGCACCAAAACACTTAGGGTTTGCTATGGAGGGTTTCTGGGAGCACAAAGGGGCGGTGGAGGCTGCATAAGGTTGTTTAAATAGGGTGCAAACCCTCAGATTAGTGTTTTGTCCAGTCAGAGCCTACTCGTCGAGTCCGGGACCCGACTCGACGAGTCCATCACTTAAATCCCGCGCCTCATCCCGCTTCTAATCGGCGAGTTGGTCCTTCCACTCGCCGAGTCCAAGGCCAAAATGCAAAAAATTACTTAAATAGAATACTTACTAGGAACCGGGTGCTACAAATCTCCCCCACTTATTTTAGACTTCGTCCTCGAAGTCTGCTGCTCGATCCTGGAATAGCTCTGGGTAATGCTCCATCATCTCATCCATCGGCTCCCAAGTCCACTCCGAACCCTTCCGGTGCTGCCATTGCACCTTCACTAGTTCCACCTTTTTGTTCCTCAGATCCTTCGACTTCCGGTCGAGGATCGCCACTGGCCGCTCAATATAATTCAGGCTGTCATCAACCTGAATATCCTCTAAGGGTACCACTGCTGAGTCGTCCACCAAGCACTTCCGCAACTGAGAGACGTGGAAAGTGCTGTGGATCTGGCTGAGTTCGGCTGGCTGATCCAACCTATATGCCACCTTGCCCACCCGGGCTATAACCCTGAAGGGTCCAATATACCTAGGACCCAACTTGCCCCGTTTCCTGAATCGGATGACGTCCTTCCATGGCGACACCTTCAGGAGAACCATATCCCCGACCTGAAACTGCAAGTCCGATCGGCGCTTTTCGGCATAACTTTTCTACCGACTCTGAGCAGTCTAAAGTCTGCTCCGAACCTGTTGAATTCTCTCTGTCGTCTTGAGCTCCACTTCGGTGCTCCCCATGACCCTCTGACCAACCTCACCCCAACATATCGGGGTGCTGCACTTCCTCCCGTATAACATCTCGAAGGGAGGACGGTCAATACTCGCATGATAGCTATTATTATACGAGAACTCCGCCAACGGAAGGTAGGTATCCCAGCTACCTCCAAAGTCTAAAACACATGCCCGTAGCATATCCTCTAATGTCTGGATGGTCCACTCGCTCTGACCATCCATCTGCGGGTGAAAGGCGGTGCTAAAATGCAGACGAGTACCCAGTTCGTCATGAAACTTCTTCCAAAACCTGGAAGTGAACCGCACATCCCTGTCTGAAATCACCGATACTGGCACCCCGTGCCGCGCCACTACCTCCCTGATATAGATATCGGCCAACCTTTCGGCCGAAATACTTTCCTGAATCAGGATAAAATGAGCGCTCTTGGTCAATCGATCGACGATGACCCAAATCGAATCCACTCCCCGCGCGGTCCTGGGAAGCTTTGTGATAAAGTCCATCGTAATGTCTTCCCATTTCCACAGCGGGATATCCAACGGCCGCATCTTACCGTGTGGCCTCTGGTGCTCGGCCTTGACCTTCCTGCAGGTCAAGCATCGCTCCACATACCATGCTACGTCCCGCTTCATGCAGGGCCACCAATAATCAGGATGAATATCTCTATACATCTTCGTCGATCCGGGATGGATAGAAAATCTGGATTTGTGTGCCTCCTCCATCAGGATCTGGCGCACGCCTCCATGATAAGGGACCCACACCCTATGGTGAAGAGTCAATAACCCTCGGCTATCATAGTCAAAGGAGGAAACCTGCCCCACAATCCGCTCGCTCTTCCGATGTTCCTCCTTCATGGCCTCCTGCTGGGCCTCCCGAATCTGCTCCAACAGCGGAGTCACCACTGTCATCCTCGGACAGATATCCCTGATCGGCGCTGCCTTGCGGCTAAGCGCGTCAGCCACCACATTGGCCTTCCCCGGGTGGTAAAGGATCTCGCAATCGTAATCCTTCACCACGTCCAACCACCGACGCTGCCTCATGTTCAGATTTGGCTGGTCCATGAGATACCTCAGGCTCTTATGGTCCGTGTAGATGGTACAACGAACACCATAGAGGTAATGACGCCAAATCTTGAGGGCGAACACCACAACCCCCAGCTCCAAATCTTGAGGGCGAACACCATGAGATACCCCAGCTCCAAATCATGCAATCGTAATCCTTCACCACGTCCAACCACCAACGCTGCCTCATGTTCAGATTTGGCTGGTCCATGAGATACCTCAGGCTCTTATGGTCCGTGTAGATGGTACAACGAACACCATAGAGGTAATGACACAAAATCTTGAGGGCGAACACCACAGCCCCCAGCTCCAAATCATGCATCAGGTAGTTTTCCTCGTGAGGCTTCAGCTGCCTCGAAGCGTAAGCAATGACATGCCCTCTCTGCATCAATACTGCACCCAAACCAGAGATGGACGCATCACAGTATACAACAAAATCCTCCATGCCTTCTGGCAGGGCTAAGATTGGCGCCTTGCACAATCTCTGTCTCAGCGTCTCGAATGCGGCCTGCTGCTCAGGCCCCCATCGAAAGACCACAAATTTCCTCGTCAGCCTGGTCAGGGGCACGACTATCTGGGAGAAGTCCTGAATGAATCTCCGATAGTAGCCTGCCAATCCCAGAAAGCTCCGAATCTCAGATGGAGACCTCGGAACTTGCCACCTCATCACGGCCTCAATCTTGGCCGGGTCCACTGATATCCCGTTCTGGTTGACAAGGTGCCCGAGAAACTGCACCTCGCGCAACCAGAACTCACACTTGGAGAACTTAGCATACAAGCTCTCCCTTCTCAAAGTCTACAGAACCTCTCGCAGATGCTCCTCATGCTGCTCTCGCGTCTTGGAGTAAACCAAGATATCATCAATAAACACTATCACAGACCGGTCTAACATCGGTCTACACACGCGGTTCATGAGGTCCATGAACGCGGCAGGAGCATTGGTGAGCCCAAAAGGCATCACCACAGACTCATAGTGGCCATAGCGCGTTCGAAACGCAGTCTTCTGTACATCCTCCTCTCTGACCCTCATCTGATGATACCCTGATCGCAAATCAATCTTGGAGAACCAAGATGCTCCCTGTAGCTGGTCAAAGAGGACATCAATCCTCGGGAGTGGGTAACGGTTCTTCACCGTTACCTTATTCAGCTCCCTATAATCTATACACATCCGATGCGACCCGTCCTTCTTCTTCACAAATAGAATCGGGGCTCCCCAGGGTGAACTTCTCGGTCTAATGAAACCCTTGTCTAACAGCTCCTGCAGCTGTGTAGACAACTCCTGCATCTCAGGAGGAGCCAACCGATACGGTGCCTTGGCTATCGGAGCCGCACCAGGTATTAGTTCAATCCTGAACTCTACCTACCTCTCCGGAGGTATCCCAGGCAACTCCTCGGGGAACACGTCCACAAACTCTCGTACCACGGGCACATCGCTCACCGTTGCCTTACCCATCTCCCGGGTATCCATCACATAGGCAACAAATCATGCGCAACCCTGCTGAAGGTAACGCCTAGCTCTCGCTGCTGAACATAAAGCTGGTCCTTGCTGTGGCCTCTCACCCTGAATCACCAGCTCTCCCCCACTTAGGGTCCTGATCCGCACCCAGTGCTGCGTACAGTCAATCATTGCCCCATTGGGGCTTAGCCAATCCATACCAATAATAACCTTGTTCCCCCGCAAAGGTGTGGGGACCAAATCTACCATATAACGCTCCTCAAACAGTCGCAGGACGCAATCTCAGTAGACCTCTGATGCTCGCACTGACCGGTCGTCCGCAATCTCGACCTCTAGAGGGCAATCCAACGTGCCCGACGACTCCGAAAACTTCTTGCTAAGCGCAAGAGAGACAAACGATTGGGTAGCACCCGAATGAACCAATACCTGAACTGGGATACCGTTCACATGGAACGATCCTAAACAGAGCACATACATAACATATCAAAATCACAGCAGCATATCATAAAAGCATAAACAAGAAGTCATACCCGTCACCACATCGGGTGAAGCGCGTGCCTCCTCGGCTGTCAACTGAAATGCCCGGCTCCGCACCACTGGAGCCTCTGTCTTGGCCTTGCGGCCATCTGCAACCCGCGCTGTCGCTGAAACCGGCACCGCTGCTGGCGCTGCAGCTGACGTTGCTGTCAACCTCGGGCAATTGGCCTTTTTGTGGCCCCTCTGATTGCAATGGAAGCAAATCAGGTCTGTCATCTGTACTGTGGGGGCGGGGGCAGTACAATCCCTGCCAAACTGCCCCGTCTTACCGCACTTGTAGCAGCCTGACGATCCTGCTCTACAAGCTCCCTCATGCGGCCTGCTGCACTTCCTGCAGCGGCTCTGGCCCGACTGGCCCTTCGACCTAACGTCGGATCCCTTGGGTTTCTTCCCCGAAACCCCTGTAACCTGCTCAGACTCAGCTTTCCTCTTTCTCACATGCTCCAAATCGAGCTCCCTCTCCAACGCCCTGGCAATCATGGACTCTAGGGTCGGGCAGGCAGAGTAGCTGACATGCTCCCGAATATCAGCCCTCAACATATCACGGTAGCGAGTCTTCCGCATCTCCTCATCCCCCGCATACTGGGGTACCAACAATGCTCTCTCCCGGAACTTGGCGGTGATCTCCGCCACAGTCTCCGTAGTCTGCCTCATATCCAAAAACTCTCTGGCCAGCTGCTGAAGCTCTACAGCCGGCGCAAACTCAGCTATGAATCTGATCACGAAATCGGACCACGTCATAGCCTCGACGGCTGGGGCTCCCAATGAGTCACCAATCGACTCCCACCAGTCTCTAGCTCTATCCCTCAAACATCCCGCAGCAAAACGGACCTTCGGCCCTTCTGGGCAGAAGCTCGTCAATTGCACAGACTCAATGTCTGCGATCCATCTCCTGGCAGCGATGGGGTCTTTCACCCCGTGATAATCCGGCGCACCACTCCCACGGAAGTCCTTAAAGGACAGTGTGAACGTACTCGTTTGGCTAGACGCCATATCACTCCTGAATGCCCGGAGGCGATCCTCCATCAGCTCAACAACCCCTTCCTTGATCGACCCGAAAATGACCGGGGTCGACTCAAGAATGCCTCTCATGATCTCAGACGCGATGAACTCGTGCAGCCCGTCATCAACCTACTCGGATCCTGCACCCCAGCATGATCCTGATCCTGATCCGGAACCTCCTGCTCCATGTCGCGTGGTCACCATGCTGAAAAATACACGCATAAATGTCAGGATCATACATACTCTCGAGAGGTCTAACACACTCTCCAAGTTTCCCGGCTCTGTCTCAACCTTCCTTGATTCGAGTACGGATCCTCTGCTTCCAGTAGTACGGGCCCATACTACCTTCCACATCTATCCGTACTTTCCTCAAGGACTGTCTCGACTTCACCAGGTCCCTTAACCAATATCCCTTTCCATCTAGTCTCATCCTAGGCTTTCCTGGGCCACTCTCTGACCTACTCTCTGCCATCAGCTGCACTAGGAGTCCCTACTTCCCTTCCCTAACTAGCTTGCGAGTACTGTTACATAACCGCTCACTAGTTAGTTAAAGTTAGCCAGGACCCCTTAAGCACAAAGCAAGCAGCATTCGTGCATCGAGTAACCGTATCAGGCATAACCTAATCAGGCTATCCTACTGCTGACTAAACAGTCCTAGCATACAGCTCGTATAACAGGCATACAAGGCATCCTCCTAGATCCTTAGCCCTAATCTAGCATGTAGTTCTCAAAATCATATATATCAGGCATATAAGGCATCCTCCTAGATCCTTAGCCCTAATCTAGCATGCAGTTCTCAGAATCATATATCATATAACTTATTATAACAAGTATGGGTATCTTGGGGAAAACTTACTTGAGCTCGGCTGGTCGCACGCACCACACACCTTGTTCTTTCTCAAAACCCTTTGACTCAGATTTTAGAAAACCATTTTCTTTGTAAAAATCTTTTAAATCCCTCGATTTGAGTCCAGACACTCCCGAGGGTGTGTCCGAATCCCTCAAACCAGGGCTCTGATACCAACTTGTAACATCCCAATTTTCAAGTCCAAAAATTTCTTTTTAATTAACTGTCTCATAAAAATATTCATAAGAAAATACTGTGAAAACACATCATCTCATAAAACAACGTATCATGTCTAAAAACCCAAGTCATAAAATAGTAACATATCAGAGTACAATCCCAGAAGACTCCATGCGGAAATCATGTGTGTGTGTGATGCGCTGCTACACTGCCGGCTCCTTCCCCTTAGACGAAGAGGTACCTGAAACCCAAAACTAAAACTGTAAGCACAAAGCTTAGTGAGTTCCCCCATCATACCACATACCATACAGACATTTCGCATTCATACTGTCGGGCAATTCTGGGGTGCCCGACCTACCCAGTACGACCATTCTGGGGTGCCGACCTACCCGTGTCAAGCCATTTTGGGGTACTGACCTACCCATGTCAAGCCATTCTGGGGTGCTGACCTACCCTTCGGTCCTATCAACCGAACCTCGGTGTAACGCTGTAAATTTTCAAACAGATTTTTCATTTTAAAACCGCATACTTTTTATAACAAATTGTATAAAAATCTCGTTTATTCAAATTACAAAGCACAACTCCATTAATAATCCATGAACCTCAAAATATAACTCTTTCTCTGGTGTGTACAAACAAGCCGGTGGCGTCCCGTGATCTCGAGAAAACCTGAAACACATAACACATAACACGGTAAGCACAAAGCTTAGTGAGTTCCCCAAAATACCACATATAACACATATTAGCCACTCGAGGCTATAACTCTGTGGACCTACTGGCCCTAACTCTGTGGACCCTCTGGTCCTAACTCTGTGGACCCTCTGGTCCTAACTCTATGGACCTTCCGGTCCTAACTCTGTAAACTCTGGAATACACACATCATAAATCACATAGAAATAATGCAGTGCAACACATCACATACATAGCATATAGGATACTCTGTCACTTAACTCTAATTACTACTCAAGGTAAAGTATAGTGAGAAGACTCACCTCGGATGAAGAATAGCTCCTATAATCACTGCTGCTACGCACCAGACTCTAACTCTGTGCCAAACCCACAATAATCTCAATTAGGAGCTAAGTCCAACCTCTCACTTATTGGGTCTAAAGATAGACCACCTATCCGCCCATTAATGCCCTAAGTCCATTGGGCCCACCAAGGCCCAATAATAAACGGGCCCTCACACGGCCCAAATCCTAACCAAAAAGGCAAGTCCAAACTAAAGGCCCAAAGCACATACATACACTTCTCTAGTCCAAGACTCTATTACATGAGGTCCAAATTCCCGGCCCAACACTTAAGGCCCAACAAAATGCTTAGCCCAAAAACCCCCAGAAGGAGTTACGCGGGGCGTACCCCCCTGGTACGCTCAGCGTACCCAAACACTCAAGGAACTGATCGGGGACCTCAACCCAGTACGCGGGGCGTACTGGAATTACGCGGCGCGTACCATCAGCCTTGCTTAATCCATTTTCTGGGTCTTAACCCGTTAAGACCTTAGCTCAACTCTTGGATCTGGACTTCCTAACATCTCTTACTCCATAAAGTTAACAACTTTAAGCCTTTGCATGGCTGATAAGGCCACAACACATGAAAACTCTTGCTTTCTTAACCCAAAGTGCTCATAACTCTTGAATGGGTATATTCACACGGTCAAGGCCTTATTTTTATGGTTCTCCACCACAAGAAACACTTAAAAGGACAGGTTATTAAGCTCTGGAGTGCATCAACTCATAAAGCCTCAAGCTTGGGACCAAAAACCCTAAAATTGGTCCAAGAAGCACACAACCATAACAACAAGGAAAGTTATGAGCTTTTTACCTCCAAGTGAAGCTTCTCCCTCTGTAGAACTCAGATCCAAGCTTGCACTCCAACTTCTAGCCTTCACAAGAATCTCCTCTTCTTCTTTACTAACACACAAAGGCACTTTAGCTCCAAAAACACTCACACAAGCTTAGAACAAAGGTTGGCTCTCTTTTAGGGTTTCACTCACTCAAATGGTGGCTGAGGATAAGGCCATAAACTTCTTTATATAGGGCTCAAGTCTAAATTAGGGTTTTTCATCTGGGCCGGTTACGCCCAACGTAACTTTAGTACGCCCAACGTACTTCATGGAGTCCGCGTTTATTAAAAGCGAATGAGTACGCGCAGCGTACTCTTCAGTACGCCCATCATACTCCTTTGCAACATTTCCATTAAGGGGCTTCTCTTGACAATTTGGAGAAGAGGAAGGGTTAAACAGATATACCCAAATTCCCGGATGTTACAATTCGCCCCCACTTGAATTAGATTTCGCCCTCGAAATCGCTCCTTACCATACATAGATCGAACCCAACTACCCGAGATGCACTACCGAAGGTCCTTAAACCATACAACAATTGCTTCCACAGATACTCGATCCCACCAGGGTCTCCTGACCCAAAAGGGCAGACCCAACTGTCGCTGCGGTACTCAATCTGAATCTTTAGAGCTTGAAAACTCTTGCGGTCTATCTCCTGGCCAGATCACACTCGAATCATCATCCTGTTAACCGCCCGCCGACTAACAGAATCTAAGAACACTCTACCAACCCTGATTCCCTGATCAAACCCGATCTCAACTCAAAAGGACAGAAATATCATAATCTCCCCCCTTTCTCCAGGACCTACTGCAAGCACCGACATCAGGATTCATTAGAGGGGATGAACCCAAAACTCTAATCTTGGACACCAGAAATTGATCATGCTCGCCTGGGAATATTCTCTTATTTTAATAACGCAATAGATGAACCTCATGCTCACCCATCCCATAACCAAAAAGGTTTCACCGATTCCCATCTTATAATAACTGTCTCGACTCTTAGTGACGCATAAGTCACGCAGTTCGCTCCCCTCAAGCGAACACTACACTCTATTGAAGATCGGATCACCCCTGAACTCTGTTGATTACTGCTTAATAGTTTCGTGCATCCCGCTGCACCTCCCGAACCAAGGCCCTGACCTACTCAGGTCTAAGACATCAAATGACGAACAATACCCCTCCTATGGAATCCCACCTCCGATTCTAGAATCTCATCTCACCTATCCAACATACCACCAGGACTCAACTCAACTCGAGAGTTTGTTCCGACCCGTAGTTGTAACCACTCGTCCCCAAGACCCACTCAACTCATGACTCGTGACCCGCAACCCATGCGTACTTCACTTATCCAATCCCTTCGGATTGCGATGTCCACACCTTACTCAGAATATAATGATTCCCGATCATTGAGGAGACCCCGGTCTCGCCCCTGGTCCGACCACCAGTCTCCCAAAAACTCATAGATTAGGGCTACTCAAGCCTAAAACTCTTCTATGTCATGCTCTGATCAAGAATGCTTCAGCATAACAACCTCTCGCTAACTAGTGCGTACTACGGTTCCCCATAGCATCACAACAACCTCCTACTGACTAGTGAGTACTACGGCTCCCCGTAGCATCACAACACCCCCTCTCTGACTAGTAGCACTACGTCTCCCCGGAGCATCACAACACCCTCTTCTGACTAGTGAGTACTACGGCTCCCCGTAGCATCACAACACCCTCTCTCTGACTAGTGAGTACTACGGCTCCCCGTAGCATCACAACACCCTCCTCTGACTAGTGAGTACTACGGCTCCCCGTAGCATCACAACACCCTCTCTCTGACTAGTGAGTACTATGGCTCCCCGTAGCATCACAACACCCTCTTCTGACTAGTGAGTACTACGGCTCCCCGTAGCATCACAACACCCTTTTACACTAACTCATTGAACTGCAACTCTTCGCAGTCCCACCCCACTAACTCTTACCACTTCACAATCTCATCCTCAGGTTGACATCACACTGCGATCATTAACTCATGCTTTGCGGCCCAACATAGATAGGTACACACACACCCATCCAGGCTAAGAATCACTACCTCGGACGACCACCGTCGTGATAAAACCTCTTTTTCTCGCTGCAATTCACATTCTCAAATAAATCCATTTGATGTCAATTAACTGAAGGGCCCCCACCGGAACCATAGACACTTTATACACCACTCGACATCTCAACTCAAACTCAAAATAATCCGAGATTTTAGGACATTAAACTCGGACACCCCGGAATACAATCACAACGCCTTGCAGTGTCTTGACTCTACCACTGATCTCATACTCATGGCATCATACTCAGATACCGCATTGCTTCCTCGGAATCTCGCAACCGGTCTTTCTCTCGTGCCACTTGTAACCCCGGATACTCCATCTCGGTTTTAAACACGGAGAAATTGCCAATGACTCGGAACACGAAGATGACAATCCGATACTTCCTCCTCTATTGCTCAAAACTCATGCAAGAATACTTATAACGACCCTGAAGTTGGTTGCCCAATCAACTTCTTCCCTTCCCATACTGCATATAATAGCCTATACTCTGAACCATAAATTCTCAACCGCCGAACTAACCTCACAAGCCAACCACCTCGAATTAACCATTTTAACCTTGAAGGATTCCTAACCACCATAAGGTCTCCGACCAATGGCCACTTGCCATGGAGACACTCATTCTTTCCCAAACACGTACCACATGCACTTTCTCACTCTGCACCTCCCCTTGACCACCAATAACTCTGGTCTCAGGAATCCACACCGCATGCCTCTCTATCTAGTTCTCTAACCGCCCTTGAACAAATCTCTAATCTCCTCAAAAGTACCCGGTTCTCCCCCATTCAGGGTTCGAACCATCACCAATTGGTTCGCCAACAATCTAACCCACAGACTGTTTTTTTACTAACAACATCGCACCTACTCTTGGAAGGTGATATGCAATGCTCGATGATCTCCCCGATGGAGGTCAAGCAATTCCAAATACCCCGAATCTCCGATGATATCCGCAGAAACTTCTCATCATGAGTACCTCTAGTCATTCAGAATCTCGTACCATCCCACTACCGGACATCTCAACTGTCCAGTCGTAGCCCTGACTCTCAGTTTGAAAATAACGAACTATCATATTCCTCATCCTCGACTCTTCAACCAACGTTCCATCACGTGGGTTGTAATAAGAGTGGAGTCCTCATTACCACACTCGATACTCATCATAGAAAATAAGAGCCACCGCCCCAATGTCCTCTTCTTGATCATCTGCCGCTGCAGCTAATACATGCCCTACTATGCTCAAATAGGGTGTATCGTTGTCCTTAACCATGTCAGTCCCCGCTGACAACCTGCTCAGGCTCTAACATCACCTCTCGGCAGACATACTGCCCAAATACTCTGATGAAAGATCGCAACCAAAGCTACCCCACAGGGCTCGCCCCCAACTTTGGAAACCGAAAATCTCAATACCTCTCATGTTTCCCACAGGAACAGAAATAGCACCGCTCAGGTCACAGAAAATGACATCTCCACCATCGGCCGGTTGCTCAGCCCAGACCGTATTCTCCCATAACGCACCATCTCTACTCATCCCTGAGTCTTGCGACTCCAACTGGCATCTTACCAACACTCCCTTGGAGCTAACTCGATTTCCGTTTTAAGGGATGCTCGTTCATCATGGCCCTCCGTCCCCCTTATTCTTTTACATCTGATCTCAGTCTAGATAATCACAACGGAAGAACTGGTAGAACCAGTAACACTAACCGCCACGGGTCATGGTACTCGAACCATGTGGCCACCTCTCGATCTGCTATGAATCATGATACCCGAACCACGTTACCTCTTCTCAATACGCTACGAATCATGGTACTCGAACCATGACATCACCTCTCGACCTGCTACAAATCAGGGTACTCGAACCATGACATCACTTCTCAATCTGCTACCAATCATGGTACTCGAACCATGACATCACTTCTCAATCTGCTACCAATCATGGTACTCGAACCATGATATCACTTCTCAATCTGCTACTAATCATGGTACTCGAACCATGACATCATTTCTCAATCTGCTACCAATCATGGTACTCGAACCTTGACATCACTTCTCAATCTGCTACCAATCATGGTAATCGAACCATGACATCACTTCTCAATCTGCTACTTAGAATTCTCCGGTATGCCCCCTGCATCGAGTATGGGTCCTATGCTTTCAGTAGTACGGGCCCATACTACCTGCCACATCTACCCATACTTTCCACACGAACCATCCCAGAGTTCCTAAATAGCTGCTCAACCTTCTCGATTATAAATCTCTTTACGTGTGCTCGCTTCCCAGCGAAATGCTCTACTCTGTCCGCGTACTCATCTGACTAAGGTCACTTCCTAGGCTCTTCCTAGGTTCTCACACTTCTCGGCCATCAGCTGCTGAGAAACTCCTTATGATGCCAGTCATCTACCTCCTAAATATCATCACATTCACTTGGTAGCTGACTCCCATCATCGAGAATTCCACAAAGCACGAAGCAAGCAACATTCGGGCATCGAAATAACACGTAAAACTCGCTCTAGGTGATAACTCCACTTGCTCTACTCATACTCAAAAGACATCACCGAACTCTGAAACTCTACCCCCGCGGGTATCTAGCTACTCTCTCGGTAGGCTCCACAAATGCTCATCTAGGTATCTTTCCTAGATTACTCCTCTACTCAATCCCTCTCCACAAGGATTCCCGGTGGATACTCTTACTCAGCACATACTCGAAAACGCATCACAGATAACAGCAACTCCTAGGCTAAGGCATCACAAATCAGGCCACTCTAGTCCTAAAATTTGAAATACCTAGCCTATCTCTAGCATGCATAATATCTCATAATATCTCATAAACACATAAGGTAAGGGTATTTTGGGAAATCACCGTTCGGGCTCTGGCTGATTGTACACACTGCTCTTTCTTGTTTTCTCTGAGGAACTCTTGCTCGTTTTAGAAAAATCATTTATTTTGAAAATTTTCCTAAATTCCTTAGTTTGAGTCCAGATATACCCGAAGATGCATCCGAATCCCTCAAACCAAGGCTCTGATACCAACTTGTAACGCCGTAAATTTTCAAACAAATTTTTCATTTTAAAACCGCATACTTTTCATAACAAATTGTATAAAAATCTCGTTTATTTAAATTACAAAGCACAACTCCATTAATAATCCAGGATCCTCAAAATATAACTCTTTCTCTGGTGTGTACAATCAAGCCGGTGTTGTCCCACGATCTCGAGAAAACCTGAAACACATAACACATAACACGGTAAGCACAAAGCTTAGTTAGTTCCCCAAAATACCACATATAACACATATTAGCCACTCGAGGCTATAACTCTGTGGGCCTACTGGCCCTAACTCTGTGGATCCTCTGGTCCTAACTCTGTGGACCCTCCGGTCCTAACTCTGTAAACTCTGGAATACACACATCATAAATCACATAGAAATAATGCAGTGCAACACATCACATACATAGCATATAAGATACTCTGTCACATAACTCTAATTACCACTCAAGGTAAAGTATAGTGAGAAGACTCACCTCGGATGAAGAACAGCTCCTATAATAACTGCTGCTACGCACTAGACTCTAACTCTGTGCCAAACCCACAATAATCTCAATTAGGAGCTAAGTCCAACCTCTCACTTATTGGGTCTAAAGATAGACCACCAATCCGCCCATTAATGCCCTAAGTCCATTGGGCCCACCAAGGCCCAATAATAAATGGGCCCTCACACAGCCCAAATCCCAACCAAAAAGGCAAGTCCAAACCAAAGGCCCAAAGCACATACATACACTTCTCTAGTCCAAGACTCTATTACATGAGGTCCAAACTCCCGGCCCAACACTCAAGGCCCAACAAAATGCTTAGCCTAAAAACCCCCAGAAGGAGTTACGCCGGGCGCACCCCCCTGGTACGCTCAACGTACCCAAGCACTCAAGGAACTGATCGGGGACCTCAACCCAGTACGCGGGGCGTACTGGAATTACGCGGCGCGTACCATCAGCCTTGCTTAATCCATTTTCTGGGTCTTAACCCGTTAAGACCTTAGCTCAACTCTTGGATCTGGACTTCCTAACATCTCTTACTCCATAAAGTTAAAAACTTTAAGCCTTTGCATGGCTGATAAGGCCACAACACATGAAAACTCTTGCTTTCTTAACCCAAAGTGCTCATAACTCATGCATGGGTATATTCACACGATCAAGGCCTTATTTTTATGGTTCTCCACCACAAGAAACACTTAAAAGGACAGGTTATTAAGCTCTGGAGTGCATCAACTCATAAAGCCTTAAGCTTGGGACCAAAAACCCTAAAATTGTTCCAAGAAGCACACAACCATAACAACAAGGAAAGTTATGAGCTTTTTACCTCCAAGTGAAGCTTCTCCCTCTTTAGAACTCAGATCCAAGCTTGCACTCCAACTTCTAGTCTTCACAAGAGTCTCCTCTTGTTCTTTACTAACACACAAAGGCACTTTAGCTCCAAAAACACTCACACAAGCTTAGAACGAAGGTTGTCTCTCTTTTAGGGTTTCACTCACTCAAATGGTGGCTGAGGATAAGGCCATAAACTTCTTTATATAGGGCTCAAGTCTAAATTAGGGTTTTGCATCTAGGCCGGTTACGCCCAACGTAACTTTAGTACGCCCAACGTACTTCATGGAGTCCGCGTTTATTAAAAGCGAATGAGTACGCGCAGCGTACTCTTCAGTACGCCCAGCGTACTCCTTTGCAACATTTCCATTAAGGGGCTTCTCTTGACAATTTGGAGAAGAGGAAGGGTTAAACAGATATACCCAAATTCCCGGATGTTACAATTCTCCCCCACTTGAATTAGATTTCACCCTCGAAATCGCTCCTTACCATACATAGATCGAACCCAACTACCCGAGATGCACTACCGAAGGTCCTTAAACCATTCAACAATCGCTTCCACAGATACTCGATCCCACCAGGGTCTCCTGACCCAAAAGGGCAGACCCAACTGTCGCTGCGGTACTCAATCTGAATCTTTAGAGCTTGAAAACTCTTGCGGTCTATCTCCTGGCCAGATCACACTCGAATCATCATCCTGTTAACCGCCCGCCGACTAACAAACTCTAAGAACACACTACCAACCCTGATTCCCTGATCAAACCCGATGTCAACTCAAAAGGACAGAAAGATCATAATCTCCCCCCTTTCTCCAGGACCTACTGCAAGCACCGACATCAGGATTCATTAGAGGGGATGAACCCAAAACTCTAATCTTGGACACCAGAAATTGATCATGCTCGCCTGGGAATATTCTCTTATTTTAATAACCCAATAGATGAACCTCATGCTCACGCATCCCATAACCAAAAAGGTTTCACCGATTCCCATCTTATAATAACTGTCTCGACTCTTAGTGACGCACAAGTCACGCAGTTCGCTTCCCTCAAGCGAACACTACACTCTATTGAAGATCGGATCACCCCTGAACTCTGTCGATTACTGCTCAATAGTTTCGTGCATCCCGCTGCACCTCCCGAACAAAGGCCCTGACCTACTCAGGTCTAAGACATCAGATGACGAACAATACCCCTCTAGTCCTAAAATATGAAATACCTAGCCTATCTCTAGCATGCATAATATCTCATAATATCTCATAAACACATAAGGTAAGGGTATTTTGGGAAATCACCGTTCGGGCTCTGGCTGATTGTACACACTGCTCTTTCTCGTTTTCTCTTAGGAACTCTTGCTCGTTTTAGAAAAATCATTTATTTTGAAAATTTTCCTTAATTCCTCAGTTTCAGTCCAGATATACCCGAAGATGCATCCGAATCCCTCAAACCAAGGCTCTGATACCAACTTGTAACGCCGTAAATTTTCAAACAGATTTTTCATTTTAAAACCGCATACTTTTCATAACAAATTGTATAAAAATCTCGTTTATTCAAATTACAAAGCACAACTCCATTAATAATCCAGGATCCTCAAAATATAACTCTTTCTCTGGTGTGTACAATCAAGCCGGTGCCGTCCCGCGATCTCGAGAAAACCTGAAACACATAACACATAACACGGTAAGCACAAAGCTTAGTGAGTTCCCCAAAATACCACATATAACACATATTAGCCACTCGAGGCTATAACTCTGTGGGCCTACTGGCCCTAACTCTGTGGACCCTCTGGTCCTAACTCTGTGGACCCTCTGGACCTAACTCTGTGGATCTTTCGGTCCTAACTCTGCAAACTCTAGAATACACACAGCATAAATCACATAGAAATAATACAGTGCAACACATCACATACATAGCATATAAGATACTCTGTCACATAACTCTAATTACCACTCAAGGTAAAGTATAGTGAGAAGACTCACCTCGGATGAAGAACAGCTCCTATAATCACTGCTGCTACGCACCAGACTCTAACTCTATGCCAAACCCACAATAATCTCAATTAGGAGCTAAGTCCAACCTCTCACTTATTGGGTCTAAAGATAGACCACCTATCCGCCCATTAATGCCCTAAGTCCATTGGGCCCACCAAGGCCCAATAATAAATGGGCCCTCACACGGCCCAAATCCCAACCAAAAAGGCAAGTCCAAACCAAAGGCCCAAAGCACATACATACACTTCTCTAGTCCAAGACTCTATTACATGAGGTCCAAACTCCCAGACCAACACTCAAGGCCCAACAAAATGCTTAGCCCAAAAACCCCCAGAAGGAGTTACGCGGGGCGTACCCCCCTGGTACGCTCAGCATACCCAAGCACTCAAGGAACTGATCGGGGACCTCAACCCAGTACGCGGGGCGTACTGGAATTACGCGGCGCGTACCATCATGCTTGCTTAATCCATTTTCTGGGTCTTAACCCGTTAAGACCTTAGCTCAACTCTTGGATCTGGACTTCCTAACATCTCTTACTCCATAAAGTTAACAACTTTAAGCCTTTGCATGGCTGATAAGGCCACAACACATGAAAACTCTTGCTTTCTTAACCCAAAGTGCTCATAACTCATGCATGGGTAGATTCACACGATCAAGGCCTTATTTTTATGGTTCTCCACCACAAGAAACACTTAAAAGGACAGGTTATTAAGCTCTGGAGTGCATCAACTCATAAAGCCTCAAGATTGGGACCAAAAACCCTAAAATTGGTCCAAGAAGCACACAACCATAACAACAAGGAAAGTTATGAGCTTTTTACCTCCAAGTGAAGCTTCTCCCTCTGTAGAACTCAGATCCAAGCTTGCACTCCAACTTCTAGCCTTCACAAGAATCTCCTCTTCTTCTTTACTAACACACAAAGGCATTTTAGCTCCAAAAACGCTCACACAAGCTTAGAACGAAGGTTGGCTCTCTTTTAGGGTTTCACTCACTCAAATGGTGGCTGAGGATAAGGCCATAAACTTCTTTATATAGGGCTCAAGTCTAAATTAGGGTTTTGCATCTGGGCCGGTTACGCCCAGCGTAACTTTAGTACGCCCAGCGTACTTCATGGAGTCCGCGTTTATTAAAAGCGAATGAGTACGCGCAACGTACTCTTCAGTACGCCCATCGTACTCCTTTGCAACATTTCCATTAAGGGGCATCTCTTGACTATTTGGAGAAGAGGAAGGGTTAAACAGATATACCCAAATTCCCGGATGTTACAATTCTCCCCCACTTGAATTAGATTTCGCCCTCGAAATCCCTCCTTACCATACATAGATCGAACCCAACTACCCGAGATGCACTACCGAAGGTCCTTAAACCATACAACAATCGCTTCCACAGATACTCGATCCCACCAAGGTCTCCTGACCCAAAAGGGCAGACCCAACTGTCGCTGCGGTACTCAATCTGAATCTTTAGAGCTTGAAAACTCTTGTGGTCTATCTCCTGGCCAGATCACACTCGAATCATCATCCTGTTAACCGCCCGCCGACTAACTGACTCTAAGAACACTTTACCAACCCTGATTCCCTGATCAAACCCGATCTCAACTCAAAAGGACAGAAAGATCATAATCTCCCCCTTTCTCCAGGACCTACTGCAAGCACCGACATCAGGATTCATCAGAGGGGATGAACCCAAAACTCTAATCTTGGACACCAGAAATTGATCATTCTCGCCTGGGAATATTCTCTTACTTTAATAACCCAATAGATGAACCTCATGCTCACCCATCCCATAACCAAAAAGGTTTCACCGATTCCCATCTTATAATAACTGTCTCGACTCTTAGTGACTCACAAGTCATGCAGTTCGCTTCCCTCAAGAGAGCACTACACTCTATTGAAGATCGGATCACCCCTGAACTCTGTCGATTACTGCTCAATAGTTTCGTGCATCCCGCTGCACCTCCCGAACCAAGGCCCTGACCTACTTAGGTCTAAGACATCAGATGACGAACAATACCTCTCATATGGAATCGCACCTCCGATTCCAAAATCTCATCTCACCTATCCAACACACCACCAGGACTCAACTCAACTCGAGAGTTTGGTCCGACCCGTAGTTGTAACCACTCGTCCCCAAGATCCACTCAACTCATGACTCGTGACCCGCAACCCATGCGTACTTCACTTATCCAATCCCTTCGGATTGCGATGTCCACACCTTACTCAGAATATAATGATTCCCGATCATTGAGGAGACCCCGATCTCGCCCCTGGTCCGACCACCAGGCTCCCAAAAACTCATAGATTAGGGCTACTCAAGCCTAAAACTCTTATGTGTCATGCTCTGATCAAGAATGCTTCAGCATAACAACCTCTCGCTAACTAGTGCGTACTACGGTTCCCCATAGCATCACAACAACCTCCTACTGATTAGTGAGTACTACGGCTCCCCGTAGCATCACAACACCCCCTCTCTGACTAGTGAGTACTACGGCTCCCCGTAGCATCACAACACCCTCTTCTGACTAGTGAGTACTACGGCTCCCCGTAGCATCACAACACCCTCTCTCTGACTAGTGAGTACTACGGCTCCCCGTAGCATCACAACACCCTCCTCTGACTAGTGAGTACTACGGCTCCCCGTAGCATCACAACACCCTCTCTCTGACTAGTGAGTACTACGGCTCCCCGTAGCATCACAACACCCTCTTCTGACTAGTGAGTACTATGGCTCCCCGTAACATCATAACACCCTTTTGCACTAACTCATTGAAGTGCAACTCTTCGCAGTCCCACCCCACTAACTCTTACCACTTCACAATCTCATCCTCAGGTTGACATCACACTACGATCATTAACTCATGCTTTGCGGCCCAGCATAGATAGGTACACACACCCATCCAGGCTAAGAATCACTACGTCAGACGACCACCGTCATGATAAAACCTCTTTTTCTCGCTGCAATTTGCATTCTCAAATAAATCCATTTGATGTCAATTAACTGAAGGGCCCCCACCGGAACCATAGACACTTGATACACCACTCGACATCTCAACTCAAACTCAAAATAATCCGAGATTTTAGGACATTTAACTCGGACACCCCGGAATACCATCACAACGCCTTGCAGTGTCTTGACTCTACCACTGATCTCATACTCATGGCATCATACTCAGATACCGCATTGCTTCCTCGGAATCTCGCAACCGGTCTTTCTCTCGTGCCACTTGTAACCCCAGATACTCCATCTCCAATTTAAACACAGAGAAATTGCCAATGACTAGGAACACGAAGATGATAATCCGATACTTCCTCCTCTATTGCTCGAAACTCATGCAAGAATACTTATAACAACCCTGAAGTTGGTTGCCCAATCAACTTCTTCCCTTCCCATACTGCATATAATAGGCCATACTCTGAACCAGAAATTCTCAACCGCCGAACTAACCTCACAAGCCAACCACCTCGAATTCACCATTTTAACCTTGAAGGATTCCTAACCACCATAAGGTCTCCGACCAATGGTCACTTGCCATGGAGACACTCATTCTTTCTCAAACACGTACCACATGCACTATCTCACTCTGCACCTCCCCTTGACCACCAATAACTCTGGTCTCAGGAATCCACACCGCAGGCCTCTCTATCCAGTTCTCTAACCGCCCTTGAACAAATCTCTAATCTCCTCAAAAGTACCCGGTTCTCCCCCATTCAGGGTTCGAACCATCACCAATTGGTTCGCCAACAATCTAACCCACATACTGTTTTTTTACTAACAACATCGCACCTACTCTTGGAAGGTGATACGCAATGCTCGATGATCTCCCCGATGGAGGTCAAGCAATTCCAAATACCCCGAATCTCCGATGAAATCCTCAGGAACTTCTCATCATGACTAACTGTAGTCATTTAGAATCTCGTACCATCCTACTACCGGACATCTCAACTGTCCAGTCGTAGCCCTGACTCTCAGTCTGAAAATAACGAACTATCATATTCCTCATCCTCGACTCTTCAACCAACGTTCCATCACGTGGGTTGTAATAAGAGTGGAGTCCTCATTACCACACTCGATACTCATCATAGACAATAAGAGCCACCGCCCCAATGTCCTCTTCTTGATCGTCTGCCGCTGCAGCTAATACATGCCCTACTATGCTTAAATAGGGTGTATCTTTGTCCTTAACCATGTCAGTCCCCGCTGACAACCTGCTCAGGCTCTAACATCACCTCTCGGCAGACATACTGCCCAAATACTCTGATGAAAGATCGCAACCAAAGCTACCCCACAGGGCTCGCCCCCAACTTTGGAAACCGAAAATCTCAATACCTCTCATGTTTCCCACAGGAACAGAAATAGCACCGCTCAGGTCACAGAAAATGACATCTCCACCATCGGCCGGTTGCTCAGCCCAGACCGTATTCTCCCATAACGCACCATCTCTACTCATCCCTGAGTCTTGCGACTCCAACTGGCATCTTACCAACACTCCCATGGAGCTAACTCGATTTCCGTTTTAAGGGATGCTCGTTCATCATGGCCCTCCGTCCCCCTTATTCTTTTACATCTGATCTCAGTCTAGATAATCACAACGGAAGAACTGGTAGAACCAGTAACACTAACCGCTACGGGTCATGGTACTCGAACCATGTGGCCACCTCTCGATCTGCTATGAATCATGATACCCGAACCACGTTACCTCTTCTCAATCCGCTAGGAATCATGGTACTCGAACCATGACATCACCTCTCGACCTGCTACAAATCATGGTACTCGAACCATGACATCACTTCTCAATCTGCTACCAATCATGGTACTCGAACCATGACATCACTTCTCAATCTGCTACCAATCATGGTACTCGAACCATGACATCACTTCTCAATCTGCTACTAATCATGGTACTCGAACCATGACATCATTTCTCAATCTGCTACCAATCATGGTACTCGAACCATGACATCACTTCTCAATCTGCTACCAATCATGGTACTCGAACCATGACATCACTTCTCAATCTGCTACTTAGAATTCTCCGGTATTCCCCCTGCATCGAGTATGGGTCCTATGCTTTCAGTAGTACGGGCCCATACTACCTGCCACATCTACCCATACTTTCCACACGAACCATCCCAGAGTTCCTAAATAGCTGCTCAACCTTCTCGATTATAAATCTCTTTACGTGTGCTCGCTTCCCAGCGAAATGCTCTACTCTGTCCGCGTACTCATCTGACTAAGGTCACTTCCTAGGCTCTTCCTAGGTTCTCACACTTCTCCGCCATCAGCTGCTAAGAAACTCCTTATGATGCCATTCATCTACCTCCTGAATATCGTCACATTCACTTGGTAGTTGACTCCCATCATCGGGAATTCCACAAAGCACGAAGCAAGCAGCATTCGGGCATCGAAATAACACGTAAAACCCGCTATAGGTGATAACTGCACTTGCTCTACTCATACTCAAAAGACATCACCGAACTCTGAAACTCTACCCCCGTGGGTATCTAGCTACTCTCCCGGTAGGCTCCACAAATGCTCATCTAGGTATATTTCCTAGATTACTCCTCTACTCAATCCTTCTCCACAAGGATTCCCGCTGGATACTCTTACTCATCACATACTCGAAAACACATCACAGATAACAACAACTCCTAGGCTAAGGCATCACAAATCAGGCCACTCTAGTCCTAAAATATGAAATACCTAGCCTATCTCTAGCATGCATAATATCTCATAATATCTCATAAACACATAAGGTAAGGGTATTTTGGGAAATCACCGTTCGGGCTCTGGCTGATTGTACACACTGCTCTTTCTCGTTTTCTCTTAGGAACTCTTGCTCGTTTTAGAAAAATCATTTATTTTGAAAATTTTCCTTAATTCCTTAGTTTGAGTCCAGATATACCCGAAGGTGCATCCGAATCCCTCAAACCAAGGCTCTGATACCAACTTGTAACGCCGTAAATTTTCAAACAGATTTTTCATTTTAAAACCGAATACTTTTCATAACAAATTGTATAAAAATCTCGTTTATTCAAATTACAAAGCACAACTCCATTAATAATCCAGGATCCTCAAAATATAACTCTTTCTCTGGTGTGTACAATCAAGCCGGTGCCGTCCCGCGATCTCGAGAAAACCTGAAACACATAACACATAACACGGTAAGCACAAAGCTTAGTGAGTTCCCCAAAATACCACATATAACACATATTAGCCACTCGAGGCTATAACTCTGTGGGCCTACTGGCCCTAACTCTGTGGACCCTCTGGTCCTAACTCTGTGGACCCTCTGGACCTAACTCTGTGGACCTTCCGGTCCTAACTCTGTAAACTCTGGAATACACACATCATAAATCACATAGAAATAATGCAGTGCAACACATCACATACATAGCATATAAGATACTCTGTCACATAACTCTAATTACCACTCAAGGTAAAGTATAGTGAGAAGACTCACCTCGGATGAAGAACAGCTCCTATAATCACTGCTGCTACGCACCAGACTCTAACTATGTGCCAAACCCACAATAATCTCAATTAGGAGCTAAGTCCAACCTCTCACTTATTGGGTCTAAAGATAGACCACCTATCCGCCCATTAATGCCCTAAGTCCATTGGGCCCACCAAGGCCCAATAATAAATGGGCCCTTACACGGCCCAAATCCCAACCAAAAAGACAAGTCCAAACCAAAGGCCCAAAGCACATACATACACTTCTCTAGTCCAAGACTCTATTACATGAGGTCCAAACTCCCGGCCCAACACTCAAGGCCCAACAAAATGCTTAGCCCAAAAACCCCCAGAAGGAGTTACGCGGGGCGTACCCCCCTGGTACGCTAAACGTACCCAAACACTCAAGGAACTGATCGGGGACCTCAACCCAGTACGCGGGGCGTATTGCAATTACGCGACACGCACCATCAGGCTTGCTTAATCCATTTTCTGGGTCTTAACCCGTTAGGACCTTAGCTCAACTCTTGGATCTGGACTTCTTAACATCTCTTACTCCATACAGTTAACAACTTTAAGCCTTTGCATGGCTGATAAGACCACAACACATGAAAGCTCTTGCTTTCTTAACCCAAAGTGCTCATAACTCATGCATGGGTAGATTCACACGATCAAGGCCTTATTTTTATGGTTCTCCACCACAAGAAACACTTAAAAGGACAGGTTATTAAGCTATGGAGTGCATCAACTCATAAAGCCTCAAGCTTGGGACCAAAAACCCTAAAATTGGTCCAAGAAGCACACAACCATAACAACAAGGAAATTTCTGAGCTTTTTACCTCCAAGTGAAGCTTCTCCCTCTGTAGAACTCAGATCCAAGCTTGCACTCCAACTTCTAGCCTTCACAAGAATCTCCTCTTCTTCTTTACTAACACACAAAGGCACTTTAGCTCCAAAAACACTCACACAAGCTTAGAACGAAGGTTGGCTCTCTTTTAGGGTTTCACTCACTGAAATGGTGGCTGAGGATAAGGCCATAATCTTCTTTATATAGGGCTCAAGTCTAAATTAGGGTTTTGCATCTGGGCCGGTTACGCCCATCGTAACTTTAGTACGCCCAGCGTACTTCATGGAGTCCGCGTTTATTAAAAGCGAATGAGTACGCGCAACGTACTCCTCAGTACGCCCAGCATACTCCTTTGAAACATTTCCCTTAAGGGGCTTCTCTTGACAATTTGGAGAAGAGGAAGGGTTAAACAGATATACCCAAATTCCTGGATGTTACACTCGGGGACTATTCCACCCCCTACTGCTACTATCACATATAACATAACATGCCAGCATATAATCATATCATCACATACTGTCAGACATATTTGGGGTGTCTGGCCTACCCTCCGGTCCTAACAACCGGACTCTACTACTGTCACATATACATATCGTGCTAGCATATAACATATCAGGTGGTAGCAAACCTAGATGAATATCACAAAGACAATCATCCAATCATACAACTCCTACTTGTGGGCCGACATTGTGGCCGTAGACCCACCGCTACTGGAAGGTAACTCACCTCGTACAAGTAGCTGCTGATAATCTGTGCGGGAAACCTCTGTCTGCTGCCGCTCCGGAAATCCTCCGGCTACAATCCCCACAAAATACTTAATTAGAGTCTGATATCTATTCTTAGGGTAAAATGACCATTTTACCCCCAACCAAGTCCAAGTCAAAGTCAACTTCCAGTTGACCCGACTCGCCGAGTTGGGCCGTCAACTCGTCGAGTCCCTTCCCTTTACTCGTCCTTATCCACGATTTGACTCGTCGAGTTTGGCAACGACTCGACGAGTTCCCCTTCTTCACAAACATCAATGGACCTTCATCTGACTCGCCGAGTCGGATGAACACTCGTCGAGTTCACCTTCAACTGATGAACAAGTCCTGACCTTGACTCGCCGAGTTGTATGAGCAACTCGTCGAGTTCATCTTCAAACATAAGAAGATTGCCTTGGACTCGACGAGTCTGTTCTAGCACTCGTCGAGTCCCATGAACTCCAGGTCTAAAATTAAGTACAATGTGTTGGGTCACTCTTTCTGTCATGCTACAACCCTTCTAACACCCAACTGAGTCCTTTTGACCCTCAACAGATATGGGACTCAAAGCCTTGGACTCGTCGAGTCCCTAGAACGGACTCGCCGAGTCGATAACATCCACACCCTAAATCCTCGATTTCTAATGTACAACACTTGACCAAATGATAGATCCAAGCCACTAAGCTCGATCTAGCACATAAAGTTACAAACTTTACGTGCATGCATGGGACTTTTGAGCCAAAAGGCTCTAAAATGGCTCTAGTGTTGCATGGAGCCTTCCTTGGGTGCAAAAGCAACCCAAATCTGCCTTGTGACCCCTTTAAAGACCTGATTCCAAAGCCTCAACCCCCAACCATGTTTGCAATCATGGTTGGTTACCAAAAATAGCTTATAAAAGCCCTAAATCTCCCCAAAAAGGGATTTATCAAATGAAAGAGCAAGGTACAAACTTTATACCTCTCAAGAACTACAATTGATGAACCAAACTCGAATCCTTCAGTTCCCTCTTGATCCTTCTATGCTCTTCCTTCTTCCTTGTGAACAAAACCACCAAAATCACTCAAAAGCCTTAGATCTTGCACCAAAACACTTAGGGTTTGCTATAGAGGGTTTCTGGGAGCATAAAGGGGCGATGGAGGCTGCATAAGGTTGTTTAAATAGGGTGCAAACCCTCATATTAGGGTTTTGTCCAGTCAGAGCCTACTCGTCGAGTCCGGGACCCGACTCGACGAGTCCATCACTTAAATCCCGCTCCTCATCCCGCTTCTACTCGGCGAGTTGGTCCTTCAACTCGCCGAGTCCAAGGCCAAAATGCAAAAATTACTTAAATAGAATACTTACCAGGAACCGGGTGCTACATTTTGTCAGTACAGAGCACCCGAATAGAGTGTGTAAGCTTGAGAAATCCATCTATGGATTGAAACAAGCACATCGCAGATGAAATCTTTGTTTCGATGAGAATGTCAAAGAGTTTGGCTTTTCGAGAAGTGAAGATGAGTCCTGTGTATATGTCAGAGCTAGTGGGAGTATAGTTAGCTTCTTGGTGCTGTATGTGGATGACATACTGCTCATAGGAAACGACATCCCAACTTTGCAAGAGGTGAAGTCCTGGCTTGGGAAGTATTTTGCTATGAAGGACCTTGGAGAGGCTGCCTATATCCTAGGGATAAGGATATTAAGAGACATGAGTAAAAGACTAATTGGACTTAGTCTGAGTACCTATTTGGATAAGGTGTTGAAAAGGTTCAACATGCAGAAAACACATCAAGAAGTTGGTTGTGCATTGATTGCACGAAAACGAATCAATTGGACTTAGTCAGAGTACCTATTTGGATAAGGTGTTGAAAAGGTTCAACATGCAGAAAACGCATCAAGAAGTTGGTTGTGCATTGATTGTACGAAAACGCATCAGTAACTTGATGTTATAAAACGTGCCTTTGTGTATAATTCAACAAGTAGTAGAAACAAGTATATGAGTCGAAGTTTATCTGTTCCTTCTAGTCCTTGGAGGATTAGAAGCGATATCTGGGCCCCTCGATGATTTTGTTTTGACGTATGTACCGGGCCCGGTCAGAACCTAATTGACGTGTTCAATTTAGTTCTATGTCAAACAAATCGGAAATCGGGAAACAAACTGCTGGCCAATAAGTACGACGTTGTTCCATGTATTTGTCTGGCTGATATCTTGAGAACAGAGGATTATATGATCACTTATCTAAAATGGCGCTTCATAGTTCAACAGAGTTTAAAGAGCTACGATTGCCGGTTGGTTCCTAAAGTAATATAGGAAAATATAGTTATTAGACTTATCCAAGTGGGAGACTGTGGTATAAGGTGTCTAAATCCATAACTTTATTTGGTATATACTTGACCCGACCCGGGATGGTCCATTTGGGTTGCACTTCACCCGAACTATTTGTATGGTTATACCTTGAGAATTATATGTTTATGATTTGTTAATATATTCTAAGTTATAATATATTAATATGAAATCATATTATTTAATTAGTATTGATCATAAATTAATTTAGAATTAATTTGGTGATAAAAAAGGTGACAAATTAAACATGGTCTCTTGTATTTATATAAGTGTGGGCTAATACTCATTTGGAATGGGCTTGGCATACATGGGAGTCCATGGATAGTCCATGGAGCTTTTAACCCATGGATCCTTGGAAAGGAAGAGTCATGGGTATTAGGGTTTACATGGATGTAACCCTAATCCTCCACACTATATAAAGGAGCTTATGATGCTTGAAATGGTACTAGTTGTGTGTGTATAAGAAGGTGGCCGATTTCTAGAAGCAAACATACACTCTCATAGTTTTTCCAAGTTTGTGGTGATTTGTGATTTCCATTTGAGGCATCCACATTATTGGTGCTTGGCTCTCAAACTCCAAGGAATCAACTCACTATTGAAATGGTATGTAATTCTTCTAGCCTTTATGTTTAAAGTTCCCCATGCCATGCTAGATAGGTTATGAACCTTGGAAAAACAAATTTGCATGTATTCATAGTAAAACATAGATCCAAGGTTTCTAGGGTTGTATGTACACCATAGGAGTGTTAGGATGCTCAAAACGCAACAAAAACATGGCAGCCCTCGCATGCTGTTTATAGGGGTCTGGCTGCGGTTACGTTGGGCGTACCCTAGCAGGTACGCTGTGCGTACCTCGTTGAGTAGGGCATTCCTGCTTACGCAACTCGTATGAGAGGACAAGTTTCTGACTTCGGATGGGGCGACGTGGAAGCTTCGGATCCATGTGTTGCGAGACCGCGAGGCGCACATGTTATGTACGCGGGGGGTACACTGTACCCTCGTAACAACCTTATCAATTTTCAAAATTCCGTAACTTTCACATACAAGCTCCATTTTCGACATTCTTTATATCCACGCGTAGGCGACGACGTTCTCTACAACTTTTGTTTAGACTCTGTCGGCTAATTTTGAATTTATATTTAAAGATATTTTTTTAACAGGCCGGGACAGGTAAAGTCCGTTAAAAATTCATAACTTTGTCATCCGACGTCCGTTTTCATCTGTCTTTTTATCTTTGAGCTCATATTAATGAGATCTTTGATTCTCATTTAGGTTGTGTCGGCTAAAAATCAGTCGATCTAATATTCGAATTCCGGGCTGCAAACTGCTATGCCAAATCTTAGAAAAATCAGAACTTCTTCATACGAAGTTAGTTTTGGGCGTTCGTTTTATGCATGCTCTCGGTTTAAGGAATACTCTGATTTTCGTTTAGATCGCTAAGGCTAAAAAGTACTTCATCGTAAACTCACTTTTTACGTCACACAGTGTCATGTCGATGTTGTCGCGAAACTTCGACAAATCATAACTTCTTCGTTATAACTCGGATTTGGTCGTTCTTTATATCTCCGGAATCCTTGTGACGACCACTACAACGAGATCAGCAAGATTGGTAGTTCTTTATATCTCCGGATTTGGTCGTTCTTTATATCTCCGGAATCCTTGGGTTTATCTATTATTTTATTTTTGACGCTTATTTTCATTCTTAATTTATTATATCTTATAAATAAGTATAATGCACTTAAAATCACATAATTCACATAATATCCAAATAATTCCTCTTTATTACTTCAAAATTGGTTACAATTGCTGAATCTAACTATTACATCATCATACTAATGCTTAGCCTAAAAACACGGGCGTTACAATTCTCTCCCCCTTAGGATGATTCGGTCTCAGAATCATGCATTAGCAAACAGATGTGGATAGCAACTCATCATGCCACTCTCTGTTTCCTAGGTGAGGTTTGTGTTAAAAGGAAGGCTCAATGAGATCAGCAAGATTGGTGACCAATCACATCATATCCCTTGTAATTAGGAGAACGTATATCTTCTTTCCATTAACCAAGAATTGACAGCCAGCAATAGTATTTCTTCCATATTTAGATCATTGTAATTTAGTATAAATTGTGGTTTCTCTTCCTCATTGTAATATACAAAAAAGCAACCGATTCCTATCAATTCTTCTCTATTTTTCATCATGGTATCAGAGCAGGTTTGCTCATCATCTACCCCATAGCCTGCTCAAATCTCGATCCCAACTAAATCGCCATGTCCGAAGACGGCAACTTAGAACCCAGTTTATCATTACAGCTTGCCAATCTGTTAAAGAATGGCATCAATCCCCAATCTCAGAACCCAAAGCTATCCGATAATCTCCAAATAAACCTCAAACTCAATAGCGAAATTTATGCTATATGGACTCGTATGATTCGAGTTGCCATAAGCGGAAAATCTAAGGCCCTGTTATCTCACTTGACCTCTGATCCTCCAAGCCAAGATAAAGAATCTTACGAGTAATGGGAACAAGAAGATCTAATTGTGTTCTTATGGCTCATCCAAAATATTGAACCTACTATTTCAGGTAACCTAACAGAGTACCCCCACTGCAAAAATGTTATGGGATGCTTTAGTGGTCACATACAGTAATGGCAGAGACAAACTTCAAACCTTCAACCTCCATGTCAGGGCTAATGACATCAAGCAAAATGACAGCACCCTTGAAGAATTTTGGATTACACTCCAAGGTGTCTGGGGAGAAATCGATAGGATCGATCCTAACCCCATGAAATGTCTAGATGATATCAATACTTACGCAAGAATAAGGTCAGAGCAAAAACTTTTTCAATTCTTAAATGTCCTCGATCAAAAATACGAATCAATCAAAAGGGAGATCCTTCGATTGGAACCATTGCCTTCGGCGGAGGCAGCTTATGCTACCGTCCGTAAGGAAGCCGCTCACCAGAATATTCTTGGAACAACTAACCACACACAGGGCATAGCAGCAGGTCTGGTCGCTACTGAAACCGAGGGAATGGGGCTTGCCACGAAGGGGTATCGCCGATCAGAAGGAAAGAAGAATGGATCGATGATCAAAGAAGATACAACAAACTTGAAGTGTGATCACTGTGGCATGTCAAGACACACCAAAGAGCAGTGCTTTCGGCTCGTTGGTTATCCTGAATGGTGGGCCGATGGCCACAAGAAGAGTACCAAGGGTCTCGGACCAGAAAAAGGAAGAGCTCCGACCACCGATAAGAATATCGATCGGAAAACCGCCACCGGATTTGGGGGGGTTGCAGCGACGGGAATCGATGAAGAAGATGAAAGTTTCTCGATGGAGACATGTACAGGGGGTAAGAAAGAGGGTATCTTGAAAACCCCAATAAATAAATTACATTCTAATGGTTCTTTTTCTTATCTTATCCAAAAGAGTTTTGAAAATTACAAAAAGAACCTTGATGTTAATGGTTGTGCAATTGTGGCTCAAAATTATAAAATAAAACATGAACCGTTATGGATATTTGATTGTGGAGCCACCGACACCATGACTTACAACTTATCTGATTTTTCTATGTCAACTAAACCAACAAAATCATACATTCAAACCGCTAATGGAGAAAAAATGAATGTAAAAAATGGGGGAACGATCGAAATCTCACCAATACGTAAGCTATCTAATTGTCTCTATGTTCCTGCTCTATTTCATAAACTCCTATCAATCAGTCATGTAATAATAGAGTTGAATTGCTCGGTCCTTATGCAACCTACTTTTTGCATTTTACAGGATATCAAGACGGGAGCGATAATTGGGCGTGGCACTGAAAGGCAAGGGTTGTATTATGTGGATGAGGTATCTCAAAATGGTGTGGTAATGTTATCTCATGGAACAAAGGAACGGGAAGCTTGGCTATGGCATAGAAGACTGGGACATCCATCCACCAGTTACTTACATATTTTATTTCCGAAATTGTTTTCTTCTAATTGCAAGTCATATTGTTAAACTTGTGTATTAGCTAAAAGTCATCGAAAATCTTTTAAACCGAATAACACGAGAGTTGACCTACCATTCTCATTGATTCACTTGAATGTGTGGGGCCCCGCTCCAATCATTGGCGGACAAAACTTTCGTTTTTTTGTTATATTTGTTGATGACTGCACCCGCATGACTTGGATTTATTTATTAAAAAATAAATCTGAAGTTCTTGACAAATTTAGCATATTTTACAACAAGATTCAAACTCAATTTCAGAAAAACATTCAGATTTTTAGATCTGACAACGGAGGAGAATTTTTCAACTCCGAAATGAAATCTTTTTTCCAAACCAAGGGTATAATTCATCAAACCACATGCCCTCATACTCCAGAACAAAATGGTGTCGCGGAACGAATGAACCGCATCATGTTACAAATAACTCGAGCCCTTCTCATAGAATCACAAGCTCCAAAGTTTTTTTTGGCCAGAAGCCCTTGTTACTGCCGCATACCTTGTCAACCGGCTTCCCACCCAAATCCTAAAATCTCAAACCCCTCTTCAAACCCTCACTGAATATACTAAACTCCCGTCTGTTCTTACCCTTGAACCACGAATATTTGGGTGCAATGTATTCGTCCATATACCTAAAGCCAACAGATCTAAATTTGACCCCTGTGCTGAGAGATATGTCTTTGTTGGGTACGGAATAACTCAAAAGGGGTACCGGTGTTATAATCCAAAAACCCGACACATGTTCACTACAATGAATTGTGATTTTCTTAAAACTGAGTATTATTATGCCTCCCAACACAGTTGTCAGGGGGAGACAAAATGTATTGACACGCTGAATTGGTTGAGATATGCTACATCTGAAGAAGGAAGAAGCCACAGTCTACAAAATGAGACTCCTCTTCCCACACAACCAACTAACATCAGTGCCACCCAAGCAACTGCTCCTGACCTGGTACCCGAGGTAAGTAACACTCACCCTAGTCACCCTGATATTTCTGAGACTCTTAACACATCAGGAAAAAGTGAGAATGGACAGGGACAAGAAAATACATCAGTTGAACATGCAGAGGAACAAGAACATACGGAGGAACAAGAACATGTGGAGGAATAAGAGACCGTTGAGACACCAGCAGAAGGGTATGTGCTGCCACCAAGATCAAATCGGGGAGTTCCACCAAAAAGATATTCACCAGAAAAAGAGTCTAAAGGGCGTAGATACCCAGTGGCTAACTTAGCCAAAGTAAATCTATCCAAAGGAGCCAAGGCCTCTGTTTCGTCTCTGTATTCAAATGAAATACCAGCTACCACAGAACAAGCCTTAAAATCAAAACAATGGAGAGATGCAATGGAAGAAGAAATGAAAGCTCTTACAAAAAATAACACCTGGGAAAATTGTGTCTTACCACCAGGAAAGAAACTTGTCGGGTGTCGGTGGGTGCTTACAATTAAATACAAACCCGATGGTACAGTTGAAAGATAGAAGGCGAGGTTGGTAGCTAAAGGCTATACACAAACTTACGGTATTGACCACTCTGAAACCTTCTCTCCAGTTGCAAAGATCAATACAATTAGGGTTCTTTGTTCTGTAGCAGCAAATAAAGGATGGCCCCTACACCAGTTTGATGTGAAGAATGCTTTCCTAGACGGAGAGCTAAAAGAGGAAGTTTATATGGAAGCACCACATGGATTTACAGACAGGTTTAGAAAGAGAGAGGTGTGCCTTCTAAGGAAATCCATTTATGGATTAAAACAGTCCCCGAGAGCATGGTTCGGGAAGTTCAGCTTAGCCATGAATAAGTATGGATTTAAGCAAAGTAACTCGGACCATACGTTGTTTCTTAAACGGAGAGGCAGTCTCATAACATGTTTAATAATCTATGTGGATGATATGATTATCACAGGAGATGACAAAGAAGAAATAACCAAACTCAGGAAGAGATTGTTCAAAGAATTTGAAATGAAAGATCTTGAGGAACTCAAATACTTCCTTGGGATTGAAGTCCTGAGATCAAAACAGGGGATCTTCATGTGTCAAAATAAGTATGTCTTGGACTTACTTGCAGAAACTGGTATGATTGATTGTAAACCAGCTGACACTCCGATGATTGTGAATCATAAGCTCTATATGGAGGAGAAAGCAGAGCCGACTGAGAAAGAAATATACCAATGAATGGTAGGAAAACTGATATACCTCTCACACACCCGGCCTAACATAGCGTATGATGTGGGAGTTGTAAGTCAGTTTATGCGTCAACCCCAGAAGGCTCACATGGAAGCAGTCTTAAGAATTATAAGATATCTCAAGGGAACAGCCGGACATGGAGTCTTGTCTCAGTCAAATGGTTATCTTGTAACGCTTCTCTATACTGATGCAGATTGGGTTGGCGATAAAGGTGACCGAAGATCCACCTCAGGGTACTTTACCCTAGTTGATAGGAATCTTGTTACATGGAGAAGTAAGAAACAAAAGGTGGCGGCTCTTTCAAGTGCAAAAGCAGAATTTCGAGGAATTGCAAGGGGATTAACCGAAGTTTTATGGGTACGGAAGCTTCTAACAGAAATAGGGTATCTACCACAAGAAACTAGCAAAATTATGAGTGACAACAAGGCAGCCATCCAAATTTCAGAGAATCCAGTTCAGCATGATCGAACGAAGCACATAGAAGTAGATCAACACTTCATCAAGGAGATGTTGGAAGCAAAGATCATCACACTCCCGTTTGTTCGATCAGAGGACCAACTTGTTGATATCTTGACAAAAGCTGTTAATGAAAAAAATCTAAACGAATGTTTGGGAAAGTTGAATTTTGGAAATCCCATTATTCAACTTGAGGGGGAGTGTTAAAAGTAAGGCTCAATGAGATCAGCAAGATTGGTAACCAATCACATCATATCCCTTGCAATTAGGAGAACGTATATCTGCTTTCCATTCACCAAGAATTGACAACCAGCAATAGTATTTCTTCCATATTTAGATCATTGTAATTTAGTATAAATTGTGGTTTCTCTTCCTCATTGTAATATACAAAAAAAACAACCGATTCCTATCAATTCTTCTCTGTTTTTTATCTGTTTGGCCCATTCGTATGTTTCCATCACACAAGCACTAATTCGACCATCTTGCGTCGTAATTTTTTCGTCTTGCGGTCAACAATTGCCTTAGGATCTTCGATTACCCTCTTATTTTCATCCATCCTTAACTCTGAAATTGGAATTATGTCCTGAGATCAAAACAGGGGATCTTCATGTGTCAAAATAAGTATGTCTTGGACTTACTTGCAGAAACTGGTATGATTGATTGTAAACCAGCCGACACTCCGATGATTGTGAATCATAAGCTCTATATGGAGGAGAAAGCAGAGCCGACTGAGAAAGAAATATACCAATGAATGGTAGGAAAACTGATATACCTCTCACACACCCGGCCTAACATAGCGTATGATGTGGGAGTTGTAAGTCAGTTTATGCGTCAACCCCAGAAGGCTCACATGGAAGCAGTCTTAAGAATTATAAGATATCTCAAGGGAACAGCCGGACATGGAGTCTTGTCTCAGTCAAATGGTTATCTTGTAAGGCTTCTCTATACTGATGCAGATTGGGTTGGCGATAAAGGTGACCGAAGATCCACCTCAGGGTACTTTACCCTAGTTGATAGGAATCTTGTTAAATGGAGAAGTAAGAAACAAAAGGTGGCGGCTCTTTCAAGTGCGAAAGCAGAATTTCGAGGAATTGCAAGGGGATTAACCGAAGTTTTATGGGTACGAAAGCTTCTAACAGAAATAGGGTATCTACCACAAGAAACTAGCAAAATTATGAGTGACAACAAGGCAGCCATCCAAATTTCAGAGAATCCAGTTCAGCATGATCGAACGAAGCACATAGAAGTAGATCAACACTTCATCAAGGAGATGTTGGAAGCAAAGATCATCACACTCCCGTTTGTTCGATCAGAGGACCAACTTGTTGATATCTTGACAAAAGCTGTTATTGAAAAAAATCTAAACGAATGTCTGGGAAAGTTGAATTTTGGAAATCCCATTATTCAACTTGAGGGGGAGTGTTAAAAGTAAGGCTCAATGAGATCAGCAAGATTGGTGACCAATCACATCATATCCCTTGCAATTAGGAGAACGTATATCTGCTTTCCATTCACTAAGAATTGACAACCAGCAATAGTATTTCTTCCATATTTAGATCATTGTAATTTAGTATAAATTGTGGTTTCTCTTCCTCATTGTAATATACAAAAAAAACAACCGATTCCTATCAATTCTTCTCTGTTTTTTATCTGTTTGGCCCATTCGTATGTTTCCATCACACAAGCACTAATTCGACCATCTTGCGTCGTAATTTTTTCGTCTTGCGGTCAACAATTGCCTTAGGATCTTCGATTACCCTCTTATTTTCATCCATCCTTAACTCTGAAATTGGAATTATATCGGGAACTTCTCTCGTAAACTTCCTCATGTAACTCACATGGAAGGTGTTATGAATACCATCTAGTTCTTCTGGTAGTTCTAGTTTGTAAGCTTGGTTCCCAATCCTTTGAAGAACTTTGAATGGTCAAATAAACCTTGGACTCAACTTTCCTCTTTTCCCAAATCTTATAAGTCCCTTTTATGGTGAGACATTGAGCAAAACCGAATCTCCAACTTCGAATTTCATCGGTCGCCTCTTCTTGTCAGCATAGCTCTTTTGACGATCTTGAGCTGCTAACATCCTTTCTCTAATCACTTTCAACTTTTCAGCAGTCTGATGGACTATCTCGGGGCCCATAAACTGCTTCTCTCCAGCCTCAAGCCAACAAGACGACGTACGAAACTTCTGTCCGTACAAAGCTTGATAAGGTTCCATCTTGATGCTCGAATGGTAGCTATTGTTGTAGGAAAACTCTACCAGGGGTAAAATCTCATCCCAGTTACCTTGGAATTCTAGGGTACATTCTCTTAGCATATCTTCCAATGTTTGAATCGTTCTTTCGCTCTGACTATCAGTCTGTGGATGGTAAGCTGTACTAAAACACAACTTCGTACCCATTTGCTCTTGTAGACTCCTCCAAAACCTTGATGTGAAGCGACTATCACGATCTGATACAATCGTTAAAGGAACACCGTGAAGTCTCACTACCTCCTTCACATAAGCATTTGAAAGCTTATCCATAAACCATCTCTCATTGGCTTTGTTAGAAATTATAATATAAGATCTAATCACCACGAATAACGGCTCGGATACAGTTACTGTGTGACATATATTTATATTAATTAGATATAAAATGCGGAATATAAATAATAATAGTTGCGAAAATAAATATGGGATTATTAGTCACCACTAGAAAGCAGTAAATGACTGAAAGCTATAAATAAAGTAAATAACTGTATTTAAATAACGTTAAGCTGTAAATAATATAAATGACTGTATATAAATGTTAGAAGTTAAATAATATGTATAAATATATATAACGGGTTTAGAACTGGACGGATGAAGCGACTGGTCTTTCAAGTAAGTTCGCCAATAAATTGACTGAACAGGCTTAGGGTTGGACTGGTAACCTAAAAGACTATGTCACTATTTGTTCAATAGTTCAATCCGGAATATGAAAAGTAACACAAAATTCTTTTTGTTTCAAATTTTATGTAAAACAATTTGTTTACATAAGGGTTTGAAGGTTTTCTTAATTTTTGGATATATTTCTCTGGATACCCGATTTTCTCTGGCGTCTCTCTGGAGTTTCCCTTGGTCAAAATCGACCACGAAACTTCCTAGATGTAGGTAAGGTTCTGAATAATTTGTGGTAAAAATCTCTCCAGGGTTTGTTGGATGTATTGTACCCAGTTAGCTTTGTTTCTGACTTGAAGATTCTGATCTGGTGAACCGAAATCTATCTGGATACCCAATTTTGTATATCGTCTCTCTGGGGTTTCCATTGGTCAAAATCGTCCAGAAAACTTCCTAGATGTAGGTAAGGTTCTGAATAATTTGTGGTAAAAATCTCTCCCTCAATATCTTGTTGAGTTGTGCTCGGTGATTTTTTCTTAACTTCGAAATTCTGATGTCGAAAAAACAGCAAGGTGGAGATTTTGTGGTGGTTTAAAGGATGTTTGGAGGAGGTTTAAGGAGGGTATTTGGAGGATGTTTGGAGGGTATTTGTAGGATGTTTGGAGGGTATTTGTAGGTTGTTTGGAGTTGTTTTTGGTGTTCTTGGTGTTCTTGGTGTTCTTGATGTTCTTGGTGTTCTTGGTGTTCTTGGTGTTCTTGCTTCAAGGATGAAGATGAAGATGATGTTGAAGAACTTCTTCAAGATGTAGGAGATGTTCTTGGTTGAGAGGTTTTGGTGTATGGAGAGGTTTTTCAAAGTTTATAAGAGGTTATGAATGAAAGAGCACACAACTCTCTTATATACTAACTTACATATACATACACTTTCCATACATACATACAAGTATACATACACACACATAAATATCTAAGATGTATGGATTATTGGCTGTCAAATAAAGAGGTGGAGTAGTAGAAGTCAATTTGGCTTTTGCTTCTTTGATTTGCAAGAGAAGTATTTGGTATAAATACTAGGTATTTGGTATAAATACTTGTATTTTGGAGATGTACCTTTTCTTCACTAGGTATTTGCAAATGAAATACAAATAAATTAATATACATAAATTCAATTAAGATTAATTGAATTTACATAATTAATCCAAATTGTTTTGAAGTTTGACACTTTTAGCCCTTGATTGGTTTTTGTCTTCAAACGTGGTTAACTTTCCGTCTTTGCGTATTTCGCCTTTGCGTATTTTTGTTTAATTACGAATCCATGAAACCTGAAATAACTGATAATATTTGTCAGATTAAATAAATAGAGTTCATCTTATTTCAGTGATGGTCACATACAAAAACATTTTTCAACAATTTCCCCCTATATGATCATTGCTGGAATAAGGACATGTATGTTTTTAAAAGACCGATTATCAATTAACAATTTATCTTTAAGATTTTGGATAAAAGTTTTGTCAATCGATAAGATATATATAAAACCATAGTGATCGATTTGAAAGTTTATGACTTGGTTTGACATATCTTATGTAAAAGATTTTTAGAAATTTGATTCCGAATCAAAGTCTCGGGTTCGGTTATCAAAGAGTAGCCATATATGTATCTAAAGAAATTTCCTTAGATTTTATAGCATTATTAACGACGACAAGTGGTCTAACAGGTCGATTCAGATGAACGCTCATAGGTATAGCTCACACTTCACTTGGGTGTTTGGTTGTTCTGGCAGCAGAACAAGTTAATGATCACTAAAAATGAGTGATATCTCTCTCTGACGACTCACACTCATATTGGAGGTGTTCAGCTATGCTTTTCCTGAAAGGTCACTTAGTCTCATTATTAGATAATCAATCACGTAAGACTGGTTTCGGCATTACTCAGCGGGTTTCTTCATTCATGCCATTAAAGTTCACTCTCTCTCCGTAGGGAAATACATGTAGAGGGGTTTAGCAATTTTCATAGTGCAGTTTGCAACTAAGATTCTTCAGTGATGAAGGCTACAGTATCCCGGGAAATCCATTGTTGTTGCAGCTTCTTCTTTGATAGTATCCTGTTTGTTGATCAATATCGATTTATTGTAAAAAGATATTTTGTTTTAGCATTGAGAATTTGCTACATTTGAGACCTTTTTAAGAGTATTTGACTTGAGTGATTGAGATATCTTCTTTTGTGAAAAATGGTTAAAACAAATCGCGGGATTTTATGATTTTTGTTTTGAAATAACCATTTGGTTGAAAGTTTGTTTGAAAATACCAAATATAGAATAATTTTTTTTGTTTTGTTTGGTATATCTTTATTGAATCCATTTGTTTTCTTGTTGATTTGTCTTTGAGGATTAGATGTTGATAGATATTTGTTTCTCCTTTGGTTTTCTTGTAAGGATATGTCGTTGTTTGCTTGATGGATCATGGGATTGCAAGTCTTCATTTTTGGTTGGCTTTTATCTAGGTAGGGATAGGTGGCATAAAAGACAGTTTGTCTAGTATGTAAGAAATGAATGTATCGTCCCTGGTCATTTTGATATCTAAGCAAAAATGAGACCGTGACAAGGTATAATTGGGTATACCTTATAAGCAATAGTGACACACCTAAGCTCACAAGAAATGATTTCCACAATGATTTAGATCGACGAGGCACAAATTCTCACATGGGTTTTTGTTTTCATCTGAACCTCCTAACCTTATGTCCCTTGATTGTTTAAAATCGTCAATAATGAAATAAAATCGAAGGAAATAAAGTTATATACATTATGAAAAGTAGGATATTTGAACCTTCACTCCAATTGAGAATCAATATGACTTAAAATCTTCATCGAGCATAAGCATCTGAAAATTAAGTCAAGAGAAGATTAATCACAAGGTTCTATAAAAGCTTATTATGGCAAGTCTTTTTTTAATTTTTTTAAGATTTGTTTTTCTGAATGTTTTTGGAAATATTGGTTATTTGAATGTTTTTGGTAATTTTTAAAAGGAAAGCAATTTTCAATTGTTTTTGAATTTTCCTTTTGAATGAAAGTAAACACACTTTTGTACAAACAAAAAGTAAAAGTTTAAGGATAGATGTTATATGGATTTAACATTCCTAGACGGCCTAGGAAGTATTGAAACTTTGTTTCATCGAGAGCCTTAGTGAAGACATCGGCAACTTGATCTTCGGTGTTGATGAAGTGCAATTCGATATGACCCTTTTGAATGTTGTCTTTGATGAAATGATATCGAATATCGATGTGCTTTGTCATGGAATGGTGAACGAGATTGTGAGAAATGGCAATTGCACTGGTTGAGTCACAAAATATGGGAATTTGTGAAATTTTGAAGCCATAGTCTCGCAGTTGAGTTTGCATCCATATGACTTGCGAACAACAGCTGGCGGCAGCGACGTATTCAGCTTCTGCTGTTGATGTGGATACACAAGTCTGTTTCTTTGAAGTCCAACTCACTAGTCTACCTCCTAGGAATTGACAGCTACCAGATGTACTCTTTCTATCTAACTTGCATCCTCCATAGTCTGAGTCGGTGAAAGCGTTCAGCTGAAAATCGGATTTAGCTGGATACCAAAGGCCAAGTTTGGGAGTGCCTTTTAGGTATTTGAAGATACGTTTCACAGCAACTACATGGGATTCCATAGGATTTGCTTGGTATCTGGAACAGACACATGTAGAAAACATGATGTCAGGTCTGCTGGCAGTGAGGTATAAGAGTGATCCGATCATTCCACGATATCTTTTCTGATCAACAGGTTTGCCATTTAAGTCTGCATCGATTTTGTATCCAAAAGCCATTGGGGTTTTTGCGGTATTGGATTTGTCCATTGAAAAGCGAGTGAGTAGGTTTTTGACGTAATTCTCTTGGTTGATGAAAATTCCATCTGATGATTGTTTGACTTGAAGTCCAAGAAAGGTAGTCATTTCGCCTATCATGCTCATTTCAAATTTGCTTTTCATTAAATCTGCAAACTTAACACTCAAAGATTCATCAGTAGAACCGAAAATAATGTCATCAACATATATTTGTATGATTAAAAGATGTTTATTATAGATTTTACGAAAGAGGGTTTGATCGATTGAACCTCTTTTAAAACCTGATTCTTCGAGAAAGGTTGTCAATGTGGCATACCAGGCTCGGGGTGCTTGTTTCAATCCATAGACAGCTTTCTGTAATTTGAAGCTTTGATCAGGAAATTTGGGATCTTCGAAACCTGGTGGTTGTTGGATGTATACATCGCGATCTAACTCTCCATGTAGGAATGCACATTTAACATCCATTTGGAATACTTTGAAGTTCTTATGTGCAGCATATGCAAGAAAGATGTGAATTGCTTCAATTCTGGCAACTGGAGCATATGTTTCATCGTAGTCGATTCCTTCTTGTTGTGAATATCCTTTGACTACGAGACGTGCCTTGTTTCGACAAACGATTCCTTGATCGTCAGTTTTGTTTCTGAACACCCATCTTGAACCTATAACAGAAACATCGGGTGGGGTAGGGACAAGATTCCATACGTCATTTCTTTCAAATTCTTCTAGCTCTTCTTGCATAGCTTTTACCCAGTCTGGATCTTTGAGAGCAGAATGTATGGTTTTGGGTTCAGTCATGGATAAGAAGGCTCCAAATAAACAATCATTAGAAGTTGCGGCTCTAGTTTGGATGCCTGAGTTTGGATCTCCGATGATTTGGTCAGTTGGGTGGTTTCTGGTCCATTTTATTAAGCGATTCTCTTCCGCTATAATAATTGGAATTTCAGTATCCCATTGTTCTTCTCCGGGAGTTTCATCTTGGAATAGGTTTGAAGGTTCCCCCATAAATGATGCATCGGGATTGTTTTGGATATTTGGGGATGGGGTATTTAAAGGAGGATTTGGTGTTTGTTCCAATGAAGAAGTATGTGTAGGTGGTTCCCCCTCGAATTGATCTGCATCATTTCGGTTTGTTTGTGGAGTTCCTTCAGTGGTTGTTCCTGTAGAATCAATAGAAGTAGTTAGAAGTTCAGAATTGTAAGCGGTTTTGGGTTGATCAAAAAGTAAATCAAGATCGATTTCAATATCTCTGTCAGGAGAAGGTGTTTGTTGAATTTGATTTTGAAAAATATTATCGATCATTTTTGAACCAAAATGTTCACGATCCAATTTCCTGACATAAAATTCATCGAAATGAACATTGGTACTTTCTTCAATTACTCTGGTACGTTTGTTCAGTACTCGATAAGCAGCTGAAGAAAATGAGTAACCAAGGAAAATTCCTTCGTCCGACCTTGATTCAAATTTTGAGAGGTTGTCTTTATTGTTCTTTATGAAGCATCGACAACCAAAAATATGGAAAAATTTGATGTTTGGTTTTCGGTTGTTAATGACTTCATATGGTGTTTTATGAAGATGTTTATGGATTAAGGAACGATTTTGAGTGTAGCAAGCTGTGGCTATTGCTTCTGCCTAGAAGTATTGTGGTAGATCAGCGAAGATAAGCATTGATCTTGCAGCTTCACATAGAGTTCTGTTCCTTCTTTCGACAACTCCGTTCTGTTGTGGAGTGTATGGGGCTGAGAAGTTGTGTTCAATTCCCTTGTTTTTGAGAAATGAATCTAGAGTCTTGTTTTTGAACTCTAAACCATTGTCACTTCTGATTCTTCGAACAGGTCGTTTGAGTTTCAGTTCGATATGTTTGATGAAGTTGATCATCTCTTCAGGTTCTTCAGATTTTAGTCTTAAGAAAAAGACCCATGTAAAGCGTGAGAATCCATCAACGACAACGAGAATGTACTTCTTCCCTTGTATGGTTTGGGTTTTGGCAGGGCCACAAAGGTCTATGTGCAACAATTCTAGTGGTTCAGATACACTAGAATTTGGGATGCTTTTGTGAGTTGATTTGGAAAGTTTTCCTCCTTCACAAGCAGCACAAAGAGTTTCGTTGTCAAGTTTTAGAAGTGGTAGCCCTCGAACAAGATCATCGCCTATGAGTTTGTTGATGTACCCAAAGTTTAGATGGGAAAGGCGGCGGTGCCATAACCAACTAATATCTGTTGGGGCTTTGGATAGCAGACAAATATCGGGTTTACCATAAATAAGATCCATGTCAAGTGGATACATATTTCCGGCACGGTCAGAGTCAACAATAACATCTTTGGTTTTGGCGTCCATGATCAAGCTTCGTTGTTTTGTGAACATAACTTCAAGATTGTTGTCACACAACTGAGAAACACTGATGAGGTTGTGTTTCAGGTCATCAACATAAGCAACTTTCTTGATGGTAAAGTTACCATTTGTTATGTTTCCATAACCCATGATTTTTGCTGTCATGTTGTTGCCAAAGGTAACATCTTGATTGGTGTCGGTTAGTTTGAAGTCACGTAAGAAATTCCTCTTTCCTGTCATATGCTTAGAGCAGCCGCTATCGATATACCATGTATCATCCTTGGGCTCTCCAGCATTAAGTACCTGAAATTAGACAGAAGGTTTAGGTACCCAAATCTGAATGGGTCCTGGTTTGTCAGTTGTTAACTTAGGTACTTTGTTTGATGAATTTCTTTTGTTGTAGGGTCTTGGTTTATTATGACGGAATTGTTGTGGTTTGATCTGACTTATCAAGTTTTCCCAAAAAGTGATTTGTTTTTGAAAACCCGTGGGTTGATAAGATCTGTGTTTTGGTGTAGGATATCCTAGATGTGATGTTTTGTTAGAAATTGTTTTCTCATATCTAGGATGTGAAGTATGGTTTTGAAAAGCATTATAATGATGGTTTTGAACTTTCTGATATGATGGTTTTTGAAAGTTCCCTGACTGTTTGAAATTGATATCCTGAAAGTAATTTTCAACAGTCTTTCGCAAAGGTTTTGGTTTAGAGTTGAAAACTTGCTTTTGTGGCACAAAGTCAGGTTTCAAAAGTTTCCTTGGTTTTGTGGACTGAGCGTGGACAGCCTGAATGGGTTGCTTATTTTTTTGTTGTTTCTTTGAATACTTTTGTCCCAAACTGTTCTTTCCAACTATGGTAGAATTCAAAGAAGGGAAGACATTTGGAGCAGAAGTATTTCCATGCTCATGAGTAGATTTTTGTCCATTTAGGAAAATCTCAGGTTTGATTGTGCCATCATTCTTTGTTAGTTCATTAGATCTCAATTGATGAGTTATTGAACTAACAGAGTCTGATTCAGAATTCACAACTCTTTTGTATGACTTTTTGGAAATAAAGAAATCAGTATCATCTGGGCTACAGTTGATAACTGTTTCGTCATCTGAATCTTCCTCGTTGGCAGATGTGAAAAGATCTGGTAGAGTGGATTCAGAGTTTTCACAAATTGTCATGTTTTCAATTTGTTCCTTTTCAAATGCTTCTCTACCAATTCCTGGTTTATAACTTGTATTAACTGTGCCAGATCCTAAGGTTTTTGCCTTAGTGAAAATATCATCACTTAATTTTCTAGCAATATTAATAGAATCCAATTTTCCTTGCAGTCTTTTGTTTTCGGATTCAAGAAATATGATTTTGTTTGAAAAATCAGTCAGTTTTTGAGTTAAAACATAATTTTCATCAGTTGAAGATTGAAATTTTTGTTTCAACTTAATGATTTCCATTTCTAAAATATCTTTAATTTCAGAAGAAATAACTGACTGGTTTTTCAATTCCAAATCCCTCTTTTGAATTAGGGCTTGATTTAATTGTTCCAAGACGTGAACATTATCTTCAGATTTTCGTTCAACGTCTCTTTCCAATTTTAAAATCGTTCTTGTATTTTCTCCGAGTTTGAATTGCATCGTTTGTGATTCAGACTTGACAATGTCCATTTTAACCATATTGTTATGATATGTATTGAGATCAACTTGCAGGCTATTCTCAATCTTGGTTATATGGGATTCAAAAATTGTTTTAGAATAACCAAGTTCTACAACCATGTTCCATACCTGTTCAATGACGTTTGGAGCCCTTGAAGGTATTTCTTCACCAGCCATGAAGCAGAAATTTGACTGTGCTGGTTCAGAGTCTGCTTCATCATCTGAAGTTGGCCAGTATTCGACGTTGGGTTCGTGGATTGCCATTAAAGCTTTATCTTTCTTTTCTTGTTTCTTCAGTTCTTCAGCTTTTTGAACGTAGTATGCTGAGTCCTTGACTTTGGATTTGCTTTTAGCACGACATTCTCGAGCATAGTGATTTGTTCCTTTACAATTGTGACAAATGATCACATCATCATTATCACTGTCAGCCTTTTGACTTTGAATTGGTGGTCTTTCAGGTGCCTGGGCTTGGTTCTTTTGTTGAGATTGCTGAAATCCAAAATTTTGATTGTTGTTAGAACCTTGATTTGAGTTGTTATTAAAAATTGGATTGGGATTGTTTTGAAATCCCCGGTTTTGGAAACCTTGGTTTGGGTAGTTTTGGAAAGATGGTCTCTGAGAACTTTGTCCAAAAGATGGTATTTGTTGAAAACCTGGATTGTTTTGTCCAAAGTATGGTCTTGGTTGAAAACCTGAATTGTTTGGTCCAAAAGATGGCCTGTTTTGATAATTTGGTCTGAAATTTGATTGACCAGAATTTGGCAAAAATCTTTGTAGGTTTGTGTTTGCTACCAAGGCGCATAGTTGTTGATAATCCGCTTCATCATTTGAATCAAAAGAATTATAACAATTTCCCAAAAATGCTTGGTTTTGATTTTGATCGAAAAAGGGTGTTTGGTGTTGAGAAGATGTGGACAAAAGAGCTAATGGTCCACCAAAAGTTGTAGTGGTTGGTGATTCAATAGAGGATTCATACGATTGAAGTTCTCCATACAAATTGTATAAAGATTCAGTATGAATTGCTGGATTTCCCTGAATAATGAGTTTTACCATTTTCCAGCTTTCAAAAAGATTATTCAAAAATTTGAGATTTATCTCATGTTGTGACTTTTTGATACCCAAATTGTTCATTTTAATAACAATAAAATTGAACCTGTCGTGAGCATCATGAATGGTTTCTGATGAAAACATTTTGAAATTATCAAATTCATTCAAAATGGATGTTTTCTTGTTTCCAATTATTCTTTCGTTTCCACAAAAAGAATTTTTTAAACTTTCCCAAATTTGATTTGCGGTTAACAGTATAATGTCATCCATTTGACTTAGAATACTATGTGGGATTCCAGAAACTAGTTCCTTTTTAGCTTGGAGTTCAAGCTTTCTGTTGTTTTCGGCTATTGTGATTTGATTTGTAGCAAGAGTGGCCATATCTTCTGTAGAGATTCCAGTATACGTTCCTTCCACGCATTTCCAGACATTTTCACCTAAAGTATTTAGATGAAGGTTCATACGGCCAACCCACGAATTATACTCTTCAGGTATAAGTATGGGTGCCCGTGAACCTGAACCCAAACTGTTAGCAATAGAAACAGAATTCATGTTTGAGTAATTTGTTGAAGACATAAAATAATAATTTTTTTAAAATTTTTTGATTAAGGATTTGAACAAGTGATATTAAAATGAAACTTTTAAAGAAAATCTTATGGAAGGTTTATATAAACGCTAACCAAAAGTTTTTGACAAAAATTTCAGAATGAATCACACGAGCTCTGATACCAATTGTTAGAAATTATAATATAAGATCTAATCACCACGAATAACGGCTCGGATACAGTTACTGTGTGACATATATTTATATTAATTAGATATAAAATGCGGAATATAAACAATAATAGTTGCGAAAATAAATATGGGATTATTAGTCACCACTAGAAAGCAGTAAATGACTGAAAGCTATAAATAAAGTAAATAATTGTATTTAAATAACGTTAAGCTGTAAATAATATAAATGACTGTATATAAATGTTAGAAGTTAAATAATATTTATAAATATATATAACGGGTTTAGAACTGGACGGATGAAGCGACTGGTCTTTCAAGTAAGTTCGCCAATAAATTGACTGAACAAGCTTAGGGTTGGACTGGTAACCTAAAAGACTTTGTCACTATTTGTTCAATAGTTCAATCCGGAATATGATAAGTAACACAAAATTCTTTTTGTTTCAAATTTTATGTAAAACAATTTGTTTACATAAGGGTTTGAAGGTTTTCTTAATTTTTGGATATATTTCTTTGGATACCCGATTTTCTCTGGCGTCTCTCTGGAGTTTCCCTTGGTCAAAATCGACCACGAAACTTCGTAGATGTAGGTAAGGTTCTGAATAATTTGTGGTAAAAATCTCTCCAGGGTTTGTTGGATGTATTGTACCCAGTTAGCTTTGTTTCTGACTTGAAGATTCTGATATGGTGAACCGAAATCTATCTGGATACCCAATTTTGTATATCATCTCTCTGGGGTTTCCCTTGGTCAAAATCGTCCAGAAAACTTCCTAGATGTAGGTAAGGTTCTGAATAATTTGTGGTAAAAATATCTCCCTTAATATCTTGTTGAGTTGTGCTCGGTGATTTTTTCTTAACTTCGAAATTCTGATGTCGAAAAAACAGCAAGGTGGAGATTTTGTGGTGGTTTAAAGGATGTTTGGAGGAGGTTTAAGGAGGGTATTTGGAGGATGTTTGGAGGGTATTTGTAGGATGTTTGGAGGGTATTTGTAGGTTGTTTGGAGTTGTTCTTGGTGTTCTTGGTGTTCTTGGTGTTCTTGATGTTCTTGGTGTTCTTGGTGTTCTTGATGTTCTTGGTGTTCTTGGTGTTCTTGGTGTTCTTGCTTCAAGGATGAAGATGAAGATGATGTTGAAGAACTTCTTGAAGATGCAGGAGATGTTCTTGGTTGAGAGGTTTTGGTGTATGGAGAGGTTTTTCAAAGTTTATAAGAGGTTATGAATGAAAGAGCACACAACTCTCTTATATACTAACTTACATATACATACACTTTCCATACATACATACAAGTATACATACACACACATAAATATCTAAGATGTATGGATTATTGGCTGTCAAATAAAGAGGTGGAGTAGTAGAAGTCAATTTGGCTTTTGCTTCTTTGATTTGCAAGAGAAGTATTTGGTATAAATACTAGGTATTTGGTATAAATACTTGTATTTTGGAGATGTATCTTTTCTTCACTAGGTATTTGCAAATGAAATACAAATAAATTAATATACATAAATTCAATTAAGATTAATTGAATTTACATAATTAATCCAAATTGTTTTGAAGTTTGACACTTTTAGCCCTTGATTGGTTTTTGTCTTCAAACGTGGTTAACTTTCCGTCTTTGCGTATTTCGCCTTTGCGTATTTTTGTTTAATTACGAATCCCTGAAACCTGAAATAACTGATAATATTTGTCAGATTAAATAAATACAGTTCATCTTATTTCAGTGATGGTCACATACAAAAACATTTTTCAACAGGCTTCTATGAAGTGTGCACTCTTAGTGAACCGATCCGCGACTACCTAAATCATGTCGTGACGGTTCTTCGTCTTGGGCAGTTTAGTCACAAAATCCATGGTGATGTCTTCCCATTTACCCATGGGTACAGGTAAAGGTTCTAAACTCCCATACGGTTTCTGATGTTGTTCTTTAACTCTCACACATGTTACACAATCCGCCACATACTTTGCAACATCGAGCTTCATCGTTGGCCACCAGTAGTAAGGTTTCAGATCCCTATACATCTTAGTGCTGTCGGGATGAATCGAGTTCATGGTCTTGTGAGTTCTTCCATCCGAAGATCTCTCATTCCTCCCATCTTAGGTACCCAAATCCTATCTTGGAATACCTTCAACCCTTGACTATTTGTACCGAATACCAATGTTTTGCTTAAACATTCTTCCTTTCGGTCATTTTTCTCTAAAGATTCTTCCTGAGCCTTCTTGATGCTTTCCACAATCGTCGAGACAAATTATATTCTTAGCGCTCTTGGCCTTTTTCTTTCCAAGTTTACTTTTCGACTTAGAGCATCAACTACGACATTTTCTTTACCTGGTTTTAAAGTATCTCGCAGTCCTAATCCTTGAGTAACTCCAGCCAGCGTCGTTGCCTCATATTCAATTCCTTTTGATCAAAAAGATATTGGAGACTTTTATGATCAGTGAAGAGTTTGCACTTAGTGCCATAAAGATAATGCATCCATATCTTTAATGCGAATACTACTGCTGCCAACTCCAGATCATGAGTGGGGTAGTTCTTCTCGTGCTCTTTCAATTTTTGAGATGCATATGCTATCACCTTATCTCTCTGGGTCAGAACACAACCTAACCCAACTCCAGATGCATCACTATAGACTGCGAAGTCTTCAACTCCATCAGGTAAAGAAAGAATCGGTGCTTCACACAACTTCTTCTTTAGCTTCTCTAATGCTTCTTCATGTTTCTCACTCCATTTATATGTAGCTCCTTTATGGGCCAAAGATGTTAATGGAGTAGCTATCGAAGTGATCATCCTAAAATTTAAGACCAAAAATTTCATTTTTAATTAAGTAATTATAAAACCATTAGTATAAAAACATCCATCGTGTAATCACATATCAAAACCAAAATGTCAATAACCCAACACATGTCATAATAAAACATCATCATAGTATCACTCCCAAAGATCTCGTGTCCGGAAAATATAGTGTGATGTGCTGCGATAATGCCGGCTCCTTTCCTTTCGAAGAAGAAGTACCTGAAACCAAAACTGAAAACTGTAAGCATGAAGCTTAGTGAGTTCCCCCATCCTACCACATACCATACATTACACATACTGCCTAGCATATCCGGGTGCTGGCCTACCCCTTCGCTCTCTTTCAACCGGTAACCGCCTAACATATAAGGGTACTGGCCTACCCCTTCGGTCTCTTTCAACCAGTAACCGCCTAGCATATATGGGTGTTGGCATATCCCTTCGGTCTCCTTCAACTGGTTACGGGGACTATTTCACCCCTACCACTACCACATAATACCCTAGTATATACACATAAACCTCATACTGCCTAGCATATCTGGGTGCTGGCCTATCCCTTCGGTCCTTTCGACTGGTTCCGAGGGCTATTTCACCCCTCCTACCACTAGCACATAATATCATAACATACTAGCACGTAAAGCATAATAGATAGTAACATACCAGACAATTATCACAAATACAATCATCTCTGCAATAATCAGCTACTAGTGGGCCGACATTGGTGCCTTCGACCCACTTCTACAGGAAGGTAACTCACATCAAGTACCGGAAAGTAACTGAAAATCCTCAGCTCTAAAAATCAACCCAACTCAAGCTCCTATACATAAAAGATTTCCTTAATTACTCTTTGTAAGTCCCAAATTTGGCTTGACGTATCAATCAGATCCAATTGATGGTGCGGAATCCCAATCAATTGGATGATGCAAGATCAAAATAGAGAAGAAGGAGAAGAACAATAATATGAATCTAATGTATTGATGATATGAATGAAGATCCTTACAAGAGATTCACATACACACACACACACACACTTGCACGTTCTCTACTTTCTCTCTCTAGAACACCTTAGAGTACACACACTTCAGCTCCTTTCTTAGCCGTACAGACTCTCTCTATGTCCTCACATGCACTCCTCATATTTACATCTATTTATATGGAACATGGGCCGTAAACACCCACTTGGGCCGTGAACACACAACTGCAAACACATATTACATGACCGAAAACCTAATTGCCTAGAAAAGCAAATTATCAACCATATTTTTGACCCAACAATCTTCCCCTTGGTTTATAGCTTTTTTTCTAATTGACCCAACAAACTCCCCCAAAAAATGTAGCTGGCTTTTCTTGTCAATCTTCATTTGAATCTTGGCTTCAGCTTTAATCTTTAAATTCTTTACAACTTCAAGATGAACTTGATGAATCTTCAATAAATGACTTCATCTTGAGCAGTTGGGCTTTTCTTCAAGATTTGGCTTTGAACGAACGTTGGGTTTGGAGGCTCTATGTAGAGATTCTTGAAAATCAGCACTTTCAGCTTGAGAATCTTCAGAGAGAACAGAGAAGGAACTTTTGGATCACTTCAGCAGGTGTATAAATAGCAACAAATTGAATGAGGAGGCTTCAATGCAATCTGTCACATAATCTTCAAGTCAGCTTCACCTTGCTTCTGGGGTTGAAAGATTGAATGTTGAAAGAATAGTCTTCATTTCTTGTTCCTTCGAATGAGAATTCTTCGATGATCACAGACGAAGCCTTGGCTCAAAAAATCTCGATACAGTCTTCATCAGTCTCATCTACATCTGAATTCACTTTTCAAGACAAAACAAAACTAAAAGAAAACTTAGCACACAATATTTTTGTATTTTTCATATTTTCTAAAAAAAATAAAACAGAAACAAAATTATTTTTGGATTTTTTTTTTGATTTTTTTGAACAAGAAATAAAACAGAAACAACACTATTTTTGGATTTTTTTAATTTTCTGATTTTTGTTTGATTTTTGAACTTTCTGATTATTTTGTTTGATTTTTGGAATTTTTTAATTCTTCCCCTTAAATTTGTGCATAGAGGGTTTAGGGTTTCACAAATTTAACAAAAACAAAAATAATAACTAGATTTAAAGCATTTTGGGATCAAAGTTTTGAGACAGTCTTAACTTTGTTTATCAGTACCTTCACCTTCATGAATATATCTAGTCAATTGCCGGTATTGTGGTCCACTTAAACACGAAGGATATCGACAAAATTTTCTCAATATACCATTTAGCTGACGACGAGCATGGGTATTGTTGTCCACTTAAATTAAGCAGTGAAATCTACAGATAACCTCTTCAATGGTTTAATTTTAGTTGCACTAGAACGTGTTCCCCACTTCCCAATATACCCTGATTATCAAGAACTTCCAAAGAACTCCTTACTTTAGGTGAATAGACAATTATTAAGGAGGAAGTCAGATTTAGAAAGAGGTGCATATGGTGTGTCCCAGGTCGGATCTCTTTCAATCACACAGAGGGGACAACATATGACTAACAGAGATAGAGGGATTGAGAGGTAGAATATTGCATATGCTGTGTCCCAGGTCGGATCTTCCGATCATATAGAGGGGGCAACATATGGCTAACAAATAGAAAGAATTTCATAGATAAGGAGGTGCGTAGAATTAGAGTTGCATACGTTGCAATCCAGGTCGGATCTCTTCCAATCACGCAGAGGAAGAAACATATGACTGATAGATAGAAAGCAAGAAAATAGTTTCCTACAGACCTACTTTATCAGAACCCCCCAGTCGCCCTATCAGAACCAGAATTAAGGACATAAGTCCGTACATCAAGGAAAAGTTAAGACACAGTTCTAGATGCGTATTAATTTAGTGTATCCTGTGGGTTCCCGTGTTTATCTCACTGCTCAATCTACCTGAGCGTTGTATGGTCAGTTCAAACAATCCTATCTAAATCCACAATGTCAAATCCTTCGTGCCTACCAGCACATTGAACACAGAGTCTAATCAATTCGGATTCAGTCCCTTACACATGTTTAGACTGCCTGTTATCACTTTATTGATATCACTTCCCAACAGACATATAATAAAATAAAAATTTGTCTTCAAAATGAATCAGTTTAAGATAAACTTAGGAGTATCGAGAAGAAAACTCAAACCGTAAGTCACCGATTGAATTTGCATCCAGAAGGTCTGAGAACAGCACGCATAATCTCATAACAGATCCGAAAATTATTCACATCGTTAAGCACAAAACCTCATGTGCGATCCTCTCCTTTCTTCCTTTTCCGCAAAAGACACATACTCTCAAACAAAGTTCTGAGTGTTGTACATTTGAGAGATGCCTCCTATCATGTGCCTGGAACAACCACTATCAACTAACCGAAGTTTGATGATATGCCTCCATAACTGCTCCAACACAGAGCTAGATTAGTTGGTCTTTGGAACCCAGTCCATTTTGAAACTAGGTTGACCTTTTTCATCTTTTCAAGGTACTCTCTCCCATGACATATCCTGTTTATCACAAACAGAAGATGAAAAAATATTAGAATCATTAGACGATTTGGGAGATTGAACCTTTGGTACCCATATGTAATTGGGTTTAACCCTTTTCTTGTTCGATCGGATGGGTGGCTCAGTACTTTCTTTTGAACTTGAAGTCGGCTTCCGAGATGACTTAGCCCTAACCGGTCATGGCTTCACTGGAGCATCTCTTGGATTGGACTTCTTGGCCGGCATACCCTTCTTGTTCTTGGGATTTGGATTCTTAGACTTGTGGGTTTGATTCTTGGCCTTATGGGTTTGATTCTTGGGCTTCTGCGTGTTCCAGTCACCATTTCGCGATTGTGACCTGGAAGGGTTTCTTTTTGGGTATCTCCCTCTTGGCGCGTTCTGCCACCCTTGTGCGTAGAAAGGAATGTATGCGCGATTTGGACAATTTTTGGCAATGTGTTCAGGTGTTCCACAGTGAAAACATATATTTTTCTTCACTGGGAAGTTGTTTCTTCCTGCCCCTGGTGGCGTGCCCTTGCCGTGTCTCTTATTGTTCCCACAAGCACAGTTGCAACAGGCACTCTGGTTCGCTTGTTTTGGTGGCCTGTATTTACCAACAGCAGGTTGATTAGTAGAAGCTGAGTTAGAAGCAACATATTCAGAGTTCAAGGAGTTATTTGTTTGACAATCAACAACATCAACAAAATTAGAAGTAGTTCTGTTCTCCTTGTCCTCATCTTCTGCTACTTTACCTGCACAAGAAGTAGAAACATCAATATTCTTCACCTCAACACCCTCAGTTGGCCCTGATTGTTCAGACTTAACTGAAACTGGAGCTGGTTCAGGGAGTGGGCCAAACTGACCAGGTGTCTCTTCCTCGTTGGTCTCAAGGGGTGGGTTATAGTTGTCATTGAAAGGAGGTGGAACAGTATGATACCCTAGACACTTATTTTTATTATCTTTAAATTTTAATTGTTTTTCAATCATGGATGAAACTACCTCACTTGACACATCAAATTTCTTAAAGAAAACCGAGCTCTTTTGGCCCTCGTGTGATGGTAGGAAGTTACGGGAGGGGCTATTTCCGGCGGGCATCGGTAGGCCGCCTTTGGGAAACTTCTTGGGGGAGCTGTTAGTAGAGATGTTAGTTTCATTCGCAGCTTAGCCATCAAGAGAGCCGAAAACGCTGTGAATTTGATGCGCCTTCTTCCACAATTGTCTGACCCCCAGAGTGAGGGCCTTCTTCTTCGGTCTTGTATGGGTATTGCTAAGCTTTTCTTTGGGTTGAGGACGTACCAACCCGTTCACATGGAGGAGGCGGCAATATTCTTTGACAATGGATTGTGCGGGGCGATTGAGGACATTGTGGTTTGTGGGGGCCCTTTCTTTGGTGACATACAATGGCGAATTGCTTCCTTACCCATTAGGTTTGGGGGTTTGGGTTTATACTCGGCAGTAGAGGCTACCTCCTATGCTTTTATTGCCTCAAGGGCCCAATCTTGGGTATTGGAAGACCACATCTTACGGGATAGCGGTATACATGGTATGGATTCTGATTATGACTGTGCCTTGGCATCCCTTCGCAACAAGCTTCCTGATTTTGACCTTAACAATTTTACTACTAAAGACACCGCCCCCCCCCCCCCTAAATCCCAGAATACACTGGCGAGTGCCCTTTTTCGTAAAATTGTCCAAGATATGGAAGTGCATCTCGACATGACGGCTCAGCAGAAAGCGGTTTTCCAGTGCTTACGTGCACCACATGCTCAAGATTTTCTTCTGGCTATCCCTATAGATGGGCTTGGCCAACACATGTCTCCCATGGAGTATCGTAGTATTCTCAAATATCGCCTCACGATTCCCATATTCCCAGCTAACGAGATTTGTCATGTGTGTCACAAGGCATGTTTGGACTCTTTTGGAGAGCATGCAGTTCACTGTAAAGAACTCCCGGGGTTCAAATACAGGCACGATATGGTTAGGGATGTTTTGTTTGACATATTTAAGCGTGCCGAGGTTTCCGCTAAGAAAGAAGCACCTGTTAATTTCTTGGCTGACCCGACAGAAGGAAGGTCAACCCTCAGACTGGCTGACATTTTGATTTTTGGATGGGTCGTAGGGAAACACGCATGTGTGGATCTTACAGGGGTATCCCCTCTCGTGGGCCTAAGGGATGGGGGTTTCACGGCGGGACATGCTGCTTTAAAAGCAGCTACATGCAAAGTCACCAAACATGAGAAATCGTGCATGGAAAATCAACACGTGTTCATACCATTTGCATTTGATACGTTTGGTTTCCTCGCACCGGATGCGTTAGAGCTTCTTAATAGAGTACAACGAATCATGCATAGTAATGTTATATCCCCTAGATCTTCGGATGTAGTATTTAAAAGAATTAGCTTTACCATTCAAAAAGGCTTAGCGGCACAGCTTGTTGCCCGTTTGCCATCTCACTCATTGTACGATGACAATTAAAATATTGGTGGAATGAAATATTTATTTACTCCAAAAAAAAATCAGCATTTTTAAAACGGATTTTCAATGTGTGAAGTTCTTCAGTTACAACAGTAAGTTCTTTCTAAAGATATTTATAATTGACACACTAGTTGTTCTTTTAATGGTTTCTGGCCTTTCCTAAGTTGGTACCTCTCATATTTAAGATCCTCGTTTTCCGTTTTATCAATTCAATTTGCTCAGGTAAAAATTTAATAGTGTTAATGCAAGTTTGAGAACAAGAAACTTCATTGACCGGAGTGTTTGAGGAACTGATTGTTTTAAAAATAATTGCCCTTTTGACTTAAAAACTCAAAAGTCAAACTTAAAAGTCAAATTTAAAAAGTCAAATATAAAAGTCAAACATAAAAGTCAAACTTAAAAGTCGAAGTCAATTTTTAAGATCAAAAGTCAAAAATAAAAGTCAAAAATTAAAAGTCAAAAACTTTGGGTTGAAAATGGAATTTTAAAATTTGAAAATTTTAATTTTGGGCTAAAAGTGTTAAAATTGCGAAATTTGAAACCGAGAAATCGAATCCTTTTGATTTAAATCTGGAAGGAATGTAACGTCTAGCAAGCTAGATGAGTTGGAAGGGGCGCTGGTTGATTACACAAGGGACCCGGGTTCGATCTTTGCAACCCCCAAAATCCTTTTGATTATTTGCTGCTGCTGCAAAGACTATACGCACGAGGACCGCAAACGAGACTGCTGAGCCGAGAACGAGGCTGACCGGGAACGTGACTGCAGAGTCGTAAACGTGCGAGACCGTGAACGAGTGAAGACCGAACACGTGCGAGGCTGGCCGTAAACCCTCCTTTGGACCGGCCGTGAACCCTTCTTCGGACCGGCTGTGAACACTGCTTCGGTTGGCCGTGAACACTTCTTCGGATCGCGAAAAAACAACTTTTTTCACCCCCTTTTGCTCCAAAAATCGATCAAAAACTCGTTTTTATCAAAAACTCAAAGAACAAACCCCCACTATTTTGCCAAGAACTATCCAAAAACGAAAAAAATCATTCAAGAAAAATATGAAATACGCTCCAAATCTGGCCAAAATGATTGGCACAATCCAAGATCTGATACCAACTGTAAGTCACAAATTTGGCTTGACGTATCAATCAGATCCAATTGATGGTGCAGAATCCCAATCATTTGGATGATGCAAGATCAAAATAGAGAAGAAGAATAATATGAATCTAATGTATTGATGATATGAATGAAGATCCTTACAAGAGATTCACACACACACTTGCACGTTCTCTACTTTCTCTCTCTAGAACACCTTAGAGTACACACACTTAATCTCCTTTCTTAGCCATACATACTCTCTCTATGTACTCACATGCACTCCTCATATTTACATCTATTTATATGGAACATGGGCCGTGAACAGGTTCACAGCCGTGAACCAGTTCACGGTCGTAAACACCCACTTGGGCCGTGAACACACAACTGCAAACACATATTACATGACCGAAAACCCAATTGCCTAGAAAAGCAAAGTATAAACCATATTTTTGACCCAACAATATTTCAAACTCATAACCCCCTTAAGGGTCAACTTGGTCCAAGTCAAAGTCAAAGTCAATGTCCACACTCCGAGTTGACTCAACTCGTCGAGTTCACTCCTCAACTCGCCGAGTTCCCATAAATCACAGAATCATGAAATCTCGCTCCAACTCGTCGAGTTTTCCTCCAACTCACCGAGTTCCTCATTCTCAACAGAATCAGTACTTTTCAGTACAACTCGTCGAGTCCCCTTGTGGACTCGTCGAGTTCCTTCTGTCTTCAGAAAAACCGAGAAAACCCTAGCCAACACGCCGGGTTTGCTTAGTAATAAAAAAGGTCGGGGGGACCACGATCCAAATCGTCGAGTTGGGTAACCAAATCGTCGATTTTCCTTAGTCTTAACTCATTCAGTCACTTCCAAGCGAGTCTAATGCCTTCAAATCATTGATCTGGTCCCCTTGGGCTGAGATACCACGTAAAGTTGCTAACTTTACGTCCATACATGGTATCAAGAGGCTAAAAACACTAAAACTAAGCTTTATAAGGGACCTAGGGCATGGAAGAGGACTAAGACTTGATAAAACTGGCAACTTTAAGTCTCAATAGGCCATGAAATGTCTAGATCTGAAGTCATAACTTCATAACATGCTCATAACCATAAATGACACCAAAACAAGCTACTAAAGGCCATAAACTTCTCAAATAAGAGATGTAGCAAATAAACAGTCAAGGTATCGACTTTATACCTCCAAATGGTTGTAACCACACTGAAAATCCCGGATCTAGAGCTTCTTCCTTCAACTTTGCACCACCAACTTCATACTCCTTCAAGAAAAGCACGAAATAACACTCTTTAGACTCTCACACACTCAAAATGGAGAAAGAGGCACGGTTAGGGTTTTCTCTGGACTGAGGGGACGATGAGGGAGGCCATAATGAGACATTAAGGCCTTTGAATAGGGTGCAAAACCCTAAAAATTAGGGTTTCATTCCTGCTAGCCTACTCATCGAGTTGGGGCTTCTCAACTCGTCGAGTAGGTTCCTTAACCTGCATCCCAAATTATTCCTACTCGACGAGTCTGGGGCTCCCAACTCGTCGAGTTCCTCAATGAAAGTGAATAAATTATAATTTTAAATACATACTAGAAACCAGACGTCACACGAAGAAAAGCCTTGGATAAATCTTCAGTAATATCCAGCTAATCCTAGAAAGCTTCGAATCTACGTGGGACTTTTTGGTCGTTCCCATTCATCATAGCTTCAATCTTTGCTGGATCAACCATTATACCTTCTTGGTTAACCACATGACCCAAGAATTGGACTTTTCGAATCCAAAAATCATATTTGGAGAACTTTGCGTACAATTTCTCCTTATTTAAAACTTCTAATACTTTTCTCAGGTGCTTGCCATGCTCCTGCTGGCTCTTTGAGTAAATCAGAATGTCATCTATGAACACTATCATGGATTTATCGAGGAATGGTTTACAAAACCTGTTCATCAAATCCATGAATGCTGTTGGAGCATTGGTTAGTCCAAATGACATAACCAAGAACTCATAGTGTTCATATCTCGTTCTGAATGCAGTCTTCTCAACATCTTGCTCTCTTACCTTCAACTGATGTTATCCTGACCTGAGATCGATCTTTAAGAAATAGCTCAAACCTTGCAGCTGATCGAACATGTCATCAATCCTTGTCAATGGGTACTTGTTCTTTACCGTTGCCTTGTTCAGATCTCTATAGTCTATGCACATCCTCATGTTTCCATCCTTCTTCTTCACCAATGACACCAGAGCTCCCCATGGTGATGAACTAAGTCTAATGAAATCGTTGTCCAACAACTCCTGAAGTTGCATCATAAGCTCCTTCTTCTTTGTCGGTGCTAACCGATATGGTGCTTTTGCTATTGGTGTTGATCTTGGCAATAAGTCTATTCGAAACTCTACTTGTCTATCAGGGGGTAAGCCAGGAAGATCTTCGGGAAAGACTTCCAGATAGTCACACACCACTGGTATTCTTTGTATTTCTTTCTTCTCCTTCTTTGCATCGATCACAAAAGCCAAGTATGATGTGCATCATTTAGACAAACATTTTCTGGCTTTCATCAGGTAAATGATTCCAGAATTCACTCTACGTTTGTCCCCGTACACCATAAATGACTCTCTTCCAGGTGGGTTTACTCTCACCATCTTCTTCTTACATAGTATCTCGGCATCATTCGCACTAAGCCAATCTATTCCCAGCACGAAGTCGAAACCGTTCAACTCAATAGGCAACAACTCCTCATGGAATTTATTCCCATTCAAGTCGATGACGATGTTTTTAATGCAATCGCTAACAGTTATGAATTTGCCACTGACAACTTCTACAACTAGAGCATTATCAAGTTTATCTACATGCAATGCTAGTCTTCCACCAAATTTGTGTGATATAAAGGAGTAATTCGCTCCAGAGTCAAACAATATATTGGCAGGCACTCCATTTACAAGAAAGGTACCTGAAGCGACATCTGCTTCATCCCTTGCTGCTTCCAGGGTCATCTGGAATGCTCTTGCCTTTGGCCTCGGTGGAATGTTAGGCCTTGCCGCATCTTTCTTCTTCGGTCAATCCTTAGCAATATACCCTTCTTTATTGCATCCGTAACACACTCTCTTACTGACTGTACACTCATTGGTGTAATGCCCAGTCTTTCCACACTTGTAACAAGTCACCTCCTCGCCACACTTTCCAAAGTGCTTCTTTTTTCACTTCTCACACCATCTTGCTTCACCTCCACCTCCTACAAATTTCTTGGAACCAAACTTCGAGAACTTGCTCTTCTTGTTGGACCTTGAAGATCCTTCGAACTTCCTCTTCTCTCATACTTCAGATCTCTCCAGACCCTTCCCCCTTAACTGGGTCGCTACATTCTTGTCTGGTCTAACGACTGTCTTCAAAGTAGTTTCCATTTTGACCATTGGGCCAAAGTCCGCTGACAATCTGTTACCAAACCTCTCTATCTTTGAGAGTTCAGTAGGCACCAAGTAGAAGTTTGAGATGAGAATATTAAGATAGGGAAAGCGTTATTTACGACATACATTTAAATCCTCCTTGTCACTCCGAAAGGTTACATGCCAATTCTAATATCGTAGTCGAATGTTTAGAAATCTGAACACATCAAGTTTCTAGATCCGGTCGGCAACAGACCATAGATCTGATCAAATAATAGCATATAAGGCATATTTACAACTATAACATAAATCATGTAGCATATAAAAGCATTTTAGGCATCTTTCATAAAATAAGCTAGTGCTTGTGTCTAAAATATAGTAGACACTCATCTCACAATCATCGCTTAGCATTCCAAGTTTAAGTCTAGAAATCCTACAAATTCCTAGTTCGATTAAACTAATGTTCTGATACCAATCGTGACATCCCAATTTTCACGGCCAGAAAAGACCGATTTTTTTTATGCTTTATATAAAAATCATAGTAACTTTTTATAGAAAGTGTTGCGGAATTTGTTCCTAAAAATATGATAAAGATTTTATCAAAGCATTTCCGAAGAAATATATTTCACTATATTAAAACCTCGGGATGTCATTGTCAATACAGATCAAAAGCATAAACCATAACAACATAGGCCTTACAACATTTATTTATATCTACTGGCCTATAATCCACAAACTCTCATCCGATCATCACATCTATGCTCTTGTGCCACTACCTGTAATGCAAGAAGTTGAGTGGGCCAGGCTTGGGAGCCTAGTGGGCACATAGGGTTTTCAACCCACAATAATTAAGTTTATTAGTTTCATCACATCAATCAACCCGATTACCGATTCCTATAGCATCTAATTCTACTCACTTTCAACTCACATTCTGTCCCTATAGCATCTAATTCTAGGGACCTAGCCTGAGGATTTTAATCGGGATGGACACTACTGCTAAGGAGATTCCTCAGCGATATATGTCTGTAAGGCAACTATGAGGGGGGATGGAGTACACCGGTGAACACATCGTTCACAAACACCTACAGGTTGCGAGCCTGCTAGCATTCCACTAGACTGTCTAGAATAGTTCGTGGTCATCATATATACTTCGCTAGATGACTGGATCATCGTAAGCATCAAGGCCTCTCATCATTTTATTTCATTACACATCAACTATTTCATCTACCCATGTTCTACCCAACATATTTGTAGATATAAAATACATATATAGGTTAAATCATTTAAAACATGTATAAATCGTTCATCCAGCATAGATATCAAGCACTTAATAATATGCACACATAGCACATAAATTATATTAAATACTTCATATCTGTGTAAAATGAAAGTAACTATGCACTCACTTGTTAAAATGGTGATTCCAACTTGGACAGCGCTTCGCTTCTTAACAATATAATTTCCTTCGACGAAACTCAGTATTATTACCACTAGATTTTAGTCTAATATTTATTGCGACTAATAAAGAGCATTATTATTTTATAAGTGTTAAACAATACTTTTCGACCACTATGTACAGACAGGGGCCAGACATGAAACACCGGAGGGCAGGACCATTTGGACATTATAGAACTTCTGAAATCCAACAACCCTATGCGGCCCTTCAAACCAGATTCCCCGTACCGCGAGTAGTTAAATGATATTATAATAACACCTTATATATTATATTTTATAATATATATATATATATATATATATATATATATATATATATATATATATATATATATATATATTGTTCATAAGTTCATAATAACGATAATAAATTTAAACCTAAGCTATAATTAAAGTAGGGTAAGCATAACTCACTTACCGGGAGGTTTGCTAGAAACCGGGATATGCGGGGGCAGAACTTTCCAAGATGAAAAGCTCTTTTTCTCGGAGCCTTCTGGCACTCCGGGGGCTTTCGTCTAGCACTTAGAAGTTACTAGGGCTTTGGGAAGGCTTAGAGAGAAGTTAGAGAGAGAGAGAGAGAAAGGCTTTTGGTGTAAGAAAACATAGCAGACCTCGCATGCTATTTATAGGGGCTTGTCCTCGGTTACGCTGGGCGTGCACTCGCAGGTACGCTGCACGTACCTCGGTGCGTAGGGCGTTCCTGTTTACACAGCGCGTATGAGAGGATAGGTTTCCGACTTCGAATGGGGTGACGTGGAAGCTTCGGAGCCATGTGTCGCGAGACCGCGGGACGTACAGGTTATGTACGCGGGGAGTACATTGTACCCTCGCAACACCCTTATCAATTTTCTAAATTCCGAAACTTTCACGTACGAGCTCCGTTTTCGACGTTCTTTATATCCACGCGTAGGCGGCTACATGCTCTACAGTTTTTGTTTAGAATCCGTCAGCTAATTTTGAATTTATTTTTAAGTTATATTTTTAAAAGGTCAGGATAGGTAAAGTCCGTTAATAATTCATAAATTTGTCATCCGACATCCGTTTTCATCTGTCTTTTTATCGTTGAGCTCCTATTAACGAGATCTTCGATTCTCGTTTAGTTTGTGTCAGCTAAAAATCCGTCGATCTAATATTCGAATTCCAGGCTGCATACTGCTTTGCTAAATCTTAGAAAATCATAGCTTTCTCATACGAAATCAGATTTGGGCGTTCGTTTTATGCACGCTCTCGGTTTAACGTATACAACGATTTTCGTTTAGATCGCTAAGGCTTAAAAGTACACAGCGTCGTGCCGGTTTTGTCGCGAAACTTCGACAGGTCATAACTTCTTCGTTATAACTCGAAGTTCGGCATTCTTTATATCTCCGGAATCCTTGTCACGACCACTATAACTTTATTCATAGATATTGGGCTTATCTATTATTTTATTTTTGATGCTTATTTTCATTCTTAATTTATTATATCTTATAAATAAGTATAACGCACATAAAATCACATAATTCACATAATATTCAAATAATTCTTCTTTATTACTTCAAAATAGGTTACAATTGTTGACCCTAACTATTACATCATCATACTAATGCTTAGCCTAGAAACACGGGAGTTACATGACGTGAAATCATCGGGAGGTGCGACATCAGGACATTGGATAACAAATATTGAACATACATTAAACAATACAAAACAAGATGTGACATAAATATTACTTCGATTATGACATAGCATTACATCAAAACACGTACAAAAGTACTAACATTTCTAATGCAAAAGGTGCTTTAACATTTAGGCAAAACGATAAACGCTAACGGGCTTCCGTTACTTCCATCGATCATTCGCTGCTTCAGGGTGTAAAATCTTCCATCTCACAGTTTCCTAGGAATACATGTGATTTTGAAAAGGTCAGCATTAGGTTGGTGAGTTCACATGTTTTATATCTTAAAATGTTTTTTAGGATTTTACTATATAATATATTATAGGTACTACTATTATCCTGAACTCGCATCCTAAACTCACATCCTTGATTTTATAGATACTAATGTTATCCAAAACTCGCATCTGTGAGTTGGTTGGGAACTCCTTATAGTAGATATTTCCCCTCCGAAGGTAGGTTAATAGGGTATCGTCCTATTCAACCTATTTAACTATATTCTTATGGCTTTCCTTCTTGTGTAATGTTCGTATTATTATTACATATAATTGTATTTACCACTTATGGAACTAAGGCGTGATAGACAATGTTACAATGAGTTCCTCATAATCGCTCTTCGGATCTAATTAATGTCCCACATGATGTGTCATCGTGAAGGTCCACGATTATAGGCCGGGGATAGCTAAAAACTAATTAGATTTGAAAAGAGTGGTGTGTCTCATTTAACATTGTTGAGTTTAGCCTTAACGTGTAGCCGCAACATGGCTTTGTTACTTCCTTTATATATATATATATATATATATATATATATATATATATATATATATATATATATATATATATACACACACACACTAAGCTTATCCAAAAGGTGGGTGTAAGTTGGCTAGCCTAACAGCTAGGTATCAGGTTGTCATTCTTGGTGGACTTTATATGAGATAGTTGTTATATATATATATATATATATATATATATATATATATATATATATATATATATATATATAAGGTAAAGCGTTTTACGTGGCCGAAGTACTTGAGCAGAGTAACCACTAGATACTAAGCTTATCCAAAGTTGACTATAGTAATGACTATAGAAACGACATTTCCTGACAACTGGCCAGTGTAACAACTAGGTATGATGTTTTCTATCAATATGAGTCAATATAACTAATCAACATAATATTATCCTTAAGAGTTGACTAGAGTATCTAATGGCATAATATCATCCTAATGTTCTAAGCATAATCATATAACTAAGGTTATATGATGTGTATTTTTAATGCACTAGTTTTTATTTATATTTCCTACTATCACATCTAAACCACACCTTATAGGTAGTGAACCTAATTGAGTATTGTATAGTTTTGATAAGCAAGGGTGTCGATCCCAAGGGAACGGTAGTGAATTAATATTAGAATTTTTAATTATAGGTTATACTGAATAAATGAAAACAATAAATAGGGTGTTTTATTATTATATTGCAAACAATCAATTACTAACAAACTATATAAACTAATTCGAAACGAATCACTTAAGGTACTTTGGTTTGGATTGGATTACATCTCAAAATCATGGTTAATTACCCAAGTGCAATGAATATTCATTCATTAGTCACGGATTCCTAATATGACTACCATCATGATCATACTACTAATCTTAATGAATCTAAAGACTCTTAATTTCATCATCATGTCATTAATTATCCATAAATTTCATGTTGAGTTCGTATTAAGCAAGATTTGATCTTTATTAATCCTAATGATCATAGGAATTAAATCATGCATACAATGATCATCTACTCATGCACACACATTAAAGTTCATTGCTTTATTATCCTAACCCTAGGTTTTGATCCATTGTCTCAATGATTCATCTAATCATAAATGCAAAGCAAAGGGTTTTAACAACTTGATTCAGAAAGTAAAACACAAATATAAACAATTGGAATGCTAATCAAGGTCAGAACAACAAACTGAATGATTCCTGACATGAATCCACTTTTGAATCCTTCAGAACTTCGCTCTATATCAACTTAACTACCCTTTGACGTCCTTCTAGGCCCTTAAAACGGAAACTATGAAGTTTTTTTTGTCGCACAAGTTGAAGTGGAATATCATAGATGAAGAAAATAGTTGAACGATGGGGTATTTGTAATTGAATCGAAAAGGTGTATTTAATATGGAATGTTAGGGTTGGATTGGAATTAGGAAAATAATGGTGGCTTAGGGATTAAGCAAATAAAAATAAGGTAAGTGGTGCTTTGGGAATAAGTAACTTGGAGGGAATTTTTGTCCAACTTTTATAGTCCATCTTCAAGGCCGATTTTGGACAAGCTCCAAGAGGATTTAGCAAAAAGACCGTCACACATAAGTTGTCCAAAATTTTGTATCATTTCCAGAACATCTTGAATCTATTTAATCGGAGTTACGAGTCATGAGATATGTCCAAAACATTGAAAAGAGGTCAATCTGCCAGCTACATCCTTTTTGCGTCTTTTCGGCTCCGTTCTCCTCCGTTCGCATCCCAACTCCAATTTTAACTATAATAGAACATTTCAAATCATATTATGTATCATATATATTAAAATATAACATTTTTACCCAAATATATTAGGATAATGGCCTACAATACATAGTTAAATAAGGCCATATCATTATACAGTTAACAATAGTTATGAAAACAATAGTTTATAAAATGTATTCCCCCACGAAATGTTTTGAAAACAGTAACCTGGGGCCGTGAACTCACCCTGATGCGTGATGGTTTAGGGTAGAATAGGGGGCCCGGAACTCGGGAGCACTTTGGGAGGTCATGGCATGAAAATTAAGAGGGAGAGAGAGAGAGAGAGAGAGAGAGAGAGAGGGAGGGAGGTGTTTTTAGTTGTGAAGAATTAAAATGTCGGAGCTTGCTATTTATAGCAATTTTGGAGTGCACACCATGCACCCAGAGTGCATTGTGCGCCTCGCAAGTGCACGTCAGTTATATGAACCTGCTACATTTCGTCTTCTAGAAGCGCATGCCACGCACCCGAAGTGACCCGGCGTGCACTGCACGCCGCGCAAAATGTAGATTTTATATATTCTATAACTCCCTCATACGAGCTTCATTTTCGATGCTCTTTATATCCATGTGTAGGTCTTCGCAAGTACTAAAACTTTCTTTTAGGTTGCATTAGTTAATTCTGAATTTATTTTTAGCCCTTATTTTTATACGATTTAATGATTTTGTGAAAATCATATCTCTCTCGTACGGACTTTGATTTTGGCGTTCTTTTTTTCAAAATTGTTATCTCGAGGAGTACTACAATTCTCCTTTTGGTGACTTTAGACAAAACTCAACCATTCCCTACGTAGATTTTTATGTTGTAACTTTTTGTGCTCGGTTGATTTTTATATTTTATAAAATTCATAACTAATTCATACAAAGTCAGATTTTTATAAGATTTATTTTGCTTGGGATTGTGTCGACGTGTACTTCATATATATATATATATATATATATATATATATATATATATATATATATATATATATATATATATATATATATATATATATATATATATATATATAGGAAGTACACGTCGACACAATCCCAAGCAAAATATATATATGTTTTGGCGCACTAAAATTTCCCCCGTCGGACGTTTTGGATTATTTTTCTTATATATTTTTATACGAAATTTTGTATTTTTTTATCATAGTTTGATAAATATTATGTATTAACTTTATTATACTTGATGTTTGTTACTTTTAGTGATTAATGATCGGTAACAATTTTCGTAATTGTTACATTCTCCCCTTGTTTAAGGAATTTCATTCTCAAAATTCAGCTTGTAGTGCCCGACGCAGAGGCACTAACTTCGGGTAACAAGATTTCTGAAGCATACTCTTAAATAGTACAGAACGACGATATAGCTTATAAAAAGTGGTTGATTTATAAGGTAACTTATCACTATTGAGTTTGCATGCAAGTTATTTGCACGGACGTACCTGTTTTTGGGGTGACGTCTCTCATGCCAATGTAAAATGCTCTTTCACGGACATTGCCTCTTTGATTTCTCCTCCTTGGTCAGTCTCCCTTGAAGTGGATAGCTTGTCCACATTCATAACAGTTGTGATTACCACAAGTACCTATCTTTTGGTTTGTGGCACGGGTCAGACTCCTACACGTCTTAGCGGTGTGGCCCTTCTAGCCGCAGTTCCTACAAACTAGTTCTCTACATTCTCATTCATGGTGGTACTGGCATTTATTGCATTATGGAAGATCTCCAGCGTATTGCCTCAGTGGAGTGGCTGATGGGATGTTTGTGATGTAAAATTTCCCTAAGTCTTGTATCTTCCATGTTGGTTGCTTTGAATCACCATTAGATTTTCTCTTACCACTTTTGGAAGGTCAACCTTCTAGACCATAGTTCCTTGGCGGATTTCCCGACTGGTCAGGATAAAGGCAAGTCTCTTGGCACTATTGTATGTGGTTGGCCTTCAAGCAGTGACTAACCCTTGAATAGGTTGAATTAAACCCCATATGAACCTTTCAACCTTTGTGTACTCTGGCGTGACAAGGTTGGGACAGAAAGTGGAAAGGTCATTGAACTGGTTGGTATAAGCTGCAATGTTTGCGTCTTACATGGTGAGATTCCAAAGATTTTTCTCTAGTTTTAGCGTCTCTTCTCTGGGGCAGTACTCTTCGATCAATAACTGCTTTAGTTCATTCCGAGAGATGACATTAGTTGCGCTAAGACCCATGGTTTTTTCATGGCTATTCCACCATGACAATGTTGCATTTGCAAAGGTACATACAACAAATTTTAACCTTGTAATTTCCAGCATAAAAGTTGATCTTGAACACTAACTCCATCTTCTCGATCCAACGATTTATTCCAATTACTCCTTCATTTCCATAAACGGGTTTGAGTTTACAGTTCATAAATTCCATACAGGTAGAGGTCCTAATATTAACATTTTTTTTGTTTTTTAATTAGTAACGGTTACTTGGTTAACCGGATAACCGAACCGAAAAAATTGGTTAGCCGAATACCAGCTAACATGATTTTTCAGTTTAGGTTTTGGTTCACGAAATGAACGAAACGATAGTCTTGGTTAACCTTCTGAAATATGTTTTCGGTTGATATAACCATCCATGAGTTGTGAAGCCGATGGTGTTTTCTGACCTCAAAGTGGAATGGTTTCTGATACAAAGTTCTTCATAACTATATTTCATTCGAAGACCTCCTGAAACTTAGAAATTGTAACACCCTGTTTCGGATCGTTTCATAATTCGGGACAGTGATTTGAATTTCGATCACAAAAAGTATTTTGGGCTTTGAGGAAAGGAACTTTAGGCCTTTTTGAAGGATAATAATGTTGGTTGTAAGGCCCAAACCCTTTGATTTGAGTGCTTGAACGAAGGGTGGAAAGGGAAATTTTTTAAATCGGGCGTCTTGCAAGGGTTAAGGTGTTAAATCGGTTTGTGGTAAGTCAAAATCAACTAGATAGGATTGTGGACCTTTTCAATACCTTTCTTTGCATATAAAGAACGTCGGAAACGTAGTTGGACGAAGAAGTTATGGTCGTTGGAAGTTAAGATGGAAATGAGAATTGGTCCATACGTTGGGCGTACATCATTAAAATGACACAGTTATCCTTGAGTATGCATGACGTACTAATGCAACTCCCAAACCCTATTTTTTTAGGTTTTAGACCATATTTAAAGGACCTTAAGTCCTTGAGACGTCCCTTATCTTCAACCTCCATTCACTCATTCTGTCAACTCGAAACCCTAACCCCCTTTGTGAGAGTTTATGGCCTTGGTGTGGTTTTTGTGTATTCTTGTGAAGAAGGAATCCATTGGAGAAGCCTTTATGAGCTTGAAGCTTGAATATCTAACACCTTCATCACCTTTGCAAGCTTTTGGAGGTATAAAGCTCTCAACTTTATGGTTCTATGAATAGATCTAGGTTAGAGCCTTGATTTGCAAGCTTTTGGTCCAATGGTTTTGGTTCTTATGAGTAAAAGCTACTCCAGAGCTCAAGGTTGTTATTTTATGTTTTTTTTGAGGACCTTGTGTCATTAAAATGGAGTATTTATTGTTATTTCTCACGCATGCAAGAATTTTCGGTTATTAAAGTGTGTTATATATCAAGGGATTGACTTTTGGATCCCATTAAGCCATGCAAAGTCATAAAGTCAGGAACTTTATGACTTAAGACGTCCATAAGAGTCAGATTTTGGTATTAGGTGCTTAGTCTCAAGCTATTAAGAGCTTAATGCAGGTCGGAAATCTGCTCGAGTACGATGGACATAATCATTGGGTATGTTGTGCGTAGCGGGTTCAACCCATTTCCTTTTTGTGATCAATCAGTACGTAGCGCGTACTCCCAGATGTGTACTTGGGCCATTTTTGGGCCTTAGGCCATGTTTGGGTGGGTCCAACTTGGAAAGGGTAAATGGACTTTTACCCTAGTAAGAGAAAATTGAAATGGACCTTTGATTATAGGTTATTACCCTAATTCTTAATTATGGTTGGTTTTGTTATGATCAGTGTGAGGAGCCTTTGTAGCAGTAACGTATGTGTGATTGGTTATCTTCAGCTTAAGGTGAGTCTCCTCATTGTACTTGGGGGTCGAAGGCACCAATTTCGGCCTACTGGATTATTTTATATAGAAAGACCAGGTGGTGGCACATGGAAATAACATGAAAGACCTGGATATGGCTCCTGACACGTTGTATATTAGACCAGGGTTTGGACCTTGGAAGTTATATGTAGGATGCTAGTTGTCTTTGTGATACTTACATGGAAGACCAGGTGGTGGCTCTTGGCACTTGTTTGTAAGACCTGGGTTTTGGCTGTTGAATGGCAAGGAAATACCATGATACAGATCATGGCATAACGATAATTGCAAGACTATGGATGACGCATAACAATCTCTATTGTATGTATGGTATGTGGTATTTTGGAGAACTCATTAAGCTTTGTGCTTACAGTTTCATGTTTATGGTTTCAGGTACTTCCAGTACAAAAGGGAAGGGCCCGGTGCGACTGCGCAGCATCCCACCAAGTTTTTACGCATTGACATTTTATGATTTTTACTCAGATGTTTAAATGATATAATCCCTTAGATTGGTTTTGGAACAACTCAATTTTCTTTATTGTTTTTAAAATGAAAATTTTTCTGTGAATTTTTGTGACGCTACAAGCTGGTATCAGAGCCTTGGTTTAATAGATTCGGGTACACTCTCGGGTGTGTCAGAACTCAAATTGAGGAATTGGTAATATTTTTGGAAAGAAAATGAATTCTGTAAAAAAATTTTAATGAAGAAAAGGGTGCGATCGTGCAATCAACCGAGCTCAAGTATATGATTCCCAGAATACTCATACATGATTGTTATGATATATGTTTTGAGAATTGCATGGTAGATTAAGGCTAAGGATCTGCTCAGGATTTCATGCTAGGAGAGATGCCTTTATATGCCTCTTGTTTGAACTTTTTGAATTGCATGCTAGTATGGATATATGATACTAGGTAGAATGGCCTGATTAGTTGATGCACTGGTTAGAATTTCCTGATGCCCAAATATTGATTGCTTTGTGCTTTGTGGGACTCATATTGATGCGAGCGAAGTACTTCATGTATATGTTAAGTTACATGCAATAAAGGTTAAATAATCTAAGAGTGATGGACTTGGCCATATTTTGCAGCTTTCGTTTGAGTCTAACCGTTGTAGGATTGAGTCATTTAGTTGAAGGATTATCTAAGCTTTGTTGTATGTAATTGTATTCATGAAGTAGTTAGCTGAAATTAGTAAGGGACTTTCAGGAGATGATGTCAGGGTAGGGTGAGGAACCTAGGAGAGCCTAGGAAGTGTTTGGTAGGTTTGCATGTGCTTTTTAGCAGGTATTTAGAGTACCAGTTTCAGAAGGTAACTTAGAGGATTCAGGATGATTATTGAGGAAAGTATGGAAGGTAGTATTGGGCCCGTACTACTGAAAGCACAGGATCCATACTCGAATCAAGGAAAGTCAAAGAGAATCTAGGAAGCCTGTGGGATGAGGATTCCTTGGGCATGTTCTGATCATTGTATGATTGCTTTTCAGAATGGTGATGAGCATGCATGGAGGAGGTTCAGGTTCTAGTTTTAATTGATGAACAGATGCTGGAGTTCATCTCGTCGGAGATCACATATGGAATTTTGGATCAAAGTCCTGTGATCTTCGGTATGGTCAAGGATGTGATTATGGAGATTATGGATGAGCGTATGGGTACGTTCCGCACTGAGATTATGGCCATTGTGGGAGCTCATACTCTTTCCTTCCATGGGTTTCATGCTTGTAGAGCTCCCGAGTTCTTTGTGGAGAAGGACCCCATTGCTAATAGGATGTGGTTAGTGGACATGGTGAAAGAATTCCGGACGAGCTTCTGCCCGAGGTGTCGAATGTTAGATTTGCATCCTGTCTTCTGAAAGACAGAGCTCTTGATTGGTGGGAAGAGGTAGATACGACTTATGTCATAACGATAATTTCAAGACTATGGATGACAAATATAAATCTTTATTGTATGTATGGTATGTGGTATTTTGAGGAACTCACTAAGATTTGTGCTTACGGTTTCATGTTTATGGTTTTAGATACTTCTGGTACAAAAGGGAAGGACCCGACGTGACTGCATAACATCCCGTAGAGTTTTTCCGCATTGACATTATATGATTTTTACTCAGATGTTTAAATGATATAATCCCCTATATTGGTTTTGAAACAACTCATTTGTATGGTTTTTTTTTAAATGAAAAATTTTCCATGAATTTTTGTATGTTACAGAAACGATCTGACTAATGGTAGCGGTAATGAAACTTCTTCCTCTTTCTCCTTCTTACAATAATACCAGACCTTATAGCTGTACTCTAATATTTTGAGTAACTAACTCCTTCCTTCATGGGATTTGTCTCCTTCTTAGTAGAATTGTCTTTCTCGGAGGACTCTGAAGGGTCCTCGGGCTTTTATGACGATTCTGATGGCTCTCATGTGGTTTCTGATGTAAGATCCGCAAATTCGGGCAACACATTTAAGATATGATAAATATAATTAAAATCCTTGAAGAGGATAATCCATAGTCATGCGCAATGCAAACTATATAATATGAGTTTTGTATTAAGAAAATAGGAAAAATCAACCGAATCATCCGTAAATTGTAAAAATAAGTGTGCTAAAAAATATATATACATTATTATATATTTGGAAAGCACACGTCATCCCGATATTCAAAAATATAAATTTTGTAGAAATTCGACTCCGTTCGAATTAGATATGATTTTTATAAGATATAAAAGGCAGCCGCGCATAAGGAGTATGTGACGTAAAATGCTACGAAGAGAATGGTTGACTTTTATCTAAATTCATCGAAAGCAAAATCGTAGTTTTCTTTAATATAGGAGTTTTGAGAAAAAGAATGCCAAAAACTGAGTCCGTATGAGAGAGTTATGATTTTAGCAAAATCATTTAATCATATAAAAAATAGGGACAAAAAATAAAATCATAATTAGCTAATAGAGTGTAAAGGAAAGTTGTAGATCTCGCCGAGAGCTTTCCGGGGATATAAAGAACGTCAAAAACGGAGCTTGTATGAAAAGGTTACGAAATTTACAAAATCTGTGTTTTGCGCAGCACGCGGTGCGCGCCGTGCGCATCTAGAAGGTGAAAACGTTGACCACAAGGAGGCTGACACGTGGCACAAAAATGGTTACGGAGACATCACCTTAAGATGCGCGACGTGCACCCCAATATCGGCTATAAATAGGATTCCAAACCTCATTCTTTCTCACACAACTTCCCAAACACACACACACACACACACACACACTTTCTCTCTCTCTCTCTCTCTCTCTCTCTCTCTCTCTCTCGATTTCTTTCAATTCTAGTCCATTTTCTCTTAGTTTTAGTCTTCGTAGAAACCTTTCGATCCTTGAAGTAGTAGTAGTTAGCGAGTAGAAGCTCTACCAATACCATTTCCTAACTTTTCTCAGGAAGAACCTCTATAAGTTAAGCCACACTCTAGTCTTTTCAGTGTACCTTTTATATATAGTCATAAGTCGTTATTATGAACCTATAAATAAAATTTATCAGTGATTCCAAGTCATAATACTGATTGATCTACTTATGGGAGAGGTGTCTAGAATGGTCATGTTGGCTTGGTTGTTGGATTTCAGAAAGGCTATATGCCGAAATGATCTTGCCTCCCAACTGTCCTGCCTGACTGATTTTTACTTGATAGATCTTGATGTAGACATTGAGATTAGTAAGGAATCTAGACTATAATTATTATAGTCACCTGGATTATGAAACTAGAATAAGGCTTAGTAGTTTATGCATCTAGGTCTTTCGAAAGTATGAAGTGAGGCGCTGCCGAAATTGCCAGTCACCCACCTAAGTCAAGTGAGTACATAGTCCCTTTCATGAACATGATTTAATAGAAGTATTAAATTAAAGTATTAAATATATGTTGGGAATTGTATATGAATTATATTCTTATTTCTTGGATTATATGTTAATATATGCATATAATATGCTATGTGCAAACTAGATAGGGTTCTTTTTTATGTTAGTGTTAAATAGATAATATCATATAACATATTAAAAGTAACATTATTGAGAATATAAATACACTAGATATAGGTAAGTGTCACCCAAGAATAGAGTTGGTATTGAAAGTTGGTTACAGGCACTATAATCTAGTATAGGGATAAACTTAGACTTATGGAAGGTACCTAGTTCAATTAAGTTTGTTGTAAGGTAGTCTCATTAGGAGAATGTGCATAAACTAGGAATGGGGAGTAAAGTTTTGTTCCATGACACTTTCAAGTGTCGATGTACGGTAGCTCCATACGGGAGTACGATATAGTATTCCCCTTGGGATGACCAGATATAGTGGGTTCCGATCAAACAACTGTAATGGTATGTCTGCATATACTTGGATAACCATAAATAGTAGGTCGTGATCAGAAAATTGTAATGGCATGCCTGCATATTCTTTATGACTTACACATACCAAGGAAGCCCCTAGCTGTGTAGTTAATCTTTTAACGGTTCATCAGGAGAGATAGTTTTCCCCTAATAATCATGGCCTAGGATCTCTGAGGATCGGTAAGAATAGATATGTAGGAATGTAAGCCTATATGGATACAGTATGCTAATTATTGGTTTTGCAGGTCTGATAATTAAGGAATATTATCATATTATTATTGTAGGATTGAAAACCCTATGTATCTCACCAGGTTTCCCCAACCTAACCGACTCAATTTCTTTGTATCTCAGGTAGCGTTACGAAGGTACTGATAGATAATATAATTATCAACTGAGCGACTAATGGAGTTCGTAGGCTAATAGAATAATGATGTAAGGCCCGTTTATGTTTATGTTTTGTATTAGTTGTGGCATCCCAAGTTTTAAATAATAAATAAAAAAACATTTACTTCAGACATATTTTGAATGGGACAAATTATGCATTTATAAAGATCACTTTGATTTAAAATAAGCATAAATAAAAAAGTTTTAAAATGGCCGTAAATTTTAAGTTGTCACATCTGAGGAACCCTCCTCCTTGTGATGTTCCTTGTTAGGGGTTAAAGACAAGTAGAGGTATGGGAACCTCGGGAAAATATATATCTTTGGTTTTAAGAGAGGGTGTTACAACTTGATCTTTCTATTGAAATGGTTTTATTACTTCTGAGATCTGTCATTCTCGTAGGGTGAGTGTGCTATCTTTCATAGATAATAATGGTATGAATCGTCAGATTCTAAGTTCTATGGAAATATCGACTGTCTAGTCTATCAATTACAATATTCAAGATTAGTTGTATATCGGTCTAAGCATAGTTAAGAATGGTTGTACAAGTTATGCCTAGTTATGGTTCGCCCCATATATCATGCTAATCTCAAATATCATATTTGACCTAAACTCTTGAGTTCGGGTTTCTATGGATTTTGTTGTATGATACATACATATACATATGTTTTCTATCGAGGGATTGAGTTTATATATATATATATATATATATATATATATATATATATATATATATATATATATATATATATGAAGTTTGTTTGGGTGTTTTATTAATTCTTGTTTTGTACTTGAAGACTATCAAGTAAGGATCGACCAGGTGAGAGATGTCGGAGGGAAGGACCATTTTAACATATAGTCGTTCTGAAATCCAACAACCCAAACGAAAGTTCAAACTAGACACATCTCCCGTAAGTAGTCTATTAGTAGTGTAATTAATAATAACACTTTTATTTGTAGGTTTGCGGTCAAACCTAATCGGAGTATAAGTCCCTAGGATATAGTCATAGTTCCTAAGGAAACACTAGTTCGCTATATCCAATAACTCTAATACCAATCTGTCACACCCTCGGCCAGCGGCGGAATCGTCGGGAGGCGCGATGTTAGGACATTGGATCATAGATATTGAACATGCTGGATTAGGTGTCTAAGACCATAACTATAATTGGTATATACTTGAATTGATAGTAGCACAGTCCTTTTGGGTTGCATTAAATCCTGACAATGGAATAGGATAATTTTTAGAGAGAGAAGAATGATTTATTAATTTATTACTTGGTTAATAAGATAATTAGAAATCAAAATAAATGATTTATTAATGTATTATGGATATAATATATTAATTAGAAATCATATTATTTAATTAATATTTAATAAGAAATTAATTTGAAATTAATTTTGGGATTAAAGGAATTAATTGAAATTGCAGGGACTAAAGGTGACAATGTTCAATAGTTGAACATTGGGCAATTCTAGAACATCCCTTAACAGGGGGAAATGAATTCTACAGGCTCCTAGGGTTTCCTTGGGCTATAAGGGTGCCTTAGATGCCTTAGGGAGGTACTTAAGAGATTAAGGTTATCTTGGAGATACCTGCGTTATTCGATACCTCCCTAACACCTATATAAACCCCTATAGGGTTTGATTTCATCCAACACTTGATTCCTTAGAGAAATTCTGAAATTCATCTCTATTCCCTCTCTCTCTCTATAGTAATCCTTGGTTGCTTGAGTTTGTTTGTGAGCCATTAGTGGCGCGATACTTGTGGCGCTTGCTACCAAATTCTTCCAAGCAAGGATTCAAGATTGTTTACAAAAACAATCTGAAAGGTATGTTTCATAACCCTTTACTATGTGGATTTTGATTATACACTAAGGATCTAGAGATTATACTTCGTTGTTCACTATTGTATGTTCAATTAGAGATAATGTAGATCTTCAATTAGGGTTGCATGCACACATAGGATTGTATATTTTGCTTAAAACTCATCAGTGGTATCAAAGCCTAGGATTAGTTTTCTGTTGAATATGATGCAACTATGAATTGTCCAAAGGAGAAGGGAACACAATCGACATTCTGCTCAATGAACTCGTTGAGTTGTTCTTATAACTCGTCGAGTTTGGTCCTCCAACTCGGCGAGTTTGTCCGTCTGATGCTTATCTCGGATTTTCTTGCCTAAATTGATTTACTAGGTTAATATTTGGTAATTATCTTGTATTTATTCTGCCATAATCTGATTTGGTAATATTGGATGATTGAAATATAACCCAAATGTTACGAGATAATTATAAACTAGATAATGATGGTCTTATTTGATTATAATTATCCTTATGGATATGGTTAATAATTTAATTAATTAATTAATTAAAGGATAATTAATATATCCATAATTGGTTACTAGATAATTATTAATTGGACTTAATAATAAATATTTTTAGGATTGTTTGAAATTTAAAATTAAAAGTATAATTTTTGAAATATAAAATGGAAAACCCTAAAATATATCCTTATGGATTTTATTAATAATTTAATTAAATGATTAATTAAAGGATAATTGATAAATCCATATGTGGTTTAAATTTATTAAATTAAGTGTTTTATTTATTAAAAGATTAAACCCTTAGTATTTTAAAATGTTTAAAATACACCTTATAATATATGTAAGATTAAAAGTTTAATGTTTACTATATGTATAAGACGAGTCAGTCCAACCGCTAGTACGCCTCATTCACGAAGCTAGTCTATAAAGGGGTATAAGGAAATTGCCTATAAAATGGCGATTGAATGAGTGTCCACTCTCACCCACCGTTTCCTTGACTAGTGAAGGGTCGTTAGCTGAATGGGTTTGATAGGACAAAATTAAATCTCATTAATAAGTATAATGTGATATAAATTAACTAAACTATTTTCTAAAAAATCCCATTCTTAGTTACTTTAGTGAATTTGATGCTAACCCATGAAATTTCACATTGCACCTTATTGGTCGTTAGTGGAGCGTGTGTGGCTAATCAACACACTAATATGTACTAATATTGTTGGCAGTAGGTGTCTCGTAAATTATGATTGATCGATGGAGCGTGTGTGGTTAAGCGACACATTGATTGGGTGATAAACGGCATCGAGAGTACCAAACTAATTTGCATGGTTATTCACACCTTGTTTGTGATCCTCGGTATCCCATTCACCAATGGAAATGGCATAATCGATATTAAACATGCCATTGAACAGTTCAATTAATCTCAATGGTTCTAGGAGTTTCATAATATTAAAATTGGTAAATGCCTTACCTACCTAAAATAGATTTGAATTTGATTACTGCATCCCTTTTCAGAATTCGAATCGAAAATATGGATCCTAGCCTAAGTTTAAATTTTTGGGTTAACAATTAAGGATTAAAAATCAACTAACTTGAATTTTATTTTCTCCCTTTATAGATGTCAAGTTCTAACAACAATGGTCTTCATCGTCCTTTTGGAAATGGCTTTCCTTCTAAAGATGATCTTCCACGTGTCGATCAAGGTGAAAGAACGTTCCCTTCTTCGAGCATTGGCAAAACTAGAAATCATACTTCTCCAACTCTTCCTCCACCTCCTCCAGTGATTCTCCCTGACCCACGTTTTCGTCAACTTGAAAAGTTCAAAGTTACTCAAGCCCTTTTGTCATGCAAACACCAAGATGGAGATTTTGTGTGTGCGCATGTTCTGAAAATAAAGTCGCACATTGACAGATTGGGAATGTTAGGTGTCATTTTCCCAAGGGAGCTAGCTGTTGACTTGGTTCTTCACTCGCTTCCTGAGTCATATAGTCAGTTCGTTAAGTACAACTATATGACTGACCACGACATGACCCTAATTGATCTGACATATTTGCTAATTGCTACTGAAGCAGAAATGATGAAGAGCATTGGTCAAGAAAATATGTTTGAAGGATCTGTCTCCCAAAACTCATGGACGATAGCAACAATGGTAGTCCAGAAAAGGTTTCTCTTCCCAATGGAAAGGGATCGGCCAAGGTTAAACCGTTTGACCATATGGTAAAGAGAAAGGCTAATTATGTGATAGCCCCATGTGTCATTCCTGAAGAGTCTATATGTTTCTATTTCCAATTGAAGGAACATTGGATGCGAAGCTGCCCTGTCTACCTGAAAGGTCGCAAAGATAAGAAAGGTAAGTTGTATCACTCTACTTCAGGTACATCCATTATCTAACTCTATTAAGTTCCTATTCATAGATTCTTAATACATGATGTGATAGTCACATTTTGATGTTTTTGTAGGATCTAAGAGAAAGAAGGAAGCTTAAGAAGAAAAGGCTAATTCTGATCGTGAGAGATGGATTTCGGTCACATGGTTCGATGATCAGAATTTTGAGCTTAGGAGTTATGATAGATTAATAGATTGCTTAGAAAATATCTTAAAACATAGTTTTTACACACAAACACATACACACACACATATATATATATATATATATATATATATATATATATATATATATATATATATATATATATGCATTGTAAGGACAAATTTTTCTGCACATTATCAATAAAGTAAAATTTTCGTTTTATCTTGTTTAGTTTATATATTTCCTTACAATGGTATTTATGAAAATTGGTGGTTATATTTCTTTTATTAGCAATGTTAAAAGTGGATTTGATTCTTTATTATATCATTTGTGGTAATGTCATAATTGACCAAGTGAAAAGGGAATTCTCATCACCCAAGTTTCAATTGGATAAATACTTGGAGTCACACAATTCGAATTGTATGATGTATGAGAATCTTGATCTTTGGAAAATTAAGACTAATTCGTTGATCACATGTCTATGTGAGTCAAGTGAAGGACTAAAGGATGTAGTACACATTGATGTGGACTATTCAGATCCACCACAAAAGATGATAAGTCTATTCGTCATGATTTACTGATGGTTCAGTAAATATGGTTATGTTTATAAGATTAAGAATAATTTCAACACTTTGAAAGGTTTCAAAGAGTAGTGGAACGAACATGAAGAATCTGTTAGGCAGAAAGATAAAGGTTTCTCTAATCTGAATGGAAAAGAGACTACTTTGGTATCGTGTTTATGATCATCTTAATGATTATGCAACCATGTCACAATTGATCCTCTAAGGACATCTTGGTGCATTTGTATGACTAAGAACAGGAATCGGATATTGATGAAATGGTTTAATCGAGATATGAGTCATACTTCGTATCAAATCAAGTTCTAGAGTCATACTCTAGTAACTACAAATCGTATTTTGAAGCTTATTTCAAACTAAGTAGGTTCATAACACCTCATGATATGTGGAGTAGAAAAAGTTTTCTTACTCTAGCACATTTGGAATTGGTAGTTGTGCTGTTTTGTTAAAACAAACATAAACTAAGACCAATTAAATGAAGTGTTATCTTGACAAGAATCCACACTAACTTTTGAATATTTGTTTAGTTCATCAAGGAATGTTCCTTGAGGAAAGAACCTTATATGTCAAGAAGTCAGTGGGAGTCTTAATGATCTTGAAAATTTTCAAAATTCGATCGAGAATAAACCTTTTAGTTATCACTAGCACACGACTAAAGGTTGATAACCTATCGTGTTAATTTGACACATTCTTGTTTCTGTGCATCTTCCAGTTGAGTTGGCAAAGCTTATGAGTTCAATGGTTCTCATTCGAATACAAAAGGCAGAGCATGTTGGTCAGTGATGGTACATTGGTCAATGGAATTGAGCTGCTTAAAAAACTTGGAAGCACTGGTAGGCCCTTGTGCCACCAGAGGGCGAGAAACTAAGAATAAGTAAAGTTCAATCCATGAAAGGAAAACTAAATTTGATTTTGGTTTTGTCATAAACCTTATCTTATGATTCTAGGTTGGAAATGATAAGATTCACATGGATGGGAACACATGCACCATAAAATCTAGGTGGCAAAAGTTTTCACTCTATTTCGTGAAAATGATTATGAGGAAATACTTTTGCTTGTAGATTTTGAATCTGATTAATATCATTATAGATTAGCAGTTGTGATCATTGCGTTCTCAAATTCGTATATGATTACGACATCCATTTTCATAGTTCGAATTGTGAGAAATGGCAAGGAACTGTTTAAACGTTCATGACTTGTAGTTATGAAAGGGTTTAGAGAGACAAATATGCTATCTAATGAAGGTTTATGAGCTTGCGAAGTATAGATGAAGATTATCAAAGCATCACGTATCAGAAATTTGAACTTTAGCAAGAAAGTCAATAGTATTGATTTCTGGAAGTCCAGTTGAATTTTTGGATACATGTCAAAGCTACTGGGAGCATAGTTGTTATGCTGACAAGAGCATAATTGTTATGCTAGTGGGAGCATAATTGTTATGCTAAGTGTTGCAGGCTAGCAATACTATTTGTAGGAAAAAAGGTTACAAATTTGCAAATTGCAAAGCTGGGAATTGTTTTGCTACAAAAGGATTTAGGGGAGAGGACACTCATACTTCATTTCAAATATAAAAGTTTAGATTGAAGGATTTTAATGAAACTTAGTCATGAACATATATGAATATCGTGTTGAAGTGATTCACCGTAGCAAATTCGATATATGGAAATATTATACCAAGAGACTGATCAAGTATCATGTATTTATGTAAGACATTATGTATCGAATCCCATATTATTCAGATATAGGATTGATTACATAAGTTATAATATACGTTTGTTTTAATTTTTCCAAATGCCTAGGGCATTGAAAGGGAAAAAGGGCTAGAACAAGAGGTGACTAAAGTTGTTAAACAACTGTTAAGAACAGTATGAGGTTTACCAAAATATTGGTTGCTTATGGACAGTTGGAAATATAGTATTAATTTGGACGGACCATATTGACATAATTCTGAATAGAGGTGACTCTTGTTCGGAAGTGATAGTCATATGGGAATATGGAAATATTTCGATAGTGGGAGTTGGTTATTGAAATCTACATATGAGTTAGGAACTTTAATGCAAGAAGAATGTTCAAGGAGTGTACTTTTAATTCGAGACTTCGTTTCCATGGAATTGTTTTTAGTAACAAATCTCCAATGGAATGCTTTGTAATATGGTTAGCAAAGTCTGTATGACTTTGAAGCCTCGACATTACAAAAGATCACTGCATGAAAGGTTGAACTCTGATGCGTTCTAGTAATGACTAGAATTAGGAATTGTGAAATGCGCATCATTGGGATAGTGTCCAATTGATATGTTCACAAAGGAAGGACCATAGAGAAACATAGTATGCGTGTTTGGAACACGACATGACTGATGTTTAATTCAAGTATTTAGTTGATTAATCGAAACATTATACAATTAATAAAGTCTAATTATTATGGTGATTAAATAATAAGTGTGTTATTTATATTCAATAGTTTTGAGACCATAGTTAATTAGGTTATTATTGTGTTTCACTTTGCATGTTTTACTTCCCGAATAATTGGATTATTCAAACATACACAGTCGATCATACTTTTGGAAGTAAGTAGTGAATTAAGACTATCATGAATCAGACTGTAGATTGTCTAAGGGGTTAGACATAGCAATGGTTTGCTGCAGTATTCATGAGTACTTTTGAAATGGGGATTGAAGTATTGGATTAACCCACGCTCAAAGAATTACTTTATTTATTTTATCACGAGTAATTTTGAGAAAATAATATCTTATATTCTTGAAACGGAGATATATGAGTTGTTGTTTACGAGTCAGTTGTGCATTGATAATACGTAAACACATCAGTAACTTGATGTTATAAAATGTATTGTTGTGCGTGATTGGATGAGTGAATAGTGCAAGAATATAAGTCGAAGTTTATCCGTTCCTTTTGCCCTAACGAGAAAAGTGATATCTGTGGGCCCCTCGATGATTTGATGATGACAACTAAAGGGCTTGGCCAAGCCTGGACTGAAATTATGTGTTCAATTAGTAGTCTGATTTCAGTAGTCATAAATCAGAAATCGGGAAACAAATCTTGGACAGAGAGAATGATTATAATCCATGTTTGTTGGGACAAAACCCTAATTATGATTTGAGGAATAAAATGCGGAAAATAAGAACGAACACAATTATGAAGATATGTCGAATGATCAATCGATTTATTCAAGAACATGAGGAATAAGTTACACTTTCAAAATACACTAAAAAATGTAACTCTACCTAAGAAACCTCATTATGTCTGGCGGCTACATTTTGCCTCACTCTTAACCCAAATTATGAATAATACATGACAATATATAGGGAAAAAGATAAGTCTTGGACTTTTAACCTACACTTCATCAAGGGGGCCCATTTCCATAATCCATGGAGTAATTTGAACCCTACCTTCTCCCCCTCAATGTATGGAATGGATGACAAGGCTTCAACTTCGAAAACAAGCATCTAAAAAATAAGAAAAGATCTCGTAACGAGGAATATCAAAAGCGATCCACGAATCTTGATTCTTCAATAGTCTTCAAAAATGGGTTCTAGGATATATAAACCAAGCCCGCCATAAAAACCCATTTCAGAATTAAGAAACAAAGTCACTTCTTGTCTTTGAAGAACTCCCCCTCCAAGTCACAATGATCTTCAAATAAGCTAATGATATAAGCCACCAAAAATATCATGTAAAAACCCAAATTTAAGATTCGTAACGCCACTTGATCGAGAAAATACTAGAAGTCGGAGATATATGAAGGCCTAAGACGAGCTCGATGAAGAACTACTTCTGCAAAAGCTACTTCTCTATAAAAGCTTTAGATGAGCTTGATGAAGAACTTATTCTATAAAAGCTACCTTCATATTACTGCCACAAGCTTCATCAAAAATCTTCAAATTTGAAAAGTCACAATCCAATTTCGAATGGCCATATCAAATTCTCCCCCTATTTATAATAAAAAACGTGATTATAAAACTTTTAAATGGTCATGATAATGATCTTGAATGGATAAACAAGTACTATGCTCCCATGCGACAAAATGAAATAAACATTGAAGTTTAAAATCCGAAAAAGTCGAAAAAATTTGACGTTATCGCGAAAAACGACATTCCGAACCACCAAGACTTGTTAGAATCCTTAATTTTCTAGTTCACGAAAAAAATATGCGCATTAAAAATCCAAATATGTTCATCAGCCCTTAACTTTGCAAACGATTCTGAATATTGGACATAAACTATCACATTGCTGAAAGTCAGGGGACTAAATAGCAATTCAGCATCATTATCCCTTTGATTTGTGACAAATTCGGAATTTTGATCAAAACTGCCAAGTTGTGAAAATAACAGGGACCAATACTGTAAGTTTAAGTCATCCTCCCCAACTGATCATTCAAACGCGAACATAGCAAAACGACCCAATTCTGAATGCTCGTAAACAAAAATTAATTCTGATTCAGATCAACCCCATCGTTCTGAGCACTGGTTCTCAATTCCGAATCTGAGCCCATTTGTAGTTTCGATTGCAAGACGGTTCATTCCGAATCAAACAATTTCAGTCCCGATGCGAATCACTGTCAACCCCGAATCCAAATATATCAAACTCCGAATCAATACCAAAATCCAAACATAACAACAACGAACAATCGGTTCCGAATCCGATTGTAATTTTAACGTTCGTAGGGGATATGAGTGCGAACACCAATTCCCAGACCGTTCGCAGGTAAGGCCATTCATACTAATTTTGACTTTTATAGGTGACAAACAATGACCAGTCCGATTCCAGGTCAGTCGACAATATACTCCATAAATTCAGATCCGAAACCAAGGATCAATTCCTTTCCAAGATTGATTTTGACTTTGAATACGTTTCAGGTCTGACCATATCTTCGCAGGACTCCAAAAATTCCACTCAACAATCATACAATCGAGACGAGGAATAGATTAAGCAAATCAATTCAAACAACATAATTAGATAACAAAATCAAAATCAATTTTGTGAATGATACGATTCATACATCTCGACTCAAGAACAGAAAACAATTGATAAATCAAACTGGAACAAATGATTAAATAAATCAAATAAATCGCTTAGATTAACTAGAGGATTTCAAGATGCAATGTTCCCAATCTAGAGATGTGTCGACTGCGTGATTTGTGATTTCAAACGCAATAAAGGAACTATCAGCGAACAAAGTTTTTAGGCTCAAGAATGAACAGTAAACAACGCTTGTTGGGCTCAAGAACAATATGGAATTGAATTAATGGATTAAAACAGAAGAAATAGATCCATCGACAGCAAACAAATTATCCGATCCAATAAAAAATATGAACAAAAACGAATCGGATTGAAAAAAAGTACCAGATGAACAGTAACAGAATATATAAGTCTCAATGAATAGTTGCTTGAACAGAAAGCTTGATTCCAAGACGCCAAAACGCCAAAAATCTTCAATAGCTTGTGTAGAAAATCATAAAATCAAGAACTGATACCTCAAAAATCAATAGATCCTCAAAGACCCGCTCTGATACCATTTGTTCGGACAAAACCCTAATTACGATTTGATGAATAAAATGCGGAAAATAAGAATGAACACAATTATGAAGATATGTCGAATGATCAATCGATTTATTCAAGAACATGAGGAATAAATTACACATTCAGTATAGACTAAAGAATCTAACTCTACCTAAGAAACCTCATTATGTTTGACAGCTACATTTTCCCTCACTTTTAACCCTAATTATGAATAATACATGACAATATATAGGGAAAAAGACAAGTCTTGGGATTTTAACCTACACTTCATCAAGGGGGCCCATTGTCATAATCCATGGAGTAGTTTGAACCCTACAATGTCTAATGTCAATACGATATCTTGTAGAACGGAGGAATATTTGATCACTTATCTAAGGATAAGTCACTGACTGGGTCAGAGTTCGACAATGGCTTTTGGTAGCTACAATTTGCTAATCAATTTTTGAAGTTATGCTGACAACTATATTTATTAGACTTATCCAAGTGGGAGACCATTGGATTAGGTGTCTAAGCCCATAACTATAATTGGTATATACTTGAATTGATAGTAGCACAGTTCTTTCAGGTTGCCTTCAAACCTGACAATTGAATATGATAACTTTTAGTAAGAGATGAATGATTTATTAATTTATTACTTGGTTAATAAATTAATTAGAAATAAAAATAAATGATTTATTAATGTATTATGGATATAATAGATTAATTAGAAATCATATTGTTTAATTAATATTTAACTAGAAATTAATTTGGAATTAATTTTGGGATTAAAGGAATTAATTGAAACTGCAGGGGGGGGGGGGAACGAACTCTAGATGCTCCTAGAGTTTACTTGGGCTCTAAGGGTGCCTTGGATGCCTTAGGGAGGAAGTTAATGGATTAGGGTTATCTTGGAGATACCTGCCTTATCCGATACCTTCCTTATCACCAATATAAACCCATATAGGGTTTGATTTCGTCCCACACTTGATTCCTTAGAGAAATTCTGAAATTCCGAAATTCTACTCTATTCCCTCTCTCTCTCTCTATAGTAATCCTTGGTTGCTTGAGTTTGTTTGTGAGCCATTAGAGGCACGACACTTGTAGCACTTGCTAGCAAAGGTCTTTCAAGCAAGGATTCAATATTGTTTACAACAATAATCTTAAAGGTATGTTTCATAACCCTTTACTATGTGCAATTTGATTATACACTAGGGATCTAGGAATTATACTTTGTTGTTCATTATTGTATGTTCAATTAAAGAAAACGTAGATCATCAATTAGGGTTGCATGCACACATAGGATTGTATGTTTTGCTTAAAACCCATCAGAACATACATTAAACAGTACAAACCAAGATGTAACATATATATTACTTCTATTATGAAATATCATTACATTGAAACATGTCTGAAAGTACTAACATTATGCAAAAGATGTCTTGACAGGTAGGAATAATGATAAACGCTAACGGGCTTTTGGTACTTCTATCAATCGTTCGTTGTTTTAGGGTGTACAATCTTCCATCTCACAGTTTCCTTGGAGTACATGTGATTTTGAAAGGGTCAACGTAATTCTGGTGAGTTCACATGTTTTATATCATAAAATATTTTGTAGGATTTTATTATATAATAGATTATAGGTAACACGAATCCTTGAGTTTATAGGCACTAATGTTATCTAGAACTTGCATCCGGAGTTAGTTGGGAACTCCTTATAGTGGGTATTACCCCTCCGAAGGTAGGCTAATAGGGTATCATCCTATTCAACCTATTTAACTATATCCTTATGACTTTACTTTTTGTCTAATGTTCATAGTATTTATTACATATAAGTGTATGTACTACTTATCAAATTAAGGCATAATAGACGATGTTACAATGAGTTCCTCATAATCGCTCTCCGGATCTAACTAATTCCTCGCACGATGTGTCATCATGAAGATCCATGATTTTAGGACGGGGATAGCTAAAAACTCATTAGCTTTGAAAAGAGTAGTGTGTTAACAATTGCGGATTTTAGCCTTAACGATTAGCCGCATCGTGGCTTTGTTACTTCCCTTGTATGATATAGTTATTATATATATATATATATATATATATATATATATATATATATATATATATATATATATATATATATATATATATATATATATATCATTCTTAAAAATATATATAACGAAGTTAAAAGCGTTTTACTTAGCTGGAGTATTTGAGCAGAGTAACCACTAGGTATTAAGCTTATCCAAAGGTTGGCTATAGTAACGACTATCGAAACGACGTTTCCTGGCAATTGGACAACGTAACAACTAGGTATGATGTTTTCTATCAGTTTGAGTCAATATAACCACTAGGCATAATATTATCATTAAGAGTTTAGAAGAGTATCTACCGTCGTAATATCATCTTAATGTTCTAAGCATAGTCATATTACTTAGGTTATACGCTTAACAATAATTATGAAAATGATAGTTTATAACATGTATTCCCCCACTAAAATGTTTCAAAACAGTAAAGTAGGGTCGTAAACTCACCCTAATAAGTAATACCGCTGGTGTAGGGTATAATAGGGAGCTCGGAACTCAGGAGCACTTCGGGAGGTCATGGCACGAAAAGTGTGTGTGTGTGAGAGAGAGAGAGAGAGGGAGAGGTGTTTTGAGGTGTGAAGAATTGAAATGTTGGAGCTTTCTATTTATAGCAATATTTGGAGCGTACGCCGCACCCTGAAGAGCATTGCGCGCCACACAAGTGCACATGAGGCATAGGAAGCTGCCACGTGTCGTCTTCTAGAAGCACACATTGCGCAGCTGGAGTGCACCTGGCGTGCACTGCACGCCGCACAAAACACAGATTTTCTAATTCTATAACTCCCTCAAATGAGCTCCATTTTCGACGTTCCTTATATCCACGTGTAGCTTATGAAAATCACTACAACTTTCCTTTAGGTTGCATTGGCTAATTCTGACTTTATTTTTAGCCCTTATTTTTATACGATTTAAATAGTTTTGCGAAAATTACATCTCTTTTGTACGGGCTCCAATTTTGGGGTTCTTTTTCTCAAAATTCTTATCCCGAGGAGTACTAAAATTCTCCTTTTGGCGACTTTATCTAAAATTCAACCATTCTCTTTATAGATTTTGACGTTGTAACTTTTTTGTGTGTCGTTTATTTTTATATTTTATAAAATTCATAAATAATTCATACGAAATCGGATTTTTATAAACTTTGTATTTTCCGGATCACGTCCACGTGTACTTTCTATATATATATATATATATATATATATATATATATATATATATATATATATATATATATATATATGTTTTGGTGCACTAAATTTTAGCTTGTCGGACGTTTTGGCTGATTTTTCTTATATATTTTAATACGAAATTTTGTATTTTAATCATAGTTTGATAAATATTACGTATTAGGTGTGAGACTCATGTATTACATGAGTTTATTTAAAAGAAAAATTCAATATGAAATTCTAAACATTTGAGAAGTTTGAAGTTATAAAAAAATGAGAAAACTATTGAAATATGAAAATTAAAGTGTTTTTTTCTCTTTTAAAATTAAACCATTAGTTTAGATAAATAAACAAAGGAAACTAATAAGGTTTTAATTTTGAAAATTTGAAATTAGAAGGAAAGTTCATTAATGAAATTAATATGCATTTATTAGTACATTTAAATATTATGTCGAATCTAATAAAATGAAAAAAAACCATAAAATGACATGTGGAAAAAAAATTATATGAAAATAATAAGAAAAAATCATGTCGCATAATGCATTAGAAGAGGACAAGTAGCAATATTATTTTCATTTATTAGGGATGATTAACTTTATTATACTTGGTGTTTGTTACTTTTAGTGATTAACAATCGGTAACAATTTTTGCAATTGTTACATGGATGATCACATTTTGATAGTATTGCAGGATCTAAAAAGAAAAAAAGGAAGCTTAAACAAAAGTGAGCTAAATATGATCGTGGGAAATGGACTTTTATTGCATGGTTCGATGGTCAAACATGGAAGGTACTACTAAGGAGTTAGAGTAGTTTAAATGGATTGCTATTTTTTCGGAGATGGCCAGAAATATAGTTTTTTGTTTTATGTATTGTAAGGACAAGTTCCAATTTTCTTTTTAGCAATAAAATGAAGTTTTAGTTTATGAAGTTGCCTTATTTGTATTTACTTATAATGTCATTTATAAAAGTGTTGGTTATGGTTTTAATAATAGCGATATTAATGGTGAATATTGGTTCTTCTAGAACGTTCTTATGGCATTATCATTTTTGACCAAGTGAAAATAAATCTCATCACCATGTTTCAATTGGACAGAAACTTGGAGTGATACAATTCGAATTGCGTGATGCATGAGAACCTTTTGTTTTTGGAAAGTTATGACTAATTCGTTGTTCACATGTAACATCTCGACTCCCAGCTTTTTATTGAAAGTTTTCATATTCAAAATTCTGGACCTACTCGACGAGTTAGTTTCCCCCAACTCGTCGTGTAGAAACTGATAAAGCCGCGTGGATTCTAGAATCTACTCGACGAGTTGGAGGACCCAACTCGACGAGTAGAGGCTGTGCATGAAAACCCTATTTTTTAAGGTTTGCACCCTATTTAAAGGACCTTAAGTCCATTCCCCCAGCCACCCTTGCCACTTTCACGGTCAGAGAGCAAACCCTAAGCGAAGTAAACCTATTTGAGTGTGAGTGAGGCTAAAAGAGTATGTTTGGTGCATTCTGGAAAGAGGCTTAAAGATTTGGAGGCTTAGAACGGGAAGAAGCTTGTAGATCCAGCATCTATATCGTGTTGGCACTCATTTGGAGGTAAAAAGTCTTTACCTTGGCTTTCCATTCCTTAGATCTCTTTGTTATAAAAGTTTGTGGGCATTTTGGTGCAAAATGGGGGTCATTTTCGGTTGGAGCTTGTCACAAGGATATGGCTTCAGATCTAGACTCCTCAAGGCTCTCTATGACATAAAGCCTTAAGCTTTATGAAGATTTGGCCCTTCTCCATGCCCTAAAACTCGTCCTAATCTTATAATGGACGATTTTAGCCTCATGAGACCTTGCATGCACGTAAAGTTAGCAACTTTACGTGGTAACTTCACCCTAGGAAGCCAAATATGGAGTTTGAAGCCATGAACTCGAATGGAATGAGCGGCATGTGAAATGGCTGAAGGAACTCGACGAGTTGCATAGTCAACTCGACGAGTTGGATGAGGGTTTCCCGCTTTCTGGATTCTGCATGGACTCGGCGAGTCAGCAAGGTGACTCAACGAGTTGGTTAGGGTTTTCCCAACATTTTGGACACTGCATGGACTCAACGAGTTGGCACTCATTTTCCGAGCAGTTCTCCGTGGGGAGCGCCGATCCTCTTCGTCGGGAAGAAGGATGGTTCACAACGGATGTGCATTGACTACCGGGAGTTGAACAAGTTGACGGTGAAGAACCGTTATCCACTCCCGAGGATAAATGATCTTTTTGATCAGTTGCAGGGAGCATCTTGGTTCTCCAAGATAGACCTGATGTCCTGATACCATCAGGTCAGGGTTAGAGAGAAGGACGTAGAGAAGACCGCGTTCCGGAGTCGTTATGGCCATTAGGAGTTCTTGGTGATCCCGTTTGGGCTCACCAACTTGCCGACAGTGTTTATAGACCTGATGAATCGGTTATGCAGATCGATGCTCGATCGCTCGGTCATTGTGTTTATAGATGACATCTTGGTATACTCCAAGACAAGGGAGCAGCATGAGTTGCACCTCCGTGAGCTACTGGGAGTGTTGAGACGAGAGCGGTTGTATGCTAATTTCTCGAAGTGTGAGTTTTGGTTACGAGAGGTTCAGTTCCTTGGACATCTCGTTAAACAGGAGGGGATTTTGGTTGATCCGACCAAAATCAAGGCAGTTATGCAGTGGGAGATTCCGAAATCCCCCTCAGACATCAGGATCTTCTTGGGATTGGCAGGGTACTACCAGCGATTCATACAGGATTTCTCCAAGATTGTGGTACCCCTCACTTGTCTGACGAGGAAGTGGGTGGTTTTCCAGTGGGGCCCTGAGCAGCAGACTGCATTCGAGACGTTGAGGCAGTGACTTTGCGAGGCGCCAATTTTGACACTCCCTGAGGGAGTTGAGGATTTCGTTGTATTCTGTGATGCATCGATCACCAAGTTGGGAGCACTCCTTATGCAGAGAGGACGGGTGATAGCTTATGGATCGCGGCAGCTGAAGCCGCACGAGACGAGATACCCCACTCATGATCTGGAGTTGGGAGCGGTGGTATTCACTCTCAAGATTTGGAGACATTACCTTTATGGGGTCCGCTGTACCATATAAACGGACCAAAAGAGTCTGAGGCACATCATGGATCAAACGAACCTGAACATGAGACAACGCAGGTGGCTTGACGTAGTCAAGGATTATGACTGTGAGATCCTTTAGCATCCTAGTAAAGCGAATGTGGTTGCAGACGTACTGAGCCCAAATCAACTGGATCTTCTTCTCCAGCTGCATGTATGAGGATATCTATGGATTCTCCAATCGTGAGCTTGATTAAGGAAGCTTAGGCTGAGGGTATGTGATAAGAGAATTGGAAACTTGAGAGGATCAGGGGCAAAAACACCCGATTTGTCCAGGATAGCCGAGGATTATTGACCCGATGCGGTCGGGTATGGGTTCCGATGTCTGGTGGGGTCATACAGGTGGTTATGGAGGAGGCTCATAAGTCTCACTTCTATATTCACCCGGGGGCCGCCAAGATGTATCGGCATCTGTGTTTGAGCTACTGGTGGCCGTGCATGAAGCGAGAGATTGCTTGGTACGTCGAGAGGTGCTTGACCTGTAGGATGGTCAACGCCGAGCATTAGAGGCCGCATGGCAAGCTGTATCCTCTAGATATTCCCATGTGGAAATGGGAACATATCACGATCGACTTCGTTACCAAGTTGTCGAGGACGGCGAAGGGATTTGAGGGTATATGGGTCATCGTGGATAGATTGACTAAGAGTGCCCATTTCATGGCCATTTGGGAGAGCTCATCGGCCGAGAAGCTGGCCGACGTGTATGTCTGTGAGATCGTTGCTCTCCATGGAGTTCTGGTCTCTATTGTTTCCAACAGTGATGTTAGGTTTACCTCCCACTTCTGGCAGAAGTTCCATGAAGAGTTGGGCACGCAGCTGCATTTTAGTACATCTTATCATCCGCAGACCGACGGCCAGAGAGAGCAGACCATATAGACCCTCGAGGACATGTTGAGGTAGAGGAGTAGACTTTGGATTGATAAGTTTAAGAGGGTCACTTTCTTGATTCAACATTTTCCCCCTAAGTGACCTCTTCAACTTTATTTCTTGTTGAGCTTCAGAAACTTGATCAACAACCACCAAAACTTTCTTACTTCACCTAACCAAGTGATCCTCCTTGTAATATCAAATTTTACTTCATATGTTGTATGCTTTGTCCTCTGAACTGAAGCTAAGGTGACTTCTAGTTGTCTGCGGGTTAGACGGTGCATAGCAGTAGTGGGGATGAAGTATTTAACATCGTTGTAGACTCTCTTGAACACAACTCCCAGTTCTGGGAAGTTGGTTGCTCCTAAAGATCGATCTTGATATCCTTCAGTGAAGAAAGGTGCTGGTTCAAGTGCTGGAAGATTGAAGTTTTGAGCAAGAACCGGATGAATATCCGCATCAATATTGGCGAAGTCACACACTGTGGACTTAAGATATTCACAAGCCTTTTCATATGCAATTTTCATCTTTGGATGTTTCTCCGACTTGATTTGAAACACCCTAGCAATCAGAAACACCTCCTCCGGATTCATGCAGGGAAAATCTGCTTGATTCCTCATATAATCGTCTTCTCTTCTGGTGAGAGTGTACTGGATGAAGTCTGTGTTCATAAATTTCCTTATCTTGTAGCTCTTGACTACAGAGGGTCTATCGTTAGACCAAATACTTTCAAACTCTGATCCATGCTTGGCGTGAAATCGACTCAGTCGTTCAAATTCAAGAGAAAATCTTTGGTCATCAGGAAGACTGCAGTCGAAGGGTTCAAAGACAGTGAAGAATTTAGCATTGGGAGAAATTGGGATATCCCAATATCCATCCGAAGGTGGTTCTGCATAGGTCAGAGCTGGCCTATTGTCTTCATCGAGCAATCTTCTCGTAGGATTAACCCAGGAGTTAATCAGGGTTTCATCCATAGTCGTGTCAAAGCCATGATCTCACCAGATATGTTCAGCAAACTTTGCAGCTCTCCAGTCTCATTTCCTTTGAAGAGTGGTAGGAGAGTAAATGGAGTGAACTGATGACATTGAAGATGCCAAAATTTTGAACTGTGGAGGAGTTTCTTGACGAGGAGGGGATTGATGTTGTTCTTGTTCCAGGGAGTTTTGTTGTGGAGGAGAATGATGAGATTGCATTGGATATTACACTAGAGTTGTTGGTTTGGGAGAAGGTTGCGGTGTTGGTTGCTGAGTTTCGATCCATTGCTGAGATGTACCAAAATGAGATGGACCAAAATGAGATGGACCAAAAATTGGAATATGAATTGCTGCGGTAGATTCATGTTGTTGAGGATCCGAGTATTCACTTCCCCCTTTTGAGGAAGAAACAATTTGTTGCTCCTCAAACCACTTTCTGAGGCCATCAATCTTTTCAAAGGTTTTGTCAAATTGAGACTTGATTAGATCGGAGATTTGAGCATTGGAAGGAACGTCGGCGTTGAACAACAAGTTGTAAATTTCTTTGGTTAACCGCAAGATCTCGTCAACACTGGAGTTAGCCATGAGAGAAAGTCTCAGGCTATTGATGGTTGATTGAAGCACAGCCAGGGAGGATTCATACGCATTGTACGTTTCTTGGACAAGGTTCTGAGAGTTGGTAGCTTGACGGTCAAGAGTGGACTTGATCTCTTCTTTGATTGTTGCCACCTCTTGAATAAGAGTTTCAGCAGTTGACAGGAACTGTTTGTGATCTGCAGTACGAGCGTTGTCCAGGGCTCGAATACCCATCTCAACCTTCAGTGAGATTCTTTCCGCAGCCAGACGTTCTTTGGCTTCTAATCTTTCAACCCGCTCTGCTAGGGACTGCGGTCCAGCAATTTCTGACTGTTGCGGTTGAGAAGTTGTGACTGCGGTGCTGGAGGGACCTTGGGATTTAGTAGGAACAAAAATAGCTTGACTGGGATGAGGTGGGGAGGAATGGTATGGGTCAATACCATCCGTAGCCTCAATATAGTCAGTAACTTCTTGAGTTTCAAGTACAATGGCCTTGAGAATGTGGCCAGGCAGTCTCCTTAGAGGTCCAAAAATTGATTGATCTTTGGAGAGAGTGTACATTTTTAAATCGCGGGTAACAAAGAGATTGATGTCAGCACTCATGTCAAGTTTCGCATCTTTGTGAAGATCCAGGATGCAGAGAGACTGGGAAAACGTGAGTTCAGTTGGATCTTCTCGAGGATTCTCGTTGGGAACATATTATAGGAAGTCATCCCAGAGAATTTTGTCGTAATTGAATGCATTGCCTATGAAAATGCTCCACACAAGTTCAAGCAGCTTGAGTCCCATGTTTTCTGTGCCTCCGGTTCTGCCAGGGAGACTCCGGATGACAAAGTGACAAACGTATTGCCATACTACAGGGAGTTGGTTTTTCTTGAATTCCCCAATTCCTTTCAGTTTCTTCTAATACCACATCTGGTATAGGGTTGAAGTGATGTCATTGACGCTGGGTGAGTAAATTTTGGTTGAAGGAAGAAATCGAAGGTTAATTGCTTCCAGAAACTTGGCTTTAGTTAGGACCACTAAATAATCATCGATCAAAGTCAAGTGAACTTCTTGAGGGTTATTGCTTGGGCGAAAAGCGGAGAATGAACATTTGAACACAGTGGATAGGGGAACGGCTTCAGTGAAGGAGTTGAACATGCTAAATAGTGGGTGAGATGACAGGTACTTGATCATCAAACGAATCTCCTCATTGTATGATGGATGATCTTCAAACACGACCCTAAAATTGCAAGAAGCAATCGTCGGAGATTGATTTCTGATTATTGAATCGGAACCAGTTGGTCGAACAGACCCAGAAGCTTTGGATTGCTTTTTGGAGATACCAGATTTCACCATTTTGAAAAAGGCTTTTAGAAATTGCAGAGAACCAGAGAGAAAGAAGATGAAGGAGAAAAAAATCGTCGTAAAGGTTCAGAAAGCGTAAAGCTTTCTTGGGAGGGAAAAGAGTGTTATATAGCACCAAATTTCAAAAATTATTCGATTTACCTTATTCACAGCTGTTGGTGGTAAAACCCTTGGGTTTTAACCATTATCAGCCACATAAAAATTAAATTAAAAAGAAAAAGTGTATTTTCGAAAAAAGGGGCATATAATGACTGTCAGGCCCATTATCACACGTTAGAGGAATGTGTGGTGGGGGGTTGTTAATCCATTGAATAAAGAGGGAATTTGAAATGGATTAGATAGCTTGGGGGCTAAGAGATGTGACAGATTAAGGGAAAAGATTTCTTAAAAGATTTCTTTTATGGAAAAAAGATTTATTTGTTTTATAGCCCAAAATAGGTCTGACACAAAAAGTGATTTCGATAGAAACTGAAACGTTGTATGCTACAAAAACGAATGTTTTTTTTATTTAATGAAGAATTTTTATTAAATGGAGAATATTAAATAGCACACAAAGTCCAGAGAATTTATGAAGTGATCATTTAGTGTGAATGCGGATGGATGCTCATGACTACGGTGGAAAGCAATCAAGTGAAATTGCGGTTGAGACATGAATGGCTGCGGTAGCTTGAGCTGAGAGAACACTTGATCAAACAGTTATAAATCAAAGGGATTAAGGACCCAAAGAATATATGGATCATATGTGAGTGCGGTACACATATGATAAATATATAGTTCTAGCACCGCAGTGAAGAAAATGCTTCAAGAATTTGTTTGAAAAGAAAAAAAAAGCAAGTTCTGCACAAGACTGCGGTAGCTATCAATTCAAAAAGAATTGAGGGTCAGGATTCATCATTCCTAACATTTCCAGAAAGCTATTCAGTTTAGTGGCATCAATTGCTTTTGTGAAAACATCATCAATTTCCTCATGTGTGGGAACAAAAATCAGTTCGATGTTACCTTTAAGTATGTGATCTTTGATGAAATGGTACCGCAATTCAATGTGCTTCGTCTTTGAGTGTTGGATTGGATTATGACAAATTGCAATGGCACTCTCTGAGTCACAATAAATTGGTACCCGCAGCATTCTCTACCCGTATTCCATCAATTGAGTCTTCATCCACAGGACTTGAGAACTGCAACTGGCTGCGGCCACATATTCTGCCTCTGCGGTAGACACCGAGACCCAATTTTGTTTTCTTGAGGACCAGCTGACTAATATTCCTCCTAGAAATTGGCAGCCACCGGAAGTACTCTTTCGATCTAATCTACAACCGGCATGATCTGCATCGGTGAAGGCTTGTAGGCTGAAGTCGTTTCCTGCAGGATACCATAGGCCTAGAGCTTTGCTTCCCTTAAGGTATCTGAAGAGTTGCTTGACTGCAGTCAGATGAGATACTTTAGGGTCGGCTTGGTATTGAGCGCATAAGCCTGTGGAAAAAACAATGTCTGGCCTGCTTGCGGTTAGGTACATCAATGACCCAATCATTCCTCGATAAGTTTTATGATCTACTGACTCTCCGGTAGGATCAGTATAGATCTTATATCCAAAGGCCATTGGAACTTTGGCAGAGGAGCAATTATCCATTGAGTATTTCTTCAGCAGCTCCGAGGTGTATTTTTCTTGATGGATAAAAATCCTTTGAGGGACTTGCTTTAATTGAAGGCCTAGAAAGAAATTGATCTCTCTATTCATGCTCATTTGAAATTTGCTTTTCATGAGCTTTGCGAAGTCATCCACCATATTCTGATCTGTTGAACCAAAAATGATATCATCCACATATATTTGGACGAGCATTAAATGATTACCATTTGCTCTTCTAAATAAAGTGGGATCAATCATACCTTGTTTGTATCTGGAAAGAACAAGAAACTCTAAAAGAGTCTCATACCATGCCCTTGGAGTTTGTTTGAGACCATAGACTGCCTTTTCAAGCTTGTAACAGTAGTTTGGGAATTCATGACTTTCGAATCCTGGAGGTTGTTTTAGGTAAACTTCTTCCTTCAGTTCACCATTGAGAAAGGCACTTTTAACATCCATTTGGTGAACTTTGATGTTCTTATGTGCCGCATATGCCAAGAAGATGCGTATGGCCTCCATTCGGGCTACAGGGGCATAAGTTTCATAGTAGTCAACGCCTTCTGGTTGACTATACCCCTTAGCAACAAGTCTGGATTTGTTTCTTATCACCGCACCAGATTCATCAAGCTTGTTCTTGTACACCCATCTCGTACCAATGACTAAGTGGCCTTTTGGCTTCGGTACCGGCTTCCATACCTTGTTCCTTTCAAACTCAGCAAGTTCTTCTTACATTGTAGTGATCCAGCCGGGCTCCATGAGTGCTTCTTTTATGGTTCGAGGCTCGACTGTGGACATGAAGGCTGTGTAATCGCAATGGTCCGTTAGATCGCTAGCAGATCGAGTTTGTATGCATGCGGATGGGTTACCGATGATTTGACCTGGTGGATGATCTCATGTCCAGATGTGAAGACATGTTTGTTGGTGATCAGCGGCAGCGGTAGAGGGAATATCTTCAATGTCAGAGTAGTATGCGGTTGGAGATGGAAGTTCCCCTCTACTTGAGAGCAACCCACAGAAGAATCTTGGACTGTAGGAGCATGAACTGCATCTGTGGATGAGAGTTCCCCCTGGATTGCAGATGGGAGTTCCCCTTGGATTGCGGATGGGAGTTCCCCCTGGATTGAAGAATGAGTGATAACTCTTGAGTTTGTTCTTGTGTCAATGTTCTCAATTTCTTCATCATCAGAGTCTGAAGGGACATTTGGTTGGATTGGGACTCTGTGAGAAGGCACCGAAGTTGCATCTTTTAGTACTGGAACCTCGATGGTTGGCTGAACCGGAGTTGAACTTCCCCCCTCAACCGACGAGGTGGAAGTATTGAGTGATAAATAATCAGAAAGAGATGGACCAGATACGTCTGCGTGTTGTTGTTGAGCTACCGGAGACACAAGAATATCAGAAAGGTGGGCAGTCTCTGCGGGATCAAATAGATCATCATAGTTAACATCAACTATGTTTAGGGGACTCGAAGAGGCTGGGATATCACTTTCTAGGATGAACTTGGTTTCAGTTGAATGAGCAGTGTTGCGGACATAATAGTCATCGAATTTAACATCGAAGCTTTCGACTATCAGTCTTGTTCGTCTGATGAGAACCCGGTAGGCCACTTTATTGGTGGAGTAGCCAAGAAAAATACCTTCATCGAACTTGGGTGCAAATTTTTTAAGATGGTCCTTATTGTTGATCACAAAACATCTGCAACCAAAAATGTGAAAGAATCTGACATTTGGTTTGCGGTTGTTCAGGCCCTCATATGGAGTTTTGTTTAGACGTTTGCAAATGATGCTTCGGTTTTGAACATAGCATGCAGTTGACACTGCTTCGGCCCAGAAGTATAGAGGAAGGTTGGCAAAATTTAACATTGATCTAGCTGCTTCAACCAAAGTACGGTTCCTTCGCTCTACAACTCCATTTTACTGCGGTGTGTAGGGAGCTGAAAAGTTGTGACTGATGCCTTTGGAAACCAAGAAATTGTTCAAGAGGTGATTAGTGAAATCGGTTCCATTGTCACTTCTGATTCTTCGGACTGGTAACTTGATTGGGAGCTCAATCTCTTTGATGAAGTTAATCAGGACCTACGGTGTTTCATATTTGAGTCTTAAGAAGAAAACCCAAGTGAAACGAGTGAAATCATCAACTATAACCAGTATATATTTCTTATGATGGAGACTGGCTACGGTAGACGGACCGCAGAGATCAATATGAAGCAACTCCAATGGTTCTGAAATTAAGGAATCAATAATGAGTGGATGGCTTCCCTTTGTTTGCTTTCCACACTCGCAAGCTGAGCAAAGTGTTTCATTGTTGTACTTTAGGATGGGGAGACCTCGGACGAGCTCCTCGGTGACCAGGTTGTTGATATACCGGAAGTTAAGATGAGCGAGTTTACGGTGCCATAGCCATCTTACTTCGGATACTGCTTTGGTCAGAAAGCATAACTGTTGTTTACCGATGATCAATAAGACATCCAAAGGGTACATTCTCCGTTCGGACTTGGATTTGATCAAGCAGGTGCTTCTATCACTTGACATGATGTACCAGTATTCATTATCAAATTCAACTCTATGAGCCGCTTTGCACAATTGACCCACACTGATTAGATTATGCTTGAGACCTTCAACATAAGCAACCTTTTGAATTGAGAAGTTGTCCGTAGTCTGAACACCATAACCTCGGATGATTCCATTCGCATTGTTGCCGAACGTGACATGTCCACCATTACATATAGGTCTGAAGTCACGGAGGTATTCTATCATCCTAGTCATGTGCAAGGAGAAGGCACTATCAATTAACCACTCCTCTTCTTGTTCCTCCGTGCACATTGCCTACAATCTTAATGGGTTAGTTTCGGCACCCAAACGAGTTTGGAGCCTGAGGACAAACATATTTTTTTTGACTTGATGCATGCACATGGGTTACTTGGACATGTTTCGTGTTGAAGTTTAGGCCTAGTTCTGGGTACTTGGGACCTTTGGGAATGTTTCGAGGTTGATTTGGACGCGACGTTTTCAAAAGAAAAAGTCCAGAAGAAAGAGGTTTTATCCAGACACCGGGTTTGCACATCGGTCCGAAGAGTGTGTTCTGACTCTTTTGTCCGGTCCATGAATGACTTCTGACTGCGGACACCTTGGGACTTGAAAAAGTGTTCACACGTGAATTCCTCCAAGGTTTTGACTTAAAAGGTGGCTGAGATGACTTTTCAAACATCGGAGTTGGCAAAAGACCTTTCCATTTTGGATCTTTTAAGGAATAATTTCGAAAAATATACCTTTGAAAAGATGTGAGTTTCTTATGAGGTTTTCCAGGAGAGTTTTGAAAAGTTTTTGTTACTGTACACTCCTCTTTGTCTAAAGCTTTTACTGCAGTGATTTTTGAAAGATCTTTGTCATTGATGGGTTTTTCTAAATTCTTTTGTTTTGAGACCTTGGGATGTGTAAAATGTTTTTTGTACTTATCATCTCGTCTTTTGTTTTGAGACTTGAGATGATATTTAAAAACTTGTTTTGCAAGAGTTTTTGGAGAACCGCAATCTGAAACATTCAACTGCGGTTTCTTGGAATGTTTCGACTGTTTTGAAAAAAGAGGAATGGAATCATCTGAACTAGAGAGTTCAGGATTTTGAGAACATTTACCATACTCAAAATTTTCAATTGGTAATTCCTGATGGATAGGCTGAATAGTCACTATGCTTTTGACTGCAGTCTGCGGTAAGGATGACTGAACTACCGCAGAGTAAGTCAAGGATGATTTTTTGTTGGGACACACCACCGGAGGCAGAGATGTACAATTTTTGACTAAGTCTGGTCCTTCTAAAACAACTTCTTCATCAACGTCCGAGGATGACTGAGAATTGGGACAATTTGAATTAGTGATTGGGATTGGGTCTGAGGATTCGGGGAGAATCTCCTCAATAACACAGTTTTTACTGAGTTCATGGAGTTTAACAAAGTGACATCTTATGTCTTCGGGGAATGTCTTGTCATTCACAGGGAGATCCGGAGGGACATATGGACAGTCTTTGTTAAATCTAGGTGATGAGTCCTTTGCGGTTGCAAACCCATTGGACCATCCCCAATTCTATGTGTTATCTGTAGTCCCATTTTTCACAACATTTTCAATAGCCTCACTTTCATTAAACAACTTTTCGATTAAAAGATTCAAACGTACATTTTCATTTTGGGCTAAATCCCTTTGATTCAAGGCTATCCCTAACTGTGTTTCACACAACATCCTGGCATCATTTTCTAACACTAAGTCCTTTTCTAACATGGCAGCTTTAAGTCTCTTATCTTTTAGTCTTCCTCTCACATGAAACATTTCTTGGGACGCTATGTTCTTCTCATCTAATGCCTTGTTACAGTCTGAAACGACGACATCACAAGTCTCATTAATTTTGTCCAAGAAGGGTTGACAATCATGCATGTTGTAGTTATTAGATTGGATCATGAGTTTTACCTGTTATATGATGCTTAGAGTTCCATCTTTTGCCATGAGGCAGTAATTTTTCTCCAGCTTCGTTGATCCATCCTCATCAGCAGTTGCCACTATGCATATTTTTCCTTTGCCCTTGATGTTATGGTCTTCACCTTCATCTCCGGATGACCATACTTGATGATCCCTTTTTACATGGGCCACATGTTCCATTGCCTTCTCTTTCTCTTCCATCTCCTGAGCCATTCTAAGATAGAATGCTTTATCTTTCACAACATTGGCTTTACAATCTTTAGCGAAGTGATTTTCTTTGTTGCATTTGTGACAGATAATGACATCATTTTTGTCTTCAGTTGAGGTACCGGAGTATGTTGACTTGATGGAATGAGGTGCCTCTTTGGGTTGATGAGTATTTTGTGGTTGCGGAGATGGGTGAGGATTTCTAGGATATCGAGAACGGTTGTTCTGCGCATTGTAGTTACGGTTGAAGGGTGGTTTGTTAAACTGCTGAATTTTACGAAATGGGGTTGGTGGTAGCCTATTGAATTGTTGGCTAACCAGGGCAATGGAATTTTGAAAATTTTCTTCATCATAATATTCCGTATCAACTTCATAGGACTGCGGTGGATTGTCATATGAAAGAGGGTAAGGTTCGTATGATTGAGTGTTTTTACTTTATGGGGCATGTGCTATGAGGCAAGTGGACCTCCGAAGTCTGCACAATCTTTTAGCACTGTTGATTCCTGTGCCTGAAGTTCACCATACAACTTGAAGAGAGGAAGTGTGTGAATCTTCCTATCTCCTTGGAATATCATCTTAGCTGTAGTCCAATGTTTACCCAAACCATTGAGAAACTGAAGGTTTGTTTCATGATTTCTTCAGACGGTGCCCACATTTGATAACTTTGTGATGATAAGATTGAACCTTTTGAATGAATCTTCAAGACTTTCACCTGGATAAGCTTTGAAGTTGTTAAACTCGTTGAGTGCGGTGGTGAGTTTCTGTTGGATTAGATGTCTAAGCCCATAACTATTATCGGTATGTATTCGACCCGAGAGTAGCATGGTCCATTTGGGTTGCATATCATCAGGACAATTTGTTAGGATGGACTTTTGACAGAAGAGGTTATATATGATTTATTAATATATTATAAGCTCTAATATATTAATATGAAATCATATGTTTTAAATAGTGTTGATCAAAAATTAATTTGGAATTAATTTAATGATCAAAAGATACTAATTAAATCTATGGGGACTAATTATGGTAATTAATTATATTTATATGTGTTGGGCTTATGATCAATGTTGGACCAAGTTTATGTATGGATACATAAAGAGTTGGGCCATATGAAGCATGGATCATAAAACCCATGGGTATGGGTTTGTGTTATACCCATGACTCTTAGAATTCAACACATATAAATACGTATATGATGACCTAAAACCGCCAACCCTAGTGTGTGTGCATGTTCTTGGAGTTCATGAAGGTTTTAGAGTGCATGGAGATTCTCTCTCAAGTCCTACCTTTGTCATTGATGTGTTGTGACTTCATTTGAGGCTTCCACACTATTGGGGCTAAGCTCTTAAGGTCAAATGCATCAATACTTCCATCCATATGAAAAGGTATGTTACACTAACTAGTATCTTGTGTAGTTTACATCTTTGTATGCTAGTTATAGGCTTAATGCCTAGGAAACACCTTTGCATGTATAATTAGTGAAAACATAGATCCAAGGTTTTTAGGGTTGTATGTGCACCATAGGATGTTGTATTATACTAAAACCCAACAGTGGTATCAGAGACATGGGTTGTTTTCATGTTATACTTGCTAAAATAGCTTAAAAATCGAAAATTCTGGCTTTCTGGGCACTGGACTCGCCGAGTCCATGAACAAAATCATCCAACTCGTCGAGTTGGTTCATGCACTCTGCGAGTTGGACCCCCAGACAGCATATTTTCGACTTTTAAGGCTGGAATTGGACTAGAATCATTACCCTAAGCTGTTTTTGAACTTATAAACCTATTTTTGATGTGGTAATGATCATTCTAATCCAATTCAAAAGATAATTGTCATAAAATTCATGTTGTGTATTAGTTTAGTGGTTAGGCTAATTACATGAAAGTTGGTTGATTTGAATTATCTTGTTCATATGAGTTTAATCTAGATCATAGTTTTTTTGACATGTTTGTTAGTTGATTTGATGATCTTAATGTGTTTTTAATGGATTCCATAACTTATCCTCAAGTTATGGAAAACCAAAAGTTTTGTGTTAAGTTTTCATTAAAAGCCATAGGTTACACATTGGAAGAGTTCTTTTGTCATAAATTGTTTTATGAACTCCATAACTTTTCCTCAAGTTATGGATGTTCACGAGTCTCTTCATTAAAAGTTTTTTAACTCCTTCATTAAACTCATATGTTATGGAATTGAAAAGTTTTTGAATTGTTCAAAACTTTCCCTCAAGTTTTGGAATTTGTAAAGTTACCCCCCATGTATACTTTAATTCCAAGTTAGACCCTTAGAATTTTAAAGTTTAAAATTCAACCCTTATACTATTATAATATTAATGGTTAATATGTATATATATATATATATATATATATATATATATATATATATATATATATATATATATATATGTATGTATAAGAACAAAGTCGTCTTACCGTTAGTAGGCCTCATTCACGAAGCCGGTCTATAAGGGGGGTAGCCGAACGTGTAGGACAATGACTTTAATTCTCATTAAAAGTATAATGATTATTATAAAGTAACTAAATGTTTTATAAATTCCCAATCTTAGTTACTTTAGGAAAATGTGAATTTGGTGCTAACCTATGAAATTTACACTTTGTACCTTACCAAGTCGTTAGTGGAGCGTGTGTGGTTAACCGGCACACTAACATGGACCAGTAAGAGTGGGGAAGGGTAACTTAATGTTTATCATAGATCGGTGGAGCGCGTGTGGTTAACTGTCACATCGATTAGATGATAAATTAAGGGTACCAAGTTAATTTGCATGGTTATTCACACCTTGTTTTGTGATCCTCGGCATCCCAATCACAAAACTTGAAGGGAACAATCGAGATTTAAACATGCCATTGAAGAGTTCAATGAATCTCAAAAGATCTAGGAGTTTCAAACCAATTAAAACCTAATACCTATTTCGTTTTTCATTGTGGAAATTGGTGAATCGTCATTCGCCTACCTTCAAATATTTTATAGCTTGGATTACGTTATCCCTCTTCCAAGTTATAAAATATTGTGTTGGGTCCTAGCCTTAATATTTCATATTGGGTGTTATATTAAGGACCTAAATCAACTAACTTGAATATCTCCCATTGTAGATGTCAAGTTCAGACAACTATGATCTTCCCAAATCTCTTGGAACAAGCTTTCTCCATCTCCTCCAATTATTCTCCCTAACCTACAAGTTCTTGAATTGTTCAAGGTCACTCAAGCCCTATTCGCAAGCAAAGTCTATGAATGCTCACATCTTGAAGATGAAGTCACTTATTGACAGGCCGGGAGAGTTGGGTGTCAAGGTCTTGAGGAAGTTATTTGTTGATTGGGTTCTTCAGTCACTTTCTAAGTCACATAGTGAGTTCCTTAGGACTACTATGTGACGGACCATGACATGACCCTTAATGATCTTACCTATTTGCTTGATGTTTCTGAATCAGCAATGATTTGGAGCACCGGTAAAGAAAATTTGATTGGAAGATCGACTTCCCAAACTTCCATGGACATTGACAATGGTAACATTGGAAATCCAGAAAAGCTTTCTCTTCCCAATGGATAGGGATCGGCCATAGTCAACTCGGTTGACCAAATGGTAAAGAGAAAGGCTAAGTCTGAGATAGTCCCTTGTACCATTTCCAAAGAGTCCATATGTTTCTGTTGCCAAAGGAAGGGGCATTGGTTGCGAAGCTGCCCTGTTTACCTGAAAGATCATAAGGTTGGTAAAGTCAAAAAGGTTTGACTCTACTTCGGGTAAAGTCTGCTATCTAACTCTATTAAGTTACTATTCTGAGATTCTTATTACATGATGTGACGAAGACACATGTTGATGTTTTAAGAATCAAATAAAATAGGAAGCTTAAAGGAAGAATATGCTGATTCTGATTGCGAAGATGGATTTCGATCGCATGGTTCGGTGATCAGAATTTTGAGCTGTTGCTTAAGAGTTGTGATAGATTGCTTAGGAATAAATAACAACATGTTTTTCATATGCATTTGCATTGTAAGGATAAGTTTTTCCGCAAGTTTTAAAATAAAAGAAAAAAAGTTTTAATTTTATTTATTTTAAATATCCTTACAATGGTATTTGTGGAAAAAAATTTGTTGTTTGTATGATTCCATTGATAGCAATATTGGAAAAATGTATTTGATTCTTTCGTTTGTGGCAGTGTCATAATTTACCAAATAAGGAAAAGATTCTCATCACCCAAGTTTCAGTTGGATAGAAACTTGGAATCATTCAACTTATATTGTATGATGAGTAAGAATTTTCATCTTTAGAGGATTAAGACTAATTCCTTGAGCACATGTATATGTGAGTCAAGTGAAGGATTAGGGGATCGGGAACACTTGAGTGTGCTCTGGTCAGGTCCACCACAGAGAACGATAAGACTATTTATCATGATTTACTAAAGTTTAGTAAATATGGTTATGCTTACAAGTTTAAGTGGAATTCTGAAACATTGGAAAAGTTTCAATGTAAGGCAGAATGGATGAGAAGAATCAAATTAGGCAGAAAGATAAAAGTTTCTCCAATCTGAAAAGATGGGAGTGTACTTGAGTATCTTGTTTTATGATTATCTTAGTGATTATGAAATCATATCACAATTGATTCTCTAAGGACATCTTAGTGCATTTGATTGACTAAGAAGAGGAATCGTGAATTGTTGAAATAGTTAAATCAAAAGATGAATCATACTTCGTTCCAAAATTGAGTCAGAGAGTAATACTCCAAGATTGTAATTTGAGTGACAATAAATCTTAAGAAAGGTTTAAAACACTTGTCAAATGCAGAATGAGATGGTTCTTATTATTGTACATTTGAAATTGCCAAGTTGTGATGACTTGGATAAGACAAAGACCAACTAAGACCAATTGTGTGAAGTGTTTTTCTTGATAAGAATCTGCACTAACTCTTGAATATTTGTTTGTCAAGGAATGGTTCTTGACAAGAGAATCTTATATGTCAAGAGGACAGTGGGAGTCTTAAATGTCTTGAAAGTTTCAAAAAACTAATCAAGGGTGAAACCTATTGTTTATCACTAGCACACGACTAGAGGCTTATAACCTATCGTGTTGACATATTCTTATTTATGTGCCCATTCCAGTTAAAGTTGAATATGCATGTGAGTTCTGTGAGTTCTCAATTGTTTGCATAACAACCTGGAAGAGATGGTAGGCCCTTGTGCTGCCAAGTGGCCAGAAGTTTAGATTGCACAAGTTCGGTCCATATGAGTTTGGATTTGTCACTAACCTTCCCTTGTGGTTATGACAAATTCAAATGTATAGGAACACATACACCATAAAAAATCTAAGTGTTATAAGGTTTCTCTTTGATTCATGAAAATGATGGTGAGGAAACGCTTTCACTAAGTAGATTTTAGGTAGATAGCAATTGTGATATTTGCATTCTCAAAGTCGTTAGTGGAGCGTGTGTGGTTAACCAGCACACTAACATGGACTTGTGAGAAATGGCAATGGTCTAAACAATTAAGACTATGATTACGACATCCCTTTTCATAGTTCTAAAAATTGTTTAGACACTCATATGAGGTGTCTAAGGAAAAGTGTATGATTGTGATAAAGTTTTATCAAAACATCTTGTATCATAAATCTGAACTTTGGTAAGAAAGTAAATAAAGTATTGATTTCTAGAAGTCCAGCTGATTTCTGGATACATGTCAACCCTAGTGGGAGCATAATTGTTATGCTAATAAATATAATGTAAGTGGGAGCATGATTATTATGTTAAGTTTTATTTATAGAAAACAAAAAGGTTTCAATTGCGAAAAGTTGTTTTTCTATAATTAAGGGAGAGGAAATTATACTTCATTTCAATTCTAAAAGCTTAGATTGAGATTTTGATCATCTTTAGTCAAGGATATATATATATATATATATATATATATATATATATATATATATATATATATATATATATATATATGAATTTTATGTTGGAATGGTTCAACATAAGGAAATTCTATATATATTGCATTCTCAAAATTCGATTATGATTACGGCATCCCTCTTCATAGTCAAAATTTGAAAACCTGGAAAATAAATAAAATATTGTTGCAAAAGACTGGTCTATGATCACGTCTTTATGTGATACATCATGAATCATGTCTCATATGCTTCAGATATAGGATTGATTACATGTGCTATAATATTCATCCTTTCTAAATTTTCCGAATACCTAAGGCATTAAGAGGGGAAAAGATCTAGAATTGGATATGACTAAAATGATTAAGCAATTTTCGAGGACAATCTAAGGTTTCCAAAGATTGGTTGCTCATAGACAATTGGAAGTATAATGTTAAATTTTTGGAAAGGACCATATTGACATATTCTGAAAAGAGGCAACTCTTGTTCAGAAGTGATAGTCAAAATGAGAATATGCAAATGTTTCCATAGGTGGAAGTTATCCATTAAATCTATGGAACATTAGAAAACTTAATGCAAGAAGGATGTTCAAAGGAATGTACTTTGAATTTGAGACTTTGTTTCCATGGAATTGCTCTCCATTGGAATACTCTGTAATGTCTGTTGGCAAGTCTTTGTGACTTTGTGCATAGTCATTACTAGAGGATAAATGCATATAAGTTTAGAATCTAACAGATTTCGGTAAGTGGCAGGAATTTGGAATTCTTACATTTACAATAAGGATTTGGGATTGTGAAATGAGCATCATTGGAATCATGTTCAATTGGTTGATTTCACACAGTAAGGATCATAGACAAACATAGTGTGCATGCTTGGAGCATGGCATGACTATTGTTTTGATTCAAGTATAAAGTTGATTCTTTGAAACATTATACAATGAATAATGAGTAATCAATATGGTGTTTAAATAAAAGGTGTTTTATTTACTGTCAAAGGTGCTTGGGACCATAAAGTGATTAGTATTATTCTTGTGTTTCACTTTGCATGTTTTGACTTCCAGAATAGCTAGGTTATTCTTTCCGAATGACTAAGTTATTCAAATTCTCCACAATCGGTCATATGTTGGAAGTAGGTATGAATCAAGACTGTCATGAAGTTGGTTGTAGATGTCTAAGGTGTTGGACATAGCAAAGAGTTGCTACAACATTCATGAGTGCTCATAAGTTCTAAGTATTGGATTAAACCCATGCTCATTTGACTCACTTCATGGATTTTATCACGAGTGATCATGAGACGATAATATCTTATATTCTTCAAACCTAGAGATATAAAACGTGCCTTTGTGTATGATTCAACAAGTAGTTAGTACAAAGATATGAGTCGAAGTTTATCCATTCCTTTTACCCTTGGAGGGATAAAAGCGATATCTGTGGTCCCCTCAATGATTTAGTGATGACAAACGTAAGTGCTCGGCAGGGCCTGGACTGATTTGATTTGTTCAATTAGTCAGTCGTCATAAATCGGAAATCCGGAAACAACAAATGGACAGAGATAATGATTATAATCCATGTCTCAGTCCATATGATATCTACAATGCAGGAATATATAATCCCTTATCTAATGGACATGTCATTGACTTGGTCAGAGTTCGACAGCGGCTTTTAAGAGCTACGATTGCTAGTCGGGATCTTGGAGCCATACGCAATAATAGTTTTAGACTTATTCAAGTGGGAGACTATTGGATTAGATATCTAAGCCCATAACTATTATCGGTATGTATTCGACCCGAGAGTAGCATGGTCCATTTGGGTTGCATATCATCAGGACAATTTGTTAGGATGGACTTTTGAGAGAAGAGGTTATATACGATTTATTAATATATTATAAGTTTTAATATATTAATATGAAATCATATGTTTTAATTAGTGTTGATCAAGAATTAATATGGAATTAATTTAGTGATCAAAAGATACTAATTAAATTTATGGGGACTAATTATGGTAATTAGATATATTTATATGTGTTGGGCTTATGATCCATGTTGGACCAAGTTTATGTATGGATACATAAAGAGTTGGGCCATATGAATCATGGATCATAAAACCCATGGGTATGGGTTTGGGTTATACCCAAGACTCTTAGAATTCAACACATATAAATACATATATGATGACCTAAAACTGCCAACCCTAGTGTGTGTGCATGGTCTTGGAGTTCATGAAGGTTTTAGAGTGCATGTAGATTCTCTCTCAAGTCCTAACTTTGTCCTTGATGTGTTGTGACTTCATTTGAGGCTTCCACACTATTGGGGCTAAGCTCTTAACGTCAAATGCATCAATACTTCCGGCCATATGAAAAGGTATGTTACACTAACTAGTATCTTGTGTAGTTTACATCTTTGTATGCTAGTTATAGGCTTAATACCTTGGAAACACCTTTGCATGTATAATTAGTGAAAACATAGATCCAAGGTATTTAGGGTTGTATGTGCAACATAGGATATTGTATTATACTAAAACCCAAGAGTTTCTTGTCTTGAGCTTGCTCAGAACCTTCATTCAAGTTCTTTAGAACATCCCAGAATTCTTTGGCTGATTTGCAGTTAATGATGATGTCAAAGTTGTCTAGGGCCATTCCGCACGAGATTTCATAAAAAGCAAGTGCATCACTTTCCATTTTATCCATATCATCTTTAGTGGGACGATTCATTACAACTTGACCTCCACCTAGTCTGGCTTTAGCACCATCAACTTGAACCAGAGTAAGGATGGGAACATGAGGTCCCTCTTCTACTGATCTCCATATATCTCTGCCAAGTCTTTTCATATACCTCTCCATTCTTTGAGACCAGTGATGATATTTGCTCGCAACAAGTATTCGGGCTCGGTTAGAACCACCAACACTATTGGAAACGTTAAGTGAGAAAGCTTGTGCCATTTCCTTCGATTTTATTTTTAAGATTTTTTTGAAAGAGATGAGCTTCAGTGGTATAGAAGGCCTTTTAAAATCAGAGATTGTTTAACAAGCAACCACTTTGGCTCTGATACCAATTATTGAGAGACGAACTTTGGGAAACACTTGAACAAACGTTAGTACAAGTTATATGTTACGGATATAAGTTAATCTCAAAGGATCATAAAGCTCAACAATAATAAGAAGTTAGAGTTGTTAGATAGTTAGATGCGGAAATGTAAGTGCAGAAAATGAAAGGAATTGTAAATGACAACAAGTTATATATCAAGTAAACACTAAGCTGATTCTTAACAAGGTTTGTATTCAAACTGAGTTAGTTCATGTGATCCACTTAAAGTGAAAGAAGTCTTAAAGACTTGCTCCGAAGGAGATACGAGAGTTGATCTTAATATTTGAGTGAATGTTAAGAAAGATCTTAGATAGTAAGGGTTAAGAATAGAGATATTCAGATGTAGAGATGTAGGTTAAAATAGAGATAGAGATGTATTTATTCAAGAAGGTGAGAACTCTATTTATAGAGTCTCAAAAAGTTACATTGTGAATAAACAAATAATAAACTTCTGACTTAAAGTGACTATGAAAAGTTCACTGGATAATACATTGTAAAATAACAAGTCAGATAATGTAACTAAGTCTTCATTGCGGATGAGAAGGTTGCGGATGACATCTTTAAAAGAGGTTGCGGTAGCAAAAGACGTTGCAGACTGAAGGTGATTCTAGGGAGAAGATCCGTTGCGGTAGAGGAGTAGACTTCGGATTGATAAGTTTAAGAGGATCACTTTCTTGATTCAACTGTTGCATAGTCAACTCGACGAGTTGGATGAGGGTTTCCCGCTTTCTAGATTTTGCATGGACTCGGTGAGTCAGCAAGGTGACTCGACAAGTTGGTTAGGGTTTTCCCGACATTTTGGACACTGCATGGACTCGACGAGTTGTTTGGAAACCCGACGAGTCAACTGGGATTTTCACGATTCTTTGAGTTATGAAGGAACTCGACGAGTCAGTAAGCTGCACTCGACGACTTGGGTCTATTGGATAAGGTGTCTAAGTCCATAACTATATTTGGTATGTACTTGACCCGACTCGACATGGTCCATTTGGGTTGCACTTCACTAGAACAATTTGTATGGATAGTCTTTTGAGAATAGTATATTTATGATTTATTAATATATTATAAGTTATAATATATTAATATGAAATCATATTATTTAGTTAGTATTGATCAAGAATTAATTTGGAATTAATTTAGTGATCAAAAGGAAACTAATTAAATATGGACTCTTATATATATATATATATATATATATATATATATATATATATATATATATATATATATATATATATAGAATGGGGCCAGTGTTCATTTAGGATGGGCTAAGCTTGCATGGAAGTCCATTGATAGTCCATGGAGCTTTTAACCCATGGATCCTATGGAAATGAAAGGTCATGGGTATTAGGGTCTACATGGATGTAACCATAATCCACCATACTATACAAAGAGGTCTTTGGCACTTGAAATGGCCCTAGTTTGTCAGATAACAAGGGTGGGCCGATTTCAAGAGTGCATCATATTCTCTCAAAGTCTTCCAAGTTGTTTCGGTGATTTGTGATTCCACTTGAGGCATTCACATTATTGGTGCTAGGCTCTTAAATCTCCAATCAATCAACCACAAGAAAATGTATGTTATTCTACTAGTTTTTTATATTCCATGTACCCCAATCACATGCTAGTTAGGATGAAACCTTGGAAAAAGAAAGTTTGCATGTATAGTAGAGAAAACATAGATCCAATGTTTCTAGGGTTGCATGCATACCATAGGAGTGTTAGAATGGGGCCAGTGTTCATTTAGGATGGGCTAAGCTTGCATGGAAGTCCATTGATAGTCCATGGAGCTTTTAACCCATGGATCCTATGGAAATGAAAGGTCATGGGTATTAGGGTCTACATGGATGTAACCATAATCCACCATACTATACAAAGAGGTCTTTGGCACTTGAAATGGCCCTAGTTTGTCAGATAACAAGGGTGGGCCGATTTCAAGAGTGCATCATATTCTCTCAAAGTCTTCCAAGTTGTTTCGGTGATTTGTGATTCCACTTGAGGCATTCACATTATTGGTGCTAGGCTCTTAAATCTCCAATCAATCAACCACAAGAAAATGTATGTTATTCTACTAGTTTTTTATATTCCATGTACCCCAATCACATGCTAGTTAGGATGAAACCTTGGAAAAAGAAAGTTTGCATGTATAGTAGAGAAAACATAGATCCAATGTTTCTAGGGTTGCATGCACACCATAGGAGTGTTAGAATGCTCAAAACCCTTCAGTGGTATCAGAGCCTAGGCTTGTTTTCATTATACTTGATGCAAATTGCTGAAAAAAGTCGAAAAATCTGCTCACTGTTCAGTAAACTCCCTGAGTCGATGGGGAGGACTCGACGAGTCCAAGTGAAAGTTCATCCTACTCATTGAGTAGGGTCATACACTCGACGAGTAGGAGGCTCAAAGTGCAGAATTTCGAGTTTTATTGCTGGAATTGGACTAGAATCATTACCCTAAACTGTTTTGGACTTATAAAATCTGTTTTTGATGTGGTTATGATTGTGCTAATCCTTTTTCAAAGGTTATTATCAAAGTTTCAAGTTTTTATATATGTTTATATGATTCTTCAAAATTGTTGATATGAATATTCATGCTTATGAGTATTGGTAGATCATAGGAATTATTTGAAAATTGTTTGTTAGTGTAATTCTTGATCTAAATGCCAATTAATGTACTCCATAACTTGTCCTCAAGTTATAGAAATGAAAGGTTTTGAATAGTTTCAAAACGTGCCCTCAAGTTTTGGAATTTGTAAAGTCTCACACATATTAATTCCAATCCCTAGAATTTTAAAAGTTTAAAATTCAACCCTTATACTTTATAGTATTATAAGTTAATAACATATATATATATATATATATATATATATATATATATATATATATATATATATATATATATATAAGATCAAGTCAGTCTTACCGTTAGTAGGCCTCATTCACGAAGCCGGTCTATAAGGAGGGTATTAGGTTGTTGCCTATAAAATGGCAGCTTAATGGGTGTGCACTCTCACCCACCGCTTCCTTGACTGGTGGAGGGTCGTTAGCTGAACAGGTAGGAAAAATACTATAATTCTCATTAAAAGTATAATGATAAATATAAAGTAACTAAATGTTTTATAAATTCCTAATCTTACTTTATGAAAATGTGAATTTGGTGCTAACCCATGAAATTACACTTTGCACCCTGTTAAGTCATTAGTGGAGCGTGTGTGGTTAACCGACACACTAATCTGGGACTGCAGTGTGTGGCAAAGGGTAGCTTGATGTTAATCATAGATCAATGGAGCGTGTGTGGTTATCCGGCACATTGATTAGGTGGTTGTAACATTGGGTGTACCAAGCTAATTTGCATGGTTATTCACTCCTTGTTTGTGATCCTCGGCATCCCAGTCACAAACTTGAAGGGCAAAATCAAGATTTAAATATGCCATTGAATAGTTCAATGAATCTCAAAAGATCTAGGAGTTTCAATTCATTTAAAATCTAATGTTAAGTTTCGTTTTTCATGGTGGAAATTGGTAAATTGTCATTTACCTACCTTCAAATATTTTGTAGCTTGGATTACGTCATCCCTCTTCCAAGTTATAAAATATTGTGTTGGGTCCTAGCCTTAATATTTCATATTGGGTGTTATATTAAGGACTTAAATCAACTAAACTTAAACTTCTCCCTCATAAATGTCTAGTTATGACAACTATGGTCTTCCTTATCCTTTTGGATAAAGCTATCCTAATGAAGATGATATCCTAAATGGCGATGAAGGTGAAAGATTAATCCCTTTGTTGTGCATTAATAGGACTGGAAATCATACTTCACTTCCTCCACCTCCTCCAATTATTCTCCCTAACCCACAAGCTCTTGAAAAGTTCAAGGTCACTCAAACCCTATTGGCAAGCAGTGTCTATGTGTACTCACATCTTGGGGATGAAGTTTCATATTGACAAGTTGGGAGAGTTGGGTATCAAAGTCTCATGGAAGTTGACTGTTGGTTGGGTTCTTCAATCACTTCCGAGTCATCTAGTGAGTTCATTAAGGACTATTATGTGACAGACCACGACATGACCCTTAAAGATCTTACCTATTTGCTTGTTGCTGCTGAATCAACAATAATTTGGGACACTGGTAAAGCAAATTTTGTTGGAAGATCTACTTCCCAAACTTACATGGACATTGACAATGGAAACATTGGAAGTCCAGAAAAGTCTTCTCTTCCCAATGGAAAGGGATCGGCCATAGTCAACCCGGTTGACCAAATGGTAAAGAGAAAGGCTAAGTTTAAGATAGTCCCATGTACCATTACCAAAGAGTCCATATGTTTCAATTGCCAAAGGAAGGGGCATTGGTTGCGAAACTGCCTTATTTACCTGAAAGTTCACTAGGATGGTAAAAGTCAAAAAAAAATTTGACTATGCTTCAGGTAAAGTCCACTCTCTAACTGTATTAAGTTCCTATTTGGAGATTCTTAATACATGATGTGACTAGGTTGCATTTTGATGTTTTATAGAATCGAAAAAGGAGAGGAAGCTTAGAAGAAGAGTATCCTGAATCTGATTGCGAAGATGGATTTCGATCGCATGATTCGAAGATCAGAATTTTGAGCTGCTGCTTAAGAATTATCATAGATTGCTTAGGAATAGATAACAACATAGTTTTCATATGTATTTGCATTGTAAGGATAAGTTTTTCCGCAATTTTTTAAATAAAAGAAAAAATTTTGATTTTATTTATTTTAAGTATCCTTACAATGGGATTTGTGAAAATTATTGTTTATATGATTCCATTGATAACAATATTGGAAAATGTGGTAGTGTCAGAATTTTCATCTTTGCGCTGATCGGGTCCACCACAAAGAACGATAAGTCTATTCGTCATGATTTACTAAAGTTTAGTAAATATGGTTATGCTTACAAGTTTAAGTATAATTCTGAAACAATGGAAAAGTCTCAATGTATGGCAGGACGAATGAGAAGAATCAAATTAGGCAGAAAGATAAAAGTTTCTCCAATCTGAAAAGATGGGAGAGTACTTTAGTATCATGTTTTATGATCATCTTAATGATTATGAATAACCATATCACAATTGATCCTCTAAGGACATCTTAGTGCATTTGTGTGACTAAGAAGAGGAATCGTGAATTGTTGAAATGGTTAAATCAAAAGATGAATCATACTTCGTTCCAAAATTGAGTTTTAGAGTAATACTCCAAGATCGTGCCTTGAGTAACATAATGTTAAGAAGGTTTAAAACACTTATCAAATGTAGAATAAAATGTTTTCTACTCTTGTACATTTGAAATTGGTGAGTTGTGATGTTTTAGATAAAACAAAGACCAACTAAGGCTAATTGTGTGAAGTGTTTGTCTTGATAAGAATCCACACTAACTCTTGAATATTTGCTTTCTCAAGCAATGGTTCTTGACAAGAGAATCTTATATGTCAAGAGGTCAGTGAGAGTCTTAAAGATCTTCAAAAGTTTCAGGAACTAATCAAGGGCATTTTTATCACTAGCACACGACTTGAGGTTTATAACCTATCGTGTTGACATATTCTTGTTTCTGTGCCTATTCCATTTAAAAGTTGACTATGCATGAGAGTTCTATGAGTTCTCAATTGTTTGCATGACAACTTGGAAGACATGGTAGGCCCTTGTGCTGCCAGGTGGCAAGAAGTTAAGATTGAACAAGTTCAGTCCATATGAGTTTGGATTTGTCACTAACCTCCTCTTGTAGTTATCTTTTTGACAAATTGACATGGATAGGAACACATACACCATAAAATCTAATTCTCATAAGGTTTCTCTTCGATTCATGAAAATGATGGCGAGGAAACGCTTTCACTAAGTAGATTTTAAGAAGATAGTTGTTGTGATATTTGCATTCTCAAATTCGGTTATGATTACGGCATCCCTCTTCGTAAATCGAACTGTGAGAAGGGGAAAAAGGTCTAAACATTATGATTACGACATCCCTCTTCATAATTGTTTAGACATACATGTGAGCGATCTGAGGAAAGGTGTATGATTTTGGATACATGTCAAAGCTAGTGGGAGCATAAGTGTTATGCTAATAAGAATATAATTATCATGTTAGTGGGAGCATGATTATTATGTTAAGTATTGCAAGTTAGCAATGTTAATTATAGAAAAAAAAATTCAATTTCCAAAGTTGCAGGGATTGAAAAGTTGTTTTGATATAATTAAGGGAGAGGAAATTATACTTCATTCCAATTCTAAAAGCTTAGATTGAGATTTTAATCAAATTTAGTCAAGTATATATATGAATGTTGTGTTGGAATGGTTCAACATGTGACATCCCCATTTTCACGGTCAGAAAAGACCGATTTTGTTTATGCTTTATAAAAATCGGAGTACCTCTTTTAGTGAAAATGTTGCGGAATTTGTTTCCAGTAAAACATGATAAATACGTTATCAAAGCATTTCCGAAGAAATGTATCCTTATTCATTTTAAAACATTTGGGATGTTATCGTCAATACAGAAACGTAAGCATAAACAGTTTTTACATTCATTTACACTAGTGATCTACATCTCTTTAATCTCTCAGTGTAATGTAACTTCGTATCGACACCTGTGATACAAATAAGCTTGAGTGGTCCAGGTTGGGAAACCTGGTGAGTACATAGGGATTTCAATCCCACAATGTTCTATCATATATATAACTTAGAAGTCACAAAATATACAATTTCACCATATATATATATATATATATATATATATATATATATATATATATATATATATATATATATATATATATATATATATATATATAAGCAACTCTTACCCCACCTCGTTAATCCTTACAACGAGACTATCCATACTCTCAGACCTTAAATTTTACCTCTTACTTAACCCATACTCTCGGATCTAATTCATGCTCTCGGATCAATAATTGTGCCCATTTCGTACTCTCGGATTAGGGAAAAGTGTCTATGTGTAAATCCATTCTCCAAGACTAACGACGAATGACTATGTCCTATCCATACTCCCGGACTGAGGACGACTGACTATGTCTTAATCCATACTCCCGGACTAAGGACAATTGACTATGTCTTAATCCATACTCCCGGATTAATGACAGTTGACTATGTCCAATCCATACTCTCGGACTAGGGACAATGACTATGTCTAATCCATACTCACGGATCAATGACATATACTAAAGTTCTATTCTCTGAGTATAACTCACTCGTACTCGAAAGAAAATACTACCCAATATTCCTCATAATTAATTTAGGTTTACTCTTTATCCTAAATCATCATATATAATCAGGTATGTTCTTTAACACGTATTTCAGGCAACATCAATTAACTCGCACATAAACATATAATTAATACGTCAATCAATACTTGTATTAAATCATGTTCATGAAAGGGACTATGCATTCACTTGATAAGGTGGTGACTCGGTACTCGAACAGCGCTTCGTTTACTTTAAAATAATTTCCTTCGACGAAACCTAGTATTATTACCACTAGATATTAGTCTAATATCTACCGTGACTAATTATTAGTCTTATTATTATTATTATTTTTATTATATAAGCGTTTAAACAATACTTGCAACCACTATGTACACGCAGGGGCCAGACATAAAACACCAGAGGGCAAGACCATTTTGGCATATAGCACTTCTGAAATCCAACAACCCTATGCGGCCCTTTAAACCAGATTCCCCGTACCGCGAGTAGTTAAAAAGATATTATAACGACACTTATATAAGTCATAATAATAACAATACTAATTTTAAATATAAGCTATATTAAAATAGGGTAATCATAACTTACTTACAAGGGGTTTTAGCTAGGAGTCGGGCTCTGCAGGGGCAGAACTTCGTCGCTGAATCTTTCTAAGAAAGATTCGTGCAGCGCTTCAGCGCTCACCTTACTATACTAAAACTACAGAAAGAGAAGTCGAATCACGAGGGACCGAAATGCTCGGGGGATAAGAAGAGAAAGAGTCTTGAATCAAGAGAATGGTTTAAGAAATATGAGAGCCCAAGCCTCTTATTTATAGTAATTGAATTTACAAAACTACCCTCCATAATTACTCAATGACCTTATAGTTATATAAACAACTAAACACCCCTTCATAATACTATTTTAAATAGATTTAACGATATTTGTACTAAACTAATGTCGAAAGTACTCAACACTAGTCTTATAATAACCGCATCGTCGATACCTTTCTAATGATATATACATTTGTATATATATGTGTACGTATATATGATTTATACTTTATTTTATTACGTAAATATGCTATTATAATTTGTAACTCGTTCATACGAACTCCATTTTTGACGTTCTCTATATCCATGCGTTGGTATTTACGAGTACTACAACTTTCATTTAGACGCCGTCAGCTAATTCTCATTCTATCTCAGATTTACAAAACTGTATCGAATTTATCGCGCTCGAAGAGTAGGGACCAAGTTTCGTCCATATATTTAACATACGAGCTCTACTCTCGACATTATTTATATCCAATCATAGGTAAAAACAAGATTTAAAACTTTAATTTAGACTCCGTCGCTTAATTCTCGACCGATCTTAAATTTAACAGTAGGAGGAGATTATACTGTTAAATGTTCGCGTAAAATTCATAACTTCTACATACGGACTCCGTTTTCGTTTGTCTTTTTACCGTTGAGTTCCTATTAATGAGATCTTCAACTCTCATTTAGTTCGCGTAGTCCAAAAACCACTCGAACTAAAATTCGAGTTTCGGGTCGTACACTGCTGTGCCAAATCTTAGAAAATTCATAACTACCTCATACGAAGTCAGATTTGGGCGTTCTTTTTTTTTTGTATGTTCTCGGCTTAACGTATACTATAAATTTTGTTTAGATCACTAAGGCTAAAAAGTCCTCTACCAAAATTCACTATTTACGTCTCCCGGTGCCGTGCCGGTTTTGCCGTAAAACTTCGACGGGCCATAACTTCTTCGTTATAACTCGGATTTCGGCGTTCTTTATATGTACGGAACCCTTATAACATATCATACAACTTGGTTAAGATTAATCCTTCTAAATAATATTCCATAAAAAATTCAGTTTTGATGCTCATCGTCTCTAAATTGACTAGCCCGGATCTGCGGGAGTTACACAACACAAGGAAATTCTATATATGGAAATATTAATTGCGTTCCCAATATTCGATTATGATTACGGCATCCCTCTTCATAGTTCAAAGATTGAGAACATGGCGATAGGAAAAATTATAGCAAAAGACTGGTCTAGGATCATGTCTTTATGTGAGACATTATGAATCGTATCCCATATGCTTCGGATATAGGATCGATTGCATATGCTATAATATTTCTATGTGTTTTGAATTTTCCAAATGTCTAGGGCATTAAGAGGGAAAAAGGACCAAAACTGTATATGACTAAAATGATTAAGCAATTGTCGAGGACAATCTGAGGCTTACCAAAGATTGGTTACTCATGGAAAGTTGGAAGTATAGTGTTAATTTTGGAAGGACCATATTGACATATTCTGAAAAGAGGCAACTCTTGTTCGGAAGTGATAGTCAAAATGGGAATATGGAAATGTTTCCATAAGTGGAAGTTATTCTTTAAATCAGTGTAAGATTAGAAAACTTAATGCAAGAAGGATGTTCAAAGGAATGTACTTTGAATGTGAGACTTCGTTTCCATGGAATTGCTCTCCATTGGAATACTTTGTAATGTCTGTTGCCAAGTCTTTGTGACTTTTGTGCATAGTCATTACAAGAGGATCATTGCATATAAGTTTATAATCTAATAGATTTCAGTAAATGGCAAAGAATCTTGTATTCTTACATTTATCAAAAGGATTTGGAGTTGTGAAATGAGCATCATTGAAATGTTATCAATTGATCTATTTCACAAAGAAAAAGACCATAGATAAACATAGTGTGCGTGCTTGGAGCATGGCATGACTATTGTTTTAGTTCAAGTATTAAGTTGATTATTCGAAACATTATACAATGAATAATGAGTAATCAATATGGTGATTAAATAAAAGGTGTTTTATTTACTCTCAAAAGTTTTGGGGCCATATAAGATTAGTGTTATTCTTGTGTTTCACTTTGCATGTTTTGACTTCCCGAATAACTACTTTATTCAAACTCTCCACAGTCAATCATACTTTGGAAGTATGTATGAACCAAGACTGTCATGAATTGGGTTTGTAGATGTTTAAGGTGTTTAGACATAGCAAAAGTTGCTTCAACATTCATGAGTGCTCATAAGTTTTGAGTATTGGATTAAACCCACGCTCACTTGTATCACTTCATGGAATTTATCTTGAGTGATCGTGAGACGATAATATCATATAAGTCTTCAAACCTAGAGATATGAGTTGTTGATTATGAGTTGGTTGTACATTGATTGTACGAAAACGCATTAGTAACTTGATGTTATAAAACGTGCCTTTGTGTATGATTCAAAAAGTAGTTAGTACAAGCATATGAGTCGAAGTTTATCTGTTTCTTTTTGTCCTTGGAGGATTAGAAGCGATATCTGGGCCACTCGATGATTTTGTTTTGACCTATGTGCCGGGCCCGGTCAGAACCAAATTGATGGTTTCAGTTTAGTTCTATGTCAAACAAATCGGAAATCGGGAAACAAACTGCTGGACAATAAGTATGACGTTGTTCCATGTATCTGTCCGGCTGATATCTTGAGAACAGAGAATTATATGATCACTTATCTAAAATGGCACTTCATAGTTCAACAGAGTTTTAAGAGCTACGATTGCTGGTCGATTCCTGAAGGCATACTTGCAACTATAGTTATCAGACTTATCCAAGTGGGAGAGTGTTGGATAAGGTGTCTAAGTCCATAACTATATTTAGTATGTACTTGACCCGACCCGACATGGTCGATTTGGGTTGCACTTCACTGGAAGAATTTGTATGGATAGTCTTTTGAGAATAGTATATTTATGATTTATTAATATATTATAAGTTATAATATATTAATATGAAATCATATTATTTAATTAGTATTGATCAATAATTAATTTGGAGTTAATTTAGTGATCAAAAAGAAACTAATTAAATATGAACTCTTATATATATAGAATGGGGCCAATGTTCATTTAGGATGGGCTATGCTTGCATCGAAGTCCATGGATAGTCCATGGATAGTCCATGGAGCTTTTAACCCATGGATCCTATGGAAATGAAAGGTCATGGGTATTAGGGTCTACATGGATGTAACCCTAATCCACCAAACTATATAAAGAGGTCTTTGGCACTTGAAATGGCACTAGTGTGTGAGATAACAAAGGTGGGTTGATTTCAAGAGTGCATCATATTCTCTCAAAGTCTTCCAAGTTGTTTTGGTAATTTGTGATTTCACTTGCGGCATTCACATTATTGGTGCTAGGCTCTTCAAGCTCCAAGCAATCAACCACAAGAAAAGGTATGTCATTCTACTAGTTTTTTGTATTACATGTACCGCAATCACATGCTAGTTAGGATGAAACCTTGGAAAAAGAAAGTTTGCATGTATAATAAAGAAAACATATATCCAAGGTTTCTAGGGTTGCATGCACACCATAGGAGTGTTAGAATACTCAAAACCCTTCAGAGTCAACATTGACTGTTGACCTTGACTGTTGACTTTTACTTTGACTAAGGGTTGACTAGTGGGACTTTTGAGGGTATCTTGGTAAGTTGGGATTTTTATGGACTTGGTCCTATGGTGGTTATAGGTGATGAAGTCCGTGGTTGTGATTCGGGAGTTTGATTTTGTCACTACAGATCGACATTGTGAGGTGAGTTGTCCTCACTATACTAACAGGGTCGAAGGTACCAATGCCGACCCTTTTCGGATTTGTATCCGCGTTTATCGCATGTTGATATGCTTAGTAAAATTCTAAGTCGGTATCCTGATATATAGGATGATGTTATGGTAGTGGCCTGTTAGGTCGGTATCCTGGTATATAGAACGATGATATTATTAATGATCTGTTAGATCGGTCTGACTGTTTGTATATGCTAGCATTTGATATTTATGTGTTGATTGTGTGATTGGGGATGGGTTGAGGCAGTCTTGCTTTGTGCTCAAGGCCAACAAAACCAGGGAGGACAGGATAGACTGCAGACCCGGTAAGGGCGTACTAGTCAGATCGGAGACCTGAAGAGCGGTCCGGATAGGCTGAAGGCCCGCGAGGCGATCCAAACATACTGATGGCTCGAAGAGCGGTCCAGATAGGTTGATGGCCCTACTAGGCTGTCCAGTCAGGCTGATGGCTCAGTATGCATGTTGTTTATTTATTTGTTATGATATGGTTATGATTTGTATGGCATTGGTATTCTGGGGGAACTCACTAAGCTTTGGGCTTATAGTTTTGGATTTTGTTTCAGGTACTTCGGATGATCGCGGGAAGGCGAAGGCGTGATCGTGCACCTCCTCGCATTTTTATGATTTTGTTTCTGGGATACTCTGATAGAAACTATTTTGAAAACAATTTGTAATAAATAATGGTTTTTGAAAGTTTGAAAAAGTTTTAATTTTTCATGAATTTTATGGATGTTACATTACATGTTTATGTGATGCAAGTTAAGGACCAATGTATCTAGTACAGTTGATATGGACTCTTCAAATCCACCACAGGGGACGATAACTCTATTCGTCATCATTTTCTGAAGCATTAGCAAATATGATTATGTTTATAAGATTAAATAGAGTTCTAATACTTTTGTAAAGGTTAAAAGAGTAGCAGAACGAATAGAAGAATCAATTAGACAGAAAGATAAAAGATTCTCCAATCTTAAAGTAAATCATGTTTTATGATCATCTTGGTAATTATGGAATTGTATCACAGTTGATACTAAAAGAACATCTTAGTATAATTGTATGACTAAGAAGAGGAATTGAACATTATTGGAAATGGTTCGATAAAAAGATGAGTCATGCTTTGTTCCCAATCAATTTTTAGATCCATGCTCTGTTAACTATAAAACGTATCTTGAAACTCATTTCAAACTAAGAAGGTTGATAACACCTCGTAATATGTGGAGTAATAATGCTCATGCACATTAAGAATTAGGTTGTGATGTTTTTGTTAATCAAGAAACAAAGATAAACTGAGCCCAATTTTATGAAGCTTTTTCTTATCGTATTTGTTTTAGCTCGTCAAGGAATATTCCTTGAGAGAAACTTATATGTCAAGAAGTTAGTGGGATTCGTATTGATCTTAAGAGTTACAAGAATCAACCGACAATGATCATTTTAGTTATCACTAGCGCGCGACCTGAGATTGATAACCTGTTGTGTCTAATTGACATATTCTTATATATGTGCACTTCCAGTTGAGTTAGCAATGCTTATGAGTTCTATGTTCTTCATTTAGCTACAAAAGTAAAAAAAATGTTGGTCAATGAATGTACATTGATCAATATGGGTGAGCTGCTAACAACATAGAAGCACTGGTAGGCCCTTGAGATGCCAGAAGGAAATAAATTAAAAATAGCAAAGTTCAGTCCATAAAGGAAAACTGAATTTGAATTTGGTTTTTCCTAAACCTTGTCTTATGAGTATAGGTTGAAAATGATAGATTCACGTGGATAGGAACGTATGCACCCTCAAATATAAGTGGCAAAGGTTTCGCTCTAATTCATGTAAATGATTATGAGGAAATACTTTTGCTGATAGATTTTAATGATATGATAAAGATCAATATGGATATTGGTTGTGTTAACTACATTCTCAAATTCACAATATAGTTACAACATCCCTCTTCATATTTTGAATTGTGAGGAATGGAAAGGAATTGTTTGAACCTTCAAGAGATATATCTATCTGTCTTGAAGGGTTTAAGCACACATACGTTGGGTGTGTTTGGCACAGAGCTTTTGGAAGCGTTTGGGAGCTTCTAGCTTTTAGCTTTTGACAAAACGCTCTAGTTTAAACAAAAAGCTTCATTTGCCAGTACGAGGGTTTAGCTTTTAGTTTAAAAAAAACGCTCCAAATCTAAAAGCTACTTCATATAGCGTTTAACAAAACGCTACTGAGCTTTTGAAATCAATTTCCATAATTACCCTTAAAAATATATTTATATATTTATTTATTTTTAATCAATTGTCCTTTTATGTAATTTTATATATTTCAAAAGATTCCAGCTACTTTTGCCAAACACTCATATAACAAATAAAAGCTACAGGTTCCCGCTACCAGCTACCCTCTATACGCTACCCGCTACCCGCTACCAGCTACCAGCTACCTGCTAACCGCTAACAGCTAACAGCTACTTTTGCCAAACATGCCCACTATCCAACTAAGGTGTATCAGCTTAAAAATTAGAATTAGAAACTTAATGATTCATCACGTAACATAAATTTGCACTTCCTTAAGAAATTCAAAGAGTATTGATTTCTAGGTATATGTCAAAGCTAGTGGGAGCATAAATGTTTTTGTTGATATTATGTGATGACCATATTTTTTGTAGGAGATAATGTCTCCAACTTCCAAATTGCAAAGTTCAGAATTGTTTCACCATAGTGGACTTAAGGGGGAGAGAGTTCATATTTCATTTTAAGCCTAAAGGTTTAGATCGAATTGTTTAATGGAACTTAGTCAAGACATATATGAATATCATGTTGAAATGTTTCAATATAAGAGATTCGATATATGGAAATATTATATAAAGAGATTAAACAAATATCAAGTCTTTTTGTAGGACCTAATGAATCGTGTCCCATATGCTTCAAATATAGGATCGATCACATGTGCTATAATATTCGTTTATTCTAAAATTTTCAAATGCCTTTAGCATTGTCTGAAAAGGATTAGAATTATTTGTGACTAAAAGTTGTTAAGAAACTGTCAAGAACATTATGAGGTTTTACCAAATACTGGTTTCTTGTGGACAGTTAGAAGTATGATATTATTTGGGAAGGACCATAGTGACACGTTTTGGATTGAGATGGTTCTTGGTCAGAATTGATGGTAATATATGAATATGTAAATGTTTCCATAATGGGAGATGGTTGAAAAGTCTAAATGTGAGTTGGAAGCTTTAATGCAAGATAAGTGTTCAAGGAGTGTACCTTGAATTTGAGACTTCATAACCATGGAATTGTTTCTAGTAACAAGTTCTAATGGAACATTCTATAATATCGAAGGCTCAGTCTCTATGACTTTGGAATCTCGATATCACAGGAAGTCAATGCATGTAAAATTGCAATTCCACTACATATTAAATAAGGATAAGAATTAAGAATTGTTAAATGAGCATCATTATAGTAATGCCATGTCGATCTATTCACAAGGAAGGACCATAGAGATGCATAATATGCATGTTCATAACATGGCATGACTAATGTTATTTGATTTAAGTGGTTAGTTGATTTATCGAAACATTATACAATGAATAAACCCGTAATTTTTATGGTGATTAAATAATATGGATTTATTTCTATTCAATGGGTATGATATCGCAGTTAATTAATTTATTATTGTGTTTCACTTTGCATGTTATACTTCCCTGAGTAATTTAAATATTACTCAAAGCTCCACAGTCGTGCATACTTTTGGAAGTAAGTAGTGAATCAAGACTGCCATGAATTGATTGTAGATTGTCCATAGGGATTGGACATTACATACAAATTGTTGTAATATTCATGAGTACTTTGAAAATTGAGATTTTAAGTCTTAGATAAACCCACGCTTAGAGATTACTTCATGGATTCAATCATAAGTAATTCTAAGACGATAATATCTTCAAATTCTTCAAACAAAGATATATACGTCATATTTTGTGAATCAGACGTGCATTGGTTTACTCCAACGCATCTCGTAATTAGGTGTTATAAAGTGTAATTCCATGCATGATTTGGTGAGTAAAATGAACAATTATGTAGTCAAAGTTTATTTATTCCTTTTTCCCTAACAGGAAAAGCAATATCTTTGGGCCTCTCGGTGATTTGAGTTGATCAATAAGAACCAGGCTTGGTCTAGACTAAATTGATGTGTTCAATTTTGTAGTTTGAAATTTGATCACAAATCAGCAAATCGGGAAACAAATAAATGAACATGAGATTGATCATTTAATCCATGACTCTTTTCATACAATATCTTATAGAATGAAGGAACAGCATATCACTTATCTTAGGGCCAACATTTGATTTGAATCAGGGTTCAACATTGGCTTTGGAAAGCACAATTTGCTATTTAGTTCAAGGTTATACTTGCAATTGTAGTTATAGACTTATCCAAGTAGGAGATTGTTGGATTAAGGTGTCTAAGCTCATAACTAAATTGGTATATTCTTTTAATTAGAAGCAAAGTCCTTTTGGGGTTTCCTTCATAACTAGAACTTGGTTGGAATGACAGTTATAGAGAGAGGATTAATTTATTAGTTTATTATATGATTAATAAATTATAATAAATGATTTGTGAACATATTATATGATTAATATATTAATTGGAAATAGAAAGTTGGTTTGTTAATTTATGATATGAATAATAAATTAAGATTAGATCAATTGTTAAATAATTGATTTGTTAATTTATATGATTAATAAATTAATGTGAAATCAATAAGAATTGATTTATTATTTATTAGATATAATCTAAAATTAATACGGGGTTAAATGAAATTATATAAAGGTGCAATGAATGAATTTTAATTGTTCAATAGTTGAATAAAATAGGCATTTATAAAACCATCCACGCATAAAAGGAAAGGATTTGAATTAGGATTAAATCTATTATTTAATCGATTAAAATCTAACTTTGTTTGCAAGTTACCTAAAGTATAAATAGGACCCATTGGCTTACAAATTTTGTTCATGACATTCCTTATAGGCATATGAACGAAAATTCCCTCATCTAAAGGCCGCTCAAAGCCTTCCATGTTTCCCAGTTGAGGAAGTGTATTGCAGATTAGAGAGGGTCTCAAGTCCGCTCAAAGTCGTCAGAAAAGTTATGGCGACAAGAGGAGGTTAGACTTGGAGTTCCAAGTAGGGGATTATATGTTGTTGAAAGCATCCCCATGGAAACGAATCGTTCGCTTTAAGAAATGAGGGAATTTGGGACCCCGATACATCAAACCTATCAGAGTTTTAGCCTATGCTGGGAAGGTCGCTTATTGTTTGGAGTTGCCTGCAAAACTCCAACAAATCCACAATACCTTCCATGTTTCCCTGTTGAGGAAGTATATTGCATATGATACCATTACAGTGCCTCTCAAGGATATTCGGGTGGATGAGAGGTTGAGTTATGGGGAGCGACCTGTAGCTATTCTCTACTAAAACATAAAGAAGCTTCTGAGAAGGAGATTACACTGGTGAAGGTGCGATGACAGTGCCAAAAAGGATCAGAATGGATGTTGGAACCAAAGGAAGATATACACATACATTATCCAAGGATATTATGGAGGCGATTTTCGTGGATAAAATCCACATAAACAGAAAGAATTGTAACACCCAATTCAGGTATGAGTTAATGTTGGATTAGATGTTTAAGCCCATAACTATTATTGGTATGTACTTGACCCGAGAGTAGCATGGTCCATTTGGGTTGCATATCATCAGGACAATTTGTTAGGATGGATTCTTGAGAGAAGGTTGTATATATGATTTATTAATATATTATAAGTTATAATATATTAATATGAAATCATATGCTTTAATTAGTATTGATCAAGAATTAATTTGGAATTAATTTAGTGATCAAAAGAGACTAATTAAATCTATGGGGACTAATTATGGTAATTAGTTATATTTATATTTATATGTGTTGGGCTTATGATCCATGTTGGACCAAGTTTATAAAGGCCAAATTCATCAAGTTCAACAAGCTACACAAAGAGGTAAAATTCTAACTAGTATTTTGTGTAGTTTATATCATTTGTATGCTAGTAGTAGGTTTAAAGCTTTGGAAACAATATTGCATGTATAATTAGAAAAAAACATAGATCCAAAGCTTTTAGGGTTGTATGTTCACCATAGGATGTTGTAGTATACTAAAACCCAACAGTGATATCAGAGATTAGGGTTGTTTTCCATCATAGTTGATGCTACTTGTTTTCAAATCTTGGAAAAATCGTTTTTTCTTTGGATTCTGCATGATCACCACGAGGTGGTCAAAATTACCACGAGGTGGTGACGGGTCTTGTTCTTATGAGTTAGTTTAGATTAACAGAAAAATTATGTGATAATTGGTTTTCGATTTAAATTGATCTAAAAGTTGTTCATAATATGAGTTTTTGTAACTTGTCCTCAAGTTATATGAAAAGTCTCATTTATGAATTTTAAAACTCATCAATTTTCCATAAGTTATGAAAATGAAGAGTCTTATTTTTAAATGTTTTAAAAGTCTTCCATAACTTGTCCTCAAGTTATGAAACTTGAAGAGTTTTTTCATTAAACTACTTTAAACTCATATGTTATGGAAACCAAAAGTTTTTGAATTGTTCAAAACTCGCCCTCAAGTTTTAGAATTTGTAAAGTTACCCCCATGTATACTTTAATTCCAACCCTTAGAATTTTAATAGTTTAAAATTTAACTCTTATACTATTATAATATTATAGGTGTAATATTTATATATATGTATAAGAGTAAGTCAGTCTTACCGTTAGTAGGCCTCATTCACGAAGTCGGTCTATAAGGGGGGTATAAGGTTACTGCCTATAAAATGGCAGTTTAATGGGTGTCCACTCTCACCCACCGCTTCCTTGACTGGTGGAGGGTCGTTAGCCGAACGGGTAGGACAGGACATTAATTCTCCCATCATTAAAAGTATAATGATAAATATAAAGTAACTAAACTATATTAAATTCCCAATCATAGTTACTTTAGGAAAATGTGAATTTGGTGCTAACCCATGAAATTACACTTTGCACCCTATTAAGTCATTAGTGGAGCGTGTGTGGTTAACCGGCACACTAATCTGGGACTGACAGTGCGTGGAAAAGGATAGCTTGATGTTAATAATAGATCAATGGAGCGTGTGTGGTTAACCGGCACATTGATTAGGTGGTTGTAACATTGGGTGCACCAAGCTAATTTGCATTGTTATTCACTCCTTGTTTGTGATCCTCGGCATCCCAGTCACAAACTTGAAGGGCACAATCAAGATTTAAACATGCCATTGAATAGTTCAATGAATCTCAAAAGATCTAGGAGTTTCAATTCATTTAAAACCTAATTTTAAATTTCGTTTTTCTTGGTGGAAATTGGTAAATCGTCATTTACCTACCTTCAAATATTTTGTAGCTTGGATTACAGAATCCCTCTTCCAAGTTATAAAATATTGTGTTGGGTCCTAGCCTTAATATTTCATATTAAGTGTTATATTAAGGACTTAAATCAACTAAACTTGAATTTCTACCTCATAGATGTCTAGTTATGACAACTATGGTCTTCCATATCCTTTTGGATAAAGCTTTCCTAATGAAGATGATATCCCAAATGGCGATCAAAGTGAAAGATTAATCCCATTGTTGTGCATTAATGGGACTGGAAATCATACTTCACCTCATCCACCTCCTCCAATTGTTCTCCCTAACCCACAAGTTCTTGAATAGTTCAAGGTCACTCAATCCCTATTGGCCAGCAATGTCTATATGTGGTCACATCTTGGAGATGAAGTCACATATTGACAAGATGGGAGAGTTGGGTGTCGATGTCTCGAAGAAGTTGGATGTTGATTGGGTTCTTTAGTCACTTCCTGATGATAGATCACGACATGACCCTTATTGATCTTTCCTATTTGCTTATTGCTACTGAATCAACAATGATTTGGAGCACTGGTAAGGCAAATTTGATTGGAAGATCTACTTCCCAAACTTCCATGGACATTGACAATGGTAACATTAGAAATCCAGAAAAGCTTTATCTTCCCAATGGAAAGGGATCGGCCATGGTGAAGTCATCTGACCCAATAGTAAAGAGAAAGACTAAGTCTGAGATAGTCTCGTGTGTCATTCCTAAAGAGTCCATATGTTTCTATTGCCTAAAGGAAGGGGCATTGGTTACGAAGCTGCCCTATTTACCTGAAAGTTTACTAGGATGGTAAAAGTCAATAAATTTGACTATGCTTCAGGTAAAGTCCACTATCTAACTCTATTAAGTTCCTATTTGGGGATTCTTATTACATGATGTAACTAGGTTGCATTTTGATGTTTTGTAGAATCGAAAAAGGAGAGGAAGCTTAGAAGAAGAGTATGCTGAATCTGATTGCGAAGATGGATTTCGATCGCACGATTCGAAGATCAGAATTTTGAGCTGCTGCTTAAGAGTTATGATAGATTTCTTAGGAATAGATAACAACATAGTTTACATATGTATTTGCATTGTAAGGATAAGGTTTTCCACAATTTTAAAATAAGAGGAAAATTTTTAATTTTATTTATTTTAAGTATCCTTACAATGGGATTTGTGAAAATTGTTGTTTATATGATTCCATTGATAGCAATATTGGAAAATGGATTTGATTCTCGTTTGTGGTAGTGTCATAATTTAACAAATAAGGAAAGATTCTCATCACCCAAATTTCAGTTGGATAGAAACATGGAATCATGCAACTTGTATTGTATGATGAATGAGAATTTTCATCTTTGGGAAATTAAGCCTAATTCCTTGTTCACATGTATATGTGAGTCAAGTGAAGGACTAGGAGATCGGGTACACTTGGTTGTGCGCTAATCAGGTCCACCAAAAAGAACGATAATGCTATTCGTCATGATTTATTAAAGTTTAGTAAATATGGTTGTGCTTACAAGTTTAAGCATAATTCTGAAACATTGGAAAAGTTTCAATGTATGGCAGGACGAATGAGAAGAATCAAATTAGGCAGAAAGATAAAAGTTTCTCTAATCTGAAAAGATGGGAGAGTACTTCAGTATCATGTTTTATGATCATCTTAATGATTATGAAAAACCCTATCACAATTGATCCTCTAAGGACATCTTAGTGCATTTGTTTGACTAAGAAGAGGAATCGTGAATTGTTGAAATGGTTAAATCAAAAGATGAATCATACTTCGTTCCAAAATTGAGTCTTAGTGTAATACTCCAAGATCGAGCCTTGAGTAATATAATGTTAAGAAGGTTTAAAACACTTATCAAATTTAGAGTAAAATGTTTTCTACTCTTGTACATTTGAAATTGGTGAGTTATGATGTTTTGGATAAAACAAAGACCAACTAAGGCCAATTGTGTGAAGTGTTTGTGTTGATAAGAATTCGCACTAACTCTTGAATATTTGCTTTGTCAAGGAATGGTTCTTGAAAAGAGAATCTTATATGTCAAGAGGTCAGCGGGAGTCTTAAAGATCATGAAAAGTTTGAAGAACTAATCAAGGGTATTGTTTATCACTAGCACACGACTTGAGCTTTATAACCTATCGTGTTGACATATTCTTGTTTCTATGCCTATTCCAGTTAAAAGTTGACTATGCATGTGAGTTCTATGAGTTCTCAATTTTTTGCATGACAACTTGGAAGACATGGTAGGCCCTTGTGCTGCCAGGTGGCAAGAAGTTAAGATTGAACAAGTTCAGTCCATATGAGTTTGGATTTCTCACTAACCTCCTCTTGTGGTTATGTTTTGACAAATTCACATGGATAGGAACACATACACCATAAAATCTAAGTGTCATAAGGTTTCTCTTCGATTCATGAAAATGATGGTGAGGAAACGCTTTCACTAAGTAGATTTTAAGGAGATAGAAATTTTGATATTTTCATTCTCAAATTCAATTATGATTACGGCATCCCTCTTCATAATTTGAATTGTGAGAAGGGGCAAAAGGTCTAAACATTATGATTACGACATCCCTCTTCATAACTGTTTAGACACACATGTGAGCAATCTAAGGAAAGGTGTATGATTTTGATAAAGTCTTATCAAAAAATCTCATATCAGAAATCTGAACTTTGGTAAGAAAGTCAATAAAGTATTGATTTCTAGAAGTCCAACTGATTTGTAGAAACATGTCAAAGCTAATGAGAGCATAAGTGGTATGCTGATAAGAATATAATTATCATTTTAGTGGGAGCATGATTATTATTTTAAATGTTGCTAGTTAGCAATGTTAATTATAGAAAACAAAAGTTTCAATTTGCAAAGTTTCGGGGTTTGAAAAGTTGTTTTGCTATAATTAAGGGAGAGGAAATTATACTTCATTCCAATTCTAACAGCTTAGATTGATATTTTAATCAAATATATATATGGATGTTATGTTGGAATGGTTCAACATAAGGAAATTCTATATATGTAAATATTAATTGCGTTCCCAATATTCGATTATGATTACGGCATCCCTCTCCATAGTCTGAATTTTTAGAACAGGGCTAATAGAAAAAATTATAGCAAAATACTGGTCTAGGATCATGTCTTTATGTTAGATATTATGAAATGTATCCCATATGCTTCGGGTATAGGATCGATTGCATAAGCTATAATATTTCTATGTGTTCTGAATTTTCCAAATGCCAAGGGCTTTAACAGGGAAAAAGGACCAGAACTGTATATATGACTAAAATGATTAAGCAATTGTCGAGGACAATGTGAGGCTTACCAAAGATTGGTTACTCATGGACAATTGGGAGTATAGTGTTAATTTTGGAAGGACCATATTGACATATTCTGAAAAGAAGCAACTCTTGTTCAGAAGTGATAGTCAAAATGGGAATATAGAAATGTTTCAATAAGTGGAAGTTATTCTTTAAATCTGTGTGAGATTAGAAAACTTAATGCAAGAAGGATGTTCAAAGGAATGTACTTTGAATGTGAGACTTCGTTTCCATGGAATTGCTCTCCATTGGAATACTTTGTAATGTATGTGGCCAAGTCTTTGTGACTTTATGCATAGTCATTACAAGAGGATCATTGGATATAAGTTTAGAATCTAACAGATTTCAGTAAATGGCAAAGAATCTTGTATTCTTACATTTATCATAAGGATTTGGAGTTGTGAAATGAGCATCATTGAAATGTTATCAATTGATCTATTTCACAAAGAAAAGACCATAGATAAACATAGTGTACGTGCTTGGACCATGGCATGACTATTGTTTTAGTTCCAGTATTAAGTTGATTATTCGAAACATTGTACAAGAATAATGAGTAATCAATATGGTGATTAAATAAAAGGTGTTTTATTTACTCTCAAAAGTTTTGGGACCATATAGGATTAGTATTATTCTTGTGTTTGACTTTGCATGTTTTGACTTCCCGAATAACTAGGTTATTCAAATCGTCCACGGTCGATCATACTTTGGAAGTAGGTATTGAGGCAAGACTGTCATGAATGGTTCTGTAGTTTGTCTAGGTGGCCTAGACATAGCTGCAGTATTCATGAGTGCTCCTGGAATAAGATTCGAGTATTGGATTAAATTCATGCTCATTTGAATCACTTCATGGATTTTATCACGAGTGATCATGAGATGATAATATCTTATATTCTTCAAACTGAGAGATATGAGCTGCAGTCTACAAGTCGGTTACACATTGATAATGTGAAAACGCACCAGTAACTTGGTGTTATAAAACACATTGTTGTGTGTAATTTGATGAGTAAAGAAAGAAAGCATATGAGTCGAAGTTTATCCATTCCTTTTACCCTTGGAGGGATAAAAGCGATATATGTGGCCCCTCGATGATTTAGTGATGACAAACATAAGTGCTCGGCCGGGCCTGGACTGATTTTATTTGTTCAATTAGTCAGTCGTTATAAATCAGAAATCAGGAAACAACAGATGGACAGAGATAATGATTATAATCCATGTCTCAGTCCATATGATATCTAAAATGGAGGAATATATGATCCCTTATCTAATGGACACGTCATTGACTAGGTCAGAGTTCGACATCAGCTTTTAAGAGCTACGATTGCTAGTCGGGTTTTGGAGTCTTACTTACAATAATAGTTTTAGACTTATCCAAGTGGGAGACTGTTGGATTAGATGTCTAAGCCCATAACTATTATTGGTATGTACTTGACCCGAGAGTAGCATGGTCCATTTGGGTTGCATATCATCAGGACAATTTGTTAGGATGGATTCTTGAGAGAAGGTTGTATATATGATTTATTAATATATTATAAGTTATAATATATTAATATGAAATCATATGTTTTAATTAGTATTGATCAAGAATTAATTTGAAATTAATTTAGTGATCAAAAGAGACTAATTAAATCTATGGGGACTAATTATGGTAATTAGTTATATTTATATTTATATGTGTTGGGCTTATGATCCATGTTGGACCAAGTTTATGTATGGATACATAAAGAGTTGGGCCACATGAACCATGGATCATAAACACATGGGTATGGTTTTGGGTTATAACCATGACCCTTGAAATTCAACATATAAATACATGTTCTTAACCTAAAAAACGCCAACATGCATTTCTTGGAGTTCATGGGTGCTTTGGGTGCATGGAACTCTCTCTCTCTCAAGTTCCATCTTTGTCCATGATGTGTTGTGATTCCATTTAAGGCTTGCATACTATTGGGGATAAGCTTTTAAAGGCCAAATTCATCAAGTTCTACAAGCTACACAAAGCGGTAAACTTCTAACTAGTATTTTATTTAGTTTATATCATTTGTATGCTAGTTGTAGGTTTAAATCATTGGAAACAATATTGCATGTATAATTAGAAAAAAAAATAGATCCAAAGCTTTTAGGGTTGTATGTGCACCATAGGATATTGTAGTATACTAAAACCCAATAGTTAATGTCATGCATGGTTAAAGATTTAATTTGGATTGATGGGAATTTTTCCTTCCTACAACGTGGTAGTTAGGCTACCATGACATGGTGGTCTTTTAACTGGCACGACGCGACACCACAATGTGCACAAAACCCTAGTTTTTGGGCCTTAAACCCTATTTAAAGGATGTGAAGACTCACCTTTTATGATTCTCAATCATTAGATCTGTATTTCTAAGCTAGTGTATCCATTTTATGAGTTTTAAGTGAATGGTTATAGTAAATTTTGCAACTTTATTGTTTTATGATGACCCAAGTGTAGAAAATGTGTTAGATCCAGCCTCTACCCTCGATTTAGTGTAATGCATGGAAATAAGACCAAATATCATCATTTTGACCTAAAATCGTGTGAGATTAGCATGAGTTGTGCATGTACATAAATTTATGATTTTTATGGACCATTAATAAGCATTGAAGCCTTCTAGAAAGTTTGAGGCTTAGACTTAACAAAATAATGGCTTAGTGATGAAGTTGTTCTGCTAGAAGAACTACAATGCAATCAAGGGTTGACCATGGCGCAAAGGACAGGGGAGTCCCGCGATTATTTTGTCAGGACTAGACCATGGCCTACCCAAGGGTTTGTCACGATGTGGTAGACTGTGGACTGTGGAATTTTTGACCAAGTTGAATCTTGGTCAATTGTTAGTAAAAGTATGTTTTAGATCCTAGATTAAGGAAAAAATGGTCTTTTGCCCTATGAAGAGGCCTAGAAAGAGAAATAATCGTTAGAGAGGAAAGTTAGATATTGTTTTGGTTAAAAATTACACAAGTAATAATCAACCAAATTGAATGAGAGGTTGTGATGTTCGAGTTGTATAATATTAAATGATAAAGAGAATGACATAATGATTTACAAGGAAAGCCCTTGATCCTTGCTGGGATCTCCGACACAAAACCTTGGGAGGTGATAATGATCACCTACCTTGATGATTTTATTAATATAAAATGATAACTATAGAGAATTTTAGTAAGAACATGTGAATAAATTCGTAGAGTAAGCTCAGAGTAAAAAGAGTGTGTTGTGTGCGAGATACAAGTGTCAATTTATAGTCTAAACAAGCCAACAAGAAGACCGGTATTTGTAGGATCCTTTATGACCAGCTTCACGAACTTTATTTGACTAAGTATTCCGGGTCTTTAGCATAGTTGAGATGATGCTTCGTTGAGAATTGGTCTTCCCTTACTACTTCTGCACATGTGTTAGTTATGAACAAAATATAACCATTATAAATGTTAAATAATAATAATAACGGTGATGGTCGGGATCCTAAGGCAGCTGAGGATCCTGGATATTTGAGGATCCTGAATATTTTGAGGATCCTGGCCCTAACAATTGCCCCAAAGTTATTCCTGAAAATGTAAGAGTTAATTTTGAAAATATTGAAGGAATAACTTAAATTAAAGAGATAAGATGAGAGAGAAAGGTAATTTTCAGAATTAACCCTCAATGGATAGGTAACTTTGAATTTCAACGGGCAGATAACTAGCCGTTAACAGTCAAATCACCTTAATTCCTTTGTATAGATGGACATGATCAGTTTCTTCATTCTATACTCATCACATTCTTCCTTTCTTTACATGTAATACTTTTCGAGTATCGACGATTTACTAGAAGGTAATTATTTCTACGTTTTGATTTCTTTGAGTATGGTTAGAAAAATGGATGTTTCCCATAAAAGTATCTTAGCCCTCCCTGATGATGATTTTATCAATCAAGGTATCCTCTCATATGAGGAGATGTCTTCTTTTGGGGACGATGATATTGATTCTTTAAGACTTAATAAAGCCTATCCTTTCGAAGGTGTTTTTAGGCCCTTCGATCCTCTCATTCAGCCTGACTTCGTTTCTCCCACTTGGGTGTGCTTTCATGAGTACCCTTTCTCCTTTGGTTTGAGATACCCTTTCCTCGGGATTGTCTCTGAATTCTTTAGGGTGACCGGGATTTCGTATATCTAGGCCATGCCAATTTTCTGGAGGATCCTATATTAGATCGACTAGGCAAACAACTCAAAAGGCCTTGAGAAAAGCCTTTCTGAATTGGCATGCGTGTACGATCTCACAACCTTTGGGAATTCTCGTTTCCTCCTTAAGGTCAAAACCCACAGATCTCCTCTAGTCATGAAAACCAAGCACAATGATGGAGCTTGGAAAGGAAGATACCTCTTTTGGAGACGTGACTCTGTTCCCAATGGGGATCTCCTGTCGGATGTCTGGGTCAAAAATGGTAGGATTCTTTAGTATTAATACAAGGATCCTGGAATTCACATCTTCTTATGTTGTTTGCTCCCTTGAATCTTTCAAATTCAAAGAGCTCGTTCCCGTTGCTGAAGATTCTGAAGAGAAGCTTGAGAAGTTCTTAGCCTTGTCTGAAGCCGATAGATCCTTCCGATTCGATCAAAGTATCCCGCAGGAAGGCTCTTCTACCACTAACGTCATGTCAACAGGTAAGGTTCCTTAACTCTTTTCGCTTGTGATGAAGATCCTTAATAGTTGCTTGCTTCACTCTTGCTGACCTTGACAAAACCATGTCGAAGGACCAGCTGGTGGTGAAGAAGGAGAAGAGTTCGTCTTCTCTTCCTCCCAAAAGATCAGTTGTTGACTTGACAATGAAGACTCCGGGATCCAGGCAAAGGAAAACTGCTGAGTCCACGGGTTTATCTTTGGAGAGCCTTGGAGCTGAGGAAGCGCTCCAGAAGTTGTCCTCTTTCTCCCAAGCTATAAGTGTTGATTCTGTTCTTGTTTCATTTTTCATTTTGTTTTCTGCTGACTCACTACATCTTTGTCGTAGGTCTTTGATCATGTTTCCGCTGATCTATGGATCCGAGCGGAGAGGAACAAGCCCTTCAGGGACAGGATAGGATGTGGAAGGCGACCAACGAGGATCTTCTGAGGAGGATGGAGCTTCTCAGCAAGGAGAAGGCTGATAGAGAGGAAGTGCACGTACACGAGATGGGGGAAGTGATATCCGATGCGAAGGTCAGTGCTACAGTGGCCGTTTAGGAGACCGAGATCCGTCTTGCGGAGGATCTTGAAAATGTGAGTTGCTGGGATGTGGATGGTTGGCGCGAGGCACTGGCCAAATTCTCTGGCAAGCCTGCCACCGCCAACCAGGATCATGTACTACGGCTGACCGAGGGGAAAGAGAAGAAGGTCGATGATGACCAGGCTAAGGTCTAGACCTTTTAGGTGATTAGGGTAGCATAATCTTTTGATGTGAACACATGACTTTTGTAAGGTTGTAGGCCTTTTTATTATAATGGTTGATTTTTAATCTATGTTTCCTTTCATATCTTCCTTCTTATCTCTCTTCGTGACTGTTATGACATTAGGATCCTTAAATAATTAGGATCCTAAAAAACTTGGTTCCTACGAACAATCCTGAAACAGAATTTTCTTAGTGAATTATTGCTAGCATATATGAATCTTGGTAATCAAACGATTTTAGTTTAAGACCCTGGAAAATTCAGGATCCTTAAACTTTGTCTAGATTTATTTGAGAACAAGGATAGATGAAACCTGATTATCTCCAAGTTTTTTCTTAAGCTCTATAATTCCTTCAACCTTGAAATTTACTGAGGATAAATATCAACTTAAGAGAGAACTTCGGTTATAAACTTTGACAAAATTCTCGTGTAACACCATAGGATCCTTATTGACGAGGATCCTTATTGACGAGGATCCTAGATCATACAGGGGAAATCCCTCCATAGAATAGCATGTTCTAGGTTATGGACTTTGACAAAATTATCGTGTAACACCATAGGTTCAATAGATAACACGTCAATGTTATATACTGGGGAGGATCCCAACTTGTGATATAATTCATGGGAAAGATCCTTACTTATGATAACATGAAAATGTTATGATTCTTATGTTATTTTGGGGGTAAGATCCCAACTTTTGCATAACATGAAAATGTTATAAACCTTAAGTAATCGCTGGGGTAGGATCCCAACGTGTGATAACATGAAAATGTTATAAACCTTATGTGACTTCTAGGGTAAGATCCAAATTTTTTGATAACATGAAAATGCTATAAACCATAAGGATCTTAACTTATGTTCAAAGAAAAGAGGGTTGCCAAGCCACTGAATCGTGAAATGATCCCCTTATCTGTATCCCATAGTTTGATATCGTGAATTCAGGCGAGGTGTATAAACCTTAATTCGTGTGAAAGAGGTAATTAGCTCTTTAAATGTTAGAGGGGATTAACTACCCTTCAGCGTAGGAGAGATGATCAGTCTCTAGCTTATCTACATGATAGTTTAAAGATTACACCATTGATATAATGGAGTTTCTCAAGTGTTAAGTGTTGGGTTTTATTATAATACAACATCCTATGGTGGACATACAACCCTAAATACCTTGGATCTATGTTCTCACTAATTATACATGCAAAGGTGTTTCCAAGGTATTAAGCCTATAACTAACATACAAAGATGTAAACTACACAAGATACTAGTTAGTGTAACATACCTTTTCATATGGCTGGAAGTCTTGATGCATTTGGCCTTAAGAGCTTAGCCCAATAGTGTGGAAGCCTCAAATGAAGTCACAACACATCAAGCACAAAGGTAGGACTTGAGAGAGAATCTCCATGCACTCTAAAACCTTCATGAACTCCAAGAACATGCACACACACTAGGGTTGGCGGTTTTAGGTCATCATATATGTACTTATATGTGTTGAATTCTAAGAGTCATGGGTATAACCCAAACCTATACCCATGGGTTTTATGATCCATGGTTCATATGGCCCAACTCTTTATGTATCCATACATAAACTTGGTCCAACATGGATCATAAGCCCAACACACATAAATATAACTAATTACCATAATTAGTCCCCATAGATTTAATTAGTATCTTTTGATCACTAAATTAATTCCAAATTAGTTCTTGATCAACACTAATTAAACCATATGATTTCATATTAATATATTAGAACTTATAATATATTAATAAATCATATATAACCTCTTCTCTCAAAAGTCCATCCTAACAAAATGTCCTGATGATATGCAACCCAAATGGACCACGCTACTCTCGGGTCGAATACATACTGATAATAGTTATGGGCTTAGACATCTGATCCAACAGTCTCCCACTTGGATAAGTCTAAAACTATTATTGCGTATGACTCTAAGATCTCGACTAGCAATCGTAGCTCTTAAAAGCCACTGTCGAACTTTGACCAAGTCAATGACATGTCCATTAGATAAGGGATCATATATTGCTCAATTCTAGATATCATATGGACTGAGACATGGATTATAATCATTCTCTCTGTCCATTTCTTGTTTCCCGATTTCCGATTTATGATGACTGACTAATTGAACAAATCAAATCAGTCCAGGCCCGACCGAGCACTTACGTTTGTCATCACTAAATTATCGAGGGGCCCACAGATATCGCTTTTATCCCTCCAAGGGTAAAAGGAATGGATAAACTTTGACTCATATGCTTGTACTAACTACTTGTTGAATCATATATAAAGGCACATTTTATAACAACAAGTTACTGATGCGTTTTCGTACAATAAATGTACAACCAACTCATAGTCAACAACTCATATCTCTAGGTTTGAAGAATATAAGATATTATCGTCTCATGATCACTCGTGATAAAATCCATGAAGTGAGTCAAATGAGCGTGGGTTTAATCCAATACTCAGAACTTATGAGAACTCATGAATGTTGTAGCAACTCTTTGCTATGTCCAACACCTTAGACATCTACAACCAACTTCATGACAGTCTTGATTCATACCTACTTCCAACATATGACTGACTGTGGAGAATTTGAATAACTTAGTCATTCGGAAAGAATAACCTAGCTATTCTGGAAGTCAAAACATGTAAAGTGAAACACAAGAATAATACTAATCACTCTATGGTCCCAAGCACCTTTGAGAGTAAATAAAACACCTTTTATTTAAACACCATATTGATTACTCATTATTCATTGTATAATGTTTCAAATAATCAACTTTATACTTGAATCAAAACAATAGTCATGCCATGCTCCAAGCATGCACACTATGTTTGTCTATGATTCTTACTGTGTGAAATAGACCAATTGAACATGATTCCAATGATGTGCATTTCACAATCCCAAATCTTTATCGTAAATTTAAGAATTCCAAATTCCTACCATTTACCGAAATATGTTAGATTCTAAACATATATGCATTGATCCTCTCGTAATGACTATGCACTAAGTCACAAAGACTTGTCAACAGACATTACAGAGTATTCCAATGGAGATCAATTCCATGGAAACGAAGTCTCAAATTCAAAGTACATTGCTTTGAACATCCTTCTTGCATTAAGTTTTCTAATCTTCCACAAAATTAATGGATAACTTCCACCTATGGAAACATTTGCATATTCCCATTTTGACTATCACTTCTGAACAAGAGTTGCCTCTTTTTAGAATATGTCAATATGGTCCTTTCCAAAAATTTAACATTATACTCCCAATTGTCCATGAGCAACCAATCTTTGGAGACCTTAGATTGTCCTCGACAATTGCTTAATCATTTTAGTCATATCCAATTCTAGATCTTTTCCCCTCTTAATGCCTTAGGCATTCGGAAAATTTAGAAAGGATAAATATTATAGCACATGTAATCGATCCTATATCCGAAACATATGGGACACGATTCATGATGTCTCACATAAAGACGTGATCATAGACCAGTCTTTTGCTACAATATTTATTTATTTGCCATGTTTTCAAATTTTGACTATAAAGAGGGATGTCGTAATCATAATCGAATTTTGAGAACGCAATATATATAGAATTTCCTTATGTTGAACCATTCCAACATAAAATTCATATATATATCCTTGACTAAAGATGATCAAAATCTCAATCTAAGCTTTTAGAATTGAAATGAAGTATAATTTCCTCTTCCTTAATTATAGCAAAACAACTTTTCCCAATTAAAACTTTTTTTTTGTTTTCTATAATTAACACTTAACATAATAATCATGCTCCCACTTACATGATAATTATTAGCATAACAATTATGCTCCCACTAGCTTTGACATGTATCCAGAAATCAGCTGGACTTCTAGAAATCAATAATTTATTGACTTTCTTACCAAAGTTCAAATTTCTGATACAAGATGCTTTGATAAAACTTTATCAAAATCATACACTTTTCCTTAGACAACTCATATGAGTGTCTAAACAATTTTTAGAACTATGAAAAAGAATGCCATAATCATAGTCTTAATTGTTTAGACCATTGCCATTTCACACAAGTCCATGTTAGTGTGTCGGTTAACCACATACGTTCCACTAACGACTATGAGAATCCAAATATCACAATTGCTATCTACCTAAAATCTACTTAGTGAAAGCATTTCCTCAACATCATTTTCATAAATCGAAGAGAAACCTTATGACACTTAGATTTTTTATGGTGTATGTGTTCCTATCCATTTCAATTTGTCATAACCACAAGGGAAGGTTAGTGACAAATCCAAACTCATATGGCCCGAACTTGTGCAATCTAAACTTCTGGCCACTTGGCAGCACAAGGGCCTACCATTGCTTCCAGGTTGTTATGCAAACAATTCATAACTCACAGAACTCACATACATAGTTAACTTTAACTGGAATGAGCACAGAAATAAGAATATGACAACACGATAGGTTACAAGCCTCAAGTCGTGTGCTAGTAATAAACAATAGGTTTCACTCTTGATTAGTTTTTTTGAAACTTTCAAGACCTTTAAGACTCTCGCTTTCCTCTTGACATATAAGATTTTCTTGTCAAGAACAATTCCTTAACAAACAAATATTCAAGAGTTAGTGCGGATTCTTATCAAGACAAACACTTCACACAATTGCTCTTAGTTGGCCTTTGTCTTATCCAAGTCATCACAACTTGCCAATTTCAAATGTACACTAATAAGAACCATCTCATTCAACATTTGACAAGTGTTTTAAACCTTTATTAAGATTTTGTCACTCAAATTACAATCTTGGAGTATTACTCTATGACTCAATTTTGGAACGAAGTATGATTCATCTTTTGATTTAACCATTTCAACAATTCACGATTCCTCTTCTTAGTCAAACAAATGCACTAAGATGTCCTCAGAGAATCAACTGTGATATGATTTCATAATCACTAAGATAATCATAAAACAAGATACTCAAGTACTCTCCCATCTTTTCAGATTGGAGAAACTTTTATCTTTCTGCCTAATTTGATTATTCTCATCCGTTCTGCCTTACATTGAAACTTTTCCAATGTTTCAGAATTACACTTATACTTGTAAGCATAACCATATTTACTAAACTTTAGTAAATCATGACGAATAGTCTTATCGTTCTCTGTGGTGGACCTGACCAGAGCACACTCAAGTGTTCCCCATCCCCTAATCCTTCACTTGACTCACATATACATGTGCTCAAGGAATTAGTCTTAATTTTCCAAGGATGAAAATTCTCATTCATCATACAATACAAGTTGCATGATTCCAAGTTTCTATCCAACTGAAACTTCGGTGATGAGAATCTTTACTTATTTGGTAAATTATGACACTACCACAAACGAAAGAATCAAATACATTTTTTCCAATATTGCTATCAATGGAATCATATAAACAACAATTTTTTTTCCACAAATTCCATTGTAAGGATATTTAAAATAAATAAAATTAAAACTTTTTTCTTTTATTTTAAAATTTGCGAAAAAACTTATCCTTGCAATGCAAATGCATATGAAAAACATGTTGTTATTTATTTCTAAGCAATCTATCACAACTATTAAGCAACATCTCAAAATTCTGATCACCGAACCATGCGATCGAAATCCATCTTTGCGATCAGAATCAACATATTCTTCCTTTAAGCTTCCTCTTTTCTTTGATTCTTAAAACATCAACATGTGTCTTAGTCACATCATGTAATAAGAATCTCATAATAGTAACTTAATAGAGTTAGATAGTGGACTTTACCCGAAGAAGAGTCAAAGCTTTTTGACTTTACCAACCGAGTTGACTATGGTCGATCCCTTTCCATTGGGAAGAGAAAGCTTTGCTGGATTTCCAATGTTACCATTGTCAATGTCCATGGAAGTTTGGGAAGTCGATCTTCCAATCAAATTTTCTTTACCGGTGCTCCAAATCATTGCTGATTCAGCAGCATCAAGCAAATAGGTAAGATCATTAAGGGTCATGTCATGGTCCGTCACATAGTAGTACTAAAGGAACTAACTATGTGACTTAGAAAGTGACTGAAGAACACAGTCAACAACCAACTTCCTCAAGACCTTGACACCCAACTCTCCCGGCTTGTCAATAAGTGACTTCATCTTCAAGATGTGAGCATTCATAGACTTTGCTTGCCAATGGGGCTTGAGTGACCTTGAACTATTCAAGAACTTGTGGGTTAGGGAGAATAATTGGAGGAGATGGAGAAAGCTTGTTCCAAGAGATTTGGGAAGATCATAGTTGTCTGAACTAGACATCTACAATGGGAGATATTCAAGTTAGTTGATTTCGATCCTTAATATAACACCCAATATGTAATATTAAGGCTAGGACCCAACACAATATTTTATAACTTGGAAGAGAGATGCCGTAATCCAAGCTATAAAATATTTGAAGGTAGGCAAATGACGATTCACCAATTTCCACCATGAAAAACGAAATAGGTATTAGGTTTTAATTGGTTTAAAACTCCTAGATCTTTTGAGATTCATTGAACTCTTCAATGGCATGTTTAAATCTCGATTGTGCCCTTCAAGTTTTGTGACTGGGATGCCGAGGATCACAAAACAAGGTGTGAATAACCATGCAAATTAACTTGGTATCCATAATTTTATCACCTAATCGATGTGCCGGTTAACGACACGCGCTCCACCGATCTATGATAAACATTAAGTTACCCTTCACCACTCTTACTAGTCCAGGTTAGTGTGTCGGTTAACCACACACGCTCCACTAACGACTTGGTAAGGTACAAAGTGTAAATTTCATGGGCTAGCACCAAATTCACATTTTCCTAAAGTAACTAAGATTGGGAATTTATAAAACATTTAGTTACTTTATAATAATCATTGTACTTTTAATGAGAATTAAAGTCATTGTCCTACCCGTTCGGCTAACGACCCTCCACCAGTCAAGGAAGTGGTGGTTGAGAGTGGACACCCATTAAACTGCCATTTTATAGGCAGTAACCTTATACCTCCCTTATAGACCGGCTTCATGAATGAGGCCTACTAACGGTAAGATGACTTTGTTCTTATACATATATATATATATATATATATATATATATATATATATATATATATATATACATATTAACCATTAATATTATAATAGTATAAGGGTTGAATTTTAAACTTTAAAATTCTAAGGGTCTAACTTGGAATTAAAGTATACATGGGGGGTAACTTTACAAATTCCAAAACTTGAGGGCAAGTTTTGAACAATTCAAAAACTTTTCAATTCCATAAAATATGAGTTTAATGAAGGACTTAAAAAACTTTTATTGAAAAGACTCTTGAACATCCATAACTTGAGGACAAGTTATGGAGTTCATAAAACAATTTATGACAAAAGAACTCTTCCAATGTGTAACCTATGGTTTTTAATGAAAACTTAACACAAAACTTTTGGTTTTTCATAACTTGAGGACAAGTTATGGAATCCATTAAAAACACATTAATATCATCAATTCAACTAACAAACATGTCAAGAAAACTATGATCAAGATTAAACTCATATGAACAAGATAATTCAAATCAACCAACTTTCATGTAATTAGCCTAACCATTAAACTAATACAAAACATGAATTTTATGACAATTATCTTTTGAATTGGATTAGAATGATCATTACCACATCAAAAACAGGTTTATAAGTTCAAAAACAGCTTAGGGTAATGATTCTAGTCCAATTTCAGCCTTAAAAGTCGAAAATATGCTGTCTGGGGGTCCAACTCGTCGAGTGCATGAACCAACATGACGAGTTGGATGATTTTGTTCATGGACTCGGCGAGTCCATCAGTGGACTCGGCGAGTCCAGTGCCCAGAAAGCCAAAATTTTCGATTTTTAAGCTATTTCAGCAAGTATAACATGAAAACAACCTGACTCTGATACCACTGTTGGGTTTTAGTATAATATAACATCCTATGGTGCACATACAACCCTAAATACCTTGGATCTATGTTTTCACTAATTATGCATGCAAAGGTGTTTCCAAGGTATTAAGCCTATAACTAGCATACAAAGATGTAAACTACACAAGATACTAGTTAGTGTAACATACCTTTTCATATGGCTGGTAATCTTGATGCATTTGGCCTTAAGAGCTTAGCCCCAATAGTGTGGAAGCCTCAAATGAAGTCACAACACATCAAGGACAAAGGTAGGACTTGAGAGAGAATCTTCATACACTCTAAAAACCTTCATGAACTCCAAGAACATGCACACACACTAGGGTTGGTGGTTTTAGGTCATCATATATGTATTTATATGTGTTGAATTCCAAGAGTCATGGGTATAACCCAAACCCATACCCATGGGTTTTATGATCCATGGTTCATATGGCCCAACTCTTTATGTATCCATACATAAACTTGGTCCAACATGGATCATAAGCCCAACACATATAAATATAACTAATTACTATAATTAGTCCCCATAGATTTAATTAGTATCTTTTGATCACTAAATTAATTCCAAATTAATTCTTGATCAACACTAATTAAACCATATGATTTCATATTAATATAATAGAACTTATAATATATTAATAAATCATATATAACCTCTTCTCTCAAAAGTCCATCCTAACAAATTGTCCTGATGATATGCAACCCAAATGGACCATGCTACTCTCGGGTCGAATACATACCGATAATAGTTATGGGCTTAGACATCTAATCCAACATTAAGACGCTGAGATCTTTGTGTGTCAAGATCCTTATGTTTCAATCTCGAGGATCCCTATATTTTAGGATCCAGAGGATCCTTATATTTTAGGATCTTCAACCCCGAGGATCCTTTCGTTTTAGGATCGTTACTCATGGATATCCTTAGTTGTACGTTGTTCTTCATAGCAAACGGTAGCTAAGGGTGGGCATTAGTCTAGCTAACGCCCCTCCGATGCTTAAGTTAGTCATGTGACAATTGTCAATTTCTGGTCAAGTCAAAGTCAAACAAAGTCTCTCTAAATCTCTCCCACTCTATCTCTCTCTCCCAGATCTTTCCCAAATATCTCTTTGTATCTCAAATCTCTCCCAAATATCTCCCAAATCTCTCTCAGATCTCTCTCAACTTTTTATAAACATCTGTACTATCCCAACCCCTTCCTTTGTTGAAAACAGCTCAAAAACCAAAAGAGAAAAACCAAAAGGCCCCACTTGGTCCGGAACCCTCTTGACTCCTGACACTCCTGACTCCGGACGAATGCTCCTGACTCCGGACACTCCTGACTCCGGACGAACGCTCCTAACTCCAAACACTCTTGACACTCCTGACTCTGGACGAACGCTCCTGACTCCGAACACTCGTGACACTCCTGACTCTGGACGAACGCGCCTGACTCCGGACACTCCTGACACTCCTGACTCCGGACGGACGCTCCTGACTCCGGACACTCCTGACACTCCTGACTCTGGAGGAACACTCCTGACTCCGGATACTCCTGGCACTTTTGACTCCGAACGGACGCTCCTAACTCCGGACAGTCGTGACACTCCTGACTCCGGACGGACGCTCCTGACTCCAGACACTCCTGACACTCCTGACTCCGGACGAACGCTCCTGACGCCGGACATTCATGACTCCGGATTGTGCTGATTCGACTCCGAAACTTGAAGGCCAACTTCAGAACTCATCTTTTTGCTTCGGAAATGACTTCTTGACCCCGGAACCCTCGCAGACTCGGACCCCATTCCATATCTTTGACCATTTCGGACCTTTTAGCAATTTTAGGAGTATTTGACGTCAGGAACACCCTCAAACTCGTAATTCTCATGACTAAAACCCTCTAAACTCCTATTTTATGCCAACCTTGAAGAGTTAGAACACATTTTTACGAATAATGTCTAAGACTCATTATTTTATTCATAAAGTAATCACCCACTTTATGTCACTATTCACACCTTACCTAGTCAAATCTTTTTCCTTTTTCATGTCATCCCAACACTCCATCAGAATTGCCCTAACCAAATCCATCCAAGAGATCTTATTCCTCACCTTCAAAGTCTCATTTGCCTCCACCAAAAACACACTTTTCTCTCTCCCTTTTTCTCAGTCACGGTCTTCTTGACAAAAAGTATTCAAGAGATTTCCTACATTGTAGGTAAGTTCCTTCATTCAACTCCTAAATACTTGTGACAACCGTCAAAATTCGAGTCGGTTCTAGATTTGACTAGACTTAGTTGCACATATAGGCACAACACATATTAGACTTAGTAACTAGAAGCTAAGTTATAACCTAGTAGAAACTTGGAAACAGATAGAAACAATGGATGGTGTACTTAGATTTCACATTGATATGAGAATTCTACTACTACTTAAGTGTAGTGACTATCCATATTTGGGTCACTCTTTGACTCGAACACCATTTCATGAATCATATACATACATTATGCACTTGACATAGAAGTAGAAATTAGGTCAAAGTCTCATAGAAACTTAAGTCAAAGTTGTAGACTAGGACTAGTATACTTGATTCCTCAATTTCGCTTGAATCTCGGAGTCACTACATAGAATGCCAATAAACCGATAAAAATAAATTACAAACATTATTTATAACTATAAAAGAGTTATAATACCATAAGATAATTTAAAGTCTCAAATATTCTATTTATTTTGATATTCAAAGTTTATTAAACTCCAAAACCCTAAAAGCCATAAAAACTCATATTTATAAACTTTAACCTTAAAAATTTCTATAAAAATAATTATGAAACTTATAATATGATCTTATAATAATAAAAATTATGAGAATGCATTTAAGAAAAATAAAATTTAAGTCATTAGTATTTAACCTTATTTTCTATGCAAAAAAAAAAATCAAGGTTTTGTGAATGAAAATTAAAATAAGGTGCATATTTTATTAAAACTTGATATTTTTATAAAATAAAGTTATAATTTTATAAAATTTAAGAGAGGGAGACCCTCTCTCCACTCCAAAGTCGGACTCCCTCCTCCCAAGATGCCTCTCCTATTCCCAACACAAAATGATTCTTCTTCTCTCTCACACTCCATATTCCCTCATTTTCTCTCATTTCTCTCTCACACTCTCACACACATTTTCTCTCTTCCTCCCACTATGAACCACGAAATTTTACAGCCAACATGTCCAAGAACACTCAAGATACTCAAAATCTTCATCATCTAATGGTGTTCATTAAGGTAGAACATGATTTCCTTTCATTTTCCTTCAAGTTTTCATGGATTTTCTTGCATTTCTTTGTTCTTCTACACCATTCTAATGAAAGATCATGAACACATAAACATACACACACACAAACTCACGGTTTTGATGACGATGGTGGTAGGATTTCAACCAAAAACAACATGCATGTTGTAAATGGTGAAATCCAAGGACCTAAACCTAAGTCAAAATCAAGGAAATGCACTTTTCTACATGTTTTGGTGGTAAAACACCACATGCATCCAAGGTTTTCTTTCAAAAACGATTTTTGAACATTTCAAACTCATGAATGGTCTTCAAACAAACATGCATGTGATGATCTTCAAGCTTAGAAGCTAGATCATCAAAGTATGTTGTTAAAAGCTTTCAAATATGTTCATGAAGGATTTATTTCCAAATAAATATCTAAAACTCCTTTTCTGACCAAATCCGATTTTTCCCAGATTCCCATCAACAAAATAAGATGCTCTGTAAATTTCCAGAAAATAATTCATTTTTCTCGAATTCTTATAATTATTGCAACAAAATACGTCAATAAATCATATAAAATACTTTCTGAGGTCTATAAATCCTAGGAAAATTCGTGGATGACCCTTATGGTGCATAATGACCCCTAATAAAATTTCATCGATTTTTGTTACTGTTTGATGTGTCTTTTGATTTTCTTTTTGTGTGGTTCCAATAAATCACAAAACCACTTTAGAGAGTGTGAAAATGCCATCTAAATATTTTCGCACCTCTTACCAGAGGTGGAAGACTCAGAAAAATAATTTCACGATTTTTCATTATACATTTCTATTTTTCCCCAATTTTTGTAATTATAATGGCCTAAAAATAGAAAAAATAGTTCTGATTATCCAAAATTCATGAACAATTACCAGAACCTCTTTTGGTACATTAGGAGCCTACATAAAAATTTTGATGATTTTTCTCTTCTGTATACTATTTTTCTCCTATTTTCTAAGGTTAAATACACTTAAATACACTTAAATACACTTAAATACCCAAAATCGGATTTCAGTATATAAAAACCACATTTAGTATTTTTCCCAGATTATTTATTCTGAAAATGAAGTGTACAAAAATTTTGGTAATTTACTTTAACTGTTTAATAATTATTCTCCAATTAATGATTATTTAAGAGGATAAAACAAATAAAAATAGAAAGACTAATTGAAAAATATCTTTTATATTTTTCAAAGCTTCTAAATGTATAATAAAAGTGTTACAAAAATTTTGGGCAATTTTGGAAACTGTTTTCTATTTATTTCAATTTTTATTAGAATAAATGCTCAAAAATCATAAAATTGGGTTAAACAGTTTAGAAATCAATTTTTATATTTTTTCCCAGCTTAATAATGTTTAATAACAGTAATATAAAAAGTTTGGGTAATTTTGGAAACTGATTTCTATTTTTCATGAATTTGTATCTATTTAGAAAATTAAATATATGAAAAATGGTTATACATATTCATACTCCATGAAAATTTATCTAGAAGTCTTTTAGTACATTTAGAACCAAAATCTAAAGTTTGGTAATTTTTATTAACTGTTTAGTATTTTTCAAGATTTTATGGTTATTCAAGAAACTAAAATCGTGAAAAAATAGTCAGACAAATCAAAAATTCAAGAAAATTTATCTTGAGGTCTTTCACTTCAATTAAAACTGAAATACAAACTTTGGGAAATTTTAGAAATAAATTAATTTAGTTTTTGAATATTTAATCATTGGAACACCTCTTAAATTGTTAAATATTAGCATTTCAATAATGGGAAATTTCCACTTAAATTGTTATATAACAATTGATTCATTGAAATTTAATTTTCACAGAAAAATGTTTGTAACTTATCAATATTAAATTATGACACAATATTGGCATAATTCTATTGTAGTAGTAAGTATACTAGTGTTAGATTTCGATTAGAGACTCACTAGCGAATACCATTATTGTAGGAATCGATAGTGGTACAAGTGGAACTTAGCTCAAGGCATCATTTGCATCATCTCAATACATATTGTGAGTATTCACGCACTCCCCTATTTTCAGTTTTTATGTTTTGGGGTGGAAAAGCATGTCCCGAAAAACTATTATTTGAATGTTGTATTTAAATTGATTTGTATCAAACATGATTGCTATTTTATTGCTATGTGTCTCTATGTATGTCTATGCAACACGGAACATGAGAACTTATCGTACTAAGGCCCTTCCCTTATCTCTAACCATTAACTCTTTGAGCCAATTGTCATTATGGATAGCGCTATTAGGAATTGACAACTCCTCACTCGCCCTATTGCTGGAGTGCATGATACCATATTCATCTATGGAACGATAAGCATAGATCTTGATAGGGCTTCAGTCATAGGTTTGGTTGAGACTGATTGTTTGCTCATACACATACAAACTCGTTTCTCGTTATAGCAATAAACTTGTTATTAATTATAGCAATGAACTTTGTTTCTCATTACAACAACGAACTTCTATTACTGAAAACTTATATACATGTTTCAGCAATGAAATTGTTTGCTCCTTGTAGCAACGAAACTGATTGCTCATTTTAGCAATGAAACTTGTTTACTCGTTTGAGTAACGAACTTTATCTTCCATGAGAATATGAATGTTGCATCTTATTCGGGCAACATACTTTATCTCTCATGATGACAAAGAACTTTGTTTTTACAAACTTATTTACTTATTTTAACAATATACTTTTATTATTGGAAACTTTTATCAAAAATTTGATTCAATTCATGGAACCAATATTATTTTGTTTATCTGTGAGTACTCACCAACTATTTTTATAGTTGACGCTCGTTTTACATGCTTTTTCAGGAATCATCGAGTAAGTGGCACTTAGGGACACTTCACTTTTAGGAGCATTCGCATGTGTTGTATTTCAATTTACATTGTAATTTCTTTTAAAAAGTTGTTCAAACCCATTGTAAAATTGTAATGATTTTTAATACTATGGTTGGTGTTGTCTTTTAACTTTTGCTATGAAACCCTTTATACTGTCACGCCTCGTGTTTCCGCTTTAGCGGGGTGTGACAGAAAATGGTATCAGAGCCGAAGGTTATAGAGAATACCGGTTTTCCTTTGGAGAACCACAACTATAGCCAAAAATTTTCAAAATGTTTTAAAAAATATTGAACATACTACTGGTATAACTAATTCGAGTACGCATTATTGGACTTTAATTAAGTATAGCCTGGCCAACTATGCTTAATTAAGGAAACTTAATGCGAGGCTTGAAACGGTTATAGTAGAATTATGTTCAAAACGATTTTCAGTTTGAACTCTTGAAAAACAAAGTTTTTCGGTGTGCGTACGGGCATTGCATATTATAGGCATTCATCTAGGTACACTTAGAAACTAAGTGCACTTTTACCACAATGTCTTTATTTAGAAATATTCTTGTCCCTTATCAAGTGCTAGGTTAACCACTTAGGTTATATCACTAGCCACTCTAGGAGCAATGCACATAGTACTAAGAATGGGTATTCCCTGGTAGCTATTGACTTTAGATGTAAGGTTAGTAGCTTGATATACACTAGTAATAATCTTAAGTCGAAACCTATGCCAATTATTCCTTAATACCTCTTCATCGTCTTCGTATTAGAGTTACAACTAGGAAAAAACGTTTCGATACCGACACAAATGATAATTGGAGCATCGTGTAAGCAGGTAGATGAGTCGCCACTAAGTAATCACTTGGATACCATTGGCATGCATTCCGGATTCGACTCACAAGGAGACACGGAGGTTTAACCTATATGTGAGATCTTATTTCTACGCTACGATTTAGGTCTAGGTTGTTTCCACCTTGAGGTTAAAACTTAACATAGGATATCCCTTTGACCTCTATAAAAGGTCGTCAACTGCATTGACGCCATAAAATGTTTTTCAAACAATTTTTCTTGTCCTTTATCTTAGGAAAAAGACATCGGTACTCGCCTTATACTCGTCTTATACTCTCCTTACTATTTAGATACGATCAGCTACACTAATCTACTTATTCCTTAATTCTTAATCTTCCATCGAAAAGTTATTTCGTTTCATCGGTTTTATTTATCATCAATAAAATATTTTATAACCACTTCAATCAACTTAGTAGACATTTCTTAACAATGTAAGCCATATTCTCACTAAAAACCTTTTGACAACATGCTTTAACTTAACACTTTTCTTCAAAACTAAATTTAACCATTATTGGTTTTAATCTTGCTATTTCAATTTTATTTCAAATCCATTTCAATGGATAGATGTGTTTTTAAGGGCATATAAACCATTTTAAACCTTGCTTACCATTTTGACACGTTTTCGAAAAACTTAGAAACATTTTCTTTTATAAAAGTGTTTAAACTCTATGCTATAAAACTTAAACATATAACATTGAAGTCCTATTATATGTAAAAGCGTCCTCGGATTTTCGAAACCACTTTTGCTTTGACACATTTAACCGCTTTCTCATTTAGTCATTGTAATTTACTTTAATGTGTTTTCTCGAAAACACAACATGATATTTATGCAAATGTCTACTTCAGACATGTTTATAAGACATATCTAACGCTTGTAATTCAAAACATACCTTATTTGTGTACTTTGCTTCAATATAGTTTTATAATCTATAAAGATTCTAAAATATAAAGCATTGCAAAACTTAGTGTTCACTTTTAAATTTCCAGTGGCACACTTTCGACAATGCACAATTATTCATCTAAATATGTTAAGTCTTTACCTTATCCGTTTTAACCATTGTTGGACTCCAGTCAAAAAGGTCAAAGCTGTCGGAATTTCAATTACAAGTTTTAGTGTTCCTTCTTTTTCACAAATGGAGTTTAACTTAATAGATAACTCATAAATTTTTAGAAAACCTTTTAAAACTCCCACATGTCTATTTAATCATCAATATACATCAAATATTGAAGTTTGAAATATATCTCAACCTGGTTTTAAATCTAGCTATATGTATTGTTCTTAAAATCTTAACAATAACAATCATTGCCGCCGCTGCCTTCCTTTTTCTTTCCCCCAAACTTTATTTCTCGCTCTCCTTCTGATTTTAGTTCTCGCACGACATAATATTAACATAATACATTGTCTAACTTTGTTTCTATTTATTTTGCTTCTCTTGGTACCATGTTCATAGACATATAGACTAGAAGTCTACCCTTTCGTTTTGAGCGATTAATACGTGTATAGTTGTGAGTCATAACTTCGATTTAGTCAACTTTGATATATTCAATTATGCCTTTTACCATATACATCTTGTTTTTATTTTTAAATCTACAATAAACAAGTAATCCTTATTTACATTTGCTCTTTCGTTCTAAATTTGGAAACTTGATTTAAAATGCAAGTTTCATTGTATCTTTCGTTATAAGTAATACACAAGATTGATACCTTTATGCTTATAATTTTTCTATATCCGAAAAATATATTTGAAGGATATGTATCCTTATGTTTCTTCTTTTATTTAAATACATCAAAAGTTTTAAATTTTACGATTATCTATTCTCTAAATGATTGTTTTTGTAGAAACACTAAACTATGAATGCACTATTTTCAAAGATTAACATTTTTACACCTTTCTTAAAATAGTATTCTACTTTGCAATTTTCAGTGAGTTCCTAAACTCTCAAACTTGTTTTCATAAGTATTCTGACTCCTCGTAAACTAGAATTTGTCCTGACTTAGACAATTGGACAATTTCTCAAAAGTTTAATACAAATATTTCTATACAAATTCCTTTAATTACGACTTAAACATTTAACTTTAATTTATCTTTTTATTATTTCACTACTTCGTTTGATCGTCACACATGTATTTTCATTATCTTGGAATTATTACACATTTTGATAATAGTGAGATTACTTATCATTTCTAATCACTCAAATTGTTATCTAGACAAGGTGGTTTAATTTATCATAAACTTGCATCGCCTCCATTTGCGACAATGACTCTCTAAATATATTTATAGTAAGAGTAACCGTGGTAGTAAATATTGCTTCGGAAATCCTCGATCGTTTTGTAACTTATTTTATAGACGATACTTAAATAGCCTTTACATTTGAGATGTACCAAAACTTCGTTGTCTACCCTTAGTGCATATTTTTAGGAACGTACTCTCGATCGCCTCCCCTTTCATTCGTGCTACCCTTCTTATTTCGGAATATAACTTTTCCAGATATAGTTGCCAACCCGGAAGTGAACAAATTGTTCCTAATCTCTTCTTTATTAGGTGGCGAATTTACACTTAGTGCTAATTTAGAATGCGACCTGAGGATCAATGTGGATTTAATGCTCAATGCAGTTGGTGCTTCAGCAAAACTTATAACGTTCTTTTAATTTAGATAATATCTAACTATATAATCTTTTTCAACTAGGTCACCATGGTTGGATCATGATTTCCATGATCCTAATTTCTCACAATCTAGACTATAGAACTCAAATTAGGGAAACATTAATTTGATTATAGCTAAAGAATTGGGCTCTTCCCTTGAGGAATTAACCCAAAATAATCAAAGAGCTCTTCAAGTCACCATCCCCCCCAATTATACAAGTGTATTTGGCTGAATCTAATAGAATGTGTCACGAATTGAATTTCGGGACGAAATTCTTTCAACCGAGGGAGACTGTGACAACCGTCAAAATTCGAGTCGGTTCTAGATTTTACTAGACTTAGTTGCACATATAGGCACAACACATATTAGACTTAGTAACTAGAAGCTAAGTTATAACCTAGTAGAAACTTGGAAACAGATAGAAACAATGGATGGTGTACTTAGATTTGACATTGATATGAGAATTCTACTACTACTTAAGTGTAGTGACTATCCATATTTGGGTCACTCTTTGACTCGAACACCATTTCATGAATCATATACATACATTATGCACTTGACATAGAAGTAGAAATTAGGTCAAAGTCTCATAGAAACTTAAGTCAAAGTTGTAGACTAGGACTAGTATACTTGATTCCTCAATTTCGCTTGAATCTCGGAGTCACTACATAGAATGCCAATAAACCGATAAAAATAAATTAAAAACATTATTTATAACTATAAAAGAGTTATAATACCATAAGATAATTTAAAGTCTCAAATATTCTATTTATTTTGATATTCAAAGTTTATTAAACTCCAAAACCCTAAAAGCCATAAAAACTCATATTTATAAACTTTAACCTTAAAAATTTCTATAAAAATAATTATGAAACTTATAATATGATCTTATAATAATAAAAATTATGAGAATGCATTTAAGAAAAATAAAATTTAAGTCATTAGTATTTAACCTTATTTTCTATGCAAAAAAAAAATCAAGGTTTTGTGAATGAAAATTAAAATAAGGTGCATATTTTATTAAAACTTGATATTTTTATAAAATAAAGTTATAATTTTATAAAATTTAAGAGAGGGAGACCCTCTCTCCACTCCAAAGTCGGACTCCCTCCTCCCAAGATGCCTCTCCTCTTCCCAACACAAAATGATTCTTCTTCTCTCTCACACTCCATATTCCCTCATTTTCTCTCATTTCTCTCTCACACTCTCACACACATTTTCTCTCTTCCTCCCACTATGAACCACGAAATTTTACAGCCAACATGTCCAAGAACACTCAAGATACTCAAAATCTTCATCATCTAATGGTGTTCATTAAGGTAGAACATGATTTCCTTTCATTTTCCTTCAAGTTTTCATGGATTTTCTTGCATTTCTTTGTTCTTCTACACCATTCTAATGAAAGATCATGAACACATAAACATACACACACACAAACTCACGGTTTTGATGACGATGGTGGTAGGATTTCAACCAAAAACAACATGCATGTTGTAAATGGTGAAATCCAAGGACCTAAACCTAAGTCAAAATCAAGGAAATGCACTTTTCTACATGTTTTGGTGGTAAAACACCACATGCATCCAAGGTTTTCTTTCAAAAACGATTTTTGAACATTTCAAACTCATGAATGGTCTTCAAACAAACATGCATGTGATGATCTTCAAGCTTAGAAGCTAGATCATCAAAGTATGTTGTTAAAAGCTTTCAAATATGTTCATGAAGGATTTATTTCCAAATAAATATCTAAAACTCCTTTTCTGACCAAATCCGATTTTTCCCAGATTCCCATCAACAAAATAAGATGCTCTGTAAATTTCCAGAAAATAATTCATTTTTCTCGAATTCTTATAATTATTGCAACAAAATAGGTCAATAAATCATATAAAATACTTTCTGAGGTCTATAAATCCTAGGAAAATTCGTGGATGACCCGTATGGTGAATAATGACCCCTCATAAAATTTCATCGATTTTTGTTACTATTTGATGTGTGTTTTGATTTTCTTTTTGTGTGGTTCCAATAAATCACAAAACCACTTTAGAGAGTGTGAAAATGCCATCGAAATATTTTCGCACCTCTGAGCAGAGGTGGAAGACTCAGAAATATAATTTCACGATTTTTCATTATACATTTCTATTTTTCCCCAATTTTTGTAATTATAATGGCCTAAAAATAGAAAAAATAGTTCTGATCATCCAAAATTCATGAAAATTTACCAAAACCTCTTTTTTACATTAGGAGCCTACATAAAAATTTTGATGATTTTCTCTTCTGTATACTATTTTTCTCCTATTTTCTAAGGTTAAATACACTTAAATACACTTAAATACCCAAAATCGGATTTCATTATATAAAAACCACATTTAGTATTTTTCCCAGATTATTTATTCTGAAAATGAAGTGTACAAAAACTTTGGTAATTTACTTTAACTGTTTAATAATTATTCTCCAATTAATGATTATTTAAGAGGATAAAACAAATAAAAATAGAAAGACTAATTGAAAAATATCTTTTATATTTTTCAAAGCTTCTAAATGTATAATAAAAGTGTTACAAAAATTTTCGGCAATTTTGGAAACTGTTTTCTATTTATTTCAATTTTTATTAGAATAATAGCTCAAAAATCATAAAATTGGGTTAAACAGTTTAGAAATCAATTTTTATATTTTTCTCAGCTTAATAATGTTTAATAACAGTAATATAAAAAGTTTGGGTAATTTTGGAAACTGATTTCTATTTTTCATGAATTTGTATCTATTTAGAAAATTAAATATATGAAAAATGGTTATACATATTCATACTCCATGAAAATTTATCTAGAAGTCTTTTAGTACATTTAGAACCAAAATCTGAAGTTTGGTAATTTTTATTAACTGTTTAGTATTTTTCAAGATTTTATGGTTATTCAAGAAACTAAAATCGTGAAAAAATAGTCAGACAAATCAAAAATTCAAGAAAATTTATCTTGAGGTCTTTCACTTCAATTAAAACTGAAATGCAAACTTTGGGAAATTTTAGAACTAAATTAATTTTGTTTTTGAATATTTAATCATTGGAACACCTCTTAAATTGTTAAATATTAGCATTTCAATAATGGGAAATTTCCACTTAAATTGTTATATAACAATTGATTCATTAAAATTTAATTTTCTCAGAAAAATGTTTGTAACTTATCAATATTAAATTATGACACAATATTGGCATAATTCTATTGTAGTAGTAAGTATACTAGTGTTAGATTTCGATTAGAGACTCACTAGCGAATACCATTATTGTAGGAATCGATAGTGGTACAAGTGGAACTTAGCTCAAGGCATCATTTGCATCATCTCAATGCATATTGTGAGTATTCACGCACTCCCCTATTTTCAGTTTTTATGTTTTGGGGTGGAAAAGCATGTCCCGAAAAACTATTATTTGAATGTTGTATTTAAATTGATTTGTATCAAACATGATTGCTATTTTATTGCTATGTCTCTCTATGTATGTCTATGCAACACGGAACATGAGAACTTATCGTACTAAGGCCCTTCCCTTATCTCTAACCATTAACTCTTTGAGCCAATGGTCATTATGGATAGCGCTATTAGGAATTGACAACTCCTCACTCGCCCTATTGCTGGAGTGCATGATACCATATTCATCTATGGAACGATAAGCATAGATCTTGATAGGGCTTCAGTCATAGGTTTGGTTGAGACTCATTGTTTGCTCATACACATACAAACTCGTTTCTCGTTATAGCAATAAACTTGTTATTAATTATAGCAATGAACTTTGTTTCTCATTACAACAACGAACTTTTATTACTGAAAACTTATATACATGTTTCAGCAATGAAATTGTTTGCTCCTTGTAGCAACGAAATTGATTGCTCATTTTAGCAATGAAACTTGTTTACTCGTTTGAGTAACGAACTTTATCTTCCATGAGAATATGAATGTTGCATCTTATTCGGGCAACATACTTTATCTCTCATGATGACAAAGAACTTTGTTTTTACAAACTTATTTACTCATTTTAACAATATACTTTTATTATTCGGGAAACTTTTATCAAAACTTTGATTCAATTCATGGAACCAATATTATTTTGTTTATCTGTGAGTACTCACCAACTATTTTTATAGTTGACGCTCGTTTTACATGCTTTTTCAGGAATCATCGAGTAAGTGGCACTTAGGGACACTTCACTTTTAGGAGCATTCGCATGTGTTGTATTTCAATTTACATTGTAATTTCTTTTAAAAAGTTGTTCAAACCCATTGTAAAATTGTAATGATTTTTAATACTATGGTTGGTGTTGTCTTTTAACTTTTGCTATGAAACCCTTTATACTGCCACGCCTCGTGTTTCCGCTTTAGCGGGGTGTGACAATACTCTACATATCTTCTCACAAATCATGAATCATTCACAAAAATATTCATATATTTGTTCTTAGTATCTTCAAACCTTCAAGCATCTTTCAAGTGTCTTCACTTGAAACTCCCCTTCTTCAACTTACCACCTCAAGGAATCACTCAAGTTGAGTTCATACCCCTATATTTTCATGCTTTCTTCAAGTTTTATGGGGGATAATACAAGTTACAACACTAAAAACATATTCTAACACAATCAACAGCTTTCAATGGAAAAGTTATGGTCCATTCACGAACTGTTTTGGCGATCTTAAACTTAATATTTTTCAAAACTGTTCAATATGCATTTAGTTCAGGTTTATACCTTTCTAATGACTACATTCACACGTTCATAAGATTTTTTTACAATTTATGGCGATTTTTACAAAACTGCCTATCATTTCAGAAATGATTTCGGACCAGTCTGTGAAGATGGACATTTTCACACTGGTTAGAGACCACTAAAAATCAAAATAAAAATTATGAACAAACTAGACACATTTTTCTAAACACTCGGAGTTTATGGATCTTGTTTTCGACTTACAGTGATTTTTCTATGATTTTTCTAAAAACAGTGACAAAATTGTTAGGAGCTAGTAAAAGCAGTCTACAAGTTTATTAACACTTTGTAACATGTTGAGCAAAGTGTATAACAATGTTTAGCTACATCTTGATTGTATTTCATGTTAGTTTACCTTCATGAAACATAATTAGTCATTCATCATAAGGATTTTCATTCACTACAAACATATAGGATAACCTATAATAGGTATAGTTTATGGTACATTAACACAACGAACATACTAAGGAAGGTTCCATTTACACTACAAAAAGGGTTTTCATTTACGTTACATGTAAACTCGTTGAATCAAATTTGTGAGACGATACTTCATTGTATTCTTTAGAGTACTAGTTAAAGTCCAGTATTATAACCATAGTCTCTTGTAGGGAGAGCGTGATACCATGTCAATTGCACGGTTATAATAACTCACATAGGGAAACAACGACACATATAGTTTACGGGAATTCCCACATTCAAAGGGGTTTTAATTATTTATAACTGCATATACTATCATAAGTATGGAAAATACTTGTACATTTCGGTATTTGGGTCTTAAGACTACAACTTATTTTATAAGGAAAATATTGGATTTTTCTTGAACATATACTACATTTACAAAGAAAGGTTTTCAACTCTACTTACAAAAACTTAAGAACTCACCAACCTAATTGTTGACACCCTTTCAAAATTACTTGTATTCTCAGGTTATCAATGAAATTAGGTAACTACCATCTTTTGAGGATGGAACGCTACGGCGTTAGACAAACCATTTTATTATTATATTGTAATCAATTTTGAAACATGTAACTCGTGAAACCATGTAACCTTCTCGATTGTATTTATGATGATTGTATTTGCTTTGATCACTATTATACTCGTTGTTATGATACTATACATGAAGTCCTACACCCTCGGACGTTTCCGCCATCCTTGGTTTGGGGGTGTGACAGATTGGTATCAGAGCATTGTTTATAGTGAACTAAGTATATCGAACCACATAAGATATACCAGCTATAAACGCATTGGGACTAAAACTCTCTGATTTAATTAAACATTTTTTTCATACAACTATACTGTTAGAAATAAAATGTTTTTCTCATAAGTACATGCATACATGCTAGTATAGTGCCTTAACTAGGAAAAATACAAAGTAAAAGCGGATTGGTTATACGCTACGAGTATGCCTTGGGATATGTAATCAAGTCTGGGATGAATATATCCTGATCAACTATATTTGTCCGAGAAGTGACTCGCATATGCTGGAGGATAGTCGTAGTGGACAACAAGTCTGACAACCTAACATCACCCCTACAAGATATGCACTAAGAACCGAACATAACATTTAAAATACTACAGGAGTATTTTATGTTGCTCTAGCGTAATATTTCTAGATTCATTATATGCCTCTTACACCCACTCCTATTCTCGCACCAACGTGATGGCAGGATTTCACTTACCGGGAGACCCCTACTTTCCAAACTAGGGAAACGGGGGATGGATAGAAAGGAACCATAAGAAGATCCCGAGGAGGTGTTCGAGGAAGAACCCGAAGAAGATCCCAATGAGGACCGTGAAGAAAACGAAGAGGAAGAGCCCGAAGAAGATAAACTTGAAGAGGAACCAGAGGAAGAAGAAGATGAAGAGGAGTCAGAAAAAGAGCCGGAGGTTATCAACCCTCCTTATGTGGCCAGGGTTCCTACGAACCGTTTCGGCTACAACGGACCTATGCCCCGTTGGGCATCGGACATCGATAGATGGATTCGTCATCAGCGACATCGTTCACCATTTTGCGAAAAACGAGGTTACTATGACCTCAACCATGGAGGACTGGCTGACAAAGCCCTCCCAGTCGTGATCCAGCAAATCATGAACCTCGGGGATCAAAATAGGGAAACAGTGAATTGAGTTCGAGAGCTGAGCGTTGCTGCGGAAGCCACCAACGCGCGTACTCGAGACTTGGAAAGAGACTACTATCCTATAGACCAACTCATTGAGGACCTTATCACCGCTCGGGCGGAGGTAAGTGAGTATCAGGAAAGGCACTCGGCCCTCGAGGAGAGAGTGGTCGCAGCCGAGCGTCGGTTAGCAGAACTACAAGGCCCCTCGACTTCGTCTCAAGGACCGCAGGGGACTGGTCGTCGTGAGTAGGGTTCATACTACTCACAAGTCTTTATAGATTAGGTTTATAAGTATGTGTTGGTGCTACTCTTCTCTATGTGTAGGTTCAATCCTGCGATTAAGTGATTACACTAGTCGAAGGATTGTATTGTTGTCAAAATTTTCCTTACATTGATGTGATGTACACCTGCTTCAAGGTCAAATTTTCCAAACACTATGTACTAAATCATATCAATGAAATTGGCATGCATATTATATTTCATTGGGAGCACTATAACTAAATTCATAATAGTGTATATCGTTACTTATGGTGAATCTACGATTACTTAGTGTATGCAGTAACGTTGTATGTAATTAAGATTCCATCAATTTAGAAATGGTGGTTTCCGCTTTAGGTCATGTTCCTTGTTTGGTTGTGGGCCTAGGGCAGACCCGTTAGATTCAACGATCTATTCAATCTTAGTTATACACAACTAGCATACACCAAGCGATTGTAGAAGGACCTAGTATGGATCAAATCACAAGATTTCATTAATACACCACTATTAAATTCATAAGTTCAATCATATGGACTTCCATTATGAATTGCTTGCAAATACTGAAGGTTGCACATAATACAGATAATCTAGTTCAATAACAACCGACTTGTCACTACTATTAAAGGCTTACCATCTTTTTGTCTTTAAAAACTTGTGGAGGAAATATGCCACCGTGGAAAAATCCTAGGCCTTCCAACAACGCACCACCACCACCTCCGCCACCATCTCCGCCACCACCTCCACAGTTTGACCCCGTCATGTTCCAAGCTGCCGTAACAGCAGCCGTGGCAGCCGCAATGTGAAAAATCGGTACAAATGGTGCTGGTGGTTCGGGAAATGGTGCTACAAACTCTAACCAAGGAGACAGTCAGGGACGCTCAAAGGAATGTTCCTATAAAGATTTTACAAATGGCAAACTCGAATCCTTCAATGGAAGCGGGGGCGTCATCACTCTTATGCAATGGTTAGAGAAGACTGAATCAGTCTTCGAGATTTGTGCATGCCCTGAAGCAAGTAAAGTCAAATTTGCAGCTTGCACTTTCACTGACCGAGCCCTTACCTGGTGGAACGGTCATGTAAAGTCATTGACTCTCCCAGTTGCGAATGCAATGAGTTGGGAGGAATTGAAGACTCTAATATTAGCAGAATATTGCCCGAGGGGCGATGTTCATAAATTGGAACAGGAAATTTGGGGCCTCAAAATGACCGGTTCTGACATTGCATCTTATACAGTCAGGTTCAGCGATCTGGCCATACTATGTCCCGGGATGGTCACCCCGGAGAGTAAAAAGGTGGAGAAATACATCTGGGGACTAATCCCCCAGATTCAAGGGAACGTGTTGGCTTCAAAACTGACTACATTTGACGGTGCCAAACAGTTGGCACAACAACTCATTGACCATAGGGCCAGCCATGGCACTGTAGCGGCCACCTCCGAGCAAGCAAAAGGGGGAAACAACAAAAGGAAGTTCTGGAACAACAAGAAGAACCAGCCGACCCAGGATTCCGCCAAGAAACAACAAGTAGTGGCGGTTCGTGCTACCACTACCCCCACCGCTCCAACACCTTTGAGGCAGTATGTTGGGACCCTCCCCAAATGTAACAAGTGCAGCTTTCACCACACCAGCCCTTGTCGGGAGATGCACTACAACAATTGAACAAGAAAGGGCATACCGCCTGCTTCTGCAGGGCACCATCCTAACAAGCCACCCCGACCGCCAACGTCGGGGCAAGCCGAGCCTGCTACGGCTGTGGGGAGACCGGGAACTACAAAAGAGACTGCCCAAAAGCAAGAAACACAAATGCCGGCGGCGTTGGAAGGGTCTTGGCATTAGGGCACGGGGAAGTGATGGAAGATCCCACGGTGGTTACCGGTACATTTCTCCTCAATAACTCATATGCATGCGTATTATTCGATAGTGGAGCGGAGAGGAGTTTCGTTAGCCACCAATTCAAACAATTACGAAAACAAAATCCCCAATCACTAAAAGATACATACGTCGTAGAAATGGCAAATGGAAAGGCAGAGAGCACTAACGATATATACACAGGGTGTACCCTCACTCTAGACAACCATTCATTCAAAATCGATCTCATGCCTATTTCAATAAAAAGCTTCGACATCATCATTGGCATGGATGGGTTAAGTTCTAATCGTGTCGAAATTCGTTGTTACGAAAGGGTCGTTCGCCTTAATCTGCCAAGTGGCAAAACTCTCGTCATTTATGGAGACAAATCTAGTACGAACCTACAAATCATCTCTTACGTCAAAGCCCAAAAGTATCTCCGCAAGGAATACCACGCCTTATTAGCCCATGTAGTGGATAAGAAGCAAGACATGAAAGACATCAAGGACATTCCGGAGGTCTGTAATTTCCCTGACGTATTCCTAGAAGACCTTCCCAGAGTTCCACCCTCACAACAAGTCAAATTCCGAATTTACCTAATCCCTGGGGCTACCCCCGTAGCCAAAGCGCCATACCGCCTAGCGTCAGCCGAGATGCAAGAACCATCCAGCCAACTAAACGAACTGCTAAAGCAAAGGGTTCATCAGGCCGAGATTCTCGCCTTGGGGAGCGCCAATACTGTTCGTAAACAAGAAGGATGGATCGTTCTGCATGTGCATCGACTACTGCGAACTGAATAACCTTACCATCAAAAACTGATATCCTCTACCCCGAATTGACGACCTTTTCTACCAACTCCAAGGAGCAACTTACTTCTCAAAAATCGATCTGAGGTCGGGATACAATCAACTACGGGTCCAGGAGGACGATGTTCCTAAAACAACATTTAGGACCCGGTATAGTCACTACGAGTTTGTAGTGATGCCCTTCGGATTAACAATCGCACCCACGGTGTTCATGGACGTAATGAACCGGGTGTGCCGGTCTTACTTAGATAAGTTTGTGATTGTGTTCATAGACGATATACTAGTCTATTCAAGGAGTAAGGAAGAGCACAACCAGCACCTAAGACAAGTATTAGAGACATTAAGGACGGAGAAATTATATGCAAAATTCTCAAAGTGCGAATTTTGGATCCGAGAAGTGGGCTTCCTCGGACATGTGGTTAGGAAGGAAGGGATACACGTGGATCCTTACAAAATCAAGGCGATCGAGAACTGGTCAGCACCAAGGACGCCTACAGAAATCTGTCAATTCTTAGGCCTCGCTGGCTACTACCGAAGGTTCATCCAAAACTTCTCCAAGATCGCCAAACCACTTACCACCCTGACTCAAAAGGGTGTAACCTTCAACTAGGGTGAGAAGCAAGAAATTGCGTTCCAAACATTAAAGCAAGCCCTGTGCAGCGCTCTGATCTTATCCCTACCGGAAGGAAACGAAGACTTTGTGGTCTACTACGACGTGTCGAACCAGGGTCTTGGATGTGTGTTAATGCAACGAGGAAAGGTCATTGCCTACGCCTCGAGGCAGCTAAAAACGCACGAGGTCAACTACGCCACACATGACCTCGAACTGGGAGCGGTAGTATTCTACCTAAAGATATGGAGGCACTACCTCTATGGAACGAAATGTACTATCTTCACCGATCATAAAAGCCTTCAACACATCCGCAATAAAAAAGAACTCAACATGAGGCATAAATGATGGGTAGAGCTACTGAATGATTACGAATGCGAGATTTGTTATCACCCAGGCAAGGCCAATGTGGTAGCTGACGCCCTAAGCCGAACGGAATACTCGGATCGTCGAGTAAAGTCATTAACCATGACAATCCATTCGCACCTGTCCCCACAAATCAAAGAAGCCCAACTGGAAGCTTTGAAACCAGAGAATGTGACAGGAGAGGCTTTAAAAGGAATGGATAAGAACCTAAAAGTCTGGGACGTCGGAGTTCGTTATCTCATGAATCAGATCTTGACACCGAAGTTCGGTGGATTCAGGGACGTCGTCATGAATGAAGCACACAAAACTCGATACTCCGTACATCCTGGTTCAGACAAGATGTTTCTGGACCTTAAGAAGCTTTATTGGTGGCCGAACATGAAAGCCGAAATTGCTACCTTTATGAGCAAGTGCCTGATTTGTGCCAAGGTCAAGGTAGAATACCAAAAGCCCTCGGGTTTGTTGCGACAACCAGAGATACCCGAGTCGAAGTGGGAGCGGATCATGATGGATTTCATAACCAAGTTACCCAAGACAGCGGGTGGTCTCGATACCATTTGGGTGATCATTGATAGGTTGACCAAATCCACACACTTCCTACCAATCAAGGAAACCGATAAGATGGAAAAACTTACCAGAACATACATTAAGGAAATTGTACGATTTCATGGCGTGCCAATATCCATTATCTCCGACAGGGATAGTCGATTTACCTAACGGTTCTGGCAGTCACTTCAAAAATCTCTGGGGACTAGGTTGGACATGAGTACAGCCTACCACCCACAAACCGACGGGCAGAGTGAGTGAACTATACGAACGCTAGAACACATGCAAAGAGCGTGTGTGATAGATTTTGGTAAAGCTTGGGATACACATTTACCACTTATCTAATTCTCATACAATAACAACTATCACACTAGCATCAAGGTTGCTCCATTCGAAGCCCTCTATGGCCGCAAGTGCAGATCACCGATATGCTGGGCTGAATTGGGTGACACACAACTAGCCAAGGGACAAGTCCCTAACAATACTCTCACTGGCCCGGAAATCATAAGAGAAACTACCGAGAAGATTGTCCAAATCCGAGAACGATTAAAGGCTTCTAGAGACAGACAAAAGAGTTATGCGGATAACAGACGGAAGCCCTTGGAGTTCCAGGTCGGAGACTGGGTGCTGTTAAAGGTCTCACCCTGGAAGGGATTAATATGTTTTGGAAAACGTGGGAAACTAAATCCAAGGTATATCGGGTCGTTCGAGATCCTCGCCAGGATTGGTCCGGTAGCATACAAGCTTGGACTACCGCAAGAACTCAATAATGTTCATCCTACCTTTCAAGTTTCCAACTTAAAGAAGTGCTTGTCCGATGAGACTCTCGTCATCCCTCTTGACGAAATTGAAATCAACGAGAGTCTCTACTTCGTAGAAGAACCGGTAGAAATCACGGCCAGGGAGATCAAAAGAACAAAACAAAGTCGCATTCCCATTGTGAAGGTCCGACTAAACGCTAAACGAGGACCCAAGTTCACCTGGGAACACAAAAATCAGATGAAACAAAAATACCCGTATATTTTCCCCAACCCTTGAAGTCCAAGTCGAAATGCTAATTTCGGGACGATATTCCCTCTAAAGGGGGGGGGTGATGTGACAACCGTCAATTTCTGGTCAAGTCAAAGCCAAACAAAGTCTCTCTCAATCTCTCCCACTGTATCTCTCACTCCCCCAAATCTTTCCCAAATATCTCTTTGTATCTCAAATCTCTCCCAAATCTCTCCCAAATCTCTCTCAGATCTCTCTCAACTATTTATAAACATCTGTACTATCCCAACCCCTTCCTTTGTTGAAAACAACTCAAAAACCAAAGGAGAAAAACCAAAAGGACCCTCTTGGTCCGGAACCCTCTTGACTCCTGACACTCCTGACTCCGGACGAACGCTCCTGTCTCCGGACACTCTTGACACTCCTGACTCCGGACACTCCTAACACTCCTAACTCCGAACGAACGCTCCTGACTCCAGACGGACGCTCCTGACTCCGGACACTCCTGACTCCGGACAGACGCTCCTGACTCCGGACACTCCTGACACTCTTGACTCCGGATGGACGCTCCTGACTCCGGACACTCCTGACTCCGGATGGACGCTCCTGACTCCGGACACTCCTGACTTCGGACGAACGCTCCTGACTCCGGACACTCCTGACTCTGGATTGTGCTGATTCGACTCCGAAACTTGAAGGCCAACTTCAGAACCCATCTTTTTACTTCATAAATGACTTCTTGACCCCGGAACCCTCGCAGACTCGGACCCCATTCCATATCTTTGACCATTTCGGACCTTTTAGCAATTTTAGGAGTATTTGACGTCCGGAACACCCTCAAACTCATAATTCTCTTGACTAAAACCCTCTAAACTCATATTTTATGCCAACCTTGAAGAGTTAGAACACATTTTTATGAATAATGTCTAAGACTCGGTATTTTATTCATAAAGTAATCACCCACTTTATGTCACTACTCACTCCTTACCTAGTCAAATCGTTGTTCTTTTTCAACTCATCCCAACAATCCATCAGAATTGCCTTAACCAAATCCATCCAAGAGATCTTATTCCTCACCTTCAAAGTCTCATTTGCCTCCACCAAAAACACACTTTTCTCTCTCCCTTTTTCTCAGTCACGATCTTCTTGACAAAAAGTATTCAGGAGATTTCCTACATTCTAAGTAAGTTCCTTCATTCAACTCCTAAATACTCTACATTTCTTCTCACGAATCATGAATCATTCACACAAATATTCACATATTTGTTCTTAGGATCTTCAAACCTTCAAGCATCTTTCAAGTGTCTTGACTTGAATCTCCCTTTATTCCACTTACCACCTCAAGGAATCACTCAAGATGAGTTCATACCCCTATATTTTCATGTTTTCTTCAAGTTTTATGGGGGAGAATACAAGTTACAATACTAAAACATATTCTAACACAACCAACAGCTTTCAACAGAAAAGTTATGGTCCATTCACGAACTGTTTTGACCATCTTAAACTTAATATTTTTCAAAACTGTTCATTATGCATTTAGTTCAGGTTTATGCCTTTCTAAAGACTGCTTGCACACATTGATATGATTTGTCTACAATTTATGGCGATTTTTACAAAACTGTCTATCATTTCAGAAATGATTTCGGACTAGTCTGTGAAGATGGAAATTTTCACACTGGTTAGAGACCACTAAAAATCAAAATAAAAATTATGAACAAACTAGACACATTTTTCTAAACTCTCGGAGTTTACGGATCTAGTTTTCGACGTACAATGATTTTTCTATGATTTTTCTAAAAATAATGACAGAATTGTTAGAACTAGTAAAAGCAGTCTACAAGTTTATTAACACTTTGTAACATGTTGAGCAAAGTGTATAACAATGTTTAGCTACATCTTAATTGTATTTCATGTTAGTTTACCTTCATGAAACAGAATTAATCATTCATCATAAGGATTTTCATTCACTACAAACATATAGGATAAACTATAATAGGTATAGTTTATGGTACATTAACACTACGAACATACTAAGGAAGGTTCCATTTACACTACAAAAAGGGTTTTCATTTACGTTACATGTAAACTCGTTGAATCAAATTTGTGAGACGATACTTCATTGTATTCTTTAGAGTACTAGTTAAAGTCCAGTATTATAACCATAGTCTCCTGTAGGGAGGCATGATACTTGTATATAGATCTATATTGGGACTGACAATCCCGCACCTTAGCTGCATGCAACAGCTACACCGGCAGGTCTGGGGTGACAAATGTCAAAACATTCTGATGCCCGAAGTACGTCGTAACACACTTACTATGTCAATTGCACGGTTATAATAACTCACATAGGGAAACAACGACACATATAGTTTACGGGAATTCTCACATTCAAAGGGGTTTTAATTATTTATAACTGCATATACTATCATAAGTATGGAAAATACTTGTACATTTCGGTCTTTGGGTCTTAAGACTACAACTCATTTTATAAAGAAAATATTGGATTTTTCTTGAACATATACTACATTTACAAAGAAAGTTTTTCAACTCTACTTAAAAAAACTTATGCACTCACCAAGTTAATTGTTGACACTCTTTCTAAATTACTTGTATTCTCAGGTAATCAATGAAATCAGGTAACTACCAGCTTTTGAGGATGGAACGCTTCGGCGTTAGACAAACCATTTTATCATTATATTGTAATCGATTTTGAAACATGTAACTCATGAAACCATGTAACCTTCTCGATTATATTTATGATGGTTGTATTTACTTCTATCACTATTATACTCATTGTTATGATACTATACATGAGGGCCTACACCCCCGGATGTTTACGCCATCCTTGGTTTGGGGTTGTGACATAAGGAACATGTGTACCTTGGTTTTGTTGAGGATTAATCGACCCTACTTACATGTAGTATGCTTTGAGGTGTATAGCATTCCAGGATCTTGGCAGAACGTCTCCTTCGAGTGTTGCTAGCCAATATGCTCCTTTTCCTGCTTTAGCATCTATGAGATATGGTCCTTCCCATTTAGGAGCTAATTTTCCTGCATTGGGATCCTTGGTGTTTTGGAATGTTTTCCTTAATACCAAGTCTCCTATTTGAAACCTTTTGACTTTTATGTTCTTATTGTAAGCTTTGGTGATCCTTTGTTGATGAGCAGCAATTCGTATTTTGGCAAGATCTATGAGTTCGTCAATAGTGTCAAGATCCTGTGTTAGGATCCTATTGTTATTCTCTTGATCTTGCAGCAAGTATCTTGCCGTCGGGATCACTAATTCGGCAGGGATCACTTCTTCTGTCCCAAACACAAAAGAGTAGGGGGTCTGACCTGTAGCTACTTTAGAAGTAGTCCTATCTGCCCATAAGACGAAAGGAAGCTCTTCTGCCCATCTTCCCTTCTTCTTATCCAATCTTTTCTTTTAGTTGTTTACTATGATTTTATTGTTGGATTCTGCTTGACCATTAGCTTGGGGATGGACAGGAGGGGACATTATCATTTTGATTCCCCAAATTGTGCAAAAGTCTCTTGTCCTTTTGCTTATGAATTGGGATCCGTTGTCACATATGATCTCAGTCGGGATCCCGAACCTGGTCAAGATATTACGTTTAATGAATGATACTACCTCTTTGTCTCTTACCTGAATGAAGGCTTCAACTTCGATCCACTTTGAGAAATAATCAATCATCACATGCATGAAGACTATTCCCCCTGGAGCTATTGGTAATTTTCCCACTATATCCATTCCCCATTTCATGAATAGCCATGGAGAGATAATAGGATGTAGAGGTTCTGCTGGTTGATGTAGGATGTTGTTATGTATTTGACAAGCATCACATTTTTGAGCATGTAGAAAAGAATCTCTCTTCATGGTCGGCCAGTAGTATCATGTTCTTAGTATCTTGGACCATAAGGATCTGCCCCTAGTGTGATTGTCACAGTCTTAGTCATGTATGTCTTTCAAGACTTTTGCAGCTTCAGGATCTTCCAAGCATCTAAGGTATAAACCTGCCATGGACTTTTTATAGAGTTTACCTTGGATTATCACGAATATTGAGACTCTTGTTCTGAATGCTCTTTCGCTTTTTTCTTTTGTTAGGATCATGCCATTTTGGAGATACTCCATAATGGGTTGGGTCCATGATCCTGGAGTTCTTTGAGGATCTTGTTCGTCGGGGTCCCATTGAGGAGGTATCTGAGGGTCAGGATCTTCAATAGCTTCTATGCTTGTTGGTTGTTTAGGATCATCGGATTTGTCGGATAGGGTTTCTATGGCTGGGGTTATTATGTTGGTTATAGGAATCTTCGTTTCTGGTGGGATCCTAAGGTAGGATCCTAAGTTGGTTATGTGTCTGCTTATGTGTTTTCTTCTCTAAGAACTTGGGTTAGGCTAAAGTACTCAAAATCGGAAGCTAATTTTTTTAGGATCTCTAGATATAGTGCTAATCTTTCACCTTTCACTGCATAAGATCCATTGAAGTGATTAGTTAGTAATAAAGAATCAGCAAATACCTGAAGATCCCTGATTTGAAGATCCTTAGCCAATTGTAGTCCCATGAAGAGTGCTTCGTAATCTGCTTCATTATTGGTAGTGTTGAATTCGCAACTAACTGCTTGGGGTAGGATGTCCTCCTATGGCAACTTTAGTATGATCCCTAGCTCTGTTCCTTTTTGATTTGAAGCTCCATCAGTGAACAATTTCCATTTTCCCAAGTGTTCATCTTCTAGGAGTTGCTTGGCTTCCATGTCTACTTTGTTTTGTAGATCATCACTAAAGTCAACCACAAAGTCTGCTAATGCTTGTGACTTTATGGCGGATCTTGGTTCATATCTGATATCGAACGTGCTTAACTTCACCGACCATTTTTCCATCCTTCCTGACATTTCTGGTTTTCTCATCACATTCTTAATAGGATAATTAGTTTTTACATGTATAGTATGTGCTTCGAAATAATGTCTTAATTTAGTAGAAGCAGTTACTATTGGATAAGGTGTCTAATTCCATAACTATATTTGGTATGTACTTGACCCGAGAGTAGCATGGTCCATTTGGGTTGCACTTCACCGGGACAATTTGAAGGATGGACTTTTGAGAAGAGGATAATTATGATTTATTAATATATTATAAGTTCTAATATATTAATATGAAATCATATTATTTAATTACTATTGATCAAGAATTAATTTGGAATTAATTTTGTAACACCCCGAATTCAGAAGACCTAGAAAGGGAAGGAAGACCTCAAAAATCAGAAGGCGACTCGTCGAGTAGGTGGGGGTGACTCGACGAGTAAGAGCGCGTTCCAGGTCGCGGGTTAAGTGACCTACTCAACGAGTCGGAAGACCGACTCGGCGAGTTGGTCAGGGTTTGGGAAACCCTAAATTCGGGACTTGGCACCCTATTTAAGCATCTTATTCTCCTCCTCTTGTTTCCATTCCCAGCCCCCATTGTCCAGAACTTAACGCATGAAACCCTAGATCAGTTGGTGAGTGTGTGAGCCATTCTTAAGTATTTTGGTGTTCTTGGAGGCTAGAAGAAGGAGAACGAGATTAAGGTTCAAGGAGGAACTTGTAGATCCAGCAACACCATCTTATTCCCATCGTTTTATGGTAATCAAGTCTTCATCTTGACTTATAGCTTCTTAGATCTATTTATGTCCACTTTAGGAGAGTTTTGGTCCATGGAGCTTGATCTATGGAACAAGAATGTCCCAAGCAAAGATCCTTTCAGATATGGGGTCCCTAAGAGTGGTTAGGGCATAAAGGTGCAAGCTTTATGCCATTAGATCTCCCCATGCAAGGTTTAAGAGGTTGTTATGGCTTTTTGAGCAAAAAGGGCCATGCATGGATGTAAAGGCAGAGGCTTTACGTATTATTTCGACCCTAAAAGGTTAGATGAGGGTCCTGGATGCTTTGTGCCTGACTGAAATCATCTGAATAGAGGGCCTTATTGGTGCCTCAGTATGCAGGGGATGAGGAGATGCGGAGGACCCGCTATCATGACATGTTGAGAGCTGATATTTGGAAGCATGTCAGCTTCTCAGCTTGCCCGACCCTAGACTCTATGATTGCCAGGCCGCGGGAGAGGGAGATTGATTTGGAGCACATTGAAAAGAGGGGGTCGGATCATATGTACACTTTGGAGGGTCCCGGGAAGAGACCCAAGACTTCAAATCAGCGATTGGTAGGTCGGCAGGGTCGAAGTCAGTGCAGCACATACGGGAAACTACACAAGGGAGTTTGTCGTTCCAGGGGTTCAGACTGCTACAAGTGTGGCAGTGATAGTCATGTCAACAGGGACTGCCCACAGGGGGCAAGCCCATTATATTTTCACTGCAATCTGGTGGGCCACAAGAAGACCGGCTGCCCAACAATGAGGGGAGGAGCAGGGAGTGCGTCTGCCCCGACTACCTTGAGGATTACGGATGGGGGAGAGGGTAGGGCCTTGAAGTGACAGACGTGGGAGATCCGGATTACAGCATGGAATGTTGCAGGTATGTATCAATGGCTATTTTCAATTCTATATGTATTATGATTGTTCTTACCTCGGTCTCAGGTGATAGTATGTATGAGTTATCTCTCTGCTTGTATTCGGATTGTATTTTCGGAATTGTCATATGCCAATTGCATACCAGGAATTATTAGTAGCTAGTGTAGGGACATTTCTCACTTCTGGTTTGAAGTGTCCAGTGTTATCTCGGTTACGTCCGAAATTGGTTCAGGGGCATTACGTGGAGGTCTGTGGTCAGGGTCCATGAAGTGGTCATCCATCATCGTCAGGATTCAATGGTTTTACTCTTGGTGATTTGGATGGCTTTTGGAAGCATCAAGGGAAGTGGTCTATCACTAAAGAGGTTGTTCTGAGCATTAGTTATTCGGACCTTAAGGACGTTAGTTTGAGCTCAGGGGATTATCAGTATTGGGGATGCAGAAAGTGTTCATCTAGTATTCAGTAATCGTGCGGTATTTGGAGTGGGTTAGTGACAGATCGCTAGCAAGATTAAGGCGATGGTAGTTACCATGCCTATCGTGTAAGGGAGGAAGGAATGGAAATCCTCGAATTTCCGCGTGCCGTAATTACTTAGTCGAAGCTAAGTGGGGGGGAAACAATCATGTTTCGGGAGCAGGAGCGATTTTGAAACTGGGATGAGTTTTGCTCTCTTGTCAGGGAGAAAGACGGCCTAGGCGGCTATATGAATTGAGGAAAGTGTGAATTGGAAGTTCGGAAAACCTGCCAATGGTGAGATCGCATTCTCGGGATGTCTGTCAGCAGGTTTCAGAAAAATTGGTTGGGAGTTTCAGTCAGGACATGAGTGCAGCTTGGGGTACTAGATTTTGCTTGTATGCTCGGTTATAAGGGTGTTCGGGTTAGTATCCGGCATGGAAAGTGTTGTAAGACTGCAGACTGGCAAGAGCATTCACTAGTAGCCGGTCTGCGTGGGAAGTGTTGAAGACTGCGGGTTAGCCGTATCATTTGTCAGGGGCCAGATAGCAGGAGAAGTGTGGCAAGACTGTGGGGTGGCCCATAGCAATGGTTAACAGAGAGTGTAGGAGTGTTATAAGACTATGGGGTGGCACGTGGCGTTCACTAGTTGGCAGATAGAGTAAGGACGTTGTAAGACTACGGTGTGGCCCGTAGCATTCGTATATTAGTATAGTTAGACTGCGGTGTGGCCCGTACCATTAGTATCGTTAGACTGCGGTGTGGCCCGTAGAATTAGTATAGTAAGATTGAGGTGTGGCCCATAGATGTGGTATGGTAAGACTACGGGGTGGCCCGTAGCACTCATCAGTTTGCTGTTAGTATAATGGTAGAGTGAGACTGCGGGGTGGCCCGTAGCATTCATCGGTCCCGATTCGGTAGTAAGAATGTATCAGGGGTGTGTCTCGCTTGCAAGGTTTTTCAGATAGGTTAAACCAGGTCAGGGCAGGCCACACGGATGTGAGTAGGCCACAACATAGTTGAGTTCGGTAACCAGGCAGGATCCGGTATTTTTTTAGATAGCCGACAGAGTAGATGGCACCAGGGTGGTCTCGGTTCATCCAGAAAGCGGATAAGAGATTGCGGGTTTTTTTGGACAGAGGTAGTGATAAGGGAATTCTTGTATGGAGCACTTAGTTGACCGAGTGGTGCGACGCCTGTCACAGTAGGGTTAAATAATCTCAGAGGGAAGGATTTGATTCTGTTGCGCAGCTCTCGTCTGAGTCTAACCGTTGCAGGAACGGATCTTTTACTCGAAGGATTATCTTATCCATCCGCTGGGTTGGGCGTTCAGCATTGAGGCGTGATAAGCGGAAGCATTCAATAGTTGATAGTGAAGGAACCAGCACTGGGAGTGGCTGGAGATTTAGTATAGCACATGATTGGTTCTACTCAGAGACAGAGAAGGCTATTGCTTATGGAAGTTGCCTTGGGAAGGCCTGTAACCGCACTGGAAAAAGGGGTAGACCCCTTGGATGTCCAACGTAAGTACTCGGAGAGTACCGACAGGATTGTCGATTGGGTAAGGGTGACGTACTCAAGGTTTGTAGTGATTCGGTGGTCCTCATAAAGATACCTTCGAGGTATATCATTTCGTTCAGGAACACTAGACGGAAGGCCAACGAAAGCGGTCCTTCGAGGATTGGACCGAGCAGGCAAGGTATGCGGCGATTAGGGTTGTCATGAGAGGTTGCGAAGTAGTGGGCCGTAGCGGACTTCGAGGACGAAGTCTAGTTTAAGTAGGGGAGAGTTGTAACACCCAGAATTCAGAAGACCTAGAAAGGGAAGGAAAACCTCAAAAATCAGAAGGCGATTCGTCGAGTAGGTAGGGGTGACTTGACGAGTAGGAGCGCGTTACGGGTCGCGGGTTAAGTGACCTACTCGACAAGTCGGAGGACCGACTTGGCGAGTTGGTCAGGGTTTGGGAAACCCTAAATTCGGGACTTGGCATCCTATTTAATCATCTTATTCTCCTCCTCTTGGTTCCATTCCCAGCCTCCATTGTCCAGAACTTAACCCACGAAACCCTAGATCAGTTGGCGACTGTGTGAGCCATTCTTAAGCATTTTTATGTTTTTGGAGGCTAGAAGAAGGAGAAGGAGATTGAAGGTTCAAGGAGGAACTTGTAGATCCAGCAACACCATATCATTCCCATCATTTTCTGGTAATCAAGTCTTCATCTTGACTTATAGCTTCTTAGATCTATTTATGTCCACTTTAGGAGAGTTTTGGTCAATGGAGCTTGATCTATGGGACAAGGATGTCCCAAGCAAAGATCCTTTCAGATATGGGGTCCCTAAGAGTGGTTAGGGCATAAAGGTGCAAGCTTTATGACATTAGAACTCCCCATGCAAGGATTAAGAGGTTGTTATGGCTTTTTGAGCAAAAAGGGCCATACATGGATGTAAAGGAAGAGGCTTTACGTATTATTTCGACCCTAGAAGTTTAGATCTGGGTCCTGGATGCTCTTAGGACTCGGCGAGTCAAGCCGTTTTCTTGCCCAAAACCCTTTGATAGCGGGTGTGTGTTGAGTTGGTATATGATGTTGAATCATGAAAAGTGACCCTCTTGAACTTCATCTACCGCAGCCCACACGGATCCGCAGTCAAGGTTTCATCAGCAGCCTCACCCGAAGTCATCAGCTACCCCGGTCACTCTTAGCTACTAGATTACTTTACTTTGTCTAATTTTATTGTAATACTCTCTATTGTCCAGTATGCCTTGCATGGCTACTCTTAGAGACGTGATCTAGTGTAATTCTTGAGACTCTATAAATAGAGCTCATTCTCACTTATTCAATACAGCTTCTGGTGCTATTATTTCTATCTCTCTATCTGTTTACGCATCTCTCCTTACTCCCAAAATTCACTAGAACATAACTGAATACAATCTCTCTTCTGAGCAAGTCACTTGTGACTTAATCACTAAGTTTGATCTCAGTCACTAACTTGGTCTGAATGCGTTCCTCGTTATGAATCAACTTATGTGTATACTTGATATAACAATTGTTGCCATTTAATTTCTTTACTTTTCCGCAACTGACTTTCTAACCTTCTAACTCTAACTTATTAATATTATTGTTGAGCTTTTAAATCCTTCGAGATAAACTATTCCGCAAATATACTTGTTCTGACATTTGTTCAAGTGTGTCTCAAAGTTTTTCTCTCAACAATTGGTATCAGAGCCATAGTGGTTGCTTTTTGAAAAACATAACTCTGATTTTCAAAGGGGCTTCTATACCACTGAAGCTCATTTCCTATAAAAAAAACTTTCAAAAAAAAACAAGGAAATATGGCACAATCGTTATCTCTGAATGTCTCCAATAGTGTTGGTGGTTCTAATCGAGCCCCAATATTGGTGGTAAATGAATATCATCACTGGTCTCAGAGAATGGAAAGATACTTAAGGAGACTTGGTAGAGATGTATGGCGATCCGTAGAAGAAGGACCACATGTCCCAGTTCTTACACCAGTCCAAACTGACGGCGCTACAGCCAGACTAGGAGGAGGTCAACCAGTCATGAACCGTCCCACCAAGGATGATCTTGATAAAATGGAAAATGATGTTGTTGCTTTTTATGAAATCTCTTGTGGAGTTGCTCCTGACAACTTCGATATTATCATAAATTGCAAGTCAGCAAAAGAGATATGGGAAGTTCTCAAGAATTTGTACGAAGGCTCAGAACAAGCACAAGATAAGAAGCTTACAACCGCACTCAATGAATTCAACAATTTCAAAGCTCTTACTGGAGAAAGTTTCGAAGATTTATTCAAAAGGTTTAACTTGATAGTCACGAAGTTATCCAATGCAGGCACCATCCGCGGTAACCATGAAACAAATCTTCAGTTTCTTAATGGTTTGGGAAGACATTGGACTAAGGCTAAGATGATAGTCCAAGGAGATAGAAAAATTCACTCTTTGTCTCTCTACAAGCTCTACGGAGAACTGCAAGAACAAGAATCCACCGTACTCAAAGACTGTGCTGACTTCAGAGGACCACTTGCCCTCACAGCACAAGCTCCACATAATCAATCCTAATCTCCCTCGTATAACATTCCTCCGCAGTCATACAAAGCTGACTCAGAGTATGACGATGAAGAAGAATTTCAGAAGGCTATTGATCTGGTTAGCCAACAGTTCAATCGTCTACCACCTCCTTCCTTTCACAAGAATCAGCAGTTCAACAAACCTCCATTCAACCGTAACTTCAACCCGCAGAATAACCATTCTCGTTACCTCAAAAGTTCTCATCCACCACCGCAATCTCAAAATACTCAACCAAAGGAGGCACCGCAGTCTACTCAAACCATTGACTCCGGTACTCCCTCAGAAGACAAAACTGATGCTGTGATTTGTCACAAATTCAACAAAGAGAATCATTTCGCAAGAGATTGTAAGGCCAATGTAGTGAAAGACAGAGCATTCTACCTTAGAATGGCTCAAGAGTTGGAAGATAAGGAAAAGGCAAGGGCATACGTAGCCCATGTCAAAAGAGACCACCAAGTTTGGTCATCTGGAGATGAAGAAGAAACCATCAGCAGTATCAAAGGAAAGGGCAAAATCTGCATGCTGGCAACTGCGGATGACGATGGGTCTACAAAGTTGGAAAAGAATTACTGCTACATGGCTAAGGATGGAACTCTAAGCATCGTCGAACAGGTAAAACTCATGATCCAAACTCTAAACTATAACATGCATGATTGTCAACCCTTCATAGATAATCTTAATGACACGTGTGCTGCCATCCTTACAGACTATAACAAAGCCTTAGATGAGAAGAACATTACGTCCCAAGAGATGTTCCATGTGAGAGGACGATTGGATAACAAAAGACTCAAAATGGCTATGTTAGAAAAGGACTTAGAGTTAGAAAAAGATGCAAGAATGTTGAGTGAAACACAATTAGCGATAGCTTTGAACCAGAGAGATTTAGCTCAGAGTGAATTACCCATAAAAAACTTTGAAGTGGGTCAATGCTCTCAAATCCCTGAATCTTCAAGTTTGGATGACTCAAGCCCTCGTTTTCATAAATTTTCAAAGGTTTCCAGGAAACCGCAGCTGAACACCAGTGACTGTGGTTCCCCAAAAACCTTAGCTAAAAAGGCTTTCAAAGAAGAAATTCGATCCCGAGGCAAAAATAGACAAAACTTTTCGAAAAACAAAAGGCATATCAGATTTCCAAAATCTAAGAGTCTAGAAAAATTTGTTTTCTCACACTATTTTTCAAAAAACTCCCCCATCAAGAAAACATGCAAAAAGGAATGTACAGTTTCATCAGTCATTCCAAACTCTTCTGACACAACCCAAATGAAAGAAAGGTCTTTTCGAAGCAATGGCTTTCAAATCTATTCCTCAGATGATCCAAAATGGAAGGGTATCTTACCCACTCCAACACTTTTAAAATCACATAAGAACTTTAACAAGTGGAAGGGTATTTTACCAAAACCAATAAAAAGGTCCCAAAGATCTACACGTGCTAAACCTTTTCCGAAACAAACTTTTCAGAAGTCCAACAGCACCAATGTCAAATATTACCAACCTCGGACTAGTCACAAGTCCAACTCACCATTTGGACCGTCGACCAAACATGGTGTCAGAATAAAAGACAAAATCTCAACCTGCCAATGTCAATGTAGCTGTCAAAATGGTTCATCCTATGTCAAATCTAGTTGGATTCAGAAACCTCGTAACTTTTCAAAAAGACACAACACTCCAAAATCTCACAAACACCTAGGACTAGGACTAAACATTGACACGAAACCCGTCCCTGCAACCTCGGTTCATGCACCAATCAGAAATTCACCTTTTGTCCTAGGCTCCAAACTAGTTTGGATGCCTAAACTAACCATGTAATTTTCAGGCCTTGTGCAAGGAGGAACAAGAAGATGAATGGTTAATTGACAGTGCCTGCTCCTTGCACATGACCGGAAGGTTAGAATACCTTCGGGATTTCAGGCCAATTTGCAACGGTGGAAATGTTACATTCGGAAACAATGCGAATGGGATAATCCGAGGTTATGGTGTTCTTACTACTGGAAACTTCTCTATTCAAAAGGTTGCTTATGTAGAAAGCCTTAAACACAATCTCATCAGTGTTGGCCAACTATGTAAGGCAGGCCATCGAGTTGAATTTGATGATCAATTTTGCTACGTAATGACAAGTGATAGGAACACATGTCTGATCAAGTCCCGGTCCGAAGGTACTATGTATCCTCTGGATGTCTCTCTGATAATCGGCAAACCGCATTTATGCTTTCTATCCAAAGCAGTATCCGAAGTCAGCTGGCTATGGCACCGCAAGCTAGCTCATCTCAACTTCAGATACATCAACAATTTGGTCACTGGAGAACTAGTCAGAGGACTCCCTATTCTCAAGTTCAGCAATGATACTCTCTGTCCTACATGTGAATATGGAAAGCAATCCAAAGCAAGTCACCCCATGGTGATAGACTCTTCAATTTCTGAACCACTGGAGCTCTTGCATATTGATCTCTGCGGTCCATCCACCATAGCCAGTCTCCATCACAAGAAATACATACTGGTTATAGTAGATGACTACACACGCTTCACATGGGTCTTCTTTCTTAGACTCAAGTCAGAAACACCACAGATTCTCATCAATTTCATCAAGGAGATAGAACTCCAGATCAATCTGCCAGTTCGACGCATCCGAAGTGATAATGGAACCGAGTTTACTAATCATCTCCTAAATAGTTTCTTGGTTTCTAAGGGTATCACTCACAACTTCTCTGCTCCTACACACCGCAACAAAATGGGGTTGTAGAGCGAAGGAACCACACTCTAGTAGAAGCAGCCAGATCCATGCTCAACTTCGCACACCTTCCTCTCTACTTCTGGGCCGAAGCAGTGGTCACCGCATGCTTTGTGCAGAATCGAAGTATTGTATGCAAGCGACTCAGCAAAACACCATATGAGGCCCTTAACAATCGCAAGCCAAATGTCGGTTTATTTCACATCTTTGGGTGTAGATGTTTTGTGATTAACAACAGAGATCATCTTAACAAGTTTGCACCGAAGTCTGATGAATGCATCTTCCTTGGCTATTCCACTAACAAAGTTGCTTACAGGGTTCTCATTAGACGTACAAGGCTAATCATTGAAAGCTTCGATGTGAAATTTGATGACTATCACATCCGCAACACCGCTCCATCGACTGAAACCACAACAATCTTAGAAAGTGATATTCCTGCCTCTTCGGGTCCATTAAGTCTAGTTGAAGTAAACTATGACGATCTCTTCGACCCTGTAGAAACAGCCAAATTATCCGAAGTTCTTGTGTCTCAGGAAGCTCAACAGCAGCATGCTGATGTATCTGGTCCATCTCTATCCAAAGTAGCATCTCTCAATACTTCCACCTCGCCGGTTGAGGGGGAAAGCTCTACTGTGGATCAGGCAACAACCATCGAGGTTCCAGTACTTAATGAAGCTCAAGTTCCCAGCCGCATAGAATCCTTACCATCCAACGTTTCTTCCGACTCGGATGATGAAAACATAGAGAACATTGACACAAGAACATACTCAAGAATTATCACTCTCCCATCCGCAATCCAGGGGGAACCTTCTAGGGGTCAAGGAGAACTCCCTTCTGCAATCCAGGGGGAACCTGCACCATCTGCCCAAGAAAACCTTAATCCCACCTTCCCAGTTCAAGATAATTTAGCAGGATGTTCTCAAGTCCAAGGAGAACTGCCATCTCCAACCGCAGAGTCGTCTGATATCGAAGACATTCCCTCTACCGCAGCTTCTGACTATCTGTAACCCCGTCTACACGTATGGACGAAGGACCACCCACTAGGACAAATCATTGGCAACCCATCAGCAGGTATCCAGACTCGATCTTCCAAGGACTTATCTGATCATTGTCACTACGCAGCATTTATGTCCTCGGTCGATCCCCGGACGATCAAAGAAGCATTACTAGAACCCGACTGGATATCCGCAATGCAAGAAGAGCTAGAAGAATTCAAAAGAAACAAAGTATGGCAGCTCGTCCCGAAGCCGCAAGGTCATACCATTGTTGGTACTAGATGGGTGTTCAAAAACAAACTAGATGAATCTGGTGCGGTAGTCATAAACAAGGCAAGGATAGTTGCAAAGGGTTATAGTCAACTTGAAGGTATTGACTATGATGAAACGTATGCTCCGGTGGCACGAATGGAAGCCATTCAAATCTTCTTAGCATACGCAGCCCACAAGAATATCAATGTACATCAAATGGATGTAAAGAGTGCCTTTCTCAATGGGGAATTAAAAGAAGAGGTCTATCTACGGTCTAAAGCAAGCCCCAAGAGCATGGTACGAGACTCTCTCTGAATTTCTTGTCTCGTCCAGATACAAAAGAGGAGTGATTGATCCCACTTTATTTAGAAAAAAAATGGTAATCACCTTATGCTTGTACAAATATATGTGGATGATATCATCTTCGGATCAACTGATGAAAAAATGGTGAATGAATTCGCTAAGCTCATGACCAACAAGTTCCAAATGAGCATTAATATAGAGATCAACTTCTTTCTAGGACTTCAAGTGAAACAAGTTCCACAAGGGATATTCATTCATCAGGAGAAATACACCATTGAACTGTTAAAGAAATATTCTATGGACAACTGCTCTTCGGCTAAGGTCCCCATGGCCTTCGGATATAAGATATATGTTGATCCCTCGGGCGAATCAGTGGATCACAAGACTTATAGAGGTATGTTGTTCACAAGTCCTATGGATGAAGACACAACTTATGGACTACGGATACAGAATGATGCGGATACCAATTTACTGTGACTCTGAAAGTGCTATAGCTATTTCACACAATCCAATTCAGCACTCCAAGACAAAGCATATTGAACTACAGTATCACTTCATCAAAGACCACATCCTTAAAGGTAACATTGAACTCATCTTTGTCCATACTCATGAAGAGATTGCTGATGTGTTCACAAAGGCACTTGACTCTACAAAACTCAACACTTTCTTACAAATGTTAGGAATGATGAATCCGGACCCACAATTCTTCTTGAATTGATAGGTACCGCAAACCATCCTTGGTCTCTGTTGCGGTCCTAACTGAAGTTACTTATGATAGATGGTTTTGGTATATCCTATGTATCGCAGTCTATGTACCGCAACCATATATCATATTTATCTCTCAATGGTCCTTATTGTTTGTTGTTACTAATTTTTGTTCAAGTGTTCTCCTCAGTTCTTCTACTGCAATCATACATCCGATCCATCCGCAATGACATCCGATCCATCTGCAACCACATTGATAGTTTCTCAACTGTTTCATTAATTTTTGATTCATGGTGTGCTATTTAATGATCCTTCATTAAATAAGAAAATCATTAACAAAAAAAACATTCTTTGAGTAACTGTCTCATTCTCCTTTTGAAAAACCTTGTGTCAGACCTATTCTAGGTATGATGACAAAAAGAGTGTGTCCCCATAAACTAATCCTTTTAACCTGTCCCTTCATATTTCACCAGCACGTCCAATCCATTACAACTTCTCTTTTGTACAACAAATTAACTCCACCCTCACCACACGATCAGAGACGTGATGTTTTACGTCTCACACTTCATTAATTGCAACCCTTTTTAGTAAATCCAAAAAAAAATTAAAAATAATAATAATAATAATAATAATTTAAACCTTTTCATATTCAGTGGCTGAGATTTCACCTTCCAAATAGCAGAAAAACCCCAAACGTTTTTTTACCTTATTTACTTTCACCCAGGTTAAACACAATTACCGTTCAAATCTACTCCTATAGAAAAACAGACTCATATTCCCGGACCGCAGTCCCGGACCTGACTGATACCTCAGCCTCTCAAAAGGCTCCGGTAGTCCTTGGGGTGGCCGCAGACCCATTCAACACCACAATCGAATACCACTCAGACTCAGAAAGTGAGTCTGTTTCACCGCATCGTAGAGACTCACCCCCAGTTCACTCCCAAGAGGATGACACTGGTTCTCGCCCTAAGGTCTCCAGGGCTTCCCGACTGTATTTCTTTTCTCCTGAGGAGTTGAACTCCATACTTTTGACTGTCACCCAAACACTGCAAACACCTTCCCAACCGCAGGGCAATTCTTCCGCCCTTGCCAGAACTGAGCCGAGGCCAGACTTGACCACGGGTCAAGGAGACCGAGGAAGCTCAGGAAATCCTACTCTGCTTATATCTGTTCTAGGTGGTTTAGGCACGGTGAGCACTAATGTGCAAGGATCCGTGAACCCGGAGGACACTTCGGTGCGATTCCAAGGATTTGACGGAGATGAATCGAATGATCAGCAAATCAAGCAACTGCAACAAAAGCAACAAGAAATTCAATCTGTAGCTAAGTATTGGGCGGACGCAATCAACAATGCCAACACCGTAACCACCATCCTGAAAATACAAGAATGGATGATCGAAATGGCTGAGAGGATTCGCAAGGCTCAGTCCACTCATGGTGGTGAAGGTACAACCAAAGTCCCTCCAGTTCAAACTCCAACTCCTTCTGTTCGTGATTCTCAAGAAGAGGGAACCGCAGTCAAAGTTAGCTCAGCTCCCACATTCGGATTCGACGATTTTGATCTAAATGAGGTAAATCAACTTCACCCTTCTGATGATGATCTAATGATGATTTTTGATGAAGACGAAGAATCGAGTGGTTCTCACTACTCAACCTCCAAGCCAAAAGCCAAGAAGAAGAAGAAGAATGCGGTGACCGGAAAGGAATTTTTAAGTCTGCAAGCTAAAGTCGATCAGATTCTAGCTGCGATTAAGCCAACACAACCGAAACCAGAAGACATTCCCAGACCGCAGTCCTTGATCGAACGTATTGAAAGACTGGAAACCCGTGAGAGATTGGCTGCTGAGCGTATTTCCCTGAAGGTTGAAATGGGAATTCGATCCCTGGATACAAGTCGCCAGGCTGATCACAAGCAATTCATGGCTGCTGCGGAGCGCCTTATCTATGAGGTATCCGCAATCAAGAAAGACTTACAAGCAGCCATTGCGGATCAGTCATCTAAATCTCAAAAACTGATCGATGAGACTCACACTGCATATAAGTCCACTATCGCAGTCCTTCAAGCTACCATCAACAGACTGCAACGATCTTTATCTTCAAACTTCCATGGCCCCGAAATTCTTCAGCTCACAAAGGAGATTCACCGGTTGCTCTTCAACACCGCCATTCCCAACAATCAGCAACTGGCTGATGTTCTTAAAGCATAGTTCCAGGAGGTAAATGCCAAAGTCGATGGTCTCAGACAATGGCTTGAGGATGCTCTGGTGTTGCATTCCTCAAGAGGGGGAAGTGAGGAAGAAGACCATCATTCCAACAGCCGTTCTCAGCATTAAAGTCCCCCCATCATCACTGAAAAAGTTCCCTCACCGCATCAGTCTCCACCGCAAAAGGAGATCATTCAAAAAACCCCCTCTCCTGAGCGACCAGAGACCCATCCCCACTTCAAAATTTTTGCATCCCACATGTCATCCGAACACTCAGATGACTCCCCCGCAACACAATAAAATAAAAAAGACTGGAAAGCAGCCAAGTTCGCGGAGATCATCTGGAGAGAAAACGGATTCGACATTACTATGGATGAATCCTTAGTAAATTCCTGGATCAATCCCCACCGCAGACTCCTAGATGATGACTACAAACCATACCTTACCTATGCTGAACCCCCCTCTGATGGTTATTGGGATGTTCCAATCTCTCCCAAAGCTAAATACTTCACAGTATTTGAACCATTTGACCGCAACCTACCTGACCACAAGAGACTGCCTATGGAATTCGAAAGACATAATCGGTTCTATGCCAAACATGTGTCTTCCATAGAGAAAATCTGGTCCAATGATAGGCCATCCGCAGTCAAGAACTACAAACCCCGGATGTTCATGAAAGCTGACTTCATCCAATACACTCTCACAAGGAGGAATCAGGACTATGTCCGCACCCAGGCTGACTTCCCATGCATGAACCCTGAAGAAGTCTTTCTGATAGCCAAGGTGTTCCAGAACAAGTCCGAGAAGCATCTGAAGATGAAAATAGCACTTGAAAGGGCAAGTATTTTCTTGAAAGAAACTGTCTGCGACTTTGCCAAAAATTGATGCAGACATTCACCCTATCCTAGCCACAAAATTTGATCTTCCACCACTTGACCTCGCACCCATGATAACTGAAGGATTCCAAGAAAGACCCCTAGGTGCAACAAACTTGCCAGACCTCGGAGTCATCTTCAAACAGAAACTCAATGATACCAAATACTTCATTCCATTGACTGCCATGAACCGCCTTACAAGGAACCAGATTGAAGTTTGTCGAACCACAGTTGAAAAGTTAAAACACACAACTGCCGAAGTCAAGTTCGAGATTTTGAGAAGGATCACCTGGTTGGAAAATATCAGGAAATTTTGGTGGATACTGATCAAGTTTCTAAAACTTGACAACTGAAGAAAAGTTAAAGAGGTCACTTAGGGGGAAATTGTTGAATCAAGAAAAGTGACCCTCTTGAACTTCAGCTACCGCATCCCACACGGATCCGCAGTCAAGGTTTCATCAGCAGCCTCACCCGAAGTCATCATCTATCGCAGTCACTCTTAGCTACTAGATTACTTTACTTTGTCTACTTTTATTATAATACTCTCTATTGTCCAGTATGCCTTGCATGGCTACTCTTAGAGACGTGATCTAGTGTAATTCTTGAGACTCTATAAATAGAGCTCATTCTCATTTATTCAATACAACTTCTTGTGCTATCATTTCTATCTCTCTATCTGTTTACACATCTCTCCTTACTCCCAAAATTCACTAGAACATAACTGAATACAATCTCTCTTCTGAGCAAGTCACTTGTGACTTAATCACTAAGTTTGATCTCAGTCACTAACTTGGTCTGAATGCGTTCCTCGTTATGAATCAACTTATGTGTATACTTGATATAACAATTGTTGTCATTTAATTTCTTTACTTTTCCGCAACTGACTTTCTAACCTTCTAACTCTAACTTATTAATATTATTGTTGAGCTTTTAGCTCCTTCGAGATAAACTATTCCGCAAATATACTTGTTCTGACGTTTGTTCAAGTGTGTCTCAAAGTTTTTCTCTCAACAGATGACTCAGCCAGTTGGGTTCATTATGGACTTGAAGATCATCGTACTCGACGAGTTCAAGGATGAACTCGGCGAGTCCAAGGCAATCTCCCAACCCATGAAGACGGACTCGACGAGTTGTACATAGAACTCGGCGAGTCATAGACTGGACACATTCATATGATGAAAATGAACTCGACAAGTTCAAGGATGAACTCGGCGAGTCGCTTGAAGATGGTCCCGATGTTATGGTTGAAGGTGAACTTGTCGAGTTCTTGCTAGACTCGACGAGTAGAGTCGGGGGGGGGGGGGGGGGGGGGGTTGTATCATTTTGAAGGAATAGGAACTCGATGAGTTGGTGGACCAACTCGGCGAGTCAAGTCAACTGGAAGTTGACTTTGACCAAGGTTGAGCTAGTTTGACTTTTGAGGGTATTGTAGTCTAAGTGTTATTTTGGTTATTGATAGTTCGGGGAGCCGAAGGATCAACAGTTCAGGAGCTGCCGGTTAGCAGCCAGAAGTGTTCAGCTAGTCTTCAGCTGTGCGAGGTGAGTCTCCTCACTGGTTGTATGGGTCTACGGCCATAATGTCGGCCCATTTAGTTTATGTATAGTAGGAAGACCCGGGGGTTAGCCCTAGGCATTATGTATGAAAGACCAGGAGGTGGCTCCTGGCACACTGCATGATATTATGTATAGTAGGAAGACCCAGGGGTTAGCCCTAGGCATTATGTATGAAAGACCAAGACGTGGATCCTAACACACTGTATGTTATTATGAATGAAAGAACAGGGGGTGGCTCCTGGCACACTGTATGCTGATTAGCCAAGTAGAGTAGTATGTATGCTAGTTGTCTTTGTGATGCTTGCATTGAAGACCAGGGGGTGGCCCTTGGCACTTGTCTGTAAGACCCAGGGAGTGGCCCCAGGCTTGACAAGAAAGACCATGTGCGGACCGTGGCATAATAGCAAGACTATGTTTGGCACATAGCACCTTACTTGATTATGGATATGTTTGTTAAGTATGGCTCACAGTATGTATGGCATGTATGGCCCAGTTGATATGTATGGTATGTGGTATTTGGTGAACTCACTAAGCTACGTGCTTACGGTTTACAGTTTTGGTTTCAGGTATCTTCAGTTTCAATAAAAAGGAGCTCAGGACGATCGCAGCGCATTCACCCATGTTATTCCGCATTATGTGATCTTTGGGATTTAACTCTCATATTGGTTTTAAAAGAAATATTTTCAATGTCTGTAACAACGTTGTTAAAGGTTTTCTCATATTAAAAATGAAATTTTTGGCCTGGAATTTTGGGACGTTACAAATTTTGTGATCAAAAGAAGCTGATTAAATATATAGGGATTGATTATGTAAATCATTCACTCTTATAAAGTGGGAAAATGGTCCATGATTCCTTATGTTGGGCTAAACCCATGTAGTGACCCATGGATACTCCATGGAGGTTAAAACCCATGGAGCATGAGGAATGTGGAAAGTCATGCACATTAGGGTTTGCATGGTGTAACCCTAATGTAGCCACACTATATAAGAAGCCCTTTGGTTCATGAAATCGGCACCTAGAGTTCTTGTAAGAGTGCTAGCCGATTTTGAGTGCATATTATCTCCTCTTAAGTTCTTCCAATTGTTGGTGGTGATTTGTGGTTCCATTTGAGGCATTCACATTATTGGTGCTAGGCTCTTAAAGCTTCAAGGTTTCAACTACACTAAAAGGTATGTCATCTAACTAGAATTTTGTAGTATAGTTACTCCATTGTATGCTAGTTAGGATGATGCTTTGGAATTTTGAAAGTTTGCATGTATATTAGAGAAAACATAGATCCAAAGCATCTAGGGTTGCATGTACACCATAGTAGTGTTAGAATGCTCAAAACTCATCAGTGGTATCAGAGCCTAGGATTGTTTTCCAATATACTTGATGTTACTTGCTTAGAAATGCTTGAAAAATCGATTTTTTGTTGTCTGGTCAGTGGACTCGCCAAGTCCACTGGGGAACTAGCCGAGTCCCCTCACAATTCTGACCAACTCGCCGAGTTTGTTCATGTACTCGACGAGTTGGTGCTCCAGAGTGCAGATTTTCGAGTTTTAAGGCTGTAATTGGACTAGGATCATTACCCTAAACTGTTTTTGGATTTCTAAACTTGTTTTTGATGTGGTAATGATCATGCTAATCCAATTTAAAATATAATTGTCAAAAGTTTCATGTTTTGTATTAGTTTATATGGTTAGGCTAATTACATGAAATTTGTTTTGATTTGAATTGTCTTGTTCATATGAGTTTGATTAAATCTTCTACGAATTATTTGATTATTATGTTAGTTAAATAATGTTTTAAATGATTTTAATGGACTCCACAAATTGTCCTCAAGTTATGGATGTTATGGAACATGAAAGGTTTTCTAATAAAGATGTCATTAAACTCATATGTTATGGACTTGAAGAGTTTTGACAAGTTTCAAAACTTGCCCTCAAGTTTTGGAATTTGTAAAGTCTCACTAAATGAAACTTTAATTCCAAACCTTAGAATTTTAAAAGATAAAATTCAACCCTTATACTATTATAATATTATAGGTTTAATATTTATATATATGTATAAGACAAGTCGGTTTTACCGTTAGTAGGCCTCATTCACGAAGCCGGTCTATAAGGGGGGTATAAGGTTACTGCCTATAAAATGGTAGTTTAATGGGTGTCTACTCTCACCCACCGCTTCCTTGACTGGTGGAGGGTCGTTAGCCGAACGGGTAGGATAAAAACTATAATTCTCATTAAAAGTATAATGATAGTAATAAAGTAACTAAACCTTTTATAAATTCCCATTCTTAGTTAGTTTAGGAAAATGTGAAATTGATGTTAATCCATGAAATTACCCTTTGCACCTTACCAAGTCATTGATGGAGCATGTGTGGTTAACCGACACATTAACTTGGACTAGTAAGGGCGGCAAAGGATAGCTTAATGTTTATAATGAGCTCAATGGAGCGTGTGTGGTTAACCTGCACATTGATTAAGGTGATAATTGACATTAAGAGTACCAAGTACATTTGCCTGGTTATTCACACCTTGTTTGTGATCCTCGGTATCCCAGTCACAAACCTGAAGGGCATAATCGAGATTTAAACATGCCATTGAATTGTTCAATGAATCTCAAAGGATCTAGGAGTTTCAAATCCAATTAAAACTTAATTAACAAATTTCGTTTTCATGGTGGAAATTGGTAAATCGTCATTTACCTACCTTCAAATATTTTGCAAGTTGGATTACGGCATCCCTCTTCCAAATTGTAAAATATTGGGTTGGGTCCTATCCTTAATATTACATTTTGGGTGTTATATTAAGGACTCTTTATCTAATCTAAAGTTTGTCTTTCTTTCTTTTCAGATGTCTACCAACACTGTTTCGGGCTCAAACCCTACCGGCTCCTTCTTTTCAGAGTCATCTTTGATGGGACTAATTTCAATGATTGGATTAGGAACATCAGGATGGTCACTCGCTACGAGGACCAGGAATATGTCATCGAAAAGGAGCTTAAGGAAATCGATGAGCCTGCTGCTATTCCTCAGGAGATTGATGATTTTAGGGCACATGAGAAAGATGCCATCAAGGTAGCTTGTATCATGCTTGCCACCATGTCTCCTGAACTCCAAAAGTCCTATGAGGACTTCTACCCTTTTGAGATGCACCAGGACCTGATGGAAAGATACCATCAGAGTGCTTGTCAAGAGCGGTATGAGATCATCTGCTCCATGATGACAACAAAGATGAAGGATGGTGAACCCATCACGGGACACTTGCAGAAAATGCAAAGGTTTGTGGACCGTCTGCTCAAATTGAATGTGAACTTTGATGAGGAGCTGGCCATAAATATTATTCTACACTCCTTACCTCCATGTTATGATCAGTTTCCGCATGACTTATCATATGAACAAGGAGGAACTCACTCTGAGCAAGCTTCAGGGCCTTTTGAGGACTGCCGAAAGTGGTCTCAAAGGTAAATCTATTTTAACCACTCTTACTGCTAATGCCCTTGTTCTGGCAATTGGGCAAGGTAAGGGGAAGAAGAGGAAGGCTCCTTCCAAGAGTCGCAAGGGAAAGTCTCATGATGGATCCTCTTCAAGTGGAACCAAAGGAGGTTCTGCTACTCCCTCAACCATCGCAAAAGAAGCAGAGTGTTTCTATTTCCATGAAAAGGCGCACTGGAAGCGAAGCTGCCCCAAGTACTTGCAGGATGTTAAGGATAGGAAGGTCAAACCGACCCATGCAGGTATTTACACTATTCTATCTAAAAACTCATCACATACTAACTCTTGGGTGCTTGACACAGGTTGTGGATTTCACATTTGTTCTGATGTGCAGGGCCAAAAAAGAAGTAAGGATGTGAAGCACAGGAAGATAAACTTGATCATGGGGAATAGGAAGGTTTCACCTGTCACCAAGATTGGAGTTTACTCTTTATTGCTTAGTAGTGGGTTAGAAATAGATTTGAATAATTGTTGCTATTCATCTGATAAGGTGAGAAATATAATTTCCTTTCATGGTTTGTACAAACAAGGTTTCAAATTTTCGTTTGATAATGAAATTGGTGCAATAAATGCTTATTATAATGGTGTTTTTTATTTTAGAGCATTACCTTGTAATGGTGTCTATGAAACTGTGATGGTTGTAGACAACTTAGGAAATAATGTGTTGCATATCGATTCTTCTAAAGATTTGGATAAGGCATCCTTGTGGCATTTTCGTCTTGGACATGTCAACAAGAAGCACATAGGCCAACTCCAGAAGGCTGGAGTTTTGGAGTCATTCGAATTAAGCTCAGATGACACTTGATAGTCTTGTTTGCTTGGAAAAATGACTAAGTCACCCTTCACCGGTTCTTGTGAAAGGGGTGAGGTTTTGTTGGATCTCATACACACCGATGTGTGTGGGCCCTTCAGAACAGCCACAAGGGATGCTAACCGCTTCTATGTGACTCTTACTGATGATTACAACAGATATGGCTATATCTACTTAATCAAGCATAAGTCAGAAACCTTTGAGAAATTCAAAGAGTTTAAGCAAGAAGTGGAGAATCAGTTGGGCAGGAAGATAATGATGATCCGATCCGATCGGGGTGGTGAGTATCTTAGTATCGAATTCCTAGACGATCTTAAGGAGTGTGGAATTGTTTCACAGTTGAAGCCACCTAGGACGCCACAGCTTAATGGTATGGCTGAGAGGCGCAACCGAACCTTGTTGGACATGGTTCGTTCCATGATGAGTCGAGCTTCGTTACCAATATCATTGTGGGGGTATGCCTTGGAGACTACCGCCCATATCCTTAATCGAGTCTCAACTAAAAAGGCTGCCAAAACACCTCACGAGATGTGGACATGGAAGGCTCCCTCGCTAGCACACATCAAGGTTTGGGGTTGCGAGGCTTTCTTGAGGCGGAGACTCATGACAATCTCGAACCTCGGAGTAAGCGGTGTATTTTCATCGGCTACCCGCAATAGCCCTTTGGTTATCTCTTCTACAGACCGAGTGAGAATGTTGTCTTCGTTGCGAGGAGAGGGGTTTTCCGAGAAAGGGAACTTATATTCAAAGGGTACAGTGGGAGGAAAATTGACCTTGAAGAACTTCAAGAGTTAACCGATGAAGGAACCTCAAACACTAGCGGTCAACCCGAGGAGGAAACTCATGTTGAACCGATTGACGAGTCCATACATCTGAGGCGTTCCAGTAGAGTTAGTTTTCCACCTATGTTATATGGTTTTCATATAACATCTGAGTGTGATACATTTATCAGTAACAGCACACTGATAAATTTGGACGAACCTAACAACTACAAGGAAGCCATGGGAGGCCCCGAGTCTGCTAAATGGAAAGAGGCGATGGACAACGAGATTCAGTCCATGGATGACAATCAAGTTGGAACTTGGTTGACAATGTACCACATCCTAAGACAGTCGGGTGCAAATGAATCTTTAAGAAGAAGACCGACATGGATGGGAAGGTACACACTTGTAAGGCGCGACTGGTTGCGAAGGGATTTACTCAAACTCCGAGAGTTGACTATCATGAGATCTTCTCACCAGTAGCGAAGATTAAGTCTATTAGGGTTATGCTAGCCATTGCTGCATTTCATGACTATGAAATATGGCAAATGGATGTCAAAACCGCTTTCCTTAATGGGAAGTTGGCTGAGGATGTTTACATGATTCATCCAGAGGGTTTTATCAATGCTAAGTACCCCAATAGAGTGTGTAAGCTTGAGAAATCTATTTATGGAATGAAACAAGCATCTCGCAGATGGAATCTTTGCTTCGATGAGGAAGTCAAAGAGTTTATCTTTGCGGGGAGAGAGGATGAGTCCTGTGTTTATGTCAGAGCTAGTGGGAGTATAGTTAGCTTTTTGGTACTGTATGTGGATGACATACTACTCATAGGAAATGTCATCCCAACCTTGCAGGAGGTGAAATCCTGGCTTGGGAAGTGTTTCGCTATGAAGGACCTTGGAGAAGCTGCCTATATCCTATGGATAAGGATATTGAGAGATAGGAGTAAGGGACCAATTGGACTTACTCAAAGTACCTACTTGGACAAAGTGTTGAAGAGGTTCAACATGCATAATTCCAAGAAAGGTGACTTACCGATCCAGCACAATGCCAGACTGAGCAAAACTCATAGTTCGAGTATAGAGGCTGAGATAGATGAGATGAGTCGATTACCATATGATTCCGCTGTTGGCTCGATCATGTATGTTATGACTTGTACTCGCCCTGATGTGGCCTTTGCTTTGAGCATGGTCAGCAGATATCAAGGGAATCCTGGAAAGGCTCACTAGGTCCTTACCCTCGGTGGGAGTGATGACTTGAGAGTGGTAGGGTATAGTGACGCCATCTTTCAGACCGACAGGGATAATTTCCGCTCTCAGTCAGGCTAGGTATTTACCCTGAATAGAGGAGCAATAACTTGGAAAAGTTCCAAGCAGGAGACTGTAGCAGATTCAACGTGCGAATCAGAGTACATAGCAGCAAGAGAAGCTACGAAGGAGGCGATATGGCTGAAGAACTTCATCGGAGACCTTGGAGTTGTACCATCTATAAAGGAGCCTGTGGAGATTTTCTGTGACAGCGATAGTGCGGTTGCCTTAGCCAAGGAACCAAGGGATCATGGCAGGTCCAGACACATCGACAAGAAATATCACTTCATAAGACACAAGATAGAAGGACTCCTCGTGGCAAAGAGGATATCATCAGATGAGAACCCGGAAGATCCCCTCACGAAGGGACTGAGTAGGGTTAAGCATTTACAGCATGCGAGGCGCATTGTGCTGAGGGATGATATTAGTTTTAATGATTAGATAGCTGATTCGAAACTTGTAATAGATAGACTGTAATTGACATTTGATGCTTAAATAAAAGGTGCTTTTTATTTACTAGTATGGTACTGTCTCATGTCAATTGTTTACTACTGTTTCATTTTTCATGTTTTGACTTCCAGAATAATTGGATTATTCAAACCATCCACAGTCGATCATACTTTGGAAGTAGGTATTGAATTAAGACTGTCATGAATTTGGCTTGTAGATTGTCAGAAATGGTTAGACATTGCTATGACATTCATGAGTGATCATAAGGTCTGAGTGTTGGATTCAACCCACGCTTACGTGTATCACTTCATCAAATTTATCTCGAGTGATCGTGAGACGATAATATCATATCATCTTCAAACCTAGATATATGAGTTGTTGACTATGAGTTGGTCATACATTGATAGTACGAAAACGCACAGGTAACTCGATGTTATAAAACGTGATATTGTGTATGATCCAGTGAATAGATAGTACAAGCATATACTGTTGAAGTTTATATGTTCCTTTTAATCCTTGGAGGATTAAAAGCGATATCTTGGGCCCCTCGATGATTTTGTTTTGACTTATGTGTCAGGCCCGGTCATATTGATTGTGTTCCATGTGTTTGTCCGGATGATATCTTGAGAACAGATGATTCTATGATCACTTATCCAAAATGGTACGTCTAAGTTCGACAAAGGCATTTAAGAGCCACGATTGCTAGTTGGATCCTGAAGTTATACTTACAGTTATAGTTATTAGACTTATCCAAGTGGGAGACTATTGGATAAGGTGTCTAAGTCCATAACTATATTTTGTATGTACTTGACCCGAGAGTAGCATGGTCCATTTGGGTTGCACTTCATCGGGACAATTTGAAGGATGGACTTTTGAGAAGAGGATAATTATGATTTATTAATATATTATAAGTTCTAATATATTAATATGAAATCATATTATTTAATTAGTATTGATCAAGAAATAATTCCATAGAAATAATTTTGTGATCAAAAGAGACTGATTAAGTATATAGGGATTGATTATGTAAATCATTCACTCTTATAAAGTGGGCTAATGATCCATGATTCCTTATGTTGGGCTAAACCCATATGGTGACCCATGGATAATCCATGGAGGTTTAAACCCATGAAGCATGAGGAATGTGGAAAGTCATGCACATTAGGGTTTGCATGGTGTAACCCTAATGTAGCCACACTATATAAGAAGCCATTTGGTTCATGAAATCGGCACCTAGAGTTCTTGTAAGAGTGCTAGCCGATTTTGAGTGCATATTATCTCCTCTCAAGATCTTCCAATTGTTGGTGGTGATTTGTGGTTCCATTTGAGGCATTCACATTATTGGTGCTAGGCTCTTAAAGCTTCAAGGTTTCAACTACACTAAAAGGTATGTCATCTAACTAGAATTTTGTAGTATAGTTACTCCATTGTATGCTAGTTAGGATGATGCTTTGGAATTTTGAAAGTTTGCATGTATATTAGAGAAAACATAGATCCAAAGCATCTAGGGTTGCATGTACTCCATAGGAGTGTTAGAATACTCAAAACCCATCAATTACCATGGCGAGAATTAATTTTTCAAGGTGAGAGTACCTGGTTTTAGGATCCAGGAGACTTTTACTTACATGGTAGATAGGATGTTGGTCTCCGTTAAGATCATTGGCCAAGACAACACTTACCGCATTTGAGGATACTGAGAGGTAGAGGAGAAGTGGTTCGCCATCTATAGGCTTTACCAGTAATGGCGCGGAACTCAAGTATTTTTGAGTTCTTGAAAAGCTTTTTCATGATCTTCAGTCAATTCGAACCTCTTGTTCTTCTTTAAGATATCGTAGAAGGGTTTACATCTTTCTGAGGATCTTGAAATGAACCTGTTGAGTGTCGCTACCCTTCCGGTTAGCCTTTGGATGTCTTCTGTTGAAGATGGAGATTTCAGCTCGATGATTGCTTTAATATGCTCCAGGCTTGCTTCTATTCCTCTATTGGTTACCATATATCCACAAAACTTCCCCGACTTCATCCCAAAGTGGCATTTGAGTGGATTCAACTTCATATTGTATTCGTCTAGGGTGTCAAATGCTTCTTTAAGATCCCTGAGATGATCTTCAACTTTCATTGACTTCACCACCATATCATCAATATAGACGTCCATGGTGTCCCCCATCTTGTCTTTAAACATCCGATTCACCAATCTTTGATATGTTGCACCTACATTTTTAAGACCAAAAGGCATTACAGTGTAACAATATATGCCTGTTGGTGTTATAAACGCCGTATTTTCTTGATCGGATGGTTCCATTTGGATTTGTTGGAATCCTGCTGAAGCATCCATGAAGGTTAAGATCAGTTTGTGGCCAGACGTTGCATCTATCATAGAGTCAATATGTGGTAGAGGGAAAGGATCCTTAGGACAAGCCTTTTTAAGATCCGTGTAGTCCATATATACTCGTTGTGACATCCCCAAATTTCTCGGCCAGAAAATACCGATTTAATTTATGTTTTTAAAATAAAATTAGAGTAATCTTTTAAAAGATGTTGTAGAATTTGTCCCAAAACAAAACATTGTAAATATTGATCAAAACATTTCTTAAAGAAATATGTATTTTCATTATATATCAAAACCTCGGGATGTCATGTTCTGATACAGACCAAAAGCATAAACAGTATATTATAAGCCTTACAACAGTTATTTACAACTACTGGCCTATAATCCAAGAATCCCTCGTCATCATCCAACTATGCTCGGGTCCACTACCTGTAATACAGAAAGTTGAGTGGGTCAGGCGTGGGAGCCTGGTGAGCATATAGGGTTTTCAACCCACAATAAATAAAAATTATTAATTTTATCAAACAACAATAACCCTGATTACCCGTTTCCCTTATGCTCACTTTACGTCCCTAAACACCTTTCATAAGGGACCTAGCCTAAGGATTTTCATCGGGGTGACAACATTGCTTTAGGGGATTCCTCAGCAATTTATGTCAAATAAGGCAACCATGTGGGCTATGGAGTATACCATTGAACACTAAGTTCACAAACACCTACAGGTTGCGAGCCTGCTAGCGTTCCACTGGACTGTCTAGAAAAATTTGTGGTCGTCATTCATACTCCGCTAGATGACTGAAACAATAACAATATCGAGGGCTCTCATCATTTTAACACACATCAACTATTTCATCTACCCATGTTTTACCCAACATATTTGTAGATAAAAATACATATACAATTTAAAACTTGTATAAAACATCTATTCAACACCCATCTCAAATAAACAAACAATATAATTACACATAGCACGTATTTTATAGAAAATACTTCATATCAATGTGTAAGAGGAATGTGACTACACACTCACTTGATTTAACGATAATCGGGCAGCACTTCGTTTCTTAAAATGATCGTTTCCGATAAAACCGGGATGTTTTCTCAAAAACTGGGCTTCACGCGGAAAGCGTTTCGGCTCGAAAACTCTTTTTCTCGGGATCTTCGGGCTCTCCGGGTTTTTCTTATGATGCTAGGATGATACAATAGGCTTGGGAGTAATTTTTGCAATATAGAAGAAAGAATAGGGGTGAAAGGATGAAAATTGTAACATCAATTTGGCTGGCATCGTCCACTATTTATAGTGGCTGAACACTCGAGTTATGTTGGGCGTACGCCTTCTTCAGCCAGTACGATGGGCGTACGAAGGGATCATATCAACGCGTCAAGGCTATAACACGTGTCTCTCATGCGAAAAAGTAGGGCTACGTGGCCAATCTCGGACGGTGAACACGAGTACGTTCGGCGTACTCCTGTACGCTGGGCGTACTTCGAATTTTCAAACTTCAAAAATTCATAACTTTTGCATACGAGCTCCGTTTTTGACGTTCTTTATAGCCTCGCGTAGGTGAGACCATGTTCTACAATTTTTGTTTAGACTCCGTCGGCTAATTCTTACTTTATTTTTAAAGTTATATTTTTAACAGACCGGGATAGGAAAAGTTCTTTAAATATTCATAACTTCTTCATCTGACGTCCGTTTTCATCTGTCTTTTTACCGTTGAACTACTATCAACAAGATCTTCGATTCTCGTTTAGGTTGTTTCGGCTAAAACTCACTCGATCTAAAATTCGAGTTTCAGGTTGCATACTGCTAAACCGAAACTTAGAAAAATCATAACTTCCTCATACGAAGTCAGATTTGGGCGTTCTTTTTATGCACGCTCTCGGTTTAATGAACACTACGAATTTCATTTAGATCGCTAAGGCTAAAAAGAACTTTATCATAAATTCACTTTTTACGTCATACAGCGTCGTGTCGGTTCTGTCGCGAAACTTTGATAGGTAATAACTTCTTCGTTATCACTCGGATTTTGGTATTCTTAATATCTCCGGAATCCTTGTTTCAACCACTACAACTTTCTTCATAGATATCGGCTTTATTTAACATTTATTTTCGACGCTTATTTGTATCCTTAATTTATTAAATCATAATAATTAAGTATAAAACACATAATACTCAAATAATACATCTTTATTATTTCAAAACAAATTACAAAGGTTGGCCTAGACTATTACATCATCATTAATGCCTAGACTAGAAACACGGACGTTACAATTCTCTACCCCTTAGGATGATTCCTTCTCCGGAATCACACATCAGTAAAGAAATGCGAATAACGACTCATCATGTCACTCTCCGTTTCCCAGGTGAGATTTGGCCAATTCGTATGTTTCCATCGCACAAGCACTAAATTGACAATCTTGCGTCGCAACTTCTTAGTCTTATGGTCAATGATTGCCTCTGGTTCTTTGATTAACCTCTTGCTTTCATCCAACCTCAATTCAGAAATTGGAATAATGTCAGGAACATCTCCCGTGAACTTCCTCAAATAACACACATGGAAAGTGTTATGAATATCATCTAGTTCTTCTGGTAATTCTAGCTTGTAAGCTTGGTTCCCAATCCTCTGAAGAACTTTAAACGGTCCAATAAACCTTGGACTCAACTTTCCCCTTTTACCATATCTAATAAGTCCCTTCCACAACGAGACTTTAAGTAAAACCGAATATCCATCTTCGAATGTTATCGGTTGTCTTTTCTTGTCAGCATAGCTCTTTTGACGATCTTGAGCTGCTAACATCCTTTCCCTAATCACTTTTAGCTTTTCAGCAGTTTGATGGACTATCTCAGGTCCCATAAACTACTTTTCCCCAGCTTCAAGCCAACATGATGGCGTTCGACACTTTTGTCCATACAAAGCTTGATAAGGTGCCATCTTGATGCTCGAGTGAAAACTATTATTGTAAGAAAATTCTACCAGAGGTAAATGTTCATCCCAATTACCTTGGAATTCCAGGGTACATGCTCGTAGCATATCCTCCAATGTTTGAATCATTCGTTCACTCTGACCATCGGGTTGCGGATGGTAAGCTGCACTTAGACACAATTTCGTACCCAAATGCTCTTGTAGACTTCTCCAAAACCTCGATGTGAAACGACTATCGCGATCTGACACAATCGTCAGGGGAACACCATGAGCTTTCACTATCTCTTTCACGTAAACCTTTGCAAGATTTTCCATAGACCACTTTTCATTGGAGGCTATGAAATATGTACTTTTTGTGAATCGATCAACGACCACCCAAATCATGTCGTGACCGCTTTTCGTTCTGGGTAGTTTAGTCACAAAATCCATGGTGATGTCTTCCCATTTACCCATGGGTACAGGTAAAGGTTCTAAACTCCCATACGGTTTCTGATATTGTGCCTTAACCCTCGCACATGTCACACATTCGGCCACATACTTTGCAACATCGAGTTTCATCGTCGGCCACCAGTAGTGGGGTTTCAGATTCCTATACATCTTTGTGCTGCCGGGATGAATCGAGTACATGGTCTTGTGAGCTTCCTCCATCAGAAGATCTCTTATTCCTCCCATATTTGGTACCCAAATCCTATCTTGGAATACCTTTGGTCCTTGACCGTTTATATCGAACACTAACATTTTACCCAAACGTTCTTCCTTTTGGTCATTTTTCTCTGAAGCTTCCTCCTGAGCTTTCTTTATGCTTTCCACAATTGTCGAGACAACTTCAATTCTCAACGCTCTTGGTCTTTTCTTTTCAAGGTTTACCTTCCGACTGAGAGCATCAGCGACAACATTTGCTTTACCAGGTTGGTAAAGTATCTCACAGTCGTAGTCCTTGAGTAACTCTTGCCAGTGTCGTTGCCTCATGTTCAATTCCTTCTGATTAAAGAGATACTGAAGACTCTTATGATCAATGAAAAGTTTTCACTTTGTGCCATAAAGATAATGCCTCCATATCTTTAGGGCAAATACTACCGCTGCCAACTCCAGATCATGAGTGGGGTAGTTCTTTTCATGCTCTTTCAATTGTCGAGATGCATATGCTATCACCTTTTCTCTTTGAGTTAGAACACATCCCAACCCGACTCCCGACACATCGCTATACACTGCGAAGTCTTCAACTCCATCGGGTAGAGAAAGAATCGGTGCTTCACATAATTTCTTCTTTAGCTTCTCGAATGCTTCCTTATGCTTCTCACTCCAAGTATAAGTAGCTCCCTTGTGGGTCAAAGTTGTCAATGGAGAAGCTATCGAAGAAAAGCCTTGGATAAATTTTCGATAATATCCAGCTAATACTAGAAAGCTTCGGATCTCCGTAGGACTCTTTGGTTGTTCCCACTTTGTTATAGCTTCAATCTTAGCTGGGTCAACCATAATCCCTTCTTGGTTAACGACATGACCCAAAAATTGGACTTTATGAATCCAAAAATCACATTTGGAGAACTTCGCATACAGCTTCTCCTTTTTTAATACTTCTAACACTTCTCGCAAGTGTCTGCCATGCTCCTCCTGGATTTTCGAGTAAATCAGAATCTCATCTATGAACACTATCACGGATTTATCGAGGAATGGTTTACAAACCATGTTCATTAAATCCATGAAGGCTGCTGGAGCATTGGTTAGTCCAAACGACATAACCAAAAACTCGCAGTGTCCATATCTTGTTCTGAACGCAGTTTTCTCAATATCATGCTCTCTTACCTTTAGCTGATGATATCCTGACCTAAGATCGATCTTCGAGAAATAGCTCGAACCTTGCAACTGATCGAACATGTCATCAATCCATGGCAACGGATACTTGTTCTTTATTGTTGCCTTGTTCAGCTCTCTGTAATCTATTCACATTCTCATGCTCCCATCTTTCTTCTTCACGAATAACATCGGAGCTCCCCAGGGTGATGAACTAGGTCTAATAAAACCGTTGTCCAATAATTCCTGAAGTTGCGTCATAAGCTCCTTCATCTCTCTCGGTGCTAATCGATATGGGGCTTTTGTTATTGGTGTTGTTCCTGGAACAAGTCTATTCCAAACTCCACTTGGCTATCAGGGGGCAAGCCAGGAAGATTTTCAGGAAAAACTTCCAGATATTCACACACCACTGGTATACTTTGCATATCCTTTTTCTCCTTCTTAGCATCGATAACGAATGCCAAGTATGAGGTGTATCCTTTAGATAAACATTTTCTGGCTTTCATCAGAGAAATGATTCCATAATTTACTCTGCGCTTATCTCCGTATACCATAAACGACTCCTTTCCAGGCGAGTTTACCCTTAGTATCTTTTTCTTGCACAGTATTTCAGCATCATTGGTACTAAACCAATCCATCCCCATAACGATGTCGAAACCATTTAACTCGATGGGTAACAGCTTTTCTTGGAATTCTTTTCTATTCAGGTCGATGACGATATTCCTAATATAATCGCTAACAGGTATGAATTTGCCGCTAGCAACTTCTACAATTAGGTCACCATCTAGCTTTTCTATAGGCAATGCTAGTCTTTCACCAAATTTATGTGATATAAAGGAGTAATTTGCTCCGGAATCAAACAATAAATTGGCAGGCAATCCATTTACTAGAAAGGTACCTGAAGCGACATCCGTTGCATCCTTTGCGGCTTCCAATATCATTTGGAAAGCTCTGGCTTTTGGCTTTGGTGGGAGATTGGGCTTCGTTGCCTCTTTCTTCTTCGGGCAATCCTTCAAAATGTGCCCTTCTTCGTGGCATCCATAGCACACCCTTTTGTTGGTTGTGCACTCGCTGGCGTAGTGCCCTGGCTTTCCACATTTAAAACAAGTGACCTCCTCTCCACATTTTCCAACATGTTTCTTCTTACATTTATCACACCATTTTGCTTCACCTCTTCTTCCTCTCGAATCAGACTTCGAGAATTTACTTTTCTTATTGGACCTCGATGATCCATCGAACTTTCTTTTCTCACCAACCTCTGCCCTCTCCTGACCCCTTTCTTTTAATTGGGTTTCCACGTTTTTAGTTGCTCAAACTGTTGTCTTCAGAGTAGCTGCCATCTTGAGCGTTGGGCCAAAGTCGACTGGCAGTCCTTTTGCGAACCTCTCAGTTTTTTAGAGTTCAGTTGGCACTAAGTATGGAAATAACTTCATCTTTTCGGTAAACACAGTAGCATAGTCGTCTATGCTCATTTTTCCTTTCTTCAAGTTCTAAAATTCTTTGTTTAGATCTACCAGATCTATCTCTGAGCAGTACTGCCTCTTTAACTGCTCCAAGAACATTTCCCAAGACATTTTCAGGGATTCTCCATGTGGAATCGTGTCTGCCAATAACCTCCACCAGCTTAAAACTCCGGTCTTTAGTTGTCTGACCGCAAAAACAGTTTTCTGCTTGTTGTTACAGTTGCAGCTTTCAAATACCATCTCCATTTCGGAGATCCTGTCCATAATATCAACAGGTTTTGGGCTTCCGGCAAGACTTGGTGGTTTGGCGCCCAAGAAATTCTTATACATGCGCCCATCTCTATTGATTTCCCTTTCCAGGTTATTCCTTTATGCGATTGTGGGTTCCACTTGACTGACAATACGACCGTAATTTCCTTCCTCTGACCGTCTGTCATTAAGTTTAGGTTGTTCAACAGGCATTGAAGGTTCACTCCTGTTGTTCAGCAATAGCTGCCTCATTTATTCCCTTTGTTCATCCATCATCGTCTGAATCATGGTGTGTACTCCAGCCATTGTGATCGGTTCTGGTGCAACTTCTGCTATAGGCACATGTTCCATCACTTCGGGTTGAGGTTTCTGGTTTCTGTTTGCATTTCCAGCTCCACTTCGAGTTCTTGCCATTATAATCTATATACCAAATAAGGCCAATTTAGATCTTTACTCACAATAGATATTTAAATTCTCCTTATCACTCCGAAACGTTACATGCTAGTTCTAATATCGTAGTCGTACGCTTAGAATCCTGAACACATAGGGTTTCCAGATCCGGTCGGCAACAGACCATAGATCCGAACAAAAAATGGCATATATGGCAAACATATGGCATTTAGCACATAAAAGCATTTTAGGCATCTTTCCTAAAATATACTAGTGCCCGTGTCTAAAATATATTAGACACTCATCTCACGATCATCACTTAGCATTCTAAGTTTAAGTCTAGAAATCCTACAAATTCCTAGTTCGCTTAAACTAATGCTCTGATACCAACTGTGACATCCCCAAATTTCTCGGCCAGAAAAGACCGATTTAATTTATGCTTTTAAAATAAAATTAGAGTAATCTTTTAAAAGATGTTGCGGAATTTGTCGCCAAAACAAAACATGATAAAAATTTATCAAAACATTTCTTAAAGAAATATGTAGTTTCATTATATATAAAAACCTCGGGATGTCATGTTCCGATACAGACCAAAAGCATAAACAGTATATTATAAGCCTTACAACAGTTATTTACAACTACTGGCCTATAATCCAAAAATCCATCGTCATCATCCAACTATGCTCCGGGTCCACTACCTGTAATACAGAAAGCTGAGTGGGTCAGGCTTGGGAGCCTGGTGAGCATATAGGGTTTTCAAACCACAATAAATAAAAATTATTAATTTCACCAAACAACAATAACCCTGATTACCCGTTCCCGTTATCCTCACTTTACGTCCCTAAACACCTTTCATAAGGGACCTAGCCTAAGGATTTTAATCGGGGTGACAACGCTGCTTTAGGGGATTCCTCGGCAAATTATGTCAAATAAGGCACCCATGTGGGGGATGGAGTATACCATTGAACACTAAGTTCACAAACACCTACAGGTTGCGAGCCTGCTAGCGTTCCACTGGACTGTCTAGAAAAGTCTGTGGTCGTCATCTATACTCTGCTAGATGACTGAAACAATAACAATATCGAGGCCGCTCATCATTTTAACACACATCAACTATTTCATCTACCCATGTTTTACCCAACATATTTATAGATAAAAATACATATACAATTTAAAACTTGTATAAAACATCTATTCAACACCCATCTCAAATAAACAAACAATATAATTACACATAGCACGTATTTTATAGAAAATACTTCATATCTATGTGTAAGAGGAAAGTGACTACACACTCACTTTATTTAACGATAATCGGGTAGCACTTCATTTCTTAAAATGATCGTTTCAAATAAAACCATGATGTTTTCTCAAAAACCGGGCTTCACGCGGACAGGGTTTTGGCTCGAAAACTCGTTTTCTCGGGATCTTCGGGCTCTGCGGGACTTGCTTATGATGCTAGGATGATATAATAGGCTTGGGGGTAATTTTTTCAATTTAGAAGAAAGTATAGGGGTGAAAGGATGAAACATGTAACATCAATTTGGCTGGCATCGTCCACTATTTATAGTGGCTGAACACTCGAGTTACGTTGGGCGTAACTTTAGAGTACGCTGGGCGTACGCCTTCTTTAGCCAGTACATTGGGCGTACATCGCGTACGCTGGGCGTACGAAGGGATCATATCAGACGCATCAAGGCTATGCCACGTGTCTCTCATGCGAAAAAGTAGGGCTATGTGGCCAATCTCGGACGGTGAAGACGAGTACGGTGGGCATACTCCGAATTTTCAAACTTCAAAAATTTGTAACTTTCGCATACGAGCTCTGTTTTTGACGTTCTTTATATCCACACGTAGGTGAGACCGTGTTCTATAACTTTTGTTTAGACTCCGTCGATTAATTCTGAATTTATTTTTAAGTTATATTTTTAACAGGCCAGGACAGGAAAAGTCCGTTAAAAATTCATAACTTCTTCATCCGACGTCCGTTTTCGTCTGTCTTTTTACCGTTGAACTACTATCAACAAGATATTCGATTCTCGTTTAGGTTGTTTCGGCTAAAAATCACTCGATCTAAAATTCGAGTTTCAGGCTGCATACTACTAAGCCGAAACTTAGAAAAATCATAACTTCCTCATACGAAGTCAGATTTGGGCGTTCTTTTTATGCACGCTCTCGGTTTAACAAACACTACGACTTTCATTTAGATTGCTAAGGCTAAAAAGCACTTTATCGTAAATTCACTTTTTACGTCATACAACGTCGTGTCGGTTCTGTCACGAAACTTTGATAGGTCATAACTTCTTTGTTATAACTTGGATTTCAGTATTCTTAATATCTCCGGAATCCTTGTTTCAACCACTACAACTTTCTTCATAGATATCGGCTTTATTTAACATTTATTTTTGACGCTTATTTTTATCGTTAATTTCTTAAATTAATAATTAAGTATAAAACACATAATACTCAAATAATACATCTTTATTATTTCAAAACAAAGTACAAAGGTTGGCCTAGACTATTACATCATCATTTATGCCTAGCCTAGAAACACAGGCGTTACACTTGCCATTTGCCCTTTTTTCTTTTGTACGACAACCACGTTAGCTAGCCTTCTTTGGAACTTCACTTCCTTGATCATTCATGTCTTGAGAAGTTTCTCTACTTCTTCTTGGATGATCTGATTTCTTTCAGGTGCAAACTTCCTTCTCTTTTGGTGTATTGGTCCGAAAGAAGAATCAATATTAACTTTGTGAGTGATAATACTCTTGTCTATACCTGTCATATCTTCGTATTTCCATACGAACATCTTGCTTCTGGTTCTTAGGAAGTTTAACAGATCTTGCTCAATTTGCTCAGGCATTGAGGATCCTATGAGGACTTTAGCTTCAGGATCCTCGATGCCCAGGGGCACTTCCTGTTGGATTAATGTCTAAGTCCATAACTATATTTGGTATGTACTTGACCCGACCCGGCATGGTCCATTTGGGTTGCACTTCACCGGCACAATTTATATGGATAGTCTTTTGAGAATAGTATATTTATGATTTATATTAATATATTATAAGTTCTAATATATTAATATGGAATCATATTATTTAATTAGTATTGATCAAGAATTAATTTAGAATTAATTAAGTGATCAAAAAGAACTAATTAAATATGGACTCTTATATATATGGAATGGGCCAAGTTCATTTAGGTTGGGCTAAGCTTTCATGGATGGTCCATGGAGCTTTTAACCCATGGATCCTATGTAAATGAAAGGTCATGGGTATTAGGGTTTACATGGATGTAACCCTAATCCTCCATAATATATAAAGGGGTCCTTGGCTCACAAAATTGGCACAAGTGTGTGAAAATAAGAGTGGGCCGATTTTAGTATGCATACATATTCTCTCAAGTTCTTCTAAGGTGTTTTGGTGATTTGTGATTCCATTTGAGGCTTCCACACTATTAGGGCTAAGCTCTTAAAGCTTGAAGACATCAAGCTACATCAAAAGGTATGTCATCTAATTAGAACTTTGTAGTATAGGTGCTTCATAATATGTTAGTTAGGATGAAACCTTGGAATAGTTAGTATTTGCATGTATAATAGAGAAAACATAGATCCAAGGTTTATAGGGTTGCATGTACACCATAGGAGTGTTAGAATGCTCAAAACCCAACAGTGGTATCAGAGCCATGGGTTGTTTTCTGTTATATTGATGCAAATGTTTTATTTTCAAGTTGAAAAAAAAAGGAAAAAAAACATGACGTTTGTTAAATTTTAAGATAATTACTTGTTTTGTGAAAAACGAATTATTTGTAAAATTTGAATCATTTGTTATATGAGTTGACTTAGGTCAAATCTAGTAAAAGATAAAATGATATGATTATTTTATTAGTTTTAAAAGTTTGATCTAAATGTTTTAAGGAGTTACATATTTTGTCATAAAATTTTGGAGCTCAAATGTTTTTTTTAAAGTTGTTATCTTAAGGGTTTTTGAAACTTCCATAAGTTATGGAACATGTAAAGTTTTATCATAAAACACCATTAATTCCATAAGTTATGGAATCCAAAGGTTTTCAAGAATTACAAAACTTGCCCTCAAGTTTTGGAATTTGAGAAAAGTTTTTTATGAAAAAAAGAATTGAATTCTAAAACTCTTGGGTTCATAACTTAAACAATTAATTAAATGGTTTTAATTTTGAGTTTAATAATTGGAATTATGATGTTTTGTTGAATAGTTCAAATTAACTCTTATGGACTTTATTAATAGTTAATTAAAGCGTTTAATTAAAAGAGTATTATTATATCCATAAATATATGGTTTGAGTTTAATTAAATTAAAAGTCTAGTTTAATTAATAGATTAAACCACCAAGTATTTTAAATGTCTAAAATACACCCTTATACTATTATAATATTAAAAGTTTAATATATTATATGTATAAGAGCAAGTCGTCTTACCATTAGTAGGCCTCATTCACGAAGCCGGTCTATAAGGTTACTGCCTATAAAATGGCAGTTTAATGGGTGTCCACTCTCACTCACCGCTTCCTTGACCGGTGGAGGGTCGTTAGCCGAACAGGTAGGACAAGGACTATAATTCTCCCTTCATTATAAGTATAATGATAAATACTAAGTAACTAAACACTTATAAATTCCCAATCTTAGTTGCTTAGGAAAATGTGAATAAGGTGCTAATCCATGAAATTACACTTTGCACTTTGTTTAAGCTGTTAGTGGAGCGTGTGTGGTTAACAGGCACACTAACCTGGACTTAACAAGGTAGGCAAAGGGTAACTTAATGTTTATCATAGTATCGTTGGAGCGTGTATGGTTAACCGGCACATCGATTGATGGGTAAATATTAAGGGTACCAAGTATATTTGCATGGTTACTTCACACCTTGTTTTGTGATCCTCGGTATCCCAGTCACAAAACCTGAAGGGCACACTCGAGATTGAAACATGCCATTGAAAAGTTCAATGAATCTCAAAAGAATCTAGGAGTTTCAAAACCAATTAAAACCTAATAATACATTTCGTTTATCTTGGTGGAAATTGGTGAATCGTCATTCACCTACCTTCAAATATTTTATAGCTTGGATTACGGCATCCCTCTTCCAAGTTATAAAGTAGTTTGTTGGGTCCTAGCCTTAATATATCATATTGGGTGTTATATTAAGGACTTAAATCAACTTTACGTGAATTTCTCCCATTATTGATGTCTGGTTTAGACAACAATGATCTTCCCAAACCAAGCTTTCCTAATGAATATGACTTCCCGAGTTTGGCTCATGGAAGTCATACTTCTCTTCCTCCACCTCCTCCAATTATTCTCCCTAGCCCACAAGTTCAAGGTCACTCAAGCCCTAATGGAAAGCAAGGTCTATGTGTGATCACATCTTAGAGATGAAGTCACATATTGACAAGCCGGGAGAGTTGGGTGTCAAAGTCTTGAGAAAGTTGGATGTTCAATCACTTTCTAAGTCACATAGTGAGTTCCTTTGGGACTACTATGAAACAGACTATGACATGAACCTTAATGATCATATCTATTTGCTTGGTGCTGCTGAATCAGCAATCATTTGGAACGATAGTAAAGCAAATTTGATTAGAAGATCAACTTCCCAAAAACTTTATGGACAGTGACAATGGTGACACTGGAAATCCAGAAAAAGCATTCTCTTCCCAATGGAAAGGGATTGGCCATAGTCAACCCGGTTGACCAGATGGTCAAGAGAAAGGCTAAGTCTGAGATAGTCCCATTACCAAAGGGTCCATATGTTTATTTTGCCAAAGGAAGGGGCGTTGATTGCAAAGCTGCCAAATTTACCTAAGGATGTTAAAGTCAATAAGTTTGACTCTACATCAGGTAGAGCCCATTATCTAACTCTGTTAAGTTCTATTCTGAGATCATCATTACATGATGTGACTGGATCACATGTTGATGTTTTAAGAATCAAAGAATAGAGAGAAATCTTAAAGGAAGTATATGCTGATTCTGATCGCGAAGGTGGATTTCGATCGCATCAGAATTTTGAGCAGTTGCTTAAGAAGTTATGATATATTGCTAAGGAATAGATAACAACAATTTTCCATGTGGATTGTAAGGATAAGTTTTTCCGCAAAGTTTTAAAATAAAAGAAAATTGTTTAATTTTATTTATTTGAAGTATCCTTACAATGGCATTTGTGGAAAATTGTTGCTTATATGATTCCACTGACAGCAATATTGGAAAATGTATTTGATTCTTTCATTTGTGGTAGTGTCTAAATTTACCAAATCAGGAAAGTTCCTCATCGCCCAAGTTTCAATTGGACCGAAACTTGGAATCATGCAAGTTGAATAGTATGATGAATGAGAACTTTCAAGCATTGGAAAATCAAGACTAATTACTTGTTCACATGGATGTGTGAGTCAAGTGAAGGACTAAAGGGATCGAGTACACATTCTTGTGCACTGGTCATGTCCACCATAAAGCTCGTTACGACTATTTGATTTACTAAAGTTTAGTAAATATGGTTATACTTACAAGTTTAAGTATAATTCTGAAACATTGGAAAAGTCTCAATGTATGGCAGAACGAATGGGAAGAATCAAATTAGGCAGAAAGATAAAAGTTTCTCAAATCTGAAAAGATGGGAGAGTACTTTAGTATCATGTTTGTGATCATCTTAATGATTTAGAAATCATATCACAATTAGTCCTCTAAAGGTCATCTTAGTGCATTCTTATGACTAAGAAGAGGAGTCGTGAATTGTTGAAATGGTTAGATCAGGAAGATGAGTCATACTTCGTTCCAAAACAATTCTTAGAGTCATACTCCAAGATTGTAACTTGAGTGACATATCTTAAAGAAAGGTTTAAAACACTTGTCAAATGTAAGAGTAAAAGTGTCCTACTCTTGTACATTTGAAATTGGTAAGTTGTGATGTTTTGGATAAAACAAAGACCAACTAAGGCAAATTGTGTGAAGTGTTTGTCTTGATAAAGAATCCGCACTATCTCTTGAATATTTAGCAAGATAGTCTTATATGTCAAGAGGATAGTGGGAGTCTTAAAGATCCTAAAAAGAATTTCAAGAACTAATCAAGAATAAAACCTGAGGTTCTTCACTAGCACACGACTTGAGGTTTAAAACCTATCGTGTTGACATATTATGTGCCCATTCCAGTTAAAGTTGGCTTTGCATAGGAGTTCTGAAAGTTCTCAATTGGTTGCATAACAACTTGGAAGCAATGGCAGGCCCTTGTACTGTCAGGTAGCAAGAAGTTAAGATTGCATAAGTTCAGTCCATATGAGTTTGGATTTGTCATTATCCTTGTCTTGTGACTATGGTTTTGACGATTCACATGGATAAGAACACATACACCATAAAATATAAGGGTCATAAGGTTTCTCTCCGATTCATGAAAATCATGGTGAGGAAACACTTCCACCAAGTAGATTTTAAGCAGATGGCAAAAGGTCTAAACAATTGAGACTATGATTACGGCATCCCTTTTCATAGTTCTGAAATTGTTTAGACACACATGCATGCTATCTAAGGAAAGGTGTATGATTTTGATAAAGTTTTATCAAAGCATCTCGTATCAGAAATCTGAACTTTGGTAAGAAAGTCAATAAAGTATTGATTTCTAGAAGTCCAGCTGATTTCTGAGTACATGTCAAAGCTAGTGGGAGCATAAGTGTTATGCTAATAATCATCATGTTAGTGGGAGCATGATAATTATTGTTAGTGTTGCAAGTTAGCAATGTTAATTATAGAAAAAAAAAGTTTTAATTCGTGAGGCTGCAGGGATTGAAAAAGTTGTTTTGCTATAATTAAGGGAGAGGATATACTTCATTTCAGTTCTAAAGGCTTAGATTGAGACCTTAATCATCTTTAGTCAAGAATATATATATGAATTTCATGTTGGATTGGTTCAACTTAAGGAAATTCTATATATTGCGTTCTCAAAATTCGATTATGATTACAGCATCCCTCTTCATAGTCAAATTTTGAAAATATGGCAAATAAAAATATTGTAGCAAAAGACTGGTCTAGAATCATGTCTTTACGTGAGACATCATGAATCGTGTACCATTTGCTTTGGGTACAGGATCGATTGCATGTGCTATAATATTTGTCATTTCTAAATTTTTCCAAATGCCCAGAGGCATTAAGAAGGGAAGAGGTCTAGAATTGGATATGACTAAAATGATTAAGCAATTGTCGAGGACAATCTGAGGTTTACCAAAGATTGGTTGCTCAGGGACAGTTGGAAGTATAGTGCTAATTTTGGAAGGACCATATTGACATATTCTGAAAAGAGGCATCTCTTATTCAGAAGTGATAGTCAAAATGAGAATATGGAGTTGTCTCCATAGGTGGAAGTTATCTGTGTAAGATTAGAAAACTTAATGCAAGAAGCATGTCCAAAGCAATGTACTTTGAATATGAGACTTAGTTTCCATGGAGTTGATCTCCATTAGAATACCTTATAATGACTGTTGACAAGTCTTTGTGACTTTGTACATATTCATTACAGGAGGGTCAGTGCATATAAGTTTAAAATCTAAACAGATTTCGATAAATGATAGGAATTTGAAATTCTCACATTTTTCGATAAGGATTTGGGAGTGTGAAATTAAAATCATTGAAATTATGTTCAGTTGGTTTATTTCACAAAACATAGAATGCATACTTGGTGTATGGCAAGCTATTGTTTAAGAAAAACATAGTGTACATGCTTGGAGCATGGGACAACTAGTGTTTTTAATTCAAGTATAAAGTTGATAAAACCGAAACAATGAATAATGAGTAATCAGTATGGTGATAAATAAAAGTGTTTATTTATATTTATAGGGTTTGATACCATATTTGATTCATTTATTCTTGTGTTTCACTTTGCATGTTTTGACTTCCAGAATAACTAAGTCGCTCTTCTTGAATGATTAAGTTATTCAAACCATCCACAGTTGGTTATATGTTGGAAGTAGATATGAATCAAGACTGTCAGGGGTTGGTTTGTAGAGGTCCAAGTTGGTGGACAAAGTAGTGCTACAACACTCATGAGTGCTCATAAGTTCTGAGTATTGGATTTAACCCGCGCTCATTTGAATCACTTCATGGATTTTATCACGAGTGATCATGAGACGATAATATCTTATATTCTTCAAACCTAGAGATATGAGTTGTTACTATGAGTTGGTTATACATTGATTGCACGAAAACGCATTTGGTAACTCGATGTTATAAAACGTGCCTTTGTGTATGATTCAACAAGTAGTAGAACAAGCCATATGAGTCGAAGTTTATCCATTCCTTTTACCTTCGGGATAAAAGCGATATCTGTGGGCCCCTCGATGATTTAGCGATGACACATGTGAGTGCTTGGCCAAGCCAGGACTGATTTGATTTGTTCAATCAGTCAGTCATCATAAATCAAAAATCGGGAAACAACAAATGGATAGAGAGAATGATTATAATCCATGTCTCAGTCCATATGATATCTAGAATAGAGGAATATATGATCCCTTATCTAATGGACAAGGTCAGAGTTCGACAGCGGCTTTAAGAGCTACGATTGCCAGTTAGGTTTTGAAGTCATACTCAATAATAGTTTTAGACTTATCTAAGTGGGAGACTGTTGGATTAATGTCTAACTCCATAACTATATTTGGTATGTACTTGACCCGACCCGGCATGGTCCATTTGGGTTGCACTTCACCGGCACAATTTATATGGATAGTCTTTTGAGAATAGTATATTTATGATTTATATTAATATATTATAAGTTCTAATATATTAATATGGAATCATATTATTTAATTAGTATTGATCAAGAATTAATTTAGAATTAATTAAGTGATCAAAAAGAACTAATTAAATATGGACTCTTATATATATGGAATGGGCCAAGTTCATTTAGGTTGGGCTAAGCTTTCATGGATGGTCCATGGAGCTTTTAACCCATGGATCCTATGTAAATGAAAGGTCATGGGTATTAGGGTTTACATGGATGTAACCCTAATCCTCCATAATATATAAAGGGGTCCTTGGCTCACAAAATTGGCACAAGTGTGTGAAAATAAGAGTGGGCCGATTTTAGTGTGCATACATATTCTCTCAAGTTCTTCCAAGGTGTTTTGGTGATTTGTGATTCCATTTGAGGCTTCCACACTATTGGGGCTAAGCTCTTAAAGCTTGAAGACATCAAGCTACATCAAAAGGTATGTCATCTAACTAGAACTTTGTAGTATAGGTGCTTCATAATATGCTAGTTAGGATGAAACCTTGGAATAGTTAATATTTGCATGTATAATAGAGAAAACATAGATCCAAGGTTTATAGGGTTGCATGTACACCTTAGGAGTGTTAGAATGCTCAAAACCCAACACTTCTTTCACATCTTGCTCCTTCGTTTCTAGAACATGTCGTGCCCCCTGCCTTAATTGCTATGCTTGCTGAGGTTTGGCCGTAGATTTCATAGAGGTTTTATAGCATTCTTTCGATTCTTGTTGATCTCCCATGATCTTCACTGTTCCCCATGGAGTAGGCAATTTTACACATTGTTGATACGTTGATAGAACCGCTTTCGTATTGTGGATCCACGGTCTACCTAGTATCACATTGTAAGAAGATAATATGTCCATGACACATAAATTTTGTATAGAGTTTACCCCCTCTATGTATATTGGTAGCTTTATTTCCCCAATCGTGTGTTTTCTTTCCCCACTAAATCCTATGAGGAAAGAGGATCTCTTGATTATCTATGATTCTGGGATGTTCATCCATTTTAGTGCGTCTAGGAGTAAGATGTTGACCGAGGATCCTACGTCAACAAGGATCCTTCTAACTAAATGGTTGGCCATGTACAGTGCTATCACGAGTCCGTCATGGTGAGGATCCGGAATCCCTTCCCTGTCTGTCTTGTCAAATGTGATTTCCTTTTCACTGCTAACCATGGTATTCTTCTGTTATCTTCCTATTCTGTTTTAGAGACCATGACGTGTCTTTTAGCCTGAGAATAAGAAGTAACACAGATGTTAGATCCGCCTGAGATAACATTAATTATCTTAGCGTTAGAGGGTGGAGATCCTGGTTTCTCCGGGATCTTGTGACCATCCTGGCTGTTCTCCTCGAATTTTTCTCTTTTTCTCCTGAGGATCTCTTTGAGGTGTCCCTTGCTAAGGAGGTAGCTAATTTCTTTTCTTAGGGCAATACATTCCTCAAGAATGTGACCGAAGTCTCCGTGGTAAGCACACCATTTGGACTTGTCTTTCCAATTGGTGGACTTGTTATCCCTCTTCGACCATCTTTCCTTGTCTCCAAGATCCTGCATAGCATGAATTATACCTGAGATATCCACAGAAAAACAATAGTCAGTGATCTTAGGAAGTTCCTCTTCTTCTCCTTCATCTTCGAGGGCATTGACCCTGTGATGATCCGGATTGGAATACGGCTTCGATTTGTAGGATCTTAGGGTCGAGGTATCGACCTTCCTATTGGGATTCTCATATCGACTCGAAGGGTTGCTTCTCTTATGGATTTTTTATCCTCTTCAAGCCTTATGAACCTCAATGCTCGGCACCTGAATTCGTCCAATCTTTTGCATGGGGTCATCACAAGGTCTTAATAGAAGGGTCAGTCCTTCCTTAGTCCCATCATGAAGGCCTCTACAACAGTAGCCATGTCGATGTTGGGGATGCTCAGAGCTTCGCTACCAAACCTATTAACGAAATCCCTAAGTCTTTCTTTAGGATCCTAAACCACTTGATAGAGATCACTAGTGATGTTCTCGAAGGTTCTACTGCAAGAAAACTGGTTATTGAAAATATTGACTAAATGTGCAAATGAAGTAATAGAGTATGGGGGAACGTTTAGCAGACACTTGAGAGCTGATCCTGTAAGGTTCGAACCGAAGCCTTTGCATAGGCAAGCTTCCTTCAAGTGCCCTGGAATGGGAATGATCTCCATCCTTTCTCGGTATTGTGCTATGTGCTCTTCAGGATCTGTAGTTCCATCGTAAAGCTTCATGCTAGGAGTTTGGAAGCGCTTAGGAACTTCGGTATCGGCTATCGCGGGAGCAAATCTTGAGATCATGTGACTTGTTGGAGATGCTTCTGGTATGGGTTGGACCACCCCGGGTACGCTTGAGATCATTTGTCTCAACTATTGAAGTTCCCTAGCCATGCTTGGATTTATTCTTGCATCAATATTAGTATAGTTAGTATTAATAGTATTATTGCTTAAGAAGTTACTAGAATCAAGGTTTCTAGGAGTGTTGAAAGGCTCATTGAGATCATTGATCATAGATGCTCGGTTGTCTATAGTTGTCCCCCAGGGTGACGCCACAGTGGTAGGAACCGTGTTCTTCTGGTGATTTTCTGAGGATCCTGCATTATCGAAGTTCAGGATCCTTGGTTGTACGACTGTGGGCGCTGTTTCCTGGGATTTCTGAAATTCTGCCTTCATCCTCTCTACTTCTCTGAGCAGTGCTCTCTTCTCCTCCTACTGTTTGGTCACTTGTTGTGTCATTTTCTTCATCATAGCGAAGAGTTCTGCAGTAGTGACCGAGGCAGTCGGATCCTGGAGTCCCGAAGATCCCAAACTTTCTTGGTTGGTGACCGGAGGGGTTTTTTTCTTGGAAGTGTCGGGCATTTTCTTCTGACCATGGGGCCCACTCGGAGGAGGCAGTAGGTTTTTAGTTGGAATGGAAGGAGCGGAGGATGAAGAAAGGATCGGTTGTGTAGACATGATCTTTTGATGATTTTGAACACCATGGCCCCACGGTGGGCGCCAAATTGTTTTGGTCAAAAATTACACAAGTAGTAATCAACCTAATTGAATGAGAGGTTGTGATATTCGAGTTGTATAATAGTAAATGATAAAGAGAATGACACAATGATTTACAAGGAAAGCCCTTGATCCTTGCTAGGATCTCCGACACAAAACCTTGGGAGGTGATAATGATCACCTGCCATGATGATTTTAATAATATAAAATGATAAATACAGAGAATTTTAGTAAGAACAAGTGAATAAATTCATAGAGTAAGCTTAGAGTAAAAACCAGTGTGTTGTGTGCGAGATAAAAGTGTCAATTTTTAGTTTAAACTAGCCAACAAGATGTCCAATATTTTCGGGATACTCTATGACCAGCTTCACGAACGTTACTTGACTAAGTATTTCGGGTCTTTAGCATAGTTGAGATGATTCTTCGTTGAGAATTGGTCTTCCCTTGTCTACTTCTACACATGTGTTAGTTATGCTAGCATACTATCATATGTGTTTAGTTATATGTTTACTATGATGTTTATGCGTATGTTGAGAAATGCATATAATATGTATAATGGATAATGGATAAGTGTTATGATTACCCATTAAGCCATAAGCTTACAATTTCTTTTCTATGTTTTAGTTGCAGGTTCTTCCGGTACGAAGGGAAATGAGCCGACTTGATTAGGATATCTGGACATTCTCAGGGGCATGACATCCTTTCATCTTTATCTTTTGTGTTTGATTTCAAAACAATAACTTAGATTCCACATTTGACAATGTTTTTGTAATACTATGTTTTATATTTTTATGGATGGAACCCCTATTTTTGGAAATGTCATACTCTGATTTTGAAAAAATTGAAAATAAGTTTTAGGATGTTACATCATTATAAAATATTTTGTGGTCGCATACGTTTATAGGAAATTCATAATAATATTCTAGATTTAAAAAAAATATATTTAAGTTATAAAATATAAAAATATATTGAAAAATTAAAAATAATAATTCCACAACATATTTCTAGAATTGAAATTTCAAATTTGAAAAAAAAAAAGTGGAGGTTAATTTGAAATGTTACATGGAAAAAATAAAGAACTCATATATTACTATAATAAGATTCTAATTTAAATAATATATTAATTATATATTCATAATTACTATGAAATTGCGCCTTTTGAATTATTATTAATGGTCAATGACAACTATAAAATAATTCTTATCAAAATCTAAAAGTGGTTCTTAAGTCTTTACAAAGAATCTTAATGATACTATAAAATACAAAATAGTTAGGAAACATTATTAACATATAACTAAGTAAGCAAAACAAAACACTCTTTAATGGATTGTATTTTTATCCCTTATTAAAAAATACAATTTTATAGAAAAAAGTGTATATAAAAGTAAACTACTACTATAATACAACACATTCAATACAAACATTTTCAGAAAATGTTGCAAACAACAACACATTTACATGGAAACTAAGGTTTCAGAGCATCTTAAACAATCCCCACTTGGTTTCAGAGCATCTTAAACCATCCCCACTTTCAGACGAAACCAAAAATTATACAATAAAAACAACCTTAAATAAGCCTTCATCTACTTTGGAAAAAAAAATATACTTTTGTGCCAAAAGTTCTTACAAACTTGAACTTAAATACCAAACTTTGATGTAGAAATTGACTTTGTCAAAATTGAATTGTTGAATGTCACCCTTCTGAGTTTTCCATGTTGAACCAAATGAGAGGTCATCGAAATAGCAGGTTTAACATAACATGCAGATGTAGTGCAACGAGCATGATAAATACCATTAGACTATCTCAGGTCGATTTTAATAACTTATGAACCTTTTGTGATTTTCAAAACCATATTCACATAAAAATTTGTAACCTTCGGCATAAAAAAATGCTTAGGGAGATGAGTGTTCTTTTAATTGTGGGAATATATCGGACACCAGTTAAAGTTCAAATAATGTCATCGAACATTTAGAAAAGGATAGTGCATTAGAAACCATCAAATCCATGAACTCACTTAACATTCTGAAGTGGTTCAAAAGTAGTAAACCAATCTTTGTGAGAAAAAATTTGATAACACTAGTACAAAAAATCACACACGCCAAACCATAAAATCATGGCCAAATGTCTTTATCCAATGTTCGTTTTTACTTTCAAAGTGTTTCCTATATTCATGTCACTTTTGGTACTTATGGCTACATTAAAATACAACGCCTATATCACATCAAAGTCTGTAGCCATATCATATAACTGTGATTATGTGGTAGCTTCTTTGTCGTTGTAGGTAATCATTTTTCCATTATCTATGACCATATATGCAAGATTAATGAATAACTCAAGCATCATCAATAATTCCAACAATAACCACAATCGACACACCTCCAATAGTAACAACAGGAACCTCATCGTTGGAACTACGTCAGGAGGATGGTTTCAAAATCATGATTACCCTTTGATTTATCTATGAAACTCATTTTTCTTTATTATAGAATTTATAACACTCACAAATTTTATGAATATATTTTTTGCAATACTTGTATAACTTGTTATTGCCTTTACCTTTTGATATGCCCCAAATAGATAACATTTTAGCTTGAGAACTACTTGCCCATCATTAGAAACCATTTGTTCAATCTCTTCTTGAAGTACAATTGGTAACTTAGCCATCTTTCCAAAAGCCAATTACCTTTATCGATTAACTCTATAACCTTTATAGGTTCGTTATATGCACTAACAATAATGTCATCATTAATCACACTCATATATGAATATACAATATGTGAATGCAAAAGAAGAAAAATATTAAAAGTTCAATAACATGTGTTTATTATTAATGGTAATTTACGATTAAGTTAATCTAACATTAATTCAATGTTATCACATCCTTGTAACTGAACATAAAATTATAACAATAAATTTCCTTTTTCATGATCTCCATTTGCTTCTAAACTATTTGTATTAAGAAAATCATTCATATAATACTCGAATTTGCTAACAACACTCTTAGGCAAGGATACCAGAACTCGAATAGCATTAGGATCACCAATAACCGGCAAAAACAAGCAGTAAATGTCACTAGTAAGAGGACCCATGTGTAATGGCTTACCTTGTCCAAAGTTTAAGTCCTCCAACCCTAACTTAGACCATTGTGATATAATTAAGCTTGCACTGAGATCAGTTGTCACAATTTTGTCCTCTAATAACTCTACAATACCATTTACACAGTCGTCAGTTAGGGTAGACTTGGCTTCTTGCACCAATTTCACGACATAATACAAGTTACTATCAACCAGTTCTTGTACAGTGGATTTGGCACAAGCCAACACAAACCCATTGCCGTAATATCCTTTTGGAATCTCTGGTTTTACTTTATTCCGAATATTCATCGAGAATAAAAGCTTTACTTCGAGAGATGGTGCAAGATCAAGCGATTTAACCCATGAACGCCACGTATGAGATGCTAAGACTTCAAAAGTGGTACATTTAATAGATGGTTCACATAGAGACTTGAGATGAAGGGTATGGGAAGTGGTGTAAGTCAATGATGCAGGAACGAGCAGTTGAGATTGTAAATATCGATTAAGGGAAAACCCAGTATTGGAATGATTTTTGGTAAATGCAGGATGAAGTAAAGGTGGTAAGTGTGAGGAAGGAGACCGAGGCTTAAACAAGTGACGTGAATGGAATGGTGTTGGTAGATGACTGTCAATAGCTTTGGTGATAAGGTGGCTCCAAGCATGTAGGAACTGAGATGTACCAATGCCGTCGCATAAACAGTGGTTGATGGCCGTGCACATAATCATTCCTCCACATCGAAGTTTCGTCACCTGCAATCAAATCATCCAAGGAAATAATAGGAAGTTAGTTTAATAAAATTAGATATATTAAACAATTTTGATGGAGATATATTCAAACTCTTATTATATATATATATATATATATATATATATATATATATATATATATATATATATACATACTAGGTCGTTTTGTATCATATATGCATTACAATGTTCTTAAACTTCAACCCTTAACTTGATTTATTTCCAAGATTTTCGAAATTTCACTATTATCTTCCTCTTACATCACATCTTTATGTCGAACACCTACCATACTATATATATTATAGTTGCAAATGAAAATTAAGTAAGATGAAGATGGTGGTGAAATTTCTAAAAATCTTGCAAGTAAATCAAGTTAGGAGTTGAATTTTTAGAATTTTAAACGATTATAATGCATATATGATACAAAACGATGTAGTATGGTGATTTTGGTACCTAAACTTATATACCTTGTAGGGCATATTCACTTTTCCTTTATATATATACTAGGCGAATACCCGCGCGTTGCGCATAATACAACAATATATTTGAAATTTTTACAAATATATGTTTTTTAAATATATCAATGACATTGTTATTAGCTTTTATATAATAAATCTTATAATAAGTTGGTATAAACATTTTTGTTTTGAATTATATCATAATGATATCTTTTAAAATTGTATAATCCTAAGTGTCTTAATGACGTCTACCTGCAAGTTACTTATGAATAAAATGAAATATAATATATGATTTAATGAAGTTTATAGGTGTTGTTATGATTAATTAATTTTAAAAACTTTATTTGCTTAAGATTTTAATTTCTATCATTGTAATTATTTAAAACATCAAACATCGTTTTTGTTTTTAAAGACAACAATATAATTTTTGTATATAATTTTACTTTTAACTATTGTTGTTGTAAGTTATTTAAAATAACGTATTTCGAAACTCTTAATTATTTTAATTTGGTTTTAGAAATTTAATGTTTTTAAAATTTATTTGATGAATATTTTTAGTTTCTATAATTGTAGTTATTTAAAACAAAAAACATTATTTTTGTTTTTAAAGAAAATGTTATAATATTTTATACAATATTACTTTTAACTATTCTTATTGTAAGTTATTTTTAAACTGTTTATTTAAAAATTGTTAATGATTATCAAAAATAGTTCATGGTTTTTTTGTTAATTTAGGATTAGAATTTAGGTTTAACACTACAATTTATAATCTTTAACTATTTATAAAACAGTCACTCGATTTTTTTCATGTTTAACTGAAATTTTGATTTAAGTTCATTGTTTAATAATTATATTGACATTAATAATTTAACTATTTTGCACCATCTCATAAATTATACAAATGTTGTGACTTTAAAATGATAATTGCTCACATACGACAACATATTTAAACAATTAACTTAACTATGATATGTTAAAAAGTTAAAATCATAATTTTATAAATAGAAATATAATATGAGATTTTAATATTATAGTTTAATCAACCGTTTGAATGACTTTTACCCGCGAGCTATACATGAATAAATTTAAATATAATATATTGTTTAATGTTATTTATAGTTGTTGTTATTGTTAATTAATTTTTTAAAATTTATTTGCTTAATGTTTTAATTTCTATCATTATAATTTTTTAAACGTCAAACATTGTTTTTTTATTTATTTTAAAGGTAACAATATAATCATTAATATAGAGTTATATTTAACTATTGTTATTATAAGTTATTTTAAGCTACTTATTTGAAAATTTTTAACGATTAAAAAAATATCTTTAGGAAGTATTTTAGTGAAATTGAGATTACAATTTAGTTTTTGCATTTATCACTACAATTTATCATTTTTAACTATTTATAAAATATTCTTTGGATTTTTAAGTGGAACTGAAATTTATATTTAAGTTGATACCGTAATGTTATATTTAAATTAATAATTTAAGTATTTTGTCCAAACTGTTCAAAAGTTGTAGCTTTAAACTGATAATGGTTTATATAGAATAACATTTTAAATCTAGTAAATTAAGTATATAATATATTAAAAGTTAAATACATAACTTTATAAGTAGAAGTAAAGATATTATTTAAAATCGAAATTTAGTTTATTTATGATTACACTTTAGGTTTGATATTTATTTAACTTTATTAACCAACATATAATCATTATTAGAAAGACACTACAATTTATCACTTTTAACTATTTTCAAAATAGTTTTTGGGTTGTTTAAGTTAAACTAAAATTTATATTTAAGTTGACTCTGTAATGTTATATTTAAATTAATAATTGAAGTATTTTATATAAATTGTTTCAAAATTGTATCTTTAAAATGATAATGGTTTACATCCAATACTATATTAAAACTAATAAATTAAGTATAATATGTTAAAAGTTAAAAAAACATAACTTTATAAGTAGAAGTAAATATATTATTTTAATATTGAACTTTAGTTTATATATGATTATACTTTAATTTTGATATTTATTTAACCTTATTAACCAACTTATAATTATTATTAGAAAGAAATTGAAAAGTAATGGAAGTTTCAAATGAATGTGGTGAAAGGAAAATGTTTCATTTATAATATAGTATGATATATATATATATATATATATATATATATATATATATATATATATATATATATATATATATATATATATATAAGTTCTATAGAGAACTATTATTAATCAATTAACCAAGAAACCTATCCAAAACGTCGAAATTTAAAGTGATCGATGACCACAACAAGGGTTATAGATTGGTACATTGGACGAACATGCATCAGATTATATATATATATATATATATATATATATATATATATATATATATATATATATATATATATATATATATATATATATACTACCTAATAAATAAAAATAGTTTGTGCCCTATGTCATTTTTCTAGAGTATTATTTCAAAAATTCATCTTTTAGAAACCCATGGAAACCACGAGTTTATATAAAAGTTAATTATATAGCTACAAAGTTACATATGTTTAAATGAATGACAGTGTGACATGTAATAAAAAAAATTATTTATTACAAAAGATTTCAAATTATTTATATTTTCTCATAATATGTCAATAAAATAAAGTTTATTAAGATATAATAATAAAATAAATATTCTAATCAATTGTAGGTGGTTTTTTTATATATTAGAAAATATCACAACTTAATTCAAAATTCAAATTTCAAATTTAATACATATTTTATATATATATATATATATATATATATATATATATATATATATATATATATATATATATATATATATATATATATATATATAAACAAAAAATAATTATAAAATCGAGAAGACAATAACCATTGTTGATTATATCCATTTTGGAATGTTATTTTATCAAATATATCATTTTGAATATATTAAATTTATAATATTTAGGTATCCATAAATTAACATTAAAATTGAGACAATGATTTTTATAAAATTACAATTTTTTTTTATCTTTTATTAATTTTTAATATATATATATATATATATATATATATATATATATATATATATATATATATATATATATATATATATATATATATATATATAAAAGAAAAGTGAATATACCCTTAAGGGTATATAATCTTAAGTACTCAAACCCATCTTAATACGTCGTTTCGTTTGATATATTCATCATAATGCTCTTAAACTTCAACCCCTAACTTGATTTACTATCAAGATTTTCGAAATTTCAATATTATATTAATCTTACATCACATTTTTATGTCGAACACCAACTAAGGTATATATATTATAGTTAAAAATGAGAATTATGTAAGAGGAAAATAAATATAAAATCTATAAAAATCTAGGAATTAAATCAATTTAGAAGTTGATTTAGAAGAACATTGGACAATTAAAATGTTTATATGTGATACAAAACGACGTAATATGGTGAGTTTGGGTACCTAAACCATTAAGGGTATATTCACTTTTCCATATATATATATATATATATATATATATATATAGGGAAGGGTTATTTGGAAAACAAAAACCCTAAAAATCATAAAAAAATGCATAAAAAAATAGTTAGAGATCACAAAACTTTTTTTTGAATTTTTTTATAAAAAATCGCAGCTTTCTATAGAAATTCGCTGAAAAAAATTTTGAAATTTTTTTTTTATAAAAACAAAAAAACCACTTTTTTATTTTTTCAGTGAATTTTAAGAAAAATCTACGATTGTTTATAAAAAAACTCAAAAAAAAGTTTTGTGATTTCTAAGTATTTTTTTTATGCATTTTTTTTTTATTTTGAGGGTTTTTTGTTTTCCATAGAACCTAAACCTATATATATATATATATATATATATATATATATATATATATATATATATATATATATATATATATATATATATATATATATATATATGTGCACTCATTAAGGACTAATATTATAAAAGTCTTATATTTTTAAGGCGTAATTGAAAAAATACTCTAATATTTTTTTTAATATTGCTATGGCCACAACTTTCTCGCAGAATTATCACTTTAGCCCACTTAACGAGAGTCATGGTTAACTTGGTTAACTTTTTTGCAAAATCAGTCCTAAACAGTTCAAATTTGGTTGCTGAGGTTTGCAAAAAATTACACTACATGGTTCTTTAACTTTATTTTTTGTTTTTTTAATACTTTATTTATTTTCGGTTTTTTTATAAATATATATAAATTTTTTATTTTCTTTTTTTATGTACTTTATTTATTTTCATTTTTAACTTTATTTTTCAACAATTTGATATTTTATTAACTTTTTACCTTTTTTTTCTATTTTTTCTATTTTAGTTATTTATGGTTTTTCTAATGTTTTTATTTATTTAGATTCAAGTAAACGAACTTGAATTCAATTTAAATTGCTCTAACAAGTTTTTTATAAAGACCGACTATTATATTTTTTGTTCTTTCTTTTAGTCTATTATCAAATTGAAAAATATTATCTTCAATTTAAAGTTTTAAACTATTGATATCACATATAAAAATATGAGTCAATTTGCAAGTTATGTAACACATTGAAACACTAATTCTCAATAAACAAGCTAACTTTTTTTTAATTTTCATTTTTTCATAACGTAAATATAGTAGCACTAAAGAAAATAAGTTGGGCCGAAATTACAAATATAAACATAACTATTTTATTTACTTGAATAAAAATAAAAAAATTACAAAAATTATAAATGATCAAAATTGTAATATACTCTAATATATTAATACATTTAATATTTTTTGAAAAAGGTCAATAAAAAGTTAAAAATACAAAAAAAAACAAATAATTGGAAAACAAATAAGAAAAATAAAAAGATGAAAAAATTAAAATATAATACGAAAAGAAAAATGAAAAAAACTAAAAAAAAAACTCTAACATACTCTATATATACACTAAAAAACTAGAAAACAAAAGGTAAAAAAAATCAAATTGTTGAAAAATAAAGTTAAAAAAAAAAATAAATAAAGTATATATATAAAAAAGAAAAAAAAATGTATATATATTTATAAAAAAAACCCGAAAATAAATAAAGTATACAAAAAACGAAAAATAATGTTAAAAAACAATGTGGTGTAATTTTTTGCAAACCTCAGAACCAAATTTGAATTTTTAAGACTGATTTTGCAAAAAAAATTAACCAAATTAACCATGAAACTCGTTAAATGAATTAGAGCGATAATTTTACAAGAAAGTTGTGGCCATAGCGATAATAAAAAAAAATATTATGGCTTTTTCCAATTAAGCGTTAAAAATTTAGGACTTTTATAATATTAGTCACTCAATTAAACATACAATTTTAAGAAATCAGATGGAATTAAATCACAATTTCTAACTCTTTTAGATAAATTGAAGTGTGATTGGCAGTGCTTTTTGAAACTTAGCAATTGGTTAATAAATTGTTTTAAAGAATTGAACGAGAGGCACCTTGATGTTCAAAAATTAAGATTAATGACAAGTAGTTAATTAAATAGAGAAATTATAGGCTCGATCGATCGGGTGGCGAAAAGAACTCACCTGAACAACAAGAGGAGGAGTTTCTACAAAAGTGCGAGCATCAACCCGAAAAAGCAGTTTCCTCCAAGACTTATTTGGTTTGTGGGAAAGCTGAAGGAAGTGCTGAGCAGTGATATCCATGTATGCTTCTGCAAAAACAGCACCTTCGCCATTACACTCAACCTGAAGCTTCTCATCGTCGTCGTCATGTTCTTCATGAGCAAGGTGTAGGGGTTTCAGTCTGCCCGCCAATGGATAGTAATCTACAAGAACCTTAGAGAGAGAAGATTTGAGGAGATCGACGGCTACACAGTTTTGAAAAAGATAAATATATTTAATTGAGAATCTAAGGAACTTTTGATCATCGATATTGGAGAGATAAAGAATGTGATTTGGGGTGGGGCTGTTGGGTTTGATCAAACTTGGTTGCTTCTGTTCATAGCGACAATCTGGGAGTTCTTCATTCCATGATCTTTCCATGCTTGCTGCTTCGAGGTTCTAATCTCACTCTCTGACAGAGATAACGATTTGAGAGAGAGAGAGAGAGAGAGAGAGAGAGAGAGAGAGAGATTAGTGGAGAAATAGGAAGATCTACTGCAAATATATGGGATCAATTATCTATTTAGGTATGTCGACAACCAACTTTTGAAAGTTTTAGAATAATTTGGAATTAAAAAAAAAATTGTTCGGTAGTATCACCTTAAGATTATTATTTTAAATAAAACATTTATGTTACAAGAGCTATGTTTAAATAGTTTTTGGAAGTTTTAGCTACTAAAAACTTTTAAATTTTAAATTTTATATAATTTCATATCTTTAGAAGTTTATAATTATTTTTACCGAATATTTTTAAAACTTTAATAAAAAATTAAGCTTTAAGTGAACAGCTAGTTTTGAAAAAAATAATTAATATCTAGATTGCTTGTTTATGGTATTTATTTTACACATAATAAACATATTAAATAGGATCTAAAAACTATTTACAATAATTATATACTTCCTCTAAAAATAACATTTGGGCTTTGTAAATACTAGTAATGCGCTTTTTATGGCTTCCAACCTGCTTATCATGCCTTTCTAACGATATATATATATATATATATATATATATATATATATATATATATATATATATATATATATATATATATATATTATCTTGTTCAATGTTCATCCTTCAATTCAAAAGTAAAACATAATTAAATCAACCAATTATTAATTAATTGAGGTTTAAATTTTAATATATTAGTATTTAGTAGACATATGGAATCTAGTTGTGCATTGTGATGGAATTGATATTTAATCTACTGTTGATTTAAATATTTTTAATTCAATCTTATATTAGTATATTAAAAAAAATCATACCCTTGGAAATGGAAGGTTAAGACTTGAGAGTGGAATGATATTGTATAGATTGACAACAAATATTCTTGGTTAATTACGAATTTGGTAAACTTATCTTCGATTCATTAAGCATACTTATCCACATTATTTCTCTCACATAGATCAGCCTAATGAAATGAAGTATCTTTCCTCTACTAAAAATCAAAATACGAATTTAGATATTATATAAGAATATTTTTATATAAGAATATTTTGTTTAGTTTAAATGTCCGTGATCATGAATTTTTAGATCTTATAAATTTGAAAGATATCATGAATATATCAAAACTACAGTAAAAAGGGGTCAACCCAAAATGACATGTATTTTAAATTCACTAAATTAATTAAAATACCAAAAAAGAATTAGTTTTAGAAAAGGAAAGGGTAGGTGGGAATGTATTTGTTAGACATCCTAATCATTAAGATCTCATTAGATAAAGAAGATGTGTTGTGACAAATATGAAAAAAGGGGGCAATAATGGCATCACATTGGAATGAGAATTTGTTTCCATTTATGCTTAGCATTTATTCAATTTGATTTTGTTATATGCAAATTTGATCGTTTTTTGAAACGGCGGAAATATATTAGCACCAGTCTTTAAAGAAACAAGGCTGGACAGAAAAATAAATTACAAAATGTCAAAAAGATTACAACTCCATACACACCAATTACAATCACCAAACTTGCCCCTATATTTTACCCAACTGAACACCAAGGTGATTATGCTATCCGTCAAATTTAACGAAGTCCTAGCATTATCGAAGACTTTTGCATTCCTAGCTTTCCATCCACACCATAGAAAACCATAAATGATAGCAATGAAAATTTGTCTCTTCTTTGGACACCTCCCTCATTGTGCAGCAAATCCCACTAACTCAGCCACCGAATTGAATTGCTGACCTGAAATTTGACACCAGTTTAGGATCCAACTCAGCGCACCTCTTGCGATCGGGCAATCAACAAGAATGTGGTTAGCTTCATCCATCCCATCATTACAGGAATGACAAGACGAGATCGTGATATTAACTTCTCTCATAGCCAGAGCCGTCGAAGTAGGGATTCGATCTAAACAAGCTCTCCAAACAAAACAAATCACGTTTGTCGGCACCAAGGAGATCCACATAGTTGGATTTTGAACTGGACGGGTGACCTTTAAATTGATCAGCTGCCTTAGGTCGCGGACAAAGAAAGAACCATCTTTCGACAGTTTGGATCTCCAAGTATCTGCACCACTTGAAGTATGAGCCCCCATAATAATGCCTTCCAACTTGATAAAATCAGTCGCCTCCATTTGATCCATGACCGCCCTTTTCCAATTCCAGTTTGGTTGATTGCCACAGAGCCGCTCAGAAACGAAAGTTGATTTCTTTTTATCAAGATTTATAAGGCGAGGACAAATCGAGGCCAAAGATCCTTGGCCGGTCCAATTATCATACCAAAATAAGGTATCCGAACCATCACCAATGTGAATGTCGAACAAAGAAGAAAATGTAATTCCAAGCTCATCCAATTCCATCCCGGCTTTCACCACATCCATCCAAGCCCCTGGCAACGATTTTTTACCCCATTTTTCAAACGGTTTCCTACCCAAATTGTGAATACCGTGTACCACATGTCTCCATAGGTCGTTGGGTTGAGATTTATAACGCCATATCCATTTAACCAAGAGAGCACGATTCATAGCAAATAGAGAACCGATGCCAAGTCCTCCCAAATTCTTAGGGCCAAGAATCACATCCCAGGCCACCCAACAAATTTTATTCTTCTCTCCAAGACCGCCCCATAGGAACTTTCTTCTAATTTTCTCCAAATTCTCAACAACCACTTTTGGGGCTTTAAAGATGGATAAAAAAGACAAGGGAAGACTACCAAGGACCGCTTTAGTCAAAGTCATCGCCAAAAGAAAGAAAATTAGCTTTCCATGAAGCAAGCCTTTTGTGCACCCGATCGATAACCGGCATCCAGTTTCTTTTTAACGCCATGTTGGCCCCCACCGGGACACCGAGATAGTTGAACGGTAAACTGGCAGCCTCACATCCGATGATGGCTGCACATCTAGCAATCTCAGAGTCTGCAACTCCAATCCCAAAGATTTTAGATTTGTGAAAGTTAACTTTAAGACCGGAGGCCGCGTGAAAACATCTAAGAACCCGAGCCAAGTTAACGAGATTTGTATTGGTCCATTCTCCCATAAAAATAGCACCATCAGCGTAGAAAAGATGGGAGATCTCGGGACCATCTTTGGGAATTTTTATACCTTTAAATAGTGATTTTTGGCAAGCGGATTTTAAGGCAACATTAAGCCCCTCCATGGTTATAATGAAAAGGAAGGGAGAGAGAGGGTCTCCTTGACGCACTCCTTTAGTAATAGGAAATTCTTTCGTGGCAGCACCATTAATAAGAACTGACGCTCTTAACGAAGCAAGACAACCTTTGATCCAAAATCGCCAAGTATTACTAAAGCCCATTTGGACCATCACCGAATCAAGGTAGCTCCAAGTAATCGAGTCGAAAGCTTTGTCGAAGTCGACCTTAAAAAGAAAAGTCTTGTGTTTTACTTTTTTTGCCCACGTGCACACCTCGTTGATGATCATGGGACCATCCAAGATGCTCCGACCTTCAATAAAAGTCGTTTGAACACTATCAATCACCGAGCTAATGACCTTCTTTAATCTTGCAGCGAGCACTTTAGCAATAACTTTGTACACACAACCGATAAGGCTAATAGGACGAAATCAACAAGAGAAAGCGGGTCCTTAGTCTTCGGTAATAAGGTAAGAAAAGAGGAGTTACTGCCTCTTGCCAAAACGCCATAGTTATCGAAAGGCTTGACACAACGCATAACATCATCCTACATAATAGGCCAGAAATGTTTAATAAATTTGAATGTGAAACCGTCGGGGCCCGGTGCTTTCTCGCTACCACAGTTCCACACAGCCTCCTTCACCTCATTAAGCTCGAACGGTGCATCCAAAAGAGCTATATCTCCCTCACCTAACTGCTTAAAATTAGGATTAATAAGAAGAGGCCTATCATGCCGAGACTCCCTGAATTTAGAGGAAAAAAATTTAAAAGTTTGCCGTTTAATGCAATCGAGAACAGTGATGCAATGCCCGTTAATCATAAGCCCCTGAATATTATTCCTCCTATTCTTGATTTTGATCGCTTTGTTGAAGAAACTTGAATTCTCATCCCCATCCAAGATCCATTTGACTTTTGATTTCTGTCTAATATCAAGACTTTTAATTTTTTCCAGCTCCATCAGACGTTTATTCTTCCGCCATTCACCTATTTCAGTCAGGTGTAGCTGCCTATATTCAGCCAAAGCATCCAAAACATTCAATATTTTCCTTATATCATTCAATTCCTGATTTTCTTTTTCAGAATCAACACGTTTCCATTCTTTAATGACATTTTTTACAAAACACAATTTATCAGATAGGTATCGGTCGGGAGTCCCATCGCCAACGAAGTTGCTCCAGGCATGAATAACAACCCTTTCGAGTTAATCCTTAAAAAGCCACAAATTAAAAAAGAGAAATGGATGTGGACCGAAATCCAATAGCTCGGTGCGGAGATTGATCGGGGAGTGATCGGAATATTCTCTTGGAAGAGCAGTGACATAAGCAGATGGGAAGGAAATCAGGAAATTGGGGAAAACCAAAAAATGATCTAGCTTGCTCAATTTATACCCGTCATCGCAAAAATAAGTGAAGCGCCTGCCACCCATGTTGAGATCCAAAAGTCCCGCATCTGCAATGAATTTATTGAAGGTAGCCGCAACAAAGGGGCAGAAGTTGGAATTAAACCATTCATCCGGTCTCCTCACAACATTAAAATCCCCAAACAATACCCAATTACCAGGTCTAGATTTCATGAGATTCAATAGATTGTCCCAAAGAATTTTTTAATCTGATGGGGGTTGCGGGGAATAAATATTGACAAAGATCGTTTCTCCCTGTATGTCGGTCCAGTATCCAACAATAGGCATGAAATATCTGGATTTAATAATTGCAATATCATGAAATAAGGATTTGTCCCAAAAACAAATAAGCCCCCCTGATCTGCCATTTGATTCAACAAAATCAACACCAACATTCTCCAAACCCCACCAATTACAGATGCCAAAAGGAAGAGAGGATAATCTAGATTCTTGAATCCCACAAAATGAAAACTTCAATTCTTTTTTCAGCCTTTTGAGCCACTCAATTTTGCTAGAGCAGCCCATACCCTGTATATTTAAAGAAAGCACATTCATGATGATACCCTTTTAACACCTCCTCCGTTAACGACATCCAACAATGCATGACTACCCATTTCAACTTGAAACCCAACCTGATTGCCCACATCTACAGTATGTAATAATCCGGTAGAATAAGAGGAGGAATGGGAAGGAGAACCTGTATTTCTACCATTGATACCAGATGTGTGGGAAGGTGAGTCACACCGATTCAAATCAATGGAAGATAAAGGATTTTTATCCAGTAACTTATCTGAGCTATGCTGATCTGCTAACGGAATTGAAGATTGGGGCATCTCCCCTTGATTTTTACTTGCTTTCTTAAATTTGGTACGCCTTCTCTTAAGTGCAGAGTCGCCTAACTCAAAGTCTGGGCTACTAGACGCCTTGTTTGACCCAGGCAAGGAATTGGGCTCAGGCTGGCAAGGCCCAATATAAGAGTCTTCCTCGATTACTAGATCGTCCGACCTACGACCTGCTTCGTTCAAATTCATACCAAGATCAGAGGACTTATTGTGTGGGTAATTAATACCTGCATGGGAATCAACCATAGCCGACAATCTGTTGGTGCAACCCTCCTTTATTTTCTGAGACTCATCGACTTCCAGCACGTTTGTGGATTGGATCGTCTCATCTGTGCCACCGTCGATGGGAACTGCCGGAGCAATTGGTGAACCCCCGCCTCTGTCACAATTCAGGTTTCGATCAATTTCAATTTCTCCATCCTCCAAGTCCATTCCATCTTGATGCCATGTATATGAAACTCCATCGCCATCATCTTCCTCGTCGCTAGAGCCCAACACCGACCCTGAAACAGTTGTCTTGAAAGGAGATCAGTCATCATTAAACTCAGCAACTCCGATCTTGAACAAGGAATCTCCAAACTTGACCTCAAGAACTTCATTAATTCTCATTTGGATAGCAGTGAGAATGCAAACATTCCCATGAGACACATCTGAGCAATTCCATACAGGACTGGCATTCACTAGAACCTTCCCAAAATTTCCGGCAATAGCCGTGAAATTAGATTCATCCCAAGCCAGAAAAGGGATTCCGGTAATTTTTAGCCATGCAATTCGTTCATAACGAGCGCACTTTTTCCCATAGGGCTCCACCCAACTGAACCAACGAAGCCATTTGCTTTTATTGGATTTAAAGATTCTTGCTGCCCCATCTGATTTGAATTTGATTAATATCTGCATACCTCCCAGATACTTAGTCTCCACCACATCGTAACCCTCTAAGGCCACCAGGGATGGAAAATTACATAAAGAGTCAAAACATTTGGCTTCTCCAACCAATACATCCTTAGCAACCCAATCGTTCAGCTCATGAATACTAGATAGAGTAATAATAGGATTATTAGTGGCACCAACTAGATTCTGATTACCTCTAGCAACTTCAGCAAACGTTCTAGAGTCCCTTTGTTGCCCGGCATGGATGGGTTGCCTAACTGGAGGTCTCAAAGGCTTGAAAACCCCATACCGTTTCACCACCCTTGGGTGCCCTTATGTAGTGGATGTCGTCACAAATTATAGAAAATCATTTATGTAAGATTATCGTATGAGAAGTTAGATGTGAATTACGTCTGTGACGGGTTGAGGTCGTGTACCATTCACGTTATCCTTCTAACCAAGAAAATAGTAAGTGTAAATCACCTTTTTAATGAATTATATATATATATATATATATATATATATATATATATATATATATATATATATATATATATATATATATATATATATATATGAGATCTGTTGAGTACTCATAGTTTTTCGAAAACTAAGGTGGAGCGTTAGATCAATATTAATTTATTAAGGGCATGATTGTCATCTTATCAATCTCCTTTAATGCTTAATATTTTATATTATTGGAAATATTAATAAAAATGTCTAAAAATTAACATAATAAATCAAAATTTTGGATCTTTTTTATAAAAGTAATTATTTTCAATTCTTTAAAAAATACAGATTTTTTAATTTTTTTAAGAAAACATGAATTTTAATAAAAAAAATGAAATAATATTTTTTTTAAACTACATTTAAAAAAAACAATAATTTTTTTAAAAAAAACCTGGAATATTTAAAAAAAACTGTAACTATTTTAACAAAAAAAAATCAACGTTTTATGTGCATATATGCATATTTCTTATACTATATTATTCGTAATAAAATCATAAAAAACTATTTTTAATTACTAATCTATAAACACAATAGTACAAATATTTTATTCGATACAAAATAAAATATAAAAAACAAAAAATGCTACAAAATTACAAAGCGTTTTCATGTCTTCGTGTCAAGATTTCTATATTTTCTTCAATTTATCACTTTTCACCTCTTTAATATTCTCCACAAATTCTTCCAAATCTATAAGAAAATTAAAAAAAAAGATTAATCCAAGAACACTCACCAAAATGCATAGGTATATATCATGTAAGATTCACATGTGATTATATCATGTAAGATTCACATGTGATTATATAATGTGATATTCACATGTGATTGTATCTTTTAAGATTTAAATGTGAAATTCACAAGAAAAATTAAAAAAAAACAAAGAACACTCACTCAAAATGCATGTATGCATATAGACATAATTCATATGTGAATAACATATGATTTACATGTGAATCGCATGTAATTCATATGTGATTCAGTTGTGATCTACATGTGATTGATATGTGAATCACATGTGATTTACAAGTGAATCACATGTAATTTACATGTGATTCATATGTGAATTACATGTGAATCATATGTAATTCATATGTGATTCACTTGTGATTTACATGTGAATCACATGTACTTCATATGTGATTTACATGTGAATGGATTGGTGATGATATGACTTCACCTAAACCAACCATATGCATGCTGAGACTTAAACGAAAATTGCATGAGAGATTTCCAACTTGGTCCATTCAGCAGATTCCTTAATATATGATCATCTGATGACAAACATTCATTCAAAAAAAACTTTTCTTGAAAGAGATTGTTTAATCAATTAGCGTTTTATAATTAATCAAGTATTATAACAATGGAAGTGTATAGAAAATAAGAAAACAATACTTTTTGCCATATATGAAAGAGAACAAGATAAACAAGATCAGTATCACCACTTCCAGTTGCCTTTGTAAGGGCTTCATTTTCTTCCACAATTCCTAATAACAGAAGAACCCGAAAAAAGTGGTATGGATCATATATTCATATTCAGTCATATATATCATTCATTCAGTTTTGCATATCTTGTATTTTTGAACTTTATATATAAGTAATAAACCCTAAACCTTCTTTGAGGAGAGAGGTTCATGTTCAACAAGCATAACAACTAATGTCCGCCTCGTAGTCTGATCTACATGAGCAACAACAACAGCATAAGAAATGCTTATGCACAACTTTAATTGAAATCCCAAAAAAGTCAGTAATCATTAAAATTGTATCAATATTATAAATAGTAAATAATATAATAAAATTTAGCAGTTACCACAAACTTATCAAGTAAAATTTCAAGGAGAGTAGCATAATGTATTATTGATGATACTGTCAGCTTTGAACAAGCTCAGTGCATGATAACCACTTCCTGCATAATAAACCTAAAAAAGAAACAATCAACCAATCGACCAATCAGAATTTATAATGTAAGAAACTAAGAATAAGTTAAAAGCATTGATGTAATGTAATGAAGAATATGAAAGTCAATTATGTTTAGGTGATAAAAAAAGACCTTGTATTGATGTATGCTTAGTGGAATTCCTATTTCGTGGCTTCGAACAACATTTAGGAAGAACAATGGAGATGATGAATGTGATTTGGATTTAGGAATCAATAAAAATTAGAAAAATTAATCGTACATAGGAAAATTACCGTCACTGTGATCCATAGATGAATATATATCTTAATCGCTTGACGCCCAACGTAGAAAATCGGTACCATGGCTCTATTGATAATAAATTTTGAAGAATTGATTTTGGAAAAATCAATTCCCAGCAAACTGTGCATTTGCTATCCTTTTTGTTAATTTTTCCATTACATCAAATTGTTTGGATAAAAATTAAGAGCGAGACTTACAGTACAAATTTCTTCTAAAAATGGCGTTTTTTGCGACAACGAAACGAGTTACAGACCTTTCTGGATGACCGAGTCAAGGACCAGATCGTCGATCGTGATAGGCTGGAACTGGTGTATGTAAGCAAAAGTAGCGAACACAGTGTCGGAAGTGGTGCATACGACGACGATTCATCTCCGACGCCTTATCTGTCTGATCTGCTTCTTTGCTTCTTGCATCGAGGATAAGAAGTTGGATGATGTTGTAATGATAACACCGATGATGAAGGTTGTCAGTTGATCGTTGTGGAGACCGACGACGGTCCAGAAGTGTAACGCCCATAGATTCGGGCTAGTCAAATTAGAGACAATAAGCGTCAGAAATGACTTTTTAATAAAATATTATTTATAAGGAACAATCTTAACTAAGTTATAGTATATGTCACAAGGGTTGCGTACATATAAAGAACGCCGAAATCCGAGTTATAACGAAGAAGTTATGACTCGTCGGAGTTTTACGGCAAAACCGGCATGACACCGTGTAACGTAAAAAGTGAATTTTTGATAAATTACTTTTTAGCCTTAGCGATCTAAACGAAAGTTGTAGTATACGCTAAACCGAGAGCGTGCATACAAAGAATGCCCGAATATGACTTCGTATGAGGAATTTATGATTTTTCTAAGATTTGGCATAACATTAATAGCACAACCCGGAATTCGAATTTTAGATCGATTAATATTTGGCCGATGCAACCTAAATGAGAAATGAACATCTCATTAATAGGAGCTGAATTTTTGGCCGATGCAACCTAAATGAGAAATGAAGATCTCATTAATAGGAGCTCAACGATAAAAAGAGAAAGGCTAAGTCTGAGATAGTCCCATTACCAAAGGGTCCATACGTTTATTTTGCCAAAGGAAGGGGCTTTGATTGCAAAGCTGCCAAATTTACCTAAGGATGTTAAAGTCAATAAGTTTGACTCTACATCAGGTAGAGCCTATTATCTAACTCTGTTAAGTTCTATTCTGAGATCCTCATTACATGATGTGACTGGGTCACATGTTGATGTTTTAAGAATCAAAGAATAGAGAGAAATCTTAAAGGAAGTATATGCTGATTCTGATCGCGAAGGTGGATTTCGATCGCATCAGAATTTTGAGCAGTTGCTTAAGAAGTTATGATATATTGCTAAGGAATAGATAACAACAATTTTCCATGTGGATTGTAAGGATAAGTTTTTCCGCAAAGTTTTAAAATAAAATAAAATTGTTTAATTTTATTTATTTGAAGTATCCTTACAATGGCATTTATGGAAAATTGTTGCTTATATGATTCCACTGACAACAATATTGGAAAATGGATTTGATTCTTTCATTTGTGGTAGTGTCTAAATTTACCAAATCAGGAAAGTTCCTCATCGCCCAAGTTTCAATTGGACCGAAACTTGGAATCATGCAAGTTGAATAGTATGATGAATGAGAACTTTCAAGCATTGGAAAATCAAGACTAATTACTTGTTCACATGGATGTGTGAGTCAAGTGAAGGACTAAAGGGATCGAGTACACATTCTTGTGCACTGGTCATGTCCACCACAAAGCTCGTTAAGACTATTTGATTTACTAAAGTTTAGTAAATATGGTTATACTTACAAGTTTAAGTATAATTCTGAAACATTGGAAAAGTCTCAATGTATGGCAGAACGAATGGGAAGAATCAAATTAGGCAGAAAGATAAAAGTTTCTCAAATCTGAAAAGATGGGAGAGTACTTTAGTATCATGTTTGTGATCATCTTAATGATTTAGAAATCATATCACAATTAGTCCTCTAAAGGTCATCTTAGTGCATTCTTATGACTAAGAAGAGGAGTCATGAATTGTTGAAATGGTTAGATCAGGAAGATGAGTCATACTTCGTTCCAAAACAATTCTTAGAGTCATACTCCAAGATTGTAACTTGAGTGACATATCTTAAAGAAAGGTTTAAAACACTTGTCAAATGTAAGAGTAAAAGTGTCCTACTCTTGTACATTTGAAATTGGTAAGTTGTGATGTTTTGGATAAAACAAAGACCAACTAAGGCCAATTGTGTGAAGTGTTTGTCTTGATAAAGAATCCGCACTATCTCTTGAATATTTGGCAAGATAGTCTTATATGTCAAGAGGATAGTGGGAGTCTTAAAGATCCTAAAAAGAATTTCAAGAACTAATCAAGAATAAAAACCTGAGGTTGTTCACTAGCACACGACTTGAGGTTTATAACCTATCGTGCTGACATATTCTGTGCCCATTCCAGTTAAAGTTGGCTTTGCATAGGAGTTCTGAAAGTTCTCAATTGGTTGCATAACAACTTGGAATCAATGGCAGGCCCTGTACTGCCAGGTGGAAAGAAGTTAAGATTGCATAAGTTCAGTCCATATGAGTTTGGATTTGTCATTATCCTTGTCTTGTGACTATGGTTTTGACGATTCACATGGATAAGAACACATACACCATAAAATCTAAGGGTCATAAGGTTTCTCTCCGATTCATGAAAATGATGGTGAGGAAACACTTCCACCTAGTAGATTTGAAGCAGATGGCAAAAGGTCTAAACAATTGAGACTATGATTACGACATCCCTTTTCATAGTTCTGAAATTGTTTAGATACACATGCATGCTATCTAAGGAAAGGTGTATGATTTTGATAACGTTTTATCAAAGCATCTCGTATCAGAAATCTGAACTTTGGTAAGAAAGTCAATAAAGTATTGATTTCTAGAAGTCCAGCTGATTTCTGAGTACATGTCAAAGCTAGTGGGAGCATAAGTGTTATGCTAATAATCATCATGTTAGTGGGAGCATGATAATTATTGTTAGTGTTGCAAGTTAGCAATGTTAATTATAGAAAACAAAAGTTTCAATTCGTGAGGCTGCAGGGATTGAAAAAGTTGTTTTGCTATAATTAAGGGGGAGAAAATTATACTTCATTTCAATTCTAAAAAGCTTAGATTGAGTTTATAATCATTCTAAAGAGCTTATATTGAGATTTTAATCACCTTTAGTCAAGAATATATATATATATATATATATATATATATATATATATATATATATATATATATATATATATATATATATATATATATATATGAATTTCATGTTGGATTGGTTCAACTTAAGAAAATTATATATATTGCGTTCTCAAAATTCGATTATGATTATGTCATCCCTTTTCATAGTCAGATTTTGAGAATATGGCAAACAAAAAATTATTATGGAAAAAGACTGGTCTAGAACCATGTCTTTATGTGAAACATCATGAATTGTGTCCCATTTACTTTGGGTACAAGATCGATTACATGTGCTATAATATTTATCCTTTCTGAATTTTCCAAATGCCTTGGGGCATTAAGGAGGAAAATGTCTAGAATTGGATATGACTAAAGTGATTAAGCAATTGTCGAGGACAATCTAAGGTTTACCAAAGATTGGTTGCTCAAGGACAGTTGGAAGTATACTGTTAATATTGGAAGGACCATATTGACATAGTCTGAAAAGAGGCAACTCTTGTTCAGAAGTGGTAGTCAAAATGGGAATATAGAGTTGTCTTCATAGGTGGAAGTAATCTGTGTAAGGTTAAAGAAACTTAATGCAAGAAGCATGTTCAAAGCAATGCACTTTGAATTTGAGACATCGTTTCCATGGAATTGCTCTCCATTGGAATACTCTGTAATGATTATTGCCAAGTCTTTGTGGCTTTGTGCATAATCATTACAAGAGGAACAATGCATATAAGTTTAAAATCTAAACAGATTTCGATAAATGATAGGAATTTGGAATTCTTACATTTAAGATAAGGATTTGGGAGTGTGAAATTAGAATCATTGAAATTATGTTCAATTGGTTTATTTCACAAAGTAAGGATCATAGACAAACATAGAGTGCATACTTGGTGTATGGCAAAGCTATTGTTTAAGAAAAACATAGTGTACATGCTTGGAGCATGGGACAACTAGTGTTTTTAATTCAAGTATAAAGTTGATAAAACCGAAACAATGAATAATGAGTAATCAGTATGGTGATAAATAAAAGTGTTTATTTATATTCATAGGGTTTGATACCATATTTGATTCATTTATTCTTGTGTTTCACTTTGCATGTTTTGACTTCCAGAATAACTAAGTCGCTCTTCCTGAATGATTAAGTTATTCAAACCATCCACAGTCGGTCATATGTTGGAAGTAGATATGAATCAAGACTGTCATGGGTTGGCTTGTAGAGGTCCAAGTTGGTGGATAAAGTTGTGCTACAACACTCATGAGTGCTCATAAGTTTTGAGTATTGGATTCAACCTGCGCTCATTTGAATCACTTCATGGATTTTATCACGAGTGATCATGAGACGATAATATCTTATATTCTTCAAACCTAGAGATATGAGTTGTTACTATGAGTTGGTTATACATTGATTGCACGAAAATGCATTTGGTAACTCGATGTTATAAAACGTGCCTTTGTGTATGATTCAACAAGTAGTAGAACAAGCCATATGAGTCGAAGTTTATCCATTCCTTTTACCATCAGGATAAAAGCGATATCTGTGGGCCCCTCGATGATTTAGCGATGACACATGTGAGTGCTTGTCCAAGCCAGGACTGATTTGATTTGTTCAATCAATCAGTCATCATAAATCAAAAATCAGGAAACAACAAATGGACAGAGAGAATGATTATAATCCATGTCTCAGTCCATATGATATCTAGAATGGAGGAATATATGATCCCTTATCTAATGGACTAGTCATTGACAAAGGTCAGAGTTCATTGACAAGATCAGAGTTCGACAGCGGCTTTAAGAGCTACGATTGCCAGTTGGTTTTTGAAGTCATACTCAATAATAGTTTTAGACTTATCCAAGTGGGAGACTGTTGGATTAATGTATAAGTCCATAACTATATTTGGTATGTACTTGACCCGACCCGGCATGGTCCATTTGGGTTGCACTTCACCGACACAATTTATATGGATAGTCTTTTGAGAATAGTATATTTATGATTTATATTAATATATTATAAGTTCTAATATATTAATATATAATCATATTATTTAATTAGTATTGATCAAGAATTAATTTATAATTAATTAAGTGATCAAAAGGAACTAATTAAATATGGACTCTTAGATATATATATATATATATATATATATATATATATGTGTAGTGGGCCAAGTTCATTTAGGTTGGGCTAAGTCTTCATGGATAATCCATGGAGCTTTAACCCATGGATCCTAGGAAATGAAAGGTCATGGGTATTAGGGTTTAACCCTAATCCTCCACAATATATAAAGGGTCTTATGGTTCATGAAATTATGCTAGTGGCTAGTGTGGATACACTAAAGAGGGCAATAACCGATTTCATAGTGTGAGCCAAGTATCCATATTCTCTAAAGGTTTTCCAAGGTGTTTTGGTGATTTGTGATTCCACTTGAGGCTTCCACACTATTGGGGCTAAGCTCTTAAAGCTTGAAGACATCAAGCTACATCAAAAGGTATGTCATCTAACTAGAACTTTGTAGTATAGGTGCTTCATAATATGCTAGTTAGGATGAAACCTTGGAATATTTAATATTTGCATGTATAATAGAGAAAACATAGATCCAAGGTTTATAGGGTTGCATGTACACCATAGGAGTGTTAGAATGCTCAAAACCCAACATCCTTATGTAGCTGATGGAGGAGAGTAGGTCGGAGAGTTACCCTAGGGTAAGCCTAGGATGAGATTGGAAAAGAGTGCAACAGTAATAGGAGGGACTTGGTGAAGTCGAAGAAATCCTTGAGGAAAGTACGAATAGATGTGGAAGGTAGTATGGGCCCGTACTACTAGAAGCAGAGGATCCGTACTCGAATCAAGGAGAGCCGAGATGGAACGAGGAAACTTGTAGAGTGTATGAAACCTCTCGAGGTTTATGTATGATTCTGACGATTACGTGTTATGTTTCAGAATGGTGATGATCACACGTCATGGAGGGGGAGGTTCAGGATCAGGTTCGGGTGCAGGTTCCGAGCCAGTGGATGAGGGACTACGCGAGTTCATCGCGTCCAAGATTACGAGAGGCATCCTTGAGTCGACCCCGGTGATTTTCGGGTCGATCAAGGAAGGGATCATAGAGCTGATGGAGGATCGCCTCAGGGCGTTCAGGAGTGACATGACACACAGCCAGTCAGGGTCACGCACACTGTCCTTCAAGGACTTTAGAGGCAGCGGTGCACCGGATTTACATGGGGCTAAAGACCCCATCGCAGCCAGGAGATGGATTGCAGACATTGAGTCTGCACAGTTGACGAGCTTCTGCCCTGAGGGGTCGAAGGTGCGATATGCCGCAAGTTGTTTGAGAGACCGAGCCATGGATTGGTGGGAGTCGGTTGGTGAATCGTTGGGGGCCTCGACTATTGAGGCTATGACTTGGTCGGACTTTGTGACCAGGTTCAGGGATGAGTTTGCGCCAGCTGTGGAGCTTCAGTAGTTGGCCAGGGATTTCATGGACATGAGGCAGATGTTAGAGACGGTGGCGGAGATTACCGCCAAGTTCCGGGAGAGGGCATTGTTGGTGCCCCAGTATGCGGGAGATGAGGATATGCGGAGGACCTGCTATCACGACATGTTGAGAGCTGATATTCGGGAGCATGTCAGCTTCTCAGCATGCCCGACCCTGGATTACATGATTGCCAGGGCGAGGGAGAGAGAGATAGACCTGGAGCACATTAGGAAGAGGAAGGCGGAGGAGGGGTAGATTACTGGGGCTTCGGGGAAGAAGTCCAAGGGAGCAGACGCTAGGCCAAAGGGCCAGTCGGGACAGGGCCGCTGCAGGAAATGCGGCAGGGCTCATGAGGGGGTTTGTAGGATGGGATCATCGGGCTGCTACAAGTGCGGCAAGACGGGGCACTTCCGTAGAGATTGTACCGCCCCTGTGCCCACTTTCCAGACATCGGAGTTGTTGTGCTTTCACTACAACCAACGAGGCCATAAAAAGGCCTATTGCCCTCAGTTGATAGCAGCAGCGCTAGTGAAGGCGCCAGGTCCAACGACCCTGCGGATCACTGATGGTCGGTAGGGCAAGACAGAGGCTCCAGTGGTGAGGAGCCGAGCCTTCCAGTTGACTACCGAGGAGGCACGCGCCGCACCCGATGTGGTGACGGGTATGATTTCTTCTCCCTAGCTGTTATTTTATGTTGCGTATGATATTGATGTGCCATAGGACATGTATTATTTAGGATCGTTCCATGTGAACGGTATCCTAGTTCAGGTGTTGTTTGATTCGGGTGCTACCCGATCATTTGTCTCTCTTGCGCTCAGTAAGAGGTTCCCCGAGTCTTCTGGCGTGTTGGATTGCCCTCTAGAGGTCGAGATTGCGGATGATCGATCAGTATGAGCGACAGAGGTTTTCAGGGACTGTGTTTTGAGGTTGTTCGAGGAGCGTTATTTGGTAGACTTGGCTCCCATTCCGTTGCGTGGGAACAAGGTGATTATAGGCATAGATTGGTTGAGCCCCGACGGGGCAGTGATCGAATGCGCGCAGCAGTTGATTCGGATCAGGACCCAAAGTGGGGGAGAGCTGGTGGTACATGGCGAGAGACCAGAACGCGGACCAGCACTATGTTCAACAGCGAGGGCTAGGCGCTATCTTCAACAGGGTATGTTGCCTATGTTATGGATACCCGGGAGGCGGGTAAGACGATGGTGAGCGATGTTCCGGTAGTGCGAGATTACGCAGATGTATTCCCAAAGGAGCTGCCTGGGATACCTCCGGAGCGACAGGTGGAGTTCAGGATCGACCAAGTCCCTGGTGCGGCTCCGATAGCCAAGGCACCATATCGGTTGGCTCCTCCTGAGATGCAGGAGTTGTCTACACAGCTGCAGAAGCTGTTAGACAAGGGATTTATTAGGCCGAGTAGCTCGCCTTGGGGAGCCCCGATCCTGTTTCTCAAGAAGAAGGATGGGTCGCATCGCATGTGCATAGATTACCGGGAGCTGAACAAGGTAACGGTGAAGAACGGTTACCCACTCCCGAGGATTGATGACCTCTTCGACCAACTTCAGGGAGCATCTTGGTTCTCCAAGATTGACGTGCGGTCAGGCTACCATCAGATGAGGGTCAGGGATGAGGATATACAACAGACTGCTTTCTGGACTCGCTATGGCCACTATGAGTTCGTGGTGATGCCCTTCGGGCTCACCAATGCTCCTGCCGCGTTCATGGACCTCATGAACCGCGTGTGCAGACCGATGCTAGATCGGTCTGTGATAGTTTTCATTGATGACATCTTGGTTTACTCCAAGACGCAGGAGCAACATGAGGAGCATCTGCGAGAGGTTTTGGATACCCTGAGGAGGGAGAGCTTGTATGCCAAGTTCTCCAAGTGCGAGTTCTGGTTGCGCGAGGTGGAGTTCCTTGGACACCTTGTCAACCAGAACGGGATATTGGTTGACTCGGCCAAAGTGGAGGCCGTGATGAGATGGGAGGTTCCGAAGTCTCCATCTGAGATACGGAGTTTCCTCGGACTGGCGGGCTATTATCAGAGATTCATTTAGGACTTCTCCAAAATAGTCGTACCCTTGACGCGGCTGATGAAGAAAGCCGTTGTTTTTTCGCTGGGGGCCTGAGCAGCAGGCAACATTTGAGACGTTGAGACAGAGACTGTGCGAGGCGCAGATTCTCGCCCTGCCCGAGGGCGTGGAGGATTTCGTGGTATATTGTGATGCATCCATCTCAGGGTTGGGTGCGGTGTTGATGCAGAGAGGGCACGTTATTGCTTACGCTTTGTGACAACCCGAAATATTTATCTTGTACAAACCATTCACTTCAATCAAAGTCAGATTCGTTTATGCTAACTTTAAGCACTGTTGGGAGTCTGTTTAAGCATTCTGAGCTTAGTATATCAAATGAATCAGTGTTTTGGAAGTGTCAGTTTAAGTTCTAAACTAGCTAGCAAACCGTAAACCTCCTCAAAAGGAGTTTACGGTCAAGACTTTAGAGCTTACGGTCATGGTGACCGTAAACTCCCTTGATATATAAATGACACTTAGTCATTTTTCAGTCACTTTTACAATTACAAACCTAGAACTCGATTTCTCTCCCAAGGATCTTGAGGTTTTGCTTCCAAACTTCAATAATGTAAGTGATTCCTTCCCTTTTTGGAGTTAATACATCAAATATTCTTGATTCACACTTGAATTCATCCACAAATATCATCTTTTGAGTCTAGATCCTCAAGAACATCAAGAACACTTAAGTGTTTTGGGCCGAAAACACTCTTTTGTTGCTTCCAAGTTGTAAGGATCTTCCTCCTATACTTGTTATCTAGTTAGGATTCTTGAATAAGGCCTTGAAATCATCATTTATCCAAGAACAAAAGGTGTTTATGGTCTAGTGCATCTCCTTAGACCGTAAACCCTTATAAATGATGCATTGTGACCATTAAACCCTCCTAAAGCCTAGAATGGAACTTAGAACCCTTCGAAATGCTTGGAAATCATCCTATGCACAAAAGGATGAGAGTTTACGGTTGAATCTCCTTGACCGTAAGTTCATAGGACCGTAAACCCATTTGAACCGTAAGGTCATTAGACCGTAAGGTCATTAGACCGTAAACCCACTTGGACCGTGAACTCTTTAGGTCATACTATTTTGACCGTAAACTCACTTGGTCATGTCATTTGGACCATAAACTCTTTAGGGTGGCCATACACCCTAGTTATGCAATCATATGTGATTGTATCTCCTCAATCTAAGAGTTCCTAGTCTATTAGGGTGTTATCCCTTATAGTTAGTTGTTTAAACACTAATTGTAAACATATATGTGTCATTATATGCTAAATAGGATCCGTGTGTACTCAAGCCTTCACTTGACACCTAGCATCCTTTATCGATCTTACATTTGAGTTAATCACTACAGGTGTGTTCATACCCCTTAATCAACCTTTTAAATGATTTTAAATGCTTTTATGGGGGGAATACAAGCTGAACTATTATAGTTATTATATCAATCACATGTGATTAATAACTACCAAACAAGTGGATTTCTTACTTTTCAAACATGGTTATTAAACAAATTACTTCAATTCGTTTTATAAACTCTTTTACATAACTTATATTTCGTCAAATGCATATCTATATAGATATAGTTATATAAGTAGGATTGAAAGGACTTAGGACTGATAGCTCGCCTTACTTCTTGTTCCTTGTTTGGTTGTGGACTTAGGGTATCGGTTGTTTGTCCGAAGGTCATTTGAATCTTAATTATATATTATGTATATATGTATAGATATAAAAGTTCCTTCATTCAGTTCAATATCTTTGGGTAGCAAAGGTATACAAACATGTTCATTCATACAACAACATTGCTAGTAAACTATAATTGGTATAGTTTAGAAAGTTACTAATACTATTACTAGAACAATGAAACATACAAAGAGTCATTTCATACATGTGTCAATACGTACTATTATGAGAAACTAAGAGAACATACTATTATGAGAAACAATACATACTATACAAGAGAACATACTATGATGAGAAACGAAGAGAACATACTACATACTAGACAAAGAGAACATACATTACACTAGTACATACAAAACATATACAAGAATACTATAACATAAATGTGAGCCACGGTTTCGGGGCATGGCATCACCTGTCATGGCTCGTTTTGTATCCAGAGTCTCCTAGAAGGAGAGCGTGAATTTGTGTATAGATCTATACTGGACTGACTATCCTACACCTTGCTGTTCGCTACAGTGGGACTTGCAAGTCTACGGGTGCCAAATGTCATTTCTTCCGACATCTTTCATCGTCGTGTTATTAGTCGATAGTATGGTACAATCATAGCACATTATACCTTAAATAACAATTGGTTTAAGGTAGTTGGTACAGCAGTAGTTACTATAATACAACCCTACAGTACCTTATTTATTTCCCCATTGCATTCATATTGTGATCTTTTCACATAAAAGGTAATGTAAAACTATATTTTTGGTTAATGATAGTCACACTTGGGAAAATACACTCTCTTACAAGAAACAAACATACATAACATTTGATGCCTTGGTAGAAGGCTACATTTAGTAGGAAATATAGGATTTTCTAGGAGATACAAACATTTACTACAAACATTTACAAACTTATACATCAAACACTTACAAACATTTTCATACAAACAATGACACTAAAATGCTTATGAACTCACCAGTTTTAAAGATGATAAACTCTTTCAAAATAACTTGTATTCTCAAGGCATCAGTAGACAGGTACCGATGCCAGGTTTTGAGAAGATGGAGCTCGTTCAAGACTCATCTCTTATTTTGATTTACATTTTTGGTGTCTTATAAACTTCAGAACACACTTGTATTACAATTATTACTATTAATGCAATGGATAATGTTGTTGCTTGTTTACTATTATGCATTGTGGTGATACTGTACATGACGTCCTCCGCCCCCGAACGTTTCCGCCGTTACGGTTTTGGGGTGTGACAGATTGGTATCAGAGCATTATTTATAGTGAATCGAGTATATCAACACATAAAAGATGTACAACTATAAACACAACGGGATTAAAATACTTTGACCAAGAGTTTCTACTTTTAAATAATAAAATATTTAACCTAAGTATACATACCTGCATTCATACTAAAATCAGTGTCACTAGGACAGAACAACAGTATTACGATTGTTGGACAAAGCGAGTAGTCTTGGGGACATATAATCAGATCTGGGAGTGATATAGCCTGATCAATTATATCTTTCCGAGAAGTGATTAGCATGTGTCCAGGATTGTTTGTGATGTTGCAGCAAGTTTAAAAACTTACCAACACTACTACAACGAAAACATTAGAACAAAACATAAACTTAAAATACTATAGGAGTATTTTGTGTTAGTAGAAATTAATTATGTGCAAACTAAAAAGATCTTTATTAGTATGTCAATAATTGCTGAGTGGGTATGCTAAGGTTATATGTGACTAGGGTGTCATAGACTTAGAATTTGTGATCTTTGCTTTACTTCCTGTTCCTTGTTTGGTTGTGGGCTTAGAGTTAGGGTCACTTATTCGAAGGTCTATCCTGTTTTGGTTACATATGACTGGTATGCACTACGCAAATGTTGGAGTAACTGATAAAGATCATCTTATAACTATCTAATTAGTACCTCTATTAATTATTTCTTTTACCCCTTTTCTCGCTTAGATAACATGGCTGGATTCCATATCCCCGGAGACCCGTACCTTCCCAACCAAGGCGACAGAGGATGGCTCGATCACGAGCCAGAAGAGAATCATCCAATCCATCTGGATGATGACTTCGCGGAGAACTTCCCAGAGGATTCTGACTCCGAGGTCGAAGTCAATGATCAACCCCAAGTAGCTCCAAACCAAAATCCTAACCCTCGTCCGACTTTTCAAGGCCCGACGCCTTTATGGGTGGAAAGTTTGGAGACATGGAGTCAAGAGCAGGGTCAACCCATGCACTACAACGGGGACAGAAGCTTCTACAATGTGAGCGAAGGAGGCTCAGCAGACAGAGTCCTACCGATTCTGGTCCGCAGAATAGCTCGTAACGAAATTCAGGGTAGGACAGCCCATAACCAAATTGCAGAACTTGATGGCAATACAGGGATCAACACTGTCCGCATCCGTCGTCCGGGGGATGCTCGCGAAAGAACTGAAAGGGACAATGAGTCTCTACTTCAAGCACTAGCTGAGACTAGGGCTGAAGTCATAGAACATCGCGTGCGCCAGCGAGTGTACGAGCGACGCCTTCTGGAAATGGGGCGTCTGATGGATGATTTAAGGGTTCGTCCAAGGGATTCCTGCCGTCAGTAGGGAATGCTCTGCTCATCCCTTTCTCTTTTGGATAAAAATTAGGACTATGTAAAAGCTCTAGTTTTAGTTTTTCCCGTCTATATGAAGACCTTGAACTTTCTATAGTTAGGTATTAAGTCTGTCAAATTTTCTTAATCTTGGTGTGATGTAAGGCCTACTGTTAGGTCATTTTTCCCGAACTTATTACATCTGTAACACCAGCATTATTGACAGATATCTAATCTCACGGAAATTATTATCCAAATGCTATCATATTTTAGTACTAGATCTACATTCAATCATACTATTCAATTGTGTTGTTAGGCTATGGAGAGTTAGTCCATGAGTCACTCTCATAAATTTCTCAATTCTTACCAGTATCCTCATCTTTGTAAACTTTTAGTTAAAAGATGCCTCCGCGCCGATCAACGAGACGCAATCCTCGAGTAACTTCAATACTACCACCTCCTCCACAAATCGATACGACAGCCCTAAATGCTGCAGTAGCTGCGGCTGTGGCAACAGCCATGGCTCAATATCATTCTACTAGTGCCAGCGGAGGTGGAACACCTGTTCATTCTACTCAAGGTGAGGTCGTCGTGCGCTCAAGAGAGTGCTCCTACAAGGACTTCACCAATTGCAAGCCACTGTCCTTTAAAGGGACTGGCGGAGTCATTGCCCTCTCACAATGGTTCGAGAAGACAAAGTCGATCTTCGAGATCTGCTCATGCTCAGAAGGGAGCAAAGTCAAATTTGTTGCGTGCACCTTTGAGGCAAAAGCCCTGACACGGTGGAATAGCCATGTCAAATCACTAACTCTAATTGTGGCAAATTCTATGGGATGGGAAGCTCTGAGAGAGCTCATGATTGAAGAATACTGCCCGAGGGGCGAAATCCAGAAACTAGAACAAGAACTATGGAGCCTAACCATGAAGGGCTCCGACATAGTTTCCTATACCGCCAGATTCTGCGAGCTGGTGGCCCTATGTCCCAACATGATTCACACGGAGGGAAAGAAAATAGAGAGGTACATCTGGGAGTTGGTGCCTCCATTCCAAGGGAATGTCTTGGATTCAAACCCCATTACATTCGATAGTGCCAAGCGGTTGGCACAACGGCTCATTGACCATGGGGTCCCTACCCCGTCGTCAACAACAACAACCCTAGCCATCTCAGAACCCTCCACAGCCGCTACTAACAAGCGGAAGTTCTGGGATGACAAGAAGAAACAGAAAGCTGCCAAGAAGCACCAGGTCGTGGCGGTTCATGCTGCGATAGCACCTGCCGCTGCTGCTCCGGTAAAGCAGTATGCTGGAAGTTTGCCCAAGTGCAACAGATGCAACTTCCACCACAATTGGCCCTGCCGTGAAATGCAGTGCTCTAACTGCAATAGAAAGGGGCACACTGACCGTTTCTGCAAGGCTCCGGCAAAGCCAATCACCCAAGTCCCCGGCGCTGGTGTAGGCCAGGCTTGCTACGGTTGTGGCGAGGCGGGCCACTTCAAAAGGAACTGTCTGAAGGCATGGAACGCTAGTGGAGTGGGAAGAGTTTTGGCTATAGGCCACGAGGAAGCCATTGCCGACCCCACAGTGGTCACAGGTACGTTTCTCCGTGATAACTCATATGTATGCATTTTGTTTGATAGTGGAGCAGAGAGGAGTTTCGTGAACCAGAAATTTGGTCACTTACTTAAGAATAAATCGCATGCACTAAAAGAACCGTTTATAGTAGAAATGCCTAATGGAAAGATAGAGAGTACTAGCTGCATATACATAGGTTGTTCACTAACACTAGATAGCCATTCATTTCCAATCGACCTCATGCCGGTCTTAATTAAAAGTTTCGACGTCATTATCGGCATGGATTGGTTGAGTGCTCATCGTGCCAACATTATGTGTTACGAAAAGGCTGTTCGCCTTAATCTGCCGTTTAGCGAAACTCTAGTAATCTACGGCTACAAACCCGGCACTAACCTTCGCCTCATCTCGAGCATTCAAGCCCAGAAATTCTGACGAAAGGAGTGTCGCGCATTCCTTGCTCATGTTGTCGATGTGAGCCAAGAAACGAAATACATTAAGAACATTCCAGTAGTACGCGATTTTCCTGACATCTTTCCAGAAGAACTTCCAGGATTACCTCCGCAACGTCAAGTCGAGTTCAGAATCGACTTAGTACCAGGTGCTACCCCTGTAGCCAAATCTCCCTGTCGTCTAGCACCAGCTGAGATGCAGGAGCTATCCGGTCAACTTAACAAATTGCTCAGCAAGGGCTTCATTAGGCCAAGCTTCTCACCCTGGGGAGCACCGGTCTTATTCGTCAAGAAGAAAGACGGATCGCTCCGTATGTGCATCGACTACAGAGAACCTAACAAACTAACCGTCAAGAATCATTACCCTCTGCCACGCATTGACGATTTGTTTGACCAACTTCAAGGGGCGAACATCTTTTCAAAAATAGACCTAAGATCCGGGTATCACCAGTTACGAGGGTTAGGGGAGGATGTTCCGAAGACAGCCTTCCGAACTCGTTATGGACACTACGAATTCGTAGTGATGCCGTTCAGATTAACCAATGTGCTCGTTGTATTCATGGATTTAATGAATAGGGTGTATCGTCCTTACTTGGACCAGTTTGTCATCGTCTTCATCGATGACATACTTATCTACTCTCGTAGTAAGGAGGAGCATAGTTAACATCTTCGACAGGTTTTGGAAACACTACGATCAGAGAAACTCTATGTGAAGTTCTTGAAATGCGATTTTTGGATCCGAAGAGACGAATTCTTAGGGCACGTGGTTAACGAAGAGGGAATACATGTGGACCCTTCCAAAATCAAAGCCATTGAGAACTGGTCAGCACCGAAGACGCCTACATAAATTCGTCAATTTCTAGGCCACGCTGGCTACTATCGCAGGTTCATTCAGAACTTCTCATGGATTGCGAAACCTCTTACGACATTGACCCAGAAGGGCGTGGCCTTTGACTGGGAAGAGAAGCAAGAGAAAGCATTCCAAACGCTAAAGTGGTCCTTATGCACCACACTGATACTATCCCTCCCCGTAGGGATAGAAGCCTTTGTGGTCTATTGTGATACGTCAAATCAAGGGCTCGGCTGTGTTCTGATGCAGCGAGGTAAGGTCATCGCCTATGCCTCAAGGAAGCTGAAGACACACGAGGTCAACTACACTACACACGATCTTGAGTTAGGAGCAGTAGTGTTTGCTCTGAAGATCTGGAGACACTACCTGTATGGTACAAAAAGCACTATCTTTACAGACCACAAAAGCCTACAACACATATTCGACCAAAAGGATCTCAACATGAGACAACGACGGTGGGTCGAGCTACTCAGTGATTACGAATGCAAAATTTGTTATCATCCCGACAAGGCCAACATGGTAGCTGACGCCCTAAGTCGGAAAGAATACTCTGGTCGGAGAGTCAGATCACTGACTATGACTATCCATTCACACTTGTCCACACAAATTAAGGAGGTTCAGCTCGACGCTTTGAAACCTGAAATGTGGCAAGTGAATCCCTAAGAGGGATGGATAAGAACTTGGAAGTCAAGGGTGGCGGAGCCTTATATCTCATCGATCGGATCTGGACACCGAAACACAGTGGTTTCGGAGAATTGGTCATGACCGAAGCTCACAACACTCGATATTCTGACCACCCAGGTTTAGATAAGATGTATCTGGATCTTAAAAAGTTATACTAGTGGCCTAACATGAAAGCAGAGATTGCTACCTTCATGAGTAAATGCCTTACTTGCGCCAAGGTTATGGTCGAATACCAGAAACCATCAGGTCTACTACAACAACCAGAGATACCGGAATGGAATTGGGAGCGGATCACAATGGACTTCATAACCAAGTTGCCCAAGACAACGGGTGGTCTCGATACCATTTGGGTGATCGTAGACAGGTTAACCAAGTCCACACACTTCCTGCCTATCAAAGAGACAGACAAGATGGAGAAGCTAACAAGAACCTACATTCGGGAGATTGTACCACTGCACGGTGTTCCCATATCCATTATCTCTGATAGAGATAGTAGATTCACTTCGAAGTTCTGGCAGTCGCTACAAAGTTCCCTTGGAACGAGGCTGGATATGAGTACAGCCTACCATCCACAGACCGACGGACAAAGTGAGAGAACTATCTAAACCTTGGAAGATATGTTGCAGGCCTGTGTGATCGACTTTGGGAAGGCATGGGATACTCATTTACCTCTTGTCGAGTTTTCCTACAATAATAGTTATCACACGAGCATAAAGGTTGCTCGCTTTGAAGCCTTCTATGGCCGAAAGTGCAGATCCCCTATGTGCTGGGCTGAGGTGGGTGACACCCAGTTAGCTAAAGGACGAATTCCTGACAGCACTCTCACAGGTCCGGAAATCATTCGGGAAACGACAGAGAAGATCGTTCAGATTCATGACTGATTGAAAGCCTCTAGAGACCGACAGAAAAGCTACGCAGACAAGCGAAGGAAACCTTTGGAATTCCAGGTGCGAGACCTCGTTCTTTTGAAAGTCTCACCCTGGAAGGGCTTGATACGCTTCAGAAAGCGTGGGAAGCTCAATCCAAGATACGTAGGGCCTTTCGTGATTCTTGCTAGAATCGGCCATGTAGCTTACAAACTCAACCTACCTCGTGAACTTAGTAACGTACATTCTACTTTCCACGTCTCGAACTGGAAAAAGTGCCTATCCGACGAGACTCTTGTAATCCGACTCGACGAGATCGAGATCAACAAGAGCCTCAACTTTGTGGAAGAACCTGTAGAGATCATGGACCGAGAGGTCAAGCAAACGAAGCAAAGTTGTATCCCGATAGTGAAGGTTCGCTGGAACGCCAAGCGAGGACCTGAATTCACTTGGGAGCGCGAGGATCAAATGAAACTGAAATATCCCCATCTTTTTGCTTAGTTATTTGTAACTTAATTGCTTAAATTCTAATTTCGGGACGAAATTCTCTCTAACGGGGGGATGATGTGACAACCTGAAATATTTATCTTGTACAAACTATTCACTTCAATCAAAGTCAGACTCGTTTCTACTAACTTTTAGCACTGTTTGGAGTCTGTTTAAGCATTCTGAGCTTAGTACATCAAAGGAATCAGTGTTTTGGAAGTGTCAGTTTAAGTTCTAAACTAGCTAGCAAACCGTAAACCTCCTCAAAAGGAGTTTACGGTCAAGACTTTAGAGCTTACGGTCATGGTGTCCGTAAACTCCCTTGATATATAAATGACACGTAGTCATTTTTCACTCACTTTTACAATTCCAAACCTAGAACTCGATTTCTCTCCCAATGATCTTGAGGTTTTGCTTCCAAACTTCAATAATGTAAGTGATTCTTTCCCTTTTTGGAGTTAATACATCAAATCTTCTTGATTCACACTTGAATTCATCCACAAATCTCATCTTTTGAGTCTAGATCCTCAAGAACATCAAGAACACTTAAGTGTTTTGGGCCGAAAACACTCTTTTGTTGCTTCCAAATTGTAAGCATCTTCCTCCTATACTTGTTATCTAGTTAGGATTCTTGATTAAGGCCTTGAAATCATCATTTATCCAAGAACAAAAGGTGTTTACGGTCTAGTGCATCTCCTTAGAACGTAAACCCTTATAAATGATGCATTGTGACCATTCACCCTCCTAAAGCCTAGAATGGAACTTGGAACCCTTCGAAATGCTTGGAAATCATCCTATGCACAAAAGGATGAGAGTTTACGGTTGAATCTCCTTGACCGTAAGTTCATAGGACCGTAAACCCATTTGAACCGTGAACTCCTTGACCGTAAGGTCATTAGACCGTAAACCCACTTGGACCGTGAACTCTTTAGGTCATACTATTTTGACCGTAAACTCACTTGGTCATGTCATTTGGACCATAAACTATTTAGGGTGGCCATACACCCTAGTTATGCAATCATATGTGATTGTATCTCCTCAATCTAAGAGTTCCTAGTCTATTAGGGTGTTATCCCTTATAATTAGTTGTTTAAACACTAATTGTAAACATATATGTCTCATTATATGCTAAATAGGATCCGTGTGTACTCAAGCCTTCACTTGACACCTAGCATCCTTTATCGATCTTACATTCGAGTTAATCACTACAGGTGAGTTCATACCCCTTAATCAACCTTTTAAATGATTTTAAATGCTTTTATGCGGGGGGGGGGGGGGAATACAAGTTGAACTATTATAGTCATTATATCAATCACATGTGATTAATAACTACCAAACAAGTGGATTTCTTACTTTTCAAACATGGTTATCAAACAAACTACTTCAATTCGTTTTATAAACTCTTTTACATAACTTATATTTCGTCAAATGCATATCTATATAGATATAGTTATATAAGTAGGATTGAAAGGACTTAGGACTGATAGCTCGCCTTACTTCCTGTTCCTTGTTTGGTTGTGGACTTAGGGTATCGGTTGTTTGTCCGAAGGTCGTTTGAATCTTAATTATATATTATGTATATGTGTATAGATATAAAAGTTCCTTCATTCAGTTCAATATCTTTGGGTAGCAAAGGTATACAAACATGTTCATTCATACAACAACATTGCTAGTAAACTATAATTGGTATAGTTTAGAAAGTTACTAATACTATTACTAGAATAATGAAACATACAAAGAGTCAGTTCATACATGTGTCAATACGTACTATTATGAGAAACTAAGAGAATATACTATTATGAGAAACAATACATACTATACAAGAGAACATACTATGATGAGAAACAAAGAGAACATACTACATACTAGACAGAGAGAACATACATTACACTAGTACATACAAAACATATACAAGAATACTATAACATAAATATGAGCCACGGTTTCGGGGCATGGCATCACCTGTCATGGCTTGTTTTGTATCCAGAGTCTCCTAGAAGGAGAGCGTGAATTTGTGTATAGATCTATACTGGACTGACTATCCTACACCTTGCTGTTCGCTACAGTGGGACTTGCAAGTCTACGGGTGCCAAATGTCATTTCTTCCGACATCTTTCATCGTCGTGTTATTAGTCGATAGTATGGTACAATCATAGCACATTATACCTTAAATAACAATTGGTTTAAGGTAGTTGGTACAGCAGTAGTTACTATAATACAACCCTACAGTACCTTATTTATTTCCCCATTGCATTCATATTGTGATCTTTTCACATAAAAGGTAATGTAAAACTATATTTTTGGTTAATGATAGTCACACTTGTGGTGAAGGATTACGATTGCGAGATCCTTTACCACCCGGGGAAGGCCAATGTCGTGGCCGATGTGTTTAGCCGCAAGGCAGCGCCGATCAGAGACATCTGCATGAGGATGACGGTGGTGACTCTTCTTTTGGAGCAGATCCGAGAGGCCCAACAGGAGGCTATGAAGGAGGAACATCGGAAGAGCGAGCGTATTGTGGGACAGATTTCCTCCTTCGACTATGATAGCCGTAGGTTATTGACGCTACACCACAGGGTGTGGGTTCCCTATCATGGGGGTGTGCGCCAGGTTCTGATGGAGGAGGCGCACAAATCCCGATTCTCGATTCATCCCGGGGCGACGAAGATGTACAGGGATCTTCGACCCGATTACTGGTGGCCCTGCATGAAGCGGGATGTTGCCTGGTACGTAGAGCGATGCTTGACCTGCAGGAAGGTCAAGGCTGAGCACCAGAGGCCACACAGCAAGATGCAGCCACTAGACATTCCCATGTGGAAATGGGAAGATATTACTATGGACTTCATCACCACGCTTCCCAATACTGCACGGGGAGTGAATTCGATTTGGGTTATCGTGGATCGGTTGACCAAGAGTGCCCATTTCATACCGATCCAGGAGAGCATTTCGGCCGAGAAGTTAGCCGACATCTACATCCGAGAAGTAGTAGCTCGGCATGGAGTGCCAGTTTTGGTGATTTCGGACCGAGATGTGCGGTTTACTTCCAGGTTCTAGAAGAAGTTTCACGACGAGTTGGGTACTCGTCTGCATTTCAACACAGCGTTCCACCCACAGACGGATGGCCAGAGTGAGCGGACCATCCAGACCTTGGAGGATATGCTGCGGGCCTGCGTTCTAGACTTCGGTGGTAGCTGGGATACCTACCTTCCACTAGCCGAGTTCTCCTACAACAACAGCTATCACGCGAGTATCGATCGTCCTCCCTTCGAGATGTTGTACGGGAGGAAGTGCAGGACTTCAATATGTTGGGACAAAGTCGGACAGAGGGTCATGGGGAGCACCGAAGTGGTGCTCAAGATGACAGAGAGAATTCAGCAGGTTAGGAGCAGACTTCAGACAGCTCAGAGTCGGCACAAAAGTTACGCCGACAAGCGCCGATCAGACCTGGAGTTCCAAGTCGAGGATATGGTCCTTCTGAAGGTGTCGCCTTGGAAATGCGTCATTGGTTCAAAAAGCAGGGCAAGTTGGGCCCCAGATACATTGGGCCTTTCCAGGTGGTAGCCTGGGTGGGCAAGGTGGCATATAGGTTGGACTTTGCCAGGTGGTAGCCGAACTCAGTCAGATTCATAGTACGTTTCACGTCTCCCAGTTACGGAAGTGCCTGGTGGACGACTCGGCAGTGGTACCTTTGGAGGATATTCAGGTGGATGACAGCCTGACTTACATCGAGCGGCCAGTAGCGATTCTCGACAGGAAGTCGAAGGACCTGAGGAACAAGAGAGTGGAGCTGGTGAAGGTGCAATGGCAGCACCGCAAGGGATCCGAATGGACTTTGGAGCCGGAGGATGAGATGAGGGAGCACTACCCCGAGCTTTTTCTAGAATCAGCAGCAGACTTCGAGGACAAAGTCTAAAATAAGTGGGGGAGATTTGTAGCAGCCGATTCCTGGTATGTATTTAATTTCCTGGAAATGTTACAATTTACTCTGGGACTCGGCGAGTTGGAGGCCCAACTCGTCGAATAGACTCAACTGTTTGAACGGGGGTTTAACTGACCTACTCGACGAGTCGGAAGTCCGACTCGATGAGTAGGAGCTGTCTGGACAAAACCCTAATATTTAGGGTTTGCACCATATTTAAACACTTTATCTTAGCCTCCATCGCCCCTATCACTCCCTGAGAGCTGCATATCGAAACCCTAGCCATTTTTGTGTGTTCTAAGGCCATTTTGGTGCATTTGGTGGCTTGTGAAGCTTAAGAAGAAGGATGAAGCTTGAGAGTTCGAATTGAGGCTTGGAGATCCAGAGGTTTTGGTCCATATCCAGCTCAATCAAGGTAAAATGCCCCTGTCTTGGTCTTCCATGTGTTTATTCATCCTTAGAAGCTTGGACTTTGGGTACATTTAGGGCTTTCCAAGCCATTTTCGGATTTGTGAGGTGTTCATGGAATCTTGACTTCAGATCTGAGTCATTGGAGGGGTCTCATGGCATAAAGGTGCCAACTTTAAGGCCATGAGAGCCCCATGCATCTTGTAGAATACCTTTTATGACTTTTTGAGCCAAAGACCCCATGCATGTGCACCAAGTTTGGAGCTTTATGTGTAAAATGGAAATTAGAAGGCCAGATCTATGGTTTTGAGGTGTTAAGACTCATTTAAATTGACTGTATAGTAATTGTCAAGGTTGGACTCGACGAGTCGTTCTTGGGACTCGGCGAGCTGGGGTGTATTGACCACCAAACCCCTTCTGTGGATGGACCAGTTGTTAGGATGGAAAGTCCCTTAGTTATTTAGACACGAAAAGAGACCTGGGAATCATACGACTCGGCGAGTGTATGAACAGACTCGGCGAGTCCAAGGCAATCTCCCAACCTTGAAGATGGACTCGACGAGTTGTTCATACAACTCGACGAGTCATTGACTGGATGTATTCGTAGGAGGGAGATGAACTCGATGAGTTCAAGTTCGAACTCGGCGAGCCGGATGAAGATGTTCCCGATGGTGATTAAAGGAGGACCCATCGAGTTCTTGCTAGACTCGACGAGCGGAGATAGGGATTGTATCGGGTTAGAGGAGTATGGGCTCGACGAGTTGGTAGGCCAACTCGGCGAGTCAGGTCAACTGGATGTTGACTTTGACCAATGTTGACTTTGACTGAGCTTGAGTTGACCCTGGTTAGGGTTGTATATTCTATGTGATGACTTGGAAGAGTTGTCGTGTAGGGATCGAGGAGTCGGGGAGAGTTGACTTCCACATTGAGATCAGTGCAGATACTACGCGACATCGAGGTGAGTTACCTTCCAGTAGCGGTGGATCTACGGCCACAATGTCGGCCCACCAGTAGGAGTTGTATGTTAGATGATTCTCTTTGTGATATTCATCTAGGTTTGCTACTACCTGATATGTTTACGTGCTAGCATGATATTTTATATGTGATAGTGGTGGTAGGGGGAGGATAGTCCCCAAGTTCGGTCGTTAGGACCGAAGGGTAGGTCGGGCACCCCAGGATTGTCTGACAGTATGTTTATGCTATGATATTATGTGGTAGTAGTAGGAGGTGAAATAGTCCTCGGATGTCGGTCGTAAGGACCGACGGGTAAGTCAAGCACCCCAGAATGGCTTGACCTGGGTATGTCAAGCACCCCAGAATGGGTTGACCTGGGTAGTCAGGCACCCCAAAATTGTCTGACAGTATATGTGTGTTATATTATTACATGGTAGAAGTAGGGGGTGAAATAGTCCTCGGTAGTCGGGTGAAATAGACCGACGGGTAAGTCAAGCACCCCAGAATGGCTTGACCTGGGTAAGTCAAGCACCCCAGAATGGCTTGACCTAGGTAGTCAGGCACCCCAGAATTGCCTGGCAGTATATGTGTGTTATATTATTACGTGGTAGTGGTAGGGGTGAAATAGTCCCCGGTAGTCGGGCGAAATAGACCGACGGGTAAGTCAAGCACCGCAGAATGGCTTGACCTGGGTAAGTCAAGCACCCCAGAATGGCTTGACCTGGGTAGTCAGGCACCCCAGAATTGCCTGACAGTATGTTATTGTATGGTATGTGGTATGATGGGGGAACTCACTAAGCTTTGTGCTTACAGTTTACAGTTTTGGTTTCAGGTACCTCTTCAGCAAAGGGGAAGGAGTCGGCGCGGTAGCGGCACATCACACACACATCGGATTCCGCACTATGATATTCTTGGGAATGTACTCTGATTTTATTACTATGGATGATATGGTTTTGAGACACGTTGTTACAACTTTAATAACCGATTTGATGTTGGTAATGTTTTTGGTAAACTATTTTATGAGTTACGTAATTAAAAATGAAATTTTTGGCCTTGAAAATTGGGATCTTACAGCAGAGGTCGCCAATCTAGAAAACAGGGGATGAAGACATGAGTGTGTGTAACAACCAAAATCCTGGTATGTCTTGAAACCCTAAGGAATGATAATTTTTGCATAAATGGTCCCTTAAGTACGCTGGGCGTACTTAAGTGTACGCTTAGCGTACTGCATGGAAATGGTCGCGGAGGAATCAGGGTACGCGGGGCGTACCTTGAGTTACGCGGGGCGTACGTGCTAGGGACGCAAACCCTGAATTCCCGGACTTGAGGCCTATTTAAACAACTTTAAGTCCCTTGGACTAAACCCTAGAGAGCCTCCACAGCCTTAGAACGTCCATATACTCCTGGAAACCTTGTGAGATCATTCTTGAGCCTTAAAGAGTGCATTTGTGGCCTTTTAGTGTGTATATCAAGAAGAAGGGGTGGTCAAGCAAGCTTGGATCAAGTGGGTGCTTCAAGATCCTGCAACAAAATCATCTTGCAAAGCTTCTGGAGGTAAAAAGCTTGCATCTTTTCTTGCTAATCTTTAGATCTAGTTAGGGTTTTGGTGGTTTGTCCCTTTGATGAACTTTGGACCTCTTTTGTTCAGCTAAGCCTCCCCATTTGTTATGAAAGGCAGATCTGAGGTCCCCTAGTCATTTAGAAGTATAAAAATGGAAGCTTGA